>NC_139221.1:29998462-31260962 GCF_055691185.1 Crinia signifera
TGAACCCTTATGGCACCATATAAATTGTGTGCGAAACCCTTATGACACCATATACATTGTGTGCGGAACCCTTATGGCACCATATAAATTGTGTGCGGAACCCTTATGGCACCATATAAATTGTGTGCGGAACCCTTATGGCACCATATAAATTGTGTGCGGAACCCTTATGGCACCATATACATTGTGTGCGGAACCCTTATGGCACCATATACATTGTGTGCGGAACCCTTATGGCACCATATAAATTGTGTGCGGAACCCTTATGACACCATATACATTGTGTGCGGAACCCTTATGGCACCATATACATTGTGTGCGGAACCCTTATGGCACCATATAAATTGTGTGCGGAACCCTTATGGCACCATATAAATTGTGTGCGGAACCCTTATGGCACCATATAAATTGTGTGCGGAACCCTTATGACACCATATAATTGTGTGAGGAACCCTTATGACACCATATACATTGTGTGCGGAACCCTTATGGCACCATATACATTGTGTGCGGAACCCTTATGGCACCATATAAATTGTGTGCGGAACCCTTATGGCTTCATATAAATTGTGTGCGGAACCCTTATGGCACCATATAAATTGTGTGCGGAACCCTTATGGCACCATATAAATTGTGTGCGGAACCCTTATGGCACCATATAAATTGTGTGCGGAACCCTTATGGCATCATATAAATTAATAATAGTACTAATAGAAATGGTGTTGAAACACTGGGATCTAAATAACTCTTTTAAAAAGCCTTGAGGGACATTCATATCAAGAAACATTCGAGTGGGCAGCAGCAATGCAAGGATCTACATTTATCTATACTGTGTGTATACATAGAACATTCTTCAGGTAGTGTAAGATAAAGAGCATCAACCCTGAAAATGGGTTCGCCGCAGTCCATTGTTAGCAGTCCCCATAGAATGCTCTGGTGCTCTGAATTGCTGTTTTGTTATTAAGATCCAGAAAGTGAAAGTTTCTGGAGCTTGTTCCCGATTAACAGTCGCATTTATCAGTGCATATAGCATTAGTGAACGTCACAATGAATGCGATAAATGGTGGTATGCATGATACATGTGCATGCACTGGGTACGTGCACCCACGGCAAACAAACGGTTTTCTGGGTGCACGCACCCACCTTTGCGGGCGGAGTGTGGGGGGATTTAGGGCGGCTGGCTGTTCCATTAGCATATGGGAATGTTGGGCATTCTCATGCTAATGAGGATGTGACCGATATGTGTGGGGGGGGACAGGCAGCTAACATCACCGGATGTCAGCTGCCCGCCCACTTACCCCCGAGCGTACACACATATGTAAGGTTGCTCAGAGCAACCTTACATATGCATTCTCCTTCCACATCTTTCGATGGTTGGCGACCCTCAAAAGATGTGGGATGGTCCCAGTAGAATGGGAATGGATGTTTATGTAAAACATCCATTCACAGCCATTGGGAACCTATGCAACTTGCAAATGGTGGACCGGCATACCACCATTCGCAAAACGGGATCTGGTTCACTCGCAAGGATGCAAATGAATGCAGAAAACCAGAATACCCCCCCCCCCCCCCCCCAAAGTCTGATAAACGCCCACATGTTCAGCTACAGAATAATCATGGATGGACAGAAGAACAGCCAATCAAACTCCTACAATTACACAAAAAACTATTGGGTGGCACAAGGTTCTTACTCCTTAAACCGTGCAACAGATATGGAGGAGAATAGCCATCAACTATTCATTTTGAGTCAGTAGATTGTTGAAGGATACTACTATAGTTATCTATCGCTGCTGTCACCGGCCAAGTGCATTGTGTTCCATTGTACCAACCAAGTGCATTGTGTTCCATTGTACCAACCAAGTGCATTGTGTTCCATTGTACCAACCAAGTGCATTGTGTTCCATTGTACCAACCAAGTGCATTGTGTTCCATTGTACCAACCAAGTGCATTGTGATCCATTGTACCAACCAAGTGCATTGTGTTCCATTGTACCAACCAAGTGCATTGTGTTCCATTGTAACAACCAAGTGCATTGTGTTCCATTGTACCAAACAAGTGTATTTTGTTCCATTGTACCAACCAAGTGCATTGTGTTCCATTGTACCAACCAAGTGCATTGTGTTCCATTGTACCAACCAAGTGCATTTTGTTCCATTGTACCAACCAAGTGCATTGTGTTCCATTGTACCAACCAAGTGCATTGCGCTCCATTGTACCAATCAAGTGCATTGTGTTCCATTGTACCAACCAAGTGCTTTGTGTTCCATTGTACCAACCAAGTCTATTGCGTTCCATTGTACCAACCAAGTGCATTGTGTTCCATTGTACCAACCAAGTGCAGTGTGCTCCATTGTACCAACCAAGTGCTTTGTGTTCCATTGTACCAACCAAGTCCATTGCGTTCCATTGTACCAACCAAGTGCATTGTGTTCCATTGTACCAACCAAGTGCATTGTTTTCCATTGTACCAACCAAGTGCATTGTGTTCCATTGTACCAACCAAGTGCATTGTGTTTCATTGTACCAACCAAGTGCATTGCGTTCCATTGTACCAACCAAGTGCATTGTGTTCCACTGTAACGGCCAAGTGCATTGTGTTCCATTGTACCAACCAAGTGCATTGTGTTCCATTGTACCAACCAAGTGCATTGTTTTCCATTGTACCAACCAAGTGCATTGTGTTCCATTGTACCAACCAAGTGCATTGTGTTCCATTGTACCAACCAAGTGCATTGCGTTCCATTGTACCAACCAAGTGCATTGTGTTCCACTGTAACGGCCAAGTGCATTGTGTTCCATTGTACCAACCAAGTGCATTGTGTTCCATTGTACCAACCAAGTGCATTGTGCTCCATTGTACCAACCAAGTGCATTGTGCTCCATTGTACCAGTCAAGTGCATTGTGTTCCATTGTACCAACCAAGTGCATTGTGTTCCATTGTACCAACCAAGTGCTTTGTGTTCCATTGTACCAACCAAGTCCATTACGTTCCATTGTACCAACCAAGTGCATTGTGTTCCATTGTACCAACCAAGTGCATTGTGCTCCATTGTACCAACCAAGTGCTTTGTGTTCCATTGTACCAACCAAGTCCATTGCTTTCCATTGTACCAACCAAGTGCATTGTGTTCCATTGTACCAACCAAGTGCATTGTGTTCCATTGTACCAACCAAGTGCATTGTGTTCCATTGTACCAACCAAGTGCATTGTGCTCCATTGTACCAACCAAGTGCATTGTGCTCCATTGTACCAGCCAAGTGCATTGTGTTCCATTGTACCAACCAAGTGCATTGTGTTCCATTGTACCAACCAAGTGCTTTGTGTTCCATTGTACCAACCAAGTCCATTGCGTTCCATTGTACCAACCAAGTGCATTGTGTTCCATTGTATCAACCAAGTGCATTGTGTTCTATTGTACCAACCAAGTGCATTGTGTTCCAATGTACCAACCAAGTGCATTGCTTTCCATTGTACCAACCAAGTGCTTTGTGTTCCATTGTACCAACCAAGTCCATTGCGTTCCATTGTACCAACCAAGTGCATTGTGTTCCATTGTACCAACCAAGTGCATTGTGTTCCATTGTACCAACCAAGTGCATTGTGTTCCAATGTACCAACCAAGTGCATTGCTTTCCATTGTACCAACCAAGTGCATTGTGTTCCACTGTAACGGCCAAGTGCTTTGTGTTCTGCTTCTGCCATCATTACCTAACTGGGACAGGAGGAGATTTCACGTTTGATTAGAATTAGAGATGTGCGAGTTCTTTTTTATCCGGATTTTCTCTGTTCTAAGAGTGGTATCTTACTGGCTATCCAAAACATGTGACAACTGATAGCCAGTAAGATCCTGCTCTGAGAACCGAGTAAATCCAGGTAAAACCGAACCCGCAGATCTCTAATTAAAATAAATAAAAAGTTTAAATGGTTGTACTGTATATGTGCATGTGGTCTACGGTCATTGGGTCGACAGAGTAGAGGTCAACATACATTGGGTCGACCACTGAAGGTCGACATGGGTTAGGTCGACACCTGAAATAGGTCAACATGCTTAAGGACGACACAAGCATTAGGGTGACAGTGTCTAGGTTGACAGTCAAAAGGTTGGCACGGGTTTTTCACTTTTTTTTCTTTGAGCCGACATGTGCCGACAGGCGGTATTTCATTCCCTACCATCTACTAGGGCTTGGAGGGAGAATATAATAGTGGCCCTTATTCTGATCTGTGCGGAAATTCCCGCATTCTTACGGAGCGGTCCGCACGCCACGGTGTTTTGCCGCATGCGGCCATCGTCCGTAGAAACGCCCACGTGTCCGCCGCATTCGGACGGACTCACTCTTTAAGAACAGGGCGTGTTTACGGACGACATACAAACCATGCGTGTGCGGGAGAAACACTCCGATTCGGCACGGTATTACAGAGTATTACAGAGTATGCTCGGGAATACCGCATCCGACCGGGAGCCAAGCGGTGCTACCGCACGTAAGCGGAGGATTTACGCCAAACAACCCACTATGAAGTATCTTCTGCAAGACATCACATGACCCACTTATTCAATTACCTATCCTCATAAAAAACTGCTTATTTGGAATTGGAATCAATTAGATTCCAATATATCCTTACAAGCATGCCTAACACATGCATTGCACACATTAACCCTTACAGCAATTGAAGCTGCAATGGTTTCAATTAAAGCACTGACAAGCGGCCTATTAGTGAGTAATGAGTAAAGGAGTAGATTGTATTGGGTTCAGGTGTTAATGGTTGTAGTCATTAGGCGTACGTTCGCCTACCGCATGAACGAGTGGTGTCCGCAAAGCAATAGTACACTTGTGGACACCGCACATTTCAGCCCTTTTTGCTCGCGTGCATTCGGAGTGGTTTCCGAATGTACGCCCCCCAACATAAGTGTACTCCCCCGTGTCCGCCCATGTTTCCGCCCCGTTTTGCCCACTTTGAAACTACGCCCATGTGTCATTCCGCATGACGCCCATAATACGCCCCTATTTCCCGACTGATTGCGGTGACCAGTTTTGGACGGTCTTTGTCCGAACTGGTACCGAGTCAAGGCGTGGCACATGCGCGTAGCGTTCTCCACGCATGCGCAGACGCCGTAAAGACGCTATCCGTAAGAACGCGGTAAAGTCCGCATCAATCAGAATAAGGGCCAGTGTGCTGAGCATAGCGAGGCACCGTGCCTGGGATGCGGTACACTTGGACGGTGTCCATGTTGACTGTGTCGACATTCGGGACAAAAAAAAGTGAAAACCCTTTTGACGATTGACCTAGACACTGTTGACCTAATGCTTGTGTTGACCTCCCAACCATGCCGACCTATTTCAGGCGTTGACCTAACCATGTCACCCTTCAGTGGTCAACCTTGAGTTGGTCAAACAAATGACCCAAAACCGTGCATGTACAGATGGAGCCATTTTTTAATTCATCCCGAAGGCGCGCTATATCCTCCTGTCTCGGTGCCTCGCACGCGCGACCCATTCCCGGCGAATGGCGCGCAGAGAAGGATATAGCACGCTGTCGGGATCAATGAAAACGGCTCCATCAGTAAGATGGGAATTTCAGATTCATCACACTACTGATATGTACACAATGACTTTATCAGTGCATTTTGTCTTTTATTCACACAGTTGTCTTCCCCAGATGGCAAAATATGGGCTCAGATGGCTCGGCTGGAGCATACCGCTGTTTTAATGTTATTTTGCTGGCAGGCATGTGCTGATTCGTCCTCTGATCTTCCGTGTTGGAGGTATGGATTTTCATCCTTGCTGATAACAGAGTCCCCGTGTGACATGAGAGAAGGAGAGGGGCTGATAGATGCATCTCCTTCTGAAAGTGGAATATCAAAATATCATGATACCGTGAGATCCGAAGCTCTCTTGCTTTCGCTTCAAAGGGCAACAACTTCTCGCTGCGTGGAAAGGTCATGCTGTTACAAGTCGGTTTCATATGTTTAGTAGATATACCTTTTTTGTGGCGGTTGTTGTTTTTGCAGTGAAATCAATATGGACAAGAGTGTGAAAGAGAAGACACTTATTACATAGCAGCATGGGGGATAGACAACATGACGTTATTGTTGCACCGGGGCTGAACATAGTAATGTCCGGCTCTGAGATGGCGATGTTTATGCACACGGTGTGCATGGAATGCAATACATCAGAAGTTCTTATTGTCATAAATTAGGGGGAGGGGTTGGGGGAGATCTATCAGAACTTGGAGAGATATACAGTACCAACCAACCAATCATGTTGTTTTTTTTCAAGAACAGCCTGTAACTGGGTAGTTAGGTGCTGATTGGTTGGTACTTTGTTTTTCTCTACTTTATCTTTCTCAGCATCTGTCATGTTACAGGCTGTTGGGTCTATTTACTAAGACTTGGGAAAAGATAAACTTTAAAGACTTTAAAAGTAATATGGATATAGATACCAGCCGATCAGCTCCTAATTGTGACCTCTGGAGAAATTGCAGTCTGGGCTTACTGCAGGGAGCCAGCCAATGCTAGCTCCTTCTGCTGGACTCCACAAAGGGCCATGGGAGGAGGAGCTGCAGTGGCTGGGCATACACAGCAGCTCTCCTCTAATGAAGGTGGCCATTTTTGTAACTGGCCACCGCTGCCCCCACCAGATCTAATCTTTAGTTATTGGCAAAAGTTCATATTAAGGGCCTAATTCAGGTTGGCATAACCGCTGTTCAGTGTGCACCTTAACCCCTTCAGTAGCACTCCTGAGCATTTTCCGGGTTTTGCTCCAGTGCACAAACTGGCAAACCCAGAAAATTCTCGGGAGTCCCATTGCCTGCACTCCCTCTTGCCGGCAGCGCCACTGAGCTGAGTGTTGAGATCAGCGCCACACTCAGCTTCAGCGGCTGCCCAGCTCCTGCTGCTCGGCCTCACGGCTCTGTGCGGCGTGATCTTGTAATGTCACGCCACACACAGCTGGGTTGCCGGGGGCAGGGCCGGGCCAGCGGCTGACAGACAGTTCAGCGGCGGTGCCCGGACCCGGGGGTTGTAGTGGTGGGGGTTTTTTTTAGGGAGTGTTCCCCAGAAAAAAACTCACCCAGTGGGGAGCACTCCCTTAAAAAAACTGACCACTGAAGGGGTTAATGCCACCCTGCCAAAAGGCCGCTCCCCCTGGCACCCGAATCCTTTCCCTGCCATGCAAGGGGATGTGTTTCTGATTCTCACACCCTATTACAGGGTGTACATCGTACTCTCTCTGCATCGACCTCAAGCCATCATATTCTGAGCTAATTGCAAGTGTTCAGGGAAGGTGGCTGCGACCTGCTTGCTAGATGCAGCAAAAGCTAAACCTCCATATGTCGGACTCCGCACCTCTGTTTAGGGATCGTTGCCAACTACCCCCTCTACTTCAGTTTATGAATAAGCAGTATCTTCAACAAGCTACCTTCCTCTCCACATCCAGAAAAGCCACTTCAGGTTCTAAACCAGAGACGGATCCTCAGTGTTCAACTAGTATGACAGCTGGATCCACAGAAACAGTAATGGAGTTGATACATACTGTAGTTAAATTGTGATTACTGTCACCTTGCGTGCAGTGCATACTTGCCTACTTTTGAAAACTAGTTTCAGGGAGATTATAGTTGGTAGTAAACCATTGCACAGCGCCCCATTGAGGGGGCGTGTCATGCTCCTCCCAAAGGGCGTGTCTGGTTCCATATATGGAGAGATTGAGAAAAGAGAGTGTGAACGTGGTACCTAGAAGCGTGGTTGTGACTGCTACATATGAGAGGAATCTTTTGAAATTACTTATATCCAAATGTAGATGAGCCCCAGAGCAGTTAGTAAGAGATACTATACTGTAATGTAAATGTATTTGTCTCTCATTCCTTTTTTTTCCAAAAAATGTAACAGTGTAATGTGGGCCAAGTGAAATGAGGGAGATTGCTAGACTAATGAGGGAGAGAGGGAGATTGCAGAATGCAGGAGGGTAGGCAACTATGGTGCAGTGATATTAACCTGTACTGTGGGTGGCATCGTACGCACCGAGGAGACCACATTTCCCCTATGCATACATTTGTTTTCCTAGCCATTATCATTATCAGTGCACACTTCAACCAGCGCTATCCTGATGCAAATATCCATATAGGATCCAACTCTGTATAGCCTACAGTTACATAGACACCCCCTTGCTAAACATAGCCCATGTGCTGTACTTACCCCCCTGTACTGCCCCAATACGGCCCGATCTGACCCTGGAACTCCTCAGATGCACGCATTTAGCGACAGAGCATGTAGCATGGTAACAGGAATTAGACTTGCACACTATGCATAATTACAGCACGGACGTTTAGAACATTAAGGTGATACTAATTACGCTTTATCTTGAGTGTATCTTTCTGTAAAGGCTGGCTAATTATCAGAGGTAGGAGATGTAAATAATGGGAAATTTGCATATACATTATTTTGGAACAACATATTTTTTTTCACAAAATGATTTCCCTTTGATTCTATATAACTATAATAAAAGATGGCTTTTAATATCTAGTTGTATGATATACTGCGAAGGCAATGATATACAGTAGATGCGGTGACTGCAATGGTCATGGAATGCATCTTCCTCCTTTGTACATACAGAAGTGCAGCCCCAATATATGTTTTGCTAGACGGATCAGTCTGGAATAAATGCGTTTTGCGTGCAGCTCTATATAGATGGATCTTTCTGATTATGTATGTATTCATCCCAATATACAGGGTTTGTATAAAAAGTAATGAGACCAAATTCGGGAAAAAATATTTATTAAAGATATCTCTACAAACAATAAAAATTCTTCAAAATGCGTTCCTTTTCCGGAACGTCCTTCAAGCAGCGCGTCAAAGCCGCTTTGACCTCTGGAACGGTCCCATGGCGGTGCCCTTTGAGGGATGTCTTCACTCGGGGAAACAGGAAAAAGTCTGCCAGGACCAGATGGGGACTGTAGGGGGGCTGGGGAAGCGTTGTGATGCCGTTTCGGGCCAGGTAGTCATTGACTACGAAGCTGGTGTGTCATGAAACAGCAGCTTTGGATAGGCTTTCACTCCGGAACACTTTCTGGATCATGGCTAACATCTCCATAGCAGAATTTAATGGTGTATCACTGTTCGATAGAACGTTGCATTTTTAAGCCTCAATCGAACCTAGGGACAGGGGTCCACTAAAACCACTATATGAACCGCACAGAAGCTCGTATGAGACTGACGCTTGGTGCGTGTTGAAGCTGACTTCCCCCTCCATCGAATTCAACTGGAGCATGCGCGTTGCGATGTAAAGTACAGTTGCATCAGAAAAAAATAGGTCTCATATACTTTTTATACAAACCCTGTAGATAGTTCTACTATCTGGGGACTACATTATTGCAATCTCAGTCTTGCCTAAATCTACTTTGTAATCTATTAACACACTGCAGTTGTAATAAGTTGTATAATGGAAAAAAGTATACACAACAATGACCGTGCCTATAATACTGCAGCTGGTGAACAATTTTTAGGATATACAAATTCCTACACACAACCTCCCCCAAAAAATGAAAAGTCACTAGCCTTGTTATTTCCACACACAATAATAAATAATGTATCTACTCAGTCTCAGTGTAATACAAGGTGCCACCTGTGTCTGATCGAATGACCCACTACTACTGACTGACCTTAGGTCAAGGCCCTATATGCACATAGAGGTTTCTTTACACGGTTAATAGACGCCAGCTTCTCTGGATCTATTCCAAGATCAGCATACAATGACCACAAGGAGATCTTTAGGCTTCATGGATTTCCACAGAACATAGTATCAGATGGAGGATTCCAGTTTACTTCCAGGTTCTGGCAAGGCTTATGTTCCTCTTTCAATATTAAGCTTAATTTTTCATCTGAGAGGGTAAATGAAGGTCTGGAAAAATTCTTAAGGATTTATGTGGCAGCTAACCAGGATAATTGGGTGGCTTTGATAACTTGGGCAGAATTTGCTCACAATACTGTATTTCATGAGTCTTCTGGTCATTCTCCTTTCTTCATTCAAAATGGGTTTCATCCCACCCTTCCCAAGTTTGTTTCCGATTCGTCCATTTCTTTGCCAGCAGTCCAGCATACAGTTAAGTGGTTTCTGAGCATTTGGTCAAAGGTGAAGAGAAATTTGGAGATTTCTTCAGAACGTTATAAAATTTCTCCAACTGTAAAAGAAGAATTTAGTTCTGGAGACACGGTTTGGCTCTAAACCTTTACTTCTAAAGGTGCCTTCAATGCAGTTAGCCCAAATATTTATCGGACCTTTTTGCAATCTTCAAGTAGTTAGTCCAGTAACAGTGAGATTCAAACTCCTTGAGTCTTTGAAGATTCCCAATGTCTTCTACGTGTCACTTCTCAAACCACTACTCATTATTAATTGTTTTTTTGTTCCCAAAAACGTTCTTTCGGCCATTCCGGTGGAAGGTAATGAGTATGAGATCGGCCAAATCTTGGATTCTTGGAGGGGGTAATGTCACAGCGTCCCAGATCACAGGTTGTACTCACCGGGTCAGGGGGCGCTGGTGGTGCGGGCAGAAGCAGCGGGGATCTGGGCGGTCAGCTGGCATCTCTCGGTGCAGGACCCCGGCTGGCAGCAAGTGGCTCCCTACAGCGTTGGGATAGCACAAAGGTCGTTAGGGGTGACTCTCCTATTGCAGGGTAACAACTGAACTTACAACACACCTGAGGCCTGCATTAAAGGTGCCAGGTATAAATAACCTCAGCTGTGCCAACTCATATCATCAGTATTATATTATAGGAGCCAGGTATAAATAACCTCAGCTGTGCCAGTTTGTAGTACAATGCCCATCAAGTAACAGAGTCCCAACAGGGATGTGCTATATAATCAGCATCATATAATATTATAGGTGGCAGGTATTACCCCAGCTGTGCCACCCCATGGAAGGAAGGATCTAGGCAGCCGGTAGTACAATGCACCTAATGTATCACTCTCCTGTCAGCGCCAGGTTTAATGCCTGGCACTATAGTTACCTGTGTCATGTGTCCCGCCGGAGGCTGCTGTCCTCTGAAGAACCGCACGCTGCCGCCATGATGTCACAGCGCGAACCTGCACATGCGCAGTGATCCCTCGGGACTATTTGTTATGGCGGTACGGGGTACCGGCACAATATGTTTTAGCAGTACGCCATACCACCCCGTACCGCCACACTTGCACCACTGATTCTTACTCTCATTTTCATTCTTACATAAAGTAATTATTTACATGAATCAGTGTCTATGTGGGCTGCGTGGGATACTCAAAGTCATTACTTAAATCCAGCAGCGCATTGTATATAATTTGTGTTCTGTTTCTATAGTAGTTTATGTGAGTAGTGGCTGGCTCACTTATACAGTACATGTAGCAGCTGTTTCATATATAATGAACTTTAAGATATGTATTTATATTTTCCTAATTCAACAAACACCAGGAACATTAGGTTGGATAGAGCCTTAAGGGCCCCTCCAATCTTAACCCGTTTCTTTTGTCTACAAGAGACTTCACTCATGCGTGGTGGCGTGGGGCGGCATTTACCTGATCGCTGGGCACTGAACAATAACAACCCAGCGATCAGGTTTGAACTGTGCCCATAGTCTATACATTATGGGGGTTATTCTGGTTGACGGGCTCGGATGCGAATTTGCATCCTTGCGAGTCCAATAGAACCCGCCCTGTTCTTTGGGTTCATTCTTCATTGGCCAATAAAATTCAGTGTTATCCAATAAAGTGAATGGAATGTCCCGAATTTATACCCTCCCTAAATATCATCCCCAAAAAATGGCCGGATGACCTCTTGATAAAATGTATAAAAATGTAAATATAAAATTACTTATATCATATTTAAAAATAGGTGTTACTATAACCAACGCCAATACAGGAGAGATGTAGCTGTTCCCCACATAAAGCTCTTCTGGGTGTGAGCTCAATTGTGGGGGACATCACATAAATCAGATGTGTGTGGTTATAGAACCCTACACGTTTCATCTACTTCTTATTTATTGAGCTCCTTCTAGAAGATAATAGATTCAATCTTATTGGTTGCTATGAACAACATCCCAGCTTCTTTAGAACACCCATCTTAGTAAATTTACTCCATCATGCTTACTTCCCTTAGAAATTGGAAGATGTCCAGTAGTGCCTTCAGCAGGGCCGAAACTAGGGTTTCTGGCACCCGGGGCAAGGCAGTCATTTGGGCGCCCCCTCCCCCCTGACTTTGGGGGAACCAAATGACTGCCTTGCCCCTGGCGCCGGAGGCTGAGCGACCCCCCGCGCCCACATACCTATGTGCAGCGGTGTAAGGGGACGGGCAGTGGTGGCTTTCACTTGTAGCAAGCTACGCTATTTGCCTGGCGGCGGGAAGCGCTACTGATTTTAAAAAGACTTGCCGGACACTGATTGGCTGAGAGAATTCAGCCAATCAGCATCCGGCAAGTCTTTTCAAAATCTGCTTCCCGAACGGCAAATAGTGTAGCTTGCTTTCAGCTGTCACTAGGCCCATCCCCGGACCCCCGCTGCCCGTCCCCGGACCCCCGCTGCCCAGACCTGACAGCACCCCCCATGCAGCGCCCAGGGCGTGTGACCCCCTATTCCCCCCCTAGTTACGGCCCTGCCCTTAGCTCAGAAACCCAGGTGCACCATCTACTGTTCGGTGAAGTCTACAAAATGGGGGGACTGCAAGCGATCAGAGGACCTCTTCTGCACATGTGCACACCCTAAACCATTGGATTTGTACGTAAACCTTTGGGGTTGCGTACAAATTCAAATCAGGCCCTTAGTGTCTGATTCTTCTAAAAATTGATGAATACCAAACATTAAGTTATTAAGTTAGGATAGGTTTTTTTTCCCTAATTTTAAAAGTTTTTAAATTAGAACGCCTAATTCGGCTGAGGTCCTCCTTTAGTTCTTCCTCAAATTGGTCTTTGCATAAAACTTTTAAGTAACTGTGTCAAAAAAAGCATCTCATTTAGGCAAACGTGTCATTTTACTTTGCGTTATAATGATTCTAGTTTGACTTGATTTTTCGGCGTAATGAATAGCGCCTCTTTAATTGTGCTCCTTGTCAAATGTTTGCCCCTGTAAGGGTACACATACGGCGCTCTTTAAAAATGAATCCAAGCATTTATTTAATAATGCATCATACAATTATCTAATTTAATTCAAAGTGAAATTCTCCGTTCGACAAAGATCTGGCAAGAAACCTATCTTTAATAAGTCATTTAAATAAGTGATTCAGTGATTCCTGAAACACGTTCAAACTTTACCGCTATTTCTGTTTATGTAATAATGAGCTATAATGCTACATATTTCAACAGCTGAGAAACATATAATAGGTTGGTGACATAAAGTACATAAAACATTTGTTTACTTAGTGGGCAACATTAAGAATTCACGTTGAAAATATTTGGAATTGCTCATGCGCCAAATATTCTGAAGACCCCCCTACAGCTCATTTGTTCTGCAGAGTGTAGGCACAGAGGCGCTGTTGGGATCGAGACACTCTTTATGATAAATATGGAGAAAAGTCATGGACGTCAGAGGCGTCACTAGCTAAGTGTGTAAGGGGGGGGGGAGTTGCCCTCAATAAGGGTAACTGGCTCTTTTGCAGTGGCAGGAGCTCGGTACTACATTGTGATACTCTCCTGCAGCACTAGTCTCCTATCACAGATAAAGAGTCGACACTTGAGTTACCAAAATAGGGTCATGCCAAGCCACTTTCATTTAGGCCACGCCCCATTTTTAGGTGGGGTGGGTGTTAATGCAGAGTGCGCACCAACGGATATCCCTGCGCAGAATCTGCCCATAACACACCTACAACATCAGTCTCTCACCCTCTATCCTCTCCCAACCACAGGCGGTCCCAAGGGGTGTGAGCCCTCCGGGGAACTTCACTATAGTTTATATTACCAATCTGCCCCTGGCATCAAGCTTTCTTCTCATGGTGTGTAGCTCTTTCCTAGCACTGCACAATTAAATCCACTTCCCAAATAACATCAAAATATCTAACAATATACTGTAGATCTCCATTCAACACACCTTTGGACCATACTTGCAGGGCCGGTGCAAGGTTTTTCAGCAGCCTAGGCAAAACTTCAGCTTACTGCTCCCACCAAAACCCCCACACCAATACCGACTTTCCAGAACCTCAGTTCAAAGTGTGTAGGTGGCCTGTTAGAAGTTCAACACCTGCCATTTGCAATCAGTTCATCAAGGATGCCTCACTCATGCTTAATTTTGTGATAAACTCATAGACGCCTCCCAGATAACTAAAAGTAGAACTGGCCCTGCATAATTACTTACTTTTCTGCTCCTTTCTCAGTGGGGGCAGCCAGGTGTATTGGTGGGGTGGATTGTTCTTTGATCGGTGGAGTGGCTGCATGATCTCATCACCATGGCTCCACCACCGTCAAAGAGCTCACCAAAATCTGAGTGAGCTAGTTTACTCAATGTCCAGATGGCATTCACGCTGAATCGCATCATCGTGACCCAACCTCCCACTCTACAATGTCTGTAATATCGGCATTGTGCAGCAGGCACGGCAATGACATTGCGATCATGAGTGCCATGCTCTCTGTACAACCTCTTAAAGTGATCTCAGCCCCTTTCTTCCTACCAGCCAGCCTCACCCCCTGCTTCACCGAGCTGGCTGCCCTCTCTTGGATAGGGCACCATTGTGCAACGGTGGCATAGAGCCCTGTGTAGTCACCGTTAAATTATTTTGCTTTGTAAATCAACCTATTAGACATTTCGTTGTGCTGCAAGACTGGATTGCACAATTTAGACATAAACCTTTTTTAGGTTCTCAACATAAGTGAATCTCTCGGAACGTAATTATATAATGGCTGTACAAACCAAACGCAGAACACCGTAATATTGAGAACAATGCATTTGAACAGCGATTGCCGTTTGTGCCAATCTGGTTTCCTTGGGGTGGAAGACATATTTAACTCTGCGGAAGAGGGTTAAGCGTGTCAGACATTGTTGGAATGACCCGGTGGCTGTTCTGCGCCGTCCAAGGACAAAAACAAAGAGATGTTGAACACACTAGTTATAATACATTATTGTTCATTAATTTATCTTATCTTGTGCAGCGTGAGGTAAACTGAATTTTCTACAGCATATTAGATATTTAATACCTCAGAGGGTACATATTTCTTTCATTTTAGCAGAGTCACAATTTGCATAGTATGTACATAATAAAAACAGAAAATATGGTATTGCGCCGTACTTCTCTGCGGCTATAATTGAAAAAGAGAAAATAAATTAGCTGTTTGTGATTTAGGGTCAGAAAGCAAAACCCCATCTAACCGCGGCTGATAAAGGACTATCCTTTACCTATCGCTACGTCTAGTGGGCTTCCCAATCTCCCAGGCAAACGCTTTTCAAGCTCCATGTGTAAAATGTAATTTGCATTATAAATTGAGTCTGTAAAGGTAAATGTATCACGGCATTGCAAATGGAAGTGAGTGCTCGGAACATTATTTGTAATGGAATAGACAAGTGCATGGTTGGTTTTATGTCATCGTTTGACTGTTTCTTCCTCTCTGTTGTTCTTGGTGTAGGCTGAATAAGCAGCCTCATATTTATTAAGTCATCTCTGCTTATAAGTGGATATAGAGTTATGGAGTGACCTTGAGCGTTGATACTGTAGCTCTTGTTTTCTAATAAGGGCGCAAAAAATCATGTGACAATAATAATTTGCTGCACCCCCCCCCCCCTGTCGATGAACAATACACATATATTACACCCCCCCCACCCCCCTCTTTGGGAAGTACCCTACTGTAGACCTGCAAGAAATGAAAGCCAAGGTTTATTCCTGCTGGACTAATTCTATCAAATCCGTAAAAGTCTACCATACAGCACTATCCAGATTTTTGGGTGTGGTATGACACACCGACAGTCGGTCATTACTCAGACGTCGGAATCCCGACTGCACAGCGGGGGGAGCGTAATGAAGACCCTTGCGGGCCCGCTGTGCTCGCCACACTATTTTATTCTCCCTCTATGGGGGTCGTGGACCCCAACAAGGGAGCAGTCGGGATTCCGACGTCGGAGTAATGACTGTCGGAATCCCGACTGTCGGGGAGCAGTCCGGCACCCCAGCTTTTTTGGGTGTGGATCAATATGTGGGTAATTCAGACCAGATCGCACAGCTGTGAACTCGCAAAGCGAGTGATAATCGATAGACTGCGCATGTGTACGATTTGCAGTACGCATGCACAAGGCCTTTGAGGGTTATGTGTATAGTAAATCAAGCAGCGGTTAAGAAATGAGGCTAAAACTAAACATGTGTGTCCACCATTGTCATGTCAACCTTTTGAACCTATTGTCCTTTTTGTACCTGGTGATCTTAAACACCTACAACCTTCTCTCTGTCAACTATTTTATACCTGTCGACCTTTTGTATATGTCGAGCTAATGCACATGGACCATATAGTATATTGACTTATGACCAATTCGTTGTTGATTTATCATGCAGATAACGGCTATTTAAGTAGGAGATTTATCGTTATCCGGACCCTAGGTCGACCATGTCTAGGTCAACATTCCTTAGGTGGACACCCTATGGTCGACAGTCAGTAGGTCCACAACACTGAACGGTCAACATCCTCATGGTCGACAGGGTCTAAAGGTCGACACAAGCTTTAGGTTGACAATGGGATGGTCGACAGTCAATAGTTCGACACAAGTCATTCACATTTTTTTGGTCCGACATGTGGCGACAGGCGGTATTTCATGCCCTTCCATCCACTACAGCGCGGTGCGAGAATAAAATAGTGTACTGAGCGCAGCGACACTTTTTTAGTGTCGACAGTCGGGAAAAAAACTGGAAGAACTTGTGTCAACCTTTTGACTGTTGTCCATCCTACTGTTGGCCTAAAGCTTGCGTCGACTCTATTTTAATTGGCCCCCATACACTAACTAGATTTCACCCATTCGCAATGAAACAGGATGAGAAATCAGCCCAAATCAGGTTGCTGTGATGCCCTCCAACCTCGGACCGCCATCCTGGCGGAGGGCCAGGTGGGGAACAGGGGTCGCATGCGATCCATCACAAGTAAAGGACCACAAGTGATGGATCACATGCGACCCTGCCACCCGGGAAGGTCCCGGGAAGCTCGCAGGTGATACACTGGCATACACTGCTGCAAGAAAGTAGTATTTATGCCGGGTGCCGGACAGTTTCCCGACAGTTGGGATCCCGACAGTCATTACCCCGTTGTCGGGATCCCGACAGTCCAAACCCCGACACTCAGGGTCCCGACAGCCACCGGCTATTCTCCCTCGTGGGGGTCCACGACCCCCCTAGAGGGAAAATAGAATAGGTTGCGAGCCACCGTGCCCGCAATGGGCTTTGTTACGCTCGCCATGCTGTCTGAGTCCAGCCAGTCGGGATCCCGACGTCGGGACCATATACCGCACTCGTTTATGCCCAGCTTTAAACTGTGTGAAAGATCGGGGCCGGAGCTGACATCACACACACCCTCCCCTAATACACCTGGTCATGCATGACATCACACATGCGTATTGTGACCCGCATGCATGCGCAGTCAATCGATAACTGGCTGGCTTGTGAATTCGCACAACAGAAATCAGGTCTCAATTACCCCTATGGTCTTTGATCGACTATCCCTTTCTCCTGCGGTGCCCAATGAAAGAGCGGAAAACATTCTAAGTTACCTTAATGCCTGCTTTACTTTACAACATTTTTATATCCAATCAAAGAACATCAAAGGGACTTTGGGAGTGTAGGCAGGTCCATGTGATGTCATGATGACATACCGTAGTCACACAATGCTCCTCTGTGAGCGTTTTGGATGGGCAGGATATCTTTATGGGTTGCCTTGTGGAAAATAGGCCTCTGGCTGTATCATATCACTAACCCTATTACAGCACATTATATACATGTTCATATATGACAAACGCATATCTAAGTGATGAACTAGTCCGATAGGACTGAAGAACACCCAAGTGTGGACTCTTGTATTTTACACACCGGGCTCCATGCGTGTAATCCTATTAGAGAAAGCTACAAGGAGGGTTTTGTGGCATTAAATAGCTGAAAACAGCGCCACCTAGAATTCAATAAGGTAAATAGCAATATTATAAACATTGATGACATCTTAACTGCAACCACGATAAGAGAAATGTTACATGTACATTAGCAAAGGTCACAAGACGTCTTCTCATTGTGGGTCTTCTTGTGTTTTATGTTTCAATTGCAGAAGATAACCTCGTACATCTTAATCATGACCTGTTAAGATGTTGCATACTTGTGTCTATTGATGGATGGGTTGTGTACATTACAGATATGAACACTTTGATGGTTTCATTTCTGAAGATTACTCCTGGCTCTGACTTAACGTAAAGTCCCACTTACTTTACAAGTTTGTTTATGTGGATTGTTGGGTGTCTCGTGGTGCTACAAACGGTCAACTTTAAAACCACTTTGCAATCTGATTTAAAATATTGGTGCCAACATTAAGTGGATCATAAATCTGCACATTATTACATTTAAAATACAACATTGTATGGCAATGATATAATAATGAAACTAGGTCCTTTTATTCTTTTACTTACTTATCACAATATTATTTAAATTATCATGTATCATAGCGATACATGATAATTTAAATACTATTGTGCAAAATACAAAAAAACCAGCATAACTACAATAGTAATTATACTAGCATTGTACAGTGCTACAGAATTTGCTGGAGCTCTATAAATAACTAGTTAAAAGCCAAAATGGTGGCTTAGTCCCTTATCTGCCTCTACCTCCAATTTGTCTTCACAGCTCCCTCTCTCCATATCCAGTTTAAAACAGGTCGTTTTGGTTTCATTTTCATTTGGTCCGTTGAGTGGCCTCTAGTGGTCACTGGTGGTACTTCACCTCAGGGGTGAGGATTATTTAGGTATTTTATATATAGACTAGGTGTTTCATCGCCCCCCTATGGGAGCTCTTCACACCGTCGTTACGGGCTACGCCCCATTAAAATTATAAATATATTTTAATGTGAATTATGTTTGTTATTTGTGAATGAATGTTTCATTTTGGGTGGGGCGGATGGTGTTGGCGGGAAGGGGTGTGTTGGGTTAGGGATTTTGGTGGTGTGTCTGCCTGTTGACCTGGGAAGTGTGTCAGTGTGTAATGAGTACACCTGTGTGTCTGCGCGGTGACCTGGGAAGTATGTTAGTGAGTAATGAGTACACCTGTGTGTCTGCGCGGTGACCTGGGAAGTGTGTTAGTGAGTAATGAGTACACCTGTGTGTCTGCGCTGTGACCTGGGAAGTGTGTCAGTGAGTAATGAGTACACCTGTGTGTCTGCGCGGTGAACTGGGAAGTGTGTCAGTGAATAATGAGTACACCTGTGTGTCTGCGCAGTGACCTGGGAAGTATGTAAGTGAGCAATGAGTACACCTGTGTGTCTGCGCGGTGACCTGGGAAGTATGTTAGTGAGTAATGAGTACACCTGTGTGTCTGCGCGGTGACCTGGGAAGTGTCAGTGAGTAATGAGTACACCTGTGTGTTTGCCTGGTGACCTGGGAAGTGTGTCAGTGAGTAATGAGTACACCTGTGTGTGTCTGCCCGGTGACCTTGCTGCTGTGTGCAGGCGGGGGGGTGTGTGGGTGTGTGTGTGTGCCAGGGGTGGGTGTGCAGGAAGGTGGGGTGTGCAGGCCGGGGGGGGAGCGGGTTGCTGCTGCTGCTGTGTGCAGGCAGGGGGGGGGGGTGTGTGTGCCAGGGGTTGGTGTGCAGGACGGTGGGGTGTGCAGGCCGGGGGGGGAGCGGGTTGCTGCTGCCTTGTGCACCTCCCCCCCTAAGTTATTATAGACAACCTCCTCCTCTCCCCCTCCTTCCCCAGACTTGCTGGCATCCCCCTCCCACATGTGACATACCTGTGGCGCCTGACACTCACAGGGCAGTCTTGCTTCACCCGGCCAGCGGCAGATTGGAAATGCCTGAGAGGAGCTACAGCCAGCCCAGCGCTTTACTATAAAGGAGGAGGCAGCTCTGCCGAGTCACAGATGCATCATGCTTCTCTCCTCTCAGGCTGTGACCATGTGACTCTGTGTGCGACTCGAGGTAAGCCTGAGAGAAGGCAGATCTGCTCCCCCTGGCTGCCATAGGCTGCTATGTCAGCACCACAGATCTGCAGCTGCATAGACTTAATTTATTCACTGCACTCGCCCCCATGGATGCTGGCTGAGCTACATGTGTCTGTGAGTATTATAGGTGTGTGGTATTGCGGGGGTGTAGTGCAGGCAGGGCCAATATGTGTGTATTATCTCTTATATTTAGGCTACATGTGTGTGTGTATTATGTGTGGTGTGCGTGTATAAGGCTGAGTAGGGGGTGGAGTTTCATGTGTAACCCTGTCCAGCGTTATACACACACTCTCAGGATGATTGACACATGTAGCCAAATATATAAGAGATAGATATATAGATAGATAGAAGAGTCCTCCCAGTCGGGAATGTGCACTCGCCAACATATCACAAAGACTTGTTCAGATAAAATTCAAAGTGGTCTTTATTTTCATATGGAGATATCCGTATCTTATGCCACAATATAGCCCCGACGTTTCGGTCCTACATCTGGACCTTTATCAAGGAGCCTGAAATATCATAACATACAGCATATCACTAAAATGTGAATGCAACAATAGTGTTCTAACAATAGAGCATAAACATAAATGCAAGCAACAAGCATTAGAAAGCCAAGTACTTACATAGGCAGAAGCATTTCAAAGTGCGTATATGGGTACAGTAATAGCAGATCAGCATGGTTCAGGAACGCCAACCATGTCTGAGAACTGCCCAGGCCCGGACTTATATACCTGAAAACCGGAAGTCACATGTGCACTAATTTCCCGCCATCACGCGGGTAACATCGTATGGACGGAGCTTCGTTACCGGAAGTGCATCACCGGATGTCCGGTGTATGGAACGCAGACTTCCAACTAGCTGGCTAAATAAACAAGCGGCACGTGGCGGTGACCCGCATGGTTGTGCGTATTATGTGGACGGATGTCCGGTCCAACTGTCAGCGGGATGATAACACAGCTATAGCGGCGCATGCGCATCATGGACAATCTTTGACTTAGAGAGATTTAGCTAAAAGAATTTTGACTAATCGTTTCAGGTAACGCTGGGGACCTGCTGTTACGACAGCCTCAGAGTATCAGTAATCTACAAACTTGTAGTAATCACAGTTTATGGGAACAAAAAGATCTACATAAGATCTATACAGTGTACATACATAATACATGAACTATATATACTGATAATGTACCTCTGAGGATGTCTGGCAGGACATTTATATATGAGACAAGCGAAAAAAGTTACTGTACAAACTTAATAAACATTAAACATAAAAAATTGAAAAACATAGAAAAATAGAAAAATAGGAAAATAGAAAAAATAGAAAAATGTGTACAAAACAGGCTTGACGCATGTAAGTCATAATGAATGAAAGAGGCCTTTTATACAAATTGTTATTGGGCCAATAACTGCAGTATATTGCCAATCATGGGCATAATATACCATCTATTTGTGACATATCAAGCCTACATCTCATGGGAAACTCAATTAAGAGAATCTGCCATAGATCTCAAGGACTGCTCGTAACCAGAGCTCAAAACCTTATTGGCTAACACAGACGGGAAAGTGTGGAACAATATTTTGGGTTATTAACGTAGGAAGATATTTAACGGATTGTTCTCATTCAAGCCATTAGGGGCTAATGTGCCCAATTGATGAATCCATTTACTTTATTTTTTCTTTAGTAGAAGAGTTCTATCACCTCCCCTCTGCGGAGGGGGAACCCAATCAATAAGGCGACATCTAAGGCTGGCAATTTGATGTCCAGCCACAAGAAAGTGTCTGGGGATCGGCAATTCGGTTTTATTGGTTTCAATGGCTGATCTAATGGAGTTGCGATGGTTCGCCATTCGCTCACGAAATATCCTGGTGGTCATTCCAGTATAGGCTAAACCACATGGACAAGTCAACAAATATATGACGTGGTCCATGAGGCAGTGTAATCTGAACCTGATCTTGATCTGTTTTCCCGACTGTGGGTGAGGAAAGGTAGGACCTGACAACATGCTGTTGCATGTAGTGCAACCTGCACAGCGGAAGCAGCCAGGTTTTTTAGTGTAGAGCCACGTATTGGAGGTTTGAGGGCTTGGGCTCATTGTAGGTCGCATCAGGATTTGTTTGAGGTTAGGGCCTCTTCGGTACGCCATCATCGGGGGACCGTGATGTTGTAGTTTTAAGTTCTTATCAGATGATACAAGGGGCCAGTGTTTGATAAGGCTTTTTTGTATATTAGCTGATGCATGATTATATTTATTCACATATAACATGCGTGGAGCCTTGCTCTGTGTTGGTCTTGAACCAGAGTCACGGGCTATTACATTACACCTAGCTTTCTTTAGGCATCGCTTCAAGTTGTTCGACTTGTATCCTCTTTCAAGAAAACGGCATGTCATCTCCTCAATTTGGATTTCCATTTGTTCAGGTTGGGTATTATTGCGGATAACCCGCATATACTGGGAGACCGGTAGGTGCTCTTTAAGAGCTGGTGGATGTTGACTGGTAGTCGATAGGAGCATATTCCTGTCGGTGTCCTTCCTAAACAGACAAGTGTGAATCCTCTCAGCCGAGAGTGTAACTTTAATGTCAAGGAAGTGGATAGATTCTGATTGGATGTCATGTGTGAAACGAATTGGGCTGTCCAACCCATTAAGATGCGCAATCATTCCTTCCAAATTCTCAATGGTATCTGTCCATAATAAAAAAACATCGTCGATGTATCGTTTATATAGCTTCATTTTGTCCCCGAAGTGTGGCAGAATATGCAAATTTTCATAGTCGTGCATGTACAGACATGCGTAGGCTGGGGCTAGATTGGAGCCCATGGCAGTGCCTGCTCGTTGAATGTAATATTTATTAGAGTACAAGAAATGATTGCAAGTTAATATCAAGGTAGCCAGATCCATCAGAAAATCTGTAGGGGGTTCCAAAGTGTCTCTCTGTTCAAGTGCTTTACGTAGTACTCTGAGTCCATCAAGGTGTGGGATAACCGTATATAAGGAACTCACATCCATAGTTACTAAGTAACATATATCAGAGGTGTCTATGACTTTTAATTTGCTAATAAAATCATTAGTGTCCTGGATATAGGTGCTACCCGATGTTACAAGAGGTTGCAGGTGGTGGTCGAGGAAGATGGCTAAAGGTTGAAGGAGGGAAGCACGGGCGGAAATGATAGGCCTACCGGGGGGGTTAACTGAAGACTTGTGAATTTTTGGTAAAATATATATAATGGGACAGATAGGGAAGGGTACAGTGAGAAAATCAAAATTTGCTTTAGTGATCCATTTGTTAGCTAAACCATTGGAGAGTACAGAGTCAACTTTCTTCTTGAACTCAGGAATCGGGTTGTGTGGTACTTGCTCGTAGGTACTCGTGTCAGATAGCTGCCGTAGAATTTCATTGTTATATTGAGCCCAGTCTTGGATTACTATGGCTCCGCCTTTGTCGGCTTGCCGTATGACTATGTTGGTGTCTTGTCTCAGGGTTTTTAAAGCTGCTCTTTCTTCTAACGACAGGTTGTTATACTTTGGCTTGCTTGAAGACTGCTGAGTATCATATTCAACCATCCTGGTATAAGTCTTTATGCTGGGGTTTGATGACAAAGGATCAAATGCTGAGGGAGGTTTGAATTTGGATATTTGTTCCGTTTGGGTATTGCCACCAAACTGTTCGTGCAATCTCAGTTTCCTGCCAAACTTGTATAGATCTATGGTAGCGTCAAATGGATCAAGTGGGGACGAATGAGAGTCCTTTTGTCAATAATGAAATCATAGGTTGGGTCAGTTTAAGTTTAGACAAATTAAACACTAAATTTTTGCCTGTTTCCTGTTGCGTTTTCCCAGTTCCTCCACGGCGGGGATGTGGTCTCCGCCTCTTCCACGTGGGGGGCGGTTGGACCGGCCTTTGTTTTTTGTACTGCCTGAATCTAAAAAATCAACCTGTGGGCCAGATTGCTCGTTATCAGAAGCTGAAGTTGAGGATCCAGTGTTCAGATGGTAGGGGTTTCTGGAGTTGTACTGGCGTCGAGGTCTAGATTGTCGCTGTTGTCGGCGGGAGCCCTGTTCACCGGACAACCAGCGATAGACGCTATGGTTTTGATAGTCACCAGTGACTATAGTCAGCTTATTACGTTTGAATGCTACCAGGTCTCTTTTGTACTCTTCAACTTGTGTCCTTATCTTCTCTATGAGATTGCAAGATTTGTCGCTCTTGATGGTAGCTAGGTGAGCTATCCCAAAAGAGTCTATATCGGATTTCACTTTTTTGAGCTCAGTGCCAACCTCTTCTACAACCAGTAGCATGAGGTCAAGAGAACATTTGTTCAAGACCCCACACCACCGGCTGCAGAATGCTGGATTGTTACGCCCTATGGTAGGGATATTTGCCACACGAAAGCCTCGGGGGATAAACTTTTTTCTATGGTATTCCGAAAGGAAATGGCCGTGCAGGGCAAGGTCCGTTTCCCTCTTTTTTAATTTGAGTAACCGTTGGTACAGGTCGATGGGCGATTCAGTGGGAAGTGCGTCAAAGTCTGTTTGATCAAACAAGACCTTGTCTGCATCATCATCGGTGAGGGATATTATCCCATGTTCAGCTTGGGACAGCAGGTTCTCATCAAGGAAACCGATTCCACCTGTTGCCATAGCTTATTAAGATAATAGTTAGAACTGGAGTATTAGCAATTGAGAAAAATAATCTTATTGTGTGTATTGTCATAAAACACTTATACAAGAAATCATATGGAATGTATGACCCGTCAGATATGCGGAGGGATCATAGAAACCTCAAACAACCACGTTTTTTTGTGCAATAATGGTAGTATCATACATTCATGTCATCAAGCACGTATAGTATACAAACAAAAATCATTTGTACAAACAAAAATAATAATGAAGGAACTGGTGAATTTGCTTAAGTCCCAAGTGGAATGCCGCAGTCCCAAGACAGGTCGTGAGCCTGACCTAGAGAGCTGATCCGTGGGTGTGGGTGTCGGGTCAAAGATAATTGTCAGTAACCTAACAATCATCAAATACAGTTCGATGGAATGACCGCACTCTCACTAATATATTTGGGTATCACAGGGGTGCGCATAAAAGAAACAGACGAAGTCCGTGCCTTTAAATATAGAAGAGTCCTCCCAGTCGGGAATGTGCACTCGCCAACATATCACAAAGATATCTTATGCCACAATATAGCCCCGACGTTTCGGTCCTACATCTGGACCTTTATCAAGGAGCCTGAAATATCATAACATACAGCATATCACTAAAATGTGAATGCAACAATAGTGTTCTAACAATAGAGCATAAACATAAATGCAAGCAACAAGCATTAGAAAGCCAAGTACTTACATAGGCAGAAGCATTTCAAAGTGCGTATATGGGTACAGTAATAGCAGATCAGCATGGTTCAGGAACGCCAACCATGTCTGAGAACTGCCCAGGCCCGGACTTATATACCTGAAAACCGGAAGTCACATGTGCACTAATTTCCCGCCATCACGCGGGTAACATCGTATGGACGGAGCTTCGTTACCGGAAGTGCGTCACCGGATGTCCGGTGTATGGAACGCAGACTTCCAACTAGCTGGCTAAATAAACAAGCGGCACGTGGCGGTGACCCGCATGGTTGTGCGAATTTCGTGAGCGAATGGCGAACCATCGCAACTCCATTAGATCAGCCATTGAAACCAATAAAACCAAATTGCCGATCCCCAGGACTCTTCTATATTTAAAGGCACGGACTTCGTCTGTTTCTTTTATGCGCACCCCTGTGATACCCAAATATATTAGTGAGAGTGCAGTCATTCCATCGAACTAGATAGATAGATAGATAGATAGATAGATAGATAGATAGATAGATAGATAGATAGATAATGAAAATGTAACTCCTAAATCACTAAGGATTAGTCGGACACATCCTCCGCCAATACTTGTAAAGTGTTAAGGACAATTCGACTTATCCTTAGCATCTACTGTATAGGATTTAAACGTCTTAAAATAGCGTTCACCGTTTATGGCCTGCAGGAACGGTGGCTTTGTGCACTGCTGATGATAATATACAGTAAATGCACTGCTGCGCCATTAATTCAGAGATCATGATGCACATAGGGGCAGATTCATTAAGCCTGCTGAAGTAATAAAGTGGAAGGTGATAATGCACCAGCCAGTCAGCTCCTAACTGTAATTTCTCAAACCCACTAGTGCACCGCTCAGACCTCTGAAAAATGTAAGCCACTGCTGACTTCATTGCTTCATTGACTTTGAAAAAACGCATTCTCCTCTTTCATGTGAAGGGCCTCTTAGAAATCATTGTCTGGGGGTTATTCAGACTTTCTCGCTCGGCTGCATATATTCTTATAGTGGGGGTGATTTTAACATTGTTAAGGATCCTTTATTAGATAAGTCAGTGACCCCTTGGCATCAGATCTCTAGACCCTGCTCCATGGTAAACACCTTTTTGACCAGTACTTATTTAACTGATATTTGGAGACTTTTCCACCACACAGACAAACTTTTTACGATATTGGAGGCATCCTTGTCGCTGATCAATCTCCTGTCAATTTTTCCTTTAGACCACTTTCACTTGGACCCCCACACCGTACATGGAAATTCCCTTAAAATCTTTATTCCAATCGGAACACTTCTTAAATTACCATTGGGCTGATTTTGTATATAATAACAGAACATTGGGAAAACCCCATTCTTTTTTGGGAAGCCGCGAAAACGATTATGTGAGCCCAAATTATTTGTTATGTACAGTATCTATTCATAAAAAAGTAGCTAGGAAACAATATGAGTCTCTCCATGGTGCTATGCGAACCTGTTTTGAGAAATATCTCGCAACCGCAACCTCGAAAATGTTACCGCATATTCTCAAGCTAAGCAATTACTGGAAGACTTTTATTGTCTCATGCACAATTGCGTCTTGATTACACCAAAAATTGTTACTATAGATGTGGAGATCGTACTGGAAGATTATTGGCCAATGCAACCATTGCCACAGAAATCACGTTGTCTGCACCAAAACGAATGATGGCACTTCTTCTTTGACAAAAACTATAGATATTTCGTCTGCTTTTCACAAGATTTATTCTGATTTTTATACTGAAGGTACCTTCTAATTCTGATTTAATTGATTAATTTATTGCTGAAGCAAATTTGCCTAGCCTCTCCCCAGAACAAAAATCTATTTTGAACGCTACAGTATATTACGGAACAGGAGATTACTGCAGTGATCTCTTCCTTACCTACTTATAAAACCACAGAACTGGACGGTCTCTCAGGAATATTTCAATTGACTACATTTTGAAATTACCCCTGCATTAATAGAACACTTTCGTCGCATACACAGACATAAACCATCTTATCCAGCTTTTAACGAGGCCATCATAACCTTGATTCCAAAACCAAGGCTAGAACTCACACTATTAGACTCCAATGGTCCTATAACTCTTTTAAATTTAGATCTTAAAATGCTTTAAAAAATAATGGGCACTTTTTCTTCCATAGTCTCTTACCAATTAGGATTTGTTAGTGGCCGCTATTTGGTCAAAGACATCCGAACTGCGATATCTTCTGTAATTGCATCTAACCTTAAGCCTTAATCTCCCTGCTTATCATTGAGTTTGGATGTCCATAAGACCTTCAATATGTTTTTTTGGCCCTTTTTATCCACAAGATCTATTGGAACTGATTTTAATAACTTAATTTAAAAAATGTATACGTCTCCAACTACTACTCTTCTGATAAATGGTACAAAAAAGTGAATCCAGAACAAAGTCTCGAGGTACTCGGCAAGGCTGCCCTTTATCTTCTCTTTTGTTCAACCTTTCTTTAGACCCTCTACTTCAGATTCTTTATTCCTGGCCTATATTGGAAGGAATTAAAGTAGGTAATACCGATATTAGAATTACGGCATTTGCAGAGGACGTTATTTACTTTTCAAACCGAAAAAATATCACTGTCTTCTTCCAGATAAACTACACAAATTGGGATCAAATTCAGGCTTCTTTGACAATTTTGAAAAATCAAGAACCTTAAAATACTTAAAAAGGGGTTATACTAGACCAAAATGGGCTGCTAAACTGCCTTCTGTAGGCCAAACACCACATCCCATATTTGGGAATCACTCTCCCTAAGAACATTCATCTTTTGTAAAACTATAACAGCAAGGAAATGATCATTAAGATCACTACAGAATTCAAGGAATTGAGCCATCTCCAACTGTCTTATTTTTGTAGAGCTAACATACAGTATTGCATCTTTTTTTTATTCCAAAACTTTTATATCCTCTTTAACTCTTTGAGTGGCAATGTTGCTGTGAGATATCCTCAAAATATACATTAAAAATGCCAGCGCCGCTCACAGCGACTATTCTCCTTTTGGGTGCAATATTTAACTAAACTTCAATTAATTGACTGGGTTGTATTTGTATTTATTTATACTAAAAGAACAGTTGCTTTAAATGACGACGGCATTTTTTGCGGATATTTTGAGGATCATTCACAGCAATGTTTGCACTCAAAGGGTTAAGTATTGACTGTTTTATTATTCATACAAGATACTTTGTTTAACTTACAACTATTTAATAGTTTTATTTGGAATTACAAAAAAGTCAGAATTGGGATTATAAAATTATATCAACCAAAACGGAATGGGTGTATCAATTTCTCGGATATATTTACATACAACCGGTCAGCAATCCCCCAAACCTATATTAATATTCCACTAGAACAACATTTTGTACATCAGTGCTCCCTAGTAGCCTTTCTGCATATGACTGATAAAGAAATTCGGTACTTGTTTCCTATCTGGGCACCCGTCGCTGGCATCGCGGGGCGGCGGTACGCGTCCTCCGACCTTTTCATGCCCTACTATCCACTAGGGCGTGGTGTGAGAATAGAATAGTGTGGCGAGCGCAGCGAGCCACCGAGCCCGAAGCGTCACAGTTATGCGCGTCCCCTCGCGGGCTTCACAGTGAAGGTATCCGCGTCCCCTCGCGGGGCTCGCTGCGCTCGCCACGCTTCGGGCTCGGTGGCTCGCTGCGCTCGCCACACTATTATATTCTCACACCACGCCCTAGTGGATAGTAGGGCATGAAAAGGTCGGAGGACGCGTACCGCCGCCCCTCGCGGGCTCGCTGCGCTCGCCACGCTTCGGGTTGGCGTCGATCGTGGGGTGGCGTCAAAAATTGGGGGGGACATTTAAGGGTTAATTTGCCCTATTTGGACCCAAATCGGGTCCATTGAGGCATTTAACAGTAAAATCGCGGTCAATCAGGATTTTTAACATTGTTCCCTATGGGAAAATCGCGGTCATCGCGGGCATCGCGGGCATCGCGGCCATCCCAATTTACCCGCGATGCCCGCGATGCCCGCGATGACCGCGATTTTTACCCCCGATGACCGCGATTTTGATCGTGGGCGCCCAGATAGGAAACAAGTACCAGAAATTCCTTCAGATATATTAGACAAACCACTCTTGATAACTACTAGAAAATTATGGTTGTTATTATGACATAAATTGAAATCCAACCTATACGTTACATCTACCCTTTGTCCTAAATCCGCATTTTCAAAATGGAGAAGCTTTGTGTACTTTTTGTAATTGGTATAAAGATATGTGCAATAGGTGAATTTATAAAACCTCAAACATATAAACTGTAGCCCTTTGAGGAAACAATCATACGATACACCTTTTGTAAGGGCCTCAACCCTATCATTCCTTCAACCCCAACATTATGTGAGTAACCTTGTAAAACATATCCCTATGGGAGATTGGGAGAACCTCCTAGACAATGCATTAGTACCTCCTCCATCTAGAAGTGCGATTTTATCATGTTACAAATTCCTTAGATTCTCTGTGCAACACTCTTCTCTCCAAACTGGTATGGCACAATGGCTCAATCATTTTCCCTCTCTGGCCAAACTTACAGAAATGTATTTAAATATTTTTCACTGATCTTATATTTCTCCTTCAAGAGGACTTCAAATGGGAATTTTTGAAATGCCAATTGCCCTGAATGTAATCAGTGCTCCGCAGATTTATTCCATTGTTTTTGGTCTTGCCAGATTATTAAATCATTATGGAGACAGGTTTGCAAATTTACAATGGACCAATTAGTTAATTATGCCCCATTCACCTCTTAATGGGTCATATTTGGTCTTCTACCACCTTACTTCAGAATTCCTCGAGCCGTAAGAAAATGACTATTGGCGATCTCCTCAGTGGCCCGTAAATCCATTTTGCAAATATGGATACAAAATTCCCCCCCAAATTTACAATGGACCAATTAGTTAATTATGCCCCATTCACCCCTGAGTGGGTCATATTTGGTCTTCTACCACTTGACATCGAATTCCTCGAGCCGTAAGAAAATGACTATTGGCGATCTACTCAGTGGCCCGTAAATCCATTTTGCAAATATGGATACAAAATTCCCCCCAACTCTTGAACTATTTCGAATTAAACTTTTTTATCTTCCATATGGACTGGTTGGAGGCCTAGCTCCTAAAAGAATCATGCACCAAAAAGTTTTTTTTTAACATGGGAGAGGTTCTACCACATACCACTAAAGAGGCAATTCATAATTGTTTCCATAACATATTGTAGTATGAAACATGTTTATCTTTTCATGATCCTCTGATGACATTGCTAGATGGGTGATATTTAACTAATGCTGCTGTTTCATTGTATTGTTTTTATGGAAAGCTATTTCATATGGATTGTTTTGGTCTCAATAAAATCACAAACATCATTGTTGTACAAGAAACATACTCTTAATTATCATTGTTTATTTAAGTTCCAATAAAAGAAATGATTTAAAAAAAAAGGTTCACTTTGGTTTACCAGGATTTGCAAACTAACTATAGTTTCTGAAAAATAAAAGTTTACAAAAACATTTACTGCATAATTTGTTGGGTTGCTGCATAACAAAACTCACTAATATTGATGGTAGAAAAAATGTCAAAATTAGCTTAGCACACGAATAAGAAAAGCTTTAATGGCATAGAGGCAAAACTAAAACTCGGAATTCTCAAAATCAAGTTATACACCAAAAATGATTTGTTAAACATGTATTGAAAATGTCGTAGTGCAATTGGACTAGATCTTTTCCCCAATATAAAACCAAGAAACCTTTTCAGAAAAGCATTGATAATATTGCCCTATCTACATCCCTTGTGTCTCATTTAAATATTATTCTCATTTAACAAAATCTCATTTTTGCTAATTTGTCTCTTGCATATAGTTGTGACTATCATTTTGCATACAGAACATTCCTATCGATCCATCAACTAAACCAAATAATTGTCCTTTTGAAATGAAGCCAACTTTCAATGCAAAGTACCAGCAGGAAAATGACACAGAATGCACTGTGCAATATTTTCTGATGTCACAACAGAAGAAAAGCAGACTTAGTGTACAATAACACTGCGCCAGCAAGTTGTAATGGCGTCCAGTGTGATTGCTCTCTTGCATCATCTAGTGGCAGGAAGAAACCAGAACTCCACTTGGTTAAAGGTAATTACCACTTTTATCTAATGTTAATATAGAATTTTTAAACATAATAATTAGTATGTGTGTGTGTGTGTGTGTGTGTGTGTGTGTGTATACATATACTGTATAAAATAAATCCAATTGGGGCTCGTGGTTTTAAAATTATACATTACATATATTTTAAAGTGGCACTATAAATTTCTAGTGTTAGGTCTTGATTAGGTCAATGTGTTTTTTTTTGTTTTTTTTTCATGTTTAAAATACTTCAGACAATGACAGCTCTGATTTTTTTATTATTATTATTCATAATTTTTTTTGGGAAATCAGACATTTCCTTAAGTATGTTGCACTTTGTCTAGAAAATTGGATAAAATATTTGAATTTAATGCAAAAATGTTTGAAGTTATTGTAGGTTAATTTTATTATTTATTTATTTTTAACTTTTTTTAGACTTCTTTTAATTGACTGTACCGATTTCTCTTTGTACCAATGCTCTAAATATTGAATTATTATAATGCTAAAATATTCTCTGGGCACATATTTCTGAAAAGTTAAATAAAGAAGAAATCAAAAAATATACACAACATTTAAGTTTGAATAGAAGTTTGAAAAAAGTTTGTGTGAATGACTTTCAGTTACACTCCTTTAATTGCATGTGATTTTTGTTTGTAGAAGAAAAAGGGCCTAATTAGAAGGCAATGAATAAATATTTTGCTTTTATATTTGTTATCAACTTTTTTTTTTTAAAGCAAGATACTTTTATTTTCTTGTTTCCACCCCACAAGGCCCCGCTATCGCTAATATTTGTGTGATCTAAGCGTACACTAAAATAACACTTAAAAAGTAAAACTTGCTGCTTGTAAGAATCAATGCAAATGAATGATTTTTTTTTATAAATAAAAAAAAGAATAATAAAAAATATATATCAATCAGTAAAAGGCAGCTTTGTAGTTGAAAATCCCAAGCTAGCCTTACTATGGGAGTTTTTCCAGCCTGTACTTAAATCCAAAAAAAAAAAAAAAAAGTGCTGCAATCTTCTGGCACAGACTCACTGTAATGCTTTAAAAACAATTTAGCAACTGTCATTTCTGTAATTACAGTAACTAATTACCATCCTTAGCAAACAAATAGCTTAACATAATACGCAAGCCGAATCAATTTTGAAGAAATGCAAATTGTGAAAGCGAAAAAGGGCATTTTGGCAAACCTGAAAGAGAAGCGGGAAAATAATACACTTTGTTTTATCTACACATAATTCCCAAGGAATATCATATCATAAATATTTGCATTCAGTTCTTATCAGGACATTTGCATTTGCTTCTTATCAGTCTGCAAGCCGGACTCTGCCAGATAGAGAGAGGAGCTCCACACCATACAGCATATTTCTAATGAATCACGTCTCAGGCCAATAGAATATTTTGGCTAGAATTTTATCACTGAGATGAAGAGGTCACTTACTCACGGAGTTGGCTCATCTTGGAATAGCCTTGAGATTGTGATGTGATTCACACAACTTTGTTAGGAAATAAAATTACGCTAATTAAGGTGATAGCGTACCGTAATTTAGAGTTAAAATAAAACTGTGAGCAGTTTTTTTTTTTCACTTTGAAAAAGTCTTGTGGCCCTTTTGGACACATAAACTTAAATCAAGCTTCAAACCACTGCATTAAAAAAATGAAATATATTATTTAACAGGATTCATTTAAAAAAATGACATTAACATCATGCAAGTGTTTTATCAAAATTCTGTGTGCAGGTTATTTAAGATGAATTTAAAGAATAGGGGGTAAATTTAACAATGAGTGATATTTTTGTTATCACTCGTGGCATATGATAAATGGTGCACCAGCCAATTAGCTCTTAACTGTTGTTTTTTCAAACACGAGACTTAGGAGCTGATTGGCTGCAGCACCATTTTTTATTTGCAGTGAGTGATAACAAGATTATCATTCTTTGTTAAAACAGCCACTTAATTATAATTTCAGACAGTATTTTAGAACCTGAATTATGTGCACCAACAGTATTAGCTTATCGTATTTCAGGGGAAAATATATGTTCAATATTTTCATTAGTATAGATGAATACAATATTATTAGTCTATTGTTTAAGGATACAGTATCTATGATGTACATCGGTGTTTTTCAACCACTGGGCCGTGGCACACTAGTGTGCCTTGAGCTGTTCCCAAGTGTGCCCCCAGATCTTGAGGTGCCCAAACCAGTTTACAGCCACCACCAGTTCAATAGTTATTTAATGGTCTCTTTTTTTCATGTAAAAGGCCAATGTATTTTATTTTTGTTACCTGTGGGGACCAGTGTGATCGATTTTATATGGGGCCAATAGGTTTTTTTTTTCCTGTGGAGGCCAATGTGTTTTGCCCTGTGGGGATTTCATGGTGTGCCTTGGCAATTTTAAAATCTTATATCGTGTGCCGCAAGGTAAGAAGGTTGAAAATCACTGATGTACATGATCATATATGATGAGAAAATGTGCTGCTGACTTGGCCTTGCACCCTGATGTTGGAATCGGTTACACAGCCGTTATTACAGCACTGCTCACTAATCAGTCCAGGTTTTAAGCATACTCGTGGTTATGCTCAGCTGGTACAGTTAAAATGACTGAGGTACTGTACTAATGAAGTCACCTGTGCTTAAGTATGAATGCGTGCAGAGACACAGAAAGTGGGCATCTCAGTCCTTGCACATTCAGACATGCTTGTGCACAAAGGGAAGGGCTGATCCTAGATTGTGCATATGCTCTCAGCCATGACCCCGGCAATAGACTCAATACCAAACGCAGTTAATTCCATATCTGATTAGGGCCTATAGAGCTGAATGTATCATTTTGAAAAATGTAGTAAATAATAAAAAAATTTATTCTGTCTACATGAAAACTTTTTTCAGCAGATAGCGACAGTCCGGGGACATAGCAGTCCCCGTAGGTTACTGTGGGGCTGCAATGTGGCCACATGAGTCAAGTTTTGGAAGGCATTTGTTTCCGGAGCTTGTGACCACTACCAAATGTCATCATTAGATGGAGTTGGCTTTTGTAATTCCCCGAGAGACGTCTCAGTCTCCTTACCCTCAGAGATATAAAAAGTTGATTCACATTGGAGACTTCCTAGTATCGTACTGTTCTCCGTTGACTTCCTTCTACTGGAGCAAGGTGGCTGGTCGGAGCTGGTGAACTCTCACCAGGGGCAGAGCACCCCAGAGCAATCAGCCTCAGCATAGAACAGTATTTCCACCATGTCTACTGTAAATGCCTCTTCCGGCTGATGTCTCTGAGCCATTAGTGTTCATTGCAAACTGCAAAATTGGGGGGGGGGGGGGGGGGGATTACGTCTGACTCCACATTATCAAATTCTTTTATAGGAGTCATTTGCACTTTTTGCACCACGTTACATAACTTTGTGCAATTGTAATTAATGATATAAAAATGTCTCAAACAAAGCGTGTTTCCACCAATAGCTGTGGTCTCTCAAGGCTGCAGCCTTGGTAAAGGCCCCAGCTCTTGGTGGAAAATGCACATCAGTTTTTACCCCTATCTGGAGATTTCTACTTACACACCTTGACCGGAACTTTTTGGCAAAGACTACCAACCCCCGGATCCCAGCTTATGCTGCCTGTGAGACCTGGAGGTGTCTTGTACATCTTGACTGCTTTGTTAGAGAACTAGTGACAACAGGGGCTGGCTGGCAACTTTAAGCCTAGGGGGCAAGTACAGAGCACCAGCCAAAAAGGGGGTGTTGTCGCTCAAAAGGAGGCGTGTCACTAAGCTGACTGGGGGGGTGAGGTGACGGAGGGGTGAGAGGGAGTTAGATGACCAGGGCTGAGGTTACCAAGGGTTAGGTGAGAGGGGGCGAAGGGAGGGTGAGGTGCTGGGGGGGGGGGGGTGAAGGGAGGGTGACGTGATGGGGAGGGGGGCTAGAGGGGGTGAGGTGGCCAAGGGTTACTTGAGAAGGGGGTGAGGTGACAGAAGCTGACAGAGAGGGTGAGTTGACAGGAGAGGTGCTAGGGGGAGAAGGGGGGGAGGTGATAGGGGGTAATAGGCAGTGAGATGATGGGGGTGATGTGGGGAGGTGAGGCTAGTCTTCTCACCAGCATCAGCGGGTCTCTTGGCCCCCGCACCAGCCTCTGTTCTGCTGTCCCTCCCCAGCCGCAGTTCTGCACCTGCTCCCTGGCCGCTGCTTGTGTCTTGTTCCTCGGCACTCCCCGGCCGCTGCTTGGCACTCCCTCCTAGCCAGCGGCCGCTGCTCGGCACTCTCTCCCAGGTGCTGCTTGCTTGGCACCTTCTCCCGGCCGCGTGACTTCTGTGACTGCTGACTGCCGCGGCTGCTGTACTGTTGAAGGGTCTCAGCTGCGGCTGTAGCCAGAAGACACACTGGACCACCAGGGCATTTTGAAGTGGCCCAAAACACAAGGAAACTGAGTGGCCCGGGGGGCATATGGCACCCTGCCCCCCGGCCCAGCCCGCCACTGAGTGACATCCTGGTTCTCCACCCTAGCTTTTAATTTGCCTCTTTTTCCGCTCAGAGAAGGAGTCATGTGGAATACACTAGTATTTTATTTTTTAGTATTGTGTTTGTATATATGTTACATATTAAAATGGTATGACATTATATCGCACCTCTTTCCCTTTCTATGTATCCCTACATTGGTACAACGGAGGAGAAATATTGATCCCCCTTTTGGAAAACCTTTTCAGGATTTGGACTTAATTCTGTCATTTGTCATATCTGTTGGAGGGCCCATATCACAGTGTATGGCATACATTTTGTTGTCCACTATTTAACATTGGAGGTATAGAGGATGACCTCACTCTGACACAAACCTGTGTAACGGCAGCCACCAGTTGTGTGCACCTTGCGGATTTTAAAATGATCTTTACACAATGTTTTAAAATAACCCGTCTTAGCCAGCTGGTGACAAGAATGACAAGTGACCCCTTGAGTTTTCTATTTAGCGCTAATGTTAAATAGACAATATATGGTATACAGTAAGCATCATTCTACGTACACGTCTTGACTGTATTTCCTCAAGTAAAGTATCTTCAGGTTTCAGTTCTATTTTCCCAACCGATTGCTCATGAATCCAGAGATAAAATATAAAAAGGAAAGTTTTAATTCGTTCCCCAAATGTGATAAAGTTGGACTCTGTACTGTACCACTCACTACGTCTCTCCAGGAGGTACTCCTCTTGGCTTATCACTTGTTGCATACAATTTCCTTTGAGGTGGGAAGAACTTGTTCTTAAGAGCCTATTATCAGGGGAAAGCTATCGTCAAAAGCCAAAATATTTATGTTTGTCCATGGCACATAGACAGGAGACTGTACTCAGGGAAAAAGGGGGTTCTCATTTAGTGATTGAAAACACTCTTGCGCATGTTAATTGACTCTCTTATCCTGTAGATAACATCATCTCCATCCTTATCACCGTTCTTGAACTTTTTTTAAAAACATTCCGCTGCACTCGTGTGATTACAGAACGTCCTCATTCCAACGAGCATCTCCAGTCATTTCTTACTATTATGCTTTGTCAGCAGTGGCCCGTGGGTACTGTAGGGCTATGGGTCATAGGGTAGACTGCAGTAAGGTCAACATACATTGGGTCGACCAATGATGGTGAACATGTGCTTAGGTCGACATGTCATACGGTCGGCACAAGCATAAGGTCAACATGGGCTAGGTCAACAATCATCTTGGGTCATCTTGGGGCTTTTCTCTTTTTTATCCCGATTGTCGACACAGTCAACATGAACACTAACAGAGAGCACCACTTCCCCTTGAATGGCTGGCTGCATTCGCCATGCTTTTGGCACACTATTTTATTCTCCCACCATGCCCTTGAGGATGGTGGGGCATGAAATACCGCCTGTCAGCACATTTCAGTTAAAATAAAAGTGAAAAACCACATGTCGACATTTTGAATGCTTGTGTCAACCTGATGGCATGTCGACCTAAGCCCATGTCGACCTACCCATGTGTCGATCTTGGATCATGTCGACCTTCAGTGGTCCAACCAATGCATGCCGAGCTTAGTGCTGTCGGCTGTATACCCACTGTCAAGGGCGTAACTACAATAGGTGCAAGGGGTGTACTGGGTGTACTGGGTGTTAAAAATAATTGTATCTGCACCCCTGCAGTACAGCATAGTTTGTTTAGGTGCAGAGTTACCTTCTCTTATATGCTGTACTTCCATCTAAGCATTCTGCCCAGTCTGCAGGAAATAGTTCTGCAGCAGAACCCAATACTATTTTTAACACTTTAAACAGAGACGTGCAGGCAGGGGAGACAGTGCTTCCCCTGTCATTCTGTTTAAAATAATACAAAGAATATACCTATGACACATATTTTTTTTGCAGTTTGCAGTATTTAAAATAGTTTGGGAGGCACCGATACAGGGGGCGGGGCTTGAGGAGGGGCTAGGCAGTGCCTACTTGACAGGGGCTGATGTGATTGGACAGCAGATCCAGCTGCTGTCCAATCACAGCAGCCCCTGTCATTTAAGCTTCTGGCAGAGCCACTGTGGTTCTGACCTCCCCTCCTCCCCTGTGACGTGTCCCCCGACTCCTCGTCCCCTCCTGACCGTTCCCTGTCTCTGTGGGCCTCTCCCCTGCCTGGTAAGTGTGATTCTCATGGAGAGGGCGGTTGTTGACAGCCGGCGGGAGGGTGATGGCAGTGCCCAGGAGCGCGGGGCGGCATTGGTGGCTGTGACGGTGCCTATCTGTTTACAGCCACCACCACATGTCGCTGACTTTAAAAGCTATCAACCATACAACCACCGCCCAGTGGCCCAACCAGAGTTGACCAGCCACAGTGGTGATGCTTTGGCCGGGGGACCTTGTAAAAAAAAAAAAAGTGTCCCCCAGCTGTAGAATTACCCTGATATCTGTTGGAGCCCAGTGCTGGTTAGAAAAAGACGTGGAACCTCTACTCTTTATTTCCCCCATATTTTTGTAACTGGGACCGGTCCAAGAGCACAGTGCTGGTTTTTGAAATACAGGGGGACCACGGATCTTTTGTCCCCTGTATTTCTGAAACCAGTACCAGCTTAAAGAGCCCGGGGCTGGTTATGCTCCTGGGTTGGACCCCACACCATTGTTTATATTTATCTATTTTTTTCATACTTACGCTGAGAAGAATGCACACATCTCACTGATCGTCCATGCTTCAACAAATACCAATGGAAAAGATGGTCTATTTGAGTTGAATTCCTGGTCAAATTCGCTCTTATGAATTATTGTAAATTTGGCGATCTGATGGCCATTTGTGATATTCATTTGTACAGCCGAATTCGTCTGAGCTTGCCAAAACGGCAAATTGGCCGAACTCGTCCCTTTGTAAATTTTATTCACCTGACAGGTCCCGACTGCAAATAGGATCGAATGGGTACGAATGGCTGCATTGATACCAATTTAACTATAGTAAACTAATCTTAAGGCAGATGTTTTCGAGTTATTGCTTGTGCAATTATTGTTCGCAATTATAGCATCGCCAATGCCGTTTAAAAAAGCCATGAAATCAGGCGAGACATCAACAACACAAAAATTACTTGGATTAGTAAAATCTAATTTTTATTAAACTACAGCACAGGTCCTGTGAATATTTAATGGAATAATATGTTTTTTTAAACTTTTTTTGAATTGGATAATTCAAAAAATACATCTGACAATATAAAAAAAAACCTCCTTTCAAAAACCAAAAACAATAACAATTTTCTCTCAGCTTCATAGAAGCTACTGTAGCAGGCATAGCAAGTCTCCAACTATCCACCTTCCCTTGTTAACCACAGCAGGGCAGAAGCTGCTGCAGCAGCCAGAGCAAGTCTCCAACTAACCACCTTCCCTTTCCAACCACAGCAGAGCAGAAGCTGCTGCAGAAGCCAGAGCAGGTCTCCAACTATCCACCTTCCTTCCCAACCACAGCAGGACAGAAGCTGCTGCATCAGCCAGAGCAGGTCTCCAACTACCCACCTTCCCTTCCTAACCACAGCAGGACAGAAGCTGCTGCAGCAGCCAGAGCAGATGTCCAACTATCCACCTTGCCTCTCCAACCACAGCAGAGCAGAAGCTGCTGCAGCAGCCAGAGCAGGTCTCCAACTATCCACCTTCCTTCCCAACCACAGCAGGACAGAAGCTGCTGCATCAGCCAGAGCAGGTCTCCAACTATCCACCTTCCCTTCCTAACCACAGCAGGACAGAAGCTGCTGCAGCAGCCAGAGCAGATGTCCAACTATCCACCTTGCCTCTCCAACCACAGCAGAGCAGAAGCTGCTGCAACAAGCACAGCAGGTATCCAACTATCAACCTTCCCTTCCCAACCACAACAGGGCAGAAGCTGCTGCAGCATGTACAGAAGATCCCAAAAACCCTCAATGAATAAGAAAACAAGAGAAAAAAGAACGGACTGGGAATCGATCTCACATGGATTTCACAACAATATCTACAGTGTTCGGTTCACAGACCACTCTGCCGATGAGTCGCTTATTCATTTCAGTTTGTCAAAAGTTTTGTAAAGTGAAAATGTTTTTCATCTAATGGACCCTTATAGGCCTTTAAGGGTCCACTTAAGGGAGTCTGTTTATTGTGTTGTATTCAGAAAGTCATAGGGGGAAATTTACTAAGATGTGTATTCTACTTCACATGTGATATTGCTATGGGCAACCAATCAGATCCTGTCTACTATCTTCTAGAGGGTGCTAAATAAATAGGAAGTAGATTCTGATTGGTTGCCCAAAGCAACATCACATGTGAAGTAGAATACACATCTTAGTTAATTTCCCCCATAAACTTTCCAATGACATATCACAATGCATGAAAACAAATAGCATGCACCCTTATGACAGCCCCCTTGAGGGCTCATCCGATTAAACCCAACTTGGATTGTCCCTTAATGATAAGGTAGTGTAGCAAAGTTTAAAGACAATTAGGTAAAGCTTTGAGAGTTATCGTGGAACATTCATACACACACACACACACACACACACACACACACAAACATTGTTCAGTTATACTTATGTAGGCTTCCACCATAGAGTTGTAGTGGGTTAGGCCCTAAGTTGTGGCCCTTATGACGTGCTTGCTAAATGCCAGATAAACTCACTGGCATAACTGAGTCTTCTTCATATAACCACTGCTACAAATTTGCAGTCAGTTTCTGAAATTAGTAATTTCCTTTTATGGTGCTGTGTCACTAATATCTGCTAATGCAGATTGCCTTCTATTGAGCACAACTGACAAATGATTGACACCTATTCAAATTTGAAAAGTTCTAAAGAAGTTTGTTCAGGGTGAGGATGTATCCGTGCTACAGTACCTTCCTTCTGCTTCGTTATCACTGGCCATAGCACGGCACAAGGCGCTTAGTACTAGACAGCTTCTAGGCACATTTGCCCATGTCAGGTGATTGATCAGCGGCAAACATTTAAAAAGCAAAGCACTGCACTGCAATTTACATAAAGTGCCTAAACTGGTAAGCGCAAGTACAGAAACAATGGAGGATCTATTTATTATATATATATATATATATATATATATATATATATATATATATATATATATATATATATATATATATATATATATATATATATATATATAAAGCACTTACCCCCCACACTCCTGGTGAAGGATCCAGACCAGCACACAAACGTAGATAAGGAAAAAAAGTTTTTATTCCATGCTGTGCAGTAACATTAACAGCTTGCTTGGCCCAATATATATATATATATATTGAAACAAAAAGGACGTGGGCCTGATTCAGAGGTACAAATCTTTCCCGTAGTCTAACGATTTTTATGTTACTCCGCAGGCATCCAAAACATGTTATTCTGCACTGTAACTGGGTGTCCCGGTATCATGTGACGGCCACACCCCCAGAACACATGACACCATGCTACTCTGTGGAGGGGGCAGGTTCTCCATTGCCGGGATTTACAGCATCTTGAGGATGCTCCTTGGGCTGTAAGGACTGTGGTTTGCACATCTGAAGCCTCCTGTTGATAGATGAGTACTCTATTTTTATTGATCCGTTGTAATTCCTGCGGGAACATCTTTCATCAAATATGGCAGTGCGCATTGAGCAACTTCATATTTTTCATTGTAAATTCATATTTTAGAGTTATATTCTGCTAGTTGATTACAAATAATTTTTAGATATTTAATTTGATGCAACTTAAAGTTAGAAATTGGTCCAATTGCTGGGAAAAGTTCAATGAAATCAGGGACACCGTCGTACAGTCTGTTTCTAGTACGCTATGCCGCTCTCAGCAATTATAAAATTACACTTGGCTAAGTGAAGCGTATTTTAAAGCAAAGTTTAAATACTTTCAAGTAATTGTTACCAAAATTTTGAAAGCTAAACGGTTCCTTTACCTGCAATTCCAAACTTCTCCTACAATTACAGCTGCTTATTTGCAGCCAAGAGATACAGCACCAAATTGAAATATCACTTCCTGCAAGGATTTACCTAGGACACTAATTGATATTGTCTGAGTGAGTCTGTGCATCTGTCAGGAAAGTCAGCTGACTGTAGTCCAATTTAGCATGAAAAGTTGGCACCAATATTAGGAATTTTAGCGCAGAATTTTCTGTTTTGATTTATGAATGTTTTCATACTTTCAGATTGGGGCTGTTGTTTTACCTGTGAGTGGAGATATAGTTTGCTTGGCTTGCTGCCTTGAGAATACACGTGCCAGGTAGGGTTATGAATAATTCCATGTTTAACATTCTTAATTTGTGTTCCAAATTGTGAATTTTCTGCAACTTGCATGGAAATAGCCAGATAAGTTTATTGCTGCGCGTGTCAGCTTCTTGAAAAGTTTAAACTGAAGTTATCAATAAGTTTTGGAATGGAAAGCTGGACAGAAGTTATATTTAGCCAAGACAATGAACACGGTAGAAACCGCAATGCACCACTTCTCTGCATTCTCCACCTGATTTTATTAAATCCTCGCATTTGTTTAACATTTCTCTCTCCATTGGTAAAAAAAATGGCCTCATTTATTTTACGCTAAAATGTACAGACACATGACTTCCGCTTCCGCCTCCCAAGCTGGCGGACATGCTGTAGCGGGGCTCCATGGATAGTGAGATGGGTGGCACCCCTACCTCACCGCATAGCGGTCTAAGCACAGCTGAAGGTCAAGGGGCAGCCGCACACTTCTCCCTGTCAGGCACACTGCCTCTCCAGCCACTTCTGCAGCCAGCCCAGGGAGCCCTCAGGACCCACTGGCCTCCGCTTCTCACCCCCCTGCTGGCTCACCTACATCACCCACTTTCATGAAGTACAGGATTTGAAATCCGTCACCTCAGGTCTCCAGAAATCATATTATTCTATGTCCAATAAGCTGGAAGATCTTGAGAACAGTTCCAGGAGAAATAACTTAAGAATAGTGGGCCAGTCGGAGTCGGTGCGTGGACTGGCCCTGCATCATCTCATAAGGAACACCCTGCCTGCTCTCTTGGGAGTTGAAAATGACTGTGCAGACTTTGTTACTGAGAGGTCACTCCGCCTGGGCCCCGAGAGGGATGGGCCCAATGCAAACCCAGAGTGACTATATTTAGATGCCTAAACTACTTGCATAAAGAAATTTTATGGTCAGTGTCCAGAAAGGTGAAGACCCTACAGTGGGAATCCCACAAGCTCCATAAATTCCAATATTTCTTGGCTGAGGTCTCCAAAGCCAGGAAGGAATTTTCCCTTATTTGCTCAAAGTTGATCAAAGACAGCCGCAAGTTTGCCCTGTTGTATCCAGCTTGCCTATATTTATTTGATGGGGATTTTACCACTGTAGGTGACACTCACACCTACCTTAAGTTGGATGCCACTACACCTGATTGACCTCCTCATTAACCTTCCTTAATGCCTTCTTTGAATGATTATTGTGGCCTATTCTTCAGATTCTGGACTGTTTGGAGAGCCGCCACTTTGCTCGTCCTTGGTAAGGGCAACCCACAATGCCCTATGTCTTATATACTTTATAACCGTTATGTTTTTCTAACAAGATTGAGGCTGTATTACAATATGCTTGTTGTCTTTATTACAGGCCTGCATGATTATATCCTATTTTACCACTGATTGTTACATATGGTGTTGCCATATGTTGCATTCGAAGAGAGGACCGATGTTGTGTGTCTGTGCATGTGCTGATGAAGGTCGCGTGCACCTACAGCATTTGGTTCGGCGGGTGCATGCACCCTACACAGTGTGCGGGGTGCCGAACAGCCTCATTACCATATAGGAACTCCCAGCTTTTCATGGGCATTCTCACGGTAATGAGGTTGTGACGTGGGTGCGGGGGGGGGGGGGGGGGGGGCAGGCAGCTGACATCACCAGGGGTGGCATTCGCAAGATGGGGTTTGGTGGAATCAACCAGAATAACCCCCACTATACGAAAGTTCTATTGTAAGCTGTAGAGTGGATTTCCTTCTGGATTTCCTTCTTTATGGCTGTTGGTTTAAAAACGGTGTTTTTATTTGACAAAACTTTATTGTGCCACAGGAAGTCGGGTGGCCATTTTGGATAAAAATGGTGGGAATCACATGTTCCGTATCTCTTTCATTAAAAAGCACTTTTCTCACTTTCATTTGATCGAAAAAATCAAAATAAAAAATAAAATAAAATAAAATAAATAAAATTATCAAGGGGGACAAAAGCTTAAGGAGTGTCATAAGAATGCGTTTAAATCGATGTCATCGATAGACATCGATTTAAATGCATTCTTATGACACTCCTTAAGCTTTTGTCCCCCTTGATAATTTTATTTATTTTATTATTATTTTTTTTTTTCATTTTTTTTTTCCGATCAAATTAAAGTGTGACCTGCTTTTTAATAAAAGAGATAGGGAACATGTGATTCCCACCAAAATTATGCAAAATGGCCACCGGACTTCCTGTGGCACAATAAAGTTTTGTCAAATAAAAACACAGTTTTTAAACCAATACTGCATCCTTGAAAACTGCCTAATAGGCACAAAATGCGTTGGAGCAGCTCGGAGAAGTCCTGCCACCTACATCACCCACTACAGCGGCACACCGGGACGCCGGTCCATCCTCCTCCATGCCGAAATTATCCGGTAATAGGAGCCGCGGCAGAAGAACATGGCCGCGAGTACAGCATCCCGCACTGAAGCTCAGCAACACCCGCTGTCCATCTCCAGGCTTGGAGATTGGAGAACGCGGAAAAAGGTAACACCAGCCACTTAGTAGGGAAAGTTAGGCTACAGACTCTCTACCACTCCAAGAGAGTGTAAACATTTTAACTAACATTTTTCTTACAGGTCACACTTAAGGTGTGTACACGCGGCAGATCCTGCCGTGAGATGCAAGTCCCGATGCGATTAGATCGGGAGCGCAAATCGGCAGCGCATCGGGCTCGCAAGCCCTAAAAAAGCATGCAATCTGCATGCGATATGGCTTCCGATGTTCACTATATCGGGAACATCGGAAACCATATCTTACCATGTGTACACACTATTAAGTTTGCATCAGCATATTTGTTTTTATCTATTATTTATTTATTTTTATTTATTTTATTTATTTATCCCCTTTCCCCCTTATTAGTTTTTTCATACCACATACCCCCTTGATTTATTTTTAGCGCTCCTAGCACCAGACCCCACGAGTCAGGAATGATGACACTGGAGTGCTGACCAGACTGGATATGGAATGATGACACTGGAGTGTTGACCGTGCTGAGTCAGTAATGATGACACTAAGGTATTCCCAGGAAGTGCAGATGGTATTGCAGGAACAAATAGAGAACTCAGCGGACATAGGGGTAGATTTATTATTGCACCGCTATAACAATTCCTACTTCACCTCGAGGTGAAGCAGGACGGTGACAGATGAGATGTATAAGCATCTTGCCTGCTGAAGCAGGGAAACACAAACTCCCCCCTACGGCAATGCCTCCTCCTGCTGACAGCGCATTGGTTAACACTGACACGCTGTCTCCTTCCCCCTGGCCAGCTGGACTGGGCATGCACGGGATCTCGCTGCTGTCCCTGCTGTGCTGTGTCACCCTCTGTAGCTGTCAAAGTCAACCGTTCGTACATTAGGTAAGAGCACAGCGCAACATAGAAAATAATGCAGCAATGATAACCCTCCTGCCCTGTAGCACCACCCGTTAAACAGCCGCACAGCAGCTGTCATACATCAGGGGAAGCGCTATCCCCTGCCATAACGCACAGGGATAGCGCAAAGTACCACACACACACATAACCCTCTGAGGCACTTATCTCATATATTTGGCTACATGTGTCAATCATCTGCATCTATAATGCTGGGCGGGGTCACACATGAAACTCGACCCCCCACCCAGCCTTATACACACACACCACACATAATACACACACACACATGTAGCCTAATATATAAGAGATGATACACACATATTGGCCCCTGCCTGCCTGCACTACACCCCCCGCAATACCACACACCTATAATACTTACAGACACATGTAGCTCAGCCAGCGTCGATGGGGGCGGAAGGGAATGCAGTGAATAAATTAAGTCTGCGCAGCCGCAGATCTGTGGTGCTGACATAGCAGCCTCTGGCAGCCAGGGGGAGCAGCTCTGCCTCCTCTCAGGCTGACCTCGAGTCGCACACAGTGTCACATGGTCACAGCCTGAGAGGAGAGAAGCATGATGGAGCTGTGACTCGGCAGAGCTGCCTCCTCCTATATTTATAGTAAAGTGCTGGGCTGACACACTTCCCACGTCACCGCGCAGACACACAGGTGTATTCTTTACTCACTGACACTAACCAGGTCACCATGCAGACACACAGGTGTACTCATTACTCACTGACACACTTCCCAGGTCAACACGCAGACACACAGGTGTACTCATTACTCACTGACACACTTCCCAGGTCAACACGCAGACACACAGGTGTACTCATTACTCACTGACATACTTCTCACGTCACCGCGCAGACACACAGGTGTACTCATTACTTACTGACACACTTTCAACATCATGGCACAGACACACAGGTGTACTCATTACTCACTGACACACTTCCCAGGTCACAGCGCAGACGCACAGGTGTACTCATTACTCACTGACACACTTCCCAGGTCACAGCGCAGACGCACAGGTGTACTCATTACTCACTGACACACTTCCCAGGTCACCACGCAGACACACAGGTGTACTCATTACTCACAGACACACTTACTAGGTCACAGCACAGACACACAGGTGTACTCATTACTCACTGACACACTTACCAGGTCACAGCGCAGACACACAGGCGTACTCATTACTCACTGACACACTTCCCAGGTTACAGCGCAGACACAGGTGTACTCATTACTCAATAACATACTTTCCAGGTCACAGCACAGACACACAGGTGTACTCATTACTCACTGACACACTTCCCAGGTCACAGCGCAGACACACAGGTGTACTCATTACTCACTGACACACTTCCCAGGTCACCGCATAGGCGCATCTTCCGTGTCTCCACTCTCCAGCCCTGCAGTCTCTCTCGTGGGCTGGCTCCTGATTGGGTGCCAGCCTGCGAGCTCTGATTGGAGAGCAGGCGTCTGTGTCACAGTGACACAGGGAGGGGAAGGGAGATACGCGCGATGCGCTCCCCTCCCCTCCGAACGCTATCAGCTGTGGCGGGGCGGGCGGAGGCCACAACCCCCCCCCCCACTTCCATATGCGCGCATGCGCTTTGAGCATTTTTGGGGGCATTTGTTATGGCGGTACGGGGTACCTGCAGTATATCTTTTACCGGTACGCCGTACCGCCATACTTGCACCACTGGTCACAGCGCAGACACACAGGTGTACTTATTACTCACTAACATACTTCCCAGGTCACCGCGCATATAAATATATAAATATTTATATATATGCAACATAGCCAGCACCACCCCACTGAAATATCCAATCCAACATACCCCTTCCTGGTACCACCATCACCACCCCCACCCCCAAACTAATAACACACACACTCTTTGCACCACTATACCACCACCAACTGCACTCTACATCAAGCCAAAGTATCATACACCACCCCACCAAAATCCCTAACCCAACACATCCCTTCCCGCCAACACCATCCGCCCAACCCAGAATTAAACATTCATCCACAAATAACAAACATAATTCACATAAAAATATATTTATAACTTTAATGGGGCATAGCCCCTTACGACGGTGTGAAGAGCGCCCGTAGGGCGTGATGAAACACCTAGTGTATTATATACTTTCCCTTCTGGACTTGCAACTTGGTGGGACTGCTATGCTATTACTGGTGCCTGTCCTTGTGTTTCCCTCCTATCTCCCTATAGATTGTAAGCTTGCAACAGGGTCCTCTAACCAATCAGATTTCACTTCTTATTTATTTAACACATTCTAGAACATAATAGATATAATCTAAATGGGCCACATCACATCTTCAATAAAACTCCCATCATAGTAAATTTACCCCTTTCAGTTTAGGACTCCCATAAGGACTTGCAAAATTGGCCCCAAATCCTATGATCAGGAGCCACCCACACCTGCAGATAAATAAAAAAAATAATGTAGTAAATAATAAAGTGTAATCATAAATGATAGAAATTTGGTGTAATAGGAAAACAGGTAAAAGATAAATAGAGATGTGACAAACACAATGGATAGGCAAATCACATGGTCGTAGAAGCAGATTCACATTAATAATTTCCAGAGGACCAAATCAATGTTCCGTTTAATTAATTGAAGAAAAAAAAGTATTCTATTCTTTCTTCCTGTTTGTCTTGTAGCTTTAACATATCACATGTTATAATGCAATCTATGAGATAGAAACAATACCAGGGGACCTAATTAAATTAAAAGCAATTACCAGTTGTGTAGATACTGCATGCAATTGAGCAGTGGGAAGTTGATATTCTGTCATCCACCGTTAATCTCTGCGCAGAAGCCGCTATTCATCTGACCTGTTATTAATGAGTTGGCTTGGGTGGGCAATTTTTGGATAAGAAAAATGAAGGGAATGGTGTGATAGAAAGTGCCTTCTACCTTTGCTACTGAGGCTTTCATTCACTTTTTAATTTAGTTTAATTAAAAAAATATATATTTAAAGAACAGTTGTTTTCAGTCCTGAGTGTGCCACAAAAGAAAAAAAACTGCCGTCTATCAATATACGGAGAAACTGTAGTACATTCGGCTGTATTCCAAAATATTTTTATTGGGACTTTTTTTTTAATCTTTTTGGAATTATGTATTTAGCAAGGGTGTAGCTATAGGCAAAAGCACTACAAGGGGAAGATTTATTAAGCCTGGGGAAGTGATAAAGGCCGTTATTCTGATCGGTGCGGCCAGATCCGAATATGCGGCCAGCACCGTGCATCCTAAACCCCGCCTTCCATACGGATCGCCAACTCCGTCCGTGCGCGGTAAGAAGCTATCCGAACAGACCGCACGTGTATTTCTGATGAATACACCTCCTCCATCTCAGGGAACCTCCCCCATCATTCGATGGTCGGAGTGGCCAGGCAGCTCCCGCAACCTCAGACCACACGGCATTTCTCCGTGCAAAAGCAGGGATCTGGGCGGGCAGCTGACATCCGGCAATGTCATATGTCCGCCCCCCACACGTGCGTCACGGCCGCATTACCATACGTACGCCCGGCGTTTGCATGGGAACGCCCATGAAACGCGGGGTGTAAACATATGGTAATGAGCCCAAACAGGCCTTCACAGCCCTCTCCACCCCCTGTTCGTAGTGTACACATTTCATGCGGAATGTTGCCGTGCGTTCCGCTCGCACATGCGCAGAGACGCCTCTGCACATGCGCAAACACAAAACATCGGCGGCATAAACGCACGCGGATATTACCGCACCAACCAGAATAAGGGCCAAAGTCGCTGGTGATAATGCAACAGTCAATCAGCTTCTAACAGGTTACGGGTTGGATTTGAAAAATTACAGGAGGTGATTGGCTGGGAGGGTTATCACCATCCAATTATTCACTTCTCCGGTCTTAATAAATCTGCTCCCAAGAGAGGAGGTGGCTCAAATGCAGGTTTTGATTGGATCACTAGTCTCCTATGAATCTAGCAGAATGCTGCATTGGGTGTACAGCAGCGGCAGTAAAAGACTTGCCCCACAGATCCCGGGGGAAGCAGGCCAGCACATTTATTACATGTAACTATTGGTGGCTCCAGAGTAGTGGCTGCAGCAGAGTTCAAAATTCAAATAGGGGAGAAAACCCAACTGCCAGTGAGTCAGGTTGGAATGACAGTTGGTGTTTCTCCCCTATTTGAATTTTGAAATTCAAAATGCTGCAACCTCACCTCTGGAGCCTCACCTCTGGAGCCGCCACTGCATAAATTCAAAATGCTGCAGCCTCACCTCTGGAGCCGCCACTGCATATAACATTACCTGTATGTCTATATGTGTTACCCCCACTCCCCCATTCAATGGGTGGTCTAATCTGCAGAAGCCATTAATCATGAGTTGCCACTGATCCTTCAGAGGCCACGTTTAGTTGGATTTGAGGGCAGTAGTTATCATTGAGATAGGGAACATCATTCGTCATACACTAGTTGATTTCAGTGGGTCATTCCTGGCATTATTGATGCAATTTTTTTAAGGAGCTCATTTCGTACTTCCGTACAGTACTTTGGTGCCCCCAGCTACCGGAAGGAAGCACCATGATAAGGAGTTAAGGGGGAAAGGCCAAGGGAAAGATGGCCTGTTGGGGGTATGGCTAAATGATCACATCACCGTGGCCTTGCCCCCTGCTATATAATGCCTAAAATCAGGGAAACTTGCCAACCTTTCCGGGGGCCAGGAGGGCCACCTGATTTTTATCCTGAGTCCTCATAAATATTGGCGCTGACAAGTACTGCATTCAATCAATACAATATACTGCATTCTTAACTATTAAAGGGTTAATACTAATATCAGGGAGGAAAAAAAACTGTTCTATACTTTGCCAAAGCATATATATTATAATTATTATTATTATTATTATAATTTTATTTATAAGGCGCCACAAGTGTTTTGCAGCGCCGTACAAAGGAACAATACAGGGAGACAAAGCTTGGCATAACATTGAATAAATAACAAAAATAGAGTACAAATAAAGAGCGCCACAGATCAATACATATTACAGCTTAAATATAAGTAGTGAGGACTCAACATACAACTAGAGGCTTGAGGTCAATGATGGAGATGAGTATGCAGACGAAGATGGTCACTGAGTGTTGGATTATAGGAGAGCTGTGAGTGACATGTGAAGAGAAGTGGGCTTTGACAACAGGAGGGAAGAGGGCCCTGCTCAGAGGAGCTTACAATCTAGTAGATAATATATATATGATAATCTAGTACAATAATATATATATATGACTCCAGATCCTTTTTAATCCATAATTTACCTATAAGTCAGCTATTGTCAGCTATTGATAATTTATGATAAGGTGTTACAGCTACATTAATATAAAAATGAAAGGGAAAGAAAGACTAGAGATTCTGCTGGGAAATTATATATATATATATATATATATATATATATATACACTAATCTTTGTTGAGCTAGTGAGAGTTCCAAGGCTCATGTAATCACTGGGATAGAGACCCGAGTCCTACGGCAACTTATTTAAGTGCACCAATGATTTAAAGGACACAAATTGACTGTATAGGGTTACATTTATGATCTGTTGTAACATTATAGTTAAGAATTGTTCATATAATATGTTACATATGGTAAAGTATGAGAGTAGAGCAGTGGTTCCCAAACACAGTCCTCATGGCACCATAACGGTCCAGGTTTGACGTATAATATATCCCTCAGCACAGATGGTTAAATCAAATTCACTGAGGTACTAATTAAGTCACCTGTGGCTGAATATTGATATGCTTAAAACATGAACCATAAGGTCACTTTGAGGACCGCGTTTGGGAACCTCTGTGGTATAGTATAAATGAAGTGTATAGTTGAGCGTTGGTATGGTTCTAATATATTGTATGTAACATTAACACAGTTCATGTTTTTCAGTCATCCTGTGGATCTATAGTAGGAAGGAATGCAGCATGTTCGAAAATGTGACAGTTAGTAATGACTACAGCTGTGCACCAGCTAGGTGACCTGGGAAATGTGACAGTTAGTAATGATTACAGCTGTGCTGCTGCTCCTCTCACCATGGGTCTCCACTTGTTGCACCACTGATTGCTGGGTACTTATGTATTATCTGGGCTGCCGATTTTTTGATTGTATGCCTTAACTTAAGGCATACAATCAGATGCGATGCGATGACCCGATTTTTCCATAGGATTCAATGTTAAAATGGACTGAGTCCATTTTAACATGGAATTCAATGGGAAAAGGGGTCCTTTTCATACCCCTACTATCCAAGTGGGCATGGAGTTGAATATAAACCTGTGGCGAGCGTAGCGAGCCACCGCACCCGAAGCGTGGCGAGCGAAGCGAGCCCCGCGAGGGGACGGTATTCTGTGTCCGCTCGCCACGCTTCGGGCTCGGTGGCTCGCTACGCTCGCCACAGGTTTATATCCAACTCCATGCCCACTTGGATAGTAGGGGTATGAAAAGGACCCCTTTTCCCATTGAATTCCATGTTAAAATGGACTCAGTCCATTTTAACATTGAATCCTATGGAAAAATCGGGTCCATCGCATCGCATGCGATATGGTTCAAAATCGGCAGCCCAGTTAGTACATAAGTACCGATTGCTGAAACATTTACCTGACCAAGCTCCTTGATAAAGGTCCGCTATTACATGGACCGAAACGTCGGGGCATATATGGAAATATATAGGATTTTATAATCAGTTTCATCTCTGAATTATAAAGGCGAGTGCCCGACATCCCCCACAGAAGCTGTGGAGGATACTCTTGGACTATATATATATATATATATATATATATATATATATATATATATATATACTTGTGAAAAGCAAAGCAAACTGCGGCACTCCAGGGTCTTGAAAAGGTATCAAAAAGGCATTTATTGAGCAAATGAGTTTGCATTTGCTCAATAAATGCCTTTTTGATACCTTTTCAAGACCCTGGAGTGCCGCAGTTTGCTTTGCTTTTCACAAGTACAAATATTGTCCGGAGGGCACCGGGGCGGATGAATATTGGGAGAGTGCCAGGCTGCAACGCTGAGTGTGTATATATATATATATATATAGTCATCACTGTTGTGGTTTTTATCACATAACAGTATTTTTTTCTTATTAGAATTTAGAATCAATAGTAAAAAAAAACTTCCTTTTTTTGTTTAATCAATATCGCACGTGGTGAATACCTTGACACTTTTAACACTTTTAATTTTATCTTTGCTTTATTTAAATTGGACATGTCTTAGCCAAAGTAAGCAATGGGTAGCAATTAGACATCCCCTTATATCTCAGCAATATTTTCTGATTACAAGGCACGGCACTGAATTATTGAACACAAATAAATCTTGAATGAATTGATGGTGCCTTGGGGATAAGTGTTGGAATTCTCAAATATCAGATTATTTTAATGGAAATAGGAAATAAGAAAAGTTAATAGATTTTTTAACTAAAGATCTTGAAACAAAACTACACCTACATTTTAATTGAATTTCTGACCTAAATTAAAGAAACCTGTTATAAATCATCTAAAATCGGTGTAAAAAACGCCTTTTTTTTTTCCCTTTCCCCCGTATTGCTCACTAAAACATAGTTGTTTTTTTTTTACAGCACCAGATAATGTTAATAAATTACCCGAATTTCTAAATTAATGGCTGCTGGCTGCTTAAGAGAGATATCATTGTATTTCATGAATATTTTGATTTTGTGATTAGATCGAATGCATTGAATTCCTAAACAGCAATACCCAAGGTCTGGTGATCATAAACTGTTCTCTTTTAAATAAATTATATTCCTCACAAATCTGCTGATACGGTGTAATTACAAATTGGTTGCCTGCGTTTACCCATACTATTTGCATGACTTCAGACCTCCAGCTACTGATCTTACAGCTGGCAGGAAGTGTACAGTTTTGTACATTTCCAAATATACCTTGCCTGCAGAGATAGGGCTTCATATTGTGATGTTAAAAAGGTTTTTTATTTGCAAGAAAAACAAAGGAGTGTCACTTGCCAGTTCTGGAAAACATTGATTAGACCGGTTATGTTATTTCTATTCAGAGAATCGTATTTACATCTCTCCTGTTTCCTTTTCTTTGTCAGAGATAAGAATCTGTCTCTTGTAAACTGCGGAACGCTTGTCTATTCTCTCCCGCGCATACTTTCTGTCTATATAGAGATTTGATACATATTGAAAAGATGCAGCTTTTTGTAGCAAGTAATTATTCCACTCATGTAAATAAGTAATGACCATGTAATTACAGAGACGCACGCTGCATTGTTTTCTTCTTACATGCATTGATATGTATATAATATTGTATATATACTATGTTTATGTGTGTGTATATATATACAGGGGCGGATCCAGGATAAAATTACAGGGGGGCACCATGATAAAAGAGGGTTTAGGTGGGGGAGGGGCGGTGTTAGTGGTGCCAGTGTACATGCTAAGAGAGCGGCAGAGAGAGGGTGGGAATGGGATTAAAAATAGGCCCTGGCATTTAAAGTACGCAGGCCCACCATGGTGACAAAAGTGAAGGATGTAGTTGTGCGCGTGCCGAAGGCGCGCTCCGGAAAATGGGGTGTGGCCACTCAACAGGGGACGTGTCCTTGAGTGTAGTGTACAACACCATATACAACTTCTACACATTATGCAACAAAATACTAGACCCCATTATACTTGCCCCTTACACATGATGCCAAATGGAATGAGCCAAAATTCACATAATGCCATATGGATTGTGTCAAAATTCACATCAAGCCACACGGATTGAGCCAAAATTCGCATAATGCCACATGGATTGAGCCAAAATTCAAATAGTGCCACATGGATTGTGTCAAAATTCACATAATGCCACACGGATTGAGCCAAAGTTTACATAATAACACACGGATTGAGCCAAAATTCACATAATGCCAAATGGATTGAGCCAAAATAAACATAATGCCATATGGATTCTGTCAAAATTCACATAATGCCACATGGATTGAGCCAAAATTTACATAATGCCACACGGATTGAGACAAAATTCACATAATGCCACACATATTGAGCCAAAATTCACATAATGCCACACGGATTGTGCCAAAATTCACATAATGCCACACGGATTGAGCCAAAATTCACATAATGCCACACGGATTGAGCCATAATTCACATAATGCCACACAGATTAAGCCAAAATTCACAATACGTTTCATAAACAGGAACATTTTCCACCAAAGGCGCGCATTAAACATTTACACCATAATGTCCATTACACGTTAAGTTACACGCCATTATGTCCATTATGTATTATGTCAAACACCATAATGCCTATTAAAAATTATGCTACATAAGTGCTGCTTATCTACATGCTCATTGCCAAGGGTTCCATGTTTATTGCCAGAGGTTCCATGCTCATTGCCATGTGGGATTACATGCTCATTGCCAAGGGGAATACATGCTTGCGGTAAATGGGGGACAGCCGCCAGGCAGAAGTGATGGCCACTGACAGTGGCAGAGCCTGGCTGTATTCAGAGCACTGCAGGTCCCGGCTATTTGAAATAATACCCCTTTCACACCAGAAAATGCATTCCCAGGTTGGCCCTTTTAAACCAGCCTAGTCCCTGCATTTTCTGGTGTGAGTGGGAGAGAAAACACCCCCCCCCCCCCCTCCTTTAACCAGTTATCTTATTTAACCGGCTATATCTTCGGAACCAACTGATCCATTTACATGAGACAAGTATCATATTGAAGAACTTTTGAGTGGGCTTTGAATGTTTTTGGTCCAGTGAAACTGGAACGTTTGGTTCCAGAGTAATCTGCCCTCAAAGAACAAGAACAGCCATGAAATTACATTTCAAAAATAAAAAAATTAGTTTACACGTAATATCTCTGGAACCGATTGACCGATATGGACCAGCCTGGTATCATATTGAAGGCCCAGCGATTTGGAATTGAATGAGATGCCAGGGGGCGAACTGGCAGCCGTCAGAACCGGGTGGGGGTCGGAATTGACGGGTCCCATATTATCCTATGGGGAAAAAATGTTACAGCTTTGCCAGGCGATATCTCTGGTTCCCGGGGGGCACGTGCCCGGGTGCCCCCCCCCCCCTGAATCCGCCACTGTATATATATATATATATCTTGACAAAGGTCCTAGAGGTGGACCGAAACGTCGACCGCACAAATGTCTGCCATGCTGCCTGATTAAAAAAAATTTTTACTGCAAGACTGGTGAGTGACTCCTGCTACATACTCGTGTATATATATATATATATATATATATATATATATAATGTATATATTGGATGATGACATGGCATACTTGCATACCGTCCCAGAATGGTTGGGAGGCTCCCGAAAAATGGGTCCCCATCCAGGCCCCCCGGAATGTTGGGCAAGTCTCCCACTGCTCCCTGTTAAAACGGAATTTGTGGGTCTGCAAAAACCACTATTGGTCAACACGGCACAGGTTAACACCTTTAAATAAGTCGACATAGTGAGGTCGACAGGGATAAAAGTTCGACACGCGTCTTAGGTCAACATGGGAAATGTCAACATGGAAAAGGTCACATGAGGTTGTCACGTTTCTTGTGTCTATACTGACTTACGTCGACATGGACACCGTATCAGTGTATTTTGTCCTCTCGCCTTCTAACCATGTCGGCTATAAAACTTTAAACATGCCACGAGTTTCTGTGCCAACATGAAGATGTCCATTACCCAGCCACACTGTATATGGCTACCACGCAGCCTGCAACATGGCAGTTAGATGCTGATTGGCTGGCACATTATCTCCACCTACTTTCCAAGGCTTAGTACATCATCCCCTATACGTCATTTTTTTTTGCCCAAAAAAGTATGGTAAGGTTTGAGGGCAATACCAAACTTCCAATGCCCTTATTGCTAACCAGCTGATTCTCTCTCAATGGATTCCATCATCTGAGAACCCAACTGTAAGAACAAGGCAACAGCCTTGTTCATAAAGTTGAATGAATAGAACTGAGCCGGGGTAAAGAAAGGGGGGTCGGTAGGGTTCATCAAGACACAATAAACCTTTCGAAGGTTTATGGCCAGACTAGACATCTGGCATTTCTGACTAATGCCAGGAGGACCAATGGCCTGTTGTGTCATTACAGCAGTTTGATGGAGTGGAGCAGCAGCCCCACCTAGAGGTGCTCTGCTCATCCTGCATGTTTAGATAGGGTTGTGCCAAGAGACAACAACCCCATGATTAATGGCACAGCCCCTTGATGCGCATCCACGCCACTGGTATGCCAATCCCCCTTTTCGGTGGGCAGAAACACTGCTAAAGTTAGCTTTCAGCCCCAGTTCATGCCTGTGAAGGCACCACCTCTTGTTTCTTTAGACAGAAGAGCATTGTTTTCATTTCTTTACTAAACAAAATCATTCCACGCAAAGGTTTCATTAGGTGTTTCGCCAAGACAGAACTAATTGCCGTTCGCGCTTATTGTAGTCATTATTTTCTGTTTTCTCACTTCTTCGCTAGGGCTTTCTTCTTTTGAACTTCTGTATGGAAGGCATTCAAGAGGGTTCGTTAGTTGTCGCTAAAGCAAAATGTGCCAGGGAATAGTGTCATCCTATATGTCATAATAAAACACGCAATAACATACATTTAATTTTCTCTTTTTTTACTGAAAACTTTTTATGGATGTTCCTTCCTTTAGGCTTCTTGGTTCCAGAATTATTAAAAACACAGACACACACAAGTAAAACCGGGGATTCTGACTTTATGTTAACAAGCATTGGGTTGGCCAACCATTATTGGGTAACATTCATTAAATCGATGTGCACAATAGGTTGACACAAGCAAAAGGTTGGCACTTTATTGGTCAGCATTTAATAAGGTCAATGTGAGTTTTTACAATTGTTTTTTTTCTTTCTTTTTTTTAATTTTTCATATTTTACCATCCACGTGGCCTACAATTGGGAATGGGCAAAGATGCCAAGCAAAGAGAGGCACCTTTGGGGTCCCCCCCCCCAAAAAAATAATATTAAAGAAATGCATGTTGACTATTTCTTGTGTCGACCCGCTCAGATGTTTCCCGGCTCTGTGCACCACTCCGGCCACTGCACCTCTGCACCTCTCCAGCCATTGCACCAACCGCACATAAGTAAACCTGTGGGGCGGTCAGTTCGGGGGAGGGTTATGCAATTTGTTTAAATTTATTGCATACATGTTAGGATGTACAATAGTACCGTCAGGCACTCATGTGTACACAGGGGAAACAATTAATGGTACTTGTGTATTATCACGGCGCCCACTACTCCATTTGCGTAGAGGGCTATTCAGGGTAGTGAAATCGCATTGCATCGCATTGCATGCCATATTGTATGGCACACGATGCGATGCGATTTTCCTATGTAATGTATTCACCGCTCTGTGTCAGTGAATCCTTTAAAAAGATAGGATGCGATAATACATGTTACATAATACACGTCTCCACGTCGCCACGCTTCGGGCTCAGTGGCTTGCTGCGCTCACCACACTATATAAAATCAACTCCACGCCGATGTGGATAGTGAGGGTATGAAAAGGTCGTTCGGACGCGTACCGCCGCCGCTCGCCACGCTTCGGGATCACGTCGATACTGGGGGGGGGGGCGGCATTAATAAATGACATTATATGTCATTTAATGCTATAGTACATTAAATGCCATTATAAGCATCAAAATCGCATTGCATCACATCGCATGCCACACCATAACGGCATGCAATGCGATGCGATTTCACTACGTTTGCGTACACAAGTACCCAATTAGTAAAAATGGTAATTTATTAAGACAAACCAGTTACTAAATATCAAACAACATTAATATTAATAATTGCATGCATGCAGATATCAAACAAACACAAAAAAATAAAAGATATATATATCCGTGTCTCTGCTCCCGCCACAGCAAGTGGTAATGGTAAAGATGTTGAAATCGATAGCCGCAGTTGTCATACATAACTTGCACTGATACCACTTCTACCTACTAACATCTACCCATGTGTCTTACAGCTTAAGGTGGTCAAATCCCCTAGGCGCCACATTGTCTTGCTTGTTTAAGTATCCTCTATTTGGAGTGCACTGGGGTAATTTATTCATGCACATGAGAGGACAACAATGGGTACAACCAGGCCATGAGGTTCAGAGGGGCTCTAAGGGTCAGGGGGTCCCAAATAAAGTAAAATAAAATTAGCAAGCGGCACAAATATTCCCATACCCCCGCTTGGCACTTACCCCATCATTTGGTCTGGTCCTGGCGGTCAGTGCTGCTTTGCTGTTCTGGCTCTTCCCTGTGTATCTCTGATGCCACCACCACGGGGGAGCATTCCAGCATAAAAAACCAACCTGTTGACACTGACAGTCAGTCACTGACAGCCGTGGGAGAAGCAGCCAGCAACCACACCTCTTCCTCACTACAGCCATCGGCACCACTGTCCACCTCCAGCCCCGTTCGGACACTGCACCCCTCACCCAGTAGACAATCAGCGGTGGACATGTGGGGGGTCTCCTTGCCCCAAAGCGGCCCCTCCCCCCCCGAACCCATACCCTCGCTCACCTGTCGCCATGCTCGGTGGGAGAGGTGCGTCAGCCGCCCCGCTGCTGCCGCCGCCCGTCCCTCTGCACCGTCTCCATGCTACTTCTGCTTTCCCGGGTTCCCAGAAAACGCCTGACTCCCCGCCCACATGACAGACCGGTGCACCAATCCGCGCAGCCTGGTACCCGGTGCCGACCAATCCCAGCGTGCCTGTCAGGGCCAAGGGGGGGTCGCAGGAAGCAGAGAATCGAGAGAATCTATCTGCTGCAGCCTGCACCCTGCGCTGATTTGAACTTCCGGAACGGCGTTCCTGGTGATGTAATTTTTCAACTGAACTTCAGGAACTGCGTTCCGGACCGTTCCCCCTGAAAAATAGCCCTGTATATAATAAAATAAACAATGAAAGTCTAGAATTAATTATATGATATTATACCGCCCGGGGGAGGGGTAACTGTCGGCCAGTGGAGTTAGGCTCTTGTGAGTAATTCTATATAGATGTTAGGATGGCACAATAAGATACAGTAATTATGGGCCAGCATTATTATTTTCAATGTTGATGCAGACACCATTGTTTAGCAACTTCTGAGTTTCCTCTCTGGCAATTTAATTCTATTTTATATACTATATACCCCTGCAGAACAGTGGGGTCCCTTGACGGGGGCTGCAGGCTTAAATGCATTGATCAATTCATGAACCAAATCTCCACTATTTATTATCAGTTAATTTAGTGTGTGCAGAGCCCATCCAATGTCTGTTTAAACAATGTGGTCACAAGCCATAGGGCACCCCAAAACTAGGAAAGGTGAGTGCCGATGTTAAGTGTATATATTATATACTATATATATATTATTTTAGCAGAAACATTCTGAATTTATTCTTAATTTAAATATAGTAAAGTTAGTTTAATAAGCCTTGTGCTCAAGTATAATAATATTTTTGCCATATAAGGGTGCACCACTTGTACCCATTACTATTCATTAAGCCAGAGGTTCCCAAACGTGGTCCTCAAGGCACCCCAACAGTCGAGTTATTAAGTATATCCATGCTTGGCCACAGGTGACTTAATTAGTCACTCAGTCAGTCTGATTTAACCATCTGTGCTGAGCCATGGATATACCTAAAACCTGGACCATTGGGGTGCCTTGAGGACCGTGTTTGGGAACCTCTACCTTAAGCAATGACCACTGTTTAGCAGCTTATAAATTCCCTCTCTAGCTTTGATCTTACAGTATTTTTTGATACACTGTATACAGTCCTTTATTACAAATAAAACATTGCTGCATTGATCATGAATTTAAATACTGCAAAATTAGTTTGATTGATTCATAATGCCTTATATGATCAAGTATATGTTTGCCATACAAGAGGCATCACTTGTACCCATTACTCTTCCTCATGCAATGATCATTATTTAAAAGTATCTAGCTTTGCTCTCTAGCTTTAACCTTATCAACTAGCTCTGCCTAAACTTGATATACTTCCAATACAATCTCTTGACATGAACAGGATAGGACATCAAGGGCAAATTCAGAACACGTTGACATCATTTTGTTCATTACTTTATAGCAATGCTTGTAATGTGTTTTTAACGGGAATAACATTTTTGTTTTAAGCAAACATCAATAAACAAAATGTACAGGAAAATTACACTGGTGTCAGTGGGGCCCGAACAACTTTAAGTGCATAGTGCACGAGAATCAGAATTTTTTCACGGCACCCCTAGGACCCAAAAAATATATATAAAGTAAGTAGATTGTGTTTATATGTACTTCTTAGGAACAGTTATGTGTTAAAGGGCAGAATTTTCTTCTGTTTGTACCCATATTTTATGATTGGCAGCCACCAGCACTGGTTTTGTCCATAAATAATTGATCGTAAATAATTTGAATTGGTTCCGGACCAATAACCCGTGGCAACCCTGCAAGTGTCCCAAGGCACCCCAGGGAGCCACGGCACACAGTTTGGGAACCACTGGCATAGTGTATACCTCAATATGAAATTAGTTTTATGGGGTATTTAACATAAAATGTGTCAGTGTTCCGATTGAAGCCATCTCAGTGAAGAGGTTTGTAGTGAAGTGATAACTACACTATTGGTTTATTCCGCTTGCTGCTCACATGTGCAGAACACATACTGTATGTCAGGGGTCCTCAAACTATTTTGCTCTGATGACCGCATCAGACAATAAAAATAATGACAGGACACCAGCAAGTTACTGCAGAAGGTCATCACATGACATGTGTAGTCAGCAGACAGCACATACATGGCAGCATTGTGGAGGCACAGAGTGATGGGCGGAGTCTAATATACCATAACCCATCACATCACACGTGTAGTCAGCAGACAGCACATACATGGCAGCATTGTGGAGGCACAGAGTGATGGGAGGAGTCTAAAATGACAGACAATTCAACAGATTATTCAGACTCCTTGAATAACTGACTGAGATGACAAAAATCATCAGCCAGATGGCCAGCAACATGGAGTCAAGACCCCATGCTGAGTAGGTCAGGACCCACTTAGGGGTCAGGACCCACAGTTTGAGAACCACTGTTGTATGTGATTACCTTGAGTGAAGGTGAATGGAGGCTGCTGGGGGAAGGATTAGAAGATCCCTCTCCAACAATACTCTTCCTTTAGTGTTAGAACAGCTGAGGCCATATGAAGATCAGGGTCTATCTAAGCTTTCTGGGCTTTGTAAATTGGCAGGATCACAGGTCCCTTTGAGAATAATAGGGACTGCGATCAGCTAGCAGCTGCACCCCTTGCACCCACAGTAGCCACACCACTGGAGCATACATCTATACAGACAGATCTGCATTAAGAGCCAAATGGGCCAGGGGCTTTAAATGTTCAAGGGACTATTGTATGTAGCAGAGGAGCTGTGACCGATGATGTGGGGACATGGGCAGTACCATGAGGGTGTTACATCCTCTAAATTATCAGCCACAATGTCTCCAAAAATATGTAAAAATATAAAAATTGCATCTCATTTTGGTGGGAAAATAGAAATACAATTTTTATACTTATGATTTATGGCCATTGACCATTTAACCAACTGGTGGCTGTCTTCATCATACTGGTATGATGATGGGGCGTATCTTTCTGTGGATGCCTGGAAAATAATCTACCCCATTTTTATCTTGGCCCTGTGTAATAGTGATGTGTCAAAAAGAAAAGCAGCAGTAGCAACTGCACTGACTCTGGAAGTCTCTGATTTTTGCTAAACAACTATGGGGGAGATGTATCAAGCTTTGGAAATTGGTAAAATGGAAAAGTTGGGCCAATGACCAGCATGGACGTGCGAGCGTGTAAGATGCTCATGCATCCCCATCTTGGTGAATGGCGCACCAAGACAGGACACTCTGGAGCACTGATTGGTTGAATAACCCTGGGTCCATCTGTATTTACATTGTTTACCATTAGAATTATGATGCCTATCTTGGACCTAAGAAATTTTCCATTGATGGAAAGAACTTCTGATCATATACAAAATGACGACCTAGACATGGGCTGAAAATAAGAAAAAGTAAAGCGGGTTTTGTTACCATTTTGTCCCAAAATAAAAAATAACTTTAAAAAGTCTGCAACTTTTTTTTTTTTGAGTGGCTGTTACAAGACAGAAGAGATAATCTTCCAGAGCTTATTTTATATGATCTAAAAACTTTCAAATTATTTTTTTTTCTTTTAAATTGTCATAAAATGCGCTTTCTTCCAGGCCTCATTATAACTTGTGCTCTAGAGACTCATTATCTACTTCGGTTATCGTAACATCATTAGGAGCTCAGATATTACGGAGTGAGGGGGGGGAAGAAGAGAGTACTGTTTTTACATGTTCCTTCGTAAAATTGGAGTAAGTACTTTTAACGTGAAATAATTTGATAAAATGGTGTTTCTGTCCCGCTTTGCAAATGCAAATTACAATAAGGGAATCTTAAAAAATATACTTTGTTGCATCACATTACTTAGTAATTAATTGTTGTTACAAGATAGGTGCATTTTATGCACAAAATCATATTTTGTTTAATGGAAACCTAACCTTAATTACTTTTTAGATAGCGTGCTCTGTTAATGGCCTCCTGCATTTAAATGAATGACTAACTTTAATTTATTAAACAATGGTTTATATCTTCTGTTTTATTATCTTGCCCAGGTTTTTACCTGTGGTTATTATAGGGTAATTCCATGGAACAGAAGCAAATGTTTAAAAATGTAGTGAAATAATCAAGATAATATATGTTGATGTAGACATATAATTACAACAAATGTATGAATCCCTGCAGGACTCCCCCCCATCATTTCATTATCCTCATTTTATTAGATTCATTTTATTCCTTATTTATTTATTTATTTTTTTACAGGATTGGAGTAACCAAATGAGATTGTACAAATGGGAAAAAACTTTTTATAATTGCAATACTTAACATGAAATAGATGACAAAATCCAAGACAAGTAGTTTTTGTGGTTCTCCAAAGAAAAGTCTGCAGCAATTCTATGTATTTATAGTTATAGAAGATGCCAGAACTTTTCTAAAGATTTGCTTCATTTATAACATAAATTGGCTTAAGCAAGGGCAGTATAATGGGAATGGGGGTGCTCAAGGTGTTGGGCAGTTAGGGGAGCAAAGAAGGTGGTGGTAGTAAGTAAGCACCCAAGCCTGGGATTTCCGGGAGCGGTCCAACAGTCGGGATTCCGACGGTCAGTATATCGACATTGAAATCCCAACTGTCGGTACTGTTATGATACCCAGGGAAAAACAAAACATGGTCTGGATGACAAGACTGTGGTTGGTGGATACCAGTCTGTACAGTGCCACTGTGACCAAGGAGGTAAGGCCACAGAGGCACCTGAGCCTACCCTGACTCTGTTACCACTCTCTGAAGTCATTTAGCACCTGCAGGTTATTGTCTTCAAATCAAAATTACCCCCTTTCCGGTGGTATTCAGGCTTACAAGGTACCAACAGAGACAGGGTTAAAGTAAGAGAAAACCTGACTTGCAAAACACAAGAGACAAAACCAGGCTCAAAATAATAACGAAAACCAGATATGAGCAGTTCTGGTTTGAATAACATTAAAAAAAACAAGATCTAGCGGCCAACCGCTAATATGCGACACTGTCGGGATAATGTAATATGATAACGTACAAACAAAAATGTGCAGCTTCTGCCGCAGAGCGCAATAAGAATGTAATAAAATAATAATACAAAAGAAAGGTGGCTTCTGCCGCCATGTGCAATGTATACCGGAGTATACAGCACGGGACCAGAATTCCGAAAGGTAGCAGGCTGGACAAACTGGAAAGCAAGCTGTTAGGCTGGAGCACGACCTCTCAAACTTGATGAAGGATAACACGATCTCACAGACTGGAAACAGGATACACAATTGCAGAGACTGGATTCAGAAGCCAGGGGCTGGTAACAAGGCTTCAGGAAGCCATTACCGGTGGGGATGGGCTCACAGGAAACTCCTTATATGTGAGAGTCCACCAACCACTGTAGCAAATGCCTAACTGCGTAAGTAAAGCAGCGAGCCTCAGTCTCTTATTATCCGAGCAGCTCCTGACCGGTGCTCTTACAGGGAGGCGAGCACATCCAAGCCCCTTGCGAGATCGGTGGCTCGCTGTGCTCGCCACAGGTTCTATTCTCCCTCTATGGGGGTTGTGAACCCCCACGATGGAGAATAACCCTTGTAAGTTGGGCATTTAACAGTTGGGATTCCAATATCGGTATACTGACCATCAGAATCCCAACTGTTGCGAGGTCATCTGGCACCCGGATTTCCAGGGAGGCAAAAAAAGTTGTTGTAGCAATGTTCACTTTTTATTAACAATGTATAGACCCCTGTAATGTTGGCACCACACTTACTGCTATCTACTGATCCAGTGAAAATGATCTGGACACTGACAAATAAACACACTTGCATCGATGATGAGGCTTCTTTAATAAAGCGGCACTTTAATAGAGGGGGGGGGGCTTGTGTGCAGACTCTTCTCCGCACTGCCGTAGACTCTGGCATTCTGCCACGGTGTTCTGTGCATGCACAAGTCTCCGGAAACATGCCCCCCCCCCCCCCACCATACAATGGAGACTAAATTTGGTACTGCACTTTCGATTTTCACTGTGAATGCAGCAGCAGGCATGGGACTCCGGAGAGGTAAAGAGGTAAGTATTACAACATGGGTGCGGTGTGGGTCCCCCCTGGGATCAGGAGCCTGTGTACACTGCACACATTGCACCCAATATGCTTCTTATCCCTAATAACTTTTTTGCTACATGTAAATCTCTTCTTGAACCTCCCAAACCATCCACTACAACAACCATCAAAGTGCAAGATATAGCTTCTTACTTAAAGGACAAGGTTAATAAAATACAACATAAAATGTAACTTTTTCTGGTTCAATAACCGGTTCAATACCTTGGCTGCACTTGCTCATCATTTGAAGCCACAGAGATAAAGTATCTAATCTCTTCTTATCTTCCTACACTACAACCTGCGCACGTTATCCTATATCCTTACATATCAGCCATTCCCTGTTTCTTGTGGTCATCCCAGCATTAACTATAATCCATAATCTGCCTCTGTCACACTCTTATTCAAATACAGAAACAATTCTGCACCAAACCCTCTCTCTCTGGTCACCATCCCATCTACAATATCCCTTGCGCCAAAATACATACAGAGGTCTACCAACACTCACCTTCAGCCTGAATTACAGGGCCCACTGCGGTCCAGCTTTCATGCTAACACTCCATTGAGAGTTCACTTATTTAGGTGATCAATGATTTATTCACCACTAAATCTAAGGGTGATTATTCACTTGTCATTTCTTTGGATTTTTCTGCAGCATTTGACTCGTAACCACTTTTTTCTCATACAAACACAATATTCTCACCGTCTTTAAGACACTGCTCTATCCTAGTTCTCACCCGACTCAACCAATCGTTTTACAGTGTAGGGGGGGGTTCAGTGAAGTAAAAGCTTACTCCTGTTGCCGGAAGATTCGTCCTATTTTACATTACATAGGGAAGACGTAAAAGAATTATGGATTATTTTAAATCTTAAAGATGTACTAAGTCTTGAAAAGTGATAAACAGAAGCATGGCGAGCGCATCGCTATGTTTCAGTGTCCATGTCGACAAAAAAAAAAGAAAAACCCCATGTTGACCTTTTGACAGTCGACATTCCCCATGTCGACCTAATGATTGTGTCAACCTAATGACCCTGTCGACCTAACCTATGTCAACCTTCAGTCATGTTGACATTCCTGCATGTCGACCTTGAGTCATGTCGACCTTAATGCATGTCGACGTAGTGGTGTCGAGTGTCGACCAAATGCTTGTTGTCGATCTACTTGCTGTCTCCTGTCTACCCAATGATCCATACCCTGTGTACCCAGCATCAGACCACTATGATTGTTGCCAAGTTCAGATTCATTTGACCTAAAATAGTTAACTACGTCACTTAAGGAATCACAGAAAAATCAGGTCCAGCAAACACAGACTTTGCACACATACTGTAAGCAAACAACACAGCATCAATGACAGATTTCCTCCCGAGAAGACACCAGTGGCGAAATCAGGGGGGGTGGGCACCCGGGCACGTGCCCCCCTGTCATTTTATTTTGTAGCTGAGGACCAGGGCTTTCCAACGAGCCCAGCCCTGTGTCTCTAGCCCCCCAGGAACCGGAGATATCACCTGGCAAAGCTGTAACGTTTTTTCCCCATAGGATAATATGGGACCCGTCGATTCCGACCCCCACCCGGTTCCGACGGCTACCAGTTCCCCCCCTGGCATTGCAGAAACGTGTGGTTGATCTCATTCAATTCCAAATCGCTGGGCGTTCAATATGATACCAGGCTGGTCCATATCGGTCAATCGGTTCCAGAGATATTGGGGCAGATGTATTAAGCCTTAACAAGAGATAAATGCAAGGGTGATGAGGAGAGATAAACGTCCAGCCAATCAGCTCCTTACTGACTTTTTTCAAACACAGCCTGTAACATGGCAGTTGGCAGCTGATTGGCTGGACGTTTTCTCTCCTTATCACCCTTGGATTTATCTCTTGTTAAAGCTTAATACATCTACCCCAATGGGTGTAAACCAATTTTTTTATTTTTGAAATGTAATTTCATGGCTGTTCATGTTGTTTGAGGGCAGATTACTCTGGAACCAAACGTTCCAGTTTCACTGGACCAAAATCATTCAAAGCCTACTCAAAAGTTCTTAAATATGATACTTGTCTCATGTAAATGGGTCAGTTGGTTCCGAAGATATAGCCGGTTGAATGAGATAACTGGTTAAAGGGGGGAGGGGTGGTTTTCTCTCCCCCTCACACCAGAAAATGCAGGGACTAGGCTGGTGTTAAAGGGGCCAACCTGGTAATGCCTTTTCTGGTGTGGGTATTATTTCAAATAGCCAGGACCTGTAGTGCTCTGAATACAGCCAGGCTCTGCCACTGTCAGTGGCTATCACTTCTGCCTGGCGGCTGTCCACCATTAACCACGAGCATGTATTTCCCCTTGGCAATGAGCATGTAATCCCACATGGCAACGAGCATGGAACTTCTGGCAATGAGCATGGAACCCTTGGCAATGAGCATGTAGATAAGCAGCACTTACGTAGCATCATTTTTAATAGGCATTATGGTGTTTGGCATAATACATAATGGACATAATGGCGTGTAACTTAACGTGTAATGGACATTATGGTGTAAATGTTTAATGCACGCCTTTGGTGGACAATGTCACTGTTTATGAAGCATATTGTGAATTTTGGCTCAATCCGTGTGGCATTATATGAATTTTGTCTCAATCTGTGTGGCATTACTGTATGTGAATTTTGGCTTAATTCGTGTGGCATTATGTGTCTTATGATGTAATGTGAATTTTGGCTCATTCCATTTGGCATCATGTGTAAGGGGCAAGTATAATGGGGTCTATTTTTTGTTGCATAATGTGTAGAAGTTGTATATGGTGTTGTACACTACACCCAAGGACACTACTGTTGAGGGGCCACACCCCCTATTCCGGAGTGTGCACAATTACATCCTTCACTTTTGTCGCCATGGTGGGCCTGCGTACTTTAAATGCCAGGGCCTATTTTTAATCCCATTCCCACCCTCTGTCTGACACTCTCTTAGCATGTACACTGGCACCACTAACACCACCCCTCCCCCACCTAAACCCTCTTTTATCATGGTGCCCCCCCTGTCATTTTATCCTGGATCTGCCCCTGGAAGACACTAAAATATAACAGGTTATCACGTGCACAGCGTCAATTGGGAATGAAGAATATTACATAGTGTATGTGGTTAGACCAGCACGAAATCCAGTGCTACAGACTGAAGATGTTTGCAAAGTCTGAATACTGATTGACATGCTCAGTATGATAGGAGAATCTGTCAGGTGAATTAACGCTCATTCCTCTGATCTGTACACATTCCGTCGTAGGGTACTTGGTAATAAGCTTCTTTTAAGATCCCTGAGTAAGCACTGATGATAGCATCTAGAGTATGTAGCACTCAGTCCTCTTAGAATACTGTCCTAATGCTTCTTTCCTTTCCTGTCAGTTTAATCATATCTTAATGCTTTGATAATGCATTCCTTTACATAGCTGCGAAATATTAATTTCACTATTTCAACTAACGTTTTCCGTATGTTAATTTCTGTTCCACTTCACAAGTGGGGACGTACGGCAGCAAAGGGCTTATTTTCTGTGTGTTCCCTAAATGATGTCATATGTAAATGTAACGGATCTTTTGAAAAGAATGTGTAAAAATAGAGCGTTGTTTGGTGTATGATACACGTTTTTTTTCCCTGTATTTTGCTTATGTTTTACTTTATTCATTTATTTGTATATTTAGTCTTCAAAGTCTTTCCCATGCCTTGAACACTTCAAGAGCTGGATGAAGACGTACAGTATGTGGTTTCCCTTCAGTTTCAATGCAACGTTAATTTGTCGAAACCAACTGTTTAATAAAGAGGACTCGGCAGGAATAATTAATTATATATCAAATTATTAAAATAGAAGCTGAACAATAAGGTTTGCTAATATTGTATTTTGTTCCGATCCATGGACCATGAAAATATTTGCAATTCAGCACCCCTAAAAGACATCATGGCTCTTATTCTGGTTCATTCGCAAAGCCAAATTCCTACTCAAATGGAGAAAACCATGTGCACTGCAGGTGAGAGAGTTAGATTTGGGTGGGGTTTTACTGCAAAGTGAGATCTACATTGCATCTACATCTACAGTATATTGCAGTGTAAAAATAAAGCAGTCAGTATTTACCCTGCACAGAAACAAAATAACTCGCCCAAATCTAAATCTCTCTGCACATGTTACATCTGCCTCCCCTGCATTGCACATGGTTTTGTCCATTTGAGAAGGAATTTGCCTTTGTGAGTGAACCAGAATAAGGGCCTATGACCCAGGGGCAAACGCAGGATTTTCAGAAGGGGGTTTCCAGAGGGGCAGAGCAAAGCACAGAGATGAACACTTAGGTGACCCAGTATATGCTGGGTCAGTTAAAGTATTATAGATAGACCAAGTGTATATAAATAATAATAATAATAATATATATATATATATATAAAAATATATATACATAACAGCAGCATAGACCCCTGGGCATAGCAATGTATTGGGGCCCCTACCTATCCTCCAGCGGTAGGGGTAGGGGGTGCTATGAGCGGAAGCTTTGATGTCCTGCGGGTGGTAGGGGGGTATTATATCAACCGCTCAGCATGTAGGGCTCAGTAATTTCCACTAATTACCCCTTTACTGCACAGATGGTGGGAGATGAGGTGGGAGAAGGGGGTATTGGGCTGAATGAAGGGGTCCCAATACATAACTTCCAGGGTGGTAGAGGATGTTTAATACGCAGAGGAGGGGTGTATAGTGGAGTGGGCTTATTATTCATAATTTTCTGGTGAGGACAGCTTGCTTGACTGCAGATATCTCCAGTTCCAGTAACTAGATTTATTAGCTTTTAATGGAATTAAAAACTAGATAATCCCACGTACCAAATAGTATTGGGGACTAGGGTATCAGATATCAGGAGGCAGAGCAATCTGCCAACGAGTATATAAAACTACATACCAGGTGTGTGGATCTGGAGCAGTAACTAGCTGCTGGAAGGCTGATATCTCTGGTTCTGGAAAGAGTAGAGACAAGCTACTAGTGTCCATCAAGGGGGGAGAGTCTCAGCTTTTGGAATATACCCTCAGACAAACTCTAAGTCAGGCAGAAACTGAAATATCTGACTGGGGAGAGCAATTAACAGGTTTGGATGGGGAACACTGCTTTGAAGTCAGATATCTCCGGTTCCCAAGGCCCGATTTTTAAAATTCTTGTACCCATGGAAAGAGGGGACCCTCAGCTTTTAGACTAGGGCCCTCAGATTCCTGGGGGGGTTTCTGGGTACTCGGAAACCCCCCCTGCGTGCGCTACTGTGACCAGAGACGTTAGTTCCTCCCAGTCGCCACGAGGCAAGATATAATTTAGTGCTCCTCTCCCCATAAAAAAGGTGTGACAATGGCAAATGGGTAAGAGTCAGACTCACAAGATTCAGCTGTTCCTATGGAGGGAATCTTGACAGGGGTCAGATAAGTTAACATCTTCCCACTGCACCCCCTAACCCTCCCTGCAGACTAAACCTTAAACTACCCGCTAGTGTCTAACCCCGTAACATGCCGTCAATGCCTAACCCGGCGACAGACTGACCCTAATCTTCCCTTCTAAGAACCTAACCCTAACTCTTCCTCCATGTAGCTTAACCCTAACCTCTTCCACCCTGCACCCTAACCATAACTACACCCCCAAAGTGCCTAAACCTAACTCCCTCCTTTCTCGGCCTAAAAGAGAGCAGAATTCTGCCCATCTCACAGTTTCTGAGGTGATCAGGATTGGGTCGTAGGCAGTGCTTAAAATGGTCCTGGTGAGGTAGTGGAACTCTCTTCCCCAGGGGTAACATGCTCCGTGCCAGGGGCAACATGCATAGTGTCAAGGGTAGCATGCACAGGGCCAGGGTTTAAATGCACTATGCTAGAAGTTAAATGCACAATGCCAGGGGTAAAAATTTTCCCCAAAAAATGTAACAGTGTAATGTGGGCTAGATGAAATGAGGGAGATTGCTAGACTAATGAGGGAGAGAGGGAGATTGCTGCTATGTCAGGGAGTCTCCTGCAGAATGCAGGAGGGGAGGTAACTATGATGTAACAGTGTAATGTGGGCTAGGTGACATTAGGGAGATTGCTAGTCTAATGAGGGAGAGAGGGAGATTGCTGCTATATCAGGGAGTCTCCTGCAGAATGCAGGAGGGGAGGTAACTATGATGTAACAGTGTAATGTGGGCTAGGTAACATGAGGGAGATTGCTAGACTAATGAGGGAGAGATGGAGATTGCTGCTATGTCAGGGAGTCTCCTGCAGAATGCAGGAGGGGAGGTAACTATGATGTAACAGTGTAATGTGGGCTAGGTGACATGAGGGAGATTGCTAGACTAATGAGGGAGAGAGGGAGATTGCTGCTATGTCAGGGAGTCTCCTGCAGAATGCAGATGGGGAGGTAACTATGATGTAACAGTGTAATGTGGGCTAGGTGACATGAGGGAGATTTCTAGACTAATGAGGGAGAGAGGGAGATTGCTGCTATATCAGGGAGTCTCCTGCAGAATGCAGGAGGGGAGGTAACTATGATGCTACGTGCCAGGAGTTAAATGTATGGCACCAGGACTTACAAGAACTGCACACTCATAGGTATAGAAGTCTCCATCTCTGTGGGCTCATGCTTGGGTTCATACCAGGGGTTGATAGTTGTTAAGGAGACAGCCGGGCAGTGCGGTGGAAACCCGGCTGTCTCAGTTCCTTTAGTCTGTGACACCGCTATGTCTGTCCCTGCCTGCAGCTTTTCTATAAAAGAGACAGCCAGGGAGAGTGATGTAAACCCGGCTGTCTTTCTTGTCTGTCCCCACCAGCAACTCTGCTGCATGGCACAGGTATATAAAATGTCACGGCCTGGCAGCCAATCAGGTAGCGGCAGTTCCGATTGGCTCGCGAGTCACAAGCTGCCTGATTGGCTACCGGGCCGTGAGCCGTCCCCGTCGCACCATTTTAAATAGCCCAACAAAATGATTTCCCAAGGGATATGTCAGGAGCACTGGTAGCACTATAACTATACACTGCTGCTGCCGCTTTTATCAAAGGTGTGTACTTTGAATTAGGCAATAAAGGGGGAGGGATAGCAACAACGGCCAAGGTCGTTAATGCTAATTAAAGAGGCGCAGCTGTGTTTAGTTGAAATTAATACATAGATAATTGCATTTCAATATATAGATTTATTAAAAAGCATTAATTTATAATAAACATATTTTTAGAAGTGCACTTCATAATAAAAGATAAAAAAGACAGACAAGACATACAACATTTAACACATACAAGCTGGCAATAATTATTAGTATGGAGGCTTAGAAATTGGCCCAGAATTCTTTAGGCATCACATTTTTATTTAAGGCTGTGATTTTATATATAACGGGGGAAATTTACTAAGAATATGAATACAAAAAATCATATTCTTAATACGAATCAATACGGCTGCATACAGCTGTTTCAACCGTATGCAAAGTCGTGTTCTGGAGGGGAATTTACAAAGCAGTCAAATACGACTGCTTTGTAACCCTCCGATGGTGTAAGGATTCGTATTAGCGGCCGTATATACGGCTGCTAATACAAATTCCTACAGGCAGTCTGCACGGATCAGTCAGATCCGTGCAGGCTGCAGCGTGTAAAAAATAAATAGAAAAACAAATAAATAATGTAACCAGCACCAGGCTGAAAGAGTCGGGCCGGTAATAAAAAATCAGGAAACCCGACAAATAGGGGTTCCCAGATTTTTTAAAACCAGCCCCAGGTTCCAGGGGCTGGTTCCCAAAATACGGTGGACAAAATGAATTGGGGTCCCCCCGTATCTTAAGAACCAGCCCCAGACCAAACCAGCCAGCAGGGTAATGCCACAGCCGGGGGGAGACTTGGTCAGACAGTCAGCCTGGCCAGGGGCCCTGGGGGAGTGGGCCCCCCCCCAATAAAGGGGTCCCCCACTCCAGGACTTACCTGACCAGGCTGAAGCCTGGTGCTGTCCTCGATGCCCCTGGGCAAATGTAAAAAAAAAGAATAAACTATTGTGTAATACCGTGGAACTATGAGTCCCAGCAATCCTCCCCCGCAAGCTGGGACTTGGAGAACCACAAGTCCCAGCATGCGGGTCATTAAAGGGCCCGCTGGCACTTGTAGTTCCACAGTATGAAAAATAGTCAAATAAATACTCACTGACACATGAAAAATAAAACTTTATTACATCCAAAGCCCACACATACTGATACTTACCTATCTTGATCCCATCGGTAGGTCCCGGGGTCCGGGGCTCCATGGTCCAGGATCCGGTGCCTTGGTTCCTGGGTTCGGGGCTGCAGAGTCCGGGGTCCGGGGCCTTGGTTCCGGGGCTGGTCCGGGGCTCCAGGGCTGAAGAGTCCGGGGTCCAGGATCCGAAGAAATCCATTTGGGGACCTGTGGAAGGAAATCCTACTCACCCAGGTCCTCTGGCGAAGATCCCGTCTTCTTCTCTCCGCCGTAGTCCAAGTCGCGCATCACCCTGCTCGGACTGAGGAGAGACGCAGAGAACATTCATCTTCCGCACCTCTCCTCCGAATGATTCTATTGGCTGCCTAGCGGCCAATCAGGAGACGACTTTCTCGGCTCCTGATTGGCCGCTAGGCGGCCAATAGAATCCTTTGGGCTACCGCATACATACTTTTTTCGCTTCTTACAGTTAAGAAGCGTTCTAGCGCAGCACTTTCCAGGTCAATCTCCATCATTCGGCGAATCCCCGATTAAATTAATATTGAGATCAAACAATAGCAACAAACTAGTGTCCAGACTATACCGTACCCTGGGCAAAAAGAAATACGAGGATGGGCTGAGCGCGCTGAGAGAGAAATTGGAGACAGATGTTGGGACCTTGAGGGACAAAGAATGGACAGTGGCAAAGACATTGGTAGCGAAAGCCACAAATGCCCTCCGTACCCAACAGATACAAATCTATATACTCCATAGAGCATATATATCAGCTACAACACTATCCAAGTTCGCTGGCAGAGCATCTCCTCCCGGGTACCCTCATACACCTACTGTGGGAATGTGGGGTAGTAGCAGAATTCTGGGGGAGAGTTACTCAAACCATTGTCGATACTGGCTTCTCGAAGGAAGTCTTCATTGGTGATGGCATGTGAGGGTACAGTGATGATATGCTGCTGGTGCAGTATTAGTTGTAACACACTGGCCACAGTTTTTGTGGCCACACCCATGAAACGCCAGGTGCCTACCCCTAAACGGCCCCTGCCTGTCAATCAGGCAGCGAGTGCCCTCCTTTTTGTCCCCATAATGACACATTTACAATATATTCACACCCAGTCCTTAAAAAACACGAAATTTCATTATGCGCACTAAAAATATATTAGCATATCTCTCTTTGGGTCAACACGTTTTTTTTCCCCCAGTTTAATGTGAATTACATGCATATAATCTGTTCTATACTATTCTATACTATTTCTGTGTATGTGTCTGTGCACTGTACAAGACGATCATTGTCTTAGCATAATTTATGTTAAGCTCACAAGACGAACATGCTTGGTAGAAGGTTTGTGGCCGCCTTTGAAGTCCTAGAAGGATTATTACAAAAGAAACAGCTTTGTCTGCATAAAGTAGGATTGGCGGAGGTTCACCTTTGATGTTTGGTTCATGAAAACCATTTACCTTAATGTCTAGAACATTAATATACACATCGAAGAGAAATGGGGCCAAGATGAAATCATGCTCGATCTCCGTCTTATTGAAGCAAAGTGTGACTCTGTCGTACTTACACCAATTACTTCCCGAGGGGCTTTGCAGAAGTTCTCCGCACAAAACACCTGTTATTCTCATTTTTTAAGGAAATTGATTGGACCAACCAATTACAAGTTGTATTTTCCCATTACAAAATGCAATGTGTTTATTAAATGCTGGAACCCAAGGATCGTTTGCAGAAATATTTAATGAAGTACAAGCGGTACAAACTGTATGGGGAGAGAGAGGATGGGGGGGGGGGTTCCAGTAGAAAAAAAACTGTTACACACATACATATAGACATAAACCATTTATTTTAGAAATTGTTACAGCAATAGCATGTAATATCTTTCAATCTACAATAATCCATCATATCACAATTTTACCTTTGTCGTTCACTTTGGAATTAATTCTGCTAGTAATTGTGATTAGTTTGGGACAATTATTTTTATAATTATTATTGTTATTATTATTTTTTTAACGAACATCAACCTATTTATGTTATAAGCACATTTTGTTGGCCAGTGGTATATGCAGCACTGTGCTGCCCCCATTAAAATAAATGACTGTATTCCTTTTGAATATCTTTCTTGGTGCATTTTGTTTATCAACTGTCAGCTGAAAAATGAACGCTGAGGTTCTTACGTGTGTCCAGTGTTTGATCAAAACTGCAATGTGTAATGCGGGCAGGCTTAAGGCCCGTACGCACTGGGCGACTTTGAGATGAAAGCGGGTCACTCACCGTATTAGCTGCTTTCAGGTCAAAAGCCGCCCTGGGCACAGATGAGTGGTGAGTGGCAGGGCCGGCGCTACCACTAGGCAGCCTTAGGCATTTGCCTAGGGCGCCGGCCACTGGAGGGCGGAAGTTGGAGCAGCTGTCCACCCTCCACCCCCTTCGCCGCCGCATCGCCCATCGCGCCCCTGTGCAGTGACTCGCCAGGCTGGGTGAGTCCGCAAGCAGAGCATCCCCCCCCCCCTTGTAGCAGCCGCCTGACACCCCCCTCCCCCGGCTACTGTGTAGCACAGTAGCCAGGTCCGACGTACGCCCGGCACCCCCCCCCCCCCCTTCTCCGAGGACCGGGTGAGCGCCGGGGCGCCCCCACGCCTGGGGCGCTCCGGTGCCTTGCACCGGCCCTGGTGAGTGGTAATGCGCACTCCTGCCTCATCGCCGGTCTCCGCCACTCATCTGCTGGTATTACCAGCAGATGAGTGACTGGGTGGACAACTTTCCATAGCATCCTGCTATGGAAAGTTGTCCTCACCCCCAAAAAATAGCTTGGACAGGTAGAAATTGTTCAGTGTGTATGCACTTAGTGGTTTTCAGCCCAGTGATTTTCCCAATCTGCTTACACGCTGGGAAAAAAATCGCCCAGTGTGTATGCGCCTTTACCATGATGATCAGGATCAAAATGTGATCAAGCTGCACATGTGATCTTCTCAATGAGATTAAGGGTAATAAAAATACTGGTGGGTATAAAACTGCCAGGGAATACAACTGACCTGTACACTGGAAAGGCCCATGATACAATTCCATTTTGCAGATGTAGCCAGCCTCAGTGTGCCCGCCAGTGAGACATATCCCTAGCGGGGCGTGGCCAGCAGACGGGGACATGCGAACGGGGGCTTGTGGCCTGCAGATGGGGACACATGAGCATCTCACATGCTTGCGCGTCCCATTGCCGAGAATGTGGCGCACAAATGTTTCATGCGCATCCCATTCTGGTGTACAGTGCGGGGCCGGAGCATGCTGGAGGGGGATGGCAGATGTTGATCAGATTGCTGGAAGTCGCTCTAACGAGAGCGAGGGGCCTCTGGGAGGCAAGCACACCACCATGTGCCGTGTATACAAAGTGCAGCACTAGCCACTGCACACCATGACACAGGACCGCCCAGGCCAGCACACTGCAGGGCTACACCCCCTCCCCAAATGGCATGCCCCCTCACGAGGCCACACCTCCCTGAGCACCCTCCAGCAAAAACACAAATCGGCACCACTGATGGGGAGTAAGTGCAACACACATACTTAATCCCCATAATCCCCCACACCCCTTAGTGGTATAAGGGGTGTGGCGGATTATGGGGATTAAGTATGTGTGTTATAAGGGGTGTGGGGGGTTTAAATTGGATTATGCAATATGCTACTGGGTCAGAGGAGGAACTAACAGCAGTGCAGCCGGTGCATTGCTTCAAGGCCCACCGCTAGGGCACATGGTTTTGTCCATCTAAGAAGGAATTTGTCAGAAAGAGTGAACCAAAATAACCCCCTAAATCCCGCCTTACACAAGTACAGTGATTTGTGCTTTCATTTCCACCAAGCAAATAGTTAAAAGTTCAACTATAAAAAGTAATCTTAATTGAAATAAAAAAAGCATTTTTTATTCACATCCCTCTACTATTACTCTATTATTGTCATTTGGATGGTGGGCACACCCGTTTTCCCCTAAAATATATATATTTTTTTGGTACTTGTTTCCTAGAACGGCCACAATCGTGAGTGATCGTGGCTCTTAATTAAGGGACACGATCCTCACGATGTGGCCGATTTTTTACAATTTTTTCCCTTTGAATGACAGAAATCGGGTCAATCGGTCGGTCGCGACCAATTAAAATCGGCCGCGATGCGACCGACCGATTCACCCGATTTTTCCATAGACTTCAATGTTAAAAAATCTTTTAACATTGAAATCGGGAGGATCGCGTCGGTCTTGTGCCATTATAATGGCACAAGATTAGATGGACTTGATTAAGTCCATCTCACATAGGGAAAAATGATAAAAAAGGTGAAATGGGCCAATATGACCCATTTCACATTTTTTATGTGCCCGCCATGACCCCACGCTAGACGTCAACCCGAAGCGTGGCGAGCGCAGCGAGCCCGCGAAGGGGCGGCGGTACGCGTCCTCCGACCTTTTCATTCCCCTACTATCCACGTCGGCGTGGAGTTGAGAATATATAGTGTGGCGAGCGCAGCGAGCCACCGAGCCCGAAGCGTGGCGAGCGCAGCGAGCCCCGCGAGGGGACGCGTATACCTGTGAAGTTATACGCGTCCCCTCGCGGGGCTCGCTGCGCTCGCCACGCTTCGGGCTCGGTGGCTCGCTGCGCTCGCCACACTATATATTCTCAACTCCACGCCGACGTGGTTAGTAGGGGAATGAAAAGGTCGGAGGACGCGCACCGCCGCCCCTCGCGGGCTCGCTGCGCTCGCCACGCTTCGGGTTGACGTCTATCGTGGGGTCTAGCCCACTTAGTAACATTTGGGGGGGCAATTGAAAAAAATCGGGTGAAAAAAAAAAAAAATCGGGTGAAAAATCGGTCGGTCGGATCGGTCGCATCGCATGCAACCAAATCGCATGCGATGCGATCGATCCGATTTTTTATCTTCCGACCACACCGATCTAAATCGTTGTGGCCGTGCTAGGAAACAAGTACCATTTTTTTACTTTACTAAATATAGATGCAGTGATATTTCTTCCGTCTGCGCCTTTACTATGCAGCCGCAAATTGGGGAGGATTCGGACCGGCTTGTACATGTCCGAATTCTGGGCTAATGCACATGTGCAAAACCCCCGCAGCGAGCGCCACCGGGAAAATTTTCATTCGCCAAGGCGCTTGCTGGCAGGATGGGCATGCAGCGTTTCATGGGTGTGCCCACAAAAACGGTGGGCGTGCACATAGAAACGATGGGCGGATCTCAGCTAACACAGGCGTGCCCCTGCCTGCTCGGGGCGGACAGATGATGTCACATGAAATCAGAGCCCGCCCGCCAATTCTCAGAAGACTGGGCAGCTGAAAGTCCTGGCTTACTTTTAGCTGCGATGGTGATAGTGCAAATGGCCATCGATAGTAGCATGCTATGTGAAGATTTTAACTATCGATGGCCATTCGCTTTATTTGACTGACTGGCCCGTGAGCCAGTTAGAACCTTGGGGCAGGGCTTTACGGGTGTCTGAGGAGGAGCTATTATCAGCGCCCCAGCCCCTCGGCTAAGTAAACAAAAAAAATATTCGGTTAATCTTTGCCAACGATGGAGGGAACCCATCTGGTTCTCCCCCATCAATGGCAAAACTATTCTACATCGGTCATAAGCCATTGATGATTTTAAATCAGCGATGACCAATGGCCATCCCTACCTAGTCATAATAAAAGGCAGGGATATACAAAGCAGCAAGGCAAAGTGCACCACAGCCTGAGGCTTATGGGGCACACACACGGGGCAACTTCAGCCCCATGTTAAGTGAGGTAGGTTAGCACAGATTACTCAGCGCACAACTAGTCAGATCACTTAGAAATAACCACTGGATCGCCCCGGGTGCACACCCCATTAGACGCAGTGTGATCAATGAGATTGTAATTTTTGATGTTCCCATATGCGCCAATGTGTTTGTATTTTCCTGTGGGGGCCTGTGTACGTCCGAATTTTCTATCAGTGTTGATGTGTTTTATTATTTTCCTGTTGGGGCATTTGTGCTTTTTTATGGTGGCGTATGTGCTTTATTATTTTTCAATCTGTGCCAATATGTGTCTTTTTACCTACAATGGGGTTAGTGATGCATTACAGTGTATGGTGTAATGTGTAAGGGGCACTACAGTGTATGGCGTAATGTGTAAGGCGCACTACAGTGTATGGCGTAATGTGTAAAGGGCACTACAGTGTATGGCGTAATGTGTAAGGGGCACTACAGTGTATAGCATAATGTGTAAGGGGCACTACAGTGTATGGCATAATGTGTAAGGGGCACTACAGTGTATGGCAATGTGTAAGGGGCCCTACAGTGTATGGCGTAATGTGTAAGGGGCACTACAGTGTATGGCTTAATGTGTAAGGGGCACTACAGTGTATTGCGTAATGTGTAAGGGGCACTACAGTGTATTGCGTAATGTGTAAGGGGCACTACAGTGTATTGCGTAATGTGTAAGGGGCACTACAGTGTATGGCGTAATGTGTAAGGGGCACTACAGTGTATGGCGTAATGTGTAAGAAGTACTACAGTGTATGGCGTAATGTGTAAGGGGCACTACAGTGTATGGCATAATGTGTAAGGGGCACTACAGTGTATGGCGTAACGTGTAAGGGGCACTACAGTGTATGGCGTAATGTGTAAGGGGCACTACAGTGTATGGCGTAATGTGTAAGGGGCACTACAGTGTATGGCTTAATGTGTAAGGGGCACTACAGTGTATTGCGTAATGTGTAAGGGGCACTACAGTGTATGGGGTAATGTGTAAGGTGCACTACAGTGTATGGCGTAATGTTTAAGGGGCACTACAGTGTATTGCGTAATGTGTAAGGGGCACTACAGTGTATGGCGTAATGTGTAAGGGGCACTACAGTGTATGGCGTAATGTGTAAGAAGTACTACAGTGTATGGCGTAATGTGTAAGGGGCACTACAGTGTATGGCATAATGTGCAAGGTGCACTACAGTGTATGGCGTAATGTGTAAGGGGCACTACAGTGTATGGCGTAATGTGTAAGGGGCACTACAGTGTATGGCGTAATGTGTAAGGGGCACTACAGTGTATGGCTTAATGTGTAAGGGGCACTACAGTGTATTGCGTAATGTGTAAGGGGCACTACAGTGTATGGCGTAATGTGTAAGGTGCACTACAGTGTATGGCGTAATGTGTAAGGGGCACTACAGTGTATTGCGTAATGTGTAAGGGGCACTACAGTGCATGGCGTAATGTGTAAGAAGTACTACAGTGTATGGCGTAATGTGTAAGAAGTACTACAGTGTATGGCGTAATGTGTAAGAAGTACTACAGTGTATGGCGTAATGTGTAAGGGGCATTACATTGTGTGGAGTAATATGTACTAGGCATTACGGTGTGTGGTGTAATGTGTAAGAGGTATTTGGGGGGGGGGGCACCACAAATTATTTTGGCAAGGGGGGGTCAAAATTTAGTGTTACGCCACTGTGTAGCTGTACACATACATTCGCACAGCAAGCACATTGGTTTGCCAGGCGGGATTGCACTGTAGCGGCGTGTGACGGCTTAACTGAACCCTGCCCGCTGCAAATTCATGCCCATGTGATCAGGTCTGAGCCAGACTCATTAAGTAACATCGTACAGGGTCAGTGACAATATGAAAAGTAAAACCCCCCAACAAACGCTAAGTGAGTATTCCATTTTTATAATATTTTCTTAATGACATAGTAAAGTTCCTTAAATATTAAGGTTCAAGTTCAAGTTACTGACCCATAAGAAGTCTATACTTCATCCTAGAATTTTTTACTTAAAAGTAACATTTTAGATATTTTTGTAGTCTTTATTATTCCCATTCAGATAATCACCCGGTCGTCATATACCCCAATTATTCCAAATATCTTATTCATCTCTATCCTGTAATATTTGCAGCACCCACTGAGGAACACTAAGAACTCTGTAAAAACAACATGTACAATATTGTGTTTTTGTTGACTCACGTTGTACGGTTGTGCCCATTAAACACCCGGGCATGAATTTACCAGCGAATTCTACATGTGCCTATCAGGGAAGAACAGAATTCATGTGCTACAGGGCAAGGCAAGGGATTGAGTCATATCACCGCAGAACACACAAGACAGCAATCTAACTTATATTATCAACTCATTTCAGTGCTTGGCACAATACCAGTAGCATTACCGCATGCAAACAATGTCATTATTACCAAACGTATCATGCACCATTTAATAAATGTCCCTGATTACAACCTCCGCCTCTCTTAATGAACACTGGGAGTTGTATTCCAGCAAAGTGGGGGTTGTACGGTATTACGGGAGTCAGAGCGAGGCAGAAAAACTTCCACTGTTTCAAACAAATCTTTCCCATGTGTGAGGACTTGTAGTATTAACTCTGTTGCAGAAAACTTGGCTACTTGGGAGTCCAACAAGATTTGGACACATAATATAAGATACACATATAACAACCAGCAGTAGCACAATAAATGCCAAGCCTTGTTGTTTTAGGCAGGGACAGATCAATATATATATTTTTTTAAGTTGCTGTCAGATCCTAAATATGTAGTGGCATTTTAATGGATAACAGTGATCTAATATATTGACTACATTGATAATGGCAGATATTGTTTGGCCTAAACCATAACCTATCCCTAGAGAGAGAGTGCACACTCAGAGACAACCACACTCTGGGCCTTATTCAGACTGGATCGCAATGCGCATTTTTTTCTATAATGGGCAAAAAAATGCTGCACTGCAGGCGAGGCAGATGCAGCAGGTGCAGAGAGAGTTAGATTTGGGTGGGGTGTGTTCAAACTGAAATCTAAATTGCAGTATAAGAATAAAGCAGCCAGTATTTGCCCTGCACAGAAACAAAATAACTCAGCCAAATGTAACTTTCTCTGCGCATGTTACATCTGCCCCACCTGCACTTTGTTGTACCCAGCACACCCCTCTCAGCACCCCTTACAACTACATAAACTATGCATATTCCTCCTAGATATACTTATGGATCCAACAATAGATAAGTTACAGTAGTTAAAAGTTACAATCTCGTAAAGAAATAAAAAACTAACCAATCAGCTTCTAGCTGTCATTTTTTTTTAACAATAGCTAGAAGCTGATTGGTCGGTACTTTACCTTTTTATCTCTATCTCTAAAATGTTAGTGCAGCAATTCTACTGTGTTGAACGACAAAAAGCCTTGTATGGGATCGGGTTATTACATGTAAATCAATTCAGATTAGGGATGCCAATCCCAGGGTATTTCTTCAATCCTGGGATTCCCGGGATCCTGGGTTTGGCCTCCTTAATTAAAAAAAAACAATCCCCCCAAAACTTGCCGCCCCGCGGGTGGGAGCGGTGTTGTGTTCGGGAGCAGCAGTGGGGGGTGCGGCCAGCAAGCTGCGCAGTGTGACCTCTGATTACATCACGCTGCGCAGAGCCGCACAGCCAGAGACTGGAGCAGCCGGGCAGCGTCTGAAAGGGTGCTTAGTTGCTGCCCGGCAGTAGACTGCACATGTGTAATCTAATCCTGTAATCCCGGAATTGGAGATGCCAATCCCGGGATCCCAATAATCCCGATCCCTGGATTGGCCACCCTACTTCAGATGAAAGGTGCAGGAGATTAAACATGCACAGATAATACAGTAGTAACATAAAAGCTCTGAAACAAAAGAAAAAGTTCCAACAACGCACTGGGGCCCATCCGTGAATGCCCGTGTAGTTTAATGCAAAGTTATGTCATTATTTCTAATTTTAGTATAACAAAGATGTAAATCCCCTGCACAAGCCACTGGCGATTTGTAAGTTCCTTATTTACTGCTTTTCATCAGGGCCGGCTCTACCATTAGGCAGCTGCCTAGGGTGCCAGGATCTGTGGGGGGGGCACCAAGTCTGTCTATCAAAAAATTCAAGGATGTCTATGAGGATCTTTGTTGTATTTAATGCAGGTGACGGCTGTGGAACTTCTAAGACCTCACCTCCATACTTTCCCTTGAGCCTCCTGGGGACTTTCCCACTTTCCCGGGGTGCTGGGTGGACCACCCCTTTTTTGTCTGCCTCCCTGCTATTCTGGAATGTTAGGCAAGTATGCCTTAAGGGTTTGGTATTGGTGGCGGTATGGGTAGGGGGGGGGGGGCGCAGTAGACTGAAGTTTCGCCTAGGGTGCTGGTTAATATTAATATTCGCTAAATGCATGTAACTTGCTTAGGCATTTAACAGTCGGGCATACCTTCTACTTATGCCCAGTTGTGTTGGGATGGCAGATGACTTCAGTACACCTTTTACGTATCCCTATACCTGCTGCAAGTTCCAGAGATGATGATTATAACTGTTGCATTTTTTGTACTTATAATATGTGCAACTCAAAATACAGCTTCAGAAACGGAATTACATGAATGCATTTTTCCATATACACCTATATATTCAAAACTGGCAAATAAAACGTATGCATTTGATGACTAGATCAAAGGTATACACAAATAAAATATTTACATTCATAAACAATAAATACGGGGATTACATTGACTCTACATAAATGCCCTGAAAAATATCTGAAAGTACATATGACATATAAAGATCCACGATTAAATACATGAGGGATTCTAATTTACAAAGAGAAGTCACAGTGAAGTTTATCAACTCAAGGTCCCCATCTAGTGGTCACAATTAAATATGGCACGCATATTAAAAAGTCATGGATAATTAGCAGTTTATAGCAAAATAAATTAATAAGAGTAATTGAAAGGTGAAATATTTAATATTAAAATAAATTAATGCAAGCTCTCAATGATAATAAGACCTATTCTCGTGCCTGAATGCCAAATAAAAAAAAAGTCTTGTTTCATAAAATGTAATTTTTCAAAATGCTTACAACAGAGATAAAATCCTAGGGGTACTGTATATTTACTAAAGGTCGATTTTAGGTGGGGGTTTTTTGGCCAATGGTAAATCTTAAAATTGATCTTAAATGATGTTGGGCTTCCAGGTCTAGAACACACATTTACGACATTTAAAAATGGTTTATTTTAATCAATTAGATATCAATCAACATCAACAAAAATCGACTTTTAGAAAATATAGCCCCTAAAATCTAACAACATGGTGATAATGTACAAAATATTAACAATACAATATTAAGTTCCAAAACGTGTGTCAGCGTGCACCACTCCAGCGTGCCAGATATTCCGTGCGTCATCAGACGTCACCCGTGATCCAGCTTGCTGAGAACACAGTGGGCCATCAGAAACGACCCTTAACCCAGCAACACTTTTGTGTACAGCTTACCCATCATCAGCGGCTTCCGGCTTGTACCGTACCGTCCGGAGTACAGTACCTGGACAAACATGGGACTAATAACAAATTCAAACTCAGAAATAAACACACATTAGGACTCCCTGTTACAGTAGAAAAGAATGTCCATATACCGTACTTGATATTCATGTCTAAGATATAATTATTGTCTCATATAAAGTTATGATTTAACAATATAAATGTTGAAACAGATCATGCATATATCTATTTTATCTTAGCATCTGCTTATCATATTATAACAAGGAACGAAGCAGATCCATCACCAACTGAGCATCATCTTGTCACACCAGGGGGCTGAGTCGACGAGACTGAGACCTCTGGTGGGGACCTGGACCGATACCTGAACCGGGGAGGTTGGAGAGGACCCTTGCGCATGGACTGCGCGACAGTGCACCCGGAGCCAATAAGTAGTCAGAGGTAAAATACAACCGAGTTTATTTAGCAGATGGTTGTAATATAACAGGCAGTAAAGTATGCAGGGATAATGACACAGTTCATGCAGATTGCAATACTTTACAGACAGATGAGAAATGGTATCGATGGTGGAACATCGGATCCGGATATCGGATGTGGAAACTGTGGGTCCGGAATGACGGACGGAAGGTCTGGAAGCTTGACTGTGGGTCCGGAATGACGGACGGAAGCTTGAGCTGGAGATCCGGAATATCGGACTACAGGTGATGTGGGAACATCGATGGTTGGTGATGATACTGGAGCATCGAAGGACCAGAGTCCCGGAGCTAGGCTTAGTCGCTGGGCTGTAGAGGCAGGATCACAGGCGATGGAATAACCTGGACTTCACAGGAGATGGAATAACCTGGAATACACTGCAGCATGGAAGACAACACCAGCAGAGAATACACTTGCACGGAGACAAGGACAGCTGACCATACACAGGAGACAACTGAAGCACTAGCAATGGTTCTGAGAGCTCCCAGCATACTTATCCCCACTGGGTGGCCAGGATTGGCCGAGGAAGTATGACAGGGAGATCAGAACCAACAGGATTGGACAGCACAGACATGTGACTGGAAAGAACATGGCAGCCCCCATGTCTGCTATGGCGGGAAAGTGTGTTTGTGCACACCATGCTGGATACTGGGAGCAATGGCGGCGGACAGGTGGATTGCCGTGCACTGGGGACTGTCACTGGGAGACAAGACGCCGGCAGAGATGACGTCTGGACTGCAAGCTGAACCTGCGGAGGCACTTAGCCGGTAAGAAAGTCTGTCTGACAGCTCGGATCGTGACAGCACCCCCCCCTTTAAGGGTGGCCCCAGGACACCTTTTAGGCATGCGGGGAAACTTGGAGTGGAACGCCCGGATGAGTCTGGGAGCATGGACATCGATGGCATTAGTCCATGATCGTTCTTCAGGGCCGTAGCCCTTCCAATCGATCAAATACTGCAGACGACCATATCGGATGCGAGAGTCCAAGATTTTACTGACCTCATATTCTGTTCCACGCTAGGTGCAAACCTTAGGAGCCTTGGGGAGCTTGGAATGAAAGCGATTCAGAACCAGCGGCTTGAGCAGCGAAATGTGGAATGTAGCTGGCACTTTCAAATAGGGCGGCAACTTGAGCTTGTAAGCTACAGGATTGACGACTCGCTCAACTGGAAAAGGACCAATATATCGGGGAGCGAACTTCATCGATGGCACTCTCAATCGGAGATTCTTGGTTGACAACCAGACACGATCTCCTGGACGGAGGGCTGGCACAGCTCTGCGTTTTCTGTCGGCAAATTTTTTGTACCTGCTTGAAGCCTTCAGGAGTGAAGAACGAATGAGCTTCCAGGATTTGACGAATTGCCGGATGGTCGTGTCGACCGCTGGAACAGAGGACACAGGTTGCAGAGTGAAGTCAGGAACTCGAGGATGAAACCCATAGTTGGCAAGAAATGGAGTGACATTTGATGAAGAATGATATTGGTTATTATGGCAGAACTCTGCCCATGGAAGGAGTTGAGCCCAGTCATCTTGGGAAGAAGAGACATATGTGCGGAGAAATGCTTCAAGGTCCTGATTCACCCTCTCCGTTTGGCCATTGGTTTGAGGGTGGTAGGCTGTGGAAAACTTTAGTTTGATTTGAAGCAGGGAGCACAGGCTTCGCCAGAATTTGACTACGAATTGGACTCCTCTATCGGAGATGATTTCAAGAAGCAGTCCATGAAGCTTGAATATCTCTTTGATGAAGAGCTGGGACAGCTTGGAAGCTGATGGAAGACCGGTGAGGGGAACAAAGTGAGCCATCTTGGTGAACCGGTCAACAATCACCCAGATGGTGGTGAACTTGTCAGACTCTGGAAGATCAGTTACAAAGTCCATAGAAATATGCGTCCAAGGACGATGTGGCACTGACAGTGGCATCAATTGCCCAGGAGGAGACTGACGACTGGTCTTGTGCTGAGCACATTTAGCACAAGAGGATACAAAGTCCTGTACATCCTGTTTGAGGGACGGCCACCAGTAGGACCTGGTGATAAACTCGTAAGTTTTCTGAATGCCTGCATGGCCAGCGAATTTTGAAGAATGCGCCCAACAAAGCAACTTCTTTCTTAGAGCTGGCTTTACAAATCTTTTCCCAGTAGGGGGCGTGAGATTAGAAACTCCCGTTGCGGAGAAGGCCACTGGATCAATAATGAAGTGTTGATGTGTGGACTTAGACTCACTATCTTGCTCCCATGAGCGGGAAAGGGCATCAGCTTTTCGGTTTTGTGTCCCTGGACAGAATGACAGCTTGAAACGAAACCTGGAAAAGAAAAGTGTCCATCTGGCTTGACGGGGGTTTAAACATTGAGCAGACTTGAGATACAGAAGATTCTTGTGGTCTGTGATAATTGTGATCTCATAGACAGCGCCCTCTAAAAGATATCTCCATTCTTCTAATGCCAACTTGATGGCGAGAAGCTCTTGGTCACCGATGGCATAATTACGCTCTGCAGGCAGGAACTTACGGGAGTAGAACCCACAGGGATGAAGACGTCCATCGGGCGCTTTCTGCGAGAGGACTGCCCCAACACCCACGGAGGAGGCATCAACCTCGAGAATAAAGGGCAAGGTGGTATCAGGTTGTCTTAAAACAGGAGCTGAAGTGAACCTCTGCTTCAACAGATGGAAGGCTTCGATGGCTTCTGCCGGCCACTTCGCTGGATTAGACCCCTTTTTCGTTAAGGCAGTGATGGGAGCCACAATAGAAGAGAAGTTACGAATGAATTTTCTGTAATAATTGGCAAAACCCAGGAAACGTTGAATACCTTTCAGCGAAGAGGGAATTGGCCAATCTTGAATGGCCTGCAGTTTTCCTGGGTCCATTTGAAGACCAGAACCAGAGACAATGTACCCTAGGAAGGGTATAGACTTCACCTCGAAGACACACTTCTCCAGTTTACAGTAGAGATGATTTGCTCGCAGCCGGGACAGGACCTCTTTGACCCAATAACGATGTTCTGTGATGTTATTGGCGTAGATTAAAATGTCATCGAGATATACAACTACATGTCGATACAGAATGTCCCGAAAAATCTCATTGACATAGTGCTGGAACACGGCTGGGGCATTGCTGAGCCCGAAGGGCATGACGAGGTACTCATAGTGGCCGTCTCTGGTATTAAACGCCGTCTTCCACTCGTCGCCCTCTCGTATGCGGATGAGATTATATGCACCCCTCAGGTCGAGTTTCGTGAAGATGGTTGCAACGCTGACACGGTCAAACAGCTCGGTAATGAGGGGTAACGGATATCGGTTCTTTACTGTGATGTCATTGAGGCCGCGATAATCAATGCAGGGACGTAGGCCTCCATCCTTCTTCTTTACGAAGAAGAATCCTGCGCCAGCAGGAGAAGTCGAAGGACGGATGAATCCCTTTGCCAGATTTTCCTTGATGTAATCGGTCATGGCTTGAGTCTCTGGAAGAGAGAGAGGATAGGTTCTACCTCTGGGTGGTTCTTTGCCTGGGATGAGGTCGATAGGGCAATCCCACGGTCTGTGAGGAGGTAGGACGTCAGCGCCAGACTTGCTGAATACATCTGAGTACTCTTGGTAGGGAAGAGGCGGAAGGTCTGCTGCATCGGCTGAAGAATGACGAGCTGGGAGTACCTTTTGGAGACAGGTACCGGAGCAGGAAGGATCCCAGGAAAGGATTTCAGATGTCTTCCAATCAAGACGAGGATTGTGAAGACGGAGCCAGGGTAAACCCAGAACCAGAGCATGAGTGGCTCGGGGTAAAACCAGGAAGGACAAAAGTTCAGTGTGCAGGACTCCCACTTTCACTGTAAGTGGCAAAGTTCTGCGGGAGACTGTCGCATCAGGAATCCTACTGCCATCCACAGCAGTAAGGAAGACAGTCTTGGGAAGACTTTCAGTGGGCAACCCCCACTTGCGGACCAGTTCTGCAGTAACAAAGTTGCCAGCGGCACCGGAATCAAGAAGTGCGGAGACAGTCTTGAAATGCTGACCAACTTGTAGGGAAACTGGAAGGATGCAATCAGTTGCTGATGGAGAAGACTTAATTACTCCTAGCCTACCCTTTCCTTGACGGGCTAGGAGGAGGAGTTTTCCTGACGCTTTGGGCATGCAGAAATTTGATGTGCAGGATCGGCACAATACAGACAGAGCTGTGCCAACCGACGACGTCGACGTTCTCCTGGAGACAAACGGAAACGGTTTATCTCCATTGGTTCTTCTTTGGAATGGACCGCAGGAGCAGTAGATAAAGAAGGCGGAGGAGTGGGCACTTTAACTGGAGCGCTCTTGTGACGTTCTACAGCCCTTTCTCGAAAGCGTAGGTCAACTTTGATACATAAAGATATAAGGTCACTTAGACCTGAAGGTAAGTCTCTGGTAGCGAGTTCATCCTTAATACGGTCGGATAGACCATGCCAGAAAGCTGCGTATAAGGCCCCATCACACCAGGAGAGTTCAGACGCCAGAATCTGGAACTGGACCAGATATTGCCCGACGGAGCGGGATCCCTGTCTGAGACGGAGGAGTTCAGTGGAGGCAGATGCTGATCGCCCAGGCTCATCGAAGATACGCCGGAATGTTGACACGAAGTCCTTGTAGTTGGACAGGATGGCATCAGATCTTTCCCATAAGGGAGACGCCCATTCTAACGCTGCTCCACACAGGAGGGAGATGATGTAGGCGATCTTGACCCTTTCAGTAGGGAAGTTGCTGGGTTGCAGCTCGAAGTGAATCTCACACTGATTGAGAAAACCTCGACAGGTCTTGGGGTTCCCATCATACTTGGTGGGGACAGACAGATGAAGGCGCGGTGCAGCAGCCATTACAGGAGGATGAACTGGACTTGGAAGTTCTCTGACAGGCTCAGGGCCACTGAGAGTGGTCTGTAGCTTATCCAGCCGGGAAGACAGATCTTGCAGACAATGAATCACTTGGCTCTGCGCAGCCTCTTGCTGATCCAAGCGAACAGCCAGTTGCTGTACAGGGCTGGGTGGAGATGCTTGGTTTGCGGCTGGATCCATTTGGCTAGTGCTTACTGTCACACCAGGGGGCTGAGTCGACGAGACTGAGACCTCTGGTGGGGACCTGGACCGGTACCTGAACCGGGGAGGTTGGAGAGGACCCTTGCGCATGGACTGCGCGACAGTGCACCCGGAGCCAATAAGTAGTCAGAGGTAAAATACAACCGAGTTTATTTAGCAGATGGTTGTAATATAACAGGCAGTAAAGTATGCAGGGATAATGACACAGTTCATGCAGATTGCAATACTTTACAGACAGATGAGAAATGGTATCGATGGTGGAACATCGGATCCGGATATCGGATGTGGAAACTGTGGGTCCGGAATGACGGACGGAAGGTCTGGAAGCTTGACTGTGGGTCCGGAATGACGGACGGAAGCTTGAGCTGGAGATCCGGAATATCGGACTACAGGTGATGTGGGAACATCGATGGTTGGTGATGATGCTGGAGCATCGAAGGACCAGAGTCCCGGAGCTAGGCTTAGTCGCTGGGCTGTAGAGGCAGGATCACAGGCGATGGAATAACCTGGACTTCACAGGAGATGGAATAACCTGGAATACACTGCAGCATGGAAGACAACACCAGCAGAGAATACACTTGCACGGAGACAAGGACAGCTGACCATACACAGGAGACAACTGAAGCACTAGCAATGGTTCTGAGAGCTCCCAGCATACTTATCCCCACTGGGTGGCCAGGATTGGCCGAGGAAGTATGACAGGGAGATCAGAACCAACAGGATTGGACAGCACAGACATGTGACTGGAAAGAACATGGCAGCCCCCATGTCTGCTATGGCGGGAAAGTGTGTTTGTGCACACCATGCTGGATACTGGGAGCAATGGCGGCGGACAGGTGGATTGCCGTGCACTGGGGACTGTCATTGGGAGACAAGACGCCGGCAGAGATGACGTCTGGACCGCAAGCTGAACCTGCGGAGGCACTTAGCCAGTAAAAAAGTCTGTCTGACAGCTCGGATCGTGACACATCTTCTACCGTAGCCAGGGCCCTCGCTACCCACTCAGCAGCTCCTGCAAAGCAGGGAGGCGCCTTGCTGAAAAGGCGCTGTCTCCTTCCCTGCTCTGCTAAAGCTGCCTTAGCCCTCACTGTCACTGCCTCCTGCACGCTGCCCGCAGCACCTGTCTGACAGCGGGCAGGCGGCAGTATAAACAGCTGCTCCCTGCACCGCAAGTACACACAGCCTACATGCCGCCTGCAGTGCCTGTCATTGCGTCAGCTGTCAATCAAATGATGAACAGGCAGCAGCGCCGCCTCCCCTTCCTTCCCTCTTCTCAGTGTGCTGTGCCAGTGCCATTGTCAGTCCTCAACACTCCGCCTCCTCTATCTCCTCCCCTTTTCTTCCATCTCCTCCTTCTCTCCCCTGCTTTCCCCCTCAGTCACGACAGGGGTGTAATGGCGTCCTCAGCCTCCTGCCTGCCTAGGCAGATAGAAGAGGAGGGACTGCACAAGAGTTAAACAACAAAAGAACAGGGAGTCTTTTATTATACATGTTTATAACAATTTTTTTAATAATTGTAGATTTTTTATATTAATTTAGACACTTTTTAAATAATGGGCTGGGTTATGTGCCTAAAGGTGGGCATACACGCTGCAATAGCAGCGTGCTATGCGATGTGCGCTAGCGTGGGCATCACACAGTACAAAAAGTACGTGCTTCACATACTTTTTGTACTGCTTTCGGATTGCATCGCACACACATTGCATGCATGCCATGCGATGCGATCTAGCCCATAACGTATGTGATTCTCACAGCATGTATGGGCACCTTTAGTGCCTGCAACATTTTGCGGACACAGCACTGAGATGGTGTATGCATACATGTACATGCACCCGAGATCCTCCATAGGATCGCATGTTGCATACGCCCCCACAATTGGGCTGCAGCTTGTTGCAATGGCAATGTGAAAGGGCGCAAAATTTATGGTTTGCAGGAAGGCGCCGGACACCCTAGCACCGGCCCTGACCGTAGCATTCATTACTGTATGATCATAATCGTTATTTATTTGTCAATGGGATCTTGTCACAATAACGCTTCAATATAGCATATCGCTATATAACCATATCCAAATACAAAACTCTAGTTTTTAGGAAAAGACTCACTAACTAATCATTGTCATTGTTAGTCTTATTCAAAGTACAGTTGCCATTTTGGTTTTCTAGAAAGCAAGTTAAACTACAATTTAAGTGTCCAGTCCCCGAATCCATTGTATTTTACATTGCAATAATAAGCGGCCACATTCCCCTCCGCACCTGAGTGGGGGGGGACATGGTCCACCAATTTATATCAAAGTTGAGCTAGGTAATGTCCCGACTGTTTAAAGTGCCGGGCAACGGGTTGGTCAACCTCCTTACCCAAATTTGCAAGGAGGATGTCATACTTATGTAGAGATGCTCTTTCCCAAAAGCTGTAGATGGTCTTGCCAACATAGGCCAGACCACAGGGGCATTTACTTCCTGAGTGAGGATGAGTGATGTAAGGGCCCATTTCTAGATGGTTACACGTTGTGCATCCAACACATTTATAACAGCCCGGTCTTTTACTTAAAAAGTGGCTCCGTGTTTTAGGGTTCACATTTGTCACATCATTTTTAACAAGCAGTTAGTCAAGATTTCAACATCTTTTCTGGCAATGTAGAAGCCTGGTCCATTGTAACGACTTCAGGTGAGGGTCATTTTGAATGATCGCCAAAATTGTTTGGCTACTCTCGAAATTGAAGGACTTGCCGTAGAATATTGTGTCACAAAAGGTAATATGTCCTCCTGTGTGTTGTTGTTTTTGTTTTGGATAAGACATTGTCTTCTCGGGATTGACACCGCTTTTATTTTTGATGCCTTCAAGTCCCGTTTTTCATAGTCCCGTTGGATCAATTGTATTATTGAGTCATCCATCTGGGACTGAAGCTAGATCCTCGTTGCTTGTAATCCTTTGTACCCTAAGAAACTGAGAAAATGGCAGACTACATTTCATTGCTACTGGGTGAAATAAGGAGGCATGTAAAAAAGTATTTTTATCAGTTGGTTTGTTGTAAATAGAAGTAAACAGGACACCTTCTTTTTGTGTAATACATACGTCCAGGTACTGTATCTCTGCATAGCTACAGGTATATGGAAATGTAATTGTCGAGTCTATCTTATTCACCTCACTCATTATACCCTCGGAATCTTCTTTGGATCCTGCCCAAAGTAACAATATATTGTCTATATAACGACAAAATAGTCCTATGCAGGGCCGGTGCTAAGGTACGGACGGTGTAATGGTTAGCATTACTGCCTCACAGCGCTGAGGTCATGGGTTCGATCCCCACCATGGCCCTAACTGTGCAGAGTTTGTATATTCTCCCTGTACTTGCGTGGGTTTCCTCCGGGTACTCCGGTTTCCTCCCACAATCCAAAAATATACTGGTAGGCTAATTGACTCCCAACAAAATTAAGCCTAGAATGTCTGTGTGTGCGTGTACATGTGGGGAATATAGATTGTAAGCTCCACTGGGGCAGGGACTGATGTGAATGTTCAAATATCCTCTGTAAAGTGCTGCGGAATATGTATGCGCTATATAAGAAACTGTTAATAAATAATAAATAAATAAATAAGGTGTTCGGCACCCCCTGCAAACTATAAATTTACACCCTCCCACACTCTACAAAGAGACAACGCATGCTAGAAAAAAGGGTGTATAATGCCCATAGTAGTATTGCCTTATACACATAATATGGCCAGTAGCAGCAGGGCTGTAACTAGATATTTTGTTGCCTTCTACCAGAAAAGTTATTGGTGCCCACACACACAAACAAAATAGGGACAGTGTGTGCCGAAGGCGTGTGCCAAAAATGTACACTTTAATGCCTATTACGCATTATGCCACGCAATGTAATGCTTATTGCACATTGGTCCACTGCTGTAATGCCCATTACACATTATGTCACACACTGTAACGCCCATTAGCCACATACAACGTAATGCCCATTGCACATTATGCACACACTGTAATGTCCATTACACATCATGCCACACATCATTATGCTTTTTAGACATTATAACACATCATAATGCCTATTCCATATTATTCCATATAAGTGCCACTTACCTACATGCTTGTTGCCAGGAGTTATCATTGCCAGGGGTTTCTTGCTTGATAATGTAGTCTTACTTTTTGCTGTGACTGTCCATAAGCTCTTATAGTCCTAATATATGGTTCAAAACGTCCAACGATATTTCTCAGGCAGTTATCTCCGTATAGAACATGCAAAATAAAAGTATAAACAAACAATGTGTAATTTTGTCTGGTACAGTCTTATAATAAGGGTGGTCCCCAGGGATGGAAAATCTTGTATATATTCTTTTCCTCCTTTTCCCACCAGTGCCTGTTCCAACCGATAGTTTTTATAGGTTCACCACGTGTCCCCCAGTCAATGATGTTCTTACATGTATGCTTACATGTAATCTACACCTTCTACCCACATCAAGGTTTCTTTCAGTGAAAGTTGTGCGTACTTGTATGCTTACTTTCACAATGCTTGACTACTCCTATCACGGTTTCTTTAGATGGACATCTCAGACACGGTACAGGTCCAACAAATATTTTATTGGTAAAAAAAAAAGAGTATTTTTCTCCTTTCTCTATAAAATATAACAATCCACAACAATGAAATAAAAAATGGAAAACCTGGACCACTCCACCTGATACTTTCACTGGGAGTTTCCCTGATGTTGTTTAGAGGCCTCGAGAAGCTCACCGGTTCCAGCAGTCAGGGGGTAGAACCAGGGTCCAAAGGTAAAAAAGAGGTAGCAACACCGCACCAACGCGTTTCGACTCTGAGGTCTTTATCAAGGTGGTGTTGTCTTAATGAACCCTCCCATTGGGGGTGGGAGTGGGGTGGGTATCAATACATAACATCTTTCTATACATCAAATCATCAATACATAACATCTTTCTATACATCAAATCATCAATACATAACATCTTTCTATACATCAAATCTTCAATACATAACATCTTTCTATACATCAAATCATCAATACATAACATCTTTCTATACATCAAATCATCAATACATAACATCTGTCTATACATCAAATCTGTTGTTTATACTTTTATTTTGCATGTTCTATACGGAGATAACTGCCTGAGAAATATCGTTGGACGTTTTGAACCATATATTAGGACTATAAGAGCTTATGGACAGTCACAGCAAAAAGTAAGACTACATTATCCTGTATCATACAGTTGGGCGCTTTATCCCATTCATTTCTTTTTCACTGTTCAAATTTTACTGGGAAGGTAACTCCCAGTGAGGTTAAGCGCAGCCCTCTTTTTGCGCCAAAGATTATATTGCTGTATATTTTGTACTGTTTCTTGCTTGATGCCAGGGGTTTCTTGCTACTTGCCACGGGGATTACATGCTCGTTCCAAGGGGGATTACATGTTCGTTGCCATGGGGGATTATATGTTTGTTGTCATGGGTATTACATGTTCATTGCCATGGGGGATAACATGCCTAGGGGGGATTACATGCTTGTTGCCCAGGGGGATTAAATGCTTGTTGCCCAGAGGTAGGTACCCAGCACTACCAGAGTCCACTCTTCCAGGTAGCGCTGGGCACCCTGACAGATGTGTATATGGGGGGGGGAGGGGGAGGAGAGTGTGAGAAAGTAAGAGGAACCTGTGTGGGTATGGAGTGAAGTAGATGGGGCATGTGAATAGAGAGAAATCAGCAGAATCGGCAGAAGAGAACCTGTGTAGGGAGGGGAAAAGGAAGGGGGGATGTTGTGGATAGGGGAGAGGGTGTATGAGGAGTAAGTAAAATAGAAAGGGGAACCTGTGGGGCTGGGGGGGTGTGAGCTGCGGGAGTGAGCGGGTGCCATGGATGGGGAGGGAGGGGTGAGGAGAGAGTGAGCACGGGAAGGCTATGTTGGGAGTGGGGGGGCACGTGGATGAGAGGGGGTGTATGAGGAGTAATTAAAATAGAAAGGGGAACCTGTGTGTGGAGGGGCTGGGGGGGGGTGTGAGCAGGGGGAGGGAGTGGGTGCCATGGGTGTGAGGAGAGAGTGAGCAGGGGAAGGTATCCTGTGGGGGAGGGGCAGAGGGGGCTGCAGATGGGAAAGGGGGATGTGTGCAGGAGAAGGGAACCTGTGTGGAGAGGGGGGATGGGAGGTGCCATGGATCAGGGAGGGGGTGCCGTGGATGTGGGAGGGGGATGTGAGAAGAGAGTGAGCAGGGGTAGAGCAGCCTGAGTGGGGTGGGGGGGCGGATGAGAGAGGGGGGATGTGAGCAGGAGAAGGGAATCTGTGTGGGGGGTGCCATGGATGGGGGCCAGGGGTGCTGTGGATTGGGGAAGGGGACAGGGTGGTGTGGATGGAGGAGGGGGGCACGGATGGGGAAGGGGAGAAAGTAAATTAAAGACCCTGTAAAATAAATAAAGTCTGCATATAGAGCTTACCCTGTTCTGAGGCTCTGCTGCGTGGTGCTGGACATGCTGAACTGATGAGGGGACCGGTGCCTGGAGGAGCTTCCTGTTGTACATCAGCAGCACAGGCTCCTCAAATCTGCTGAGACTCTGTAGCTGCTGGTGGCGCGCTGTGTGAAGCGCTTGGTAAGTGATGTGTTATTGTGGGCAGGGCCACCTCCTTCCTATAGGCTCATAGTGGCTATAATTGAAAGCCCCGACCCCGTTAACTTAATTCCGGAGTTGGACATGGGCAGTGCACTGTATATATACATGGGGGGCTGCATTTCAACGTGCGGGGCAGCGGGATAATTGGGTAAAAAGCAGGAGCTTGGGCAAGTCTGACACAGCAGAGTCACAGCGCAGGGAGAGCACCTACACAGCCTGGCACCTCCCTGTTTGCAGGCTCTGCTTAGCGGGTAGCACCGGACCTGGTCCTTTTTTCAGTTTTGGAATCTACAATAACAGCTTGCGCTCAACTTCAAATATATGTGAGTTTGCAAATGCAGGGGCAACATTGCTTCCCATGGCACATCCATGAGTTTGTTTATAATGTGCACGATCAAAGTTTTTAAAGTCTGTTCCAGCAGCAAAAGAAAAAAATAAATTTCGAGGCCCTTGTAATTCTCATTGTCGGTTAATAGTTGTTTGACAGCTGACAGGCCTTTCTCGTGCAGTATATTCGTATAGAGCAATACCACATCTATACAACTCAGCAGATAATTATTCTTAACTGGTTCCATACCTTCTAATTATTAATAATTCAGTGGTGGCCTTCAAAAATGTCTGTTGACTTGCCACCGCTGGTTGGTAACCAGTAATCCAAATATTTGTCCATGGTGTTAAATAAGGAGTCATGAGCAGAAATTATCGGACGACCCGGAGGGCACACCAGATCTTTGTGTACCTTGGGTAATGAGCATAAGAGAGGCATTATTGGGTATTCCACTAGTAATGATTCCATTGTTTTGATGATTCCTTTTTACTCCCTCTTGTAAAATGCCCGCTATTTCTTTTTTATATCTCGGTGTCGGGTCACATGCTAGTTTTTTTATATACTTTTGTATACAGAATTCACTTTTGTAGTTTTCTATATATAACGATGGCTCCACCTTTATCTGCCATCATTATGACTATTTTGACATTATCTTTCAAATTTTTCAAGGCCACCATTTCTTCTTTGGACATATTATTAATCGTCGTACTGTCAGTTTTAACTTCTTCTATAATTATATTTTTCAAAGACCAAGAATAGGTTTTTATGGCAGGATTGAGACTTAAGGGATCAAATGTTGATTTCTTCCTGAATGGGTGCCCCAATTTAGGAGTTTCCTTTGGATTATTCTGGTTTGAAAAATACTGTTCTAATTTTAGATTGCGTTGATCCCTAGAAACCTCCACCCTCCAATCCAATTCTTTAAATTTATTGATTGGCAAAAATGTTAGCCCCTTGTTAAGGACCTTTTTCTCCATCTCAATTATCACATGTGAAGAGAGATTGATGACAAGATCTAGCGGCGGTAAGTGGGCTTTGATTTCCCTTGTTGTTTGGCCTCCTCTTCACGTACGGGTTATTTTCCTTCTGCGCCAGGCATATCTTGAGTTGTCAAAACAAATATGTAATATATGTAATTAAATGCCCCTGTGGTCTGGCCTATGTCGACAAGACCATCTACTGCTTTAGGGAAAGAGCAGCTCAACATAGGTTTACCTTCCTTCTTGTAATTTTGTGTAAGGAGGTTGAACAACCCATTGCACTGCACTTTAAACAGTCGGAACATTCCCTAGCTCAACTTCGATATAAATTGGTTTACCATGTCCCCCCACTCAGGAGAGGAGGGGACCGTGGCCGTTTATTATTGTAACGTGAAATACAGTGGATTCAGAGATGGGACATTGTTGCCCCTCGAGGACTGAATTAAATTTGTAGTTTAACTTGCTTTCTATAAAACCTAGTAGTAGAATGGCGCCTATGTAATATGTTTTAAACAAAAAACAAAAAAGTTCATATGTAATGGTCCGAACTTCAGTGAAGTAAAGAGAAATGTTCATCCAACAGATATAATTATTTAATTCTACAATGAGTTGACAGGAAATACAGCAAAATGGAAATGTCCCAATGCATTTCGTCTAAAGAGAAATAGTAGCAAATCTACAAATGTAAACATTGTTTCATTACAAAATATTAGAACACAATACATACTTCACAACAGACCAATAATACTAAATATATAAAAAACTGGAAAAATTTATGAGGAAAGAACATAAAAAAAGATGGTGGTGGTGAGCTGAACATTGGCATTGAAGAAAGGGTGAGGGGTACTGTCATGCGCTTCAAACCAGGTGGTTCTGATTTGCTAAGAGGTAGTCCAATAAAGTCTTTCCATAAGAATATTTTTCTTCCAAAACACAACCCTGTGTAAAAGGTGGCCGCTATGTTCTCCATATAGGCGTTGTTGTCTAGTCTCAAAGAATAGGGTAGTGGTGCCGCACTCTGCCCCTATAGTCTTTTTTGCTGGTGTGATGTATATGAACAAATGATGACTGGAAACTCTGGTCTATTTTGAAGAATATTGTAACTTTACTGAGTAAAGTTACAATATTCTTCAAAATAGACCAGAGTTTCCAGTCATCATTTGTTCATATACATCACACCAGCAAAAAGGACTATAGGGGCAGAGCGCGGCACCACTACCCTCTTCTGCATCTATCAAAACTAGCCATGCCAGGTCAAACGGCTGGTGTCGCCGCTAGCACCGAACAAAGCACAGTGCGCAGGTTACCCCCAAGTATCTATAGTCTCAAAGAATGTTTACTAGGAAAAGAAGTGACAAACAGCACTCTCTAGTGTAATAGGTAAGTATCCACACTTTATGGATATTGGTAATGTGCGTACCGTATTTAAGTGGTTTCTGTGCTCATAAAATAAGTGGTTTTTGAATCCTTTATCCTCGTGGTTACCAGGATGCTACCCGGATATATAGATTAGGCCTCTTATGGCAACTTTCCACAAGTTCACAATAGTGGTCCAAATGCAAGTGCCACGTGGTGTCATAAAAAAGAAAACTCCAATTAAAATTAAATAGTGGAGTTTATTAAAGTGCATAAGTGAAAATAAAAATAGCTTACATGAATAAAGTGCTGCAGTAGAAACAGGCTGCTCTCAACGCGTTTCGTCACTCACGCCCTATTACATGGGCTGGACATCATCAGGAGGATTCAGTATTGAATCCCGGCGGTCGGGATCCCGGCGTTCAGAATCCCGACGCCGGAATCCCGACAGCCAAAATCCCGACAAGGGGGGGACGTGGATCGCCCCCCCTTGCGGGCTCGCTGCACTCGCCACGCAGCGGGCACGGTGCCTCGCTACGCTCGGCACACTAATTTATTCTCCCTCCAGGGGTGTCGTGGACACCCCAGGTGGGAGAATGTGTCGGGATTTCGGCGGTCGGGATTCCGGCATCGGGATTCTGAACGCCGGGATCCCGACCGCCGGGATTTTAACTGCATCCCCATCAGGAGGGTATAGTGACATATTCCAAAGATGGCTTATTTATAGTGTAGTCAATTAGATGGTCAAACCATGTATGGGACTTCCAGGTCCCGTAATTAGTATGCAATAGCGCATGCGCGAGATTCGTATAATCTCGCGTGTCTCCTAGTACTAAGACCAGGGAAAATGCGCATGCGCAAGATATTAAATAACCTGTCGCGTAAACATAGAGACCATTATCCGTCTTTAATTTCAATTGCGCATGCGCGATTTTCATACTATCGCGTAAGTACGGATGGAGCTTTAGTTACTGACAATGCTCATGTGCAAGATCGCGGGTAAAGACCTCGCGTACATAACACCATTTATTAGTGAACTTCAAGACTGCACACGTGTACATTTGTTTCTAACTCATATGTCCGTATGGGGAATTAAGACAGAGATTTTATATGTACGGGATTAGGGATCATACTGTAGTGTCACGATATTTCCTCTATATCCCTTATCATATAGTGGCCATCTTTTTGGAGTTTATGTGACCAGATATACAACTTAAATAGATTTGAATTATTATTCTGTAGGTCTTTATCTATTATTTTGACTACACTATAAATACACATATATAATATAAGAGTACATTACATGATTTAAATAATATTCTATGAAAGATGTAAAATATACAGACATTTAAATATTATGGGTACATATGAAATTATACTGCAATAATTTACACTTAAAACATTATAAATAAGATACAAAGTAAAAATAATCAAAAGAACATGTATACATGTAACAAGGTATATCATATATCATAGGGGGTTATTTTGGTTCACTCTTTCTGACAAATTCCTTCTTAGATGGACAAAACCATGTGCACTGCAGGTGGGGCAGATGTTACTTGTGCAGAGAGAATAATTTGGGTGGGGGTTTTACTTCAAAGTGAGATATATATTGCAGTGTAAAAATAAAGCAGCCAGTATTTACCCTGCACAGAAACAAAATAACTCACCCAAATCTAATTCTCTCTGCACAAGTTACATCTGCCCCCCTGCAGTGCACATGGTTTTGTCCATCTAAGAAGGATTTTGTCAAGAGTGAGCTAGAATGATGGGCCTCATACATCAGCAATCACAATTAATGGATTTCCAGATCCAGGGATTTTTTGGCCAGATAAATGGATTTTACAATCTATCTGACTTTGCCCACACATTACAGATTAATTTCAGTGATCGGCAGATTTTTCCATCTAAAGACTACATCTTCATATCTGGAAATTGCCCAATCAATTGCTGTTCATAATGTAAATAGATGAAGAAGACGAATTGGGAATGCCCACACATATAAAAAAGATCTGCAGATAATACCAGATTATTAAACATGTTTAAAAACCTGATTAAGCAATCGATTGACGATTTTGATTGGGATTGCCAAAAGGGGGAGCCCACACATCTAAAATTAATTGTGGCAATCATCTCCATATCTGAAAATTGTCACAATTAATTGCTGATGTATGGGGCCCTTCAGGCCCATAGTTTGGGCTTTACAGAAAGGACTAATTTAACCCAAGCGGGACCATGGTGTTTAAAGTGAAAATCCAAAACATCTCTTTCTCTGTGAAAGCAACTTTTCGAGATCACCCCTCTCGGACCTAATTTCACATATTCAAGTGCAAATGAGCAGGATTACAATTGTGAGCTTTTAAAAAATGTTTAGGTACAGAATGATTCCCTAATTTGCTCTTCATAGCTCTAATGTGCTCCTGGATTCTCAGTTTTACATTTATTTTGGTTTTTCCAATGTATTTAAGTTTACGTGAGCACTCTAATTGGTAAATAACCCAAGTAGTCATAGCATATATATATATATATATATATATATATATATATATATATAGATAGATAGATAGATAGATAGATAGATAGATAGATAGATAGATAGATACACATACATACATAAAGTGTTCCCGCTAGGCTGTTTTAGCGGGGCGCTGCGCCCTGCCCGATTTTTAAAGGGCAAAATGCGCCCTGCCTCTCTAGCAGCACCCCGCTAAAACAGCATAGGCCAGCCCTCTGAGATGTACTCGGCTTGAAAAGTGATAAAATGAATAGCGATAAAGCACCAATCAATCAACTATTACCTGCCACGTTACAGGCTGGGTTTGAAAAATGACAGGTAGGAGCTGTTTGTTTATCACTCTCCATCAGTAGCGTTCTTATTTGTTCAGCTCACTATTTAAAAACAAAAAAAGTTTTAAAAAAATGATGATTTTTCCGTTTATGGCAATAAATGATTGTAAAACAAATTATGCTTCATTATTACAGGTTGAGTATCCCGTATCCGTGTATCCATTATCCGAATTATTCCAAAAAACTTGGTTTTTGGAATAATTCGAATTTTTCTTTTTTACCCCCCTTACCCTCTTTTCATACTTACCAAGTCCCAGGGCGTCCACAGCAGGCCTCCGGCATCTTCTCCAGGGCCTCCAGCGGTCCCAGGAATGCATTGCGCGAGTGTGCGCGTGTGCCAGTGACGTCACCGATACATGCGCACACCCGCGCAATGCATTCCTGGGACCGCTGGAGACCCAGAGAAGATGCCGGAGGCCTGCTGCTGACGCCCGGGGACTGCGTGGATGCCGAGGGACCACCGGACACCATCAGGGGACAGCTAAGTAAGCCTAAAAAAAATTATTCTAAAAACCGAAAAAATCCCCTATACGGAATGCTTGTGGTCCCGAGCATTTCGGATAAGGGATACTCAACCTGTATCAAATTACCCCTTTTTTCAAAGCAAGCCGATGATCCGTCTAAAAGATCTGGGTCTTTTCACGAATTGATCACTTGATCCTAGCTCTTTTTAGTGACCCGTTTTTCCCCATCTCCATTTGGGAAATAGTCTAATTATTAAAAGCGTTAGTAAAATTGGTAATTTATAAAATGGCTATATGATTAATTTAAGGTTAATCTGTTAATGGTGTTATGTACATCAAAAAAAGCCCAAAACAGTACTTTGCTATAGTGAAGTGAACTTGTTATTAATGAAATGTGTGTCATGGCCAGAGGAGACACCTGTTCCTCTGTTCCTGATAAATAAAAGGGTACTTGTGTATTTTGGCGGCGCCCCCGATGTCCGTCGTACGATGAACGGATCGCATCGCATGCCATGCACCCGATGGCATGCGATGCGACGCGATTTTGCCCCCCTATACGATTAAAAATCGTATAAGCACCCTAAACGGTGCTTTTGAGCACCCTAATGGGTGCTTACAATGTTAAATGCACCCCCACGGCACCCCCCCCACTATAAACGTGAACCCGAAGCGTGGCGAGCGCAGCGCGCCCGCGAGGGGCGGCGGTACGCGTCCTACGGCCTTTTCATACCCCCACTATCCACGTCGGCGTGGAGTTGAGAATAGAATAGTGTGGCGAGCGCAGCGAGCCACCGAGCCCGAAGCGTGGCGAGCGGACGCGGATACCTTCACAGGTAAACGCGTCCCTTCGCGGGCTTCACAGGTATCCGCGTCCCCTCGCCACACTTCGGGCTCGGTGGCTCGCTGCGCTCGCCACACTATTCTATTCTCGACTCCACGCCGACGTGGATAGTGGGGGTATGAAAAGGTCATAGGACGCGTACCGCATTTCGGATAAGGGATACTCAACCTGTATCAAATTACCCCTTTTTTCAAAGCAAGCCGATGATCCGTCTAAAAGATCTGGGTCTTTTCACGAATTGATCACTTGATCCTAGCTCTTTTTAGTGACCCGTTTTTCCCCATCTCCATTTGGGAAATGTCCGTCGTACGATGAACGGATCGCATCGCATCGCATGCCATGCACCCGATGGCATGCGATGCGATGCGACGCGATTTTGCCCCCCTATACGATTAAAAATCGTATAAGCACCCTAAACGGTGCTTTTGAGCACCCTAATGGGTGCTTACAATGTTAAATGCACCCCCACGCCACCCCCCCACTATAAACGTGAACCCGAAGCGTGGCGAGCGCAGCGCGCCCGCGAGGGGCGGCGGTACGCGTCCTACGGCCTTTTCATACCCCCACTATCCACGTCAGCGTGGAGTTGAGAATAGAATAGTGTGGCGAGAGCAGCGAGCCACCGAGCCCGAAGCGTGGCGAGGGGCCGCGGATACCTTCACAGGTAAACGCGTCCCTTCGCGGGCTTCACAGGTATCCGCGTCCCCTCGCGGGGCGCGCTGCGCTCGCCACACTTCGGGCTCGGTGGCTCGCTGCGCTCGCCACACTATTCTATTCTCGACTCCACGCCGACGTGGATAGTGGGGGTATGAAAAGGTCATACCACGCGTACCGCCGCCCTCGCGGGCTCGCTGCGCTCGCCACGCTTCGGGTTCATGTTTATAGTGGGGGGGTGGCATGGGGGTGCATTTAACATTGTAAGCACCCATTAGGGTGCCTAACATTGTATAAGCACCCATTAGGGTGCTTATACAATGTTTAATCGCATCGCATCGTATGGCATTGTATGCCATGTACAATGGCATACAATTTCAAAATTGTATGCCATCGTGCACTATCGTACGATATCGCGTCGCATCGCATACCATCGTATGCGTTATGGTATGCGATGCGATGGGCGCCGCCAAAATACACAAGTACCAATAAAAGTGCCAATACAGGTTGGCTCAATAATCTGCGAATTTGCACGGCGGCAATTATCTTTACACTGTGCATGCGTACGGTTCGCAGTATACGATTGACATGAAGTAGGCGCACACGATGACTTGTGCTCAGAGTTTGATGGTGATTCTGTTATGATGGGTTTTGGACAAATTCACACAGCTGCAAATGGATGTGTAGGACAGCGATAACATTGATTCGCAAGGCGCGATATCACTCTAGCGTGGTGATGTCTTAATTGAATACTGTTTGTGCAAATTTGAGGCTGTGCGATCAGGCCTGAATGACCCCAATAGCCACTGAGTTGCAGCTAGCCAGTGGCTGATCTGACTGGGCAAAGGCCTCAGCGCTCCGCAGACGAACTGTCAGAACTGGCTTTATTTAATTCTTTATTGTAATCATTAATACTGCTTATGCGGTACACAGGGGTAGGGTGTTCCTGCAACCATTTTTTTTTTTTTAAATGACTCGAGAACCGGTTAAAAGGAATTCTAAAAATACATGTTGTGCTGGCTGCGATCTCCTGCTGCCTGTCTCAGCATTTTCCTAACCTCACCCTTTCTCCTAACTTCCTTTCTTTATCTCTTAGGGACATATAGCTGTAGATGATAGAGGTTTCCCACTGACTTGTGGCCTTCGTCTACTCCTCTCCATCCTTTCATGAGCAATAAAGAGTAAAGCAAACGAGCAGGACCTTCACTCCGGTGATTTTACACAGGAACGCCACGGGAAAATTGCAGCTCTGCAAACTGAACTTCAATTGACGCTTCCACCAAGAAGAATAATCTTTAAATGTTTCTGCAAGGAGTAGATTAGCTGTGACATTGGAGGAAGAGAATGTGAGTCATTAGCATTAATTGCCTATTAATTTACACTGATTACAGATCACCCTCAGATAGGAATGACTATCATACCAGAAAGGCCATCATATTTTGAAATGTATTGCTCGGGAAATTATTGCAAGGCCATATACACGGAATGGAATAGACAGCACATTTAATACTAAGAAAATTGGGATATTCTACATTTGGGGCTTATGTATGCAATTAGATTTTTATTTTCGTTAAAGAGCAAAAAAAGGGAGCAAACGGAAAAAACGACACGATTATTCTGGTTGATTTGCAAAGCTGCGAATCCACCAATCCATGCCTTGCGAATGGTGGTCCGGACACCACCCATTCGCAAGGGAGGTTCGCTCGCAGGGCCTGTGAATGGATGTTACACAGTATCCATTCGCAGCCTTGGGGGATCCTTCCACACCATTCGATGGTCCGCAACCATCGAATGATGGTGAAGGTGCACGCATATAAAAAAGTGACTCTCAAGTCACTTATATATGCTTGGACGCTCGGGAGGAAGTGGTTGGGCAGCTGACATCCGGTGATGGCAGCTGACCGCACCATTGGCCCATTAGCAAGAGAACACCCAGCATTCTCATGGGAATGCCCATGAAACGCTGGGCGTTCCCATATGCAAATGAACCGGCCCACCACCCCACGCCCCTCTTAGTAGATTGTGATTAGCTAAAAGTTCTTTAATCTAAGGGTCACGTGATGCGGCGCAAGACGCCTGAAGGGATCTCGCCACCCTTACCGCCTATACCGGCAATCAGCGGAGGGTGGAGGATCCCCCAGGCGTCCCAAACCACATTGGGACATTATTTTAACTCCAATAGGGAGAAGCTTTACAATTTACAATTTATTATCTACCCTTTGTACCTCCTATTTCCAGGTCACGTGACCCTTAGTTTAAAGACCTTCTTTCTTCTGTATTTTTACTATATGCCTCCAAAATTGTCCTCTAACGGTTTATACTGCCTCCTATACTGTTAGCTAATCACAATCTACTCATTTTAAGACGGTTCTCTTATTATAATTGAGTATATATTTGTTTGATATGTTCACCAATGCACAGGTGTACTAATTTAGCAATCAAACTGCTGCTATTTATACTGAGCATTGACTCTCAGTCAGGGCTGGCGCTACCATAAGGCAGCTTTAGGCAGCTGCCTGGAGCGCCGGCCACTGGAGGGCGCTCTTTGCTCAGTGGGCACTTCCAACAGCAGCCTCCTGCCCGACCTCACGCCCCCATAGAGTATAATTGGGGCTGGGGAAGGATGGGGCAGAGGCGCGGGCGCTCTGCACTTATTTCTAATCATTGTGCCGAACATCTGTCTAGCGCACCGCCTGCCCCCCCCCCCCCCCTCCTGCCGCTGTGGCCGCCGGTTACCAGTCTTCACTGCACTCTGCTTCCACTGCCCGGAAGTGTTTGTAAGGGGGGAGGGGGGCATGCGGCTTTTACCTAGGGTGCCAAGAAACCTAGCACCGGCCCTGCTCTCTAAGGATGGGACATCGAAAGAAAACATCGGTCAAATGATGTTTTTCAACATTGGTTGCAAAACATCATTTAGACCTAAACATTGGTACTGTGAACCCGATGTTAACCGATGTTTCGATATTTTTTTTAAATAAACTGGTTACCAAAGCATATAATACACTAATAAGCTTCTGAAATGATAAATAATCCCTCTATTAAGTTTTTCTTGTTGGGGTGGGTGCAGTTGCACTCTCAAATCCACCACTTAAGTATAAAAGATGCAACATTGCCAACATCAAACATATGAGCAACCCTAGTGTTGCTTAGAATAACCATCAGAACAAAGACGCTGGAGCCAGTGCAACTGCAAATTAATGTTTGAAACACGTCTGCATTTGACAAACCAGCCCCCACCCACCCCCCCTCAAATAGAAACTACTGTACCTGTCACTCAGTTTCTGCGTCAGCTGTAAGTCACTGCACATTTGCAGTGTGACTGACATTGCATTTCAAAGAAATAAACTGTGCAAATGTCTGCATCCACAACTGAATCAGGCCCTTTGTAAGGTGCTGTGATATGCTTGCTGCATAATAATAAATCAATTGGTAGATTGTAAGCTTGTGAGCAGGGCCCTCATACCTTTGACTGACTGTAAATACCCAGTTTGTTGTATCACTGTCTCCTATTGTAAAGCGCAAGTGAATATGCTGCGCTATATAGGAAACTATTAATAAATAAATAAATATGAAGGGAGTTCACCACAATGTCACTACTAGTGACTATCGTACTATACTGTTCATTCTAGCACCCACTATCTTTGAAAACCCATGCAGTTCCTCTTCCCTGCCTGGGGTGTCGCTGTCTGCTGTAGTGCTTCTAGCACAGTGTGGTCTGTATATCAGCACTGATATGCAAACCAGACCTGTGCTAGAAACACCACAGCAGACAGCGACAGTGACTCACTAACAGCACCAGTTGCAGTGAGGCAGGGGTGGGGCTGTCCTGTGTGCTGCTGCTGAATGGCTGGCCAGACTGTCTTTCACTGTCAGCTACCACCCACAGCAGCAGCACACAGCCACACACACATATGAAAGCCCAGCCAGCAGTGATATTGTCATGTTTGTTAATGTTTTTTTATCAGTCTCTTAAGTTTTTAATGAATATAAATCAAGGAGAGAGTGAGCTGGCTGCAAAGCATTGAAAGCAGCACACATTGACACACAAAAGAAAAAACATTGGAAGATTGAGAAAAACATTGGGGGAAAAATCTAGCGATGTAGATGAAACATTGGATCCTCAACATTGCAGGGTTAAACATCGAACATTGGAACCATAAATCCGATGTTACCGATGAAACATCATATGATTACCCATCCCTACTGCTCTCAGTCCACACTTGCTCCTGAGGAAGCCGGACACATAATATCCGGGGAAACGCTTTGAGCATATTTCCAAGACTTTTTACATTCTTCCATCCATTCAGTGTGACCAGTCCACTCTCCCACCGACGTCCTGTTTGCCTGATTTATCTGGACCGCATATTCTATGGGATACCTGCACTACTCCTAAATGGTTCCAGTATAAAGGAGAAAAACGCCAAATAGGGAGGCCTGAGTCCTTGAAAAAATAGGACAACCTTGGACATTGTCATCACCCACTTCTGGACATTCACAATATACCAGAAAATTTCAAACGGACGGTAATATTCATAACTCTTAATCATTTCAAATAAGCCATACAATATGGAGATCTCAATGCTATGCCTAATATTCCTGTGATATTTTACAATTGATTGCTAAATTTTTTATATCTTATTTTATATTTTATTATTGGGAGGGAGGGTAATTGGGAGGTAGGGGGAGGCAAGTGCGTGCGGACGGGCGTGCATGGGGGGGGTGCCTTTGTCCCCAACATTTCTAATGGCGGCCCTGCCACCAAGTGACTGCCCGCTTACTTACCACCCACGGGTTCATAGATACACATTGGGCCTTATTCTGGTTGGCTCGCAAAACAGCTCACTGCTTTGTGAGCCATGTAGCGCTGCCCGCCCCCGTTACACGCTGAATTTTCCCTCAGCACTGTAAATCCATAAACATCCATTTGCAAGCTTGTGTGTGGGCCCGGAATCATTTGATGGCAACAGCCGCCTCCGTTCGTATGGGGACGCCCAGCGTTTTCGTGTGTATGCCCAGGAATGCATGCAAATGCCCCTGCCTCCTGCACGCCCCTCCCCCCATGGTGCAAGTCTCTGAGGGCGCCCGCAGAGAAGACATGCGCTTATTTGCTTATGCACGTGAGAAGATCTTTACCATTGAACTCCCTGTACGACCGCACGAGAGAGTTCGTTAATCTGAATCACCCCCATTAAACGGCTGCATAGCTGACAACATCCAACTCCAGCATACCGGTAACTATCTTACAAATCAGGAGCATAGCGCTCGGCTCGGGACTATGTCCAGTGATCTGTGTGTGTATCTGTAATATTATTCACTTTATGTGTTTTAATTATTTATATTACCGTGTTCTCACTGCGAGTGGGAACTACATGGCTTTTACCCGGAATTAAAATGCCGGGGACTGCAGGGACGGACCCCCGTTCTCACTGCAAGGCAAATTCCTGGGTGAAGAAGTTCTACCCGGTAATTTGCCTTTTAACACGGGTTTTTATGCAGTGTCTGCATATCCGGATCTCAAACATGGGTAAAAAGAAGGGTTTTACCCGTGTATGAGATCCGGGTATGCAACCTGTTCACACTGCAAAAAATTCCGCGTTAAAAGGCAAATTTCCGGGTCGACATGCTAAACCCGGGAATTTGCCTGCAGTGAGAACGGGGTATATGTGTGATAACAATAATTATCATACTGATTAATTGCGCTCACTTATATATATCTATGACATGAAAAAAGGTCAACATGACACTTTTGGGTGTCTGTCGACATAGGTCAACACGGACGCCATATAAGTGTACCGCATCCCCCCGCATGGCTGGACTATTATATTCCCCCTCCATGTCCACTGGGATGGTAACGTATAAACAAGTACTTTTTTGTTTTATTTTTTTAAACGTGTAAACCCCATGTGGACCCTTTTCATGTCAACCTTTTGCGTGTGTCGACATGGCTTGTGCTGACCTTTAACCCTGTCGACCCAACGTATGTCAACTTTTTTTGTGTGCTGACCTATGGCGTATCGACCAATAGTGGTCGACGTAATGCTTGTGGACTTAGACAGTGTCGGCCTGGGGTACATTTCCAAAGATGGGAGTTCTGTTGAAGGTGGGATGTTGCCCATAGCAACCAATCAGATTCTAGTATCTTCTCTAGAAGGTGCTAAATAAATAAGCAGTAGAATCTGATTGGTTGCCATGGACAACATCCCATCTTAGTAAATTGACCCCATAGAGTGTAAGGGGATACAGGGATAACAATCCTGAAATACTAGCACAAGGTAAGACTGCCATAATGGGCCTGATTCAGGCTGGCTCGCTAGGCCGCATACATTCACTGCCTAGCGAGCACATTCACCCCGACCCCCCTGAATGGCCGCCCTCTCCCCGGCACCCGAATCCCTTAAGTAGCATGTGAGGGGATTTGTTCGCAAGTGGCCGCTAGAAGGAGAAATCATTTGATGGTCACTCGCCATCGGAGGATTCCTCCTACCTTCGGTCAGTCTACATTGACCATAAAATTCGTACCTGGCCGAATGGTTCCGAATCGGGCCCAATATGTATAGAAACATTATTTACTTAACTGCAGAAGACAAGTCTGTCAGTAGTAACCAATTTCCCAGAATCCAGCGCCACCTGCTGCCCATCAGCGGTAACTCACCCACCAGACAGATCTCAATAACTACTTTATCTCTCTGCATTCCTTACATAGCTTCTTCAGTCTGAACTGAATTGATTGATTCCCCCTGGTCTCAGAGATTAATACTAACTTTGGCCAGCAGGTGGCAGTCATACATAAGGATGGTGCAAACTAGAATGCACTGTATGTTCTTCATTATAGAATTGATGGACATCTAATAACACAACTTAAATGGTCATGTGTTGTATTTGATCTTATGGTTTATGGTCTATGAATAGGAATGCTTGTCTCCATTCAACCAAGAAACACATAAATAACATAAGTGCAGAATGGATCAATGATTTAGTATTGTTTGAAAGGGGCCAAATTTGGCTCCGTTTCAGATGGTGGTCTACGCATGCGCGATTGTGCAGCCCCCCTGTGCGAATGCCTTTGGTGATATTACCCTCGCCATGGCGAGTGCACGGGTAGGGAGGGGGCGGTATCAGGGAAACCCCAGAATTTTATTGGCCTCCCTATAAAAATGCCGGTGTTCCCCTGGGAACACAGGCGTGTCAGTGCTTTTTCAGGGGACAGTCAGCTGGCGTCACATGACTTCAGCTTGCGCCCCTTTTGGGCTAGGTGACATGAGGGAGATTGCTAGACTAATGAGGGAGAGAGGGAGATTGCTGCTATGTCAGGGAGTCTCCTGCAGAATGCAGGAGGGGAGGTAACTATGATGTAACAGTGTAATGTGGGCTAGGTGACATGAGGGAGATTGCTAGAATAATGAGGGAGAGAAGGAGATTGCTGCTATGTCAGGGAGTCTCCTGCAGAATGCAGGAGGGGAGGTAACTATGATATAACAGTGTAATGTGGGCTAGGTGACATGAGGGAGATTGCTAGAATAATGAGGGAGAGAGGGAGATTGCTGCTATTTCAGGGAGTCTCCAGCAGAATGCAGGAGGTGAGGTAACTATGATGTAACAGTGTAATGTGGGCTAGGTGACATGAGGGAGATTGGTAGACTAATGAGGGAGAGAGGGAGATTGCTGCTATGTCAGGGAGTCTCCTGCAGAATGCAGGAGGTGAGGTAACTATGATGTAACAGTGTAATGTGGGCTAGGTGACATGAGGGAGATTGCTAGACTAATAAGGGAGAGAGGGAGATTGCTGTTATGTCAGGGAGTCTCCTGCAGAATGCAGGAGGGGAGGTAACTATGATGTAACAGTGTAATGTGGGCTAGGTGACATGAGGGAGATTGCTAGAATAATGAGGGAGAGAAGGAGATTGCTGCTATGTCAGGGAGTCTCCTGCAGAATGCAGGAGGGGAGGTAACTATGATGTAACAGTGTAATGTGGGCTAGGTGACATGAGGGAGATTGCTAGACTAATGAGGGAGAGAGGGAGATTACTGCTATGTCAGGGAGTCTCCTGCAGAATGGAGGAGGGGCGGTAACTATGATGTAACAGTGTAATGTGGGCTAGGTGACATGAGGGAGATTGCTAGACTAATGAGGGAGAGAGGGAGATTGCTGCTATGTCAGGGAGTCTCCTGCAGAATGCAGGAGGTGAGGTAACAATGGTGTCACAGTGTAATGTGGGCTAAGTGACATGAGGGAGATTGCTAGACTAATGAGGGGGAAAGGGAGATTGCTGCTATGTCAGGGAGTCTCCTGCAGAATGGAGGAGGGGAGGTAACTATGATGTAACAGTGTAATGTGGGCTAGGTGACATGAGGGAGATTGCTAGACTAATGAGGGAGAGAGGGAGATTACTGCTATGTCAGGGAGTCTCCTGCAGAATGCAGGAGGTGAGGTAACAATGGTGTCACAGTGTAATGTGGGCTAAGTGACATGAGGGAGATTGCTAGACTAATGAGGGGGAAAGGGAGATTGCTGCTATGTCAGGGAGTCTCCTGCAGAATGGAGGAGGGGAGGTAACTATGATGTAACAGTGTAATGTGGGCTAGGTGACATGAGGGAGATTGCTAGACTAATGAGGGAGAGAGGGAGATTACTGCTATGTCAGGGAGTCTCCTGCAGAATGCAGGAGGTGAGGTAACAATGGTGTCACAGTGTAATGTGGGCTAAGTGACATGAGGGAGATTGCTAGACTAATGAGGGGGAAAGGGAGATTGCTGCTATGTCAGGGAGTCTCCTGCAGAATGGAGGAGGGGAGGTAACTATGATGTAACAGTGTAATGTGGGCTAGGTGACATGAGGGAGATTGCTAGACTAATGAGGGAGAGAGGGAGATTACTGCTATGTCAGGGAGTATCCTGCAGAATGGAGGAGGGGCGGTAACTATGCTTTTCAGCGATCTGCGGATTAAATAAAAAGTCAGTTCAGGGAGAGAAACGATTTGATGGTCGGCGACAATGGAATGAATTCTCTCCCCTTTGGCCACTCGGGAGAGGGTGTGTTCTCGTACACATCCCCTCGCCTGCTAGCAAAGGGATGTGGGCAGCACAGCCGGTGTGTGGGGGTTGGCCGTTCGTGAGGGCTGCACTCACCTGTTCGCTAGTGTATGCAGCCTAGCTAACAGGTCTGAATTAGACCCCACTCAGCAGGTGCACAGGTGCACTCATTACTCACTGACACACAGGCAAAGCTAATTATTTTGTTTGCAATTCTGTGTGTTTATACCTCTCATATTATAGAAAGTACTTGATAGCTGCTAGCTAGAAGATAATTGGTTGCTGATAGCAACTTTTCCACTCCTCCATTTGACTGTTTACAAAGTTTGATACATTTCTCCCTTAAGCTAGGTACACACTAGACCAAAGGTTCTCAAAGTCGGTCCTCAGGACCCCACACACTGCATGTTTTGCAGGTCTCCTCATAGAATCACAAGTGAAATAATTAGCTCCACCTGTGGCTCTTTTAAAATGTGTCAGCGAGTAATGCGTGCACCCGTCGGGTGACCTGGAAAACGTGAACTGGGTTTGGTCCTGAGTACCGAGTTTGAGAACCACTGCACTAGACAATGTGTAGTGATTGGATCTGGCATCGGTAAAATGCATGCATAGCCGATGTCAGCAGCGACAGAGCGGTGGCGGTGGAAAGGGACGGACTGGCTCACCGAATCGTCCCTGGCATTTGGCAGGGTTGCCTACCTGATACCCCTTTCACACTGCAGCTCTATCGGTAAATTGACATTTTTTTAGCCTTTTAAAACAGGTAGAGCTGCAGTGCGAAATCTCCAGGGTGCTTTAACCGATAACAAATACCAGTATTTGTTAAACGGTTAAAAAGCAGTCAAAAAACAGGGTTGGGGGTATGGGGGGAGGTCAGTCGCACTGGAACTATATATTCAATACTGTGATATGATGTTGGAGGACCCTCAAAAATGTTTATGTTGGTGGTTTCCACTCTGTTAATTTCACGAGGGTGTGCTACCACTGGACACAAGGAGAATTTAATCAAGGAAAAGGAAAGAAAATGTCTCTATGTGGTGCACTTCAAGATACAAATATAGTTAAAATATAACCTTTATTTCATTTTTATAAAAGACAACGGTGCGAAATATTGACAAACAGATAACAAACATAAGACACGGACAGTGTGATAAAAAAGGATAAATGTTTATCCTTGTTCAGTGTGGCCCAATTCCCCTGATGACCCCTTATGGGTGTATATGGGTGCTGCTGTGGCACTGCTGGCAGACAAATGGACACTTTAAATATATGAGTGCTCAACACTTCTGTTCCAAAGTCTGTCAACTGCTGATTGGTGTCCTATTAGCTTATCCGATACTGTCTCATATGTAGGGGATTGTCGCTCAGCCCTAATATAGAATACTGCTGCTCGAATCCCACCAGAATCTGGTGAGTCGGGATGTGATATTGGTATCACTCCCTGATCCTGCTGGGGGAGGATAGCACAAATCAGTCACTAGAGTGGTATAGTTACTGGTTATACAGATATAAATTGTACTTAAATATTGCCATTGCCACTCTTGCTATTAGTGTGTGTGGGGGCTGGGCGCCTGCCCGGTAAGTGAGAGTTGGCCAGAACTGCCACTTCTGTGCCAATCTCTCACTGCAGCCGGGAGGTATGTATAGAGGCAGTGGCTGAACAGAACGGAGCTTGTATAGACAGGCGGCGTGTAGATAGCACCGCCGTCTGTCTCCCGTCTGCTCCGAAGTAAGGCACAGAGCTACGTAGGCAGCGGCGTGTAGGTAGCAGCGCCGTCTGTCTCACGCCTGCTCTGTGATGTGGAAAGCGGCGGTGCAGACGTCTTACACCGCGGCTTCAGACGGGCGTGCGATCCCAGTGGAAACTGGCGTACGCTCGCCCTGACATCGGCAGCCAGGACACAGATCAGTAAATATAACAATATAAATGGGGATGGGAAGAGGGGAGTCAAACACACTGATTTTCTAGGTTAAAATACAGTGTCCTACCTGTTTCAGAGCCGTTTTGTGGCAGTGTGAACAGCTCTATTTCTATGGCTTGAAACGTGTCCCTTGGGGGTTAAACGGGTTGAATGTGTGAATGGTATTAAATGCTTTTTAAAACCGTTTTCACCTGCAATGTGAAAGGTCTTAAGGCTCAGACCCGTTTTAAAGTCCCATTTAAGAATACCGGGTCTTTACCAGTGTCGGATCTAGACTTCTCTTCTAGGGGGGGGGGGGTTACTGTTTAAACTTGACCCTCCCTTTCCCATTCATGACTCCTCCCATTGTAAGACTGTCCCCCCCTAATAATAATAATAATAATAATAAAACAATAACCAGCAGCAGGACAGTGCACACACAAGGGAGCTCCAGGCTGTGGCTGCTCCCGCTCATCAGGCGACTTCATCCTGAAACCGGGCACACAATGGGCACACACCTACCGTGTGCCCGCCGGGAAGTGCTGCAGACACAGCCCACCCCACACTGTCTGTGAGCAATCAGGGTGGCAAACCACCTAATTTACATCCCACCAGCCAATAGGACGGCAGGATGGTGAGAGAAAGCCACGCTATATCAGCTACTGGGTGAGAGAGGCGGCGTCATCATCTCCCCATCATCACTACAATCATTACTTAGTCGGTGCGGGTGCAGATGCAGGCAGCAGTGAGGAGTATACCCCTCGCCCCCTGCAGTGATTCCACCGCCTCATTCGCCCCCCCCTCAAATCCGCCCCTGGTCTTTACCCAATTCTGCAGCATCACCCTCTCCTCCAGGGAGAAAATGCTCTGTTCCTGGACTTCCCTGGTACTGTAGGATTGCCATCACCTGTGGTGACACCTTTCTTATCAATGACCTAGCTCCCCACAGGTGATGGCAATCATACATTACCAGGAACAGAGCATTTTCTCCCTGAAGAAGAGGGTCAGGTAGGCAACCCTGGCATTTGGGCATGAGTGCGCTGCCTATGCCTAAGTCTCTCCTGGACTCAATCGTTGCACAGAGAGAGTCACCGGACCTGTCGCAAGTCTGTGCGCCGATCGGGATGCGGAGCCTCCACATTGATGTAAAAAATTGGCCCGTCTGGCCATCACCCCACTGGCATTTGCCAGAAGTGACCTGAGTCCTTAACCATACCTCCTAACTGTCCTACATTGGGACAGGAACCCCCGCTGCTCTGCTCTGTGAGGTGTAGCTATTGATCACTGAAAAAAAACATCTCTTCAGTGCAGGGATGCGCAGTCGCTGGAGGAGTGCTGGCCACGCCCCCCACCCAAGGCCAAGCCGGCCTCTTAGCTCCTCCCCTTATCAGTGACAAAAGTTGGAAAGTATGCCTTAACACTTTAGAAAACTTCAGCAACATTCGCTGAAATACAACACAAACCTATTTTGAGTGTGCAGTATTTGGGCATTTCCATGTTGTCTTTTCTATTACCCATAAAATGCTGTAAAACCCAGAGTGAATCTCCCGACTAACCATAACGCGTTCTGTCATCATGATTATCTCTTCCGCCCTAATATGTTACAATAGACCCATTTCTGTACACTCCCATCTAGGGACCGGAGTCAACGAGTCATTTACAAGCTCATTTGTCAACTAATGTACTATTTTCATGAAAGTGTCATTTAAACCTCTTCAGACCATTTAGTGCCACCCGCGTCTGAGTTATGAATAGTATTCACGTGTGCGTCTCTCCAAAGTAATTACCCTGTTCTGTCTGCTATTAAATATTGTGTTAGGCAGCGACAAGTGAAGGAATCCATTTAGAATGCCAACGGGACAGAAAAATAGAATTACGCAGATACATAATTGTGTATAAATAAAAGAAAAACAGGTCACAGAAGAATTGTTTACACAATGTTCTGTTTGCTCCGTCATTCGGAGTTTGCCGTTACGCGACATGGATGATTTATTTGAGATTTGGAATTTAAAACAATACACTACCCAGTAGTAAGTAATGGTGTTGTTGGTGTGTTTAGGGGTGTGGCCAGCGATACTGTAGCATACTGTACAGTACTGCATTTATCATACAGTAAAGTACTTCTTGGACTATATTACTGTACTGCATTTGACTGGAGACCTGCACAATGGCGATTTTCAAAAGTGACATCCGGTGGACGTATGAAAGAATTACACTCATCAGCACCACCAAACACCACACTAGCCACGTTGCATAATGCTTCGCTACCAAGGATTAAAGTGAGGGGGAACGGAGTGGAACTGAGTTCCACCTCTACCACAGACTTGAACAGTAATTTGAAGCGGCTTCTTTTCTGGCACGGCGTATGTGATGTCATGCCATCACCGACACTGCAGTGTGGATGGAATTGTGCTCAGGCTGCCATAGGTAGGCTAGATGAGTGCGGCTTTATCTGTAATTTGCTGTGCATGTGGATCTGGTTCTGCTTTATAGATCTACAGTCTCTGGATGGGCAGTCAATAGTTCTACCCCAAAAAGTCCACATGCAAAGGTCAACAGGGTCAAAACTTTGACATACAACAGGTTGACTGGGTCAAAATGTTGACTTCCCTCAACCATTCTGGGCTGAGCTCCATGGAGATGGCTACATCCAATCAGAGCTGAGCTCAACCCTAATTGGTTGAGGGGAGTCCCAGTGACTGACGTCCCTCTTGGATTTCCCTCAGTATTGTAGAAGAGCATCTTGTGAGTATACAAACTCTACAAGTCCAGGGTTCACGTGGCTCGTTTTTTTTAACCCCCTAGACAAGAGGACCAACCAACGGAGACCCGGGGGGAGGTGTATGTATTTTTGCATGTGTGAATGTATTTATTAAATTAAATCTCTACTTTTCAGGGTGTCAATGTGTATTTATTTTAACATTGGTCATGCCGCCGGACTACAAGCTCCAGTGGGTTCTTTAATGCCGTAAATGCTGGGATTTGTGGTTCTCCATGTCCCTGCATGAGGGGGGGGGGTCTTGCTTGGACTTGTAGTTCGACAGCACATCCCAATGTTGTTGGTTTAAAAAAAAGAATTACAAAATAACTTCAACACTGGACGAGGGAAGCCTGGGGGGGTAGCCACTCTCTCAGGAACCGTCGAGGGCTGACCAGCTACAGCGATAATGCTTCGCCTGGGGATCTTGGCTAAAAAGTGTTCCCCAGGCTGTGTTATTACACAGCTAGCTGTTGGAGCCCTGTGCTGGTTCCAAAAAATGGGGGACCCCCATTTCTTTTGTCCCCAGCATTTTTGGAACAAGGACCAATCCTTTTTTTCTTTTTTTCACTTTTTACACTTTTTTTGGACAGAACCATGCACAGATCCCACTGACTTGAGCATGGATTTGGTGTACTCACCTGCAGGTCTATTTTTCTGTCGGTTTTTGGTAATGTTTAGGGTGCGATTTGAAAAATTATACCCTATTACATTTGCGATTTGGATGTTTTCAATGTGAAAATATCTGGATGCGATTTTCGAACTGCGATTTTTTAACCCCAAATCGTACATGTGAGATTTTCAGTAAACGTGCGGTTTTTGCAGTTTTTGACTTAAAAAAATTGCACATTCTTAAAAATTGTATCCATACAGTATCTAGTGTATAAAAAAGACCAATGTGTACATTAATGTCCAGTGTCATTGTAAGGTTCTTCTGCAGTTCCCCCAGACTCCTGCACGTGCCCCAGAGTGCAGAGTGTCAGATTGTAGAATGCATCTGGACCCCCCCCCCCCCCCCTCTAGAATTCCTGTTTGCCACTGGGACAGGTGTCAATTAGCTCACAGACAATGTAGACAGTCAATGTCAAAAGATCGACATACATTAGCTCAACAGTGACAAAAGGTTGACATATGTTTTTCAGGGTTTTTGGCGTCAATGTTGACACGTCAGCACGTGGACTCAAATTCCACATGGCTGGGAAAGCTTGAAACAAAAAAATGTAAAAACTGATGTTGACCTTTTAATGTGTTGTCCATTGTCACAACGACCTTCTGCTTGTGTCGATCTTTTGTCAATGTCGACCTTGTGCATGTTGATCTTTTGGTGTCAACCTATCTGGGGGGTACTAGGGGTACACTTGTCCCGGGCCCTACCGCACTGTAAAGGGGGGAGGGCCCGGCCGCTTTACCTGATTGAAACAGGGTGCCGCCAGCACTACCCGGAAGTGCGGATTCCGGGAGCGCTGGCGTTCAGTGCGCACCCCTCTGAAATGAGCAAGTAAGTAACCTTGCAGCGAGCATGCATTTCCCCATGGAAACGAGCAAGTAAGTCCCCTGGCAATGAGCATGTAACTCCCCCTGTCAACAAGCATTTAATCATGAAACCACTGGCAACAAGCAGGAACCCATGGTAAAGAGCATATAATCCCCTGGCAATGTAACCTCCTCCCGTGGCAAGGAGCATGTAACCCCAAGGCAACAAGATGTAACCCCTGGCAATGGGCATATAATCCCTGGCATCAACCATGAAATCCCTGGTAACAAGCATGTAACTCCTGACAAAGAGCATGTAGGTAAGTGGCAGTTATGTGGCATAAATTAATTGGCATTACGTGAGTGGCATAATATTTGAAAGGCTTTATGTTGTGTGGTATAATGTGCAATATGTGTTATGGTATGTGGCATAATATGAAATAGGCATTACGGCATGTTGTATAATATGTAACGGGCATTACGTTGTGAGATGCATTATGGTGTGTGGTGTAATATGTAATGGGCATTACTGTGTGGCTTAATATGTAATGGGCATTACGGTGTACTGTATAGTATGTAATGGGCATTACGGTGTACTGTATAATATGTAATGGGTATTACGTGTGGGATGCATTATAGTGTGTGGTGTAATATGTAATGGGCATTACGGTGTGGCTTAATATGTAATGGGCATTACGGTGTACTGTATAATATGTAATGGGCATTGCAGTGTGTGACAATGGGCCTTATTCTGGTTGGAGCGGCCGGGCCGTACGCGTACGTCCCGGGATTTTTTATGATCTGCGCATGCGTACATTCGCTAATGCGCAGGCGCGAACACTCCACAACGCTTACGGACGGGTCTCTACGTGCGAAAAAAACTATACGCGAGTGTACGGGCATAGGGGGCGGCATAGGGGCGTGAAGAGGGGAGCGGCCGAAATAATGAGGGAAAATGGGCGTAAATATGGGCGTACACGGGGGTGTGCACCAAAAATGAGCGGTGCTACTACCGCACGATCGACTAAGGCACCGTTCATTTCGGACACAAAACAGGCGGCCGCCAACCGCCATCTCAAACCACCCCTACAGATACAGCATGCCAGCGTGCGCCTGGGTTTGCTAATTTACGCTGATTACTACTCAAACACTAAAGGTGCGTACACACGGGGAGATATATTGCTAGCAATATATTGCTAGCAATATATTGCTGAGCAATATATTGCTTAGTGTTTCCTTTTCAACAAGCGACCAGAGATGGTCGCTGTTGAAAACGAACCTCTGCTCGGGGTGCCGCCGAGGTAATTAGCTGGTTGCAGGAGCAAGCTCCTGCGACCAGCGATTACAATGGGGCAGAAAACGGGAGCGCGCACTGGGGATTTATCGCCGGGGCACACTCCCAATCACTGGCAATATGGTCGCCTGCGACCATATTCCCAGCGATTATCGCCCCCGTGTGTACACAGCAATACACCTGAATGTAATAAGCAATGCTGCAGTCTATTAAGTCCAAACCATGATTTCACTACCTGCAAGCCACACACAGCACTCAAACACATTGGAAGCTTATCTTTCTATACTTCTCGACATTTAAAGGTTTGTTTAATTTAAGGTAAGAATCTTTGTAAGACCTGCTTATATATGCTAAGGTAGCTATTTGCTAAACAGTTAGACACATTCACTACGTGCTTTCATAGACTTTACACAGTAGCACACTCAATCTACACATGTCGACATGTGTCAACGTGTTCACTCTATTACAAACATAGATTTTGTATTTATGATACAATAACATAAACCACATCTAACACCTACAAAGGATGTTTCAGCAATGTTTTAAGCCCATGCCCACTATTTTGCACACAATCTTTGTCAGAGGCGTAACTAGATCTTTGCGGGCCCCATAGCAAAATTTTAAAAGGGGCCCCCCCAACCTTTATCACTACAAGAAAAAGAGAGAAAGGAGATAGTAAGAGAGAATAAAAAAGACAGTATCTTTGTCGAAAAAGATGGAATGAGAGAGAGACAGTGTTAGAGAGAGAAAAATACAGGAACAAGAGAGAGGGAGAAAGAGCGAGCAGCGGGTAAAGGTATAAATGGACAGATAGACGCGGAAGGCATGGACAGACCTATGGATGGACAGATAATCATATGGGGGCATAGATGGACAGACTGGATGGGCATAGACAGATTGAAAGACAAAATGGGCGGGCATAGACAGACAGACAGACTGATGGAAGGAGCATAGACGGATAGATGGGAGGGAGCATAGATGAACAGATTAGAGGGGGCATAGATGGACAGAAGGAGCATAGAAAGATGGACGGGGCAAAGACGTAGGAACAGGAGGGGGACTGACAAAAGAACCATAGACAGATATATGGACAGGAAAGGGCATAGAAAGACAGACAGATGGAAGGAGCATAGACAGATGGATGGAAGGGACATAGATGGGTGGGTGGATGGGAGGGGACATAAATGGGTGGAATGGCAGGATTGGGTACAGAAGGACAGATAAATAGACAGAGCACTTTAGTTTACACAAATCACCAGGCAGTTTCCGCAGAGACTCCATACAGCACTTATTATTGCAGCCTCACCAGCAGCCCTCGGCACAGGCCAGACACCCCCTCCTCCAGACTGGCCCACCTTGATGCAGCTTCTCCCCCTCTCCTTCTTCTCTGGCTCCACCGGCAGCAGCGTCTATCCATTCATCCGCCTTTGCCCTGCAGTGCAGCCTCCACTCCCCCGCTGCCGCAGGAGCTTCTCTCATCTCCGCTTCTCTGGCTCTCTAGTGGAGCAGCCTCTATATCTCCCCTCCTGCTTCAGCAACCGTCTCCACTCCGCACACTGTCAGGCGCCTGCTGTAACAGGGAAAGCAGGGGCGTGTGGCTGCCAGTCAGCCGCGCACCGCTGACGCTGCTTCCGGTTCTGAATTGTGGTGGATCCGTCCTCCTATGCTTTCGTCTTCCACCCTCCTCACCTGGCGTGCGGTAGCAATATAGAGGGTGCAGGGGATGTAGAGGGTGCAGGGGATTGCCTCGGGCCCCCCAAGCTGCCGGGCCCCATAGCAACTGCATCCCCTGCACCCTCTATAGTTACGCCACTGATCTTTGTATAGTACCCAAAATACAGAACTGTACCACTATCTGATCTGCTATGAATTGGATTTGACTACACTCTGGATGTAAGATGCCACCAATCACATTATTGCACTCACATCTCTCTAACAAAGGATTCCTACATCTGCTTATGACACTGTAAAATCATATATATTTAAACACTTATACATGTTTCTTCACAAGCAATTTTATCATGTTTGGCCGATTCACACATCTTTTTTTAGGGAGGACACATATGCATTCCTACACAAATGTACCTTTTGACCCTTGTTTGTCTGCCTCACCCACTCCATGAGGAAAGCATTGTTCTGGACCTGCTTTTACCTACTACTGTAGGAGCTACCTCACCTGCACACAAACTGCTTTCTCACCTATTAAGTTGCTCTGCACATGTGCTGACACAAACTAATTAGCAGGGAAAAGTTGGATAGGAAGATGGGAATGACCATGGAGAGGGTTACACATGGGAAACTTCGACCACACTTCAACAAATGTTAAAAAATACCCTGGTCAGTAAGTACACATAAATCTAGTATTTGTTTCACACAAGAAATTACACATACTGTACAACAATTTTGTTTTAATTGGTAAAATAAATTTATTTGCTGTTCAGCATCACAGCTTAGTAGACACTTTCATGTCATAAATCAAATAAACAAATAAAATAGACACAAAAATAAAAAAAACAGCCAGAACAAGAGGTTGCATATCTCCAAACATGTGTTACCCTGCAAATGCAATGGTGAAAGAAATGGGGACACCAGAATACGTACTGCAACAACCAGGGTGAATACTAAGCAAGATACACACAACCAAAAATTTATCCTGCATTTGTAGAGGTCAAAATAAGAACTTTAATGCCCATGGCACGAAAATGGATAGATGGCCAACTCAGGAAGTGGATGTCCAGTGCAATTTAAACATTTGGGGTCCAACCACAGAGGAAGTGAACCAGGTCTCATTATTTGGGCCCTTTTCTCCCCCTTTTAGATGGGGCCTTGGGGACAGGGGCCTTTGGCTCAGATGGCTTGCGGCGTCTTCCCCTAGTGGACACAGGAGGGTCAGCAGAGGTGGAAGGTTGGGGAGCAGCTTGGGGTGGGCCAGCAGATGGGGGATTGTCCCTTAGGGACCTGGCGGTGGTCAGCAGCTCCGCAAGAATTTCATTCTGGCGGCTGAGGTGTTGGCCAATGCTTTGCATGCCAGCCGCACGAGTGTCATTCATGCGGTTCAAGGCCTCACACTGCTGCCTGTTTGTGGCCTTCCACTCCGCCAGAAATTCCCCAACCTGCTGCTGACGGATCGCAGCATCCACCCCTTGCTGCTCGATCCTCTCTAGCATCACCATCACGCTCTCATCCCATGTCTCCTGGGGCTGGGGGTGTCGTCTTGGTGGAGGCTGGACCACTCGCTCCACCTGTGGCTCTGCAGAGGAAGATGCTGCCGGTACATCCTGGGTTTCTGCTTCTGCTAGGATAATAATTGAAAAAAATGTCACCATCACATACGCACTAAAAAATATCTTTCAAAATACAATGCATTACTGTGACTTACCATCAAAAGCAGCATCAAAGACCTCCGCCGGGAGCTCACTGTCCATATTGGAGATCCCCCTGACCTCGCCCACATCAATGACGTCCAAGGCGTCCTGCTCCAGGGGGGTATACTCCAAAGTATCGGGCATAGGACCTCTCCCGGTGGACATGCTGTGGTTGTACCGGTCAGTCATCTTCTTCTTCAGTGTACTTTTGAAGTCGGTCCACCTACAAGTTTAAAAATACAAATATCACCATGAGATATGTGCACCACTGTGCTAGTGAACATCATGACTACGTGACATTTCCTAGTGTGGGTGATCTTATGTTTTAAAGCCATATGTGTCCCACACACACATGAATGTCTCCATTAGGAGGCATTTCAGTGTCTCATCTCATTCATTAGGCCACTAAATGCACATACATAGATCACTATGCAGAAATGACATCATCCATGGCCAAATTAGTCACCTCCACCTGTTGTCAAACTACACATTCCACCATAGCTTGACAATGTGGTTATTATGGAGTAATTTAACTATGGGATGGCATACTGGGATGTGTAGTTTCTCACCAGCTACATGTGCACAGTTTGGTCATTCTTGTTTCAGTAGCATCATATGGAACATGTTACAACAACTCTTTCAAAAACACACTTTCTCTTGTCCCATCACATACTTCACATGAGCAGAACTGTGCCCATAACCTCACATCACACCAATGGTGCATGTTTCATATATCAATGTGGGTTATTAGACATGGTTGTGTTCACATGTGACATTGAAGTGTAGCACTATTTACAAACACACCTTTCTATTATTCTCAAAACATACATGTAACATATGTACACACATATGACATTATCAGGGGGACAAAGACCAGGGCTATTGTTCAGCAGGCTCCAGCAGGAACTGAGGCCCTTATTCTAGTTCACTCTTTCTGACCAAATATTTCTTAGATGGACAAAACCATGTGCACTGCAGGTGAGGCAGGTGTAAAACCCCACCCAAATCTGATTATCTCTGCACAAGTAACACCTGCCTCACCTGCAGTGCACATGGTTTTTTCCATCTAAGAAATATTTTGTCCGAGTGAACTAGAATAAGGGCCTCAGTTCCTGCTGGAGCCTGCTGAAAAATAGCCCTGACAAACACACTAACCTTTTCTTCACCACTAGCCAATCTCTGACCACTGGTGACACCTGGTTCCCTTCCTCTGTGATCTTGTCCCAAAGCTTTCTCCTTGCACTGGCACCCGGCTTCCTGGTTGGCAATTCTATCCATTTGCGTGCCCTGGGCACTAAGATTCTTAATTCTGCCTCTACAAATGCAGGGTTTCTCTTTCTGGTGGTAGCATCCTGCTCAGTCCTCACCCTCGATGTTGCAGCCTGTTTTCTGGTGGCCCCAGTTCTCTCACCATGCACCTGCTGGGTCACACCTGTTTGGAGAGATGCAACCTCTTGTTCTGGCTGGTTGCTTGGCCCTTGTGGAGCTGGTGGAGGTTGAACAGGGCCTGTTACTGAGGGGCCCGCTTGGTCTTGCAGGCTACTCCTCTCTTGGGCCCTCCTTCTCCGCTCCTGTTCCCTCTTGTTCAATGCTTCAAGCAGGGATTGTGCTGTAGCTCTCTGTAGAGCGTCCTCAGCTGCGGAATCGTCTGAACTAGACATGTTTGCAGCAATTGTGGCCTGCATCTGACTGAATATTTATATGTTAATCTCCCGCCATGAACAAGGGGGCGTATACTTTTCCCCGCAATCTAGTTGCTCATTTACGCCGATATTTCCCGCCGATAATTGCCGCTTAAATTACGCAGGTCTCAACGCACCTGATCAATCACCTGTATATGCACATACACAGGTTGTGGAGCATTGTGTGCTACATCGTGAAATGTGTGCACCTGTCATTCCAATGATGAGTGTTGTCAGCTGATATCTGTTGGAGTTCGTGTATGCTTTGTGAGTCACATTTCAAAACATCACGTTATAATGCTTTCCTTACATATGTAATGAGTATGAAATTGTCATACACCAACATGTTGCATTGTGCCCCTTTAAGCAGCGTATTTATAAGTAGACGGTTGCGTGTATTATTTTCCGCACACTGTATATACAGTACGTCTCTCCATGGAAAACGGTGTATTGTGCACCCCTTTTACCAGCGTATTTATAAGTAGACGGTTGCGTGTATTATTTTCCGCACACTGTATATACAGTACGTCTCTCCATGGAAAACGGTGTATTGTGCCCCCCTTTAAGCAGCGTATTTATAAGTAGACGGTTGCGTGTATTATTTTCCGCACACTGTATATACAGTACGTCTCTCCATGGAAAACGGTGTATTGTGCCCCCCTTTAAGCAGCGTATTTCTAAGTAGACGGTTGCGTGTATTATTTTTCGCACACTGTATATACAGTTCCTCTCTATACATTGAATGCATGCTGTTGGTTTTGGTCTGTGTATATCGGAACGGTCCGCGTAAGTTTCTATTCGCATCCAGTTTGTTAATGTAAGAAGGATTAATAAAGTTAATACCAAACAAACAATTTTTTAGACCAATCAGCAAGCACCAAAAGTGATATATGTACCTGCAATTATTAACTGCGCCATTGCCACTATGACTTCAACCAGGGCTAGGCCGTTTTCGACCCAGGAGCTGTTGGCCTTGGTTGAGGTCATGGACCGTCACCTGGGGCCCAGGGGCCCATATGTCTCAAATATGGACAAGCGGCGGGCGTATACTGCTGCCCGCCGCCTAATATACTCCACAACCGGCGTCCGCAGAAGCCTGGGGCAAGTTGAGCGGCGCTGGTCTGACCTGCGCCGGCGGCAGCCAGTGTTGCTTTGCACACTTCGCCGCCATATTGCCCGATGTAAGTTTTTATTACTAGTATGTCTGCGTTTTTTTGCAAATGTTTTCTGTACTTTTTATAAATATGTTCCTGAGTATGTGGGTGTATATGGGGTGTATATGGGTGTATAGGGGGTGTAATGGGTCAAGCTGGGGCCCACACAATTTCCCCATCCCCTTCCCCCACCCCCTCCCCAACCCCCACCCCCACCCCCTCCCCTACCCCCACCCACACCCCTACCCCCACCCACACCCCTACCCCTACCCCCTCCCCACCCCATTTCCAACCCCCCTACACCTCTCCACCACCCACCCCCAAACCTCTCCAATCCCCACTCACACCCACTAGCAGCATCCAAAGGCCAATCCCATCCACCTTGCTCCTGACCCCCCCAACCACCGCACACCCAACCAGCGGCGACCAGGATGGCTCAAGTAGCCAGAAGTAAATAATGTGTCTAATGTTTACCTACACATTTCTACACATAAACAATCACAACAACCACATATGTGTATCCAAAATCAACATTAGTTACAACATATCACTGCAGGGCGACCATGAGGTGTGGCCTGTCCTTCTCCAGGAACAAGGGTCCCCTTGGTGGTTTTTTGGAGTGTGGCCATGCCTCACCCCTTGAATAATTGACATAACAGTACATCCAATGAGATATCCGACATTAGTGGTGTTGTAGTTATGTGGCTCCAGGTGTTGGGTAACTCCAGTTCCCAGCATGATGTGCAACATAAATGTAGAGATTGTTTTGTTCATAGTGTGTGAGGCCATGCGGATGCATGCTTTACAAACATAGCTGTAGGCCTATAATTTGTACAGCAATGTCCTAAATTTAAAATAGTAAGGAGTGCTTAAGCCGCAACAATGTCATAACCCTTAAATAGCACAGCCTAATTGTGAGGTTAGAGGACAGTCCCCCAAAACCAAACTACCAATTGGGATACAGCATACATTCATCCAAGAAGGAGTAATTTAATTAATGTTATTTACTATGTAGAGTATGTGTGTGTTAACATATTATTTTTTAGTACTGTGTTTACAGCAGACCCATCTTCAATGTAGTTTAAAAATGTATGTGGCCTTCACACATAACTCACAACTTTTTATTATGTACAAATACAACAAACATTTGTGTATGTTATATATTAATTTTTGTTTTTTATCCCTTCACTACAGACACTGAACAGCACCAGGATGATGTTGGCGAAGTTATGCGGGAGATTTTTTTAACCCTGCTCTATTTAAATATTTTGTTTGCCCGATTGGAGGCCCTACTTTAATCCCCCCGCCCCCCTTCAGTTTTGTTACAATAAAAGTTTATGTACAGTTAGAAGTTGCCTGTGTTGTTAATCATAAATATGTTTCATGGTTTGTAAGGGCAGGTACATACAGATGTGTAATGTCAGTTATATTTGTAATTTGAGGTGAGGGGTAACCATTGATGTGTGAATTTGTGTGTTTTTGAGTTAAAGAACACATAGTGAAAATGCATGAATGTTTAATGTTGTTAGATTAAAACATCACACATAACATCAGGGTAGGTATACATGTTACACATTTTGGACAAACTAATTATGGACATAATTTAGTACATATACAGAAACACCAACATAACTTGATTTAAAAGTAACAGCAATATGGGGACACATAGATAGTGATTAAAATGCCACATTAGAACATAACAAATATACATGTAATGAGGGTTAAAATGTTGTTTTATTAGGGTCTTTATTAAGGTAGACAATTGAGTTAATAGAAAACAATAATTGAATAACAATTAGAATAATTAATTAATTGTCTGATTTGTAGTTGAAAGGCAAGATTTGCAGGTCCATATATGTGAAGGGTATGCCAGCTTACACGGACGTACGCTCACTCTCACGAGCGGTGACATAAGCTGAGTTTTCCATTTAAAACAATAGGGACCCGTCCGTGCAAGCTGGCGTACGCTCAGATCTCCGCAAGAAGGCGGTGGGAAGACGGACGAGAGACATCTGTAAATGGCGGCGTACGCTCAGTTGTACGCCAGTTGTCGGAGTGTAAGGGCTGGCCCGTCCGTGTACGTTGGCGTACGCTCATTTGTACGCCACTCACCTTCTACGTTGTTTCTGCCCGTACGTATGCGACTGATTTGTGGGTGGACTTAACCCCAACGGCCGCGTACTGCTAGCGTACGTTAATAGTGAACGTACGCACGTTTGGCCGCACCGATCAGAATAACCTCCAATGTGTAATCGGCATTACGTGTGCAATGTGTCTATGGGGCTCTACTACTACTACTATCATAATACTAATATGCGGCGTATCTTTAAAAAGTACATGGCAAGACTCGTGCCCCATCCCCCTCTGCTGTCATTTAGGTTTTTTGTTAAAAAATTTAAATTGATCGCGCCATCAGTGAGGTGCCCAAGCTATTGATTGTCTATCTAGACATTGTGTAGCCATCCAAATAACAGATAAAGGTGCAGTTTATGTTACTTTTATATAGGAACATATACTGATAATTCCACCAGAGGGAGTTCTTGCAATGTAGCTAGCTAGGTTTAGCACAAATGACAGGTGAGCTGTGTCTGCGGTCGATAGGTCGACAGTCAATAAGTCGACCACTGTTGGTTGATACATGAAAAAGTTGACATGCATTAGGATGACGTGGTCAAAAAGTGGACACAGGCAATATGTTAACATGGTAAAAATCGACATAAGTTTTTAATTTTTCTTTTAAAAAAAGGCAGTTTTTCATACATAACTATCCACGGGGACATAGAGGGAGAATATAAAAGTGTGCCGAGCGTAGCAAGCCATGCGAGGGGAACGTGGAAAACGCATGCCGACCTTTTCCATGTCGAACTATTACTTGTGTAGACCTTTTGACTAGTGGCGTAACTATAAATTTTGCTCCCCCCTGCCAAAATAGTATCTGGCGCCCCCCCCCCCCCCCCCCATAATGCTGCTTACACCATCATTTCACGTACACTGTATGCCACACACCGTAATGCCACTTACACTATACTCCACACACATAATGCCACTTACACTGTACACCACACACTGTAATGCCACTTACACTGTATGCCACACACTGTAATGCCACTTACACTGTACGCCACACACTGTAATGCCACTTACACTGTACGCCACACACTGTAATGCCACTTACACTGTATGCCACACACATAATGCCACTTACACTGTATGCCACACAACGTAATGCCACTTACATTGTACACCACACCGTAATACCATTTAAACTGTACGCCACACACCATAATGCCACTTACACTGTACGCCACACACCATAATGCCACTTACACTGTATACCACACACATAATGCCACTTACATTGTACACCACACACAATGCCACTTACACTGTATGCCACACACCGTAATGCCACTTACACTGTACGCCACACACATAATGCCACTTACACTGTACACCACACACATAATGCCACTTACACTGTACGCCACACACCGTAATGCCACTTACAATGTACGCCACACACATGCCACTTACACTACACACCTTACATGCACCTTACACTGTACGCTAGACATAAGGTAACACTTAATAGATGTCAGGCAGTAAGTCACCATGGGGAGAAGGAGCAGAACCCTCATAGGCGTGCGCAGCACATTTTATTAGGGGGTGCACCACCTATTGTGCATGTCTAACAACACCCATTGGGTGCGTCTAACACCACCAATCAGCTGTCTACCATCATCTATTGGCACTCACTACAATATAAAAGTCTCTCAGCCACAACATAATCTCCGGCCTATTTCAGTCAGTTTTTAATCTTCTTCTTACTCTCTGTAACAGTTCATGCAAATAAAGTCAAAAACATATATGGATGACACAGGTATGTAGTAATATGACAATGGTCTAGTACAAATAACAATGCAAAACACACATAATTGAATGATGGGTGCTTCTTTTAATAGAATACAGTTCTAAAAAGCAAAAGTCTTTGGTAAAAGGTATTGCTGGTTGCTAGCGACAGGGAGGTGTTTATAAGGGGGGGCACAGCATTAGGGGGTGCCTGTGCACCCCTAACACTCCATGTGCGCACGCCTATGAGAACCCTCCCCACATCCACACAGACCCTCCCCAGTGCTTTACCAATAAAAAAATTGTGCTTACCTGCATTCTTCAAATGTGTGGCGCTGTACATGGTCTTGTGTTGGTCTTGCAGAAAACAGCCATGACAGCCATGGAGGGGGGGAGGGGAGGCATGGGTACACATAAGGACATAGCAGAGCTGCAGAGGTACAGATGGGGAAAGCAACAGAGGAACACATGGGGGGTCAGAGGTAGAGATGGCAAAGGGACACACATGGGGTGGAAAGGACACACATGGGGTGGGCAGGAGCAAGGGCACACATATGATGGACAGGGGCACACATGGGGTGGGTAGGGGCACACATGGGGTGGGCAGGGGCACACATGGGGTGGGCAGGAGCAAGGGCACACATATGATGGACAGGGACACACATGGGGTGGGCAGGGGCACACATAGGGTGGGATGGACACACATTAGGTGGGCAGGAGCAAGGGCACACATATGATAGGCAGGGGCACACATGGGGTAGGCAGGAGCAAGGGCACACATATGATGGACAGGGACACACATGGGTGGGTAGGGGCACACATGGGGTGGGTAGGGGCACACATGGGATGGGCAGGGGCACACATGGGATGGGCAGGGGCACACATGGGGTGGACAGGGGCACACATGGGGTGGGCAGGGGCACACATGGGGTGGACAGGGACACACATGGGGTGGACAGGGACACACATGGGGTGGGCAGGAGCAAGCTGCACACATATGGCGAACAGGGGCATACATGGGATGGGTAGGGGCACACATGGGGTGGACAGGGACACACATGGGTGGGCAGGGGCACACATGGGGTGGGATGGACACACATGGGGTAGGCAGGAGCAAGGGCACACATATGATGGACTGTGGACAGGGACACACATGGGGTGGGTAGGGGCACACATGGGGTGGACAGGGACACACATGGGGTGGGCAGGGGCACACATGGGGTGGGCAGGGGCACACATGGGGTGGGCAGGGGCACACATGGGGTAGGATGGACACACATGGGGTGGGCCGGAGCAAGGGCACACATATGGTGGACAGGGGCACACATGGGGTGGGTAGGGGCACACATGGGGTGGGCAGGGCACAGCTAGGGGCAGTGGCACAGCTAGGGATAGAATCTAGACTTACAGTAAGCAGGGGAGGAAAGCAGCAGAACTGAGAAGCTGTAGCAGGAGATCTGGGGGCGGAGCAACACGTACAGGAAGCTTCTGAGCTGCTGCTGGGACTGGAGGTTTAAGTGCGTAAGTGTGAGACTCTAGAGTGGGGGAGGGAAGGTATACAACCTGCCAGAGAGGGGGCAACTCTGATTATAACAGCCTCGAGGTTACACTGCAGCAGTGGGGAGCCTGTGTGTGTTTACCTGAGGGGGAGAGGACCGGCCAGGGGGATCGCGCTGCAGAGCTTTCTTCTCCACTGCTGTAGCTTACTGCTGCCTGTCAGCTGTTTGACAAGAGCAGCAGGGACAGCGCTTGTCCAGGTCATTGCCTTCCTGCACTGCAGAGCGTGCTGAGCAGCCAGCGCCAGCTCTGTGTGCAGTCAGTGACCTTTCTTCAGTTCTCAGTGCGCCCAGCAGGCGCTGGCTCCTCCAAGCCATGGCGGGGGCTGCCACAGCATAGCTACGCCCCTGACTGCGATATTGGCAGACTATCCTTCAACCCAGGTGGGTGATTGCTAGTTTCAAATAACAAGGAGTTCCTATCGGTACTCTTTCGGAACAAAGTGCTGCCCAGTTGGTTATTGGTTTTAAAGATTGTGACATCCAAAAAGTTAATTGATTGTGGCTCAATTTGGCCCGTAAACCTAACAGTGGTGGGTAGATTGTTCAACTCATCAACCATCTCATCAAACTCCTGTGTGGTTCCGCTCCATAACAAAAAAATATCATCTATAAAACGTTTAAAGTAAATAATGTGTTTGCCATATGAAGGCAAAATGTGTGTCTGTTCTTACCCATGCATAAATGTATTTGCATAGGATGGAGCTATGTTGGAGCCCATCGCGGTCCCCGTCCGCTGTACATAGTACTGTCCGTCAAACATAAAGTGATTATGCGACAAAATGAGTTCCAGCAGTTCAATAATGAACTCAACGGGGGGATCGCGATGGGCTCCAACTGTTAAAAGCTCACGTACTGCCCTACATACACCACCATGGGGAATGATGGTGTACAAGGCACACACATCAAGGGTGGCCAAGTACACATCAGGTCCTATCTCAGGGATCTGGCCCAGTTTTTGTAAGAAGTCTCGAGTATCTTTAAGAAACGTGGGTATCAAAGGCATGAGTTTTTGTAAGAACCCATCAATGAACACCGCCAAAGGTTGCAACAAGGACCCTCTCCACGAGATGATGGGACACCCGGGGGGATTCTCGAGGGTCTTGTGCACCTCTGGCAGTGTATATATAGTGGGACAGATTGGAAAATCAACAGTAACGTATTTGGCCAGCCCCTCTGTAATCCACTAATTTTGCAGAGCTCTTAAGATGGTAACATCAATCCGCCTTTTAATGCGGGGTATGGGATTCGCCAGACAGTGTTCATAGCTGTCATGATCCGCTAACTGTCTGTGAATCTCCTGGTCGTATGCTGTCTTGTTTTGCAACACAATTGAGCCCCCTTTATCTGCTGAGTAGATTATCAGCTCTGGGTTGGCTCTCAGTGTAGTGATGGCTTGTCGTTGGGCCGGTGACAAATTGCTAAAATGCTTATCATGTTTAGAAGTGCAAACATCATTATGTACTAGTCGTTGGTAAGTACGTATGCTAGCATTTGTCGAGGGGGGATCGAACAGGCTAGGTCTAAGCAGAGATTTGGTGACTACAGGATCGCTGTTATTGGTTTTGTTGGAAAAGAATTCCCTCAGGCGCATTTTGCGGCCGAATTTATAATGGTCCACTTCAAAATAAAGCTATTGTGGCATGCCGAAGGCACGAATGACAATCCCAATGATAGAAGGGAAGTTTTGCCTGGTGTAAGGGTGTGATCCGACAAATTAAATATTAGGTTGGACCCTTCCTGCCTTTTTGTCTTGTGTCCACCCCTCCTCCGATGGGGCCTGAACCTCTTCCTCGGCCGCGTCCGGACGGCGGCACTGCAGCCTGACCTAAAAAACCACCACCTGTGTTTTGGGTACCAGAGTCTGAGTCTGAATGTGACAAACCAGAATCAAAATTCCGTCCTGGTCTATTGCGGAAGAACCTAGGGTTACGTGGCCCTCTCTTACCTCTAGATTCCCCAGTAAGCCAGCGATACACCTGATGATTGGTGTAATCGTTGGTGACGGTCTGTAATTTGTTGCGTTTAAATGCAATTCATTCATCACGGAAGGTATGTACCTTCCCAATTTTTCGAACCAATTTTCACTTTTGTCAGTGCGCAAGACAGGAATACTGTTTTTGTCAAATAATGTAATTTCTTCTCTAATTTTGACAAGCTCAGTACCCACTTCTTCGATTACGAGGAGGATGAGGTCCAGCGAACATTTATTCAGGACACCACACCATTTGCTACAAAATGTGGCATTAGTTCTGCCAATGGTGGGTACGTTAGAAACCCGGAACCCACGTGGGATCTTTTTGGTCCTGTGATATTCTGTTAAGAACTGTCCGTGTGCTGTCAATTCGACCTCCCTCTTGCGTAATTGAAGAATTTTGTGGAATAAATCAATGGGCTTTTCAGTGGGCAATTTACCAAAGTCTAAATGATCAAAGTACACCTTATCGGCGTCATCATCCGTAAGGGAAATTAGTGTATTTTCAGCAGCATAGAGCAACCCTTCATCAAATGCAATCGGCTGTCCCTGGGACATAACCAGACTTTGTTCTACACAAACACACTGAAATTGTGAGTCGGAACCAATATAAAGGCTATGATCGCACAAACAATCAAAAAAGTGTTTTAAAAAAACTGGTAAACAACTGTGGAACAGATCTAACTGTTCTCATAGATGTAAATAACAGAAAAAAATAGAAAAACTAGTAGGACTGGAAAACCATGTGGCCAATCCTATCCAGAAATATTAGTCCCACAATGGGTTCCAGGGTAAAAAACCAAACTGTGTGCTGTCAGGTCAAAGAGTCACGTATTATTCAAATAGTGATAGTGATGGGTGTCCAATCAGATAATCCGACCTATAATGGATCAGAGAACCATAAACATGTAGAGATAAGATCGCACTCCAACCAACAAAGAACATCTCCTAGGGTGTCATCCAGAACCAAAGTCCACGTATATATAAAAAAAAAAAAAAAGGACGCACTCTCCAGTATTTTAAATGCAATATATATATATATATATATATATATCATTAACTGAGGTGCTCAGGGAAAATTAACTATTTAACATCAACTGCACCAGGGAGCATAGACAGTCAGCGTGCTTGGATTACTATAAGTACATGGTCACCGTCCATAGGACATGAATCTCAGAATGCGTTCTAAGTAATCGAGTAATCTGGATGCTATTTCTGGAAAATATTACAAAAGTAACTGAAAGTGCACCAACGTATATAGCCATGCGCATAGACTAACTGGAAGTGCACCAACATATATGGCCATGCGCATAGACTAACTGGAAGTGCACCAACGTATATAGCCATGCGCATAGACTAACTGGAAGTGCACCAACGTATATAGCCATGCGCATAGACTAACTGGAAGTGGACCAACGTATATGGCCATGCGCATAGACTAACTGGAATTGGACCAACGTATATAGCCATGCGCATAGACTAACTGGAAGAGGACCAACGTATATGGCCATGCGCATAGACTAACTGGCATTGCACCAACGTATATAGCCATGCGCATAGACTAACTGGAAGTGCACCAACGTATATAGCCATGCGCATAGACTAACTGGAAGTGCACCAACGTATATAGCCATGCGCATAGACTAACTGGAAGTGCACCAACGTATATAGCCATGCGCATAGACTAACTGGAAGTGGACCAACGTATATGGCCATGTGCATAGACTAACTGGAAGTGCACCAATGTATATAGCCATGCGCATAGACTAACTGGAAGTGCACCAACATATATGGCCATGCGCATAGACTAACTGGAAGTGGACCAACATATATGGCCATGCGCATAGACTAACTGGAATTGCACCAACGTATATAGCCATGCGCATAGACTAACTGGAAGTGGACCAACGTATATGGCCATGCGCATAGACTAACTGGAATTGCACCAACCGTATATAGCCATGCGCATAGACTAACTGGAAGTACATCACCGTATATGGCCATGCGCATAGCCGAACTGGAAGTGCACCAACATATATGACCATGCGCATAGACTAACTGGAAGTGCACCAATGTATATGGCCATGCGCATAGACTAACTTTAAGTGCACCAACGTATATGGCCATGCGCATAGACTAACTGGAAGTGCACCAACGTATATGGCCATGCAAATAGACTAACTGGAAGTGCACCAACGTATATGGCCATGCACATAGACTAACTGGAAGTACACCAACGTATATGGCCATGCGCATAGACTAACAAGAAGTACATCACCGTATATGGCCATGCAAATAGACTAACTGGAAATGGACCAACGTATATGGCCATGCGCATAGACTAACTGGAAGTAGACCAATGTATATGGCCATGCGCATAGACTAACTGGAAGTGCACCAACGTATATGGCCATGCACATAGACTTTGCACAAGAGTTGGTATTTACGTTTTGCATGGGTTATTTAGCTAAAATAACTTTAAAGCATTAAAGTAAATTGTTTCTATATACACAACAGTAAATGCATAGCCTACTATTGAAGTTTGTTTAAGGGTCACCCTCAAGGTGGTAACTTAGCTGGTACATTACATTTACCTAGTAACAATGTTAGGGTAAGCTTTAGATTGTAGCAAGTATAGAATATTAGCATTCTTACATTTTTATGATTTATATCCTTCTGTGTCCTGTGTTATCGCTGTATTTTTGTGCTTACAAATGCAGAAAGAGTAGAAGCGTTCCTAATAAATAAATAGATTTTTTTAAATATATTTATTGTGAGATTTACTAAGTTGAGTTTGGGAAACCACCTGCCTCTCTGCTGTGGGCATGCAAAGTCGGGGAGAAGCCCCAGGAATCATACTGTACCAGTCAGTTCTCCAAAACACACGTACCCTACTAGGAGGGGGTTGCTACAATTATATAGCAGGGGACTGGCTGAATCACATCATCGGACCTCCTTAGACCTCCCACATGTGCTCTTCAAGTGGGTGGCGGAAGGGGGCTGCGCCGATATGAGAGACTTGCCCACCTTTCCGGGGTGCTGAGAGTGGCATCCAATTTTCAAGACCATCCCTGTCTTTCTGGGAGGGTAGGAAAGCATGCCAGGATGCTCATGAATTACATATGTTTTGTGGCTGGCTGACTTCAAGCTGGCATTGCACCTGTTTTAATCGGGTGCCGGACGGGTTCCCGACAGTCGGGATCCCGACAGTCGTTTACCCGACGTTGGGATCCCGACTGTCAAAATGCCGACAGCCGGGTGCCCGACGGCCACTCGCTATTTTCCCTCGTGGGGGTCCACGATCCCCATAGAGGGAGAATAGAATCGGTGTCGAGCGTAGCGAGCCACCGCGCCCACAGCGTGGCAAGCGCAGCGAGCCCGCAAGGGGATTTTTTGCGTTCGCCATGCTGTCTGACTCCAGGCAGTCGGGATCCCGATGTCGGGATAATGACTGTCGGGATCCCGACTGTCGGAGTCCTATACCACACCCGTTTTAATCAGCCACAGAACCTGTGTAATTCATGAGCATCTTGGTTTAACGGTATGGTAAGGTACTCCTATTTTATTACATATTCTGTGTTTTTCTGTAGAGTACATATATTAGTTGAATATTGAAGTATATCACTAGTACATATTGCATTACAGCATGCTGCGCACCGTGGTAAGCACTGCCCCCAGTCACTTTTTAAACTATAAGATGATTGGTTTCAATAAAATAAAGTCATGTGACATTGCATTGTGATGGCAATACATGCTGGAATAGATTGCATCCTTGATTGCTTTACCCACTTTGTGGAGCGTATGTAATTACATTGAACAGTTACTAAATGGAAGTATATGGGGAGGATGCACAGTACGGTGGGGAGATGGGTAAAGAAGTGGGATACGGTCATTATGTTTACATCAACTAGGTTGACAAGCATTGGATCGACACAACTAGGTCGACATGCAGCAAGGTCGACATGGGTCTAGGTAAACATAGGTCTAGGTCGACATGACATTAGGTCGACACAAGCATTAGGTCGACATGGGCTAGGTCGACAGTCAAAAGGTCGACATGGGGTTTTTCACTGTTTTTTGAGCCGACGTGCCAGCAGGCAGTATTTCATGCCCTACCATCCACTAGGGCGTGGTGGGAGAATAAAATAGTGTGCCGAGCGTAGCAAGGCACCGTGCCCAAAGCATAGCGAGCGAAGCGGTGCACTTCAAACTGTGTCCATGTCGACTGGTTGTCTATCACTCTCCATTTTATCACTTTTTGAAGCTTTATACATCTGGCCCTGTATATAGTCACACGCACTCCAATAGCGGTTTGCAAGTAGTGTGCGCATATAACCAGCGCTGATACCACGAGGAGGCCTGAAAGCTGCTGGGAAGGTCTCAGAACATACCTCGCCATGATACTTTCCTCAAAGGGTTACAATGGATTACCCCGGTTTCCCATGGTATTAGCCATTCCACCATTATCCCCAAATTAAGCTCATTAAATTGGGGATAATGGGCACTAATTTGCCTGATTAGGAGATGTATCTCTGTTATCTCCTACATTAGTGTTTTCTTAATAGCAGGGGTGCAAACAGGTGCCTAAACCGTGCTGATATGGCTGTTGGTGACTCTCCACTTCATACTGTAAATTGATGCCTTTGACAATCAGTTTGCATGACGGGGCTGTGCTCATTGGCTAAAATAAATTTTTTCCCCTGGAAATGAGACACATTTAATTCTCGTTTATTTACTCATAAGTGTAGGGGGCAACAAGCCATTGTGTCAGAAGAGTAGGGGGGCAACAAGCCATTGTGTCAGAAGAGTAGGGGGCAACAAGCCATTATGTCAGAAGAGTAGGGGGGCAACAAGCCATTGTGTCAGAAGAGTAGGGGGGCAACAAGCCATTATGTCAGAAGAGTAGGGGGGCAACAAGCCATTGTGTCAGAAGAGTAGGGAGCAACAAGCCATTATGTCAGAAGAGTAGGGGGGCAACAAGCCATTATGTCAGAAGAGTAGGGGGGCAACAAGCCATTGTGTCAGAAGAGTAGGGGGGCAACAAGCCATTATGTCAGAAGAGTAGGGGGGCAACAAGTCATTATGTCAGAAGAGTAGGGGGGCAACAAGCCATTGTGTCTGAAGAGTAGGGGGGCAACAAGTCATTATGTCAGAAGAGTAGGGGGGCAACAAGCCATTGTGTCAGAAGAGTAGGGGGGCAACAAGCCATTATGTCAGAAGAGTAGGGGGGCAACAAGCCATTGTGTCAGAAGAGTAGGGGGGCAACAAGCCATTATGTCAGAAGAGTAGGGGGGCAACAAGTCATTATGTCAGAAGAGTAGGGGGGCAACAAGCCATTGTGTCAGAAGAGTAAGGGGGCAACAAGCCATTATGTCAGAAGAGTAGGGGGGCAACAAGCCATTGTGTCAGAAGAGTAGGGGGCAACAAGCCATTGTGTCAGAAGAGTAAGGGGGCAACAAGCCATTGTGTCAGAAGAGTAGCGGGGGGCAACAAGTCATTATGTCAGAAGAGTAGGGGGGCAACAAGCCATTGTGTCAGAAGAGTAGGGGGGCAACAAGCCATTATGTCAGAAGAGTAGGGGGGCAACAAGCCATTATGTCAGAAGAGTAGGGAGGCAACAAGCCATTAAGTCAGAAGAGTAGGGGGCAACAAGTCATTATGTCAGAAGAGTAGGGGGGGGGGCCAAAAAAAACATTAAGTCAGAACAGTAGGGGGGCAACAAGCCATTAAGTCAGAACAGTAGGGGGGCAACAAACCATTAAGTCAGAACAGTAGGGGGCAACAAGTCATTAAGTCATGAGAATATGGGGGCAACAAGCCATTAAGTCAGAAGAGTAGGGGGGCAACAAGCCACTATGTCAGAAGAGTAGGGGGGCAACAAGTCATTATGTCCGAAGAGTAGGGGGTAACAAGCCACTATGTCAGAAGAGTAGGGGGGCAACAAGTCATTATGTCTGAAGAGAAGAGGGGCAACAAGCCATTATGTCAGAAGAGTAGGGGGGCAACAAGCCATTATGTCAGAAGAGTAGGGAGGCAACAAGCCATTAAGTCAGAAGAGTAGGGGGCAACAAGTCATTATGTCAGAAGAGTAGGGGGGGGGCAAAAAAAACATTAAGTCAGAACAGTAGGGGGGCAACAAGCCATTAAGTCAGAACAGTAGGGGGGCAACAAACCATTAAGTCAGAACAGTAGGGGGCAACAAGTCATTAAGTCATGAGAATATGGGGGCAACAAGCCATTAAGTCAGAAGAGTAGGGGGGCAACAAGCCACTATGTCAGAAGAGTAGGGGGGCAACAAGTCATTATGTCCGAAGAGTAGGGGGTAACAAGCCACTATGTCAGAAGAGTAGGGGGGCAACAAGTCATTATGTCTGAAGAGAAGAGGGGCAACAAGCCATTATGTCAGAAGAGTAGGGGGGCAACAAGTCATTATGTCAGAAGAGTAGGGGGCAACAAGTCATTATGTCAGAAGAGTAGGGGGCAACAAGTCATTATGTCAGAAGAGTAGGGGGCAACAACTCATTATGTCAGAAGAGTAGGGGGGCAACAAGTCATTATGTCAGAAGAGTAAGGGGGCAACAAGCCATTATGTCAGAAGAGTAGGGGGGCAACAAGCCATTATGTCAGAAGAGTAGGGGGCAACAAGTCATTAAGTCAGAAGAGTAGGGGGGCAACAAACCATTAAGTCAGAACAGTAGGGGGCAACAAGTCATTAAGTCATGAGAATATGGGGGCAACAAGCCATTAAGTCAGAAAAGTAGGGGGGCAACAAGCCACTATGTCAGAAGAGTAGGGGGGCAACAAGTCATTATGTCCGAAGAGTAGGGGGTAACAAGCCACTATGTCAGAAGAGTAGGGGGGCAACAAGTCATTATGTCCGAAGAGTAGGGGGGCAACAAGCCATTATGTCAGAAGAGTAGGGGGGCAACAAGCCATTATGTCAGAAGAGTAGGGGGGCAACAAGTCATTATGTCAGAAGAGTAGGGGGGCAACAAGTCATTATGTCAGAAGAGTAGGGGGGCAACAACTCATTATGTCAGAAGAGTAGGGGGGCAACAAGCCATTATGTCAGAAGAGTAGGGGGGCAACAAGTCATTATGTCAGAAGAGTAGGGGGGCAACAAGTCATTGTGTCAGAAGAGTAGGGGGGCAACAAGTCATTGTGTCAGAAGAGTAGGGGGGTAACAAGCCATTATGTCAGAAGAGAAGGGGTCAACAAGCCATTAAGTCAGAACAGTAGGGGGTAACAAGCCATTATGTCAGAAGAGTAGGGGGTAACAAGCCACTATGTCAGAAAAGTAGGGGGACAACAAGTCATTATGTCCGAAGAGTAGGGGGGCAACAAGCCATTATGTCAGAAGAGTAGGGGGGACATAAAGCAATTAAGTCAGAAGAGTAGGGGGGCAACAAGCCATGAAGTCAGAACAGTAGAGGGTAACAAGTCATTATGTCAGAAGTAGTTAAGGCCGAAAAAGTACATAGTAATGTATCTGTGTAACTATGTATGTATGTTTTTTGTTTGTATTCTTCAGCAGCCAGGTTCCGTGCTCACTCCGCTCGGCTCTCAGCGTCCTGACTCCTCCGTCTTACATGTGGGGGGTATGCAAACATACATTTGATGCATCCCACCTTATGTATGTTTGCATACCCCCCACTCTCCAGCCATTTTGGGTTCAGTGCCATCTGATGAACAAAGGTAAAGAGAGAATGGTCCCACTTGCTGTATGGTTGAGGCTGCGGCCCCTCAGGTTCTGTCGTGGCGCATGCATTGTGGGATGCATAGACAGACTGATTGCATCGTCCGCTAGGGCCTGCATGCTGTTCTCGCCTCCAAAAAAATCTGCCTTCATATTAGGCCTGCATTATTTCCAGGTCATACAGCACAGAACATGAGAATGAACATCTCAGCTGAGTTGCCACGCTGACTAGGACAGGTCAGGGATGGTCCCCAGAGAGTCTCAGCGTGGTCACACAATGCCGCTCCAGTTACTATGCTCTGCAGGATTCTAGTACAGTTACAGCAGAATGCACCCACAGTCACTAACAACAATATAGTGTTGTGTAAACAGCAATAACACTGCAGCCTCTCTGTACTAATCATTGTGCAATGCTCTGTGTCTGTATTCTCAGCTGGAGAAGGGTTTACTGTATCATAATAAAGAACTCACTGTTCCATGCCATGCACCACAACAAAATACAAACAAAACCCCAGGCTTCCCCTGACCTAGGGGCCCATTTATCATTCTATATTTGCGGCTAAATCCCCCAAAACACCGGTTTTCAGGGTTTAGCCGCAAATATTAAGTAACCCCCGAATGTATCAGGAGGGACCAAAGCAGGAATCTCCGATCCCTGCTGCAATCGCTACTGGACCGCCGCCGGCCGCATCCCCCATAGGTTTCAATGTATCAACATTGGGCAGCAGCGCATCGCATCCATGGGCTACCACCATTCTGAGATTGCAATCGCCTATGGGCGACACGCCTCACTGCTGCCAGGGCAGTTCGCTCAGCGGGGTCGGCGTGGGGTCAGCTCTAACAGACCCCCCCCCGGCGCCCAGCTCAGCACATTGCAGGGACGGGCTCCTTTATACAATGCGATCCTGGGCGGTAATATTCCACCCAGATTACATTGTAAATGCGATCCTTGATAAATGGGCCCCTCCCTGATTGACTGTGAAAAACTCCATGACCCCTTTTGATTGTCGACCTTCATGTTGACCTTCGTCTTTTTTCGACCTACTGACCATATACTCCCAGGTGCTCCCTTTAATTCACAGACAGCAGTGGTTCAGAAACAATGGACCTTATTCAGATCTGATCGCAGTACAAATTTGTTCTCAAAATGGGCAAAACCATGTGCACTGCAGGTGGGGCAGATGGCCACTTATATCACGTGGAACCAGGGCCGCCGACAGGGGGGTGCCCTGGGTACAGCTGCCCACAGCGGTGCCAAACCTCCCCCCGGGCACCCACACATCGCCTCCCGGTGCTGGCCCCAAAGCCAGGCACGCACAGTGCAGCCTGCAGCACACCAAGCCTAGGACACAGAGGGGCTCGGCGCTCTGCAGGCTGCACAGCACTGTGCAGTGTGCGCACTGACGTTCTGGAGTCCGGACCTGACCTGGCTGACGGTGGGCGCACGTGGCGGAGTGCGGATGGTAATGTAGGGCGCTGTGCCACTGGGGGCCCGGACTGTAGGTCAGTCCCGGGCCCCAACAATTCTAGTGGCGGCCCTGCATGGAACCACTGCCCAACTGCTTGGGGAATCGCTGGGCACGCCCCCAAATTGACGAAAGCAAGGTTTGTGAGGCTAGGTCACACCCACCTGATGCAGCCTATGGCTATGTTTCCTCTAAGCTTTTACTGTATCTTTCAAGTGCACCCTAAGATGGATTGGAAGCTTATAGGGTACTTGTGTACAATCACGGCTCCCACGATGTCCATCGCAAGTAAAAAAGAAATGCATCCAAATGCATTGAAATTAGTATCAAACATGTTCAATGGCCCCCAAATATCATTTTTGAGGCTGTACCACCCCCACTATCAACGCAAACCCGAAGCGTGGCAAGCGCAGCGAGCCCCCGAGGGGCAGCGGTACGCGTCCTACGACCTTTTCATACCCCCACTATCCACGTCGGCGTGGAGTTGAGAATAGAAAGTGTGGCGAGTGCAGGGAGCCACCGAGCCCGAGGCGTGGTGAGCGGACACGGATACCTTCACAGGTATACGCGTCCCCTCGTGGGCTTTACAGGTGTCTGCGTCTGCTCGCCACGCTTCGGGCTCGGTGGCTCGCTGCGCTCGCCACACTTTCTATTCTCAACTCCACGCCAACGTAAATAGTGGGGGTATGAAAAGGTCGTAGGATGCGTACCGCTGCGCTCGCCACGCTTCGGGTTCGCGTTGATAGTGGGGGTGGTACAGCCTCAAAAATGACATTTGGGGGCCATTGAACATGTTTGAAACGAATTTCAATGCATTTGGATGCATTTATGTTAAAAATCGCATGCGATGCAATCGCATGCGATTTAAAAAAAATGCTTAAAAACTGCCAAAATCGCATCCCATCGCATGCCATCTCATGCCACTACATTTGCCATGTGATGGCATGCGATGGGAGCCGTGAAAGTACACAAGTACCGCTTATAGTCTATCAAATGCAGAGGCTGCAAATGAGCATTAACAACGTTTACTGTGCATTTATTGAAATTTTTAACAACTGTACCTTACCCCCACTGTGGTATTTTACTGTAGATGTTACTCTAATACACTGGCGTGCCCTACCTTGGCATTGTTTATGGTATCGCAGGAAAACAAAACGTACTGTATACATCACAGATGCCGTTGCTCCTGCTCACAGCTGGGTATTTCTGTTTCCTTGCATGAGGAATGCTAATAGGTTTGCCGGTCTGAAGAAATCCAATTTGCTTATTCTTTAAAAGGGCAGTGAGTAGCCACTTCCTGACTTTGGCCTAGTTACCCATCCCCCACTAATAATACCTAATTGTCAATCTTTTGACATAAGGTTTGCAGCAGGATTTCTTGAAATTCCACTCTATACAGGTTGAGTATCCCTTATCCGAAATGCTCAGGACCACGGGCATTTTGGATTAGGGATTTTTCTGGATTTTGGAATATTTTTTTTCCATACTTACCTGGTCCCCTGGGGGTGCCGTATTGGTCCCCAACGTCCACGGTGTCCCACGGCAGCCTTTAGGATGCTCTTCAGCGGCGTCTCCGGTCCCAGGGGTGCATTGCGCGAGTGACAGCGACGCCCATTCACGCAATGCACCCCTGGGACTGGAGATTATTAATATTATAATTTTATTTATAAGGCGCCACAAGTGTTTCGCAGCGCCGTACAACGGAACAATACAGGGAGACAAACTAGAGGCTTGAGGCCAATGATGGAGATGAGTATGCGGACAAAGATGGTAACTGAGTGTTGGAGTATAGGAGAGCTGTGAGTGACATGTGAAGAGAAGAGGGCTTTGACAACAGGAGGGAAGAGGGCCCTACTCGGAGGAGCTTACAATCTAGTAGGAAGGGGAGACAGACAGATTACAAGAGGTGCAAGCGAGGGGGTGGTGGTTAGATAGCAGGATGTAAACAGGCAAGGGGTCGGAGAACCAGCTGGTTTATGCAGTGGAAGGGTACGCTTTGATGAATAGATGAGATGCAGCTGAAGAGGATTCTGAAGGCCACCGTGGACATCGGGGGATGAGGTAACTTTGAAAATAAAGGGACGGGGGGTAAGAAATCCACCCCCAAAAAAATATTCTGGTTCGGGTTTTTGGAATATTTCCATTTTTGGAATACGCGGATAATTGAGACCCGACTTGTACTTGTTTTCCTGACTCCCTATAGGTGACACGCATTGCTGCATTTAGCTTTTCACCAGTTCAAAAAGATGTTTAGAATATTCCCAGCACCTGTATAACTATGGGACTGATTCAGCCAAAGGGAAGAGAATTCATGAGTTCTCTCCCCTTTGCAGATAAAAGTCAGCGAAAACTGACTTTTATTGCATCCGGAGATGGACGAAAAAGGGACGGGAGCTGTTGTCATGTGAAGTGAACCGCCCGCCAAGACTGAGATGCATTCATGCTTACCCTCCCAGAAAAGCTGTGAAGTTCCTGAATATTGTGTGGATCTCCTGGCTGCCTGGAAGAGTGGACATCCTCGCAGAGCCACACACCACCTACCCACAGCCGCATACTTTTCAAGCAAAAATGGCTGGTTTGGGCAGCTGATGACAGGACTTGCGTTGAATTGCATCATGGTGGTGGGTAATTAAGTCACTGTGTAGTGAAGGGAGGGGATATAATTACACAATCGTGTCCTGAGGCCAACCCACTTTTCCTACTAAACCGACCTGGTTGCCAACACCCAGGTTTTCACAGAAAGTATGACAGGATCGGCACCGGAACCTTGTGCAGCTCAGCAGTGGCAATGCTGTCCCACTGGAGGCTTTAGCCCAGGCATGTTAGATCTGCAATATTTTGAACACTTTGGATCTGGCAAAAGCGAGGACTGGCAGACAATATGAAGGTGGGATTAAGTAAAAACTGGACCCGGACAATACCACAAAAAGCCGGGGGGTTTTCCCATCAGAGGTGTCTTGTCCAGGGGGATGCCTGTGATAGCTTTCACCAGGGACATGGGGAAGGGAAGATTACAGCCTCTCCATGTGGTCTGGACCGCAGGGCGAGGGGGTCGCCCCGGCGCCCACCGTCGCGCTGATACGGGGGGGGGGTGGATGATGCGGCCGCTGGGTGGGCGGGTGGGTTGTCGGCAGTAAAGTGACAGGGGGAGGGTGTAATGCATCGGCAGCCGACGAGGTTGCAGGAGGTGGCGGGGAGCCACTTAGCTGCTCATCCAATCCAGGAGGGTTCCCAGTTCCGGACTACCATAGTGGCCGGTGCCCTAGGCAAATGCCTAGAGCTGCCTAGTGGTGGCGCCAGCCCTGCTGGACCGTTGCAGTTTTTGCTACATCCCCACACCATAGAGGGAGGCAGGGGCGGATCCAGGATAAAATGACAGGGGGGGCACCATGATAAAAAAGGGTTTGGGTGGGGGAGGGGCGGTGTTAGTGGTGCCAGTGTACATGCTAAGAGAGCGGCAGGAGAGGGTGGGAATGAAATTAAAAATAGGCCCTGACATTTAAAGTACGCAGGCCCACCATGGCGACAAAAGTGAAGGATGTAGTTGTGCGCGCCACAGGCACGCTCCGGAAAAGGGTGTGTGGCCACTCAACAGGGTGCATGTCAACACCATATACAACTTCTACACATTATGCAACAAAATACTAGACCCCATTATACTTGCCCCTTACACATGATGCCAAATGGAATGAGCCAAAATTCAAATAATGCCACATGGATTGTGTCAAAATTCACATAATGCCGCATGGATTGAGCCAAAATTTACATAATAACACACACGGATTGAGCCAAAATTCACATAATGCCAAATGGATTGTGTCAAAATTCACATAATGCTACACGGATTGAGCCAAATGCATATAATACCATACGGATTGAGCCAAAATTCACATAATGCCACACGGATTGAGCCAAAATTCACATAATACCAAATGGATTGTGTCAAAATTCACATAATGCCACACGGATTGAGCCAAATGCATAAAATGCCATATGGATTGAGCCAAAATTCACATAATGCCACATGGATTGAGCCAAAATTCACATAATGCCACACGGATTGAGCCAAAATTCACATAATGCCACACGGATTGGGAAAAAATTCACATAATGCCACATGGATTGAGCCAGAATTCACATAATGCCACACAGATTAAGCCAAAATTCACAATACACTTCATAAACAGGGACATTGTCCACCAAAGGCTCGCATTAAACATTTACACCATAATGTCCATTACACGTTAAGTTACACACCATTATGTCCATTATGTGTTATGCCAAACACCATAATGCCTATTAAAAATTATGCTACATAAGTGCTGCTTCTCTACATGCTCATTGCCAAGGGTTCTATGCTCATTGCCAGAGGTTCCATGCTCGTTGCCATGTGGGATTACATGCTCATTGCCAAGGGGGAATACATGCTCATGGTAAATGGGGGACAGCCGCCGCCAGGCAGAAGTGATAGCCACTGACAATGGCAGAGCCTGGCTGTATTCAGAGCACTGCAGGTCCCGCTATTTGAAATAATACCCCTTTCACACCAGAAAATGCATTCCCAGGTTGGCCCCTTTTACACCAGCCTAGTCCCTGCATTTTCTGGTGTGAGGGGTAGAGAAAACCACCCCTCCCCCCTTTAACCAGTTATCTCATTTAACCGGCTATATCTTCGGAACCAACTGACCCATTTACATGAGACAAGTATTATATTGAAGAAATTTTGAGTGGGCTTTGAATGATTTTGGTCCAGTGAAACTGGAACGTTTGGTTCCAGAGTAATCTGCCCTCAAAGAACATGAACAGCCCTGAAATTACATTTCAAAAATAAAAAAATCGGTTTACACGCAATATCTCTGGAATTGATTGACCGATTTGGACCAGCCTGGTATCATATTGAAGGCCCAGCGATTTGGAATTGAAACTGGCAGCCGTCGGAACCGGGTGGGGGTCGGAATTGACGGGTCCCATATTATCCTATGGGGAAAAAATGTTACAGGTTTGCCAGGCGATATCTCCGGTTCCCGGGGGGCTAGAGACACGGGGCTGGGCTCTTTGGAAAGCCCTGGTCCTCAGCTACAAAATAAATGACAGGGGGGGCACGTGCCCGGGTGCCCCCCCCCCCCTGAATCCGCCACTGGAGGGAGGCTTTATTCTCTCCCTGGTGACAGGTGTCACAGACAGCCCCCCAGGATAGGACACCCCCCCCCCCCCCGGACCAGACACTACAAGCTCTGGAATGCAAAGTTTGTTTCTGGTCCGGCATTCCGGGGACTTGTCCGGGTCTGGTTTTTACTTAGTCCCACCTTCATATTGTCTGCCAGTCCTCGCTTCTGCAAGATCCAAAGTGTACAAAATATTGCAGATCTAGCATGCCTGGGCTAAAGCTTCCAATGGGACAGCATGGATGGTGCTGAGCTAGAGATGGTCATCGGTGCCGTTGCCATCTAAGGCAAAAGTGCACATAGCCATCGATAGTGTAAAACTATGCAATGGGTGACCATCGATAGTTTTACATATCGATGGTCTTCTATTATTTGTGAGTGATTGGCCTGTGGACCAATCAAAACACATGGGCGGGGCTTCGCGGGTGTCGGGGGCGGGGCTATGCTCCGTGTCCCGGCACTTTGAAAAAAGAAAAACATCGGTTTTGCTGTGTCATCGATGTAGGGAAACCATCTGGTTCTGCCCTATCGATGGCAAAAGTATTCGACATCGGCTATTAACCATCAATGATTTTGAATCATCGATGGTCGATGGCCATCCCTATGCTGAGCTGCAGGCGATATCTTGGATATCTTCCTCTTTCTATATTAGCACATTTTAGGAATACCTAATTCTGCCCTTAAACCTGCGGATTCCCTATAATTAAAGGACAGGTGTGTTATGATATGATAAACCGCTCGCTCGTCATTATACACACACACACACAAGTCAAACAAACTTCTCAAAGCACCAACCTGCAGCTTTTTATTACTTTAAAAAGTGAGTTTCAGTCAGTCTTCCTGCGATCATCAAGCGCAGAGCAATTTGTGATGCAAATCAGGATTTGCATTAGAGCTGAGAGTTTAGAGAGTCTCCGCCTGCAACACAGTTCCGAATCAGCGCTGTACCCCTGTCATTTACACTCTGCGTCTTGTCTCTCCGAGGATGAGCTGCAGAAACCTTTCCAGGACTTGATCTTCGCATCTGGCAGAGTAATGAGGAACTGTACCTGTATAAAAACATATTACCATAATGTTGCTGCCATCATCACTGTGTCTGTAGGGTGCAAACAGGTTTTATAGAGATCGATGCAAATACAGCAGCCACAAAAAGATGGCACCTGGTGAATAAAGGAGCATTTATAACTCTCTGTCCCTTTGCCTTTATTGTTTTGTAAGTTATCTCGCACCTGATAATTATTATTGTTTGACAACCATCTTTTTTGCATGATTGTGAGACATCATGATAAGGATTTGTGTTATTTACAGATAGCTAGTTCAGGGATAGATGTATGAAGCAGTGATAATGGAGGAGAAGTGAGCCAGAGGAGAAGTGGCCCATGACAACCAATCAGCACTGACGTAACATCTGTAATTGCATAATATAAAATTATACAGAGCAGCTGATTGGTTGCCATGGGCCACTTCTCCTCTGGCTCACTTCTCCTCTCTTATCTCTGCTGTATACATCTACCCCATAGCCAGGTAACACTTCCAGTCAGGGGCGTAACTACACATTCGTAGGCCCTATAGCAAAAGTTTGTAAGGGCCCCCTATTTAGCGACTGATGGGGATAAATGTAAGTAAAACATATTACTTAGACAGTAAAGGTGGGCCCCCTTCAGCTCTGGGCCCCATAGCAGCTGCACCCCTTGCACCTATGGTAGTTACGCCCTTGCTTCCAGTATCATTCTCAGGCATCCACAATATTCTGGGGCTGCGTTTTGTACCAGGGGTGGCTGCTAAATGCAGTGCAATCTTTCATTGTTGGACGCTGGAGGGTTTATTTTATTTAAGGTGGGTGTTCTATTTCACATGGGATGATGCTATGGGCAACCAATCAGAATCTACTCCTTATTTATTAGGCACCTTCTAGAAGATAATAGATAGAATCTCATTGGTTGCCCATAGAGACATCCCATGTGAAATACAACTCCCATTTTAGTAAATTTCCCTTCTGTTTTCATATGTTTTAATATAAACACGCACACATATTATATATATATATATATATATATATACATACAGTACATACACTATAAACACATGAAAAGCCTGCTGTGTTTGTCCCTCTGTACCTTACTCTGTTGGAACCGACAGGCTCAGCGCTGCCTCTGATTAAAAACCCTCCCATGACGAGGCAGCTGCTGCTGCTATCCTTCATGGGCTTGAGAAGAATATGATGAGCTCCACCAAGCAGAGCTCAGCGACAGTTTGCCGTGGGTGCACGCACCCATGACGGCGTGCGGGGGGGGCGGAGATGGGCAGGGGTCGCCGGGCTGCCCCATTACCATATAGGAACGTCCAGCGCTCCATGGGCGTTCCATGAGAATGCTGGGCGTTCTCATGGTAATGAGGCGGTGACGCTGGTATGGGGGGCTGGCAGCTGACATCACTGGATGTCAGCTGCCCGCCCATATCCATGCCAGCATGCACGCATATGTAAGTGACTTAAAAGTCACTTTTATATGCGTGCATGCACCACATCAAAATATGTGGGCGGTTACCCGCGGCATGCGAATGGATGTTTATGCAAAACATCCATTTGCAGCCTGTGCAGGCAAACACGCACTTCAAGGCGGGGGGGGCGGCTAGGTGTCCATTCGCCGGGTGGGGTTTGGTGAACTTGCAAGGCTGCGAATTCGCAGCCTTGCGAATTAACCAGAATAACCCCCATTGTGTACACAAATTGTGGCCAATACGCATGCACATTTCATTGATAATCGGCCTCCATTCGAATTTGCTGCCATACAAACATTTCTGAATTGTGCTTACCAGTAGTATACAGTTGCACAGCAGTAAAAAATCTTAGTGGTAGGAGGGTGTGAGTGTAATTGTAATTAATCTTTGTGCTATTTCTATGGTGGATGACAATATTTATATCAATAATTATAACTTCAGTCTCCGGTGATTGCAGATGGATTCCTAGCAGTGCGCTGATTAGTGGCCTAAAGCAGGGCTGATCAATATTCACTTGAAAGAAATGGCTTTTACTATTTGCAAAAACATTTGATAACCACAAGGAAAGAGAGGGGGCGAATGCAGCATTTCAGAATAGCATTATCCCCAGCGGAACAGAAAAAGTTTTGTTGGCAGAGGATATAGGGGTGCTTGTGGTGTTGTTAGACGGCACACAGATGCCAACTGCTGAGCTATCGACAAGATTTTATCGATGTAGTCGTTGATGTCCTTGCAGGCACTGAACTTTGTTCCCAATAGCATGCGCCTCAAATTTATTCTTCTCATCAGACCTTTATCTTCGTACGCACTTTGCTGGGTTGTCCACATGTCCCTAGCGGACGCTTTCCTACTAATTAAGGAATAGACATGCTGCTCCACAGCTAAACCTATCATTCCAATGGCTCTCTATCTTGTCTGGGTTTGGACTTCCTCCTGGCTGTACTGTGACCTTCCATAGTTTTTCCCTCATAAGATGCATTTCCATGGCGATCTTCCATGTGATGTAGTTCTCTGAGCCTTTTAGCTTAGCAAACTCATACTGTGCCCTCTGTTATACATCTTGTTAACTCCTGTATAAAAAATGTAACCTCAGAGTTATCTGTGTGTTCTTTTATATTCAGTTCTATTGCTTAATCTTCCAAGCATGCTGGGTCTGGGCCCATAATCTGGTGGCAGAGTATATAGCGGTGCTTGTGGTGTTGTTAGATGACACGCCTTTGGAGGCTAAACCAGGAATATAGGTTTATTATAGTGATCTGCACAATGGGTAACACAAGGTTAACTTGCAGGTATTGCAGTAGTAAATAGCATGTAATAACAGGCAGTTGTACACAGGTGTATGGTGCAGGTACTTATCGTTATCCTGTAGACGAATTTAAAGAATTATGGAGGTCTCTCTGGCAGTCTTGAAGCTGTGGTCTATGAGGCAGGGCAGCAGGGTTAGCGCTGTAAGAGCTATGTACAGGGGGACTCTATGGCGGTGATTGACAGCTCTCCAGTAGGTAGAAGTCCCGGGGCTCAGGACGCGCCATCCTGTCTCACACTACAGTGGGCGCACAGCACGGGACAGACTCCGTAAGGGCGTGGCTGACTGAAAAGGGCACGCTGGCACAGACTTTCCACCTGTCACATACACAGAGAAGGCGTGCTGGTAACAGACACACAGCGTGCGGGGACTGCCGAAAATTTAGGGTCGTAGCCTAATTAAAGGGGGCACGGCCTATACTCGCGGCTCTCCCATGAGGCCACGCCCCCGTTTTGATGCTATGGGGGCATGACCCAGAGGCTCTGTGGGTCAGAGCCTCTAGCCATGCACCCACCCCCTGGCTGCGGGAATAGACGTTGTGCGCATGCGCACAGCGTTTATTCCCCGCTGCTCAGCAGCCGACAGGGGGGACTCCCAACAGCCCCTCGCCACAGGACACTGCCGGCCACGGTACATTCCCGCGGAAATCGGGACTGTTGGGAGGTATGGATGTCAGCCGCCCGCCCAGAGCAGACGACGCCACACCTGCGTTCCCAGGGGGAACACCCAGCATTTTTTCTGGGGATGCCCATAAAACACTGGGTTTTCCCCTGCTCCAGCTTACTGTCTGCCACGCCCACCCCCTCTGGAATTGAACGGCCCAGCAAGTTGGAAACTCGCTGAAGCCCTTCACTCCCGGGGTTTGCACATACGTATAAACGCACATCTGCAAACCCCAAACATCGGGGAAGGGGATGAATTAGGCCCATTACAAGCCGGTCTGAATCCCCCCCCAAAGTGTGTTGGCCTGATAACACAGATATTGGACAGGGCACTCCTACAAAATGTAATGACACTCCATCATTTTGGGAAACACTTCCCGTCACCAACCCTTAATTGACTGATTGACAGGGTGTGGCTAAGGCTGTTTTCACACACTCCGGCTCCTGCCGGACGGTGAAATCCCGCACGGCCAGGGAGCCGTGCCACACACACTAATTGTGAATGGACACTATTGTGTCCATTCACACGGGACCGCCACGGCCCGGCCGCACGGTTGCAGCCGGATCCCGCCACTGGAAGGGACGGCTGCCGGGCTGTGGCCATCCCTTCCATGATAAACTAGTGTGTGAGGCATGGCTCCCTGGCCGTGCGGGATTTCACCGTCCGGCAGGAGCCGGAGTGTGTGAAACCAGCCTTAGGGAGCACTGTGTCCAACGAAGTAGTACCCATGCAGGACATTCTCAGAATATGTGCATATGCAGTACACAAAACAGCGGAGACGTCTACAATATTACAGGGTTGCCTACCCTCCTGGAATGGGCAGGAGGGTCCTGGAAATCGGTTCCCCCTCCTGGCCCCCAGAAAAGGAAGGCAAGCCCCACAGAATGCGGGCAGTCTCCCGCAAACACACACACCCCCCCCCCCCCCCCTCATATTGGAAGAGTTTAGTTGCGTAACATTCCAAGATGATTTATTCACAACCTTCTCGTATCTGCAGCCCACTGCTTTCATGTATTCACTCAGCTGTCAGGGAGCTACAACGCGTGACTCATACATTTCCATGAATTGGTGCCTTTGTGTCGCAGGCCTCGTGCAGCAATGTATGTATACGTGGTTATCAGATCACTGGCCACACTTGTAACCTTCCTGCAATATCAGCTTGGAGGCAGCATTCAGATATCAAAGCATCCAGAAGACGCGTTACTTCTTTTACCCACATTGGGATCACTTCCTAACAAAGATGCGCGTGTGGGAGCTATGGGCCGGATTCAGAGTTAATTTCAGAAGCAATGTAACATGTGCAGAGAGAGTAAAGCCTTGTTAACACGGTGACATATTGGCTAAGGGCTCATTTTGACTTAGCAATTTTGACTTAGCGGGCTATTCTGATTCACTTGGAAAGGCCCAATCACTGTCTAATGGACAAAACCATGTGCACTGCAGGTGGGGCAGATGTAACATGTGCAGAAAGTTAGATTTGGGTGTTTTATTGTTTCTGTGCAGGATAAATACTGGCTGCTTTATTTTTACACTGCAATACAGATTTTGGGGTACTTGTTTCCTAGCACGGCGCCCGTCGGGTCCCATCGCATACCTTAACTTAAGGTATGCGATGGGACCAACCGACCCGATTTTTGGGCTTTAAACACGTTTTTAACACACTTTGAAAATCGGTCGCTCCGCATGCCATTATAATGGCATGCGATGCGACCGACGCGGCCGACCCGATTTTTACATTGGAACCAATGTTATATGCCCCCCAGACCCGATTTTTAATTGTAAACCCACCCTGATGGTGAATTATGTGAAATGCCCCCCCATTGTTAACGCCACGCCATGATCAACGTCAACCCGAAGCGTGGCGAGCGGCGGTGGTACGCGTCCTCCGACCTTTTCATACCCCCACTATCCACGTCGGCTTGGAGACGATTTTATATAGTGTGGCGAGCGCAGCGAGCCACGAGCCCGAAGCGTGGCGAGCAGCCGCGTAATACGTCTGAAGTAATGCGTGCGCCCCCTCACGGGGCTCGCTGCGCTCGCCACACTATATAACATCAACTCCACGCCGACGTGGAGAGTGGGGGTATGAAAAGGTCGGAGGATGCGTACCGTCGCCGCTCGCCACGCTTCGGGTTGACGTTGATAGTGGCGTGGCGTTAACAGTGGCGTTAACATGCAATTTGGTTGCATGCGATGCGATCGACTTGATTTTTGCGACCCGATTTTATACAATTAAAATCGGTGGCGCCGTGCTAGGAAACAAGTACCGATTTCAGTTTGAAGTACACTCCCCACCCAAATCTAACTCTCTCTGCACATGTCATCAGCTTTCCGAGTGAATCAGAATAACCCCCTAACTAATGATAGTCCAATATCTAGTCAAATAGACAGTCTATCTATGCTAAGCAATCTATTCTAGACAATATTTACTTTTAGATTTGGGGGAGTTATTTTGTTTCTGTGCAGGGTAAATACTGGCTTCTTTATATTTACACTGCAATTTAGATTTCAGTTTGATCACACCTCACCCAAATCTAACTCTCTCCTCACGTTACATCTGCCCCTCCTGCAGCGCAGCATAGTTTTGTCCATTTGAGAAAGACTTGGCTTTTGTGATCAACTCAGAATCAGGATCTATACTTTGTGGGCCTGATGCTGGTAGACACGCTTAGCATCGATGTTTACCGTGCCACCTAACGCAGCCCGACGGGTGAGCAAATGCCTGCCCCCGCTGCCATGCGAATTTCCTCACTGCATTGTGAATTGCATCTGGGTCTGCGAACAGGGCGGGTGGCTGATATCATGCGACGTCAGCCGCCCTCCCCAGGCAGCTGCCCACCTGCATTCACATGGGGACGCCCAGCATTTTCCTGGGCGCACCCACTGTTTTTGTGGGAACGCCCAGGAAACGCTGGGGGAGACCCCCACCCATCGATTATCATAGTGAAATGGGTGCCTTCACCAACAGCAGGGGGACATGGATGCATGTGGAGTGATTTATCACGTGCTTCCATCCAGTGAATGGCTGTAAGAACACTGATTGGTTAACAACCCCAGCCATCTGGCTTCCGGTTCCGGCTCGCTACAGGACGCCCGCGTGAAAGCTGAGCTCCGTGGACGGCGGGACGGGCGGCACCCCTACCTTGCCGGATTGCGGTCCCCCTGCTTCTCACTTGAAGGCAGAACATTAAGGGAGTTGGGCGCAGTGTATGGAGAGGTTTCTCTCTCCCATGCCGAAGCGCCAGAGCCGTCGCACCGCAGTGAAGCAGCAGCCACAACAGCCCAAGATGGCGGCCACACCTCCGTCCCCTGCAGCAGGAGGATTGCGCTCTGAGGCACAGCACACGCTCGGACAGCCCTGCCAGCAACAGACAGCGCAGCTACAGGTACTGGGCACCTCAGACCCCCTTACCCACTCATTCCAGGGTACCCCTGAATGCTTATTGCGGGACATAACCAGAGAGGAGGATGATAGGGACACTGCAGCATACCAAAGCATGGTAAAAGCTATAAAAGCAACCATTGCGCCTATGTTTAAGGAACAGGCAGCAGCATTTCATGTGAGCTTTAATGACCTGAAGGGACACATTTCACAGCTCTCACAGAGGGTTTCCCATAATGAGTCACAAGTTGGAGTGGTTTTCCATGAGGTACAAGATTTGAAAGATCACAATGCCGCCCTCCAGAAAACTGTATATGCCCTCACCAACAAGGTGGATGACCTTGAAAATAGGTTGAGAAGATCTAACCTCAGGCTTGTGGGACTCCCAGAGACAGTGCGGGGCCCCGCTCTGCAACACTTTGTCCACAACACTCTGCCTACATTGTTGGGGGTAGAGAGTGATTTCACTGATATGGTCATAGAAAGAGCCCACAGATTGGGACCTGAAAAGGAGGGGGTAAATGTGAGACCCAGTCACAATTTTTAAATGCTTGAGCTACCTGCATAAGGAAATATTATGGACAGCGTCACGCAAGCAGAGATCACTACAGTGGGAAGGCCACAAGTTACACCTGTTTCAGGACTACTCTGCTGAGGTGACTAGGGCCAGAAAGGAGTTCACCAGCATTTGCTCTAAATTAATCGCAGAAAAGAAGAAATTCGCGCTGCTTTACCCAGCCAGGCTTAGAGTCTTTGAGGGGGACACTTTCAGAGACTTCTCTACAGCGGCCGATGCGAGAGCATATCTCAGGATGGAGTTTGCAGAAACTGCACAGTCGTGAGAACATTCATGTGATATATATGACTTGATGGATTCACGCTAAGGTTATCAGGCGGGACTGCAGGGGTATTTTAGGAGCATGCTCCTATCAATGATACTAGTTTAAGACAGCCGCAGAGAGATATTATTGCCGTTATGAGTGCGGAAAAGTTAACACTAATATATACAGTTATAGTAATGTTATAAGTAGAGACAGGATTATATGCATTTGCATATTTGCATATGCATTTGCATATTTTGCCCATTCTCACTGGTTATTGCATATTTTACCTAAAATCTAGTGATGGTGCATATTTTAGGCCCCACCCATGAGTCACAGCACTGCTTTGTCCTGTTGCTGCTGGGGCAATATGTGCGCAGAGTGGGGAACCTTGGATGTACGCTATGTCTGACACTGACTTTTATCAACATGGATTGGCAGCCTAGAGCAGTCAGGGCGGATGCCATTACGAAGCTCCGGAACCTTTGCCTGCCCCTCACCTGGGACTTTACACCAAGAGACAGACTTCTGCAGCAGAAGAGGCAGGCAGAAGTGTTGTGACAACACGCGGCGTGGAGAAAATGCCGTGTCACAGTGAGTATGCGGCGCAGGGAGGAAGCCTTCCCCTGCGTCGCCCTCACACGCTATGCTGACATTTGATCCATCTGCGCTGGAGATCAGGGTCCTTGTAGTTGATGCAAGAAGAGCTTTGGACGCTGCAGTATGTTGTAGCAACCAGCATACTGACATCTGCAGATGCTGGGGTTTATTTTAAGGTTTATTTGCAACTAATTTTATGCTGATTTTTAAATAAATAAGTTAAAAATTACTTTTTTTATTATTTAATGTAGCATATTTTAACACTTTTCATGCATATTTTAAGTATTTTTCATGCATATTTGCATGCATATTTCAAGCTTTTTTTGTTGCATATAATCCTGTCTCTAGTTATAAGGTTAATATTGGGGGGATTGTGATCTGTTTGATAATATATTGAAATTAGATAATAGGGGTGCCGGCCCTGCTACGCCGCCCGGGAAACTGGTTTAATCTAGGGGCGTAGAGGTAAAGGAAGTCAGGTAAATACCAAAACAGGGGTGTTGGTGAGGGAGGGGCTTCACTGGTGGGGCTCAATCCTCGCTGCAGGAATAGGGAATATATTGCTGTGTTATCTGAGAGTTGTCTCTCTCAAGGGGAAAGTTATTTTTGTTTGTATTGTTGGAGGGGAGGGGGGGAAGGCACAGGGACCTGTCCTTCCGGGTTCTATGTATATTTTGGGGGGAAGTTGGGGGGGGGGGAAAGGGGGGTGGGAATGGGGACTCGGTGCGTCAAGGTCTAGAAAGTATCACAGTGCTAATGTGTTATGGCTAATATAAAATTTTGCTCGTGGAACGTGGGAGGCATCAATTCCCCGATTAAGAGGAAAAAATTACTCTTATACCTTAGAAAACAAAAGGCGGACATAGCTCTACTTCAAGAGACTCATCTCACTGATAGTGAGCATGCTAAATTGGGAGCCTTGGGGTTTAAAGTTGAGGCATATGCCTCCTTTACCTCTAAAGCTAGAGGGGTAGTAGTCCTGTCACGCAAAACACTGGGAGTGGTAGTCAGCAACATCATCAAAGACCCGGAGGGCCGCTATGTTGTAGCAGAGATGACCATACACGGAGAACAATTTGTTCTGTGCAGTGTGTACGCGCCCAATGTCTACTAAAAAAAATTTTTTGCCCACTTATTGACAAAATTAATGCCATATGCAGATTCCCGACTAATAATAGGGGGGGATTTTAACATGGTAGCCCAACCGTCCTTAAATAAATCCTCTAAACCAAAAAGAAGCCCTGCAAAACCAGCGTTGGGGATAGGTGAAATTGCAACCCAGCTCCAGGTGGTAGATGGTTGGAGGTTGTTACATCCCACAGACAGGGAATATTGTTGTATTTCAGCGGCACATGGTACAATGTCACGCATTGACTACATACTCCTATCCACGGGTCTCTGTGGCCGCTTACTTGATACCGGTATGGAACCGATATGTCTGTCGGATCATGCTGTGATATGGGTACTAGTGGAGACAGCCCTAGATGTAGGGGGACATCGTCAGTGGCGGTTCCCTTCTTATCTGGCTTCCTCCAAAACTTTTAGAGATGCTTTAGAGGTCAAATGGATGGAGTATCAACATAACAACAGGGAACATGATATAGATCCGTTTTTAAAATGGCAGGCGGCTAAAGCGGTGCTTAGAGGGGAAATAATCTCATTTGTCAAGAAATATCGGAAAGAAAGATCGGAGGACATAGTCAAGGCCCAGGAACTATTAACATCAACATACGCTACCTATAGCTCATCCCCTAACTTGGTCCATAAACAGAAATATTCCCAGGCCAAGACTCAATTCGAGGCATTGCTAGAATCTCAAACACTGCGGTGCATAAACAACACAAACTTCCAATTTTATAAACATGGTAACAAAAATGGGAGACTATTGGCCAATTTAATGAGAGGCACTAGGCCATCAACATATATTAAATCCCTCAAAACCTCGGGAGGCGCAAGGGTACATAGGGGATCTGATATCACTGATACCCTTAGGGGATTTTACTCAAACCTGTATTCTCAGGGGGAAATCAATCGGGAGAATAAGGAAAATTTTTGGGCTTCTATTTCAGTTCCTAAAATTTCTAGTTCCGCAGCGGAGCGTATTGTAGCGCCTATAACAACAGAGGAAGTAACGCAAGCTATATCTAAGCTTAAACCCCTTAAAGCCCCAGGGCCAGATGGATAATCTGGGGAATTTTACAAGATACTGAAAGCAAGGGTGGGAGACTCTTTGGTGCAGGTGTTTAATGCTATACTGCAGGGCCAACCAACCCCATTGTATTTTAACTCAGCAGTAGTAAAGGTACTCCCGAAACCTGGTAGGGACCCAGAAGAGCCGAGCTCGTATAGGCCCATTTCACTGTTGAACACTGACTACAAATTGTTCACAAAAATACTGTCCGAAAGAATAAAACATATTTTGCCTACAGTCATCTCCGAGGACCAAACTGGATTTATAAGTGGTCGGCACTCGGTGGTAAATGTACGTAAATTGCTGACCGTGATCCAACAGTTGGGAAGGGAGGGGGGCTCAGGTGACCGGGTCGTTCTGTCTATGGATGCTGAGAAGGCGTTCGATCTGGTCACCTGGGACCATCTATATGAAACGATGAAGAGATTTGGATTTCCCCCAGCCTTCATCGGAACTATACAATCTCTATATATACAACCATACACGCAGGTGGCATGTAATGGTCACATATCCCCCCCGTTTCTGGTCCAAAGAGGGACGAGACAAGGGTGTCCACTGTCGCCGTTGCTATTTGCTCTGGCCTTGGAGCCCTTGGCAATAGCTCTACGAGAGAGTACACATTATAGGGGCATTACATTGGGAGCAATAGAATTGAAGGTCAGCCTCTTTGCTGATGACATGCTTCTTTTTGTATCAAAATTGACCGAATCCTTACCTGCCATCAGGAAACTGATAGAAGAGTTTGGTTCCTTTGCAGGATATAAGATAAATTTCCACAAGTCAGAGATTTTACAGGTGCTAGGGCCCCAGACAGATGAGCTTTGCGCGCAAAATACCCTTCCCTTCAAGCTTAGTACAGATAACATTAAATATCTGGGCATAAATATTCCAGGCAAAATCAGAGACTTATACAAAATTAACTTCTCTCCTATAATTGAAGATATCAGAAAATTGCTGGAGGGGTGGAAGGAACTGCCACTCTCATTGCTGGGAAGAGCTGCGGTGCTACAGGCCATAGTATTCCCCAAACTATCCTATTACATCCAAATGCTCCCAATCCGGGTATCTAGGCAAGATATAGGGAAGATAAATACGGCCTTTTTCTCGTTTTTGTGGCAGGGCAAGAAACCACGGATTTCTAGATCTAAAACATACCTCAAAAAGGCGGACGGGGGGTTAGGAATACCAAATGTGTTGGCCTTCAGCCAGGCAGTTTTTATGAGATATGCCCTGGACTGGCTCCAGGGAACTAGCTCCTATACTAATAGAATTCTGGAGGAGGAAAATGTCTCACCATATTCATTGGCGGGGTTGCTCCACGTTCCACGGGCAAAGTTGCCACAGCAGGTCCGGGAAAATATTATTGTTAGGGACACATACTCCGCATGGTTGGCAATCAACAAGTGCATGGGCAGAAACTTTCAAAACACGAAATATGACACCTTCTGGGGAAACCCCGGATTCACTCCTGGGATGACGGAGAAGGGGTATGAAAGATGGAAAAGACAAGGAATTTTGGCAGTTAAGGATGTGTTCGACCCGGGGGGACATTTGCTTTCTTTTCAAAAGCTTTCAGTTAAATACTCTCTGCCAAATAGGGACTTTTTTATGTATTTGCAAATCAGACATTTTATTCAGTCAAAAGGAAACCCAATGATAGACAAGGAAAGACAAGATGTAATGCAGCAAGTATTTGCTTTAAGTTCTACTGGGCCATTCCGAATTAAATATATGTATGGTGATATACTACCAGTCACACCTGAAGCAGTTTGGCAAGCAATGGGGCTTAAGTGGCAGGCAGACATTCCAGGAGTGGGCTCGGGAGATACATTACATAAACACATGGAAAAAACATTGAAGGTGTTGCAGTCGGCCATGCTGCAGGAGGTGCACATAAAGACGCTACATAGAGCGTATATCTCACAAGCCCAAAGAAAGCACTTTGTCCCGGGAGAACTGGGGATATGTCTTAAATGTAAAAGCTCAAACGCAACGTTCTTTCACCATTTGTGGGAATGCGGGAAAGTCAGAAAATTTTGGGACAAGGTGATGATGTATATAAATAATATATGTGGGTTACGCTTAGTTAAAGATCCATTGGCTATGTTATGTGCGAATTTCTCACAATGGAATCTTCACGGCAGGAAAACAGAATTGTTTCCATTTCTCACCTTAATAGTGACAGTTGCGAAGAAAGTAATCTTACGCAACTGGACTACCTCAGCATCCCCATTATTGCATGATGTTAAGTCTACTTTAACGCAACTGTTGTATTTTGATAGAAAAGCCACTCTGCCGATGGTGGAGGAAGGAGTCAAGAAATTTCATGCAAAGTGGGGGGTATACATAGCGTCAATGGAGGAAAATGAAAGGAAACATGTTATGAAGGTGTTTGAAGGCACAACCTGGTACCTGCTTAGATCACTAACAGTTAGTTGAGGCGCACCGAGTCCTAGTTGTGGGTGGGCAAGGGAGGGGGGGGGGGGGCAGTTCATGTTGTAGGGGTAGTTGACTGGTTGTTGAAATTTTTAAGGAATATATTGTATCAGACAGGTAATCAGGCGAATGTAGGTAGAGACGAGGAAATTAAAGGGTTACTCTTTTGAACACACCTATAAATGAGAAAGGGAGGTCAAATATTGAGAAGGGAAAGAGGTGCAATAGAAAAAGTGAGTTCTCAGGGATTGAAGAAAGGAAAGGCTATACACCTGACGCGAATACACCCATGGAAAGAAATACCATTTATGCACGGTTTTCATATGGTAATGTACTTTATTTGCTGATTGTTTTGATACAAGAGATTGATGTTTAGCTATGTATAACAACTATTACATGCAATACTTTAATAAAAACGTTTTGGAAAAAAAAAAAACAACCCCAGCCATCTACCAATCAACATTCTGACACTTTTTCACTGTCTGGCTGCAGACAGGGAGGCTGATAGACAGGGCCGGTGCTAGTGATTACAACGCCCCAGAGGTGGGTGGGGGGTGCCTCGCCGCTCACCCGATCTGCACCCGCCACTCACCCACCGGGTGGGGGGAGGCTGATGCGCCCACCGCCGCCGGGTCACTCCAGGGGGGGGGGACTCTCCTCAGCGGCGATTGACAGTGGTGGCTCAGGAAGCGTTGCTATGATGGTGCCAGGGGAGAAGCTTGTGCTGATAGTGAGACAGCGCAAGTTCAGTGTCCCCATGCGCTGTGTGTCTGATGGCACCATCATAGCAGAGCAGCGCTTCCTGAGCTCCTGCTGTCAATCACCGCCCGGGAGAGTTCCTGCACAGCGCCGCCGGGGATTTCTGGTCAGCACCACCGCTCGCCTGCTGTACGGTGGGAGTGGGGGTGGGGTAGGGGTGCGGGTGCTGCTGCAGCTCACCTCACCTGGCTCCAGGGTGCGAAAGGGGGGTACACAGTGACCTGCTCCGTCCCAAGTGCCGCCCTCCAGTGGCCGGCGCCCTAGGCAAATGCCTAAAGCTGCCAAGTGGTGGCCGGCCCTGCTGATAGAGAATACTGCCAGGCCACTGTGTCAGTCATCATCAGAGTAGTTGAACAGCATCCTCTACCTGCCTCTCAATAAGCTCCAGAGGCATCGGCCTGAGGCCATTACCCCAGCCCAGAATGCCTCTGCTCAAAGGCCCCTAGCATCAAGGGCTCCTGGGCAGCTGTGCAGTGACCAGATACCTTAAGATGGGCCTGGCCCTGTACCCACCTCTGCATCAGAAGTTATTCTTTTCTGTAACTTTGTCACTAATATTTGATAAGAAGATCTCATACTGGACAGGTTTTACTGTAGTACGATTAGTGCCTCATTCATATACAGTTGGAGCCGCTCTCTGTTTTGCTGCCATTTCGCTATAGCTGGTGGAGATCGGGACTGGGACATGTGTGCGTCCCATTGCCGAGAATGTAGCGCGTATGGCAGGCTCCATCCGTATGACTGCATTCAAACGCTATCATTATGGCAAGTTTGAAGCATTGGTATCAGGCCCCACACACCCCCGGCCAGCCTTCCCTTCACAGCAGTATCATTTCTGTGATATCGCTTAACCGCAGAAAGACAATATCATGTACACAGCTGCTAGAAGGTTCTCCTAAATCGCGTTCCAGCCTCCCAGAGGGCTTCCAGGTGTCCCTAGCAAACAGACAATCATACCAACATACTGGCCCAAATGTAATAGGGTGAGAGTTTCAGAAAGTGAGAGATTTTGGGAGAGTTTTCCCATTTTTTTTAAAGCAGCAATCAATTACATGGCAAAATCAACCTGGTTTTGCAGTGTAATTGATTGCTGCTTTAAAAAAAAATGGGAAAACTCTCCCAAAATCTCTCACTTTCTGAAACTCTCACCCTATTACATTTGGCCCGCTGTGTTTATTTTGTGCCAACTTATACTCCTTTTACACCTAAAAGCCGGGTCGCACCCAGGTTTTTTGAACTTGGCTCAAACCCGGAGACGGGGCCTGAGCCTGCGCTGGGAGAACACAGCAACTCCCAGCACCAGCTTTTCCATTGCAGTGAACGGTAGTGACCCAGGTTACCTGTTTACCTCTGATTGGTTGCTATGGCCAACATGTCTCTCTTCTAAAAACTCACAAATGAGTAAATTTACCGGTACTTGTGTATTATCAGGGCGCCCAAAAAATCGGCCGCAAATCGCATGCAAAAATCAGATGCGATTTTGCGGTCGATTTTCGGCCGATTTTTAGCGTTTTCCGGCCAATTTGCATGCTGTTCCATGATAGCACACTTTGCACACCCCCAATTTTCATTGTAGTGCATCACATCGCATGCAATATAGTGGCATGCGATGCAATTTTTAATTGTACAAGCACCCTGATGGGTGCTTACAATGGTAAATGCACCCCCATTGTCAATGCCACCCCCACTATCAATGCCAACCCGAAGCGTGGCGAGCGCAGCGAGCCCGCTAGGGGCGGCGGTACGCGTCCTCCAACCTTTTCATACCCCCACTATCCACATCGGCGTTGAGTTGACTTTAGATAGTGTGGCGAGCGCAGCAAGCCCCGCGAGGGGATGTGGAATACATGTAAAGTAATCCGCGTGCGCTCGCCACACTATCTAAAATCTACTACACGCCGACGTGGATAGTGGGGGTATGAAAAGGTCAGAAGACGCGTACCGCCGCCGCTCGCCGTGCTTCGGGTTGGCGTTGATAGTGGGGGTGTCCATTGACAATGGGGGTGCATTTAACATTGCGAATCGCATCGCATGCCACTTGCTGGCATGCAATGCGATGCGATATGTAATTGTACAATCAGGGCCATTTTCCTGAAAATTGCATCGCATACCATCGCATAGTACCTGGGGGTGTGCAAGGATGGAATAGCATGCAAATCGGCAGGAAATGGACGAAAATCGGCAAAAAAATCGGCAGCAAATCGGACGCTAAATCGCATAGCAGATCGAATCGGCCCAAAATCGGCCGATAAATCGGATGCGATTTACATTAAATCGGGCGCCCTGATAATACACAAGTACCAATGTACCCCTTAAGGCTTCCATACACTAGGGAAAATCACATGCAATCAATGAAAAGTGTCCAAATTGCATGGGATTGACAGGTCCGATGCGATATATCAATAGACCGCACATGCATATGGATCATAGCACACATGCGTAAGGCAGGGGTTCCCAAACTTTTTTGAATCACGGCGACCTAAAGCATCAAAATATTTTCAAGGCACCCCTAGGCCAAATGCTTAGCGAGAAATTCAGAAAAAAAATATTAAATGAAGTGCAGTGTGTTTATACAGATGTATGTCACAGTTATCTGGTGAGGGACAGGATTTGCTCCTGTTTGTCCACATATATTATGATTGGCAGCCACCAGCACTGGTTTTGCCTGGTACATTGACCATAAATAATATGAATTGATCTTGGTCCACCAACCCAAGGCACCCCTGCAAGTGTCCTGAGGCACCCCAGGGAGCCTAGGCACACAGTTTGGGAACCGCTGGGGTAAGGCCTTTCTGCGATAAAAATCACGGGTTTTTATTTATTTATTTTTTAATCACTGGCTGTACGCAATTTGATTGGCAGGAAGTTGGCGTTTGTGGGTGGGAGCCGGAGTGTCAGGGAAATTGCCCAGGCGTTTTAGGGGAAGGTATGTGACGTCAGCTCCGGCCCTGATCCGACTGTTTCTATCCCAGCTGCCAAGGAGCCGACTTTCTCGGCTCCTGATTGGCCAGAAATCATTCTGAGCAGAGACGCCGAGGAAGAAGGATCTCTGCATCTCTATTGTGCAGCGGAGGCGGAGCGGGTACCACTGCAGCCGGGAGCAGCGCGACTTCAACAGAAGATGCCGGGGTGGTCGCCACAGGAGCAGGTGAGTAGGATGACCACGCCCCCACTCCAGATGATCCGCCGGCCGCCACACCCCTTTCCCTCCTTATCAACAGCCCCTGCCTCACTGAACTGGCTGCCCTCTCAGCCGGAAAGTATGCAAGCTGGCTAACGTACATTGGAGGCCATGGTCAGACCCAAGCAACAGAACTGTACAAGGAAAAGACAATTATTAGCTGGTAGTACTGCTGATTCTCCTGTAATACAGGGCTATGGTATTAAAGGTTGACAGTGTCTAAGTCGACAGTCAATATGTCAACACCAAATGGTCAACATGGACAAGTATGAAAAAGTAAAAAAAAATGGGAAAGTAAGAGACTCACTCAACTTCCAGACTCAACACTCTGAATACAGACCTTGGAGATGACGTCTGTTTGGGTGTGGATCGTTTGGTCGACAAGCATTGAGTCGACAACACTAGGTCAACAGGCAGCAAGGTCGACATGGGTCAATGTCGAGAGGACATTAGGTCAACACAAACATTGGGTCAACATGGGCAAGGTCGACAGTCAAAAGTTCGACGTGGGCTTGTTTTATGACCCGAATGTCAACACTATCAACATGGACACAGTTTGAAGGGCACCGCTGCACTCGGCACACTATTATATTCTCCCTCCATGCCCTAGTGGATGGTAGGGCATGAAATACCACCTGTCGGCACATGTAGTCTCAAAAAACAGTCAAAAACCCCATGTCGACCTTGCTCATGTCGACCTAGTTGTTGTAGACCTAATGACCGTATACCGTCTGTTTGCGGAGTGTACATTAATAATGGTAACAATAGTAATGTTATTTATTTAGCACATTTCTACTGTAATGGAGCATACACACGGGGAGATATCACTTTCTCAAACCTCCCAACATGACCCTCTCCAGGAGGGACACAATGCTCTACTCCTGGTCTTCTCTCTTCATTTATGATTGCCATCACCTGTGTGAAAGCACCTTTCTTATCAATTAACCTGTTCAAAACAGGTGATGGCATTTATACAGTAAGAGGGAAGTCCAGGAGCAGAGCAATGTCCCTCCTGGAGAGGGTCATGTTGGAAGATATGCTTTCTATTCGACCCCTATTCAATCTGGGTCTTGGTTGGTTACAATGTTCACATTCGATTTGTAGCACAAATCTGCACTATATAGTCTTGCCTGACAAGACTATTTTTCTATTCGATTTACACTGCACGGGAGCGTGCATCAGGATCAAATCTGCATCGAATGTAGAAAAAACATTCGATGCCCATTCCATTTTGCTTCTATAAGCAAAATCGAATAGAAAAATAGTGGACATCTCACCGTGTGTACCCTCTATAACAGTATTGTTGGCATTGTCATAAAATAACAATACTGACACCAAGGTATATTGTGAAAACAAAACAGTTTTACGAAGTCACAGGGTCTGTTCTACATAAAAACCAAAGTTGTTTACACCACAACTAGGAGTAACAACCAAACTCCTTGGCTGATTAACATCACGCAGTCATCAGGTGGTTATAGACAAAGCATACAGTCTACAAACAAAGAATCACGCGGTGTAAAGATTTTCCCTTTTTGTGCCAACAGCACTACCAATAAACATTCCCAACACAGGGTCTTATTCTAGTTCACTCTTAAGGTGCTCACGTTTTCATCCCCCTAATGGTCGCTGGTTGGAGGAGCATGCTCCTCCAACCAGCGACTTCCCCTGCCTCTTCTCCCGGCAGTGTGACATTTTCATCAGTAACCATCTCTGTCCCTAAATGGCTGTGTAGCTGATACCTCCCAATATGACACTCTCCAGGAGGGACACAATGCTCTGTTACTGGACTTCCCTCTTAATGTATTGCCATCACCTGTTTCACACAGGTTAATTGATAAGAAAGGTGCTTCAACACAGGTAATGGCAATCATAAATTAAGGAAAAGCCCAGAAACAGGGCAATTTGTCCCTCAAGTAGAGGGTAATGTTGGTAGGTATGTTTTAGGGTCCTCAGCACCCAGAGCAAAGGACTGGTACAGTTGTGTATCATCTGCATGGCAGTGGTAGACCAGGCCATGATGTTGGATTAACGCCCATAGTGGCAGCATATAGTCAGAAGAAGAACAAAAATGGGGTGGCGCTGTAAATGGGATAAAGTCAATTTACCTACAGTCAAAGTTCGGACCACCATTGACCAACGGTCTCAATTCTGATTAATTCCAAATATCCATATTCATTATGCCAAAACGATTTTCTCTTTGAAAATTACATATATTTTTATTACAATGGCATAAGCACACCCCTGGGCTGTGGGTGGCGGGGACAGCCCCAGGCTTCAGCCCGGCCCTTTATTAGGGGGGGGGTCCCCATTCCCCCAGGGACCCTGCCTGAGCTGACCAGCCATGGTGCTCATGCTTTGGCCAGGGGACCTTATGTAAAAGAGTCCCCCGGCTGTGGCATGACAGTGCTGGCTGTTTCAGCCCGGTGCTGGTTTCTGAAACACAGGGGACCCCTACTCCTTTTGTCCCATGTATTTTGGGAACCAGGACCGGGCCAACAGATTGGTGTTGCTTATAGAAATACAGGGGGACCCAAGCTCCCCCCCCCCCCCCTGTATTTCTGTAACCAGGACAGATCCATGAGCCCAGGACTGGTTATAGCCAGGTGGGGGACCCCCCTCGGGCCCCACTCCCCCTCCAGTCCCCTATTGCAGGTGTGAGCACGGCTCCTGGGACAGAAGTGACGCCACACAGCTCCATTGCAAGAGCTACGGTCCCACTTTGATCTCACTGTGAACCAGCAGGTGCCTTTAGGGCTTGGAGCCCCATTGACTCTAGGAGTTGCGCCCCTGTTCCTGTCCTATACCCAACATACTATGGGGCCAATTCAGGACTGCTCCTAGCGATCTGAATTCGGCCCCAGCCCCGATGGTCAGGGTTTGCGCACGCACATTTTTGCACTTTTGCAAACCCCGGTACCAAAGGGCTTCAGCGAGTGACATACTCACCGGGCCATTCGTTGCGGGGAGGGAGGGCCCAGGGGGACAGAAACGTCCCTGAAGCAGGGGAATGCCCAGCGTTTATGGGCATCACCATGAAAACACAGGGGGGGGGGGGGCGATGCCTGCAGGGGGGGCTGAATAGTTTAGACTGACTTTTCTTTGGGAAGGAAAGACAAATCATCTGACGGTCAGCAACCATCGCATGATTTCTCTCCCCTTTGGCCGCATTCGGGGGGGGGGGGGTGCTTGGCCAGGTGGTGGGTGGCACTTCAGGGCTCGCTAAGCGAACAACCACTGCTTGGCAAGCCTTGCTGAATCAGGCCCTACCCATTCTACTCCCTGCCCTATGCCCCACCATACTACCTCTCTCTGTGCGCAGTACCCACCCATCTACCTGCCCTATGCCCCACCATACTACCTCTATCTGTGCGCAGTACCCACCCATCTACCTGCCCTATGCCCCACCATACTACCTCTCTCTGTGCGCAGTACCCACCCATCTACCTGCCCTATGCCCCACCATACTACCTCTATCTGTGCGCAGTACCCACCCATCTACCTGCCCTATGCCCCACCATATAACCTCTATCTGTGCGCAGCACCCACCCATCTACCTGCCCTATGCCCCACCATACTACCTCTCTCTGTGCGCAGCACCCACCCATCTACCTGCCCTATGCCCCACCATACTACCTCTATCTGTGCGCAGTACCCACCCATCTACCTGCCCTATGCCCCACCATACTACCTCTATCTGTGCGCAGTACCCACCCATCTACCTGCCCTATGCCCCACCATACTACCTCTATCTGTGCGCAGTACCCACCCATCTACCTGCCCTATGCCCCACCATATAACCTCTATCTGTGCGCAGTACCCACCCATCTACCTGCCCTATGCCCCACCATACTACCTCTATCTGTGCGCAGTACCCACCCATCTACCTGCCCTATGCCCCACCATACTACCTCTCTCTGTGCGCAGTACCCACCCATCTACCTGCCCTATGCCCCACCATACTACCTCTATCTGTGCGCAGTACCCACCCATCTACCTGCCCTATGCCCCACCATACTACCTCTATGTGTGCGCAGTACCCACCCATCTACCTGCCCTATGCCCCACCATACTACCTCTCTCTGTGCGCAGCACCCACCCATCTACCTGCCCTATGCCCCACCATACTACCTCTCTCTGTGCGCAGTACCCACCCATCTACCTGCCCTATGCCCCACCATATAACCTCTATCTGTGCGCAGTACCCACCCATCTACCTGCCCTATGCCCCACCATACTACCTCTATCTGTGCGCAGTACCCACCCATCTACCTGCCCTATGCCCCACCATACTACCTCTATCTGTGCGCAGTACCCACCCATCTACCTGCCCTATGCCCCACCATACTACCTCTCTCTGTGCGCAGTACCCACCCATCTACCTGCCCTATGCCCCACCATACTACCTCTCTCTGTGCGCAGTACCCACCCATCTACCTGCCCTATGCCCCACCATATAACCTCTATCTGTGCGCAGTACCCACCCATCTACCTGCCCTATGCCCCACCATACTACCTCTCTCTGTGCGCAGTACCCACCCATCTACCTGCCCTATGCCCCACCATACTACCTCTATCTGTGCGCAGTACCCACCCATCTACCTGCCCTATGCCCCACCATACTACCTCTATGTGTGCGCAGTACCCACCCATCTACCTGCCCTATGCCCCACCATACTACCTCTCTCTGTGCGCAGCACCCACCCATCTACCTGCCCTATGCCCCACCATACTACCTCTCTCTGTGCGCAGTACCCACCCATCTACCTGCCCTATGCCCCACCATATAACCTCTATCTGTGCGCAGTACCCACCCATCTACCTGCCCTATGCCCCACCATACTACCTCTATCTGTGCGCAGTACCCACCCATCTACCTGCCCTATGCCCCACCATACTACCTCTCTCTGTGCGCAGTACCCACCCATCTACCTGCCCTATGCCCCACCATACTACCTCTCTCTGTGCGCAGTACCCACCCATCTACCTGCCCTATGCCCCACCATACTACCTCTCTCTGTGCGCAGTACCCACCCATCTACCTGCCCTATGCCCCACCATACTACCTCTCTCTGTGCGCAGTACCCACCCATCTACCTGCCCTATGCCCCACCATACTACCTCTCTCTGTGCGCAGTACCCACCCATCTACCTGCCCTATGCCCCACCATACTACCTCTCTCTGTGCGCAGTACCCACCCATCTACCTGCCCTATGCCCCACCATACTACCTCTCTCTGTGCGCAGTACCCACCCATCTACCTGCCCTATGCCCCACCATACTACCTCTCTCTGTGCGCAGTACCCACCCATCTACCTGCCCTATGCCCCACCATACTACCTCTCTCTGTGCGCAGTACCCACCCATCTACCTGCCCTATGCCCCACCATACTACCTCTCTCTGTGCGCAGTACCCACCCATCTACCTGTCCTATGCCCCACCATACTACCTCTCTCTGTGCGCAGTATCCACCCATCTACCTGCCCTATGCCCCACCATATAACCTCTATCTGTGCGCAGTACCCACCCATCTACCTGCCCTATGCCCCACCATACTACCTCTCTCTGTGCGCAGTACCCACCCATCTACCTGCCCTATGCCCCACCATACTACCTCTATATGTGCGCAGTACCCACCCATCTACCTGCCCTATGCCCCACCATACTACCTCTATCTGTGCGCAGTACCCACCCATCTACCTGCCCTATGCCCCACCATACTACCTCTATCTGTGCGCAGTACCCACCCATCTACCTGCCCTATGCCCCACCATACTACCTCTATATGTGCGCAGTACCCACCCATCTACCTGCCCTATGCCCCACCATACTACCTCTCTCTGTGCGCAGTACCCACCCATATGCCTGCCCTACATCCCACCATACTACTCGCCCATCTACCTGCCCTACCACCTGTATGCGAACAAATTACCCACACTTCTGCCTGCCCTATACCCCGCCATCCTACCGCTATCTGAGCGCACTAAACCTGCCCTATACCCGCCATCCTACCTTTATCCGAGCACATTACTCCCATTTCTTCCTGCCATATTACCTCAATCCGATTGCACTACCTACACTTCTCCCTGCCCTATACCCCGCCATCCTACCTCTATCTAAGCGCACTACCCTCCCATCTCCCTGCACTACACCCTGCCATTCTACCCATCTCCCTGCCCTATTACCTCCATCCGAACGCACTTCCCTGCCCTACACCCCGCTATTCTACCTCTGTCTGAGCCCTATACCCCGCTGTACTACTTCTATCTGCACGCAGTACCCCGCTTTTTCAACCACCTTGAAAAAGCTGTTCTTGTACAGTGAAACGCGTTGGTATTTTCCAGGGACCTGTCTGAGACCTGCCACTTTTTTTTTCCTGCCCAATCATCTGGACTTGCACTTTGTTCCCTTCATTTGGGACAACTCTCACCCCAAGCACCTACGCACTTTAAGAGAGGACCCCCATACCAATGAAGTCCTGGCGGACCGGGACACCTCCAAAAAACCTATGGAGATTGTAGATTGGAGTACCATTTCCTAACAAGCACAGCCGCACTTTAGAGAGGATCCCCACAAGCCATTTCAGTCCTCCCAAAAGGACCGGGACACCTCCAGCAGCACACTAGGTTTATATCAATTGGACTCCTACTTCATCTCTCTCCAATCGTGCTGTATCTTTTGAGTGACCAGAGCAGGTTATACAATTTATTCTTCTTGGCAGGTCCATATATCATTCTGTTTTTAATCATAAATTGCCACATTGTATGTTTTTACTGCTGTTTTTTATTACATTTCATTATTAATAAATATGTATTGTACAATATATTATTTGTATCATTAAAAGAGCACTGCATAACCCCCCCTTTTTTGTGGAGCATGGGGCAGCCTGGGCCGCAGGCAGATTGCCAATGGACTCCCTCGGCAGCTCTTGGTCCGGTGTGAATGCCAGCAGATCATAGTACCAGAGCCTGGGCACATACACTTGGTCTGTACCGGCCCCTGATTTATTTGATGCTTCAATCTTGTTCAGCTCCTTTTTGAACACTGTCCTCATGTTGGCAATCCTTGCCCGCACCCATTCAATGTTTGCCGTGGGGTAGTAACCAGCTCCTCCAGCGCTGCAGCTCTCTTCTGCCTATTCGAATAATCTCTGGATTTACTATTCCAGAGACAATTCTGGTCTCTGTAGGCCACAATGAACTCTCGACATTCTTCTCAGCCATTTTCGAAATGCCTGTTCAAAAATAAAACATAATGGACATTACTTTCATGATACGCACAACAAATACATGAATAAAGCCTATGTCATAACAACAATAAACTGTGGTTGAGTACTCACCAAGGGAAAGAATGTGTATTCTGCTGTTTACGTTCACTTATTTCTGCTGAATGAAGACTCTTTTGTGTTGCACACGCGCAGAGAAAACATGTTGCAGGCGCGCAGAGAAAACTGTGTGATTGGTTTATAGAGCTCGAATGTCCGGCCCATGCACGTGTTCAGTTGCACAAACAACGAGCCATGTACTGCTTTCAGATTGCAAAACTGGCTTTTGACCCTGTATTTGAAAACGCTTATAGCAAACCACTATAAAGACGAGGTACGCGTCTAAAAATTAGTCAGCCGGCAAGGTGACTACACTTCTATATAGACGGGATACGCGTCTAAAAATTAGTCACCCGGATAGGTGACTAAACTTCTATATAGACGGGGTACGCGTATATCTATATAGATAGATAACAAATCATAGCAGATATACATATATATATTTAATATATACTCCATATTGAAATGCTATAAAGAATAATGGGAATGAAACCATATATATATTTAATTGATTATTTCTTTCAATATACATGGGGAGAGGTGAGCGCTTCTTGTGCTGTAGGAGAGATCATGCAGCTATGGAATGCCCACATGGCCAGCATATCGATCTTGCAATTATACTGCCAAAATTTTGTTCCGATATGGGCCCGTCCGGTCGGATGAATATTAAACAGCACTGAACCTTCGACCGACCAATAATGGACAGACAAGACCGTTCTTCGATCGTACAGAGGGAATCGGGACAGGGTACACACCTATACAATCGAATGGCCGTTCATCCCAGAACGGAAGAACGGCCCGATGATTGTATATATGTGTACCCTGCTTAACACTGGAGACTACCATATCTCCCAACATGACTCTCTCCAGGAGGGACACATTGCTCTTCTCCTGCACTTTCCTCATAATGTATGATTGCCATCACCTGTGTTGAACAGGTTAATTGCTAAGAAGGGTGTTTCAACACAGGTGATGGTAATCGTACATTTAAGAGGAAAGTGCAGGAGCAGAGCAATGCGTGTCCCTCCTGGAGAGGGTCATGTTGGGAGGTATGGACTACTGAGAGCAGCAGAGATTCCTGTCACCTCCCCTGTACTGCCTGCTGTAATGGTAACACAACCTGCCACTGTGTGCGCTACAATGCACCTCACTGCACTCCAGTCCTTTTACTCCCCGACTCCGACCCCTGCATCTCGACTCGCACTGTAGCTCTGACCCAGCAGCTGGCCAACCACAGCTCTCCTGTTATCCCCCACTGCACTGTGCGTACACGAGTCCCACGCAGGGATTGGTGCTTCATGCGCCGCTTGCCTATTGGAGGAGAGTGGACAGAGGGGCGGGGCCAAGCGCAGCAGGGAAGTCAGTGACTGCGGGCTCCCAGCAGCAGCATCCGGTCACCGGTGAACGGCGCCCCGCGCTCCTCCTCCTTCACCAGCACCGAGCGGTGGGTTCCCCCCTCCCCGGGACACGGCTGCCAGGTACGTGCCTCTGGGTGACCGCGCTGTCCGTCCACTGACAGGGCTCCCTCCCCCTGCTCTGACATATACACCTCCATTGTTCCCAGCCGTGCTCCACACAACCCTATTGTGCCTGTGCTCAGTCTACTCCCCTCCTCTCTGTGCCCAGTACTGCTGCCATCCCCGCTGTGCCCAGTGCTACTGCTACCCACTTTCTGCTCATTGCTAAAGCTGTGCCCGGTGCTACAGCTGTGCCCAGTACTGCTGCCATCCCCACTGTGCCCACTGCTACTCCCTTTGTGCCTATTGCTACAGCTGTGCCCAGTGCTGCTGGCATCCCCGCTGTGCCCAGTGCTGCTGGCATCCCCGCTGTGCCCAGTGCTGCTGGCATCCCCGCTGTGCCCAGTGCTACTGCCATCCCCACCGTTCACAGTACTGCTGCCATCCCTGCTGTGCCCATTATTACTGCCATCCTGGCTGTGCCCAGTGGGTAATTGTGTAGTTTCATGGTGCCAGCATGGCGCCGTGCGTCTGAGTCCCCTTGCGGACCGCCCAGTGCTTCCGCCATACATAGTGTTTCTGCTTTGCATAGTGCTACACCTATCCCCAGTGTTCCCACTTTGCCTAGTGCTGCTGCCATCCACAGTGTTCCCCACTATACCCAGTGCTACTCCCTTCCCAGCTGTGCCCACTGCTACTCCCGTCTCTATTGTTCCCCACTGTGCCCATTGCTTTTCTTCCCTGGTGTTCCCTGCTTTGCCCACTGCTGGACAGATACACAGTATACCCCTACTGCTGCACAGATTCCTAGTGTCCCCTCACTGTGTGCAGGTGATTGTCAGATCCCTATCTTTCCCCACTGTGCCTAAATTCTACACCAATTCCTGTTGGTCACCACTGTGCTAAGGCTTTTCTTTTGTACAGAGCCATAGTATACTCCACTGCTCCCAAATGTTCCTAACTGCACTCCACGGTTCACCTTTGCCCCACCACTGTACACTAATGCTACACTGATCCCCATTCTGCCAGCCATACATCTACAGATCGATTGTCAGATTGGGCTGGTTGGAACAAAATCCTGGTAATGGATGAGAGCAAATGACGGTTGACCATTTGCTTTAAAATGATGGAAAACTTCCAAACTGCCATTCAGATTCTACCAGGTTTTTGTTCCAACCAGCCCAATCTGACAATCGATCTGTAGATGTATGGGGCATTATGTCCCAATATTGCACAGAACTCTATTGTTCCCCAAAGCCACACAGATCCCTTTCATGTGCTCATCTGTACCAGTAATTCCACCCTATAAAAGTATAAATAGTGCAGTACTGTGTGTCTGGTGATTCCACGCTGTGTGGTGTTATACCCAGAGATGCTACCCTACATGTGACAACATAGTGTGCTCAGTGATGTCATGCTGTATATTATAATCTTCGTGATGAGTTAAGTGAGCCAAGACTTTTAAGATTATCTGTCCAACTAATTGGCTGGTTGGAAGCAAAAGGCCCCCATACACTAGCCGATTTTGGTCAGATTTAGGCCAGATCAGTCGGATCTGGCCTAAATCGGACGAAAATCGGCTAGTTTTGATGTCCCCTCAGATCCGATGCGGTCCCGTGCGCATCGGATCTGCGTCGGGTGGTCGGACCTGCTGCACGTCCGACCACCCGACTTGGGACCTAGTGGGGCGGTGCGGCGGTGGAGGGAGCAGGGGGGGCTGGGGACGCTGCGAGGGACACAGGCGGCATAGAGCCGGGCGGGGGGAGCCGGGAACTGTCAGCACTGAATAAAAAAAAAAAAAGCCCATACAATGAATGGGCGGCCTGTGATTGGCTGAGCGCTCTCTCAGCCAGTCAGCAATTGGCTGAGAGAGCGCTCAGCCAATCACAGGCTGCCTATTCATTGTATACAGTAGGCTTTTTTTTCTAGCACTGACAGCTCCCGGCTCTATGCCGCCTGTGTCCCCCGCAGCATCTGTGTCCCCGCAGCGTCCCCAGCCCCCCTGCTCCCCGGGTTTTTTACATGTGATAAATCGAGACGAGCAGCCGGGGAAGCTCAGGGGGAAGTCGGGGGCGACTTGTTCTAAGGACAAGTCGCCCTAGTGTATGGGGGCCTAAAGTCTGGTAATCTATGGGAGCATATGCTAAACAGCCAAATCATTCAGACAAATTGGTTACATCTGGTCACTTGCCCATTGATGCTAATCTGTATGTAGCGATTTTTCTTTTATATGGAATTGATCATGTTTACACATTCCTGTAGTCGTATGTGTAAAGTGCACAGTATCCATGAAGCTTCTATTGTACAATCTCCTAGCACCTATTGTAGAGCACTTTGTGTTCTGTAAAATCTCAATTTTTCCTTCATAATTTCATGCATTTAGTTGTTCTATTCTGTTGAAGAAAAAAATATGAGGCAGATCTCAGATTACTGTCCCATATCTCTGCTGTCTTGGGAGACTTGCCTATGCTTGCCTCAGTCGCTGCCTTTCCCCACAGCGTCCATTGTATCTCTTAAGGCTCCAATCCCCAACACTCCAGAGACTACGCTGACGGCAGAAATTTGACCACAACTACATCTAAAGCACTACTCACTTCCAGTTCTCCTAGATCTGTCTGTCGCTTATGAAACTTTTGCAGACTATCCTCTAATACTAATCTAGAATCTACCACTTTCAAACTGTTACACCCCTATTACACCACCGCAAAAACCTGGGTTTTTTGCTCGCGTAAAAGGGGGTTAATACGTGTCCCATTACACGGGACTTCTATCCAGGTCCTGACCAGGGTAGAACACAGGTGGAAACTGGCTAGAGGGCAGTGTAAACGGGTACGCTGGGTCATCCAACCTGGCTTCCGTTTGCAGCAATGGGGGAAGCCCTACTTCCGACCACAGCATCCTGTGGTCAACATGGAGGTTGGGTGGGGGGCGCACACAGTATACGCTGCTGTACTCCGCACACAGCAGCGGAGGCTGGGAGGAGGTGAATGGACGCCTGTGTGCGGGTGCACGTGGGCTGGGGCCAGCCCAGCAGCTTACCTTGGTGCTGGGCTTTCCCCCAGTGTGGACGATCGGCAGTTCCGGCAATTGGAGATGATGTCATCTCCAAGCACTGCCCCAGTTACACTGTGCGTAGGCACCGCAGTGTAAATGGTGCAAACCTGGATCCTACCTGGCTTGGATACGTGTTCCAAATAATAGGTCAGATCTGGGATTTGAGTGTAAAAGGGGTATTAGTAGGAGAAAAATCCTGTATTTGGTGCATGGATTGTGTGCCGGTGCCCACCATTCACAGACATATTGTTGGTACACACTAGCTGATGGTCCAGTGATATATCGAACAGTTTGTAAGCACCTTAAGACTCTATCCTATCCTCATCCAGTGCATTCCTCTCTGCAATCACGTTCGCGCCCCCACCTCTATCTTACCCACTTCAGACTGCAAATGTTGGGTCGCACCCGGGAATTGGAAACAGGTCTGTGCCGAGAGTGACCCGGAATTTGTAAGGTTGAAGCACCCTACAGCCGGGTTGCTGATGTCAGACTGGGCAGAGTGGCAGCGCGTCATCAGGGGAGGGTGGAGCAGGCAGCACTTGGAGCTGACTGTGTCTTCAAGTGCTGTCTCAGGATTAACCCATGTTCTAAAAATTCAAAAAGGTCCTTCCACATCGCACAGAGACCTGGGTTATATGTGCGATGTGAAAGGCTTATTTGTCGGATATGATAGGGCTCAGGCTTATTTCTGCTGCTCTTCTCTAGCACTCTCCTTCTATACCTCTATCGCCTCCTTTGTGACTTCTGTATTGCCTCTATGCATATGATTCCCAAATTTACCTTCCCTCTCTTTTCTCACTGTCCTTATAGTCCCACATTGCTGAATGTGTTTCTGCCAATTCAACTTTGATGTCCCGCATTCATTATTGCAGTTACCGTCAAGTGGTCTCCTAACCAGACTCATCCTTGCAGTCTAGCGGCTGAACTGACTTCCAGTTCATTGTGTTCCCTCTCCCAGTCATACCTTTTATATAGGTCAGGGGTTCTCTGCTCCAGTTCTCAAGTACCAGCAACAGGTTGTGTTGTGTGGATGCATTGACAAATGTTATAATGACTCTGTTATGCTGGGTCAGTAATTGTCCCACTTTCTGCCAACAACAGAAACCTTCAAATCTGTCATTTTCAAGGTCCCTTTGTATCTTAGGTCCATTTTTTGGGGGACTTTGACAACAGCATAAGCCAAAGATGGGAGTATCTCCCGCTGGGATCATTTCTGTCGATTCATACACAAGTCGTCTTGATCCAATCGACAACTTCAGACCCACTCATTCTCGCTGCCAGACTAGGCCTGTGGGGAATTGCAGCCTCAGTACCTGCATGACCTGCCCTTCAGCAGGCACGTGACTATAGAAGAGACTGCAGATGGAGATATGATCTCCATCTGCAGTCTCTTCTCTGCTCATGTGTCTGCAGCCATGACATGTCCTGCTTGCTGTGTCCATGTTCCTCGCTGACGCACACAACCTGGCCCCCACAGTACAGTCTTATTCCTCTGTCTCTTATACTCGTGTTCTCCTACTGATCACTTTCTGTTCTATGCTGCCCTGACAATTCCCCCTGCCTTGCTCCTGCTATGCCCCATCACTTAGCATTGCTACAGCTTCCTACTCATTCCACATCAATCACATCCTCCACCCTCTCCTAGCCAGACCATTATCCCCATCACCCACCATAATCGCCACAACGAACCCACACAGAGATCTAATTTCCTATGATATGCTCTGCACCCCTCACCCGAAATTCTTCCTCATTCATTCCCCTCCTACTACCTTATTCCTACAGCCCCCCCCCCCCCCTCTCCCCCCATTTGTGCTACAAACGGGCCTACATTCATAATTTCATCTCTGCAGTTCTAATGCTGTGTACACACAGGGGATATATATTGCTCAGTTTCTACTTTACATCAGCGACCAGAGATGGTCGCTGATGAAAAAGAAACTGCCGGGGGGAGCCCGGCAGTGGTAATCAGCTGGTCGCAGGAGCATGTTCCTGCGACCAGCAATCACCACAGGGGCAAAAACGGGAGCGCGCACCCGGCGATATATCGCCGGTGCACACTCCCATTGCGGGCAATATGGTCGCTCAGCGACCATATTTCCTGCGATTTTGCACAAAATCGCCCCTGTGTGTACGCACCTTTAAACGCTTTGGCCACGCCCCTTCATTTGATGACCACACCTTTTTAAATAACTGGCCACACCTCTTCACATGCATTTTTCCTGGGTATGCAGTCGACACCTAAAAATGCTCAACATACTTAAGGTTGACACAAGCAAAAGGTCGACATGAGTTTTTCATGATTTTTTTTTAAATCGACACATTGGGCGACGATTCAGGCAAACCTACTAAGCGATTTTGATCCCACTGTTCACTTCTAAACCTTGTAGTGGTACTATTGTGCCACACGGGTCAGTGCTGCCTGACCTAGACGCTGCTTATACATCGTTCATCACGGTGCTTATAGCAGCAGGTATGGAAGTACCCACGTAGCCTGCTAGACATTGTTCCAACGGATACAGATTCACATCTTGTAGCTCCTTGTGTGGAATAGCTCTTGGTTTGATTGACTAGCGCTTCAATTCAACATAATGATACTTAAAGTGCAGCTAAACTAAGTCAATTAAGTTACTTATTTTAGCACTACACATTGGAAGCATTTATTCAGACATGTAACGGTGGTGAATACATCTCATCCGCTGGTGTAAATCTGTCCTGCCTCACCTGACTGGGAGCTGTGGCGGTAATATCTCACAAGCTGTCCTCTATTATGTAGATGAGGGGGGCCTGCTGGTACTTGTAGTCTGCCTGTAAAGATAATACTCTAAAAGCCTAAACACATCTGAATACCTTAGACACCGCTCCCATGCAATCAGCCAATTAGTGAATGGAGAAAGCACTAATTGGCTAAGAGCGTGGGATTGGTTGTCTGCTCTCAGCCAATAAGGACTGTCCCATGCATGTCTTTCTTTCCATGGCCCTACTATTTTTCACAAGTACAATTTTTATAGGTTTGTACCCTTTTATCAGCACAAATGATATTGATAACTAAAATCGCATCAAAAGTGCGATTTGTACATGTGTGTACCCAGTTTTAAGGAACGAAGTCAGCACTCGGCAACATGCAGCAAGCAACTTCTGATTAATTTGCTTCTTAATGAGAGTAAACTTTAGAGAATGAGTAAGGCCATCCTCCTCTCCAACCTAGCGCAGTATTTCTCATGCAGCCCACACACGCACCGATTCCAGCGTGCGTTGTGGGCTTAACTAGCACACACAGCATCGCATCATATGCCTTGTGCATACGATGTGCATGCGATGCTGTGCTAGAAAAAGCTAGTACAAAAAGTATGTGCAGCACATACTTTTTGTACTGTACGATGAGGTGCCGCGGGAGCGCGCACCCCATCGTACAGCATCGCACCGCCGGCATCGGCGCGTGTGTGGGCTGCATTAGACGTTTCGATGAGATGGGAATACGACACGTTTTTTGTATGTTACAGCTTTCCTCTTTTAAGATTTTATGTTGAGATATTTGTTTTGACCACTTGTTCTCCGGCAGGCACATTTGTCATGGGACTGGCTGGGCGATGTCTACGAGGATGGGCGTCCTTGCTGCTGCTTCTCCAGCTCAGGATGACTGGTGAGTGGGGAAACTGCCTTGTCACTGCGTTATCTGTTCTGTGTGGAGATGCTGATACTGTGGAAGTGGACCTGACAGTGGGACGCCGGGTTATATATAGTTGTGGGATACGCCATGAAATCATTCATACTGTGGGAAAAGCAGTTATTTTTGGCTGCTTTTGAACATTCTTTTACTGTGATCATTCTTTTTAGAAGTCGTTATTTTTTTTTTTTTTCTCGGCCAACATGCTGTGCTGAACTTTCAGGCAATGGGTGAAGCATGCTGGAAGTTGTAGTTCTACAACATTGGACAAGCGACCCAATGATTTTTTGCTTGGAATGTAATTCTCCATAATGTACTGTATATAGGGGCAGTATATTACCTGGTGCCATTCAGGCCCCAGTCGGGGTAACAATGTAATCTCTCTAGAGCAGACGCCCTTATACATACGCAGGGTTGGTATATACACCAGGTAGTTAATGTGCTGTTAGTACACTGAAGCTCACAAAGGGAAGAAGCCTGTGCTGACTCCGATAGCACCTTTTGTTGGAGTGGAACCAAAGGTCCAAAGTGCTACCCAAAGTGGGATGTGTATGTGTCCAGACTCCTGCTATGCACACGGAGAGGCTTCTATAAATGCCTGTTCTGGCAAAGTACATTGAGACTGTGGGCAGCTATCAACTTCTCTTCTCATATACAGTCTGCACTTGTATATGAATCCAATCAAGAAGCTGAAAAACGACTCTATTTACCACTGTTAATTGTCTAGTGTGGGTTTCTGTGTGTGTGCGCAGGTCATTGGTGACAAAGGCTCTTATTCTGGTTTACTTGCAGAGGCAAATTCCTTCTCAAACGGACAAAACCATGTGCACTGCAGGTGGGGCAGATGTAACAGGTGCAAAGAGGATTAGTTTTGGGTGATTTATTTTGTTTCTGTGTAGAGAAAATATTGTCTGCTTTATATTTACACTGCAATATAGATCTCACTTTGAATTAAAAGCCCACCCAACTCTAACTCTCTCTGCACATGTTACTTCTGCCCCACCTGCGGTGCACATGGTTTTGTCCATTTGAGAAGGAATTTGCCTTTACGAGTGAACCAGAATAACCCTCATAGCCTCAATTGACTTCCAAATTCCAACGGCTGGAGGTAGGGAGTCGTGATCGGTGCACGGGACCGCGCATCATGGACAGTATTGATCTTTTTTTATCAATTTACAAAATGCGAACTATTATCACTTCAAGTTTTTGTATTATTAAAGTCCGCTGGATTCTATATCAAACATAGCTTTTATCCATGCCAATCTCATGCGGCCTTGGACTGCTCACACACCCAGCAGTGCATTTGGATGACCTCATAATGCACAAGCGCGACTGTGGCGCATCCATTCTAGGAAAGTCTCCGCTGAGGTTGCCATAAATAAACACCGCATGGTACCTGTATGAATTATGGTTCCAAAATATGTGGGTGTATATGTAATAGGTTTCCTCCATTTATCATTTTCACCATTGACCAAATTGTAAAACACATTAGTTTGGGTGTGGGACATAGGGTCGACATGCATCAATGTCGACGCACCTGAAGGTCGAGATGGGCTTATGTCGACATGGGGTTTCACTGTTTTGTGTGTTTGTTTTTTTTAACGCAAATGTCGACATGGACACTAAAAAAGTGTACCGCGTCCCCTTGCTTTGCTCACCATGCTTTGGGCTCGGTGTCTCAGACACTCGGCACACTATTTGGTACTTCCTCATCTTTGCAGCCACCGATGAAGCTAAGTTACTTAAGCATCATTGTCCCCTCTTGGTCTCTCTTTGCTTGCCACGTTTCGGGCTCGGTGGCTTGCTCCGCTTCGCTCCCACAACTTTACTAAAGGTAATACATGGTGGCGTGGACACAGGAGGGTGCCGTGGAAGTACCTTAAGTTGTCGGAGACAGGTGGCCGCATAGATGAGGAAGTACCCACTATTTTATTCTCCCACCATGCCCTAGTGGATGGTAGGGCATGAATTACTGGCCGTCGGCTCAAAAAAACCTGAAAAACCACATGTCGCTCTTTTGACCGTCAACCTTCAGGTGTGTACGGGGATGCCGGGATCTCTGTGCTGCGTGCGCTGCTTATACGCACAGCACTGATATAATCACTACATGGGTTACTGCAGCAATATGGTAACAGCCGCAGCAGCCCCGACAGTCCTGTGATGGGACAATACCATAACTAAGCCGGCTCTCTGCCGATTGGGGCTTGATGTGTTTATGCAGAGAATCCCCCCTTAAAAGTATTCGATCAGTGGGACATTACTGGAAACGCTGCACTTTCTGTTCCCATATCCATAGAAGGAATGTGTGTGTGTGCTGGCGAGCGTCTGACGTGTAATTATGTACATGTATTGCTGCTGGCTGGACTGTTTTGGACACATATAATGCGGGTTTCCCAGTAGACTTCATTCTCTGTGCACACATGACACTGTACAGCGAGGGGCTGTCTATGAATTTCCCATAACAGCGTCTGGAATGTATGATTTCACTTCCTTCCACAATTACAGAACGCTTGTACTGAACGTGACCTTTCCCCATGACTCTGCTTCTCCGGCATAAACCGCATTAGTAGAACTCCCATCACTTCTAAATATTAAACTAGGGACATCCCTGTGACCGTAGCTCGCTCAGTGTATTGGTGGCATGTGACGCAGATGGCGTTAACTAGAAATGTAGTCTCCTTTTATGGCTAGACTGCATGCAGACCAAACAGTGTAGCCCGGAACTCTCCCTGACTGGCCCCAGTAATTTAGCTGGGATGTTGGCCAGATGCGACAGACCCTAAAGTGTGAGCTGAAACCAGGGCTGTTTTCTGACTGATGTTCCGCGGCTGTATAAGACGGCGCCACACTCCTAAAAAGTGTCCGGCCAGAGACTCACGGTGCTGCCATAAAAGTAATAATACCCAGACGTCTAGCCGCCTTTGGTGTTCCCTAATCCTATAGGGTACAAATGCAGAAAGAAATGTATGTACTATTATTCCCAATGCCGGCCAGATGCATTAACAAACATTGGGGCAGATGTATTCAGCCTGATAAAGTGAAAGGTGATCACACACCAGCCAATCGGCAGCTGACTGACGTTTTCAAGCACAGCTGATTGGCCGGTGCATGATCTCCCCCCACTTTTTCACTTTACCAGGCTTAATATGTCTGCTCCTTAAGGAGGTCTACACACGGGGAGATTTGCTGAGTGATCTGTCAGGGCCAGGGTTCTTCGGTGAGAACGAAAATGCCCTGAAACTGCCCAGTGTGTAGACCCCATTACTTCTGCCATAATCTGCATTCTTGGCTAAACCTACAGAGATGAAGCCTAGCACTGTCCTTAGGAATAATTCTATCTGTTGTGGATGTTATGGATAATGTGACTAGTGTAATTATTACATTAATAATCCTTAGATTGCCCAGACACTTCAGGCCATTATAAATGCAGACTGTGTTTCCTGGCTAGACTGGCGCTCTGGTCTGCCCAGTGTTATCAGGTTGGGTAAAAAGAACAGTACCTTCCATGTGTCTCTTAGCATGATCCAGAATATCTACTGGACAGGATATGAAACTGTCATTGATGTATTTGCTGATTTCAAACAATTGGGCCCATTGTCCAGTATAGAAAAGGAGAACCCAACGCTTGCCTGTGTTTATGGGATAAGAATATCGCAGAGGCGGCTAATGATTACTCGCCTGGCAATATCGGCGTTCACTCTCTGCATCGCTGGACAGCCCTAGTTCTGGTATTCTAAAGAGGGCCATTTAGCTCTGCTGTTAGAAAGGCAATCTCCAGGAAACCGCTGTTCTGCGTTGGTTTATGTTAATAATGAGACATTTTATTATGTTGTTTGGCTCCCACTTCCCGCCTGTCCAACTTGTGATGTGTTCCAGCCATGTGTTGCAGGTCTGGACATTTTGCAAGGTTTCCCCAAACTGTGAAACCTCTATGCATTGTGGGCGGGATGTAACAAGCATTGGATCCGTGATGGTATTTTCTGAGTCTTGGCTGCTTTAGTACACCCTGCCCTGTGTGTGATGTCTAAGGCAGTATTAGAACTAGCACAGGCCTCCTATGGAGCAGTAGGTTACCCGACGCTCTCCCTGCATTGGCCTCCGTGTATTTCACGTCATACCCTCGGCTTTCGCTGCTTCGCTTCCTAATGGTGGCACTAGTATACAGATGTGTCTACGTATCTCAGAAATATACTGGCAGGTTAATTGCCACCCAAGGGGTACATTTCTACTTCTCGACAGCGATCTGGAATTTGTGCGCCCGAGCCTGCCGCCTAGTCACTGCTGTGAATGGCGGCGGGGGCAGCCGAAGGATAACCCCGGCGGTCCAGGGTGGGGAGTCCGCTGGCGGTGAGCGACAGGGGTTGCCGGCCCTAACTTCTCTGGTGGGTTTTTCTGCTGCAGGACAAACCTGCCCTGGTAGGTTTGTCCTGCTCCAGAAAAGCCCACCACTCAAGGGGTTAATAGAACTCTGATTTTCTATGTGAATGATGCTGCTTTCCCACTGCCTACACGGGTAAAGACCCGTTTTTTTTAAACGGGTCTTTAAACGGGTAAGAGCCATAAAGACTCTTTCCCACTGCAGCTTTTAAACGGTAAATTACCGTTTAAAAGCTGTTTTTGTCACATTCACACTTACCCGTTTAAAAACCCGTTTAAGCAGTGTAAAGATAGGGGGGGGGGGGGGAGAATTTAAAAAAAAAATTACGTCGCGCTGGGACAGGTGAGTAGGATTTCCTTCCACAGCTTCCCAAATGGATTTCTTCGGACTCCGGACCGCCGACGCCGTCGCCGACAGGGATGCCGACTGGATACAGACGCCGACACGGACCAGGACATCAGGACCAGGGCTACCTACGGGCTCAAGATAGGTAAGTATCAGTATGTATGTGTTATGTATGTATTAAACTTTTATTTTTCACGTGTGTCAGTGTGTTTATTTAACTCTTTCTTTTACTGTGGAACTACAAGACCCAGCGGGCCCTTTAATGCCCCGCAGGCTGGGACTTGTGGTTCTCCAAGTCCCAGCTTGCGGGGGAGGCTTGCTGGGACTCATAGTTCACCAGTAAAAGACAATGGTTTTTATTCTATTTTTTACACAATACCATCAGCCCGGTGACCACCGCTCCAGGGTCACCGGGGACAGCACCAGGCTTCAGCCTGGTCAGGTAAGTCCTGGAGGGGGGGGACCCCTTTATTGGGGGGGTCCCCACTCCCCCAGGGCCCCTGGCCAGGCTGACTGGTCGGTAGGGTTAATGCTTTGGCCGCGGGAACTTATATCATAAGTGTCCCCCGGCTGTGGCATTACCCTGCTGGCTGGTTGTGCCTGGGGCTGGTTCTTAAAATACGGGGGACCCCTAGTCATTTTGTCCCCCGTATTTTGGGAACCAGCCCCGGACCTGGAGCCTGGGGCTGGTTGTAAAAAATCAGGGAACCCCTATTTGTCGGGTTTCCTGATTTTTTATTACCAGCCCCGGCTCCTTCAGCCTGGTGCTGGTTTCGGCAGTGGGGGGGGACCCCATGCCGGTTTTTTTTTTAACGGGTAAAGGGCTACCCCTTTCCCACTGCCGAAAAAACGGCTATTACACGGTAAAAACACTGCTTTTTACACGGGTAACAAAAACCGGTATTTGTTACCCGTGTAAAGCAACCTGGAGCTTTCCCACTGCAGCTCTAGCCGTTTAAAAAGGCTAAAAAAACGGCATTTACACGTGTAAAGCCTGCAGTGGGAAAGGGGTATAAGACACAACATAGAGGAAAATGTATTCTAGCATGGGAATCGCTACCATGTATATCATTTTCACAGAAATGTTCGGTGTATGAAGGCACATCTGTACCTGGTTGTGAAACTACACATCCCAGCATGCCTTGCTATAGTATTGGCATTCCCTAATAGCAAAACTGTGGCAAAGCATGATGGGACTTGTAGTTTCACAACAGCAGGAGGGCCACAGTTTGGACTGGCCTGCATTAAATTGATGAACACATTGTTACCTCACTTAACATCTGGGTTATGAAACAATGTTACAGGGACAAGCAGTGAATGCATCTGCTTGATCCGAACATGTGTTGTGGTCTGGAAGTATCTCCTCCTGGGTCCTAGCGTCTGTCTCTTTACAGTGTCCTTAATTAACTGCAGCTGAGGGGATGTCGCAGTTACACTTGTATGTGAACACATTGATTATCTGAAGGAGTTATACAGAAGTCTCCCAGTATGTGTTTCCTCCCACAGCCTTGTGTGATACTGGCAGCACCTGAGCTTCTTGCACTTGATGTAAAGTTTGTGGTTTCTTTCATTAGCCTGGAGAAAGTAGTCTGTGTGTGTTATCCCCAATCTGCCCCCGGGGACACCACGTGAGGGCCTAGATGCTGCCTCCCGCTCCCTGTAAGACAAGCGGGGCCTGTGTCTGAGCACACAGACTAGGCTGTCTCGGTGTTGTCCCCTGTAACACGTAGCCCCTGATAAATGGACCTTTCTCTGGTCATTCTGAGTCTTTGAGGCTGCTCCCTGCCATAAGAGATTGATGGATTGGCCTTCAGTTATTTTGCTGTTCAGATGACGAGCAAATGGCAATTTATCTCCCGCACGCGTGACTCGGCCCTGTGATTCCTTTGTAATATTGTTTTTGTTGACCTATCAAACCTCATTCCTTAAACCGGTAGCAGGGCTTTGGTGAACGGAGCATTTTCTGATGGCAGAAACACAAGATGACCAGAACGCATCACACAACCATAGCACAATGACGGAAGGCCGCACACACTGAGTGCTGGCAGCAGGAACACTGATTGGAGAGTGCAATGTCATATCCAGTCCGCTTTGCAGCATCTGTTAACCCTTGGCGAGACGGCCGTGTGTAGGAGAAATGAGAGCAGCCCTTTCAGCATGTTGTAAGCTGGACCGAAATGCTAATTTGAGCTATTTAACATTTGCTGTGTATGGCAGCCGGCAGCCCACTTGTCTCCGTAGTACAACGTGTTCCTAAATGCAAAACTGCAGGTGAACACACTGTTTCAAAGCTGTCTGGTATTGTCTAACGGTGCTATATGCACCCAATGAAATAGTTATTGAATGTCATGTTAGTTCACACAAACCACCGCATAGTGGGCAGTATTCAATGGTTTTTGCTAGCAATGCTGACTGGTCGCCATCACAGCTCGCACGGTCAGTATTCAACTGACCCCCTCTGCACACGCCGTTTATACCTAGCTGGGTTTTTACAGCGACATGGAAACGGCGTGTGCGGTCGCCAAAACAGAGCGTCTCGCTGCTAAATGCAGCGGGCTCCCTGCATTGGCTGCTAACTGCGCCGTTTGGTGGAATCCTCATTGTCCCAGGAATATTGAATATGATGAGAGGCCGGCGAGGGTCGCTTGTTTTCGGAGATCCTTGCCGTTTAACCTGCATTGAATACAGCCCAGTGTAACCCACAAGGCAGCTGGTGGTGCTTATTTGAAGGAGGACCCGCTATATGACCCCCCCCCCAATATTCTTATCCCAATGTCCCAGTGTTGCTATCCTCCTCTCCAGGTGCTCTGTTCTGTGTATGCAGTGAAGGGGGCGGTTGAGACAAACTTCCATAGATTAATTTGTTTTATTATCGTTACATAGTGTAAAAGAAAGAAGCATGTCTGTCTGTCTGTCTGTCTGGACGCGCTAATCTCCGCTGGATCCATTTTTGTGCAGTTTTTCAGTATTATGTACAGCAGTTTCTCTAGGAAGGTTTAGGTAGATCAACCACCAGCCAATCCCGTATGGGCACCAAGCAATAACGATGTAAGCAAATCAAGTCCTAGACCAATCGGTGTGGCGGAGCCAGGCAGTGTGTGTGTGTGAGAACTCGGCAAGGGACAAGGCTGACGGGGGACGTCCGCACACCTGGTAACAGCGGGCCCAGTCGCACCTTCTCCGGCTTCTGCCAGTGCCCAGTCTCCAGGAAGGGAGGCACCGCTGCTGCTGGGATAGAGCCAGGAGAGGGGATATACCTCATTAGGTCGACACCACTAGGTCAACATGTCTGAAGGTCGACATAGGTTAGGTCAACTGGTCATTAGGTCGATACAAGCATCAGGTCGACATGGGGTTTTTCACCTTTTTTGAGCCGACAGCCGGTATTTCATGCCCTACCATGCACTAGGGCATGGTGGGAGAATATAATAGTGTGCTGAGCGTAGCGAGACACCGTGCCTGAAGCATAGCGAGTGAACGTGGTGCTACAGTTCAGGGTCCATGTCGACTGTGTTGAAATTTGGTACAAAAAAAAGTGAAAAACCCCATGTCGACCTAATGCTTGTGTCAACCTAATGACCTATGATCCATACGCCATGTGAGTAGGGGACGCGGCTGATTATGTATGTGTGTGTGTATATACGATACTAGTGACGACCCCCACCCCCCCCCCTTGTTTCGCACAGGTACAGAGCCATTCTTAGAAAAAATGTACCCTTGCAAAGCAGGGATGCGGTCATTTGGTCTACAGCATTATGGTCGACAGTCATTAGGTCGACATGGTTCTAGGTCGAAAGGGCGTGCGTTTGACATTGCCTAGGTCGACATGGGGTTTTTCACTGGTTTTTTTTTAGCTGACCTGTGCCGACAGGCGGTATTTCAGGCCCTACCATCCACCAGGGCGTGGTGGGAGAATAAAATAGTGTGCCGAGCGCAGCGAGGCACCGTGCCCGAAGCATCGCGAGCGAAGTGAGGGGATGCCGTGCACTTTAGACTGTGTCTGTCAACTGTGTTGACATTCAGGTCAAAAAAACGGTGAAAAACGCCATGTCAGTCATTTGACTGTCGACCTACACAATGTCAAACTAATGACCTGTCGAACGAATGACCTTTCGACCTTTTCCCATGTCGACCATAAGGCTGTAGACCAGGGGTTCCCAAAGTTTTTTAATCACGGCACCCAGAAGTATCAGAAATGGTTTGGCGGCACCCTTAGGCTAAAGGTTTCTTATTGAGAAAGTCAGAAACAAACATTAAGTTAAATAAATGATGTTTCTTTCTCATCCTTGGCATCAGTTATGTGGTAATGTACAGGATTCACTTCTGTTTCTCCACAATTTGACTATTATAATGGACATAAATAACTTTAATTGGTCCTGGACCACCAACTCAGGGCACCCTTGCAAGTCCCCCAAGGCACACAGTTTGGGAACCACTGCTGTAGACAAAATGAACCCAACCCGCAAAGCAGGGGTGGGTCACTAGTTCTTTATAAAGCACAGAAAGTTGTGGGCAGCCGGACGATAGTTGCACATAGGGATGCCAATCCCGGGGCATTTTTTCAATCCCGGGATCCGGGATTGAATAATGCTCAATCTCGGGATTGGCATCCCCACCAAAAATAAAAACATTTTTAGCATAGGACCCACCCCGGCCGACCCGCACATCTACTTACATTAGGGTGCGGGCGGGCGGCCGGGAGTGGGTTTGGAGGTGCACGGTGCCTCCCAGCAAGTGCACCTCCATAGAAGACAGCAGGCGGGCGGCGGAGAAGAGGCGGGCAGGTGGGCGGAGTCAGGCCGGCGTGCTGGCGGGCGGCGGAGAAGAGGCGGGTGGTGACGTGTGGCCTGCGCAGCGTGACCTCTACTGTCACGCTACGCAGGCCGCACGCCGGGTCAGGTTACGGGAACAGCCGGGCAGCTGCCCGGCATTAGACTGCGCATGCGCAGTCTAATCCCGAAATCCCGGGATTGGAGAATCCCGGACTTTTTTAAATCCCGGACTTTTTTAGGCCAAATCCCGGGATCCCGCCGATCCCGGGATTGGCCACACTAGTTGCGCAGTTGGCCTGGTACTGTGCCCTAAGACGCAGCTCGGATCGTAATGCATGCAAGAGCCGAAACACCCCTGTTATATTGGTGCCATCAGCGCTGCTTCCAGCTACTACAATCGGACCGGAATCAAGTCTTTGTACTGAATCAAAAAATTGTGCAAACCAATAAGGTGGGAACCCACAGCTGGTTTGTTCTTCCATTCAGCACCCACATCTATACGTGATATAATGTATATGTAACCTGTTGGAAATGATGTGACCGTGTTCTATATTTATAGCCCGTATTGTATCTGGGTGGGATTTTCATTGCCTGCGTCACCACGAGATCTTTTTGTCTCTCCAATTTTAGATTCATCTATGCTTCTTTGAAACAAACATCCTTTATATAAATGTATTTATCAGCAGTACATTATGTATGTTCCTCTGAACATCGTCGTGTTACCCACTTTGAATTGTGCTATAATGTAGGTGTTGCCGAAGGATTCTCTGTTCGTGGAAAACGTCTCGTTCCTGAGAGATGTCATTATAATTGTAGCTACTGGTTAGATCTGATGAGTCACACGGCCCTTGTCATCAGATCGTGAAGTGTGCGCTAATATGTAGCTATTGTGCTGCTCGATTTGTCTGCATGCGAAGACAATTGTGCAGCTTGTGTTATACAGTAGAGCAATGCGGTCTGCAGAGGACAGAATGCCCATCGTGACTCTATCACTGGCCATAATCAGAATACAATTCTATTATGGCATCAGCGACTATAATCTGAGCACAGTACAATGCTGGTCCTTCATACAGACCTAGCGCAGTGTGATCTTGGACGGCATCATAGTGCCATTGGATTGGATATTGCATTGTCCAGTAATATTTGAAGCTGCAATTAGCTTTGCTCGATTATAAAATGTTGTGTGCACAGGACATGGGATGATTTACTAAGATGGGAGTTCTGTTGAAGATGTTATGTTGCTATGGGCAACTATTCAGATTCTGGGTGAAATGTAATAGGATGAGAGATTCAGAAAGTGAGAGATTTGGTGAGAGTTTTTTTTTGAAAGCGCCAACCATTTACACTTACACTTTTTCTTGCCTTCCTTTTATTATTTTTTTGTGTGAAATAAAATATGGTGTGATGAAAATTAGTCTTCCAGTAATTCTCCGAGGTGTTGAGCAAAAATGTGCAAAAAAAAATTTTTAGGTTCAGGTTGTCAGCGGTCTGTAATGTAACTGCCGCTTCCCATCTGCCAGGATGCTGAATGCATCCATGTAACATTACTTACCTCTCTGGCGAGGCCAAGCATTGTTCTCCGCTCTGGTGCTGGCTGGCTACCGCTGCCGGAGGCAGGCCTTGTTGTCATGTGCGCGCGTGACTCCCACTCTGCTCATGTGCTTTACACTTCTCCCGCATAGGACTTGGCAGTTCCTGGAAGGCTTCACTGAAGGAGAGAAAGCTGCTGCTGCTGCTTGGAAACTTCTGCGGCTCCCGGCATATTAACTGCCACGGGCCGCCGGACGCTGCACCTCTCTTCTCTGCTAGTCAGAGAGGGAGGGTCACATGACTCTGGTTGTATGAGCCATCTAAAGACAAATTGCATGTGCTTAAAAGCACATGCAATCTGCTCCCAATCCCAACTGATCTGACGTGCAGCATGTCAGATCAGAGCTCCAATCTCCCAGGGCCGGGATTGTAGGATTGTGTGCACACAATTTGCATACAATCCATTTTACAATCCATTGAGATTGTATGTATGATTGGGTGCAATATCTTTCTGATGTATGGCCACCTTTAGTAATGGGCTCAATATTTGCAACCCAACCACTGATGGAAATGAAGAATCCACAGGGTTAAAAGCAGCCTGGCATTCACCCGACTTTTAGGGACAATTGGCAACCATGATGCACAGTAGTAAAATTAGCACATTACTTGGTGACACATTAAACTACAATGTGCCCCTATTGGCCATGCTGCTGCCCAAAGTCCTCTCCTCATATGTGTCCTCGTCACAGTCTACATAGCGGAGGAGGGGTATCGGAGAGGTGGGCGCTACAGGGCGGGGTTAGATAAATATTGCTAAAGCGCTTCCCATGTTCTGACTGTTTATTTATTTACAGTTCCTTATATAGCGCAGCAAATTCCATAAGCCGACATAGAGGTAGGAGGGCCCTGCTCGCAAGCTTACAATCTTCATGTAACTAAACTGGTATCAGAGCCGCATAATGCGCCATACTGGTTCACACTCATTCATACATCTGCCCCATTGTCTGCTGCTGCTCCCAGAGGCCTCAGTGGTTGTACCAAAGAGATGGGAATCACTCTGCCATATAAAGTAGTTCATTGTAGGGATGGCCATCATTGTCTTTGCCATCGATGGCAAAAGTGCAACTGGACATCGATAGTGTATAACTATTCAATGGATGACCATCGATGTTTTTGTATATCGATGGTCATCCATTTTCTGTGTATGTGTGGCCTGTGGGACAATCAAAATGTGGGGGCGGAGCTTCACGGGTGGTGGGGGCGGAGCAATGTTCAGTGTCCCGGCACTTTAGGGAAAAAGCAAAAACGAAACTATTCGTTTAAGCTTTACATCGACGGTGGGAAACCATCTGGTTCTCCCCCATCAATGGCAAAACTATTCGACATCGGCCTTAAACCATCGATGATTGCTAATCATCGATGGTCGATGGCCATCCCTAGTTCATTGGTCTCATAAATAACGCTTGCATATACTGTATGTACTGGGCTCCAGCTAATGGCCGTTTGTCACACTTTATGGCAAAGTCCGAGTCGTGGGGATCTTGCAGATTACAACATACTTGTCCAAGAATCAGGCACATAGATCCATCTGTCCGCTGATAGATCACATTTGCTGTGACTACGGAGAGACCAGGCAATCGCATGGTCCCATGTGGTTGTCGCAGACGTGTAGGCCGACTTCTGTCTGAATCGATGTTGGAACTGAATGCTATTATTGTTTGCATTAGTTCAGCGTAACACGTAAAGGATCTTTTTATATTGTTCTAAAGTTCCATAAACTTTATAATATAGATCTAGTGTCCATTTCTAGTTTCTAATCACATAATAGATCTGCTCTTCAGAAACGTCCCGTACAGAATGGGAAATGGATACAATTTTATGGATAGGGAATTCAGGAACTTTCACATCGTTTGGACCAGCATCGTGGATAGCATTACTGCCTCACAGGTTGTCTTGGGTTTGATTCCCACCATTTACGTCTGTGTGGGGTATTTCAAAAACATACTGTTGCGTTAATTGGAGTCTGACCCCAAAAATGTACCCTTTTGCCTGGAGTGGTTGCATCATGGCAATCTGGGCTCTCCCTGACACGGTCGCACCTGAGCCCAAAAGAATCTTACGGCCGCTGCTGCGGAAAGATCGACTAGCAGTCCTGCTCATTCAACCTCCCCACTCACAGTGATTCTTGGTTCAGCCTCCGGCTGATCTTGGCGGGCGATGTGTTTTCAGCCGGGGTTGGAAGGTCAACAGTCAAAAGGTTGAGGTTTTTTGAGCTATCCTGCGCCGACCGACAGTATTTCATGCTATAACGGCGTGGCGGGAGAATAAAATAGTGTGCCGAACGCAGAGAGGCAGCTGTACACTTTGACCGCATCCATGTCGACTGTGTCGGCATTCGGGTAAAAAAAAACACAAGCTCCTTTCTCCATTTAGAACGCCGGTGGTGTAAGAATTTGTAGAAAGTTGTTTTTGTTTTTTACGCCGCTCTATATCCACATGTTGTTTTACAACATTAATAACGATGTATTTACCCATTTTATTTGCCGTGACATTAAACTAAACCCCAGCGCTCATTTAGAAGCACATTTCCTCGTTTTCACGCTAGATTGCCTTTAAACTGAAACATTACGAGGCGTCGGAGTCCTGCTATTTATACCAGCCGCCCGCTGCCAACATTTACCGTAAGCCCGTTAGTGGCTGCTCTGGCCTGTCATTGTGTATACTTTACACATTGCATGTTAGGGGTAAATATTAGGTTATACAGAGAGAACAATCTGTGGTGTCGGCAGTATCCATGCACTTATATTATTGTGAGCTGTGTTAGGAGCAGAACTACCTTGTTTTGTCACTGGAACGGTCGTCCTAGATGCAGCAAGATGTGTAGTAACCGGCTCATGAATACATTTGTGTGCTGCCTTCTATTACGTGTAAATCAAGTGTTAAAAAATCATTGGGGCAGATGTATTAAGCCTTAACAATAAATAGATAAATGCAAGGGTGATAAAGACGTCCAGCCAATCACCTGCTAACTGCCATGTTACAGGCTGTGTTTGAAAAAAGTCAGTTGGGAGGTGATTGGCTGGATGTATATCTCTTTACCACCCTTGTATTTATCTCTTGTTAAGGCTTAATACATCTGCCCCACAATGTCCTATTACTTAGCATACGATCACTGCAGGTGGAGATTTTGGACTCCTTGTATTATTGTAGTTCAAATTTTTTTCTCTACCGTACCCCTTGATTAGGCTTTTCATTTATGAGTACCCCCTCCTCTCAATATAAAATATCTCCAGTACTTTAAGAGTGGGGTGGACGTGAGCGGTATGTGTGTCCTTCTACTAAGGAGTAGCGGAGGAGTAGTGTGCGGTCAGGAATCGGGCCCCTCTGTGTCTGGCCGCTGGCTGTGTAATGTCTCCGTTAGCGGAGGAGTAGTGTGCGGTCAGGAATCGGGTCCCTCTGTGTTTGGCCGCTGGCTGTGTACTGTCTCTGGTAGTGGAGGAGTAGTGTGTGGTCCGGAATCGGGTCCCTCTGTGTCTGGCCGCTGGCTGTGGACTGTCTCCGGTAGCGGAGGAGTAGTGTGCGGTCAGGAATCGGGTCCCTCTGTGTCTGGCCGCTGGCTGTGTACTGTCTCTGGTAGCGGAGGAGTAGTGTGTGTGGTCCGGAATCGGGTCCCTCTGTGTCTGGCCGCTGGCTGTGTACTGTCTCCAGTAGCGGAGGAGTAGTGTGCGGTCAGGAATCGGGTCCCTCTGTGTCTGGCCGCTGGCTGTGTACTGTCTCTGGTAGCGGAGGAGTAGTGTGTGTGGTCCGGAATCGGGTCCCTCTGTGTCTGGCCGCTGGCTGTGTACTGTCTCCGGTAGTGGAGGAGTAGTGTGCGGTCAGGAATCGGGTCCCTCTGTGTCTGGCCGCTGGCTGTGTACTGTCTCTGGTAGCGGAGGAGTAGTGTGTGTGGTCCGGAATCGGGTCCCTCTGTGTCTGGCCGCTGGCTGTGTACTGTCTCCGGTAGTGGAGGAGTAGTGTGCGGTCAGGAATCGGGTCCCTCTGTGTCTGGCTGCCGGCTGTGTACTGTCTCTGGTAGTGGAGGAGTAGTGTGCGGTCAGGAATCGGGTCCCTCTGTGTCTGGCCGCTGGCTGTGTACTGTCTCCGGTAGCGGAGGAGTAGTGTGTGGTCCGGAATCGGGTCCCTCTGTGTCTGGCCGCTGGCTGTGTACTGTCTCCGGTAGCGGAGGAGAAGTGTGCGGTCAGGATTCTGGACCCTCTGTGTCTGGCTGCTGGCTGTGTACTGTCTCCGGTAGCGGAGGAGTAGTGTGCGGTCAGGAATCGGGTCCCTCTGTGTCTGGCCGCTGGCTGTGTACTGTCTCCGGTAGCGGAGGAGTAGTGTGCGGTCAGGAATCGAGTCCCTCTGTGTCTGGCCGCTGGCTGTGTACTGTCTCCTAGCCTGTAGGATTAATGTTGCTGCTTCCTCCACCCGTATCAGCGCGGGAAAGATGGTCAGTGTCGGGTAGCTCCCTGTGGACTTGAAAAAAGCACAAGGAGATGCTGTAGATGGGACCGGAAGTGACGCAACGTGGTTCGTCTCCATGGCATTGGGAGACTACTTCTGCCATCATTACCAGTACTGTTTTCAAGTTCCCCCCAACTGATCTGCAGAGTACCCCAGCTTGGGAACCGCTGTTCTAGTTGAAGGTAAACCACCAGTCATAATAACCACCTACAATATCTGTCCTGGAGAATAGCAGAATTATGGAACAGTGCGGAAGACAGATAAATATGAGGAGCAAATACAGCCTGTATTATATATACAGGCCCCCTAAAAAAGCTATTTGTATGTTAATATCTAAACCTGTGACGTCAGGCTCACACTTATAGTCTATGCACACTCATGGCTTCCACTACATGAGAATATTCGGTACTTGTTTCCTAGCACGGCGCCCATCGCATCGCATACCATAAGACTAAATATGGTATGCGATATTGTACAATTAAAAATTGTATCGCATCGTATGCCATACAATGGCATACAAATTTTTATTGTACAACCACCCTGATGGGTCCTTACAATGGTAAATGCCCCCCCATTGTCAACGCCACCCCCAGGATCAATGCCAACCCGATGCGTGGCAAGCCCACGAGGGGCGGCGGTACACGTCCTCCGACCTTATCATACCCCCACTATCCACGTTGGCGTGGAGTTGATTATAGATAGTGTGGCGAGCGGAGGCGGAATACATGTAAAGTAATACGCGTCCCCTCGCGGGGCTTGCTGCGCTCGCCACACTACCTAAATTCAACTCCATGCCGACGTGGATAGTGGGGGTATGAAAAGGTCGGAGGACGCATACCGCCGCCCCTCGAGGGCTCGCCACGCTTCGGGTTGGCGTTGATAGTGGGGGTGCATTTAACATTGTAAGCACCCATTAGGGTGCTTATACAATGAAAAATCGCATTGCATGCATCGTATGCGGCTATATGGCATGCGATGCGATGCCATAAGATGGAAATCGGGGGCGCCGTGCTAGGAAACAAGTACTGAATATTCAGTATAATGCAGACTGTGCATTCATTAGGAGGCACTCCCTGGCTGTCTTTAATGGATTTGGGGGTGATTCAGGTTGGCTAGCACATTTGGTTTGCTAATGAACAAAACCCTGTGCACTGCAGTTGGGACTGATGTAACATGTGCAGAGAGAGTTAGATTTGGGTGGGGTGTGTACTTCAAACCTATATTTATATTGCAGTGTGAAAATAAAGCAGCCGGTATTTATCCTGCACAGAAACAAAAATAACTTGCCCAAATCTAAATCTCTCTGCACATGTTACATCTGCCCCACCGGCAGTGCACATGGTTTTGTCCATTAGCAAACCAAATGTGCTTTGCGAGCCAACCCAAATCACCCCATTGGTTCATTCTACAAATTGCTGTCTGTGGATATGTGTTACTATGGGACGTGTATGGAAACTGATTATCTATAAAAAGGTCCTGTAACCGTTAGCCACCGATTCGATGTTACCGGTTTCCACATGCCTTCAGAAAATGGGCTAAACAGGATTTCTCAATAGCTTTATATCTCTATAGGCCGTTCTTTCACAACTCGACGTCTGACTGGTGAGCTGGGTGCATCCAATAAGTCTGGAAAAATGTCCTCAGTGAATTTTGTTTTTGCTAGTTTTCCCTAGTTTTTGTTTTCGAAATATCCTATTAGGACACTGAAAACAAAACAAAAAATTATTGCAAAAACACCCAGTTTCATTATACACATCTGAGATATTTCATGCGATTTTGATAAAGCGCTGCAACAAATCACATGCCATTTTTTTTGTCCTCCAACACGATGTGTGGACCTGCACATAATATCTATCGCATTGCATGTGCAATCACATGTGGTTTTTAATGCAATGCAATCTGCGGTGGTGTAGCAGAGCGGGCGGCAGGAGGACTGGTGGTAGTCAGCAGGGGTGTGGGTTGTTAGGTCTACACCAACTAGGTCGACAAGCATTGGGTTGACACCTCTAGGTCGACAAGCAGAAAGGTTGACATGGGTCAAGGTTGACAGGACATTAGGTCGACTTGGGGGCTTCGCTCCCAATGTTTCAGGTCGCCCTAATGCTTGTGTCGACCTAGACACATGTCAACCTAGTTGGTGTAGACCTAATGACCGTATCAAGTCAGCAGAGCTGGTGGCAGGAAGCAGAAATAAAAAAAAATTGGAAGAAACTGGGCGCACTTAAGATGCGATTGGATACGATGGGAAATCACATTGCATCCGATCGCACAAGTGTATGGGCGCAACTAATATTACAGCCAATCCTTGGTTATATCCTTGCACACCTCTATGGGGAGAGCTGATTGTACTGGTTGCACATGGCGCGACCGCACTTAACATAAGTTCCGACCAACTTGCGGTAAAAATTTCCCACCATAATATGTTGCACAAAGACCTCCTGCAATAGCCTGGAAGATGCCACCACAGGCGAGGTTCGAGAGTCCACCCATAATTTAAAGTGGCAATAATTTAACAGGCAAAATAAACCTGCCTTTTTATACTAAACTAATAGCTAGAAAGCGAAACCAAACTGACAGAAAATACATTTTCAATATCGCTTCAAATTAGGCAGCTGCGGTATTTGCTTATGTTCGCACATTTTTGGCTGCATTTACATAGTCTACATCTCCGTGTTCGACCCATTGGGCACCCTCTGTCCCGACAACGTGTCAGGATGGAATCTGTAATTGTTGATTATTATAGGCAAAATCCGCAGACATTCAGATCATCGTCAGCAAGCATATGACAGGTTTATAAACAGTATTTGGGGCAACTAAAACAGTCAAAACCTACAGTATGCTGTGAAACTTTGTTCCCAATTAGTTCCGTTGTGTTCCGGATTAATTCCTGACCATGTCCGTTATCAGCAGCTGCCACCAGATGGAACAGGTGCTGGGCTGCGAGGAGGCAGCCATAGAAATCTAGCATCTAACGTCAATCACTTCTCCATAGAAAGCTTTCTAATTTGGATATAAAATATTTTTTTTTTTGTTTTGATTGATTCAATTTCTAAAAATTATTCAAAGCAGTTCAGTAAATCATTTTGAGGTTTTGTTGGTCCATACATCATATAACATTCTACACTTGATAGATTTTTTTTTTTTTTTCTTGTTATTTTTTTATCTTTTGCAAACTTAGACATTTTTTTTTCTTTCCAAAGCTGCGGAACTGGAAGCCTCGGGTTTTCCTCTCGGACAGCTGCCTGTCCATATGTGATGCATATTTTTAGTTCCTGCCTCAGTTTGCCAAGGGAAATCATTCGCATGCGCTCTTCATTTAGTACATATGTGTGAGATTCTGGTGCTCTCTGTCCCAGCACATAACTTACTGCAGGTTATGGTTCCATATAGACTATTGATCCATTTGATTTTGCTTATATAAGCAAAATTGAATCAAGCTGAAATTGAACGCATTCTATTTCAAATCAGTTCTGTGGCATCGAAATCGAATAGAAAAGTAGACCGTGCAGGCAAGACTATGGGGTTATTCTGGTTCACTTGCAAATTCACTCTCAGATGGACAAAACCATGCTGCACTGCATGTGGGGCAGATGTAACATGTGCAGAGAGAGTTACATTTGGGTGAGTTTTTTTGTTTCTGTGCAGGGTAAATACTGGCTGCTTTATATTTACACTGCAATACAGATATCAGTTTGAAGTACACACCCCACCCAAATCTAATTCTCTCTGCACAAGTTACATCTGTCCCACGTGCAGTGCACATGGTTTTGTCCATCTGAGAGTAAATTTGCCTTTGCGAGTGAACCAGAATAACCCCCTATATAGTCTAAATCGATGCCGTGCTATTCGATCCTGATTCAATCAGGATGCAATAGAAAGTACAGCGCACCGTGTGTGCACCCCTTAAGGTTTTATGAAGCCTACAGATGTAGAGATTTTGCTGAGCAATGCTAGAACGCTCAGCACACAGCGCTGCACAGCAATGTGTGAGTGCTGTGGGCTGAGCGATCTGTCAGGGCCAGTGTTCTCCGGTGAGAACACTGGCCCTGACTGGCGATATTACTAGATTTATCCAACGTGCTGGATATTAATCGCCGGGCGATAGAGACACACTATGGCCCCTAAACAAGGAGCGATGTAGGGGCATTTTGTAAGCGATCTAGTCAAATGAAGTCATATCGCTTAGACAATGCCCTGAAATCACCACGTGAGGGCCCCATTACAGTGTATTAAGGCCTCGATAAGGTATTTATTAGTAGTATAGTCATGTACTTATTTATGACATTAAGGTGCGTCAGACGGTCCTGCAGCGCTGTGTGTTTGCTGGACCATCCCGATTACTGGCTTCCGCTGTGGGTGGCCTCTTGTGCTATGATAAACCAGGACCACTGTAATGATCCCAGAGGTGCAGTGCATTATTCAGTGATCAATGTGATCTAAACACCTTTGCCACAAAACATTCTCTTGACCGATGGAGGCATCAGGGATGTCCTGTTTAGCTGTGTACCCCAAGATTCCTCCATTTTGCTGAAACTCGTGCTGTGCACCTGGGGTAGAGGAGGTTGGACCACAAGCTGTAATCTCTAAGAAAACACAGGTTAATATGTATATTATGATCAATAGGTAACATTATACTGCTGTACCCAGCCATTGAAAACCATTAGCCCATACCAGCTTTGAACACTGAGTCGACCACTAAAGGCCGACATGGGTGTAGGTCGACAAGGCTAAGGTTAACAGGTTTGGTAGGTCGACAGTCAAAAGGTAGACATGGGGTTTTTCACGTTTTTGTGCCGACAGGCGGTATTTCATGCCCTACAATCCACTGGGTCGTGGCGGGAGACTAGAATCGTGTGCTGAGCGCAGCGAGGTGCCGTGCCCGAAGCATGGTGAGCGCAAAGGTACCCTTTGTCCAGAATGTCGACATGAAAAACTAAGGTCAACCTTTTGAATGTTGACCTTGCCATTGTCAACCTAATGCTTGTGTCAACCTTCCAACCCTGTCGATCTTAGGCGTGTCGACCTATTTCATGTGTCGACTTAATATTGGTCGAACTAATGACCCATACCCAAATTGCTATGATCTCCAGTGAGAGATTTGGCTATCCAGAAAGCTTTGTTAGAAGAAATGTTTTCCCCCTCCTAACATTTCCTGCACTTGATAATGGTGTATGGAGTTGTGTTTTTTTTTATTTTTTCCTGAATCAGTAATGAAGTAGAGGTGATTAGATTATAATAACTAGAATGTTAAACCCGTGTTGTGTGCCCGTAGTGTTTCTAGTAGGTAAGCGTGCAGGGGCGTGTTTCTGCTCTGTTCATTCTACATCATATTAAATGTCGGAGCCTTTGATGCACCGGGTTAAAGAATAACCGCGCAGCACTATTCTCAGTAAGCCATTTGTAAGCTAGGTGTTTAAAAATTCAGCAGCCCTTCGGCAAACAAGCAGTAATGTTGTATTCCCTCTTACCTGGGCGATCCGCGCACGGAATTAAACACACTTTGAAGCCTGTGGTGGGCTCCATCGCTGCACTTTATCTGGGGTGTTTTCTGTATCTTATCTTCATTTTGTGGAAGGTAATACTGTATATGTTGCATGGTGCATTATTTAGGTGGCCGTGTAAATAATTCTCTCCATGTAAATGGGAACCTCTGATACAGCAGATGGGAAGGACCTGTAACTTAATAGCGGATGCGGAACTATTATTTAATGTGTCAACAGCCGCAAAGCCACGCATTGCATCCAGTTAATGCTGCCCCAGCCGCTACACTCTGGGGCACCTACTGTTTGGGAGACGCCTACGTTTCTGACTGCATTCTTGTTGTTCTTCAGCCTGGAGCCAGCCAAAGTTTAAACATAGGTTACTTACTTGTGAATTGGCAGAGTGCTGCGCAAAGGGGAAGGAGGGGTAATGTTTTGTTGCAGGTTTCTGTTCCTGTCCGCACACTGTGACCTATTAGACCATGAGCATAATATCAATAGTCTTATTGAGGAACTCTAGCACATGAAGCCATATTGGATATGGATTGTGTCTCCTTTCTCTCCGGAGGATCCACTAGTGTAGGGCCAACATTATACATAGGCAACCAGCCTCTTAATCAAAACCCGTGCAGTTCCTCTTCCCTGCCTGACGTGTCGCTCTCTGCATTTGCGTTCTAGCACAGGTGTGGTCTGCATCTCAGTGCTGAAATACAGACCACACTTTGGTAGAAGCACCACAGCAGAGAGCGACACCCCAGGCAGGGAAGAGGAACTGCAGGGGTTTTGAAAGAGGCAGGTTGCTAGAATGAACACTAGCTATGCAGTGTTAACCATATGTCACCCCCTTCGCATTTATGCATGGCTCCTGCACTGTATTATACCCTGCTTCCCACACCCATATACGTCTAGCAAAACAATGCAACTAACTGGAGTAAGGGTTTTCTTGAAACGAAAGGTAACCCCACGCCTGGTCTTTGCCTTTGTCATGTGACAGGTGCTTTCCACACCAGGCCATGTTTTTTGTTTGCCATATAATTCGATTTTTGCAGATCTTCTATGAAAGTGAAAATAAAAACAAACTATCACCTATAATAACCTCATTTCTATTGTGTTGTCGTATGCCTGAACTTGGCAACTTCTTTTGGGGTTCCTTCAAAGTCACATTCCCATCATTAGTGGGCGGATGGTTAATATTTATTAAGAGTTGTTACACGGCCTTGGTTTGTCTTATTCCTCCATTAGCGCTATGAATGATACCTGCGCTCCTTGTTTTTAGTCTTCCGTGGTAACTCGGATACCTTCCCCTTCCTGCATCATACCACAGCTTACCCCACCATTGCCCAAAATCCTTTCCCAAACTAATCAGCCATCTTATTCTATTTGTTCCACTACTAATCCATTTTTAATATTCTGAACATGTCCCCTAAGGGAGCAAAATTCTAGATTCCTTTAGGAACGTAGAGCAGCATTTTAAGCAGGTGACCAGCTATCTACAGCTTGTAGCTGGTGGCCCTCTAGGACCTGAAGAAGCCAGCAGTCCATGTTAGTAGGGAAAAAAGATGTGACTGCAACAAAGAGGCCCAGCTTTGCTCAGTAAATGAATCGCACATTGTAATAATTAATAATAAATTTATTTAAAAAGCATTCTTAAAAACTTTCAAGAATTAAAGTGCACTTCATGAAAAGACAATTATAGACAAACAAGACCCACAACATAGGACATATATAACTGCCAAATAATTTACTATAATATAGAAACTATTGAGGCTTTCTAGAGTGGCTCACAGATTCTAGAGTCATTGAATCGGTTAAACCAAGAGATGGCAAACTATGGGAAGATGACCTCAGCCTTAAGGCACCCACACATGATGCAATTTTGGCCCATTGTCACCTGATTGTGGCAGGTTGGGCCAAGAAAACAGATTAAATCGGCCCAAATCACATGTATTTAACATCAGATTCGATGTACAGTACTTTGAACATCTAATTGTGGTCGGAGGTCGGATCTGCTGTCCGTCCAACTCTGCAGCATGGAACGGGATTGCATGTTATTAGTCGCATGCAGAAGGACCACGTTACGTTTCACTGCCAGCTTAGACTGTTGCGAGTGGCTCAAGGGGTATCGGAAGGCCATACATTGCTGGGACTTCCTGCGGTAGGGAATGGCCACCTTCAGAAAGGGATAAAGTTACCGGTTCTTGTTACAAGCTCTGTCCACTTTATCGCTCTTCAAGGCTTAGTACATCTGCCCCTAAGGGACAGTTGTATCAAGCCTTATAATGAAGACAAATGGAGAAGTTGCCCATAGTTGCCCATAGATATCAGACTATCTCTACCGTTTTATAGAATGGACTACATAAATGATTGATTGGTTGATGTGCTTATGGCATCCTCCTCTTTTTAAGGTTTGACAAATGTCCCCCAAAGTGTGAAGTATTGTCCACTGGATAAAGCGGTATCCAGACAATATATACCTTTAGAACAGAGGTTCACAAACATGGTCCTCAGTGCCCTGACGGTCCTGGTTTTAAGTATGCTTAGCCACAGGTGACTTAATTAGTAGTACCTTAGTCAATTTGATTTAACCATCTGTGTTAAGCCATGGATATTCTTAAATCCTGGACTGTTGGGGTGCCTTGAAGACCGCGTTTGGGAACCGGCACAGTAGAACACTTTTTCATCCCAGTGGAATCATGGCGTTTTCTGGAATTGGTATAGAAGAACCCGCTGAGGTTTAGTCCGTCAACTATTTAGCCCTTGGTAGCGTCTTTCTGTGATCTATGACCTCATACTAGTACACCTCTTGTCTGACTTTCTCCACATCTGTGTATGTCTTGTGTTTTACGGTTGGTGAGAACGGTTAACAAAAATGTTTATAAAAAATAATTGATACGGCTTTATGAAAACAAAAAATCTGTCATGTAAAGGGGCTCTAAAGTCATTTATTGGCTCAGTAGAAACACTTCAAGGAGACTGCTAAGGAGATCATGTCTGAGCTGGATATTAATGAACAGGAAATAGCTGCTGTTCTCTCACCAGCACATTGGGTACAATGTAAAAATCGGGTCGGTCGCATCGCATGCCATTGTAATTGTACAGGAACGTCTAAAAACCCCGAAAATCTGGTCCCATCGCGTCTCATCGCATGCCTTAAGTAGTGGCATGCGATGAAAAAATCGGGCGCCCAGATAATACACAAGTACCTAAAAAAAATTGCACACTGCACATAAGCGTAAGGATTACGCTTATTAAACATTGTCGTACTCTGCTATGCACATTACATATTCTGTCGTAATGGCAATTACACATTATGGCACACACTGCAATGCCTCTTACCACACAATGCCTCTTACAGTGTGTGGTATAACACTGTAATACCCGTTACACATGATGGCACACACAATGAAAGATCTCAGCAGCTTGTCAGTGCACTGGGGGCAGCGTAAGGGCGCACAGTGCCACACACAAACAGGGCAGGGTGCATTTTGGGGTTTTCAAAACAAGCAAGGCGCGGCACCCTGCAAAAGAAGCTTATACCCCTTTCACACCAGAAAATGCAGGGACCCACCCAGTAATATGGCCCTGGAATCATGCCGGGCCATTCCCGGGTTGGCCCCTTTCACACCAGAAAAGTACCTGCATTTTCTGGTGTGGGAAGGAGGTGGGCAGTTGGCAGGATGGCGGTGGAGGCTGGCAGGAAGAGTGTAGAAAACTCACCCCGGTTGCTGGTCCTCCGTGCAGGCCAGGGATCCACACGGGCGGCGGGCGCAAATGACGGGACAGCTGGCGGATGAAGATGACGCAGCTCTCCGGTGGCCTCACTGCCTCCGCCTGTGTGGATCCCCAGCCAGACAGCACACAGAGGACCGGCAACCCGGGTAAGTATCCCCTACTCCATTCACACTGGCCAGGTCCCCGGGTTAAACCCGGGAACAACCCTGCTCCATAGCAGGGTTGAAATGCCAGCCTATTTTGCCGGGATTTTGGCCCCGGAACCTTTCACACCAGCGCTAGTCGCGGGTTGTTCCCGGGCCCAACCCGGGAAATTATGCAGGTGTGAAAGGGGTATTACAGGGAACTAATATATATATTTTTTCTTTTTTTCCTAGATATCTATATGCCCATAACTGTATATGTTTGACGAGACTGTAGCTAATTATCCCAATTTTATTCTAGAATATGGGACCAGTGCTGAGTATTCTGACAACATTCATCTTACAGGGCTCCCACTGGGTAAGTCATACAGTTATTTATCTGTTTTGTTTTTGCCCCTTACCAAGGTATATTTTATGCATCATTATAAGCGAGGGTCGCTCCCTGAGAATAGACGTTGGTTGGGGAGTTTATCGCTGCATATAAAGTAAGAAATTAAGCTGCTGAAGTCAGGAAATATTTAGAAAAGATTAAAATGACATCTGCCTGGCTCTGAGCAGATCTCACTTGACTAAATTGACTGCCTAATTTCCTTCCTACGTAAATCCTACATTAGTTGGCTGATGGGAATATATTCAGCCATTCAGTGAAATGGAAATCGTTCCTAGGCACTCGGGGATGGAAGTGAGGAGAGAAAACCCCGCTTACTTGGTTACTATTATAATATCTGATAAACTTACTACTTTAATGTGTTTTTTGAGGCTGCCTATTCTTCTTCTTTTCTGAGGAAAATTAACAGTTTTTTAGAATGTTTTATGTCTCGTCATTTATATCATGAATAATGCAGACCATCTATCATGGCACCGATTCCCCAATCTGATAATCTAAAATACTGGTTGGAAGGGCCGCAGACAGGGGGGTGCCAGGGGTACAGCTATCCCCAGCCTCTGGAGGGGCCTGGGCAGCTGCCCACAGTGCCTCGGCACCACCACCCCGCACAATGCATTCCCCCACCGGGCACCAGGCACGCACAATACACAGTGCAGCCTGCAGAGTGCCGAGTCTGGGATACAGAGGGGCTCGGCGCTCTGCAGGCTGCACTGTGCAGTCCTGACTCCCGGAGTGAGAAGATGCTGCGCTGCAGCTGGTAAGTAATAGCAATGGGGGGGTGCCGCCGCGAGGTGGAGGAGGAGGGGGGTGCCGCTGGGGGCCCGGGCCCCAACGTTACTAGTGGCGGCCCTGCCGGTTGGCAACCATCTGTGTGTTGCATTGCCTTAGGAGAATTAGATAATTCTGCATGTTAGAAATTCTTAATTTGCAGATCCTGAGAGCGGCAGTAACGTGTGTCTCAAATATAGCGGTTGATCCCGAGAGATACAGTTACTGAGCAGGGACAGGGGAATAATGTGTTAAAAGACACAACCCCTTATCTGCAACAGTCTCTATAAATGTCACAATTACTGCAGTTAATTTTCAGTTACGTTGGACAGATAGCAACATCCTTGATATATTAGCGCTGTCATACTAGCTACAATTTAACCCCATACAGGGGAAAGAACTACGTACGCTACGAGAGCCGGGGGAGCACTGAACGTGTAACCCGGCTATCATTTGAGAGCAGCAGTAACGTGTATCCCTAACGGAGCGGGTAATTCCGAGGGAGACAGTTACTGTGCAGGGACAGGGGAACAGTGTGTTATTTGACACAACCCCTTATCTGCGATAATCTAAACAAACTGTGTAATTACTGCAGAAAGTCCTCACTCACGCTGGACAGGCGGAATGAGTAGCTAATATAAAGTGGCATGTTTATACCTAATTTATCTCGCCCACACTGATGTGCTTATTATGTGAGTGATAAAGGAGTAATGAAAGCCCCAATATTGTAACCATACTACTAAGAATCCACTTACCCAAGGAATAATTTAAACATTGGATAGTGTGTATGGAACAGGGCAATTTCCTACTGTATTAAGCTGGCACAGCTGAAGCACAGGGAACATACTTATTTGTCCCCCGCTTCTGTACATGTATTGTCCCCTGAGAGGCACTCACTTAATTAAAGGAAAAAATTGAGATTCATATGTTCAAGATTAACAGACACACAAACTCCGACAATTTAGTCAGAATACGTGTACTGACATCTAGATTTGGAGGTTGCATGCTTAGCGTGCACAGTGTGTACCCTACACCACGGAGGAGTAAAAATCCTGAGAACGTGTGAGTGAGGAGATTAAACCTTGCAAAGGGATTATTGAACACTTGCAGGTCCGTTACAGGATACGCATTTAATATCAGATAGCTATCAAACGGCGGTGTGGATATATTTAAACCACCTACATTATTCACAGTATCTATGTGGAAAGCTACTTGTGGAGGGAACTATTGTTTGAAACCCGGCGGTAAAACCGCTATAATTACGGGTAGGAATTAGAGGTACTATAACGATCACTTAATACACTATATACAGACCGAATTAGACCATTAAAATCAATGTACTAGGCTGGCATAAATATATGTACGCAACTTTTATCCCAGCGGTAACCCGCTCATGACATGGGTGATAAATCCTTTTGGATGTGCTAAAACAATGCCAGACCTTTAAAATACCATTGAGTACCCCCACTTTTTTATTAAGGGATTCGGCGGATAAACCGCTTAAATACGGATACCGCATATCCAACATTGGACTCTTTCCACTAGTTATAACTGATACTGTGTATAAGGACATAGGACGCACACAGTAATATTACTGGATAGCTAAACCTGCCATCTATATCCTGTACGGAATACTGCATAGTGGTGTCTATTGAACGTATCCTCACATATGAATAAGGGGTACGTATCTCAGGAGGCACCACACTTATTTATATATTGAGGTGAACTTGAAAGGCTACTTTTCTTACTGGATCCTTAGGCGTTATTAATCTCCTCATTTCATTGAGAAGTTATATCCAGTGAACCCTTATAATTGATTTAAGGCACATATTACGTGCAAAAGGGAAAGTGACTTTTTACCAAAGGAAATAAGGCTACATTTTGAGATCTATGAAAAAACACTTTAAAGTTCAATATTAAAATCATAGACTCATACACACACACATTTGTATTTCTCTCTCTTTTAATTTTTTCACGTAGATTTTCATCTCTTTATTCACATTCTATCTTTTAATATTTCACCACAACAAGGATATCAGATCTCTTGTATATGAGACTTTTTTAGAAGATAAACATTAAAGGTTAATTTTTAAGAATATATTTTTTGGTCCTCAGTGCACCCACAGAAATACTTCTTTTTTTCTTGTGGGTGTTTATGTCTATATCAAAGTAGTGGGTAGCACCCCTCAGACCTAGTTTGGGTAAAATATTGGTTTTCACCCCATTGAGGAAATTTTCTGAGGGTAGAGGACTGTCTACCAATAGACTGGTGCGGGAATTTCTCTCTCTGTGTATTTCCTGGTCAGTTCTTAGCCGGCATTATGAAATTCAGCAAGTTAGGGTATCCCCAGTGTCAGGGCAAAAGGAGAATTGCCCCAATGATATATATAAAAATGCGTCCTCCTAAATCTAGCCTCCGTATGTCATGCAGTATGAGATGCCTGGTGCGAGTGAGTCACCAGGTCTCGTGCAACATTGCTAGCGTCCAAGGTTGAAAATGCATCTTGGTTGCTAGGACGCACCAAGAGACTGCGCTGATTAATTTTGATATTCACTATGTATCTCTTGTGTGACAGTTTGTATACGGAGCACAACAGAACTTGTATTGGAAAAAATCTGCAGCTGCTACATTGTAGCACTTTGTATGCAGTTTCAGAGACTCAGTCGCACACCGATAATACCAGTGCCAACTTATCAAATTACTCAGCAGAGTCTTCGTGTGCATCTATCAGCATTGTGTTCTGACTAAGACACAATTTTGGCAAACAAAATACATCTATAATGAACACATCTCACAGGACTTGGTGCGCCAAGAGGGGCTGCTGGAATTCAGCATTGGCGTATGAGGACACCTCTGTATGGGGCCTAAGTCATGCTTCATTCATTGGGCAATTCCAACCCAATAGGGTACATAATGGTTCCACCAGTAAAATGATTACCTCTGCATGGTCACTAGGAGCCAGGCACATCGCCGTAATGTTGATATGCTTGGTACGTTGACATATATATCTTCGACATTTATAATGTCAACAAAACATCTAGTGGTCACTTAACTAGTATGGCGACTCCGGCAAAGTTTTTTGGTTCCGGCAGTCAGCTGATGATAAATTATGGCAGATCCATCGGCACTTCTGTTGGTAAGTAATATCACTAATATCTGACTCCTAAACCTCCACCTAAAGGTGCCCATACACATTGCGATTTTGTGTGCTGTGCATTTTGTACTGTACAATGGAGCTGTGTGATTTTGCCTCTTCTATGCGATGTGTAATTTGTACTGTGCGATGCTAGCCTTTTTTTTTTTTTTTTTATTTACAGTCCCCTACTGGACATCGCATATACTACAAAAGTGATGCGATGTAGCACAAAAAGTACCGACTGCACATACTTTTTGTGCTATACAATATTGTACCTGTGGGGACTCGCATCGTATCCCTGCAGGTACACAGTGCGATTATAAGCACATGAGATGCGTTTTGAACTTTAAAAGTTCTAAACGCATGCGATAATCGCAATGTGTATGGTCACCTTAAAGCCTTACTTTAATGTCAACATTTTTTTATTATTTATTACGTTTTTATATAAAGTGCAGCAAAGTCCGTTGCGTTTTGAGTTTGGAAACCGTTGTAAAACAAACTGGGTAGTTGCAGACAGTCAAAGCGATATATGTGATATACCAGTAATGATGTGTCTAGTTCCTCAACCTGATTGGTTCTATACACCACATAGCTTCTTTCCTATATAACCTGTACGCTGCCTCTACGATGAAACATTTCTATTGTTTTTCTGCCAGTGGTTTATTCCTGACTTTATCGTGTAACGTTCATGTGCACAGATTGTTAGCTTCGTCCTAGGGATCAATAATGCAGCTGTTTATCTCCATGAACACGTGATTCACCAACTGGGGTTGGCTTCAGTGCCCGGGGAACAAAGCATTTTGTCCATCCTAGAATGGGTTATTTTGGGAGATGGGTTTGAAGTTCGGCGAAGAGGTTTTACAGTGCCACCTACTGACAATCAAAAGAATTGTACTTCAAATAGGTCATTAAAAGTTTATTGCATTCGTGTTAAATCGAAGTGCCTGCTTTAATTTTACAGTGGTTGCTGATTTATTTTAAATATATATATATATATATATATATATATATATATATATATATATATATATATATATATATATATATATATAATTACATTTGTCAATCAAGTTAAGAAAAAAAAATTGCATTTTTCAGTGTTCACAAATGGCTTAACATTTTACTACAGGGATACAAATCCTGTTGCAAGAATAGTAGAGACACAGTATAGGGGGGGATTAAGGGACAGTAGGGGGTATTCCGTCACATGTGCTACGACCTATCACGGATTTTGTTTCGCTTGGCATGGCTGCAGTGTCCAAAAAAACATAGGTGTCGCGTATCTCCCCCACAAGGGGTAAATAGGAAGCAATTCACCATAGAGAATTATAGAGGAATAACAATACGGTCCTACAAGAGATACACATAGCGGGATACCAGTGCATTAGTAATGGGGAGGTATAGCAGATGGATAAGCAGAAAGACGTAGTGGAGTGATAGTGGCGTGGGAGAGGAGTGGGACAATGGAGAGCGACCAATGGGAAGATTCCCTTAAGCACTGAAGCCACGCCTGATTTCTTATCTGGTATATAACCTGCCCAGTGTCAGCTTCTCCTGTCCCTTGCTGACCATCACATTGCAATGTTATTTGGAACAGAGACAGCGCAAATAATCCACCATATTATTCACCTTCATTTTCCCCAGAATGTGCAGATACATAATGACAGCTCTTTGTCTACAGCAGTGTGTGTGTGTGTGTGTGTGTGTGTGTGTGTTTATCCAGCTACAGACACAATAATAAAGGCATTGAGCATCTCTCTGATCACACAGTAGATCATTGTACTGTATTTCCCTGTTATGCCCAGAACATAATACAGAAATGCACAATGTAATTCCATTGGATCTTTATGTTCTGTCCTTTCCCTGTTATTGTAGCCTGCGGCGGGATTCCTGAGCAGATCCGGCAGCCCAGCGGCATCCTCACCAGTCCCGGGTGGCCTGACTATTACCCACCGAGAATTAACTGTAGTTGGTACATCCATGCCAACCCTGGTGAAGTAATCACAGTAAGGTGCGTATTGTCCTGTCACATAGGTCTACAAGTAACGAAGGGCCCGATTCAGCTCTGTCAGCAATGCAAGAAGCACACCACTGGGCAAAACCGTGCTGCGCTGCGGGGGGGATACAGATGTTACATGTGTAGAGAGAGTTAGATTTGGGTGAGTTATCCACAACAGCTGGAGGGCTCACAACATGCCCCGCAACTGTTTTAGCATGGCCAAATAGCAAAACTGTAGCAGGGCATGCTGGGATGTGTAGTTCAACAACAGCTGGAGGGCCCAAGGTTCCCCTTCCCTGCCCTTGCGGGTTTAGTCATACAAGTTTTGCTCACAAGTTAGTATGACTGAATAACACCATTTTGGGCCAAGTAAGCATCAGGCCTGTTTAATGGATCCCCGGCGTGTTCGCTTGCGGGACTGATTGTGCGGCTCTGCCCATATGTGTGCCGAGCCGTTCATATGGGGAGGGGAGGGAGGGGCATGCATTGGGCGCGCCCAACGTTTTATTGGCGTCCACATGGAAACGCTGGGCGTTCCCGCTCAGAACGCAAGCTGGCCAATGACTGCTGGGGGGCCGGCGGCTGACATCACAGGATGTCAGCTGCCTGCCCCGTCTTCGTCCAGGCGCTCGTAAATATAAGTCAGCCTAGAGAACAGGGAAACAATCTTTCGATGGTCGCCGACCATTGAGTTAAAAAAAAATTTTCCCCATGCGAATAGATGTGAGAGTGTACTCCTCTATTCACATGCAAATGCAGGCGTTGGCTCGAGGAAGGGGGGTGTAAGTTCGCTCGCCCGACGGCCGGTATCTGACCACTCAGTAAGCAGCAAATCAACGCTATTTACCAAACCAACATTAATCGGGGCCATGATATGAGTAACAGCAGTGGATAAAATAACAGAGCTATTCAGCATTGCTCAGGTGCGGATAAGGCTTAGCCAGAAATGTGCTGTACCGGTGCGGATAAGGCTGAGCCAGAGATGTGCTGTACCGGTGCGGATAAGGCTGAGCCAGAGATGTGCCGTACCGGTGCGGATAAAGCTGAGCCAGAGATGTGCCGTACCGGTGCGGATAAGGCTGAGCCAGAGATGTGCCGTACCGGTGCGGATAAGGCTGAGCCAGAGATGTGCTGTACCGTTGCGGATAAGGCTGAGCCAGAGATGTGATGTACCGGTGCGGATAAGGCTGAGCCAGAGATGTGCCGTACCGGTGCGGATAAGGCTGAGCCAGAGATGTGCCGTACCGGTGCGGATAAAGCTGAGCCAGAGATGTGCCGTACCCTTTATACCTAGAACCGCTTTTTAGTCTCTTGCACAAGAACAAACTTGGGCTCAAACATGAGGGACTTCTAGCGATGGAAGCTGAACGGGGACGGAGGGATCTGAAAGGATTCCTCTTCGATACCCGAAAGGATTCCTCTTCGATACCCATTACTCCTTTCCGTAGAGAAGGTCAAAGCATCTGAAGGTTCTCTCTGTCAATCTCCAAAAATGAAGCTTGACATAGGCAGATGGATGTTTGTGCTGTGAGTGCAGCCACGAGCTCCTACAATATAATACTGTGCTTGCGATGTTATTATCTATAAAGCAACATGATCTCTAACCACCTGCTTTCTGTCATTTTGAAGTTTCCAAGAATTTGATATCCAGGGATCGGCCACCTGCAGCTTCGATTGGTTATCCATCGGTCCGTCACAGAGCGCGGATGGAGTGAGAGCATGTGGCTCTACAATCCCAGCCCCATACACCTCTCTTCAAGACCACGTGTGGATCAAGTTCCACGCAGACGACCGTATTTCTAGGAAAGGATTTCGCCTGTCTTATAACGCGGGTAAGGCGTAGTAGAACGATGGAGCTGCACATTTTGTTGGTGACCAGACACATGTCTGCAAATAGCGAGATAACAAGCGAAGGATCAGCTACGCAGTCATTGTTCTGCGGATGTCCGTTTTCCGACTCGTAGATGTCTGCCGGTTCATTCCGCTGCTAGATTCTACATAGAAGTCGTATGCGCAAGACCAGTGATGGCTAACCTTGACACTCCAGCTGTGGTTGAACTACACATCCCAGCATGCCCTGCATCAGTTTTAGCATGGCCAAATATCAAAACTGTAGCAGAGCATGCTGGGATGTGTAGTTCAACAATGGCTGGAGTGTCAAGGTTAGCCATCTGTATGACAGAGCTGTCAGTCACACTTGCTCATGCATACTTGATCTAGGTACATATGGTTGTGTCCTGAAGTGTTGCTTATTCACATAGTCCTGTCTAGTTAGGTTAATAGTATATTTAAAGGCTATATATACCTAGTGTGTTTCAGCCCTTTATTTCTTATGTCATTTTTGGAAATTTAGGGGGTAATTCATTACCACTCACTAGTGTTCATTCTAGCACCCGCCATCTTTGAAAACCTATGCAGTTCCTCTTCCCTGCCTGGGGTGTCGCTGTCTGCTGTGGTTTTGCTAGCACAGGTCTGGTTTGCATATCAGTGCTGATATAAAGACCACACTGTGCTAGAAGCACTACAGCAGACAGCGGCACCCCAGGCAGGGAGGAGGAACTGCATAGGTTTTCAAAGCTGGCGGGTGCTAGAATGAACACTAGCTCGCCGTGCAGCCTAACGCACATTAAATGATTTCTCCCGCCTTCCCAAATAAGTCTGTATTGACTTTATTTACGAGTGCTAGGACGAAGACGGGGAGGGCGGCTGACTTCTATAAAGGCAGTTGCCCAACCCCCTTGCAGGCATTGGCCCATCCGCGTTTCCAGGGGAACACCCAGTGTTTTTGTGGGGAAGCCCATAAAACTCTGGACATTCCCCTTTTCTGGTCCCGTGTCCGGCCCTTCCTCCCCACAGTGAATGGCCGCCGAGTGAGTAACTCTCCAAAGCCGTTTGCACTTGGGCGGAAATGTGCAAACCCGGACCATCAGGTTTGCTGCCAAATTCTGTGAGCGGTCCTGAATTGGCCTCTTTGTGCCTATTTAAAGGACTACAATGAATACGGCATAAAAAGGCTCCTTATAGCGCTCATGGGGCAGATTCCGTTCTGCACAAGCCGTCACCTGCTGCACAGGCTATACAATGTTACCACACGGAAGCTGCACCCATCTGAATATGCCCCATGGCGTTTATATGTCCTTTAAAAGAAGGGCACATATAACATGGTGCGGTGTGTAACCCTGTTATCCGTGCACAGAAGCTTGCAGTGTGATGGCTCCGCTATTTTAAGCATAGAACGCATCCCTACATCTGTGGTTCTGTAAATGGGACACGGCAGTCATTTTAAGAAAGACTTTAAGAATCATAGATGTCTTCTCACACTGTCACCCTCTTGACTTGTGTCTTCAATTCCCTCTCATGAGTTTGAAAATTGAAAAATTCTTTTCTTTTTCCCCATTTAAGCAAAGAAAAAATGTGAGCGGAATCGGTTCCGATGCGACAATGGAAAATGCATATCTGAAGCATTAAAATGCAACCGGTTAGATGATTGTGGCGATGGTTCTGATGAAAAGTTATGCGCCAAGTCTAATCGCCCAACAGAGGCTTCATTTCAGCCCTGCGCTTCCAACCGCTTTCAGTGCTTGTCGCGTTTCACTAAAGCCTACACCTGCCTTCCCAACTCTTTGAAATGTGATGGAAACATCGATTGCTTGGACCTAGGGGATGAGATCGATTGCGATGTACCCTCATGCGGGCAGTCGCTTAAATACTTCTACGGAGCTTTTAGCTCGCCCAACTACCCCGACTTCTATCCACCTGGCAGCAACTGCACGTGGCTTATCGACACCGGAGATCGCCGCAAGGTCATTCTGCGTTTCACGGACTTTAAGTTGGATGGCACCGGCTACGGGGACTATGTGAAAATATACGATGGGCTAGAGGAAAACTCGCATAAACTGTTGCGGGTTCTAACAGCGTTTGACTCTCACGCTCCCCTTACAGTAGTCTCCTCCTCGGGGCAGATCCGGGTGCATTTTTGTGCCGATAAGGTCAATGCAGCCCGAGGATTTAATGCAACGTACCAAGTGGATGGATTCTGTCTCCCGTGGGAGATCCCCTGCGGCGGTAACTGGGGCTGTTACACGGAACAGCAGCGGTGCGATGGCTACTGGCACTGCCCCAATGGAAGAGATGAGCTGAATTGTAGCATGTGCCAAAAAGACGAGTTTCCTTGCTCCAGAAACGGGGTCTGCTACCCCCGTTCTGACCGGTGCAATTACCAGAATCATTGCCCCAATGGTTCCGATGAGAAGAATTGCTTCTTTTGCCAGCCAGGGAATTTCCACTGCAAAAATAACCGCTGCGTCTTCGAAAGCTGGGTATGCGATTCCCAAGATGACTGCGGGGATGGCAGCGATGAGGAGAACTGCCCTGTGATCGTGCCCACGCGTGTGATCACTGCGGCAGTTATCGGCAGCCTTATATGCGGGCTACTGCTGGTCATCGCATTGGGCTGTACCTGCAAGCTCTACTCACTGCGCATGTTTGAACGCAGGTAAGTGGAAAGGTTTTCTGGGTATGCTTAATTCTCGTTGTTCTACTGTGTGTTGGGGGGTTGTTCACATTCTAGTGTCTACCTCTTGTAAATCTCTGAATGCTTTGGGGGAAATTTACAAAATTTGTAAAAAATAGGTGTATTTGTATCCAGAAATACACTTATTTTGACATTTACTATCCCGAAAATACGTCTATTCGTATTGATGTGCTATCAATAAGAATACGTATTTTCGGGATAGTAAATGTCAAAAATAAGTGTATTTCTGGATACAAATACACCTATTTTTTACAAATTTCTTTTAGTAAATTTCCCCCTTTGTGTTTTGCTGCTTAAGTAAGCCATTTAAATGGTGTAAAGCTCTTGTTGGCGGATTCCAACGCTCTAATTTTTCATAAATTGTAATGTTATTTTTATCTTCCTAAGAGTCAGCATGGGTTCTAGAGAACAGCTCATTATACAGTCTAGGATAGTGGTTCTCAAAGGGTCTGCTGTGGCACTTTGGGGTGTCCTTGAAGTACGTAAAGGGGTGCCTCGGGTTTGTAGTAAAGGACCAATTTGAATTATTTCTGGTGACTGCAGTAGGTAAAAAACAATTCATAAAATATGTGGACAACAGAAGAAAATTTTATTATTCCAAGCCACATAATTAAACCTAAGGATGACAATTTTACTTGAATTAATGTTTTTGGTACTTATGTAGTATCTGGGCGCCCGATTTTAAAATCGGGTCGGAAAAATCGCATTGAATCGCATGCGATCCGATGCGATTTTCCATAGGATTCAATGTTAACATAGTCCTGTTCATTTCTCCACTATCCAAGTGGGCATAGAGTTGATTTTATATAGCGTGGCGAGCGCAGCGAGCCACCGTGCCCGAAGCGTGGCGAGCGGCCGCAAATTACTTAAAATGTTTTCCGCGTCCGCTCGCCACGCTTCGGGCTCGGTGGCTCGCTGCGCTCGCCACGCTTTATAAAATCAACTCTATGCCCACTTGGATAGTGGGGAAATGAACAGGACCTTGTTAACATTGAATCCTATGCAAAATCACATGCGATTCGATGCGATTTTGCCGAAAATCGCGTCGAATCGCATCGGATTGAATGCCTTAAGGTAAGGCATACAATCACAAAATCGGGCGCCCAGATCCTACATAAGTACCATCTTCTTCTTCTTTTTTTTTTTTTCTAAATTTCTCAATAAGAAACTTTTGGCCTTGAGGTGCCAAGAAAATCATTCTGATTAGGCTATTGTGATTCAATAATGTTTGGGAACCGTAGGTCTAGGGCAGGGCTGGACAACACCGGCCCTCCAGATGTTAGTGAACTACACATCCCAGCATGCCTTGCATCAGTTTCAGCATGGCCACATAGCAAAACTAATGCAAAGCATCCTGGGATGTGTAGTTCACTAACATCTGGAGGGCCGGTGTTGCCCAGCCCTGGTCTAGGGCATAGGGGATCACCTAGAAACTGTCATTATGGCACATAAATTGGACTGTAAGCTTGTCTACCACACGTTGGCTGTACAGCAAGCCCAGACACACAACGATCAGCACCTACAATGGCTTACGTATGTGTTTGATTTATCTTTCTTTAAGGTCCTTTGAGACACAGCTGTCACGTGTGGAGGCTGATTTATTGAGACGAGAAGCCCCCCCTTCTTATGGGCAGCTGATTGCCCAGGGTTTAATTCCACCCGTGGAGGACTTTCCCGTGTGCTCTCCAAACCAGGTAAAATGTTTTCCATATTTCATAACAAAGTTTTTTTTGTTTTTGTTTTTTTTTTGTGGGGGGGGGGGGGTGGTCGGAAATATATTGGCAATTATTTAGGAACGATGCACTATTCTGTATCCCCTGCGTGGGTGTGGTCCCGATAGCAGTCTTGTGGAAGTCCAGAGCAAATGTCTCCTGTCACTAAAACTGTAAGGCCCAGTGTTACCTGGATCTGATAGACACTTGCTACTAGTCTAATATTTCTAGCGGCTGATTCTGAGACAAACGCATCAATCAGGCATCTGCTGTGATTATCGGTCTGTGACGGCCAGTCATCCATCCACCAGCACCTTCTGCCCATATACTAGGTGCAAGTGAGATGGCCGGGAATGCTCTGAATAGGATGCAACTTGGCTCATCCCTCTGATCTCTTCCATGCGGACACACATTTGGCACCCAGAACCACCAATCTCACAGACTGAATAATATATCGGAGACCCTTCTGTGTATGTTTGCAACGCCGAATGCGCAGTTGGCTGAAACTCGGCAGATGTTTCCGAATTCAAAATAATGTGCGAAGCTGGCTCTTGGGGGTAGATTTCTTAAAATTTCTAATAAATATTAAAAGTAGTGGTGTTGCCCTTAGCAACTAGGGTTCTAACTATCCTTTCTATATGGTAGCCTAGAAAAGTATAGACCGAATCCGATTGGTTGCTATGGACAATGTCACGCCTTTTTTAATTTTTCAAAATTTAGTAAATCTAACACTTTAAGTACATGAACGGTCTGTAACATTAGAACCTCACAACACAAAGTCTAACGATTGAATCCACCCTGTATTGCTAGTGCTCCTGACACAGTCACTACCAGCTTACAACGTTCAGCCAATACGTCCATTCCTGCGTTACGTGAACCGTTAGATCAGGCATGTCCAACGTTGGCCCTCCAGATGTTATGAAACTACACATCCCAGCATGCTTTGCCACAGTTTTGCTATTAGAGAATGCTAAAACTATTGCAAAGCATGCTGGGATGTGTAGTTTCAAAACATCTGGAGGGCCAACGTTGGACATGCCTGCGTTAGATCTTTGAAGCGGTGGAAAGGAATAATGAATGACTGACATTGCTGTTTTCAGAAATCAGTTTTTTTGTTTTTTATTACAGGCCTCCGTTTTGGAAAACCTAAGAATAGCTGTTCGCTCTCAGTTGGGATTCACATCCATTAGGCTCCCGATAGCCGGCAGATCCAGCAACATCTGGAACAGAATTTACAACTTTGTGCGGTCCCGTAACTCTGGTTCCCTGGCCTTGGTGTCCACAGATGGGGACTGTCCTACAAACCAGGGGGCAAATAGAGATGGAGCTCACGGGAGCAATCATCGGGGACTCTTCTCTGTGGAGTCTGATGACATTGATGGGGAAAATGAGAGGAGAGATGCCCAAGGGGCAGTTGGCGGTGTCGCTGCCCCATTGCCTCAAAAGACTCCCCCAGTCTCTGCTGTGGAAGCCACAGTGAGCGGAAGTAGGAGCACGTTGACTCCAGCATCCAGCAGTAGCACAACGGATAACGTCCGGGAGAGACCGGCCCTGGAACAGACTGCTGTTAGCCCAGCACGCCAGCAGCTCAGCAGTGCTCTTAGTAGAATGACTCAAGGTTTGCGTTGGGTGCGAATCACGCTTGGGCGGTCAAGCTCTGCAGGTCAGAACCAAAGCCCTCTGAGGCAACTTGACAGCAGTGGAGGTGGAAGAGGAGGAGATGCTGTTGGTGGTGGTGATGATGATGACGACGATGTAGAGATGTTGATTCCAGCATTAGACATTGACCTCAATGACTGTACTAGACCATTACTTGATCTTACCTCCGATCAGGGGCCAGGACTTGCACAACATAGCGCATCACCTCCTGGCGCGAGGGCCTGTGGCCGCGACGGTCCCTGCGAGTGCTGTGGTATCGTGCACACCGCTCAGATCCCGGACACATGCTTGGAAGCTGTGCTCAAGAATGAAACTAGTGATGACGAGGCATTGCTGCTCTGCTAGACACGCAACACTGTGGATTCATGTTCTGGAGCAATATCTAGTCACTGTTTTGTACTTCACAGAAATAAACTTATGCTTGAAATATTCAGAAGGGCGACTACAGACCCAAGATTGGCTTTATGGCACTTTTGGTTCCTACCGTAAATGTGTTACCTTCAGAATTGTAGGAGGATGGGCCCAGGGGCTCTTCTAACGGTACAGAGTTAGGATCTAGTTTACGATGTAGGACCGTTCGTTGTGTTACACGCCTGGCTCTGTAAGCGAGTGTTACTTTACCAGGACACAGTTATTTATCTGGAAGGCTTTGCTTTGGATGCAACACAACAGCCTTCTTATACAAAAAATGTTGATCGCAGATCGGGGTCAGATCAGGATGTTTAAGTTGATGTTCTGTTTTTTATTTTTGGTTTTATATATATATATTTTATTGGAATGTAAAATATGTAAAAATGTTCTGTTTTAATTAATTTACTACTTGTATTTCATTTTTCTTTGCCTGAAAAGAGATCTTCATCGTTGGGGAATTATTGATTTTGAAATGGCTTTTTTGTTGTCTCTCGATGTTGATTAAACGTTAGAAAATTGTTGTCCAATATGTGCCGCACATAAATCTCCAAACCGTTTATAGTATGGGTGCCGCGGCTGCCTGGCATTGCACCGCATGCTAGAAACATAAAAAAAGTTCCTCCCCATATTCACTTAGTGGGAACGTCCCGGTTTTAAGAGGCACAACCACAAAGTATGTTTGTGTACATGCTGGGGCATCAGCATTGGGTATAATTTACGAACATCGCTCAAAACAAAAGCCCAAAACGATACCAGAATTTAGCTGACAATTGTAGTCAAACCATTTAAATCTAAAGCTCCTCCGTACACGGTTGACCTCTGACTCGGACCACCACCTGGCGATGGTGAACGGGGGTCTTGTGTGATACATCACATGCAAAAGGACCGCAGTCAATCCTGCCGGCTGGGAAAGGTCCCATGCGGCTCAAGGGGGATCAGGTGGCCATCTGAGAAGACGCAGTAGTGTATGGCCACCTTCACATCTTAGATTTGGTGCATGCTGTAATATTGGTGGCAATAACTGCAATCTTGGCTGATTCTGAGTTTGGAGCAAATAAAAATAACTTTGTATTTGGAACAAACCATGTTGCAGTGTAAGGTGAGCAAAAACATTCGCTGTTTTTGTGTGTAGGGTAAATGGTGATCTGGGGTATGCAGGCATCGCATGGACGGGCCTTGGCCGCCAACGTCAGGGTAGGTGGTCGGGCCTGGGTCGCCAACGTCATGGTTAGGGGTCGGGCCTTGGCTGCCAACGTCAGGGTTGGTGGTAGCGCCTGGGCCGCCAACGTCATGGTTGGAAGCCGGCCTTTAAAAATCAGTGCAGCACCCTGCTTAAACAGCTTAGCATGAACACTAGTAAACCCTGTGTTGTGCTTTTGTACCCCACCATTACTGAACAGCTTTATTTTTACATTGCAATTAATGTGAGTTTGGATGCGCCCCTCCCACATATAAATCTCTTTGCACCATTTTTACTCTGCCCCACCTGCAGTGCACCATTGCTTTTTACAGTTACTTGCCTTGCTTTGCTTTGCTCTGAACTCAGAATCCACCTTTTTGGCTCAATATTACAGGGTGTTTCCATTGCTGATGATTATATAGCCTTATAATGGTCACGTTGTATTTCTTCTGGTTGTTATTGGGTATGCCTATAACTCTAGTAGTCTAATGATGACTTACCTGTGTGTGGATGTGGGATCTGGATAATAGATCAACCGATGTATCAGTCGAAATTCCGTGAGTCAACACCAGATAGTCGACTAGTACAAAAGCTCGACCGATGAAAGGTTGACTAGTTCCGAGGTCGACTAGTTCCAAATGTCAAATAAGGTCGACGCACTATATTTTCCGTGTTTTACATTTGCTTAATTTACTGTGCGGTGCGGATCGACAGTGTCTAGTTTGACCATTCAAAAGTTTGACCACTAATGGTCGACAGGCACATGAAAAATGTTGACATATTAGGTCGACACACACGGTTGACATGGTAAAACGGCATGAGTTTTTCACGTTTTTTTGTGGGTCTATGTTGAAACAGGTTGACATAGACACTGTGTAGGTCCCCTCGCTGGTATCACCATGCATGGTGCCTCACTGCACTCTAAACTATTAAATTCTCACTCTACGCCCACTGGGATGGTAAAGTCGGTTTAAAAAAAACCTGGTACATATATGTTAGTTGGGCGCCCACTAAGCTATTTGCTTAGTTTTGCGTGTCCGCTCGCTACGCTTCGGGCTCGGTGGCTCGCTACGCTCACCACACTATATATAAAATCCACTCCATGCCGACATGGATAGTCGGTGTATGAACTTACTAACTATAGTGGGCGCCCAACTAACATATAAGTACCAAAAAAACTCATGTTGACCTTTTTCCATGTTGACCTTCTGCCTGTCCACCAATAGTGGTTGATCTTTTGACTGTCGACCTGATTACCTTACTAGTTACTATTGGCAATAGCAACTGGGGTGAGCGGAATGAACCCGTGAGGGTACACGTCTGTACTGCTAGTGGTCACATAATATAAACTAGACAAAATGTGGCCAAAGAACGTGTATCGTTTTGTGTTCGACCATTGTCCATTTGTCCTCGCAGACCTTATGCGTGTCAACAGTTTCTTGATGACCTAAGGACTCTCTACCTAGACGTTGTTGATATCCGGTCTGTGTGGACCCAAATTCCCTAATATTTACTGCACCATCATTTTCTAAATAAACTTCACAGTATTTTTGATTTATTTTTACCCCCTTTTCTTTTTTTATTTGCTTCTCGTCCGTCCCATGTTAGACTGTTTTTGCCGGGTTAACCTCACTCACACATTAAGGACACCATTTTGGGGGTAAGAGCAGTATTGATAAAATTGTCTTATACGTTTGCGAAGAACTAGTGACATCAAGTGTATAAAGTCCCTCCTCCCTAAGTGATGTCACTTGTTAGTGTACAGATTGCTGAAGATATGGGTGGAGTCCAAATAAAGGCGGACTCTCCTCTTTGTGGTCATTGATTTCACTCTGATTTGCCAAACCCCTGAGATATTGCAGCTTAGCTGACGCAAGATACTCAGTCTAGTTAAAGGGAATGTAAGAATTATGTCACTTGAATGCAGTAAGTAAAGTAAATTTACAGACCTTTCTGTGTGTAGCTTATAATGTGGCACTGCCCAGAGTCGTCCTGAACTGCAAAGTCCCATAGCACAGCAGATTTACTTTTGCTTGGACAAATTATTTAAGTGCGCATTCAGCAGACTATAGGCCAGGGGTGGCCAAACCGGTCCCCAAGGTCTACCAAAAGTTCATGTTTTTCAGGCAACCTGTGGATCTATAGTAGGAATGACTGCAGCAGGTTTGAAAATGTGACAGTTAGTAATGACTACAGCTGTGCACCAGCTAGGGAGTCTGGGAAATGTGACAGTTAGTAATGACTACAGCTGTGCAGCAGCTAAGTGATCTGGAAAATGTGGACCGTTGGTAGATCTCAAAGACCGGTTCGGCCACCTCTGCTATAGGCCAATGTCAATACAGAATAAAAGCTATTTTGTTTCTGGAATTAACCATATTGCTATGCGAGGGGAGCAATTAAATGTATATGTTTCTCTGTAGGGTAAATACTGGCTGCTTTTGCATGTAGCCCACAGATGGACAATTTATTTTTAAACTGCAGTTTAGATTTCAGTTTGAACACACCCCACCCAAATCTAATGGCCCCCATACATTGGGCAATATACATGCAATTTGGGTTCTTTTGCACCAATCAATCACAGGAAAAGAACCAGGATTGCAGGTGACTGACAGCGGGTCCGATGCAATGCCTGGTCGCGTGTACATCGCTCCGGACCCTCCGAGCTCGGATTGCTTCTGAGCAGGGGCGGCTTGATTTGTATGACATGCAATATATTGCATGCACAAGTATATATCCCATGCCATCCTGCTGACCCGGGTCCCGGGCAACTTCTCGGAGGGGAGAAATTGCTGCAGTGTATGGGGGGGCCTTTACTCTGAGCGTACATCTTCCCCACCTGCAGCGCAGCATGTTTTTGCCCATTTGCATTCTCCAATGTCTGTACTTTTACTTTGCCTTTCTTGATATTGGGACAGATGTTCTAAGCCTGGGGTAGCCAACCCTAGTCCTCGAGAGCTACCAACAGTGCATGTTTTGCAGGTCTCCTCACAGAATCACAAGTGAGCTAATTAGCTCCATCTGTGGATCTTTTAAAATGTGTCAGTGATTAATGAGTGCAGCTGTGCAGCAGCTAGGTTGTCTGGAAAATGTGAACTGTTGGTAGCTCTCGAGGGCTAGGGTTGCGCCCACTGTTCTAAGCCCTGGAGAGTGATTTAAAATACCAACCATTTAACTCTTAACAGCCATTTATCAAACACTGCCTGTAACATGGCAGTTAGGAACTGATTGGCTGGTACTTTATCGCTCTCCACTTTATCACTTTTCAAGGCTAAGTACATCTGGTCAGTGAAGTCTACAGACATTAATCATATGAATATTGGGTACTTATGTAATATCTGGATTCCCGTTTTTCTTATGAGACCGCGTCCCCTCGCGGGGCTCGCTGTGCTCGCCACGCTTCGGGCACGGTGGCTCGCTGCGCTCGCCACACTATATAAAGTCAACTCCATGCGTAGTTGGATAGTAGGGGTATGAAAAAATGGGGTGCATTTAACATGGGAGTCCAGATAATACATAAGTACCGAATATTGTTTGACCATTTCACCGACAAAATTGTGACCGTCACAAAAAAAGAATCTTTTCTTTTTCATTATTATAGTGTGATTCATTAATTGTCAATACGTACCCATATTTTAGCTTATAAAATTTATTAAAGGTTATGTTATAACTCATTCATTACCATTAGTCAAAGTGTGCCCCAAAAAACCTTGTTGTTCTCCCTTCCCTCTGGTCACTACGTGACCCCCCACCCTTTCATTAATCATATGAATACATTCTCCCTGTTACTTTGCCAGTGAAGAGATTGTGAAACCTTAACAAATTAACTTCATTTGACATAGACTCCTCTATATTTCTAGATGTCAGCCATTTTGAATCCTGACAACTGTATCATCATTTCAGGAATGTTTGGTCATAGACTGTGGCACTGTATTACAACATCAACATTTCAAAATCTATTCAATTCCAAAGTTTATTCAAACCATTATTAACAGCAACCCAAAATTAATGTATTCATTTAACCAAAGATAATATAACTTTTTAATTAATTTACTGAAAATCTATAAAAGAGAAAACCCTAATACTTTTGATAAGCAATGCCGATATCATACTTCTTTCCACTACCGTACCAATATTCATGAGTCCTGATCTAATATTCATAAGCAACGGAATGCTGGGAATCTATATCCTCCATATTCTAACAAACATTGTTAAAATGGTTCCAGAAAAAAAAAATATCCTTACTGACATTTAGCATTTAAGCAGATGAGTCAAGTTTTACTGGATCAGTTTGGGAGTGCCACACCCCAGGTGAATTCTGTTTTAGTTGGAGGGGGGGGGGGTTTGTTTTTGTTTTGTTTATATGGTTTAAAATTGTACCCTGTACATGGGTCGATCTATAAAAAGGTATATATTTTTTTGTTTTTAGTTCTTTCGTCCATTGCCGTTCCCTGTTGGAGTATACGTAGATGGTAAAGTGGTCTTGGCCTGTAGCATGGCGAGCAAAGCTGGCTATGCCAACGGATGTGGTACACTAATTGGGTGTACACGTAGACATTGACACCCCAAAAAAAATTATTAAAAACCCATGTCAACCTGCTTTGAAAGGAAAAAGAAATGTAACACTATGCATTTTTCTAGTACTTTTTATTGGACTTTAGTGGCTATTGTGTGCATGTGTTGTGTCTTTGGAAGCGAGAGTCATTTTATAGTTCCTGTATCGGTACACAAATGCAATTCTTCACTCTCTGTTGTTGTCTGGTAAGGAGCTGGTCTTGCTTGGTAAATAATGGGGCAAGTCGGAGAAGAGCTCATGGCGTCTTTCTGAAACTCGGTACCTACACAACTTCTGTGAATCAATGTGCGTGTATTGCTATATACATGCACTAAAAACACTATGCGCTTTCTTGGATATATTCAGGTGGTTAATGCTTTTGCTACGGACAGATTTGCTTCTACTAATACTATTATTTTATCTGGGTTCTTACTGGTTCATTGCTAATTCTAAGGAATTTTTCACATTTTCTGCTTTCTTTTCCTTCTATATTTTGTAATGTACAATTTGATGTCCTTTTATGAACCTGCGTTACATTGGAGAATCTACTGCTGTTTTTATTTATTATATATGTTTTTTTGCCTTGTTCTTTTAATTATGTATACTGAGCAATTAATATGAAAATTGTGTTTGTGTCTGTATGCTATTTATTAAATTTAAACACTTTGAAAGGCATTTTACAAGCATGTTGCAAGTCCTGTGCATATGTCCTGTGTAGTCAGTTAAACTGACCAAATGTTTTATGTATAAACATTAAATTTACTTTTTTTTTGTTTTTTGCAATTTATGTGTCTTTTTAGTTGTGTAGGTTCTTGCGGCTGTAGGACTAATGTTGCCGAAATGACCAAAATTGTTACAGCAAAAATAATCTACACTTGGAAGTAAAGCTGTTGGCTGATGACCAATCTGGCACTGACCTTAAAACAAAAAATACCTTGCTTTTACAAAGGGATCCAGCCGATGGTTGAACGCTAAAAGTGTAAACTAAAACATATGGCTGTTGGGACGGGATAATGGTAGACGATTCGTGATGCTGAGTGTAAAGGTGGCCATACATCTACAGATCGATTGTCAGATTGGGCCGGTTGGAACAAACACCTGGTAATATCTGAATGACAGTTTTTGGCAGTTTTCCAGCATTTCAAAGCAAATGGTCAACTGTCATTTGCTCTCATCCATTACCAGGATTTTTTTCCAACCAGCCCAATCTGACAATAGATCTGTAGATGTGTGGCCACCTTTAGGGTGTCTGTATTTGTACAGAAAGGATGGTTGGTATGATGGGCGAAATTTACCAAAGGAAATTTGTAAAAAAAATAGGTGTATTTGTATCCAGAAATACATGTATTTTTGACATTTACTATCCCGAAAATACGGCAATTCGTATTGATAGCACATCAATACGAATACGAATTGCCGTATTTTCGGGATAGTAAATGTGAAATATGAGTGTATTTCTGGATACAAATACACCTATTTTTTTACAAATTTCCTTTAGTAAGTTTCCCCCGATATGTCAACATTTCACTGTCAACATGTTGAACTATCACAATATCATTCATAGTAGACAACGGTGACTAACCTTCTCCTTGCTGCTTCTGTGGTCAAGTGACCATCACTTTCTGGTCAGACCTTAGATCCTCCGATGCTCCCATAAGTGTTATTAACCTAACCCTTCCTCTAGTGTCAAGGGTCGGGCTACACATACAGTAGTAGTCAAGCGTATCCCTTGCAACAAGACCCGCTTAGCAGGAAGGAGGCTGTGGAAAGCAGGATTCAAATATGTGTTCCTTTTTGATATCTGGTCATACTTCCATCCTGTCCAACCGCAGCATGCTGTGGCCCGGCCGCAGGAGAGGCTGTGTGCGCGCTGATCGGGACTCTCTAAAATGCTAGATGTGGTCCCAGCCTAACCCTCTGGCCTGCTGACTAAACGTAATTGCTGACATACGTCGATAACTGTTGACAGTAAATGTTATTACTGTACATCCCATAGAACAGACTAGTGTAAATAATGAAAATCAAAAAATTTTGTATAAAGTTCACCTATATCTTCAGCTGCCGGCTAAACGGCGGTTCTGCAAATGTGTTTTCCAGTGTGAGTTGGTAGGAGTTTGACATTTTTTTAAACACGCTCCGGTTATAGCACATAACAGATACATTGCTACCATAACACATTAATAAGGTCCGTATTGAAGAATTCATTTGTATAGTTATTAATAATTCTAAAAAGCAGAACAAAGAAAATGACAATAGTCACCTGCAAAAATCACAATGCTGACGCGCTCCTCTATGGGAAGAGGTGAAAGCTGCCCGGCATCTGCGTCACGGGTGAACTTTCATGGGACCGCCCATGAAACGCTGGGTATTCCCACGGCCCGCTCCCTACAACTCCACCCACGCAGACCCATGTGAATGGCCCGTCTATTGGAATGTAATGAACGATGCAGGTATTCTTACAGCAAGGAGGTTAAAATTCTCCTTGTAACCAAACAATGCATTTTTCTCCTTCATCCTCTGGGGACACTGAAGTACTACGCTGGGGATAGTGTGGTGTTATGGAGGAGTTGGCACTTTAAGAACTTGAAGTGTGGTGTGGCTCCTCCCCCTCTATCCCCCCCTCAGACTCCAGTCTTAGTTTAGTGCCTGGAGGAGTAGGATCCCTGGGCAAGAGGCTCCCGCAGGGGTCTCTGGTTGTCCGTTTTTTGTTTTCTCGGCTCTGTCTATTACAGCCAGACGGTCTTTGTGGCTTAAGTCTTGGCAGGCGGAGGCGGATATAAAAAAAGCAGTGGAAGCTCTTCCCTTTACGGGGGATGTTCTTTTTGGCCCAGAGCTGGATAGATTAATTGCTCAGGCGACAGGGGGTAAATCTACCTTCCTCCCTTCCTCAGCGCCTCCTCCGAAAAAACCTTACCAGGGTCCGGCTTTTCGCTCCTTTCGAGGGGCCCCGAAATTTAGAGGTAAGTCCAGAGGTTCCTTTACCTCGGGCCGTGGTAGAGGGTAGAGGCTTTGGTGCCGCCACCTCCGCCGCGAACCCTGGCTCCCGGCGTGCAGACGCCAAGCAGCCAGAAAAGCCCGCGGCATGACGCCCTCCCCTCCTACCTGGGGGATCCCAGAGTAGGAGCGCGGCTTCTGGATTTCCGGCAGGTCTGGGAAGAATCCTGCAAGGACAAGTGGGTTCTCTCAGTCGTGTCTCGGGGATACAAACTAGAGTTTGCCGGTTCTCCTCCTCAACAGTTTTTTACGATGGGTCTTCCGCATGCGGAAAAAGACTCCCAGTTACTACTCCAAGCAGTTCAGCGGTTGTTATCAGCCGGCGTGGTAATGCATGTCCCAACCGATCAACGCAAAGAGGGGTTTTATTCTCCTCTTTTCCTGGTTCCAAAACCAGACGGGTCGGTAAGGCCGATCTTAAATTTAAAGAAGCTGAACGAGTACATTATGTACCACAGATTCAAAATGGAGTCGCTTCGCTCGGTGGTGGCAGGTCTGGAACCGGGGGAATATTTGGCATTCTTGGACGTCAAGGATGCCTATCTACATATTCCCATTTACGACTTACACCAGAGGTTCCTTCGGTTCGCAATCAAGGACCAACATTTTCAATTTCGGGCTCTGCCCTTTGGCCTGTCATCGGCGCCTCGCCTTTTCACCAAGGTAATGGCAGTCATGGTTGCCTTTCTCCACACACTAGGAGTCAAGATTGTTCCGTATCTGGACGATTTGTTGATAAAAGCCGGATCCAGGAGTCAGCTGGAACAGGCTCTTCACGTGACTTGTCAGACCTTGATTCGGCATGGCTGGATTCTAAACTATGGCAAATCCCAGATGGTACCTTCCCAAAGGATTTTGTTTCTTGGACTGATTCTGGACACAGAAGTACAGCGGGTCTTCCTTCCCTTGGAGAAAATTGCCTCGATTCAGGACTTGGTGAAGCAGGTGCTTCGTCCTCGGAGGGTGTCGGTGCACCTTTGCATTCGGTTGCTTGGCAAGATGGTCGCCTCCTTCGAGGCTCTGCCTTTCGGCCGTTTCCACTCCAGGACTTTTCAACTCGATCTGTTGAGACAGTGGTCGGGTTCGCATGTCCACATGCACAGGACGGTAATTCTTTCACCCTGCAGTCGGCTGTCCCTTCACTGGTGGCTTCACACGGCCAATCTGTTGGAGGGGCGTCGGTTCGGAGTCTGGGAGTGGACTATCATCACGACGGATGCCAGCCTGAGGGGCTGGGGGGCGGTTGTGATGGGACGTCACTTTCAGGGCCGTTGGTCTCCGCAGGAATCAAGGCTGCCGATAAATATTCTGGAGATTCGGGCTATCCGTCCGCCTCTTCTCAAGGCGGACCTGTTCATCAGAGGGAAGCCGATCCGAATTCAGTCGGACATTGCCACGGCTGTGGCATATATCAACAGACAGGGTGGAACGCGCAGTCGGGCAGCTATGCAGGAGGTACGCCCGATCCTTCAATGGGCGGAGAGGAATTCTCTGGCCTTCTCGGCGGTGTTCATTCCAGGGGTGGACAATTGGGAAGCGGACTACTTAAGTCGCCAGGATGTGCACCCAGGGGAGTGGGCACTGCATCCGGAGGTGTTTGGCCAGATTGTCAATCGTTGGGGGTTACCTCAGATAGACATGATGGCATCCAAACGGAATTGCAAGGTGGCTCAGTATTGTTCCAGGTCACGAGATCCGGAGGCAGTGGCGACGGATGCTCTGACCGCAGAGTGGAATTACCATCTAATCTATGTGTTCCCTCCGTTACCCTTGATTCAGTTAGTACTCAAACGGATCAAGCGCGAGAAGGCAACGGTGATTTTCATAGCTCCAAATTGGCCTCGTCGGCCTTGGTTTGCCGATCTTCAGGGGCTCCTGATAGATCAACCCTGGCTACTGCCTCAAAGAGAGGATCTATTGCAACAGGGACCATTCGTCTACCAAGAATTAAGGCAGCTGCGTTTGACGGCGTGGCTGTTGAGGCCGAGCTGCTGAGTAGGCGTGGGGTACCTAAAGAGGTCATTCCCACAATGATGAGAGCCAGGAAGGAGGTTACTTCCCGGCATTATTACAGGATTTGGAAGGCTTATGTGTCGTGGTGTGAACGACACAAGTGCCCTACAGCTGTTTTTTCTTTGTCCCGATTGTTGAGGTTTCTGCAATCAGGGTTTGAGGCGGGCCTTCGTTTAGGGTCCCTTAAGGTCCAGGTGTCCGCCTTGTCGGTTTTCTTTCATAGGCGATTAGCCTTGATGCCGGAAATACAAACATTTTTGAATGGGGTTCTAAGGCTGCAGCCTCCGGTAAGACCTCCGGAAGAACCTTGGGATCTTCCTTTGGTGCTGGACTATCTCAAGTCGGAGGTGTTTGAGCCTTTAGAATCTATTGATTTACGTTTACTTACCTGGAAGACGGTGATCTTACTGGCTTTGGCATCGGCTAGACGAGTGTCTGACCTCAGTGCTCTCTCATGTCGTTCTCCGTATTTGGTGTTCCACTCAGATAGGGCGGAACTCCGGACTAGATTGGATTACTTGCCAAAGGTGGTGACGGCTTATCGTCTTAATCAGCCAATCGTGGTTCCGGCCTTGACAGGAGAGTTCGCTTCACTGGATGTGGTCAGAACTTTGCAGGTTTATGTGGACAGAACCAAGGATCTCAGGAAGTCGGATTCTCTGTTTGTCCTATACTGTTCCGCAAAACGTGGTTGGCCGGCTACCAAGCAAACTTTGGCCAGGTGGATTTGTCTAACCATTAAACAAGCTTATGTTCAGGCCTCCCGGCCTCCGCCTACTAGAGTTTCGGCTCATTCCACTCGTTCGGTGGGACCTTCTTGGGCGGCGGCCAGGGGGGTGTCTCTTTCTCAGGTATGTAGGGCAGCCACTTGGTCTGGGCCCAATACCTTTATTAAGTTTTATAGGTTTGACACCTTCGCGGCATCCTCTACTAGGTTTGGCCGCGCGGTGCTTCAGGATGCCCAGCGCCTTCCCGCCCGTGGGGATGGCTTTGGGACGTCCCCAGCGTAGTACTTCAGTGTCCCCAGAGGATGAAGGAGAAAATAGGAATTTGGTACTCACCGATAATTCCCTTTCTCCGAATCCGAAGGGGACACTGAGCGCCCTCCCGGCACTGGTCTTCTGGTAAGGGAGGGGTTTTTACAGGTCGCATGTGGCCAGGTTGTGTTGCATGCGATGGTCTGTATGTAAGTTCTTTTGACTTATTTTTGTTTCGGTGTCTTGTTTTCATTCTCTCTCTCTCTCTCTCTCTCTCTCTCTCTCTCTCTCTCTCTCTCTCTCTCTCTCTCTCTCTCTCTCTCTCTCTCTCTCTCTCTCTCTCTCTCTCTCTCTCTCTCTCTCTCTCTCTCTCTCTCTCTCTCTCTCTCTCTCTCTCTCTCTCTCTCTCTCTCTCTCGTTTCCTGGTCTCTTTTCTCCTCTCGGGCACAGTAACTAAGACTGGAGTCTGAGGGGGGGATAGAGGGGGAGGAGCCACACCACACTTCAAGTTCTTAAAGTGCCAACTCCTCCATAACACCACACTATCCCCAGCGTAGTACTTCAGTGTCCCCTTCGGATTCGGAGAAAGGGAATTATCGGTGAGTACCAAATTCCTATTATTTCATTCCCTGCATCAACAGACGGCACCCATCCACTGTGTCAAGTTCTCCCCTTGGAGATATCGCATATCGAATACAGACCTTCCCGGGATTGGATGTCATACACATGCAATTTCACCCAATTTCCAAATGACACAGTGGATGGAGGCCTTTGGAACGGTGCCCTGATCTTAGTATATATGCGCCATATGTTGTTCCATTACCAAATTTAGCAGCTGTACATACAATTACAGACCAGGCTAATAATAACATCCCGACATAACAGTATAACCCTGCAGATATTTCTCCGTACACAATCTATACTGCAAGCCATTAGTCCAGAACCCAGGACAGAGAGTCAGTGTGACATTTTCACTAATGCAATAATGACAACTGGGTCATTTTGACCCTTTTGGTTTGCAGCCCCCCAGAATGTATTGTGTGAGATGATGGCTCTTTGCATTCCTTCATGGCCACAAACATTCTGGTTTCCATTTGAGAAAGATCATTTCCATTGCAGAGCCCATTTCTCGCATTCCTTAATATCCTGAAATGGGTTTAACTCGTATTTACTGTTTGTTGTTGGGCTGTGTATCTGTTCCTGGGAATGCTGAGCGCCATGAATGGAGCCATGAAGGCTTTCCACTCGCTATCCGGATGGCAAGCTTGACTTTTTCTTTGTATTTAATGATGAGAGCAGATGAACAAAAGGGGGAATTTCATAAAATTTGTAATAGACTACAAAGCAGAAAGACACTATAAGTGTATACTCTGAGGCAGTAATGGCTAACCTTGACACTCCACCTGTTGTTGAACTACAGATCCCAGCATGCCCTGCATCAGTTTTAGCATGGCCAAATAGTAAAACTCTAGCAGGGCGTGCTGGGATGTGTAGTTCAATAACAGCTGGAGTGTCAAGGTTAGCCATCACTGCTCTAAGGGGGTGATTTAGAGGTGAACCCTAATGGCAGTGGCGGAACTTGTGGGTGATAGTACAAAAATGTAATTTGGGCCCCCTTTCTCCACCCCAAGCCAAGTTCACAATATGCAATATGGCAGTGGGTGACGGGGAGGCAGTGTGTGTGACAAGGAGAGGCAGTGTGTGTGACAAGGAGAGGCAGTGTGTGACAGGGGGAGGCAGGTGGTGATGGGCAGGCAGTGTGTGACGGGGAGGCAGTGTGTGATAGGAAAAAGAAAAAAACTGGGTGACAGTGAGAGGAGCAGCAGTGGGCCCCTTAATCATCAGGGGCCCTAGTCCACTGTACTTGCTGCAGCAATGGTGGTTCCACCTCTGGAAAATGGCACTGCTGTTGCTAATAGTAACAATCTGTATTCCTAATACCATACATGTGCTTAACATTTATGCCTACCTGTCTTGTCCCACTGCTGTTCCTGTGCATACCATAATCACATAGAACCATAGGGATTACAGAACCGTCAGACTCTATTGACGCATGACACACTGACCACTGCGCTACCACTCCAGAGGAACAGAGGGAGAATGCTGGACAGCTGACAACCAGACTGCAGCTGTCACTGATCACCGCTACGTCTCACTGCAAGCTGGGAATAGTAACATCAGACGGTAATAAAAATGGGGGGAAAGTGAAGAAAGAGGAGTGCACTACCTGTTTTGGGAGTTAGAACACAATGGATGACCATTGTACGGGTTAGGCATGATTGGTCTACAGCAGGGGTCCTCAAACTTTTTAAATAGCGGGCCAGTTCACTGTCCCTCAGACTGTTGGAGGGCCGGACTATAGTAAAAACAAAAACTATGAACAAATTCCTCTGCACGCTGCATATATCTCATTTTAAAGTGAAGAAACAAAACCGCAACATGCGCTAGAGAGGAAGCAGTTATATTGTCATTACAGCATAATACTAACTGTTACTATACCCGCGCACCAGACACAGCATCTATTCTCCCTGCAGCAGCCGTGACATGCGCAGCATGCACTGTACATCCCCCGCGCCTGTCTGTTGTGGTGGCTGCCGTTATTGCACAAGGCCGCGGGCCGTCAGTTCTCCGTCTTCTGCATCTCTCTTCCTTCCCCACACCACACACCCCAGCCTGGGAACTCACCTCATTATCGCCTCACACTCTGTCTCCGCCGCCTCAGCCTAGTGCCGGAAGTGTGCGTTGCTAACGCGAGTTTAGGTCGAACGTCACTTCCGGTCTGATTTTAACCCCGCGGGCCGCATAAACGTCCTCAGCGGGCCGCAGTTTGAGGACCCCTGGTCTACAGAGACCATGTCAATATTCACTTATGATCACCAGACAATATAATCCGGGTCTATGGAATATATGATGCACACATACAGTAGGGTCACCCCACATATGAAAGACCTGAGCCTCCTATTGCCTGGGGCTCTCCTGTGACCCTGTCTACTATCTCAGAATCTCTATTGTCTATGTGATCCCAGATTCAGGAGGCTGAGATAACGGTATCACAGCATTGTGCAGAGTGCTGGTACTGTATACAGTGTACTGTGTATCTATTGCATGTGTGCTAACCACATAAGGTTATACAATGCCGTCCCTGCTAATCTTCCAATTCAATGGATTATTTGTTGTCTACATTTGACTTCATATTTTAACTTTAAGTTAATCACAAAGACAAGGTGTTAATTAAGATTGAGTGAAAGTTAAGAGTTGTACAATAGGTAAATGAGGCCTTTCCGTCCAAAGCCACAAAAATGTAAAGGTGCCCACACACTAGAAAGATCTGCGATCGTAAGATGACAAAAGATTTCAGGCAAGCGCACATCTTTACCAAAGATTTTTCTTAAGATCCCATGTGCGTTCCTATGGATCTTTTGTTAAATCTTCTGATCTTTCGTGCAGCATCTAAGATCAGAAGATTCAGCTAAAGATCCACAGGAGCGCGCATCGGACCGAAATCGGCCGATTTTCGACCGATTATCGGAAAACATCTGCCGATATATCGGCTGATTTATCGGAAATCGGCCAATCGGCCCAAAAATCGTTCTAGTGTGTGGGTACCTTTAAGGCCCCCATACACTAGCCGATTTTGGTCAGATTTCGGCCAGATCAGTCGGATCTGGCCGAAATCGGACCAAAATCGGCTAGTTTTGATGTCCCCTCAGATCCGATGCGCAGTCCCGTGCGCATCGGATCTGCGTCGGGTGGTCGGACCTGCTGCACGTCCGACCACCCGACTTGGGACCTAGTGGGGCGGCGCGGCGGAGGAGGGAGCAGGGGGGGCGGGGGACACAGGCGGCATAGAGCCGGGAGCTGTCAGTACTGAATAAAAAAAAAAAGCCCATACAATGAATGGGCGGCCTGTGATTGGCTGAGCGCTCTCTCAGCCAGTCAGCAATTGGCTGAGAGAGCGCTCAGCCAATCACAGGCTGCCCATTCATTGTATAGGCTTTTTTTTTTTTCTAGCACTGACAGCTCCCGGCTCTATGCCGCCTGTGTCCCCCGCAGCGTCCCCAGCCCCCCTGCTCCCACCAGCAGCCCTGCTCTGGTGGGAGCAGCCGGGGAAGCTCAGGGGGAAGTCGGGGGCGACTTGTCCTAAGGACAAGTCGCCCTAGTGTATGGGGGCCTTTACTGTTCTGCTGACTTTGTAAAATGCCCCCAAGTAATCTCAGCAGGTCAGGATTTAAAGGTCTCTGGGGCGCATTTATCAAAATGGCATTTACAATGCGATCTGGGCGGAATATTACCGCCCAGGATCGCATTGTAAAATACGATCATACCGGTGGAATGTATGAAAGTTGAGGGCGCGGGGACAGGGCTCCGAAAGGAGCCCGTCCCTGCGAAGCCCTGACCCGGAAGCGCTGACCCCCGCCGACCCCTCTTACCTGCTCGGGCAGTGTGAGTTGTAGCTATAAGCTACAATGGGCTATCGCCATATCAGAATGGCGATAGCCCAGGGAAGCGATGTCGGGCTGCCCCATGTTGATACATCGGGCAGCTTCGCATCCCCCATAGAAACCTATGGGGGATGCGGCCGGCGGTGCTGCAGGGAGGATCGCAGCAGGGATCAGAGATCCCTGCTGCGGTCCCCCTTTAATACATTTGGGGGATACTAAATATTTGCGGTGAACCCTCGAAAACGGGTGTTTTCGGGGATTTAACCGCAAATATTGCTTGATAAATGCGCCCCTCTGTCTGTGAAAACAGATGAGATAATTGCTGACCCAGCAATATAGATTCAAGATGGGTACACAGACGATTTATCTGCATACCACCCCCTGCCTGCACACCACCCCCTGCCTGCACACCACCCCTGCCTGCACACCACCCCCTGCCTGCACACCACCTCCTGCCTGCACACCACCCCTGCCTGCATACCACCTAATGCCTGCACACCACCCCCTTCCTGCATACACCCATTGCCTGCACACCACCCCCTTCCTGCATACCACCCCCCTGCCTGCATACAACCTCCTTCCTGCATACCACCCCCTGCCTGCACACCACCTCCTGCCAGCATACCACCCCCTGCCTGCACACCACCTCCTGCCAGCATTCCACCCCCTGCCTGCACACCACCTCCTGTCTGCATACCCCCCTGCCTGCACACCACCCCCAACCTGCATACCACCTCCTGCCTGCACACCACCCCCTGCCTGCACACCACCTCCTGCCAGCATACCACCTCCTGCCAGCACACCAGCCCCTGCCTACATACCACCCCCTGCCTACATACCACCCCCTGTCTGCACACCACCCCCTGCCTGCATACCTCCCCTACCTGCATACCACCCCTGCCTGCATACCACCCCTGCCTGAACACCACCCCCTGCCTGCACACACCACCCCCTGCCTGCCTGCACACCACCCCCTGCCTGCATACCACCACCTGCCTGCATACCACCACCTGCCTGCATATCACCCCCTGCCTGCACACCACCCCCAGCCTGCACACCACCCCCAGCCTGCACACCACCCCCTGTCTGCATTCCACCTAGTAACTGCTTACCACCCCCTGCCTGAACACCACCCCCTGCCTGCACACCACCCCCAGCCTGCATACCACCTAGTAACTGCTTACCACCCCCTGCCTTCATTTGTAATTGTGGAAACTGTGATGTGACCGTAGATCAGGCTGGCAGTCAGAGGGGACATTGCGAGGCCAGTCCTTGACTTCACCTCACCCGAGAAGCAGGGGCGACATGCCCCCGTTTCACCAAACACCGGCTGCTTCCACGCCCTTCCCTCCCCATTAATGCCTCTACTTATCAATCAGGCTGAGGCATTCATTGTTTTGCGCTGGTGCTGGAGTACGGTCGGTTGGTGGATCCCCCGTACACACATCTCAATGTGTCAATATATTTATACCGTTGTTTACAGACATATCGCTGGTACACACTAGCCTATGGCCCAGCGATATATCATTATATATCGATATAACGACCAATATATCGGCCAGTGTGTACCCAGCAGAACAGTTCAGGCTTAAGCACAGGCTACTTAATTAGTGAATCATTCATTTTGATTTGTCAATCTCTGTTCCCTGCATGCACTGTAACAAGTAACAATGCAGGAAGTTACTGAATGTACATCAACATACAATACAGTGACTTTTATCGTCACGACAACCGTGTAATTTTTTATTGTCCAAGAAAAAGCTGTAAATCCTACACTTTGTACACTTTGTAGTAATGTTCCCAGTTTTGAGTAGAATAATCTAGTTAATCATACATTGCTCTGGGGACAGTGTCACAGAGGAGGGACTTGTGAATACCACCCTTACTATATCACATACCACAGCTTGCTTTAAATATCCCATACTGTACAGGGCCGGAGTCCAGCCACAAACGCACCAGGAGAGGGGATTGTGGACACAGCTGAGTTCACTGGAGTTATACAAGTTAAAAATTACTTTTTTACAAGACCGTTCCCTCGTTTGCACAAACCACACAAGAGAATCTACGTATCCGCACCCAGCGCCCAAAGGGATCTATTAGGGGGGTGAACTACAGTGACTTTGGCACCCATGGCACCTAACAGGATTTTGATCAAAGGTGGTAAAATAGTGAACAGTGATTCTTCCCAGTTCTCTGATGTTTATATAGAAGACGGGATAATAAAAGACATTGGAGAGAACCTGCGGCTGGATGATGTTGCTGACCTGGAGGTGATAGAGGCCGCTGGTAAACTGGTCATTCCTGGGGGAATCGATACCCACACGCACATGCAGTTGCCATTCATGGGCACCTGTACAGTGGATGATTTCTTCATAGGAACCAAGGTAATGGCTTGTTCTACGTAACTTACTGCTTTTTCCCCCCTTTGATTTGTAGAATGTAGTAAATACTGTATTGTAGCAAAAATATCTTGATTGTATGTTCCAAGATTCCTCTCTACCTGTTACTTACCTGGTTTAGGGGTGTGGTCAATCGCAGGGGGTGTGGCCAGCCACAACTTACTATTAGAGAGTGTATAGTCTGGGCCGTTTACGGAAGGCGGATCGACCGTTAATGGTTGAAGGTGTCTAGTTAGATGCCTAAACTTGGTCAACGGCGTCTAGATAGACAGTGACGCCAGATCGCACAAGTGAGGGATCAACGAGAACGTGGTCGACTTTAGCATGGTCAACATGAGTTTTTCGTGTTTTTTTTGGTGCCGGTCCACTTGGTTTCTACTTTACTATCCAAGTGGAGATAGAGTGGACATGGGAGGGCAGTAAGCCTTGCAAGGGGACACTGCGCACATGTACAGTGTCCACGGGACCCCGCTGACATTCGGCACCAAAAAAACTTGTGTCGACCTTGCTACTGTCGACCACGTTCCTGACGATATTTCACTTTCATTGATCTAGCGTCACTGTCTGTTGCGGTCGACCGCGTTTAGACGTCTAAATTGATGCCATCGATCCCCTTTCGCGGAACCTGTCTGGGGCCCTTGATAAATATATACAGTAAATACTGGTAGTGTATGCATCTTAATGCATACCTTCCAACTGTCCTGATTTTCGCAGGACAGTACCACTTTTTTGGATGGTCCCACATCCCACCCTATGATGGTAGTGTCCTGCAGTGGGGGTGGCAGTAGGGAGTCCCTGCCTGCTGCTGCTCTGGTTTACTCACTGTGTGAGAGGGTCTGGGGGCATGGCCAGCAGCTCTGAGAACTGGTCATACCCCCACAGTGTCAACAACGGCCTTCGTTCCATGCCCTCAATTTTCAGGCGCACACCAGCGGTGCATACAGGGGTCCCATCTGCAATGATCAAGAACTTGGGAGGTCTGATAATGTACATAGGGGGAGGGGCCCTAAACTGCACACCCTGGACATATGAGGTGCTACCTGCTGAGACCTGTAGTGCAGCAAGCAGGAGGAGGAGCTTGCAGGTGCACACCCTGGACATATGAGGTGCTACCTGCTGAGACCTGTAGTGCAGCAAGCAGGAGGAGGAGTTTGCAGGTGCACGGAAATATAAATGCTAGACCTTTTAATATCATTGCTATATTGCATTTCTGAGGTTCTTAGCATAATGATGGGCATTATAGGACATAATAGGACAAGTAGAAGAAAAAGGGATATAAAATATCCACAAAAGGCACTGGAGTATGAGTGTGCTTGGCTAATTAAGCAGCAATCTGAAAAAAGGGGGGGGAGTCAACCCCAATACAATAGCAGAGAGAAGAAAGTGGTCGACTGCGCTAGAAAGAGGGGGGGGGGGGTAATTGAACAATAATATTATTAAGCGGTCAGGTGTATGGTGAAAAAAATATTACAATTTATTAAAATTTAGACATGAATTAAAATAATAACAATAAAAACAAAAATGACACTGGTTTGTATAGTCACCCTTCGATTTGTAAATGTCCGGTCCAATGGGTTATTCTGATAAGCCCTGAAATTGTAATCCGTTTTGGAATTGAATGGGGATGTATCCACACCTTAGTATTTGTTCCTGGGTGGGGAATGTTTCCAGGAGGAGAAGTTGGTGTCTCAGAAAAGTGAGGGGCCAATTCACTTAATCTGGGAAATTAGGTTCTCAGAAATAGGTGGGTGGGTGTGCCAGATGAATTGGTGGCATCCACTGGTAGGGAGCGCTGGAAACCTTCACTATTGATGCCGGGCTGTGTTTAGGGGGTGGGGTACCGCCAGATGTAAATGAGCCTCGGATGGATGGAAGGAATAGAGTGCTTCTCCTACTGATGGTGAAGGTGGTGTCTTTGAAAGACAAGAGTCCCACTGAGAATGGAGTTCTCCTTGCTGGGATGGTGTGGAATCCAAATTGGGTTCAGGAACCGTTGGTGGCAAATCTGTAGGGTGGTTAGGGTCACTTGTGTGCACCTACGCGTTTCGCTGCCCTCAGCAGCTTTTTCAAGGAGCCTTGAGCCTTCACTATTCTATTCTCAACTCCACGCCGACGTGGATAGTGGGGGTATGAAAAGGTCGGAGGATGCGTACCGCCGCCCCTCGCGGGCTCGCTGCGCTCGCCACGCTTCGGGTTCACGTTGATCGTGGGGTGGCGTTAAAAATTGTGGGGGCCATTTAAGACTTCAGGGGGACTATTAGGGCTCTGTGGCCCATTTAACATTGTTTCCTATGTAAAAATCGCGGGCATTGAGGCATTTAACACTAAAATCGCGTCCAATCTCACTTTTAACATTGATCCCTATGGGAAAATCGCGGGCATCGCGTCGCACCCGTTTTTTATGTGCATACGATGGCCGCGATTTTTTACCCCCGACGCCCGCGATGCCAATCGCGGGCGCCGTTCTAGGTAAAGAGTACCGGGTAAATTATATGTGATAAGGCTTACCTAAGTAAGAGGTAATAATAAATGTGAAGGGTGCTACATATATACTAAACAAACTAAAGGGGTGATGGAAAGTTTTACAATATGATGCCATGGAGCAGCCCAGCAACAGCATCCCAAAGAGCCCCGCGCCCCAAACACAGTCGGATAATGTACTATATATAGATTCTATATGCATGCCTGGCTGTGTGTGTTACAGTGCTGTAGTGTACAAGGACCTGACGCAGCAGTGCAGTGCATCAGGCCCTTGTGTATAACACGCTTCCCTGCGTGATGTCCCTGGCCCCGCCTTCAAGTCCGCCCACCTCTTCAGTAGAGTCCCGCCTCCAAGTCCGTCCGCTTCTTCAGTAGAGTCAACTAGTTGCTGCACCATCTCGGCAGCGCGCAGTCTGTGTTGCCGCTGCGGCGCAGAGTTTCTTTCCCTGGTTATAGGCTCCTGTCAAGGTACACCCATCTTTAGTCTAGGGGAAAACATTGCATGGACTGTGACTATATCATCTTGTAATACTGACACTGATAGTTACCTGGATGTCACATTATCAATGGCTATAGCACATACAGCATGGCCGCCATTGGTGATGATGATACATGGTAATCATCATCATCAATGGCTGCCAGGCCATGTACCATACTAGCAGGATATATCATCAATTTCTGTGTATTACAACTATATGATTTCCTTCCTTTCAAATCAAGGGGTTAACGTCAGCGTATCTAAATATATTTTGGCGTAAAAGGTAAAAAAGTTGGGATAGAGGAAAAGCGGGACCATCTGCTGAAAACTGAAGCTCGGGTGAAAGTTCATCTCTCCGCAGGGCAATAACCCTAAGCACAAAGGCCAAAGTAACATTACAGTGGCTCAGGAACAGAAATGTGAGCATCCTAAAATGACCCAGCAGCAGCTTTCATCTTAGTCCATTGATTAATCAGTATTTGAATATTGTGGAACACAATCACCCGACCTAAGAACCTGGAACAAATCTGCCAGGAAGATTGTATCCTAACTATTTCCGACCACAGGTGGATTAAGGAGTCCGGCCACCCCTAGGCACAACATTATTAGCCCCCCTCCCCCCAATAAAAATAATAATATTTTTTTGTCTTTGTGCCCTCCCCCATACAATAGAATGTGCCTCCTTAAAGTATAGAGCAGCGGTTCCCAACCTTTTTTTCCTCTTCCGTATTCCTTGATTTGGTACTTATGAGTAGAGATGTGCACCGGACACTTTTTCGCGTTTTGGGTTTTGGGTTTTGGGTTCTGATTACCTTCAGGTTTTGGGTTCTAATGGGTTTTGCCAAAACACCCCCTAAAGGTTTTGGGTTTTGGGTTTTGGGTTTTGGGTTCTGATTTTTTTGAAAAAAGCATAAAAATGGTTAACATTGCATAATTTAGGTGTTTTTTTGCTCCTATGCTATTATTAACCCCATCAGCTTTCTTCTCCACTCATTTACAGTCTATTCTGAAGACCTCACACCTCACAATATTGTTTTTAGGCCAAAATGTTGCACCGAGGTAGCTGGATGACTATGATAAGCAAGACAAATGGGCGGCACAAACACGTGGCCCATCTAGGAGTGGCACTGCAGTGGCAGATAGAAAAACTAGGCCCCAAAGAGCACATTATTCAAAAGAAAAAAAGAGGTGCAAGATGGAATTGTCCAAGGGCCCTCCCACCCAAACTAGGCCCCAAAGAGCACATCATTCAAAAGACAAAAAAGAGGTGCAAGATGGAATTGTCCTACGGCACTCCCACCCAAACTAGGCCCCAAAGAGCACATTATTCAAAAGACAAAAAAGAGGTGCAAGATGGAAGTGTCCAAGGGCACTCCCACCCAAACTAGGCCCCAAAGAGCACATTATTCAAAAGACAAAAAAGAGGTGCAAGATGGAAGTGTCCAAGGGCACTCCCACCCAAACTAGGCCCCAAAGAGCACATTATTCAAAAGACAAAAAAGAGGTGCAAGATGGAATTGTCCTACGGCACTCCCACCCAAACTAGGCCCCAAAGAGCACATTATTCAAAAGATAAAAAAGAGGTGCAAGATGGAAGTGTCCAAGGGCACTCCCACCCAAACTAGGCCCCAAAGAGCACATTATTCAAAAGACAAAAAAGAGGTGCAAGATGGAATTGTCCTACGGCACTCCCACCCAAACTAGGCCCCAAAGAGCACATTATTCAAAAGACAAAAAAGAGGTGCAAGATGGAATTGTCCTACGGCACTCCCACCCAAACTAGGCCCCAAAGAGCACATTATTCAAAAGACAAAAAAGAGGTGCAAGATGGAAGTGTCCAAGGGCACTCCCACCCAAACTAGGCCCCAAAGAGCACATTATTCAAAAGACAAAAAAGAGGTGCAAGATGGAATTGTCCTACGGCACTCCCACCCAAACTAGGCCCCAAAGAGCACATTATTCAAAAGACAAAAAAGAGGTGCAAGATGGAATTGTCCTTGGGCCCTCCCACCCACCCTTATGTTGTATAAACAGGACACGCACACTTTAACAAACCAATCATTTCAGCCACAGGGTCTGCCACACGACTGTGGCTGAAATGATTGGTTCGTTTGGGCCCCCACATCACAAGCTGCCATTTAATATGTCCCTGCACAAACTGGCTCTACAGAGGCAAAAGGTCGTCCTCATCCTCATCCAGCGATTCCTCACCACCATCAGTATCTTGTTCTTCCTCACCCTCACAGAGTATTAATTCGTCCCCGCTGGAATCCACCACCACAGGTTCCTGTGTACTTTGTGGACGCTGGTCTTTCTCGTAGAATTGATAATTCATTTTTATGAACATCATCTTCTCCACATTTTTTGGAAGCAACCTCCTACGCTTATTGCTGACAAGGTTCCCAGCTGCACTAAAAACTCTTTCGGAGTACACACTGGAGGAAGGGCAACTGAGGTAATATAGAGCCAGTTTGTACAGGGGCTTCCAAATTTCCTTTTTTTTCTGCCAGTACTGGTAAGGACTCTCTGACATGCCTACTTGGGTGCTGTCACCCATATAATCCTCCACCATTCTGTCAATGGTGATAGCATCATAGGCAGTGGAAGTAGACATGTCAGAAATTGTTGGAAGGTCCTTCAGCCCAGACCAAATGTCCAAACTTGGTCCTTTATCACCACCAGCGGGGGGTTTAGGAAATCGCAGTTGTTTCCTTGCAGAACCAGTTGCTGGAGAAAATGAAGGAGAAGGTGCTGCTGAGTCACTTTCCACTTCAGAAGATGACAGTTTTCTAACCAGCAGTTCTTTGCACTTCTGCAGGCTTGTGTCCGCCGGAAAGAGTGACACCACGTAGGCTTTAAACCGAGGATCGAGCACGGTGGCCAAAATGTACTCCTCTGATTTCAAAATTTGTACCACCCTCGAATCCTGGCAAAGCGTATGAAGGACTTCATCCACAAGTCCCACATGCTTAGAGGACTCGCTCCGTCTCAGCTCCTCCTTCACTTTCTCCAACTGTTTCTGCAAAAGCCTGATGAGGGGAATGACCTGACTCAAGCTGGCAGTGTCTGAACTGACTTCACGTGTGGCAAGTTCGAAGGGTTGGAGAATCTTGCACAACACTGAAATCATTCTCCACTGTGCTTGAGTCAGGTGCATACCCCCTCCTTTGCCTATGTCATAGGTGGATGTATAGGCTTGAATGGCCCTTTGCTGCTCCTCCATCCTCTGAAGCATATAGAGGGTTGAGTTCCACCGCGTTACGACCTCTTGCTTCAGCTGATGGAGGGGCAGGTTCAACAGTGTTTGCTGCCGCTCCAGTCTTTGGCATGCAGCCGCCGAATGACGAAAGTGGCCACAAATTTTTCGGGCCACCGAAAGAGTCCCCTGCACAGCTCTGTTGTCTCTTAGAAAACTCTGGACCACCAAATTTATCGTGTGAGCAAAACAGGGCACATGCTGGAATTTGCCCTGCTTTAATGCCCGCACGATATTGCAGGCATTGTCTGACACCACAAATCCCCAGGAGAGTCTAAGAGGGGTAAGCCATTGCCCAATGATTACCCTCAGTTTCTGTAAGAGGTTATCGGCGGTGTGCCTCTTACGGAAAGCGGTTACACACAACGTAGCCTGCCTAGGAAGGAGCTGGCATTTCCCAGGTCCTACTACTGGTGCTGCTGCTGTTGTTGCTGCTGGACAAGGTGATTCATCTACCCAGTGGGCTGTCACGGTCATGTAATCCCTAGTCTGCCCTTTTCCACTTGTCCACATGTCCGTTGTTAAGTGGACAGTGGGTATGACCGCATTTTTCAGGGCACTGAGAACACTTTTATGCACTTTACTGTACAGCTTCGGTATCGCCTGTCTAGCGAAGTGGAATCTTGACGGTATTTTGTAACGGGGACACACTAAGTCCATCAATCGTCTAAATCCTACTCCAGCAGTTATGGACACCGGAAGCACATCTAATACAATCAGATCTGCTAAGGCCTCAGTTACCCGCTTTGCCATTGGATGACTGCTGTCATACTTCATCTTCATGGCAAAGGACTGTTGGACAGTCAATTGCTTAGTGAAATAAGTGTTCCGACTTCCCCTCCGGGATGATGAATGACTCCCAGCAGCAACAGCAGCAGCGGCAGCAGTAGGAGGCGTAGCAATGCAGGATCCTCCAGAAGAATCCCGGATAGGAGAGGAGTCAGTCAGGCAAGTAACATGGCCTATAGGACTACTCCCAATCCTCATTGAGGAAGAAATTGACGAGGAGGGACTTTGCGGTGTAGTTGGGCACGTGGACACAACAGGACAAAGGGATTTAGTTGTCCCTGGACTGTGTACATTCTTAGCCACAGTTTCTGAACTAAACAGCAACTTATGAACGCTCTTCAAGTGACGTAGAAGGGAGGATGTCCCTAGGTGGGAAACGTCCTTACCCCTGCTTATTTGAGCTTTGCATAAGCTACATATGGCAAAACAATTGTTGGACGGTTTGGGATAAAAATAATTCCAGACCGAAGAGGTGGATTTATTGGTCTTCTGTCCAGGCATGGTGATGCCCTTTGGGATCTCACGGACAACAACTGTCTTGCCCGGTGCCTCATTTAAGCAAACCGCATCAGCATCGTCCTCCTCGTCAATTTCTCCCTCAGCACCAGCTTCATCAATATCCTCCTCCTGGTGTACAACACTGACACCTTCATTATCGACATCTGCAACTGCACTGTCTGTGATCCTTCCAGCACATGCAGAGGGTGTGCTGCGAATGCTGAAAGGAGCATCCTCTTCCCGTACAGTGATGGGAAGGTCAGGCATCGCAACCACCAACACCCTTGGACTCTCCACTGGGATTTGTGATACCATGTCTTCTTTGGAAGGCAGAGTTGTTTGCTGGATTTTTGTTGGTGACACCTTAAATCTCTTAAATTTTAAAGTGGGAGAAGGAGGAGGAGGAGGAGGAGAAGGACTTTGATCATCTTGTGAAGCTGAGCCACTAGTCATGAACATAGGCCATGGCCGTAGCCGTTCCTTGCCACTCCGCGTTGTAAATGGCACACTGGCAACTTTAAGTTTCTCCTCCAATGATTTGCTTTTTCTTTTTAAGGGCCTTTTACTCAACTTTGGCTTTTTGGATTTTACATGCCCTCTACTTTGACACTGGGCATCGGCCTTGGCAGACGACGTCGATGGCATTTCATCGCCTATGTCATGATGACTAGTGGCATCAGCTTCAGAAGCACGACGAAGTGGCTCCTCATCTTTTCCTTTTTTTTTATCCTCCATATTTTGGATATCTAACGGTAGGCAGCGGTGTCAGCAAACTGGATACCGAGATATCAGCTGGTTGTTGTCACTATCCAGTGACAACAGCAGCAAGATACAAAAGTGGATATATATCAGTAACACAACAAGTGGCGTCAGCAAACCAGAGTTATGTACTGCGATATCTAACGGTAGGCAGCGGTGGCAGCAAACTGGATACCGAGATATCAGCTGGTTGTTGTCACTAGCCAGTGACAACAGCAGCAAGATACAATATTTATTTTGTGGATAGTTACACTGGTAGGTAACACAACAAGTGGCGTCAGCAAACCGGAGTTATTTACTGCGATATATGTAACGGCAGCGGTGGCAGCAAACTGGATACCCAGATATCAGCTGGTTGTTGTCACTAGCCAGTGACAACAGCAGCAAGATACAATATTTATTTTGTGGATACACTGGTAGGTAACACAACAAGTGGCGTCAGCAAACCGGAGTTATTTACTGCGATATATGTAACGGCAGCGGTGGCAGCAAACTGGATACCCAGATATCAGCTGGTTGTTGTCACTAGCCAGTGACAACAGCAGCAAGATACAAAAGTGGATACACTGGTAGGTAACACAACAAGTGGCGTCAGCAAACCGGAGTTATTTACTGCGATATATGTAACGGCAGCAGTGGCAGCAAACTGGATACCCAGATATCAGCTGGTTGTTGTCACTAGCCAGTGACAACAGCAGCAAGATACAATATTTATTTTGTGGATAGTTACACTGGTAGGTAACACAACAAGTGGCGTCAGCAAACCGGAGTTATTTACTGCGATATATGTAACGGCAGCAGTGGCAGCAAACTGGATACCCAGATATCAGCTGGTTGTTGTCACTAGCCAGTGACAACAGCAGCAAGATACAATATTTATTTTGTGGATACACTGGTAGGTAACACAACAAGTGGCGTCAGCAAACCGGAGTTATTTACTGCGATATATGTAACGGCAGCAGTGGCAGCAAACTGGATACCCAGATATCAGCTGGTTGTTGTCACTAGCCAGTGACAACAGCAGCAAGATACAATATTTATTTTGTGTATAGTTACACTGGTAGGTAACACAACAAGTGGCGTCAGCAAACCGGAGTTATTTACTGCGATATATGTAACGGCAGCGGTGGCAGCAAACTGGATACCCAGATATCAGCTGGTTGTTGTCACTAGCCAGTGACAACAGCAGCAAGATACAATATTTATTTTGTGGATACACTGGTAGGTAACACAACAAGTGGCGTCAGCAAACCGGAGTTATTTACTGCGATATATGTAACGGCAGCAGTGGCAGCAAACTGGATACCCAGATATCAGCTGGTTGTTGTCACTAGCCAGTGACAACAGCAGCAAGATACAAAAGTGGATACACTGGTAGGTAACACAACAAGTGGCGTCAGCAAACCGGAGTTATTTACTGCGATATATGTAACGGCAGCAGTGGCAGCAAACTGGATACCCAGATATCAGCTGGTTGTTGTCACTAGCCAGTGACAACAGCAGCAAGATACAATATTTATTTTGTGGATAGTTACACTGGTAGGTAACACAACAGGTGGCGTCAGCAAACCGGAGTTATTTACTGCGATATATGTAACGGCAGCGGTGGCAGCAAACTGGATACCCAGATATCAGCTGGTTGTTGTCACTAGCCAGTGACAACAGCAGCAAGATACAATATTTATTTTGTGGATAGTTACACTGGTAGGTAACACAACAGGTGGCGTCAGCAAACCGGAGTTATTTACTGCGATATATGTAACGGCAGCGGTGGCAGCAAACTGGATACCCAGATATCAGCTGGTTGTCACTAGCCAGTGACAACAGCAGCAAGATACAATATTTATTTTGTGGATAGTTACACTGGTAGGTAACACAACAAGTGGCGTAAGCAAACCGGAGTTATTTACTGCGATATATGTAACGGCAGCAGTGGCAGCAAACTGGATACCCAGATATCAGCTGGTTGTTGTCACTAGCCAGTGACAACAGCAGCAAGATACAATATTTATTTTGTGGATAGTTACACTGGTAGGTAACACAACAAGTGGCGTCAGCAAACCGGAGTTATTTACTGCGATATATGTAACGGCAGCAGTGGCAGCAAACTGGATACCCAGATATCAGCTGGTTGTCACTAGCCAGTGACAACAGCAGCAAGATACAATATTTATTTTGTGGATAGTTACACTGGTAGGTAACACAACAAGTGGCGTCAGCAAACCGGAGTTATTTACTGCGATATATGTAACGGCAGCGGTGGCAGCAAACTGGATACCCAGATATCAGCTGGTTGTTGTCACTAGCCAGTGACAACAGCAGCAAGATACAATATTTATTTTGTGGATAGTTACACTGGTAGGTAACACAACAGGTGGCGTCAGCAAACCGGAGTTATTTACTGCGATATATGTAACGGCAGCGGTGGCAGCAAACTGGATACCCAGATATCAGCTGGTTGTTGTCACTAGCCAGTGACAACAGCAGCAAGATACAATATTTATTTTGTGGATAGTTACACTGGTAGGTAACACAACAGGTGGCGTCAGCAAACCGGAGTTATTTACTGCGATATATGTAACGGCAGCGGTGGCAGCAAACTGGATACCCAGATATCAGCTGGTTGTTGTCACTAGCCAGTGACAACAGCAGCAAGATACAATATTTATTTTGTGGATAGTTACACTGGTAGGTAACACAACAAGTGGCGTCAGCAAACCGGAGTTATTTACTGCGATATATGTAACGGCAGCAGTGGCAGCAAACTGGATACCCAGATATCAGCTGGTTGTTGTCACTAGCCAGTGACAACAGCAGCAAGATACAATATTTATTTTGTGGATAGTTACACTGGTAGGTAACACAACAAGTGGCGTCAGCAAACCGGAGTTATTTACTGCGATATATGTAACGGCAGCAGTGGCAGCAAACTGGATACCCAGATATCAGCTGGTTGTCACTAGCCAGTGACAACAGCAGCAAGATACAATATTTATTTTGTGGATAGTTACACTGGTAGGTAACACAACAAGTGGCGTCAGCAAACCGGAGTTATTTACTGCGATATATGTAACGGCAGCGGTGGCAGCAAACTGGATACCCAGATATCAGCTGGTTGTCACTAGCCAGTGACAACAGCAGCAAGATACAATATTTATTTTGTGGATAGTTACACTGGTAGGTAACACAACAAGTGGCGTCAGCAAACCGGAGTTATTTACTGCGATATATGTAACGGCAGCGGTGGCAGCAAACTGGATACCCAGATATCAGCTGGTTGTCACTAGCCAGTGACAACAGCAGCAAGATACAATATTTATTTTGTGGATACACTGGTAGGTAACACAACAAGTGGCGTCAGCAAACCGGAGTTATTTACTGCGATATATGTAACGGCAGCGGTGGCAGCAAACTGGATACCCAGATATCAGCTGGTTGTTGTCACTAGCCAGTGACAACAGCAGCAAGATACAAAAGTGGATACACTGGTAGGTAACACAACAAGTGGCGTCAGCAAACCACAGTTAAAAATTTAATTACTGAGTCTGCGATATCTAACGGCAGCCAGTGGTGTCAGCAACAACAACAACTTAATTATTTTTTTTTATATTTTTATATATTTTTAATTTTTTTTTTATTTTTTTTTATATACTCTGAGAGGTAGGTACAAGGTAGTGGCACTGGCAACAACAGAGGTGACTGCCTGGTAGGTGTTTACAACCATATAACAGGTAGCCAGGCAGCACAAAAACCCTCTCTGGCAGCACAATAAAAATTATTAAACCCCCCTCTGTCTGTAGTATTCTGTAGCAGGCTAGCAGCAGCAGTGACACAATTAGAGATGAGCAGGCTATAGCAATATAGAAAGAAAACCCCCTCTGCGGCAGTACAATAAACCCCCCTCTGTCTGTAGTATTCTGTAGCAGCAGCAGTGACACAAATTACAGATGAGCAGGCTACAGCAATATAGAAAAAAAAATCACTCTCCAGCAGCACAATAAAAATGATTAAACCCCCTCTGTACTTGCAGCTCTTTAGCAGCAAGCAGCACAGTGACACACACAACGCTCCAGCAAACCCCCCTCACGGAGCAATAAATAAAACCCCCCTCTCTGGCAGCACTGCTGCCTGCTCTGCGTCGCCCCACAGAATGAAGATGGCGGCGGCGGGTCCCGGCTTTTATGTAATCCGGATCTCGCGAGAATCCGACGTCACCAATGTGACGTCGGGCCTCGATTTCGGCTCCGGGCCTGCGCGGGAGTCCGCGGACGTCCTGGATCCGGATTCGGATTCAGGACGTCCGTGCGGATCCGGATCTCGGAGATCCGGACCCGCTCATCACTACTTATGAGTGTAGTGGAACTGAACGATAGTTGTGTCCTTATATTAAGGAGTAGTGGAGGAGTAGTGTGCGGTCAGGAATCAGGTCCCTCTGTGTCTGGCCGCTGGCTGTGTACTGTCTCCGGTAGCGGAGGAGTAGTGTGTGGTCAGGAATCAGGACCCTCTGTGTCTGGCTTTTGGCTGTGTACTGTCTCCGGTAGCGGAGGAGTAGTGTGCGGTCAGGAATCGGGTCCCTCTGTGTCTGGCCGCTGGCTGTGTACTGTCTGCGGTAGCAGAGGAGTAGTGTGTGGTCAGGATTTGGAACCCTCTGTGTCTGGCCCCTGGCTGGGTACTGTCTCCGGTAGCGGAGGAGTAGTGCGCGGTCAGGAGTCAGGTCCCTCTGTGTCTGGCCGCTGGCTGTGTACTGTCTCCGGTAGCGGAGGAGTAGTGCGCGGTCAGGAATCGGGTCCCTTTGTGTCTGGCCGCTGGCTGTGTGCTATCTCCAGTAGCGGAGGAGTAGTGTGCGGTCAGGAATCAGGACCCTCTGTGTCTGGCCGCTGGCTGTGTGCTGTCTCTGGTAGTGGAGGAGTACTGTGCGGTCAGGAATCGGGTCCCTTTGTGTCTGGCCGCTGGCTGTGTGCTATCTCCAGTAGCGGAGGAGTAGTGTGCGGTCAGGAATCGGGCCCCTCTGTGTCTGGCCGCTGGCTGTGTACTGTCTCCTGTAGCAGAGGAGTAGTGTGCGGTCAGGAATCGGGACCCTCTGTGTCTGGCCGCTGGCTGTGTACTGTCTCCTGTAGCAGAGGAGTAGTGTGCGGTCAGGAATCGGGACCCTCTGTGTCTGGCCGCTGGCTGTGTACTGTCTCCTGTAGCAGAGGAGTAGTGTGCGGTCAGGAATCGGGTCCCTCTGTGTCTGGCCGCTGGCTGTGTACTGTCTCTGGTAGCGGAGGAGTAGTGTGCGGTCAGGAATCAGGACCCTCTGTGTCTGGCCACTGGCTGTGTACTGTCTCCTGTAGCGGAGGAGTAGTGTGCGGTCAGGAATCGGGACCCTCTGTGTCTGGCCGCTGGCTGTGTACTGTCTCCGGTAGCGGAGGAGTAGTGTGTGGTCAGGAATCGGGTCCCTCTGTGTTTGGCCGCTGGCTGTGTACTGTCTCCGGAAGCGGAGGAGTAGTGTGCGGTCAGGAATCGGGTCCCTCTGTGTCTGGCCGCTGGCTGTGTACTGTCTCTGGTAGCGGAGGAGTAGTGTGCGGTCAGGAATCAGGACCCTCTGTGTCTGGCCGCTGGCTGTGTACTGTCTCTGGTAGTGGAGGAGTAGTGTGCAGTCAGGAATCAGGTCCCTCTGTGTCTGGCCGCTGGTTGTGTACTGTCTCCAGGGTTCCTGCTAACGCCTGTTGGATTATTGCTGCTGCTTCCTCCACTGGTGCTAGCGTGGGGCAGATGAACGCTGATGTCTGAGGGCAGCGTGGGTAACTCCCAGTGGATTGCTGGTTTGGCAAAAGCACAAGGAAGCACTGATGACACTGCAGATGGAACCGGTAGTGACACAATGTGGTTCATCTCCATGGCAACAGGAGAATTCTTCAACTATTTTCGCCATTTCCAATATTAATTTCAAGCACCACCAACCGGTCTGCAGTGTACCCCCATATATAGGTATAGACAGGTATAGAGTATAATTTGCATCCCCCCTCTTCATAGTATAGAATATAATGAGCCTCCTCTCCTTTATTTGGAACTCCACACTGCCCTTAGATCCCATGCATTGACCCATTCCAGCTGTGCTTCTCCCCGCACCATACAGGGAAGGAAGTTTCCATGGCGCCCCCAGGCACGTGCCTCTCGTGTCTAGTGAGAAATCCGGCACTGTTTCCGACTGTCTGCTACATACTGTACTAACCCCAAAATACAAACTAGCTGTTATGTCGTCCAATCCGGCGGATCGGACCAACATATGCCACCCATTGTCTAGTGTGTACCTGCTATGTCACTGACCATGCACGCTCAGTGACTTCCTATGCTGGTCCTGCAGAGCCGATAGAAGACATTAATAGCAAGGGAAACCCGAAATACAACATGGCCGCCAGCGATCCATCGCTTGCCAATACGCACTTGCAGATGCTGGTTCCCTTGCCGGGGTCCTGTCGTCCACCATCTTGCTCGGTACACACATCACATAGTGTGTAGCCCACTTTAGGTGTACATGTATTTATTACCAGTGACCTAGGATGTCATTTACAGTGAATATTTAAAGTAAGTAGATAGAATCTGATTGGTTGCCCGTAGCAACATACCATATGAAATAGATCTCCCATTTTAGTAAATACAGTTCACCTGCTTGTGTTACATTTATTTATAGAAGGCAGCATGTGTTTTTAGCTCCCCGGCCAAGCCTCTAACTATGGGGGTTATTCAGACTTGATGGCTTGCGAATGTCGTTTGAAAATTACACTGATCGGCGATTAGCAGCAAATGCATTTGCAAAACGTTCACCATCTTATAATTTCCCAGTGTGTGCAGTCTGTGAGTTGCCCCGGGCTTATTCAGCGGCTGCGAGGCCGAAGCTGATGTCACATGACTTCCCCTCACACGCCTGGGCACAACTGAGTTCCCTGACACTCCCAGAAAATGGCAGTTTACCACCCGCAAACGCCGGCTTTCTGTCAAATAACTTGCGAGCGGTCATCGATAAAAGAATTATCGATAAATGCCGGCCTGCAAATTCTCAGCCGCGTGATTACCTCCGAATAACCTCCTCTGGATTCTATACGAAACCAATGCTGGTGGAACCGTCATTTCCCAGAGATGTTCCATACTGCCCATGTCCTCAGTCCGGTATACTTATACACTCCAATGGCGGCTCATCGCAACATGAAGAATTATCCGATTCTTTGATGACTGCATTAATTATACATGTGAGAATATTTATTATGTATTATACTATCATGAATTTTGCATTTTTATTTAATGATAAATTCAACTGATGTGTTTTGATTATATTTCATTAAATTATCCATTATTGAATGAATTAAATATTTATCAAATTGAATTCTGTGGAGAGACTTTACCCTGGAATTTCATATGGCACCAGGTAATTATGCTTTTTTGGTTCAACCCTATATACTGTATGACAATATTGTATTTTAACTGTACTTATAATATTTTATGGTGACATCTGTGAGTGTGTGTGTGTGTGTGTGTGTGTGTGTGTGTGTGTGTATATATATATATTTATTTATCAATGTTTAACGACGTTGCATGGGTGGTGTGGATGACACCGAAATACCGGATTCTCCTCAGGGACTGACTGGGAGCCGGGTGCTGCACTGTGACATTATCATGCAGTGCCCGACTCCTGTCACTGAGGAGAAGCTGGAAGTGGAAGTAGAGACCCTGGGCAACACAGCATCTCCAGGAGTGCCAAGCATTACCCCAGAGTGATAAAATGACCACAGCCCCTTGCTGAGAGAACAGGCCCAGGGCCCGATTAAAGGTTCCAGGTGCCAGAGACAGCTTGGGTGAGAGAGCTTGCACAGGTAGAAAGAGATAGAGGAGAGACAGTAGGGGAGAGAGAGAGAGAGAGAGAGAGAGAGGGGAGAGACAGCAGGGGAGAGAGAGATAGAGGAGAGACAACAGGGGGGAGAGAGAGAGCAGGCAGGGGTCGAGAGAGACAGAGGAGAGACAGCAGGGTTTAGAGAGTGGGCAGGGGGATAAAGAGATAGAGGAGAGACAGCAGTGGGAAGAGAGAGAGAGAGATGAGAGGGTATGGGAGAGAGAGGACAGGCAGAGGACAGAGAGAGGAGGCAGGGGTACAGAGACAGCAGGGTTGAGTGAGTGGGTGGGGGAGAGAGAGAGATAGAGGACAGAGCACAGGAGAGGGTGCGGGCAGGGGGAGAAAGAGAGATAGAGGACAGAGATAGAGCAGACAGGGTTAAAGAGAGATAGAGGAGAGAGCAGGGAAGGGAGAGATAGAGGAGAGAGCATGGGAGAGAGCACGGGCAGGGGGAGAGAGATATATAGGAGAGACAGCAGGGGAGAGAGCATGGGGAGGGAGAGAGATAGAGGAGAGAGCACGGGAGTGAGTGCGGGCAGGGGTAGAGAGAGATACAGGAGAGACAGCAGGGTAGAGAGAGATAGAGGCATACTTGCCTACTTTTGAAAACTAGTTTCAGGGAGATTATAGTTGGTAGTAGAATTTTGCACCACACCACATTGAGGGGTCGTGTCATGCTCCACCCAAAGGGCGTGTCTAGTTCCATATATGTAGAGATTGTGAAAAGAGATTGTGAACGTGGCACCTAGAAGCTATAGAGTGTACTGCTACATCTGAGAGGAATCTTTTATAATGACTTATATCCAAATGTAGGTGATCCCCAGAGCAGTTAGTAAGAGATACTATACTTGGTACAGTGCTGGGAAATGGCGCTAATGATTCAATGTAAATGTATCTATCTCTCATTCCTTATTTCCCCAAAAATATAACAGTGTAATGTTGGGTAGGTGAAATGAGGGAGACTGCTATACTAATGAGGGAGAGAGGGAGATTGCTGCTATTTCAGGGAGTCTCCTGATGGTAGGCAACTATGGATAGAGGAGAGACAGCAGGAGAGAGAGCACAGGCAGGGGGAGGGAGAGAGCATGGGCAGGGGGAGAGAGAGATTGACAGTGCCCCCCCCCCCCCCCCCTTCCAAGCTCAAGCAGCGCTGGGTCAGCTATTATTCTCACCTGCGGCCGGTGGTGGCTTCAGCAGTGGCTGCTTTCCTGTACGCTGGCCTTGGCTCTGGCAGCAAGGGATCCACTGTACATGGGAGCCTTCTCATTGGCACTGGTCTCATACAGTATATCATGGTCGTCAATGCCAGGTCTCATGTGTACTGGCATCTGCTCTGGCAGCAGCGTATTCCATGTGCCCTGGCGCAGGCAGTGGTATCCCATGTGCACCAGCACCTTTCTGGCGATGCTGAGGGGAGGAAGCACAGAACGGCGCAGCCGTTGCCCATGAGGCAATATTTAAATAACAAAAACTGTGAAAAAATGAAGAGGGTGCAGGAGATGGCCTGCTGGGCTCTGGGGACCCCAAGCCGCTACACCCCATAGCAGCTGCATCCCCTGAATCCTCTATAGCTACGCCACTGGTCATGGCATTGATTGGAAGCAGTGGTCTTCCTGCTCTGGTCTTGCTGGAATTTAGAATGGAATAGAGAACAGCCCCCACGCACTGGCGGAAATAGCGTAAGGCAGCCCCCGCTGCTGCTTGGGGGAGCGGGGGCTGCGTGGGCGCCGGGTGCTGGATAAGTGAGTGTGACAGACAGAGAGTCTGTCACACTACACTCAGTGGGAGCGGGGGCGCCGGGTGCCGGACAAGTGAGTGTCCGGCACACACACTACACAGTGGCCCTTATTCTGAATCGAGCGGTACGGCCCGCGTGCGGCCGTACCGCCGATGTTTTCAGTCTGCACATGCGCAGAGGTCAATCTGCGCATGTGCAGGCGAAATCGCCGCACATAACGTTTCTACGCCGCAAAGGGGGCGTATAGGGGCGTGAGGGGCTTCATACCCTCATTTCCCTATGCATACGCCCCGCGTTTCATGGGCGTTCCCATGCAAACGCGGGGCGTATGCATGGTAATGAGGCTATGACGCCAGTGATGGGGGCGGAAAGCTGACATCGCCGGATGTCAGCTCTCAGCCCCCAAACAAGCTTTCACACGGACGATTGTCCGTGTGGTCTCAGCTTGCGGGAGCTGGTGGGGCGTGCGGCCCTGCCTTCGATGGTCGCCGACCATCGAATGCAGGGGGCAGCTCCCACCATGGTGGAGGCGTACGCCCCACCATTTTCACGCGGATCGCCAGCCGTCCGTGTACGGACGGCCGTGGCGATCCGTATGGTGGGCGGGGATTGGTTTGTGCGGCCGGAGCACCGTATGCGGCTCCGGCCGCACAGATCTGAATAAGGGCCAGTATGCGGCCGCCCACCGCCGCCTGCCGCTGCCCGTGCGCTCGCTGATCACAAGCGAGTCGGCACGGGCGCGGCCATGACAGTGGATCTGTCATAAGAAAAAAATTTTTTTTTGACGGACGGGTGGGTTGCCCAATGGGAGGGAGGGAGTTCAGGAAAAATATCCAATGGGAGGGAGGGTGGGCAGCCGGGGGCGCGGCCTTGTAATGTCAGTCAGACTGAGGCAGGGGAAGCAGCAGTGTCTGCTGGTCCCTGCCTCAGCTGCTCCTATGCGTGTGACGTCACACGCTGGAGCCTGGTGATGCCGGAGGAGCCGGAAAGCCAGCAGGAGAGGGAGCGCTGAGAGAGCGCTTGTTAATAACAGAGGTGTGTGTGTTTTTTTTTTACACCAGTACTAGTTCAAAAAAAATCTATATATATAGATATCTATATATATATATATATATATATATATATATCTCTATATATATATATAATTATACTGTATAGGTGGGATCAGGCGGCATGGAGCATCGTAGTAAGGGGACGCACGCGCATCTCGTGCGCGCACGTTCCCTTCCGGGTGCTGGCGGCTGGCGAATCTACCGCCAGCCCCTGAAAGAATGACGGGCACTCCATCTGTATGTGTGTGTGTAGTATATGTATGTATGTATGTATGTCTATATATATATATATATATATATATATATATATATATATATATATATATAGCTGCTCTATATATATATATAGATGGAGTGCCCGTCATTCTTGCAGGGGCTGGTGGTAGATTTGCCAGCCGCCATCCCCCGCAAGGGAACGTGTGCGCAACAGATGCGCATGCGTCCCCTTACTACGGTGCTCCATGCCGCCTGATCCCACCTTTCCACTCCCCCCTAAACCTGCCCGACTCCGTGAAGCCGAGACGGGCAGGGTTCAAGTCCCCTGCCACCAGGAAAAAGGGACGTGCGTGCGTGTGGGACGCTCGCGCGTCCCAGTTAGATGGAGCGCCCGCTCGCTAGTGGGGGAGTTCTGACAAGTCCCAGCGTCTAATGGAAAAAAGAAGGACAGGATGAGCTGCCAGCCTGAAGTGCCCTGATCTACTTGAGTAAAATGTGACTGTACTGCGTCTGGTGTGGACATATGTACAGGCAGTGCTACTAGCGTCGGCAACTGGTGTGGACATATGTACAGGCAGTGCTACTAGTGTCAGCAACTGGTGTGGACATATGTACAGGCAGCGCTACTAGCGTTGGCAACTGGTGTGGGCATATGTACAGGCAGTGCTACTAGTGTCGGCAACTGGTGTGGACATATGTACAGGCAGCACTACTAGTGTCGGCAACTGGTGTGGGCATATGTACAGGCAGTGCTACTAGTGTCGGCAACTGGTGTGGACATATGTACAGGCAGCACTACTAGTGTCGGCAACTGGTGTGGGCATATGTATGGGCAACACTGCTACTGTTGGAACTGGTGTGGGTGTTACGTATTGGCAACACTACTATTGTCAACAACTGGTGTAGGTGTTATGTATAGGCAGCACTACTCATGTTGGCAACTGGCGTTGGCATATGTATAGGCATCGCTACTCGTGTCGGCAACTGGTGTGGGCATATGTATAGGCAGTGCTACTGCTGTCTGCAACTGGTGTGGACATATGTTTAGGCAGCAGTACTACTGTCTGCAACTTGTGTGGGCATATGTATAGGCAGCACTACTACTATCTGCAACTGGTGTGGGCATATGTATAGGCAGCGATACTAGTGTTGGCAACTGGTGTGGGCATTATATATAAGTTATGATACTACTACTATCGGCAACTGGTGTGATCAATATATACAGTATGAGTTGCGCTGCTACTGTCAGTAACTGTGTGCATTTTATATATATATATATATATATATATATATATATAAGCAGCGCTACTACTGTCGGTAATTCTGTGCATTATGTAGTCGTATGTAGGTGTACTCGGGGCATTGCGTGAAGCATAATGTGTGTCGTAATATATGGGCATTATGGTGTGTGGCATATTGTGTAATGAGCATTACGCTGTGTGGCATAATACATAAAGCATCACTCCTACATTTTGCCGCGCGCCTTCGGCGCGCACTATCCTGTTTTACTTGTGGTGGTGGGGCACTCACCAATTCCCTTTCTGGCACAAGGTACCAAATGGCTAGTTACGCCACTGGTTCTGTTGTGCTACTGTGTGGTGTAATTTGGAATGGGATTACTATTGTGTGACCATGCCCATTCCTTGTGAGATGACATCTCTCTCTTTCGGAGTGCACTGTATTTTTTATATGGGGGGGGGGGGGGGGTGCGCCACAAAATTTTATGGCAGGGGGGAGCAAAATTTATAGTTACGCCACTGCCCCCACGTGAGAGGTCTTGTTACCCCACTTATTGAACCACCCCATACTTGAGTCCTTTTGAAAACTAGTTTCAGGGAGATTATAGTAATAGAATTTTGCACAGCGCCCCATTGAGGGGTCGTGTCATGCTCCACCCAAAGGGCGTGTCTAGTTCCATATATGGAGACATTGTGTAAAGAGATTGTGAACGTGGCACCTAGAAGCATGGGTGTGCACTGCTACATCTGAGAGGAAGCTTTTAAAATGACATATCCAAATGTAGATGAGCCCCAAAGCAGTTAGTAAGAGCTACTATACTTGGTAAAGTGCTGGGGAATGGTGCTGATGATTTAATGTAAATGTATCTGTCTGTCATTCCTTATTTCCCCAAAAATGTAACAGTGTAATGTGGGCTAGGGGACATGAGGGAGATTGCTAGACTAATGAGGGAGAGAGGGAGATTGCTGCTATGTCAGGGAGTCTCCTGCAGAATGCAGGAGGGTAGGCAGCTATGAACCACCCTTGTATATTCTCACAAAGGTGCAGTGATTTTATCACCTTTCCTAAAATGTAATGATATCAGTGATATTCCCATCAAAGTTTACATTCTAAAATCCCTAATACACACATGCAAAGGTCCATTTTAGGATATTTTGTTGTGATAGAAAACTGCAAACATGGGGAGAATATACAAACTCTACAGAGATACAATAGGGTCAGAACTGAACCCATGACTCTTGCACTGCGAGGCAGCAATGTTTTCCACTGTGCCAACACTGCAGATGGTGAAAGCAGATAGTGTACTCATTTGGGTGTCTGATTTTTCTGAATGGTTATCAATCGCTGTGACATTTCCCAAATCCAGCCAGCACCTGTGTATCTGCACCCTGCACCTTTGGAAGGATCCCAAGGTCATTTAAGGGGATAAGCAGCAATCTGTTCATATGGGTCTCTCTCCTATTGTTGTGTGAAGTATTCACTTAGAACATTTAATCATCTCAATCTACTGTACATCTAATTTGCAGTGTAAATCACTGAGGTAAATAGATATATCACAGTAACATAGGGGGTTATTTTGGTTCACTCTTTCTGTCAAATTCCTTCTTATGCTGCTTTCAGACCGCAAAACTGGCTTTGACCCTGTATTTGAAAACGTTTCCAAAAACGGGTCTGCCAGGTAAAACCCCTTTCACACCGCATCTCTCAGGGTCAAAGCCTGTCTTCAGTGCCCCCCCACGGGTTAACACCCCCAATTACCACCAAAAACACCCCTTGCTTCTACTTTTGGTCGTTTTATTATCATAATGACATTGAACAATCAATGAGAGCACCTATCTCATTCACACATAATAGATAAGCAGTTAATGAGATTAATTTACATAATATTGTGCAAGGCTCCTCCCTGGGAGATAGATACTATTCTAACAAAGAGCAAGCTTCAGACACAGCATAACCCAAACCCTCCAAGTAGCGCCTAACATGCCCCCCACCCCAGCACAACCTAACCCTCCCCCATAGTTACAATAGGCCTGCCAACGTTCGGAATTTGGGCGTCAGCATTGTGAGTGATGTCAGAATCCTAGCGTGGGTCATCTGACCAGTGTCGAGATTCCCGCATTGGTATTCTGATTACTGGCATCCCGACTTCCCATATGCTATTCAGTTCATTTAGCCCCGGATTAAGGCTTGTCAGGGTTGGTAATCCCGGACTCGGGAGCCATTGTGTGATGCATGCAGAGTTGCTGCTGGACACCTGCTATTGCCAACTGCAAGGTCAGTGTGGGTGCCCCTGGGGTGCCCCACTTAATCCAGCCCATTTTACACCACAAGGGGACTCACGGCTAATTGAATTGTCTTCTATGTACGGCATGTATATTATTGCGTTAGCATACAAGGATTTTGTGCACAGATTCTGAATTCCTCAATCCTAGCGGTGTACTTTTTTGAGAACTATATTACAGGCTAAAGTACAAGTCGCACAACATAATTGTATTGAAACCTAAACATATGACAGAGTAGCTGCTTTGCGTAAGTACAGTATATGTAAACCAATTATTTCTCATCATTTATTTATATAGCACCACCATATTAGGCAGCATTGCCAACAGGTACAAAGGAAGGGACTTACAGGCTATTTTGCTGAAACAGATTTCTTCCTTCGGAATTACATTTTACATTCTCGTAGTAATTTCACCATGGCGGGAATCATTTTTCATTTCGGACTGCAAGAAGGCTCTGCTACCCCCGTGACCTCCAGACAGGAAGGGCCATTGGCTTGTGTGCTGACCTAGTAGCCCTGATAATGCAGACTCACAGGTGATAATGCCGGTGACTTCCAAAATCTGAGCAACAAATCCTCTGCCATTAGCGCTGACCATTGTAGTGTGTATAATACAGTGCCGATTGTGTACCCATAGTCACATCCTAGTCAGAGAAGATGAGGACACATCTTCCAATCAGGGATGCCTGAATAGCATTGTAGGCCCTGAGCAAAGCAACACACTGGGGCCCTACACACCCTACTCGGGAACCAATTTAAAAACAAAAGATAAAATGCTCCTCCTGCAGTCCAGTTGTGTCTCTCCACATGCTTCCAAACAGTGACTCAGCACTCTGATTGGTGGGCAGCTCCAGTCATGCACCAATCAGCAAACTGACAGCCATTGACTGTCTAGCTGCCGGTTGGGTGTCAGGCAGAGAGAATGCTGCATGCTGCTCTGATTGGGTGACCAACACAATCTCCTTCTTCAAGGCCTCTAGAATTGTGGGGCACTAGGCAGCTGTCCAGTTATATATTGAAATGACCCTGATATCACTGCCTGCAATGCTAGATGGACAGTAGCCTTCCGATCAGCACGCTGCCTGCCAGAGGTCTTACAAATAATCATCTGTTCATTATCTGGTATTGTGACCCCTGTACACATGAAAGGGAAGGTTTCTCCATACAATATTTACACTGCCATCAAATGCTAACAGCACGTAACCCCATCCAGACATGACAAAATACTACCCTGGTAAGCTATCTTATTATCATGGTATTTTATGCTTTAAACCAGGGTTGCCTACACTCCCGGAATGGCCGGGAAGCTCCTGAATATTGGGTCCCCCTCCCGGCCCCCTGGAAAGGTGGGCAACCCTCCCGGATACCGGCGGCACCCCCGAATCTCCCTGGCCGCAGTGGTAAATTACTGTGATTCGCAGCTTTTAGAGGGGAAGGCAGGGGTGTGGCTAATGATTCAAATTGCATCATTAAGCCCCACCCCCTGGAAGCCCTGCAAATTGTGGGATTTGCAGTTCTTGGTGCGGGGCTTGATGACGTCTACATCAGGCCCCGCCCCCGAAGTGCTGCTAACAGTCTCCTCTCCAGGCTTCTCCCAGAGAGGAGACTTTAAAAGTAGACAACCCTGCTTTAAACTAACGCAACTCCTGCAAATCATTGGAAGACCACAGTCCTCTGCAGAACTTTTTTCAGACTCCGCTCTTAGGGGTACATTTACTAAGATGGGATGTTTCCCATAGCAACCAATCACCTTCTAGATTATCTTCTAGATAGATCTGACTGGTTGCTATGAGCAACATCCCATCTATAGTAGAACTCCCATCTTAGTAAATTTACCCCTTTGTTCTATCCTAAAACTCTAGACCCAGATCAGAGCATAGAAGGACCCAACCCTTCAGGAGGTTCTCTTGGCCCATGTTTTGGTACTTTCCCTGCAATATAACATGGGGAAATTAAAAGCCAAGAAACGTATGGCCCCCCAATGGCCACATTAACTAGAGACCTGTCACATGCTGCCACCGTGCGACACGGCGGGCACAGTACTCCGTCCACTGGCACCTGGCATGTGTCTGCTAGGGGTCCCGGTTGGTCAGGCGGCAACAGGGCTGGGCGGCCGGGGACAGTGGTGGTGTGAGCAATCAGGAGGCACAGCAGTCTGACAGGTGATGGATGGTGCCGGAAGGCCGGCGCCGCCATCTTTGTTGTGGTCTAATACAGTGATTGGCCAGGTTAGGTCTTTTCCTCCCATTCTGACCAGATGGCCAATGACAGCCTCCCCCTTGCTATAAAGGGGATCTGCCTAGGCCATTCTGGGTCAGTACAATTTGATTCCTGTGCAGTTCGCATCTGGGAAGATCCTGACTTCTATAGTGTCTATGCACACTGAGCTCTCCAGTCAGTTGTCCCTGCTGGCCTCTGACCCCATTGCAGTTGTTACCGGTGTGCCGGGCTGTCCACCTGTCTCTCATTCTGGGCCCTCATTGGACCCTCACAGTACCCTCCGGTTCCAGGTGTTCTTCCAGTCTCTCCATCAAAATTCCATCATACCAAAGTCCTCAGAGTCCTCCCACCAGTTACCCTCTTTTTCTACGGATATTCCTAACCTCAAGCCTTCAACCTCCAACCCTGCTTGTCCAAAGACTGCCTCCTTGGTTATCTTCAAGATTTATGCAAAGACTTGCCCTTTGTTTCCCTAAGTTATCCATCAAAGAAGTATTTGATTCCAGTTGATGTTAAAATACCCCTTTTTGAGTTCCTTCAGTAAACCTACTCATTTCAAACCGTCACCCTCTGGTCAGTCATCCGTTCCTGAACACCACACTATACCATCAAATCCATCCCCTGTGACAGGACCATTTGCATTGTCCCAAATAGGAGAGTTAATAAGTTAAGGCCCCCATACATTAGTCCGACTTGTCCTAAGGACAAGTCGGACCTGATTTCACCCTGCAGCTCCCCGGGAGGGGGACACAGATTAGGCACTTGATGTGCCAAGGTTTGCATATGATAAATCGCATGGATTTATCATATGCGGTCCCCGGGGAGCTGCAGGAGGAGGGAGCCGTGCAGGGGGGTCATCGGCGGGCGGGGGATGCCGGCTAATAGAGAGCCAAGCAGGGGGAGGCTGCATAGGGAGCCGGGCAGGAGGAGGGTGACAGCGGGAGCAGCGCGGGAGCCGGGAGGAACACAGATAACATGAAAAAAAAAAAGCCCATACAGAACGACTAGCAAGCCATTGATTGGCTGAGACCTCTCTCAGCCAATCGCTGATTGGCTGAGGGAGGTCTCAGCCAATCAATGGCTTGCTAGTCATCTGTATGGGCTTTTTTTTTTCAAGTTAGTGTGTTCCTCCCGGCTCCCGCCGCTGCCCGGCAGCCAGCGTCATCCTCCCTGCCCGGCGTGCTGCTCCCGCTGTCACCCTCCTCCTGCCCGGCTCCCTATGCAGCCTCCCCCTGCTCGGCTCTCTATAGCCGGCATCCCCCGCCCACTGTCATCCCCCGCACGGCTCCGGGGCTGGGTTGCACATAAGATTTAGCAAATCTTATGTGCAGCCCGTCCGATCTCCCGACCCCGATCAGATGCGCACGGGACCGCGCATCGGATCGGACGGGGTGTCTGCAAGTGCGATTTGGGCCTATTTCACGGCCCGATTCATCCGAATCAGGTGAAATCGTGCCCAAATCGCAAAGTGTATGGGGGCCTTTAAACAGGGGGAAGATTTATCAAAGTTTGGAGAGAGCTAAATTGGTGAGAGAAAGAAAACCAATCAATCAGCTTATGTAAATTTACAGGCAATGGGGCAGATGTATTAAGCCTGGAGAAGAGATAAAGTGGAGATAAAGTGAAAGGAGATAACGCACCAGCCAATCAGCTGTGTTTGAAAATGACAGTTGGGAGTTGATTGGCTGATGAGTTATCACCTTCCTCTTTATCTGTACTTTATCTCTTCACCTGGCTTAATACATCTGCCCCAGTGTTTGAAAAATAACAGGAGTTGATGGTTGGTACTTTTTTTTTTTTGCATTTTTGACACATGAAAGGGAAACTTCCGGCATCAGTTAATTTTGGTTAATTTATGTTACTTGTCCTTCAAATTGACAACGGATAAGCCGAGATCTGTGAATTGGATACAACCAGGGCTATTTTTGTGCTGGTTCCAGCAGGAACTGAGGCCCTTTTTCTAGTTCACTCTTTCAGACAAAATATTTCTTAAGGTGCGTACACACGGGTGCAATTATGTATGAAATCGCTGGCAAAATGGTCGCTCAGCGACCATATTGCCAGTGATTTCATGTGCAGCCGGCGATAGATGGCTGGGAGCGCGCTCCCGCGGCTAGCCCTTCAGGGTCGCTGGTCGCAGGAGCATCGGCTTCCCCAAGCAATCGCCGGGCAGGAGGTCAGCGCCGGAGAAATCAGCGCTGTTCTCCCATGCCCTGCGACGCTGCTCCCTCCCTCCTCCCGTCACCTGCTGCTGCGCTCCGCCTCTGCCCCGAAGCAGTGTCTCCTTTTCATCGCTGATGAAAAGGAGACACTAGCAATATGATTGCTGGGGATATATTGCTAGCAATATATCCCCAGCAATCATATAGACCCGTGTTTACACAGCATTAGATGGACAAAACCATGTGCACTGCAGGTGAGGCAGGTGTAAAACCCCACCCAAATCTAATTATCTCTGCACAAGTAACACCTGCCTCACCTGCAGTGCACATGGTTTTGTCCATTTAAGAAATATTTTGTCTGAAAGAGTGAACTAGAATACGGGCCTCAGTTCCTGCTGGAGCCTGCACAAAAATAGCCCTGGATACAACAGTGTTTTTTTCCAGCAGGTCAGTTTTGTATCTGAGGCCATCGATAACCAACCTAAAATCAAATCTTAGCCCGGGGTGGTGTTCGTACTTCCTGCACAGATTTTACATTTCTGCACATGATCCATTTTTTTTCTATTGCTTTCTACAAGCTGAACCAGATACTTCCATGAATTCTAGAAGGATACGACATCTGTTATTAGTATATATATCTAAAAAACAGAACTGTTATGTAAGAAGAGCTTAGTTGTCCTCAGGAAACTCTTCAATTGGCTGAGTGACATTTCAATCTGAGAATTATTATCATTCCTTCTCTGTGGTCATGGTTTTGTGGTTGTGGTCTTGCCAAAACCAAAAAGTAGGAGTATCCTCCACCCCTGTTAATCAATGACAGGTCAGCCCATATAAAAGTCAACAGCACTGCCAATCTGAATGATACCGAATTCTGAGGCACATTGGAAAGCATTTTTTTTTTTTTTGAAGGAACATTTTTATGCTCGATCCTTAATCCTTGGTCTACGAGAGAAGATCGGTGGAGATCGCACCTGAGATAATGGCCTCGCACAGCAGAATTCTAATTAAAGGGGGCAAAATCGTTAACGACGACTGTTCCTTTTTTGCGGATGTCTTCATTGAAGACGGGCTGATCAAAGACATAGGACCTAACATACTCCCGGCAAGAGCCGAAGGCTTAAAAATATTAGACGCGACAGGCAAACTGGTGATCCCTGGAGGTATTGATACGCATACGCACTTTCAGTTTCCCTTCATGGGAACGCATACAATTGATGATTTCTATCAAGGAACAAAGGTAAAATATTATATTGTTATCTAATAAATATATTCCTTGCCATTGTACAGCGTAATAGGGCTGTTCCTATGTATACAGTGTCCAGGGCTAAATTTAAAAAATGAAATAATTAATTTAACCCTTTGAGCGCTAAGTGAATTGGACAATATAGGAGTGAAAATTGAAATGCAAACATTTTTACCTTATATAGGAAATATGATCATTTTGAATGCAGTTTTTTTTTTTTTATTTGAATTCAAATAATAAATGTGAGGGACGCCGGCATTTTTAGTGGATATTTTGCACATCTCTCAGAGATATTGACACTCAAAGGGTTAATGTCAGCGGTTTCATTTAAACTCCTGCACCGGATATGGGTCATTAGGTCTACAGCAGTTAGGTCAACAAGCATTGGGTTGACACCAATTAGAAAGGTTGACATGGGTCTAGATCAACATGGGTGTAGGTCGACATATCATTATGTCGACACAAGCATTAGGTAAACATGGGCAAGGTCGACAGTCAAAAGGTCAACATGGGGTTTTGCACTGTTTTTTTTTTACCCGAATGTCGACAAAGTAGACATGGAAACTGAACCGTTGCACCACATCCCCTCGCATGGCTCGCTGCACTCGCAATGCTTTGAGCACGGTGCATCGCTGCGCTCGGCACACTATTTTATTCTCCCACCACGTCCTAGTGGATGGTAGGGCATGAAATACCACCTGTCGGCACATGTCGGCTCAAAAAACTTTGAAAAACCCCATGTTGACCTTTTGACTGTCTTGCTTGTGTTGACCTAATGACATGTCGACCTACACCCATGTCGACCTATTGTCGACCTTTCTGCATGTCGACCTATTGGTGTCGACCCAATGCTTGTTGACCTAACGACCATATCCCCCTGCACCTACATATAGTAAATTACATTGTTGCAACTATGTAGCAATGTGTAAAGAGCTAAATCTAAATCTCTCAATCACTGCCGGAGTTTTGTAGAGAGATAAAGTTGTGCAGCTACGCAAAGCATCCAATCAGCTTGTGTGATTTATCTGGCTAAAATATGCTCCTCACATCTATGGGGGGGAATTCAAGTGTTTTGCGCACCAGTCTCCACTAGGTGGCGCTTCCTGGAGCTGTTTTGGACTTTACAAGCCCCAGTAGCAGCAGCTACGAACTTCCTCATATTTTTATACTTTGTTGTGAATTCATGGATCTTATGCCGCTGGAGGTTAATACAATTACCACCACTAGTTCATTGATGTAGAAGGCAGGCTTGATTTCATCTAATTAACTGAGCCCAGGTTATTTCGTTAAAATATAAATTAAGATTCCTAAACTTGGCAGAGGTCTCCCTTATGAAATGGGCCAAGCTGGAATCACCCTCCAACATGACTCATTCCATTAGGTACAAAATGCACTGTTCCTGGACTTCTTTCTTAATTGATAATTGCAGTCACCTATGTTGAACTAGTTCAGTGATAATTACGGTGTTCCAGTAGAGGTGAAGGCAGAGCATTTTGTACCGAGTGGAATGGGTCATGTTGGAGGGTATGGTATCGTGTTATTGTCATCCTTCTTTCTCCCAGACATATTTGCCAGATTAAGTGGAGCTACTGTAGCATCTCATTAACATAATTTAAACTTTAAGAAAATAAGAGACTTCATAGGGTTATTTACCACTGATGATAGGGAAGGGGCGTGGCATCAGCGGCGTAACTATAGCGCCGCAGAGCCGGCGGTAGCGGGGAGGCGCTGACAAAGTGTGGTCGATTTACTTGTCTGCGGTCCCGGCACTCCTCCTGGCTCATGCTGCTATTAAAAGCTGACCTTCAAAAATGTCTGCCCACATACAGCAGACAGTTTTTGAGGATGTTAGAGGAGGCGGAGGCATCCTCTAGCATCCTTACAAACAGTCTGGTATTAGGGGCAGCCATTTTGTGAGGGTCAGTTTTCAATATCAGCAGGAGCCAGGAGGGGAGTTCGTGGAGCACCGGGACCGCAGACAAGACCTCCGCATATGGAGGGGTAAGGCAGGGTTGGGGGAGGTTAATTTTACTTGGGGAGGGGGGGGGGGGGGGCTACTGGCATTTTTGGTGTGGGGGGGGGCAAATTTAGTAGATACGTCACTGCGTGGTGTGGATCATGGGAAGTTGAGCTTTTGTTCATGATGACCGCATACTTACCTACTTTTATTGTTGCCTCTGCGGGAGAAGCCCGAAGATGCAAAATGTTGGGATGTGGGGACGAGGCTGAGATCATCTACAACGATGGGCGGGGCCTAAATGAAGTGAAACTATGCTAGTTGCATCATTTAGCTGACCCGTGAATCACTGTGTTTGTGTCAGTGAGGAAGGGGGTGCGTAGGCTCCAGGGAGCAAGCGGAAGACTTGCCCACCTTTTCGGGGAGGGGGGACCCAATTTTTGGGAACCTCCTGGCCATTCCGGGAGGGTAGGCAAGTATGGTCGACATTGTGCCTGTCGACCTATTGACTGTCAATCTATTGGCTGTCGACCTATTTTCCGGATACCGGACATGCAAAATAAGTAAATGAATTTGCACCCTTGCATTGTAGCATGGTTTGTTCTAAGAGCCAGCTGGCCCCCAAGAGATGTACTGTTAAATGCAATCGGATGTAAAAAGTAAATATGCCTCATAGTACAAAATGATAATGCCATCCTGTGAGCGAAACTCTAAACATGCTGTGCAACCATATAGTGTAATATATTATTAATTATCCCTGTTATTGATGCAAAAATGCATCAATAATATAAGACATGAGGCCTCCAAACACCAGCCCGGTACTATCCCCCTGTTCTACTCCTCCTTGTGGCCCCTGCCAGCAGGATTTGTGCCCATGTATTAATAATGCGCTGAAATAAGCACATGAAGAGATTACACTGTACACAGCATTATTTAATATTTAATGGCTTGCATGTGTGTCATTTTAAATATTATTCGCAATGTTCTTAATGCCGTGGTGTCTTGGACATACTTGCCTACTTTTGAAAACTAGTTTCAGGGAGATTATAGTTGGTAGTATAATTTTGCACAGTGCCCTATTGAGGGGGCGTGTCATGCTCCACCCCAAGGGCGTGTCTAGTTCCATATATGGAGAGATTGTGAAAAGAGATTGCACCTAGAAGAGTGGGTGTGTACTGCTAAATCTTTAGAATAACTTATATCCAAATTTAGATGAGCCCCAAAGCAGTTAGTAAGAGCTACTATACTTGGTAAAGTGCTGGGAAATGGCGCTGATGATTCACTGTAACTGTATCTATCTCTCATTCCTTTTTTTCACCAAAAATATAACCGTGTAATGTGGGATAGGAGAAATGAGGGAGATTGCTAGACTAATGAGGGAGAGAGGGAGATTGCTGCTATTTGAGGGAGTCTCCTGCAGAATGCAGGAGGGTAGGAAACTATGGTCTTGGACAACATGGAAAATAATGGATTTAAACTAATGGGACAAATACAACAGCAATTAGTTGGCACAATTCCCTGTTCAGCTGATGCCAAGTCAGAGTCAGGTGATCAGCAAAATCCAACAAATTGGGCAACCTCGATTCGCCAATTCTGACCCAAATTGGATTTTTAGCATGTTGGATTTTTTGCAATCCCCTGAGAAATCACCGATCACTAGGGTCTGCTGATCTATGAATATGATTGGTACTGGAGAATTAGGGGTTCCCCCATTAGATGATTGGGCAGCATCATTTATTGCATGTGTACGCAAACTTCAAACTCTTAAATGCTGTTCCACAGATTGAAATCAGTCCAACCCTGCCACCTAGTGGTCTAATTCTAATTCATGTCATCCCTGCAGTATTAATTATTTTATTTATTTATTTATAAATACAAATGCTACTTTAAAAATAATATTCAGAAAATAAAACTAAATATATTATTACAATATGAAAGAAATACCTTGTATGGTATAACAAAAATAAAAAAAATACAATTCTAATTTGCTTGGACATATTAAGGGAATAAAATGTGAAAAAAGAGAAAACTGTTCTCGTTGGCCATGAAGAGGTTAATCCAATTCTTCCTTATTTTTTTCCCCTAAGCAATGTGTCGCTAATATGATAAAATGGGCAGAAATAATGATGGGGTCATTTTTAAACATTTCTATACTATTAAGAATTAAAATGAGCGATTGTGAGAAAAATAAAGAATCTTAAATTATCACAAAATTCTACAATTAAAGTTTTCAGGCCTCTATCAAATACCTGCATGTGAGCTAGAACTGTGGTTATCGGCAATGGAATGGGTCAGTGGGATTTCGAATAAATTAAGGTCGACATATATTGGGCCGTGGTCGACATGGCTACTGTCGACAGGGTCCAAAGGTCGGGAGAAGCATTGATCAACAATGGGAAGGTCAAAAGGTCAACATGGGTTCTTCACCTTTTTTTGTCCCTAATATAGACACTGTCGACATGGACACCGTCAAAATGCACCACATCTCTCGCATGGCTCGTTGTGCTCGGCACACAATTATTCTCTCCCTCCATGCCGATGGTAGGGCATGAAATACTACCTGCCGGCCAGGGCAACCGAGAAGGGGGGGGAGCGGGTACTAATTACCCGTGCCCAGGCTTGCTGGAGGGACCCTGGTCCGACCCCTCCCTTCCCCCTCCGCCTCTCCCAGGTAGCAACAACAGCACACACTTCTGCAGCATGTGCTACTGTCAGTGCTGCTGCCTCTGAGATTAGAGTTTTCGTTCACCCTCCTCTAAACATGTTGGGGGCATGGCCTAAGTGCGGGAGGTGGCCACACCTCCCACACTTAGGCCACTCCCCAAATTTTACCGGGGTCCGGGTCTGAAACCTTAGCCATGTCTACCTTTTTCGTGTCGACCTCAGCCCTGTCAATATTCCGTGGTCGACGCAATGTATGTGGACCTAAATAGCATCAACATAACAACTGTATAATCCTGCAATAAAGTGGGAAGTATTACTGTAGGTCCCCTCTCTATTACAAACAGGTGAAGCTCCTCTAATATCTTTACAAAAGTATATTTTGATTCAGATAATGTGCAGTTATTTCTGTTACAACATTTTTGCCTGTGGTCCTTTGTATGATTTAATAACCACCCCCCATTAGGAAGTCTACAAAGCTGTCACTCATTCACTGCCTGCTCAGTTACAAAAACAACTCCCCCCCCCAATCCAGGGACCTTTTTTTTTTTCTTTTATTAAAGGAGTGGTCTTTTTATTAGAGCCCTGCCCCCAATGCGATCTGATTGGTGAGTAGTTCTAGCTATTCACCAGTCACAGTGGGGGGACCTCCTATTCCTATGATTTATGAATTGGTACTAGGTAGTGCAATCCAGTAATTAGGTGACAGTGGTTGGTTAAGAATGTTACTTAAGTATTAACACTCGGTTATTATATCTATACTATACAGCTTAGAAATACATCAAATAGCGGGTTTATTGCTCTTTATTGATAGAATGTGGTAGTGTAATATGTGCCATTTGCTTAATTACAATGAATGTGTAAGTGTTCACCAATACATGATAGTTTCTGTAAAACTGATAAGAGCTATAAGGAATAGAAATCACTTTCAGCATCATTTTATTCTCTGTATGAATTATTGTACATAGATAGATAGATAGATTTCTTATGATAATTAATGTAAATTTCCCTGCTGTTGGTTCTATCACTGCACTAGGCTGTTACAATATAACGCAGCCTGCCATCTAGTGGTGGAAGGACTATTTACATCATTATTACATTTTGGGCCTTATTCAGATTGCATCGGTACTGCGCGCATTCGCACGCAGTACCGATGTTGTGCATCTGCGCAGGCGTGTTTCTGCGCATGTGCAGGCGCATGGTGCGTGCACCCACGGCGACCTTTCGGGTCGCCGGGTGCAAGCACCCATGGCAGCGAGGGGGGGGGGCGGAGATGGGCGGGGAGCGCCGGGCTGCCTCATTACCATATGGGAATGCCCAGTGTTCCATGGGTGTTCCCATGAGAACGCTGGGCGTTCTCATGGAAATGAGGCAGTGACGCGGGTGCGGGGGGGCGGGTGGTTGACATCACCGGATGTACGCTGCCCGCCCATATCACGCCAGCGTGCACGCATATATACGCAACTGAAAAGTCACTTATATGCGTGCACGCTAAACATCATTCGATGGTCGGTGACCATCGAATGATGTGGGCGGACACCCCAGCAAAGCGAATGGATGTTTATGCAAAACAGCCTTGCGAATCAACCTGAATAACCCCCTTTGTTTCCAAGGTGCCCCAGGGTTCGCACCACTGTACATCGCCTAAATCAGGCTTGTTAGCAAGGCTGCAATTTGTGCAAATTGGACAAAACCATGCTGCACTGCAGGTGGGGCAGATGTAACAAGTGCAGAGAGAAAAAAAAAACACAATATACTCGCACTATACAAGAAAAATCCTGAAAATGAAATATAACATAAGATAAACTCCTGCAGCGTCTCTATAAAAGGGATTGGCTCAGTCCCTTAATTGACAGACAGCAAAAAACGAGAAGCATATAAAGAATGTGCTGGAGATCATCTATAGAATAGTACTTAAATCACTGGGCAGTGTTTAGCAAGCAACAAAACATAATTTACATATACATCATTTTAAAATAATAATAAAATAAATGTAAATATATAGACTCAATTGATTAGTTGTGTTAGCAGCTTATTGCTGTAAAAAGGCCTCTTTTTTACATACATTATTAGTAGTGATTAGTGAAAAAAATGTAATGAAAAATTATTATAATACAATTAAAAAATAGATAAAAACAGACAAATCACAGTCTCTTACTTTTGGTCTGGCCAGACCAGTGGATTTCCACTATGGAGCCCAATTAAGCGGAAGTTCCCAGATGGGATCCGATACCGGAGTCCTGAATATGTCCTATAGGACCCGGGGGACGTTTATAATCCTTATGTCTCCCCAAAGATAAATGGCTGGGAGCTCCAGTGAAGGCTTTTTGTATCCAGAAAGGGTGGTATTGATAGATTACGCGTTTCTCCGACTCCTACTCGGTGTCAGTGGCTTCTTCAGATCGTGGTGTGTAGAGTGTGTTAAGGTGCCCATACACTTATCCGATTTGGGCCGAATTCACCTGGTCCCGACGGATCAGTCCAAGAAATCGGACCAAATCGGATGTGTTTGTCATCCCATCTGACCGGATACACAGGCCTGAGCGCATCGGGTCAGACATCTTGCATGTAAAATCTATGGGATCGGACCCATCAGCGGCACATGGGGGGTGCTTTTTAACACCCACGATGTGTTGGGTCCTATTCCGTAGGTGTGTGTCAGCAGTGAAGCACCGCTGACACACATCTATGTGCAGGTACGTCCAGGGTGAGTGGTAGGACAGCAGCGTTGATTGGCTCTTAACCAATCAATGGCCGGCCTGTCTTTAGAATTTTTTTTTTCAATCCTGCCGCTCAGAGCTTCCCAGACACTGCCTGTCCCGCCGCTGCCCAGCACCCACCGCTGCCGCCCCACTACTCACCAGGTTTGTTTTTTTAAATCTCCTGCCCCCACAGCTCCCCAGGAGTTTACATGGGATACATTGTGATACATTGTTTAAAATTGTGTCTGTGTAATGTAGTATTGCCTAATTGAAATAAACTATTGAGTGACTATATGCCATTCATCCAACTCTTACAGGCACCAATGAACACTGTCCACATGAAGTACTGTATATGTGGCAGGAATTCTAACCACAGATGCCTAGAGCTGACATAACCAGTGATAATAAAATAACCATCATACTCAATAATAGTGTAGCCTCCTGCATAACCTAGAACCGATGCTGCTCTCTCTACCTGCCGCCTTAAGTCCTGGCCATCCCTGCCATTCTCACTTTTTGCCTTCATAAGGTGCCGACATAAGGAGTCGCCAAGGAGACCTTGCCGACATCTTATGTCATCTGTCTGTCTCCCCCTCCCTCTAGACCACTGGCTCCAATTTGTGCAGATAGACAAACCATGATGTGCACCATACTTGACTATGAAAATCGGGTCTGGGAATTGGGATGGTGGGAAAGCCCCCCCCCCCCCCCCAATCCCCACAACTTCCCACAATCCTCCTTCAGCCGGGGTCCGGGACCTGATGCAAATCGTATCATTGAGGTCCCGCCCCTGCGGTGAAGTGCCTGTAATACCGGCATTTCATAGTGGGGCGTGGTCACGATGATGCAATCACAATAGCCATGCCCCCAAACATAGCTCACCATGTTAGCCCCGCCTCCACCCCTTTCTTGACATGTCCGCCGGCCCCGCCCCCTGTTTCTTCTAGCTGCAATACAGGGGGGATGTAACATGCGCAGAGAGAGTTACATTTGAGTTATTTTGTTTCTGTGCAGGGTAAATACTGGCTGCTTTATTCTTACACTGCAATTTAGATTTCAATTTGAACACACCCCACCCAAATCTAACTCTAAATGGCACCTTTTTTTTTTTACATACAATTTTTCATTTTTTAAATCAATTGTCCGGTACTGTGAGGAGGTCCTTAGCCGGGTTATCGTGTCGGTTCAATTCCATAACTGGATCACTTTGTCACTTTCAGGCGGCTGTTGCCGGGGGAACCACCATGATCATTGACTTTGCGATACCTAAGAAAGGATGTTCTCTGATTGAAGCTTTTGACACTTGGCGTGGCTGGGCGGACCCTAAGGTTTGCTGTGACTATGCCCTCCATGTGGCAGTCACCTGGTGGAGTGAGAAGGTAAGATGTCTCTTGAGTTGGCACCATTACACTGGTATTACAGCGAGATGTAAATGGGTAATGAGCCCCACGGTAACATTTACCTGACTGCAGATGCACTAAGCTTCAAAAGTGATAAAATGGAGAGTGATAAACAGCCAGCCAATCAGCTCCTACCTGACATGTCACAGACTGTGTTTGAAAAATGTCAGGCAGGAGCTGGTTGGTTGGTTGTCAGGCAGGAGCTGATTGGTTGGTTGCTTATGTACTTTGTTAGGCGCTGTGGACCCCTTGTGGCAACATATATATATATATATATATATATATATATATATATATATATATATATATATATATATATATATATATATATATATATATACTGGTTAATAATAAGTTGTGCTCTTTACAGATAACCGTTTTGACTCATGCATTTGTTCTCAGGTGAAGGATGAGATGGCGATCCTTGTGAAAGACAAAGGGGTCAATTCCTTTAAAGTCTTCATGGCTTACAAAGATGTGTACATGGTTAATGATTATGAGATGTACCAGGCCTTCACCTGCTGTAAGAATATTGGTGCTATTGCACAAGTGCACGCAGAGAACGGAGACCTAATCGCTGAGGTAAATATCATCCTTTCAAAGACCAGCTTGGAAAATGGAAATGTTTTACAGATCTCCTGCGCAATGGGGACCTCTAGTGCTGTCTCCAAGACCTGCTTTGTGCTTTTGTCAGTGATATACAGTACTGTAGCATGTAGCTGCTCACAGGGTTCTAAAGGGGTAATTCAGACCTGATTGCTGGGCTCTGAGAATTTCGAAACCCCAGCAATCAGGTAAACGCTGCTGCTCTGACCACACATTCCCCCAGCCCATGTACACGGCTGTGAATGTGTTCACCATTCAAGACCATTCAAATTTCACTCTCCATCGAATGGTTTCTTCTCTTGTCGTAGAGTGAGTAGGCCCTGAGGTGGCAGTAGGGAGAAAGAGACTGATGATGATGTCATCGATCTCTCCCTCCCAGTAGGTGGGGAATTTCTGTGCTACAGCCCCCAAATGCCCGCAGGGTGTCAATTGTACAATAGGTCCATCAGAGAATGTCCTCACCATCTTGGTGGATGAGGGGTGTCTGCCACTGGCCATGCTGTCGGACCCCTGGCGCCTTGTCCCGGCCACCAGCTGTGTTCTGGCACCTGTACAAGGTCATTGTCAGATGCCGGGCCTGGAAACAGTGTTATGCTTGCCCAAAAGCCTGGCTGCAACGGATGACCAGGCAGGGAGTGGCTTCCTATACCGGGTTGCCTACTTTCTGGGTGCCCCCTCCGGGAGAGGGCAGCCAGTTCATTGCGGCAAGGGGGGGGGGGGGGGCTGATAGGACAGGACAAAGGCAGGGTGGCTGGTGGATCATCCGGAGGGGGGGCATGGTCAGCACGATTGGGTCCATGATGTAGCCACGCCCCCGCCGTGCAATGCTGGTTTTTCAGGCATTGCACAGCAGCGGGGGGGGGGGGGGGGGGGCAGGGCTACAAAGACACAATTTTGCGTAATTTGTTCCCAAGGACCCCCCTGCCCGAGGGATTGTCGCGGGAGACTGACCACATTACAAGAGGCTTGCCCCCCTTTACAGGTGGCCGGGGTGGGGACCGGATTTCTGGGACCCTCCAGGCCATTCTGAGAGGATAGGCGACCCTGTTCCTACAGGATGAGAGCACTCTGCTAATCGCAGCCCAGACTGGCAGTCCCAGGGGAAAGGAACGCTTCCCGCTTGGACTACTGCCCTGTGTGTCTGTGACTGGTACAGACTGCAACTGGCTCACTGACACTGAGCCTCTTTTGGGCTAAGTGAATAAGGGTCACTACTGTGGGCTTTGTTTATAAGGGACACTACTATGGTGTAATGTGAATCAGCGGCACTATATGCAGTGTAATGTGAATAAGATACTACTATATGGTGTAGTTGAGTTGGTGGTACTATTGTGCAGCCAAGCCCATTATGATACCACACCATGTTTGTTTCTTAATAAATGGCTTGTTAGGGTATAGTTTGAAGGATCTGATATCTAGAATTATTTAGGTACGAATGTTCGAACTGGCTCCGGTGGGCTATAAGTAGGGATATTTAAATTTTAGCAACACTGTTGTTCACCAGCCGATACAGAGCCGGTTCAGGAGCCCAGTTCCTGATGATGTCATATTTAATTAGAGGTTCAGGAACTGAGTTCCTGCTGGTTCCTGCTAAAAAATAGCACTGACTATAATTGAAAGCTGCAATGTACAGATTTTAAACTAATGCAACCCATTGTACAGCAATACTAATTTTGATTTACAGTACTTATAGAGAACCCGGGGGCGGATGTATTAAGCCTGGTGAAGTGGAAGGTAATAACACACCAGCCAATCAGCTTGTGTAGTTTTTCAAACCCAGCCTGTAACATGACAGGTAGGAGCTGATTGGCTCATGCGTTATCACCGCCCACTTTATCAACAATTTATCACTTCACCAGGCTTAATACATCTGACCCTATGTTAGATACCAGTCCTGAGTCACAGCTGGCACTGCACAATAGATCAATAAATATCTGTGACTGTATTTTATAGGGTGCAAAGAAAATGCTGTCCCTGGGCATCACAGGGCCAGAAGGTCATGAGTTGTGCCGCCCAGAAGAAGTGGAGGCAGAAGCCACCCAGAGAGCTATCACTATCGCCAACTCCGTAAGCTGCCCTCTCTTTGTGGTTCACGTGATGAGCAAATCTGCGGCTAAGGTTATTGCTAATGCGCGGAGAGAAGGTAATGTCTTATGCCAGCTGCTTCCTATTCCTTCTATAAATGACCTGGTATAGCAGGGTTGCCTACTCTTAAAGTTTCCTCTCCAGGAGAAACCCGGAGAGGAGACTGTCAGCAGCACTTCGGGGGCGGGCCAATGTAGACATCATCAAGCCCCACCCCCAGTATGGTAAATCCTGCAATTTGCGGGTCTTCGTGGAGAGGGCAGGGCTAACTTGAGTAATTTGCGTCTTTAGCCCCGCCCCCTTCCCCCGAAAAGCGCAAATCATGGGAAATTAACGCTGCTCGGGGGAGATGCGTGTGGTGGAGGGGGCACCAGTATCCAGGAGGGCCAGGAATTAGTACAGCGCCTTCATTCACCGACTGCCTGGGGACAGGAATTAGTACAGCGCCTGCATTCAGCAACTGCCTGAGGCCAGGAATTAGTACACTGCCTGCATTCACCTACTGCTTGGGACCAGGAATTAGTACAGCACCTGCATTCACTGACTGCAAGGAATTAGTACACTGCCTGCATTCACCAACTGCCTGAGGCCAGGAGTTAGTACAGCGCCTTCATTCACTGACTGCCTAGGGCCAGGAATTAGTAAACTGCCTGCATTCACTGACTGTCTGGGGCAAGGAATTAGTATAGTGCTTGCGTTCACCAACTGCCTGAGGCCAGGAGTTAGCACAGTGCCTTCATTCACTGACTGCCTAGGGCCAGTAATTAGTACAGCGCCTTCATTCACTGACTGCCTAGGGCCAGGAATGAATACACTGCCTGCATTCACCAACTGCCTGGGACCAGGAATTAGTACAGCACCTGTATTCACTGACTGCCAGGAATTAGTACACTGCCTGCATTCACCAACTGCCTGGGACCAGAAATTAGTACAGCGCCTTCATTCACCTACTGCCTGGGGCCAGAAATGAATACACTGCCTGCATTCACATACAGTCTGGGGCCAGGAATTAGTACAGCGCCTGTATTCACACACTGTCTGGGGCCTGGAATTAGTACAGCGCCTGGATGAGGTGAACGCAAAGATCAGGCCTAGTAGTGATTCACATTGTAGTCAAGGTCCACAGAAAAAATTAGCAATCCAGAGGGAAGTCAAATGTCAAATCGAATAGGGCTCCACTGGCCCTAGTCCTCTACTACTGGTTTGCTGCAGTGATTGCACTGCACAGCCCACCCAGCAATGCACAGCCAACCCAGTTACCCAGCCTGAGGCATCTAGGGCAACTGAACAGCCAGGCAACGATGGAGGATCATAGGAGAGCACTACTGCATTACAGCATGAAAGCCCGGATCCCCCATCACCACCAGCATCATGTGAAAAATACAAACACTACGAAATACACACAAAAGATGCAATACAACACATTGTATGCAATGCACAAACCCACCTACTGTACATGCAGCTGTACAAGTGCATCAGAACTTCTGCTAACCTGCTTTCCTATGTTGCATTGCCCACACAGCGCTCAGGCTGCTGTCCAAGGTGCTGCAGGGAATATAGTAATACTCATTTGTGAAGCAGCCAAATGCCATGACACAAACTTCTGTACATCTACCTTGCATGCAGCCTTTATGGATGTGGCTATGTAAGACCATGTTGTAATCTTTTTTTATTACAACATTTGACGGTTATTTTAACAGTATATGTGTAGATCAACATCCGGTGGGTGTTACACACTGTAGTTGTTACGATAAGATATCTGTAACTTTATATAATTACCCAAGGTAAACTACAATCTAAAAATGTATAGTTATAATAGAGAGGATGTGTTTTCGGACTCATCCCTTCGCATGTTACCGGGAAGAGGTGGGTGGCGCTGGCGGTGGGTGTTCGACAGTGCGGCATTAAGTTGCTTGATAAACAGCGATCGTCCGCAGCTTAGCGACCATTAATGAATCAGTACCAGTGTGTTGGCCGCTACATTAGCAATGCAACTAAGCAATGCTAATCTTAATGAATAGCCCTCTGACACCAGTAGCATAACTATAAAGCAGATGCCCGCCCCTAAAGGGGGCGGGCCACACATGGTACCTGCTCTTCCAGCTGTGGGTTTGCTCATTATGGGCCAGATGTACCAAGATTCAAAAGTGATAAAATGGAGAGTGATAAACAGCCAGCCAATCAGCTCCTACCTGCCATGTCACAGATTGTGTTTGAATAATGTCAGACAGGAGCTGATTGGCTGGTTGTTTATCACTCTCCATTTTATCACTTTTCAAGTTTAGTACATCTGGCCATATTAGAGAATTCCCACCCCCCTCCCTCAGGCTATTGTTGTTCTGCACGTTGTCCTGCATGTTGTCAGGGGATACCCCCCTCCCTGTGGCTGCTGTCCCCAAAACAAAATGTCTGCCGTTTCCCTTAGTATCCTTAATAACTGTCTCCTCTTAAGAGGTGACCATTTTGGGAGGGACATTTACAATGGGGTGCAGACGGGACAGACCACAGAGAAGCATAATGCAGGTCCAGACAGTGGTTTCACAATAGCCCCTACAGATCCCGTGGTGGCTTGATGGCACTGAGTGACTTGCGGGCGCTGGGGGTCTGCAGAGACTCTTGCTACACCCATGTCTGGACCTGCAGAAACCTATCTGACGGTCTCTCATGCCTGCCCATTGAAAAAATGTCCTCCCCAAAATGGCCACCACCTCAGAGGAGACATATGGATGCTAGAGGAGGAGGCAGCCATTTTGGGAGATAAATTAGTATTGGGGCAGGAGCAACAGACCCGCCTCAGTGGCATCCAAAGGGGGGGTAATCCCTTGATAACGATCAGGAACCGAGGTGCTTGTGGGGGGATGGAGGAAGTGGGGGTATTGTCTAGTTATTTCACTGGCACACCAGTGATGCACCATGTGATGCCCGGTAATGCATCGTATGGCACATGTGCAGTCATGTGTTAAGGACACAGAGGCCGCATAGGGCAACTTTCTCCGCTATATTCGTCCGATTCAGAATTCAGCCCAGCATGTATTTGTCGTCCAGAACCCCAACCCTAGCCGATTCCCCAAATATTGTGATCATTACTGCAATGCGGGTGATGTCGTTTATAAATGCTTTAAATCTGGATCCTGATCGTTCTTCGCATACTTTCTCTTTCTCACTATGGCTCCTTTAAACTGAATTTAGACGTTTGCGAAAACGGGGCAAAGTAATTTTTATTAAGAAAAAAATATTGGCTTTATTAAAAATCATTTTTTATCTGTGTCTCTATTTGGACCTTCAAACAATACAGACACGGCGAGAGATGATCACATTTAAAAGTCAATTTCCGCACATACAACATATTACAATTACCGCACAGCAATCATCTGTTTATCATGAGGTGTAGAACCAGATCTCTCTCCATATTTTATACGGCGCAGGGTGATGCGGCTCTAGTCCCTGGCGTGTAGGAAAGCTTTATTAGCTGTAGGAGGTTCACTCATTGGGGAAACGTGTCAGATGAAGATTTATGGTCGGCCTGGAACAGAGCTGCATTTTCAGCATTAAGCAACTTACATTATTAGTTTTTTTTCTCTTCCTTTTGTCACCGCGGGACGAACTGCTGACATTTCTTTTCAAACGTAATTTTAATATTAGAAAAGGTGATGAGAGATACTGACCCATCTTAAATACGGCTGATGTTTAACTATTTCCATTTGTTTCCGTTTCACGCAGGTAAAGTGGTATTTGGGGAACCAATAGCGGCCGGTCTTGGTACCGATGGTACCCATTACTGGCACAAGGACTGGAGCCACGCGGCAGCTCACGTGATGGGGCCCCCTCTACGTCCTGATCCAACCACCCCAAAGTATCTCATGAATTTGCTGGCAAAGTGAGTTTGTAGTCAGAAGTAGATGCCACAATATTATCACCATTGTCTGCGAAGAGTGTCCATTACACAATACTCAATTCTCCTACAAATACATCCCCAAAATGGTCTAATGGTAAATGGACTAATTACATGTCGGGCTGAGGCATGAAGGGCCAACCTGGAGAATGCAGTGGTAGGGGGCCATGTTTAGGGGAGTAAGTAAAAAAATCATATTCGTATTCTTAATACGAATGGATACGACTGCATACGGTTTTAGCCGTATACAAATTCATATTCTGGAGGAAAATTTACTATCAGTCATATTTGTAATATCGGTACTTATGTATTATCTGGGCTCCCATGTTAATTGCACCCCATTTTTTAATACCCCTACTATCCAACTACGCATGGAGTTGATTTTATATAGTGTGGCGAGCGCAGCGAGCCACCGTGCCCGAAGCGTGGCGAGCGCAGCGAGCCCCGCAAGGGGCCGCGGTCTCATAAGAAAAACGGGAGCCCAGATATTACATAAGTACCGTAATATCCATTTGTATAGTAGCCGATATGAATTCATATTTTAAATACAAATTCGTATCGGCTTCAGTGTAAAAAATAAATAAATAATTTAAAAACACGGCGTGGGGTGGGAAGATGGGAACTACCAGCGGTATTAATACCGCTTCTAGTTCCCATCCGCCACAGGGACCCCCGCTACTGACAACATATCCGCTGTCGTGGCCCGTGCCGTGGGTGCTCCTCACATTACGTGGGTGTGTTATCTGGCACTGAGGGGGCAAATGTGTTATCTGACACTGCGGGGGGCATGTGTTATCTGGCACCATTAGGGCATATGTGTTATCTGGCACCGTGGGGGCAAATGTGTTATCTGGCATCATTAGGGCATATGTGTTATCTGGCACTGTAGGGGCAAATGTGTTATCTGCCACAGTGGGGGCAAATGTGTTATCTGCCACAGTGGGGGCAAATGTGTTATCTGGCATCATTAGGGCATATGTGTTATCTGCCACAGTGGGGGCAAATGTGTTATCTGGCACCGTGGGGGCATATGTGTTATCTGGCATCATTAGGGCATATGTGTTGTCTGCCACCGTGGGGGCAAATGTGTTATCTGGCATCATTAGGGCATATGTGTTATCTGGCACCGTGGGGGCATATGTGTTATCTGGCATCATTAGGGCATATGTGTTATCTGGCACCGTGGGGGCATATGTGTTATCTGGCACCGTGGGGGCATATGTGTTATCTGGCACCGTGGGGGCATATGTGTTATCTGGCACCGTGGGGGCATATGTGTTATCTGGCACCGTGGGGGCATATGTGTTATCTGGCACCGTGGGGGCATATGTGTTATCTGGCACCGTGGGGGCATATGTGTTATCTGGCACCGTGGGGGCATATGTGTTATCTGGCATCATTAGGGCATATGTGTTATCTGGCACCGTGGGGGCATATGTGTTGTCTGCCACCGTGGGGGCAAATGTGTTATCTGGCATCATTAGGGCATATGTGTTATCTGGCACCGTGGGGGCAAATGTGTTATCTGGCACCGTGGGGGCATATGTGTTATCTGGCATCATTAGGGCATATGTGTTGTCTGCCACCGTGGGGGCAAATGTGTTATCTGGCATCATTAGGGCATATGTGTTATCTGGCACCGTGGGGGCATATGTGTTATCTGGCATCATTAGGGCATATGTGTTGTCTGCCACCGTGGGGGCAAATGTGTTATCTGGCACCGTGGGGGCATATGTGTTATCTGGCATCATTAGGGCATATGTGTTGTCTGCCACCGTGGGGGCAAATGTGTTATCTGGCATCATTATGGCATATGTGTTATCTGGCACCGTGGGGGCATATGTGTTATCTGGCATCATTAGGGCATATGTGTTGTCTGCCACCGTGGGGGCATATGTGTTATCTGGCATCATTAGGGCATATGTGTTGTCTGCCACCGTGGGGGCAAATGTGTTATCTGGCATCATTAGGGCATATGTGTTATCTGGCACCGTGGGGGCATATGTGTTATCTGGCATCATTAGGGCATATGTGTTGTCTGCCACCGTGGGGGCATATGTGTTATCTGGCATCATTAGGGCATATGTGTTATCTGGCACCGTGGGGGCAAAAGTGTTATCTGGCACTGTGGGGGCAAATGTGTTATCTGGGACGAGGGGGCAATTTTGTGTATCTGGCACTGTCGGTGGTTATATATAAGGGGGAATAACAGCCCCTGGCACACACTGATATATGGTATTATTATTATTATTATTATTATTATTATTATATAGGGGAGAGGGGACCACACCGTTATATATGAAGGGTATAACACAGCTTAAATGTGGTATTGTTATTATTATATAGAGGAGAGTAAAACTGCGTATAAGACTCTATCTTTTTCTTTTGGCCCGCACAAGACTTAGACCTTGATTATTCGGCCCAGTTGGGATTTTGTGGACCTAGACTCATGTCGACCTAAATTCATGTCAACCTAATTACTGTCGACCAACATTGTGGTGACCTAATGATCCACATCCAGTACATCCGGCCCTGTGTGAGAATATAATAGTGTGCCCAAATCATGGCGTGCGCAGTGAGCCATGCAAGGGGACACAACACACTTATACGGTGTCCATGTCGACAAAGACACCAAAAACCATGAAAAACTTGTGTCGACCATGCCCATGCAACGTTCAGCTTTTGTCGACATTCTGCCAATGTCGACATGTGGCGTGTCGACCATTTTTATGTGTCGTCCTGGACACTGTTGACCATTGGTGGTGGTCTACCTGGACACTGTGGATCCACTATACCGTAACTGTTAACCACCTGTAATGTTCTCTCTCTCCCAGTGATGACCTCAGCGTTACAGGGACAGATAACTGCACATTTGACACCTGCCAGAAGGCGCTTGGAAAAGATGATTTCACCAAGATTCCCAATGGTCTGAACGGCGTGGAGGACAGAATGTCTGTTGTGTGGGAGAAAGGAGTGGTAAGGACCAAGTCATTGTTATTCGTAGCACTGGATTCCTCACATGGTTTATAACACAAGCGCAAACATCCTCTAAGTTATTTGTATAAACAGGGAGTTGTGATGTCATCATCTAGAATCTGTGAGTCCTGAGGTCATCACTTCACTGTTCATATGGAAAACTTTTTTGTTGCAGAATTTGTCTGGAAATTATGTTTTTATGAAACGTGGTACTAATTATAATAATGCTCAGACATCTATCCTCTGATTCACTTGGGTGACATTATGTAATAAGATTTTTTTATTATTATATAAAAATTATATACAATACAACTTCATAATTTATTTCAGTGCAACATTTCCTCCTTAACAGTTGCTGTAATTGGATGCAGTACAGTTTTTTGACCTGCAGATGTCACTGTTGCACTTGTCTGATCAACGCATATGTTGGACGCTGCATTTTTCTGCAGATATGTTGTTAACTTTTCATTGATGTACCACACAGATAGATCACTGGGGGTCTAATAGTGTGTACACGCCATTACACAAATAATTACGCAACCCCTTTAACATACACATACCAGGTTTTCTAGAACAATAGATTCTGTTTACATTTCTGCACAATCACAATATAAAAATCAGGGTCCTGGACATTTCTTTTGCTTTCTGCTTTACAGTACAGCGGGGACATGGATGAGAACAGATTTGTGGCTGTCACCAGTTCCAATGCAGCAAAGATTTTTAACATGTATCCGAAGAAGGGGAAAATCTCAGTTGGCTCTGATGCAGATGTTGTGATTTGGGATCCGGAAGCTACAAGGTAACACATGTCAGATTCTGTACATAGGCTTATGCTCCTTTATGGGAATCATGAAGTACAGAGTACAGAGATCCAGGGAAGAGACCCCTGGCAGGCATATCCAGAACGGATATGGATTATTGGATAGACAGAAACTAGGTCGACACCAGTATGTCAACATGCATGGAGGTCAACATGACCGAAGGTCAACATGGGATTAGGTCGACACAAGCATTAGGTCGACATGGGGACGGTCGACAGAGGAAATGTCGACATGCGGTTTTAATGGTGACACAGTCGACATGGACATTTTAAAAAGTGCAATGCGTCCCTTCGCCATGCTATGCTTGGCACACTGCTTTATTCTCCCACCACGCCCTAGTGGATGGTAGGGTATGAAATACCACCTGTCGGCTCAAAGAAAAAACCATTGTGACCTTTTGACTGTCAACCTTCCTAAATGTCGACCTAATGCTTGTATTGACCTAATGACCCTGTCGACATTCAGTCATGTCGACCTTCATGCATGTCGACCTAGTGGTGCCGACCTAATGCTTGTAGACCTAGTGACCGTATCCCTCCAGAACTGTGCGGTGGGCCCTATAATTATATTATGAGGGGGGGGCAAAATGCTTGCAGAAAGACAAATGTTCATTTTCTGCCCCATTGTAGTGTCCTAGTTCACATTATGCCATACAGAGCCCCTAGCTGAAATTATGCCACATTGTGGAGTCTTGGTTTATATTATGCCACATTATGCTTCTAGACCTAGTGACCGACTGTATCCCTCGAATTCAGATTATATGGCGCAGTGACATCTAGTGCCGGCGGCGTTCCAGGGCGGGTGGGGGGGACTTGACAGGGGGTGTAGGGTGATGCCCGGCGTGATGCTGCGGCAGGCCGCTGCATCATTTCCCGGGGGGGGGGGGGGGGGGGGGGGGAGTCAGAGGCCGTTGGTGCCACTCACCTCTCTGCTCCAGTCCCTGCTGCACACTGGTGCCCTCCAGTGGCCGGCGCCCTAGGCAAATGCCTAGAGAAGCCTGGTGGTGGAGCCGGCCCTGGTGACATCTGTTTCAAATTATGGTGCAATACCCTCAGTTCACACTATGCTACATTATAGTGTCTCTTGTCACATTATTCCAAATTGTATTGCCCCCATCTCACACTATGCCACTCAGTTCCCCAAGTTCACATTAAGCCACATAGTGCCCCAGTTCACAATGGTATACTCCTGCTTACTGCACTTCTCATCCTTAGCTGCTGAATCTGCTGTAGCCTGGTAGATGGGGTACACACTAGTATTGTAATAAGTAGGGGTTATTGGATTTGGGATAAAGTAATGTCACTCCCATAATCTAGTGCCAGGCCCCTAATATGTCACAGGCTCATTTGCAGGCGGCCGCGGCAGAGCTGTCATTTATACCAGAATGGTGTTATCAGTGTCAGGCTGCACACATAGACACTTCCTGTGCAGTGGTCTTCAGCAGCCTGTTGTAGTTCACTGTGAATTTGGTTTCATGTCTGGCGGTAGTAAGAAAACGGCAAAGTAAGATCTGTCCGAGTCTGCTATATGTTGTTAATGAATTAATTTAGCAGGTCGCCCTGCCTACAGTAACATCAGGGTATATGAGTACATCATAGAGGCTGGGGGAAGAAAAGGAAGCTCTAACGATATACCCCATCTGTATTGTGCAATGTGTGATGTGTTGCTGTTTTTTTTATTATTCTATATCTGACAATTTTCCCAGTGGAATCAGAGGAGACATACTGTACTGCATCAGATTATTCACAACCTCCAATGTTTACTGGCCCCAGACAGTGGCGCCGGAACGGGGGGGGCGAGGGGGCAGCTTGCCCCCCCCAAAATTATTACTGAGGCGCGGATTCTTGCTCGGCGGGCGGCTGATTAATCGCCGAGCAAGAAGAATCATATCAGCCGTCCGCCCTGAGTCCCGCCCGCCCACATTGATGGATGGATGGCTGGCTGGCTGCTGCTGCTGCGGGGAGATACTACACGCGCCCGCCAATCAGTGGCTGTGGTCTGTGGATCATGTGATGTGTGTGTCCACAGTGATTGGCGGGCGGTAGGGACTGGGAGGAAGCCTGATGGATCAGTGCATGGGCGGGACTGGAGCATCCTAAAACAGCCGCAGCAGCAGCCATCACGCTGTGCTGCAGCCCACAACTAAAACTGTGATAAGGTAAATGCTGCTCCTCTCGCCCTCCCTGCAGTGACTGACAGATCCAGGGGTTGTAATTTACCCCTGGAGTGGATTCACACCAAAATAGGTTTATGTGATTAGCTCTGATTATCATCATAATCAGAGATAATCACATTAACCTGTTTGGGGGTGACAGTGCCACTTTTTATGAGTAAATGACAACCCCTGGATTAATGCTGTGCATTAATTAGCCAGCCCTGGTGTCTCTGGCCACATGTATATGCCACTGCCCTGTGTATAATGCCCATGTGTATATGCCGCTGCCCTGTGTATAATGCCCACATGTATATGCCGCTGCCCTGTGTATATTGCCCACATGTATATGCCGCTGCCCTGTGTATAATGCCCACGAGTATATGCCGCTGCCCTGTGTATAATGCCCACATGTATATGCCGCTGCCCGTGTGTATAATGCCCACATGTATATGCCGCTGCCCGTGTGTATAATGCCCACATGTATATGCCGCTGCCCTGTGTATAATGCCCATGTGTATATGCCGCTGCCCTGTGTATAATGCCCACATGTATATGCCGCTGCCCTGTGTATATGCCGCTGCCCTGTGTATAATGCCCACATGTATATGCCGCTGCCCTGTGTATATGCCGCTGCCCTGTGTATAATGCCCACATGTATATGCCGCTGCCCTGTGTATAATGCCCATGAGTATATGCCGCTGCCCTGTGTATAATGCCCACATGTATATGCCGCTGCCCGTGTGTATAATGCCCACATGTATATGCCGCTGCCCGTGTGTATAATGCCCACATGTATATGCCGCTGCCCTGTGTATAATGCCCATGTGTATATGCCGCTGCCCTGTGTATAATGCCCACGTGTATATGCCGCTGCCCTGTGTATAATGCCCACGAGTATATGCCGCTGCCCTGTGTATAATGCCCACATGTATATGCCGCTGCCCGTGTGTATAATGCCCACATGTATATGCCGCTGCCCGTGTGTATAATGCCCACATGTATATGCCGCTGCCCTGTGTATAATGCCCACATGTATATGCCGCTGCCCTGTGTATAATGCCCATGTGTATATGCCGCTGCCCTGTGTATAATGCCCACGTGTATATGCCGCTGCCCGTGTGTATAATGCCCACGTGTATATGCCGCTGCCCGTGTGTATAATGCCCACGTGTATATGCCGCTGCCCTGTGTATAATGCCCACGTGTATATGCCGCTGCCCGTGTGTATAATGCCCACGTGTATATGCCGCTGCCCGTGTGTATAATGCCCACGTGTATATGCCGCTGCCCTGTGTATAATGCCCACGTGTATATGCCGCTGCCCGTGTGTATAATGCCCACATGTATATGCCGCTGCCCTGTGTATAATGCCCATGTGTATATGCCGCTGCCCTGTGTATAATGCCCACGTGTATATGCCGCTGCCCGTGTGTATAATGCCCACGTGTATATGCCGCTGCCCGTGTGTATAATGCCCACGTGTATATGCCGCTGCCCTGTGTATAATGCCCACATGTATATGCCGCTGCCCTGTGTATATGCCGCTGCCCTGTGTATAATGCCCACATGTATATGCCGCTGCCCTGTGTATATGCCGCTGCCCTGTGTATAATGCCCACATGTATATGCCGCTGCCCTGTGTATAATGCCCACGAGTATATGCCGCTGCCCTGTGTATAATGCCCACATGTATATGCCGCTGCCCGTGTGTATAATGCCCACATGTATATGCCGCTGCCCGTGTGTATAATGCCCACATGTATATGCCGCTGCCCTGTGTATAATGCCCACATGTATATGCCGCTGCCCTGTGTATAATGCCCATGTGTATATGCCGCTGCCCTGTGTATAATGCCCACGTGTATATGCCGCTGCCCGTGTGTATAATGCCCACGTGTATATGCCGCTGCCCGTGTGTATAATGCCCACGTGTATATGCCGCTGCCCTGTGTATAATGCCCACGTGTATATGCCGCTGCCCGTGTGTATAATGCCCACGTGTATATGCCGCTGCCCGTGTGTATAATGCCCACGTGTATATGCCGCTGCCCTGTGTATAATGCCCACGTGTATATGCCGCTGCCCGTGTGTATAATGCCCACGTGTATATGCCGCTGCCCGTGTGTATAATGCCCACATGTATATGCCGCTGCCCTGTGTATAATGCCCATGTGTATATGCCGCTGCCCTGTGTATAATGCCCACGTGTATATGCCGCTGCCCGTGTGTATAATGCCCACGTGTATATGCCGCTGCCCGTGTGTATAATGCCCACGTGTATATGCCGCTGCCCTGTGTATAATGCCCACATGTATATGCCGCTGCCCTGTGTATATGCCGCTGCCCTGTGTATAATGCCCACATGTATATGCCGCTGCCCTGTGTATATGCCGCTGCCCTGTGTATAATGCCCACATGTATATGCCGCTGCCCTGTGTATAATGCCCACGAGTATATGCCGCTGCCCTGTGTATAATGCCCACATGTATATGCCGCTGCCCGTGTGTATAATGCCCACGTGTATATGCCGCTGCCCTGTGTATAATGCCCACGTGTATATGCCGCTGCCCGTGTGTATAATGCCCACATGTATATGCCGCTGCCCTGTGTATAATGCCCACGTGTATATGCCGCTGCCCGTGTGTATAATGCCCACATGTATATGCCGCTGCCCTGTGTATAATGCCCACATGTATATGCCGCTGCCCGTGTGTATAATGCCCACATATATATGCCGCTGCCCTGTGTATAATGCCCACATGTATATGCCGCTGCCCGTGTGTATAATGCCCACATATATATGCCGCTGCCCTGTGTATAATGCCCACATGTATATGCCGCTGCCCGTGTGTATAATGCCCACATGTATATGCCGCTGCCCGTGTGTATAATGCCCACATATATATGCCGCTGCCCTGTGTATAATGCCCACATATATTTTTAAGTTGATAATTTTTATATGGCCCCCGACAGGTTTTCAAATTTTCCAAATGGCCCTCGGCAGAAAAAAGGTTCCCCACCCCTGCGCTAAAGTACCGTTGTCTGGTATGAGATATGAGGATCCTTTTTTAAAGTAGTAAAATATAACAAAAACAACATACATTTGGTTTAGCTGAAATTGTACCAACATGCAGAATAAATACAAGATGTCATTTATACCACAGTAAACATCTCACACACCCCCCCCCCCCTCAAAAAAATTGTGTTTTTTTTTTATTCCACCCAACGAAGAATAATTGTTGGTTCCTTAGTACATTTATAATGCATTAAATGGTACCACTACAAAATACAACTCGTCCTGCAAAACATCAAGCTCTCATACAGCTCATTCCTGGAAGGAAGAGAGAAACCAATAAAAAATTAAAATGGCCTCATCCTTAATGGGTTAATATACATACATATATATATATATATATATATATATATATATAAGTATTTCACAAAAAAAAAATTCTTCCCAACTCTGACATTACCTCCCATTTTTTTCAGTTTATAGGGACTCAATAAGGGACTCATTTGCTTTATAATGAGTGATTGTAAAAGAAAAAAACTTTCTGGGGCGCAGAATAAGAAAGCCAAGAAGCTCAGAGAGGAAGAAAATAGAAAACAGTCAAGTGCTTTGTTAAAGTTTTTAAAGTGTAAATCTACCGAGGAGCACAGCAGTGCCACCGTTACCGAGAAGCAGAGCAGTGCCACCGTTACTGAGGAGCACAGCAGTGCCACCGTTACCGAGGAGCACAGCAGTGCCACCGTTACCGAGGAGCACAGCAGTGCCACCGTTACCGAGGAGCACAGCAGTGCCACCGTTACTGAGGAGCACAGCAGTGCCACCGTTACTGAGGAGCACAGCAGTGCCACCGTTACTGAGGAGCACAGCAGTGCCACCGTTACTGAGGAGCACAGCAGTGCCACCGTTACTGAGGAACACGGTGAAAGTAATTGCAGTGCTTCCTATGAAGCTGAGTGTTTCTCTAGAGAAAAAGAACCAGACAGTAGTCTGTCTCACAAAAACGGTGAACAAAGCTCTATGGTGTTACGAGAAGACAAGCCTTTTCAGCCTGAAAAACATGAAGTTTTTTATGATAAACAATCCAAACGTTCTTTTTGTGTTGATTGGTACAAAAACTTCCAGTGGCTTCATTTTGATGAAAGGTGCAAAGGATTTGTTTGCTTTTTTTGCGTTCAAGCAATTGAAAAGAAACTGCTGCCTGACTCCTTTAGATTAGAGTCGGATTTAGTCAATGGCAGAGGCTTTCGCAATTGGAAAAAAGGAGTAGAAAAATTCAAATCACACAGCAATTCTCCCCTACACAAGACAAGTGTGGCTAAACTAAGTGCCCTTAGTGCTAAACCAATAACCTCATTGTTTTCTGAGGGACTAAAAGTTCAGCAGCAAAATAATAGAAGAGCTTTAATAGCTCTCCTGGAATCAGTAAAATATTTGGCAAGACAAGGTCTTTCTCTGAGAGGCCACTGTACTGACCGTGGCAATTTAAGCCAACTAAACAAATTAAGGCGTAATGATGTTCCTGAACTCAAAGTGTTTCTTGAAAGGAAAAAACATTTTACAAGCTCTGAAGTCCAAGATGAGATGTTGGAAATCATGGCCCATAAAATATTACGAGACATTGCAGCTGAAATTAAACATTGCGGAATTTATAGTTTAATTGTTGATGAAACATCAGATATCAATAACAAAGAACAAGTTTCTATTTGTCTCCGTGTTGTGGATGATCTTGAGCCTACAGAATTTTTTTTAGGCTTGTATGAGACTCGAATTACCACTGGTGAGGCCATATCTCATATAATCCTGGACAGTCTGAAAAGATTTAACATACCAGTAGCACAGCTGAGAGGTCAGTGCTACGATGGAGGTAGCAATATGAAAGGTTCCATTAAAGGTGCCCAAGCTAGAATACTCGAGGTGCAACCTTTAGCTCTGTATATTCACTGCAGTGCACATTCCCTTAATCTAGCCCTACAAGACACAGTTTCGGATATTCCTCTCCTGCAGAATTGTCTAAATGTTATTAATGATCTTGCTGTTTTCCTAAAAGATTCCCCTAAGCGAACAGCTATGTTTGAAAGAATAGCAGAGGATTTAGGAAGAGGACGTAAAGATGCCTCTGTCCCAAGACCACTTTGTCGTACACGATGGACCGTAAGAACCTCTGCAGTAAATGTTGTGCTTGCTTCATATTCAGTTATTTTACAGCTCATGGAAGATCTAAAGGATTCTAAAGATGCTTCCTCCAGCAAAGCCCATGGATTTTTCTTACAAATGGAAAAGGGGACTTTCTTTCTTTCTTTGCTTTTGTGCAGGCAGATTTTCACACTCACTGAAAAACTGAGTGTAGTTCTCCAGAAGGAAACTCAGACTGTATCAGGTGCAGCTGAATCCATATCTTTCACTTTGGAGGTACTCAAGAAGCTTAGATCTGATCAGGAGTTTGATCAAATCTGGAATGAGGCTAAGCAACAATCAGTAGAAATGGACCTGCTGCCACCAGACACATCATATCGCAAGAGAGGACAAAAGGGTTCTACAGAGCTATCGGCAGAAGATGCATATCATCTGCACCGCCGTATATATTATCAAGCCCTGGACACTGTAACAGGGGAAATTGAAAGTAGATTCCAACAGAAAGGATTTGAGACTATACAGGCGTTAGAGAGTTTGCTTCTTAAAAGTCCTACTGCATGGTGTGAAAATGTGAAAACTTTGGCTGGAACATATTTCATAGACCATCAAAGTTTGAAGAGTGAGGTGGAAATACTTCATGTTTCAGGATGCACTTTATCACCATTATCTGTGAAAGCATATTTGAAAAATTTGAAGATGGAAACTCGCAGACTTTTCCCTGAAACAGAGAAGCTGTTGAATCTATTATTTGTAGTGCCGGCAACATCTGCAACTGCAGAGCGATCATTTTCGATGCTACGGAGGGTGAAGACTTATTTGCGATCTACCATGCTACAAGAGCGACTGAACCATCTCTGTGTTCTACACGCTTACCCATTGCGAGTTGATAGTCTAAATATGAACTTTATTCTGAATGAATTTATTTCAAAAAATACATTCAGAGTGTCAGTCTTTGGCAAACCCTAATTACTAATGTTACAGAGTTGCATAAATATTTTTGTTAAGCATCATTTCCCTAATGTTAACTCTGCATTATGTTATTTTGTTACTAATAAAACTATAGTGTTTTTCTGTTACTCTATTACTATTGATGAAAACATATTTCATTAACTATCAGGGGGTAACATATAGCAATTTAGGGGGCGCCAAAATGAGATTATATCTTGCCCCCCCCAACCTAAAAACGTTCCAGCACCCCTGGCCCCAGATATACAGTATGTCCAGTTAGTTCACACATCAAGGAATTACAAAACAGCTGCATATGGTGCCTTATTCAGGTTCAGACCATACTTGCATACCTTCCTGAAAACCAGGTCGGCCTCCCAAACACCCCCCCCCCTCGGAAAGGTTTGCAAGTGACCGGAATTTTCTCCTGACTCCTGGACCTCCTGGCCACTACCCCGCATTGCCCTGCATTCGCAGCAGTTTGGTGAGGGGTGGGGCTAAAATGACACGATTTTCAGCACTTAACATCATTTTAGCCTTGCCCCATATACATTGAGCCATGAATCACGGCAGTTGGCTGCCGTGGGGGCGGGGCTTAATTACATCATCGTCCGCTCCACCCCCGAACTGCAGCTCAGTGTCTCCCGGAGAGGAGAACACAAAAGTAGGCAAGCATGGTTCAGACGCTGATTAAAAGGAAAATGTGACCGCAGTCTAAGGGCCAACGGGAGGTGGCAAAGGGGCAGCATTGCTAAGGCGGCATTGAGCAGCATGGGCGAGATAACGAAGATGTGTCTGGACTGTTAGCTGGGCAGCCTGCGGCGGCGGTGCGGAGTCACACACAGCTAGCTCGACCCAAAACATGTCAGCTTGGCAACCGACTACACAACTCGGCTGCACAGCAAGGGGGCTACCCTTACCACGCGCTTGCTTTGCTGTATAGCGAACTGCTCACATAATACCGATGCCCATGCCCTGTGCTGGGCGGCACCGGCATTTTAGCGCCAAGAGTTGTCGTTTTACAGTTACTTGCAAAACTACAACTCTTACAACTCATACTGAATTAGGCCCAAGGTTCTGTAACCCATAGCAACCAGATGTTACTGTTATTTGCTTAGCACTAAATAAATATTATGAGAATGGAATTGGCTGCTATGGACTACAAAACTTCTAGCTCGCGCACCAGTTTTAGAATCGCCCCATAGGCTATAACAGCATGTGCACAATACTTTGTTATGCTCAGCTAACATCAAGAATCCCATTCACGCCAGGACCTAATCCACTTACAGCACCGCGTAGAGTCAACAAAATGTCAGCACGGCATAAATTTAAGATTATTTAAGTGAAGAATATTCTGCAGATAAAATGACTCCGCTGCTGGAGCATCAATTAGACTATTAGAAAGAGCTCAATGTCAGCAAAGAATTCAGGACAGTATCAGTGCAGCCGTGCCAGGAGCCAGTGTCAGCAGTACGATTAGATCAGTCCCTAATGGTAAATATTATATAGTGCTGTCTTCAGAACTCTCTATACTGCAGGGAACATGTGCAAAATGAAGTATAAGATAACATTCAATATGGTATTATAAATGTACAAATGTGCCGCACAGCCATATGCCTTCTGTCCCAGGATCCCTGTGTGATATACTAGAGGATTACCATTACCGAGCCCCACAATCCACTGCATCTTCCTATGTCTGCTCTCCCGGACTGACAGATTTGATGCGCGGGTACCTGATTATTATTACTGGTGCCATAGCAACTGAAGGAGAGTCAGAGAAGCAGCCTGGTCTGCATTGAGGTATAATTCAATGCTCTTTAGCGAGCTGTGACAGGTAGCAGTGCTGGCTGCTCGCCGTCACAGCTCGCGGGCCAGTATTCAACTGCCCCCCCCTCTCTGCACCCGCAGTTTATACCTCGCTAGGTTTTTAGTGAGGTGGAAACGGCGTGTGCGGCAGCCAAAACGGCGAGGCTCGGGGCTAAATGCAGCGCGCTACCTGCATTAGTCGTCTGACAGAGAGGATTCTACCGGAACGTTGAATAAGGCGAGCGGCCGGCATGGGGGTTAAACGGTGAGGATGGCTTGTTTTCGTCGATCCTCCCCAAAACCAAGCCATCCTCGCCATAAAACCGCCCTCGCCGGCCGCATTGAATACACCCCATTATATATATGTCCACTAGATTCTAAATGGGTTCTCTTATAATGTCTCTGGGGGAGGGGAGGGGGGGGGGGGGGGATTTAGTGCAAAGTTTAGTAAATGCAAATGTTGTTTATGCGTCTGCGCTTGCGGCAGCTGTAACAATGATTCATGTGGAAAAGTATTTGCTCTGCACAGAAACAAAATAACACCCCAATCTAACTCTCTCTGCACCTGTTACATCTGCCCCACCTGCAGTGCACATGGTTTTGTCACTTAGAGAGAGAATTTGCTTTTTGCGAGTGAACCAGAATCAGGCCCTTCTGTGGCGTGGGTTCCCTCTCCCCGTGCATTAGCAGCCCCGGGCTCATTGAACCGGTCCTGGTTTCAGAAATACAGGGGACAAAGGGGGTTATTCTAATGCAATTGGTCCTCGCAAGTTCGCATGGGGGACCGATTGTCTGTGACTGCGCATGCGCATAGGTTTTTATGCATATATACAGCCGCTGTGGGGAGCGCGCACAGCGATCGCACACAGAAGTCCAGGCGTGGGGCGCGGAGGGGCGTGGGAAGGCGGGCCGGGGAATTTGCCTTTGGGAATGCCCAGTGTTTCATAGGCGTTCCCATGACAATGATGGGTGTTTCCATGGTAATTCCCCATAGAGGTGTCGTCGACCATTGAATGATTTCTCCCACACACACACAAGGCTTCGAATGGATGATTATGCAAATCATCCATTCGCATGCCTGCGGGGGTTCGGGGGGGGGGAGCGGGGGGCAGTCGGCCGTGCGGGCGGCATCTGGGGGACTCGCAAGGCTGTGAAATTTGCAGCCTTGCACGTTGACCAGAATAACCCCCAAAATGTGTTGGGAGGCCCTGTATTTAAGAAACCAGCACCAGGCCCGGTCCTAGTTCCTAAAATACAGGGGACAAAAAAACTCAGGGTCCCCCCATATTTTGGAATCAGTGCTGGGCTCCAACAGCCAGAGGTGTCATGCCACAGCCGGAGGACACTTTTAATACAAGGTCCCCCGGGCGTACCATTCGCACCGTGGCTGGTCAGTCCTGGACCGGGTCTGTGGGGGAGTCAGAACCCCCCATTAAAAGGGGTCCCCCATCCAGGGCTGAAGCCCAGGGCTGTCCCCGGTGTCCCAGCATGGGAGGCATTAATGTGCCCGTTTGGGTCTCATAGTCTACCTGTAAACTATGGTTGCCATGGGCAACCAATCAGATTCTATCAATTATCTTCAAGAAGGTGTTAAATAAATAAGAAGTAGTTTCTGATTGCTTGCTATGGGCAACATCCTATCTTCAATAGAACTCTCACCTTCGTAAATAAGCACCTTAGAATCAGTGTGATGTCTCAATATGCAACGATAATATCGATGTATCAGTAATTGTACGCCGTCAGACATAAATGATGCAACAGCAGCGGCCGTCCCAATGTGCGGGTTACCTTCTGCCCATACTAGCATAAAGTAGCAATTGCAAACGGCAAAAGGTAGTAACAGGAATCGCAAGAACAATCACCTCTGAATCAGGCACAATAATAATTCTAGAAATTGTATCAAATTCTTTGGAAAATGTATACTGAATGTCTGTTTCCCATTAATCACTGGCTCCCATTAGTCCCTCGCTTGTGGCATTGTACTGTACACCGTTCACGTGCACACTTGTTTATTCAGACACCTCGGCGGATTGGCACAGAAAGGTGCGATAATGGTCAGAGAAGTAAATATTTGCTCCTTCCAGTGAGTGGACACCAACATTTACCTGCAGTGTACACAGTAGCAATAATGACGCTTATTCCACACACAAAAACAAAAATATTTTCGTTTGACAGGAGCAAATATTTAGGAGCACCAAGCAGGGGGCGCCGATGGGTCGGCTGGGCCCTGGTGAAATTGAGTCGGTGGGGAGAGAGATGCAGGCTGCTCTCTCTCCCCACTGCCAAACTCCCTGCAACAGGGGGGGCGAGCCCCAGGTCCCTCCAGCAGACACGGGCCCGGGTAAACACCCTCCCCCTTCCCTCTCAACGCCACTGGCACCAAGGCCAGAATACCGAGCAGGTGTCTGCAGTCCTTTGGTACTATCAGTCCCTGGTATTTACTGCATCTCAGAAGGTGTCGTAACTCTGGCCCTCATTCAGGTTGGAAAGGATAAGCAATCCAAGTTTCAACCCACATTCCCTAATAATCATGAAATTGTGCTCGTACAGGAACTGTTCTGCACATTGGCAGGACTGGTCCTGCGATCGCATCGTTGTATTTCTTAAGCAAAGGCATTCATGGGGAGGGATAGGACAGGAGGCGGCCATAGACAGAGTACTCGGCCTGACCACATCTGAGAAACAGCAACCCCTGTCCCTGCCTGCAAACACCTTTTGCCTGTCAATCACGTAGAGACATTCACTATACAGGAGCTGTCTGCTCAGTTTCCTGATGGTGGCCAAGGATCGCAGAAGCTAAGATGCTGTGAGCAGTGTAGCATATACCATCCGACCTGAATCATTACTGCCAGGTGGAAACCTTGCCCATCCTAGCTGTTTCTCATAGATGGAGCACATAGGTGCTGAAACCGGGGGAGCAAAGGGGCAGCTTGACCATCCAAAGAGGCACCAAGGTACTGGGCTGAGGGAAGCATCTGCCATCTACAGTTAATACAGGTGTATCAAGCGGAGATCATACCCTTTTTAGGCTGCCTCACCTCCTCTCTTCCCATAGCCCTGGTCTGTCTGCCTCCAGGGCCCTCTGTCCCATTTATCCTCCCACCCCCTACCCTCACAGCACTCCATAACCAACTGGGTTCAGCTGAAAATGGATCCTGGAAAGTCTGCACCGTGACTTACAGAAATGCATGCTGGGGAAGGGTCGCATGTGGGCTCCGCTAGTCGCAAACATAATGTGGCCGCACGTCCGACCCATTTGTGAGGAAGCTGATGACGGGCCCATCTGTAGATCATACCACCCAGCTTTAGTCACTGCTGAATTGGGATCAGCAGCGCCTTCAACCTAAAAAGGGGGAGAAGTCTGTTGAGGGTGGCCTATGTGAGAGGAGGCATGGCCTAGTGCAGCGACCACCGATTTCATCAATTTGGGGGCATGCCCAGCGTCACCTGAGGTGTCGGGAAGCCCCCGGCTCCCCTGCAGTGTAGAGATGCCGATCACCGGGATCTCCGGCAACCCCCAACTGCCCCCCTCCCCTCACCTGAGGGACACTGTGAACCAATAGGAGGGACTGTGGGGCAATCTGCAATTAGTGGGAAGTTTTGCTGTAATACGGACAGTTGGGAGGTATAATTTAAATTGATGAATTATCATAATTAAAGTAATGTCTACCGTAATGCTCATACTGTCTTATGCGGTCCTGCATATACTGTACTTAAATGGGGGTGAAGGGAGCAGTTGTCAGAGGTCCAGCTGTGGTAGTAAGTTATGCTTTTCTATGGAACACGCTTGGGATTTCTCATGGAAACTATGCTGGTGTAGATTTTCCGTCAGACCTTGACCTCCAATGTAAGCGACTAAGCATCTTGTTGCCAGCCAGTTATACAAAACACTTGTGGCTTCCATACCCCCACACACATCCACACACACCCACGCAACCTTACCAGTGAGGGCAGCCAGTTATCTGATCCTGTGCTCCGAGGTGACTCCCAGTGCTGTAAAGTGAGATGCCCGCTTCACAGCATCACTTTACTTCACCGGGGGATACAGCAAAAGCACCTCAATCAAATGGCCAGCTGCCCTCACCGGATCACCGATCACCACTTCCTGAGTATAGTTAAGTATTACTTTATTTATTTATTTTGCTATTTAGTTTTTTACACAGTGATAAGCCTAGGTGTCCTACAGACACATGGATGATCAAAGGTGTTGGATCCGAGCACAGCCAGCAGACATGGAAGGCTGTTCAGGAGTTGGGGAACCAGAGAGAAGCCTAAATAATGCTATCTCAATATAGACTTATTATCACAGGGCTCCCTCTGGAATCTTTTTTTTTTTTTTTTTTTTTCAGTTCTGCAAGATTGCATTTTCCTTTACAAGTATAGGAAATGCAGTTTGATTACTAAAACCAAGTAAATAAAGGTTATGCAGTACTAAAGTAATGTGAAAATGGTGTGAAATGATTATTTTAGTAAAAATAATATTGATCAATATGCCTGTACAGCCTCAATGTAGGTTGGATATGTGAAGTCTGAGCTCTCTCATGTTAATATAATTTCCCAGAATTCTTTCTTGTCATTCAGGAAAGAATCTTCTTGTCTGTTCCCTGCTAGAAATAGACTCTTCGCTGTCACACTGTGCCGCTACAATAGTCCTACTGCCACACAGATGCCTGTCACTGCACATGTTTAAATATTGAAGTCGTCAACTCCATTGGCAGGGTAGTGTAATGAGCGGCATTGTCATGCAAAAACATCTATGCTAATCCCGAACAATGTCACATTAACTCCTAGATTAGTACATCAGAATCCTGCATAATTATTAGCATTTTCTTCAAAAGCCATATTAAAGAAGCGGAACAATGGGGAATGGCTTTTCACCTGCTTACATACAGGAGGAGAACATCCTGGCTGCATCTTAAATGGAGTGAGGTCGTTGTGAGGGTTCTCACGAGCTGGTTGTGATGGATTCGGCGTGACTGCTAAACAAGCAGAGCGTTATTGGCTGTGACAGATGGTCGGGAAGTTATTTCTGAACCTGGCTGTTGTGCAGTGTACCTACAAGCAACGCACTGCGCTCCTAATGGTCTGTTTTGGCTCGTGTGGCAGATCTCTCTGTTTGGACAATGGAACTCAGTGTGACAAGTCATTCTTTAATGGACTTTGCGTGGGCTTTGTTTTGCTGTTTTCTCCCGTGTTTTATAGGATTACAGTCATTTGTTTATATAAATTGTACATAAGATGAATGCGGGCAAGACATGTATAGGGCATGGGAGCAGGGCCGCTACTACCATTAGGAAAATGTAGGCAGGGCTGCCATCAGAAATTGCCCAGGACTGAGAAAATAGCAGCAGACGCCTGGCAGCCAGGTAAAAGAAGGAGGCTGGTGGTGTGTGGAGGGCTGCGGCGGCGGGCGTTCCACGGGCTGCCGTTGTTAAATGAAGGAGAGGGAAGTGCGGCTGGCTGCCGCAGTAGGTGACCCACCACCTGCCGCTGTTAGATGGTGGCGGTGACCATTGCCTGGGGGGGTCAAATGTGCAACAGGACACCATCTCCGCCAGAGCGGCAGGGCCCGGGACATTTGTACCCAAAGCACCCCCCTGATGTTGGCCCTGAATGTAGGCAGGGGCCCCTTGGACTTGCTTCACTCTCTATCTGCCGGTAAGGGCTGTTATGTTCATATGTTTGTAATTCCAATCATTAGGACAGAGAGAATCACTGCTGAACTCCTGTATTACATTGTTAGCTCTACACACACACACACAGTACACTGAACTACACCCACTTCCCAGCATTCCCCTGGTCCTAGGGACCGTCACTGAAGATTCAGGCTTACACATACAAGTAAGGGAGTGTCTGCAAACATAAAGCATTCTAATGCAATAACATCACATCCTCTTTTCTTTGAAGATAATCCCTTTATATCCTCAGTGTAACACTAAACTCCACACAGACATAGGCATTCATCCACACTCACCCCACTTATCTAAGAAATAAAGACGCGTACAACTGAATGGGCTTAAAGGGGACGGCTTATTTATTTTGAGCAGGGGCGGCCTATTTGAATCTAACTAAAATTTATGTCCCTGCTCTAACTAAGGTGGCGGGCAAAGAACGGCATGCAAAATAAATAACATTGCTGTAAAATAACAAAGTAATAAAAATAACAAACTCCGGATCTAAGGGCCAATTGCCCTTAATTGCCAAGGACCGGCCACCTGCCAGCGTCCAAGACAACGGCTCAATTATGAAGCGGACTTTTCAAAAGGGGCCAATTGCCCTTAAGGCCAGGGGATTGACCTTCTGCTTCTGCCCCTGACCTCGCAAATAGCACTAAGGCAGAGCTCACCACTCTGCCCGAGTCATCAAAAAATTGGGCCACCTGCCCTAAACTACAAATGTCCGCCAGAATTTACGCTATCCGAAGTAGATGATCGTTAAGGTCCAGATGTGGGCCCACCTGGGTCGGTGATGCCCAGATCCCGACATCAACCAGCATCTAAGTGTAAATACAGCTCTAATTTAATTACCGTTCTTTCCGCCAATCCAAAATAAGCCGACAACAACTAAACAAATAATGCAAACGACTTCTCAACCACTAATTCTGACTAATAATTGGGGCGGGCGGGAGGGCAACGATTCCTGAAGCAAGAGGCAGAATCTTCTGGAAGCAAGAACATCACCCCATCAATCTCCACCTCTGACCTCGACCAGCCTATCCTGAACCATCATTCAAATCAGCCAACCCGTCAATCAAGACAAGCCGAACCCTCAGGCCCAGATCAAGTGTGTGAGCTAAGGATTCCTGCCAATAGCCAGGTGAGTTTATGCTGTTTTCAGCCAGACAAGCTGGCTTCTACAGTCTTTCAACAACGTAATATAAAGAACATCATCTAAGACGTTTCAATGAGTCTCTCAGGTCTGCGTATTTCCCTTTTGGGTCTTTCATACACAGTCTGTGTTTCATCGACCATGTTGGACCTTTCTACAATCGTGGTTTGTTCACCATTATCAGGATCATCATACATGTCAGATGAAGAGTTTTTAATCATGTCGTCTTCATTATAGTTGGGTTGAGATCTTAAATCCACCTGATTTCTTCTTACTTCCGTTCCACGCTCTGTACGTATAATATAAGACCTTGGTGCTACTTGTGATTGCACTATACCTTTCTGCCTCCAAATGCCTTTCTCAAGATCTCAGAGACGGACTTGGTCACCCGATCTTAGATCAGATAAGCTGTTTGCTCTCCTATCATGGAACAGTTTCAGTTTCACCTGTTGGCGTTCCTTACTTTCATCATGTATCGGGAGATTTGCTCTAATCCTCCCTCCCATCAGCATTTGTGCAGGAGAAAGCCCATTCTGTAAAGGTGTACTGCGGTAGATTTAAATACTTTTGTAAAAATCTTCTTTACCTTCCTGAGCTCTTTTCATGAGACTCTTTACAGTTTTCAGTGGCGGAACTACCGTGGGTGCAGGGGGTGCAGCTGCTATGGGGCCCGGCGGCTGGGGGGGCCCGATGGACAGCTAGCACTCCCCTGCACTGTGCGAAGATTTTTTTTTTTTTAGGGAGCCGCGGCCGCCGCAACTGCCTGTGTGTGTGAAGCTGCTAGAATGATGCTGGAGGGAAAGAAGCTGAGCGGGGGGGGCGGGACACGAGTCCGGAAGAAGCAGGAGAGATTCTGTAGTAGCGCTGCTGCCTGCCTCTGACAGTGACACGCTGACGCAGGCAGTGGGGACTGACAGCGCAGGGCGGAAGAGAGAGGAATCCTGCCTGGCAGTGCAGTATGGTGGTCAGTGGCTGTGTTTAGAGACGCACAGCCGCTCACCACCTCTCCCAGCCTCACGCTGCCGCTGATCTCCCCACCGCTTACACCCTCTGCGGTCCCGGGCAAAACTCCCCTCCCCACTAGTGAAACAAACTTATAGTGAAAGCGCTGCGGCAATTTAAATCTGCCGCTGTCCATTAACTAATCACTGCTCACGGATCAGAAGGCTGATTGGCTGCTGATCCGTGAGCTGTGATTTACTTCAGGAGAGCGGCAAATTCAAAATGCTGCAGCGCTGCTTGAGGCTAGACAGTACTAGAGGGGGGGAGGGGGAGGAGGGGGAGGAGCAGCAGGAGCAGCAGTCTCCTGTTGTATCTGGGTCCACAATACTGCCTGAGACACCAGTCCCATGTGGCCACCTTTTGGTGGCCCTGCAGCAGCATGCACACTTGCCCACCCCCCATGCCCAGCAGTAAGGTGACGGTGCGCAGATCTCTCCTACTCCCGCACCTGTGATGCAGAGAGGAGCCGCGTGGAACCGAATAAGAAAGCATATTGGTAAGTTTGTAATTGTCGCGTAATGTGTATTGGGCTTTGCGGTGCATCATGTAATGTGTAATGGGCCTTGCGGGGTGTCGCGTAATGTGTATTGGGCTTTGTGGTATGTCGCGTAATGGGCTTTGCGGTGTGTGGCGTAATGTGTATTGGGCTTTGTGGTATGTCACGTAATGGGCTTTGCGGTGTGTGGCGTAATGTGTATTGGGCTTTGCGTTGTATCGCTTAATGTGCTTTGCGGTGTGTCGCGTAATGTGTAATGGGCTTTGCGGTGTGTCGCGTAATGTGTATTGGGCTTTGCGGTGTGTCGCGTAATGTGTATTGGGCTTTGCGGTGTGTCGCGTAATGTGTATTGGGCTTTGCGGTGCATCGTGTAATGGGCCTTGCGGTGTGTTGCGTAATGTGTATTGGGATTTGCGGTGTGACGCGTAATGTGTATTGGGGTGGGTTGTGTAATGGGCTTTGCGGTGGGTCGCGTAATGTTTAATGGCATCGCGGTGTGTCACATAATGTGTGAGGGGCATTACCCTAGGAGGCGAGGCCACACACCTTCTTATATAATGTGTGCATTCTTTATTTTTAAAGTATCTATTGGAGGGGCACATTGTTACTGTTCCCACTAATGATGGTCACAAATAGTGTGCTTTAGTAGAGACCTGAGTTAGGGGGGCCCCATTATAAATTTTGCTATGGGGCCCACAAAGTTCTAGTTACGCCTCTGACAGTTTTCACTGAACTCTCCACCACCCCATTGGACTTTGGACAGTAGGGACTTGACGTAGTATGGACAAATTCCAACTCATCAGCGAATTGTATAAATTCAGCACTAGAAAACTGAGGACCATTGTCGGTAAACACTTCCATAGGAACACCATGCCTTGCAAAGATTTACTTCATGCAATTGATTACGGCTTTACTTTTAGTTGTATGTAGTGTCTTCACCTCAGGGTAGTTAGAGTAATGATCAATTACAACGATGTACATTTTCCCATTACAATCAAACAAATCTGCGCCAACTTTCTGGTACGGTCTCTCTGGCACTGCATGAGGACTAAGCGGCTTGGCTTGTTTCTTCGGTCTGTACATAAGACATAACGCACATGTAGCAGTTGTCTGTGCTATGTCTTGGTTCATTCTTGGCCATCACATAACTTGACGTGTTCTCCGCTTACATTTTTCTTCCCCTAAGTGGCCTTCATGGATCTTGCACAGCATAGTTTTTCTTAGTTGTGCAGGTATGACAAATCCATTGCCCGACCCATCTTCTGCGATCTACGGAGAAGCTGACTTTTATTTTCGAATGATTTCTCTTGCTAGCGGCCACATGGCAGCGAAGGGGTTCAGACATCAGAGGGGGGTTCGTTCGGCATTAATGTTCTTGCTTAGCAGAGAACGACCACTGCTTAGCGAGTTTACCTGAATTAGGCCCTGTATATCAACCATCTGCTTCAATTAGTGCAAGTTTACAGCAGAAAGGCTGGAACCACAGGCCCCAGCATGCCTCACCCACCAGACAGCATGTTTCAGTTCAGTTTCTGCTCAGACCCGTCACGACCATTGGATGGCTGCACAGGATGAGACGTGTGTAGACAGTTAGGGGCTGTTTCCTTGTGTTAGTCCGTGTGCAGAAAACATTGCATTAACCTGGGGAGGCCTTTGGCCGGGGCTGCAGGAGCTGTGCGTCCTGCCAGCTCCATCAGTCAGCTCCCTCCTGAAGTGACAAAGTAGACTCTGGAACTTCCCGCTGGCATCTTCATCCAGCTCTCACCACGCAGCTTATAAATGAAAGAGTTTAACACCATTAGATGTGTCTGGAGTCGCTATAATCCCTTCATACTATTTGTGCAATCAGACAAGGTTAGAGGCAAAGTAAGGCGTGATATTTCAGAGCAGGAACGTCTCAGGACTAGAAGGTGAAGCAGCACGAGATGACCTAGATTCATCAAGCTGGGACAGTGTGTGCTCAGCCCCAAAGGTGATTTTGTGCCGGAAATATACATTTGCTGGAAAAGTCTGTGGATGGGACATGGGGTGTTGTTCTCATTTCTTCGGTCCCCGTGCGGAGGACCGATGTTTTGCGTTTCTCCGCAGATGCAGGGTGCGAGTGGGCACGGCAAACTACATGTTGGCCATCCCGCTTGCACCTAACAGTGTGGGTGGTGGGTGTGGGTCGGTGGTGGAGGGCAAAGCCAACGGGAATGCCCAGCGTTTCTTGGGCGTTCCCATGAAAATGCTGGGCGTTCCCATGAATTCGCCCGGTGACGCGGGCTTGCAGATCAGAGACCCCATAGGGCAGAGCTTGGTCCACACGCAACGCTGCGGATTTTGCAGCATTGCGTGCAGACCAGAATAAGGTCCATAGTTCATATTTGGACAGTATAATCAGTAAGTCAGGCATGGCCAAACTGTGGCCCTCCAGCTGTTGTGAAACTACACATCCCAGCATGCACTGCCATAGTTTTAGCATTCCCTAATAGCAAAACTGTGGCAAGGCATGATGGGAATTGTAGTGTCACACCAGCTGGAGGGCTATAGTTTGGCCAGGCCTGCAGTAAATCAAATTTGATCCCATTCATTAGATTCGCATGTACTGTGTATCCAATGTACACAAAATATCTGTATAGTGGTAAGTTATGGACTCTTAGGTTGACACCACTAGGTCAACATACTGCAAGGTCGACATGGGTCTAGGTCAACATGGAACAAGGTAGACAGGTCAATGGATCTACACAAGCATTAGGTCGACATGGTCTAGGTTGACAGTCAAAAGGTCGACATGGGGTTTTTCACAGTTTTTTTACCCGAATGCCGACACAGTCGACATGGACACAGGATTAAGTGCACCGCGTCCCCTCGCATGGCTTGCTGCACTCGCCATGCGTCAGGCACACTATTTTATTCTCCCACCACACTCTAGTGGATGGTAGGGCATGAAATACCGCCTCTCTGCACACCTGCAGTATGGGACCTGCGTAGTTGGATATAGATCGGCAGTAGTTGTGCGGAGGAGGTGAGGCGGTTATCGATAGTCGCAGGTTCACACTGGTTTTGAGGGAGTGCTGAGGCCAGGATCTCTTTTGGAAGAAGGAGAATTCCTGGCATCTTTGCATACCTCCCAACTTTGGTACCTCTGCCGGCGGGAAGCTGCTGCTGCGCGGCGGGGGCGTGGCCTAATTTGGGGGCATGGCCTATACTCGCGGCTCCCCGTGAGGCCACGCCCCCATTTTGCCGCTATGGGGGCATGACCCAGAGGCTCTGTGAGCCTCTAGCCATGCCCCCAGCCCCCTGGCTGCGGGAATAGACGCTGTGCGCATGCGCACAGCGTTTATTCCCCGCTGTTTAGCAGCTGACGGGGAGACTCCCAACAGCCCCCCCACACCGCGGGACACTGCCGCCCGCGGGTGGGACATCGGGACAGGCCCTGACAATCGGGACTGTCCCGATAAAATCGGGACTGTTGGGAGGTATGTCTTTGTAGGAACTGAGGTGGCTGGCTTTTGAGAAACACACAGTCACGGGACAGATGCAGGCGCTGCAGGAGCACACCCGAAAATATGGGGCACGGCTTTGTGGTCAGGGGCGAGACTTAAGGCTGTGGCACTCCCATGAGGCCACGCCCCCATTCCCACTGATGTCGGGGCATGGACAGCACTGTGTGAGCAGCTGGCCCTGTCCCCAGACCCTCTGTTTCTTTGAATAAACACTGTGCGCATTCAGAATTTGATGACAGGTAAGAGCGATAAGATAACAGCTGTCCTTTGTGATGTGGCTCCGGTGCTGGAGTCCCTCTTTCCACGTGTGCAGACTGATGGCACCAGCCGCGGAGCATGCTGGGAGGGATCTGTGACAGATCCTTTATACAGTGCCGCGGAGAGAAGCCCATGAGCTTTTGCTGTTGATTCCCTGCACAGCGGTTCCTGGCGAAGGAGCTTGGAGAGCCGTATCTACCTGACGATGTGGGGCTGAATGATAATGGATCTGTAGATCTCTTTCCTGTGAAACTAATTTTGTATTGTATGCTGTAAAAGTACAGCATATAGAGTTATTGGGAGAAAGGTGCTGTATAAATAAGATTATTATGACGATTATGCGCTAATTACATATATGCCTTTTGTGTTTAGGACCATTTCTGCTAAAACCCATCACCATGCTGTGAAATTCAATATATTTGAGGGCATGGTTTGCCACGGAGTCCCTCTGGTCACTATTGCTGGTGGAAAAGTGGTATATAAAAATGGAGTCTTTCAAACAGTGGCGGGCCACGGGAAATATATTCCACGCAAGCCATTTGCAGAATATGTCTACAGCCGGATATTAAAAAGAGATGAAGTAAGTAAACATAAAGATTCCTCATCTTATTATTGCTGCTACTATACACAGCCTATGAATCAGGCCCCATGTCTTTCCATCCTGTCTACCCACCCTGCCTCCCATACTCACCCCATGCCAGCCAGCCAGCCATCCCTGTTTAGGTCACTCTGGTCTCCCAGGCACTGCGGTTTATTTAGTGCTTTTCCTTTATATCCACAGAGCACACATGTTTATTTTCATTGCATTGCGTTTTTTAGGTATGTCAGCCCGTACCAGTACAAAGGGAGCCATACAAAGGAGAAGTGGTCAAGCTAAAGTAAATGTGGCAGCACCAGCAACAGGTAATGTTCAGCACTGTGCTCACATACAGCAAATAGGTGGCTGTATTGTATTCATATATGTCAACTGCATATGGATGATCCCCAGCTGGGCCCATCACACTGCACGATGCTGCCAAGACTCACGGTGACTTCAATACGCTGTGCTGTGAGAGCCGGCAGCCAGGGATAGCCATAGAAAGGTAGACAGCCCTATCTGCCAATCAGCAGCATTCCCTGACTCCCAGGGCAGCAGAGAGAACACGCATAAGAGACACATATATGACAGCTACAGAACAGCATGTTTGGAACAAAGAGACCTAAAGGCCCATACATACACAAAGATGTGTCAGTAACGACCCATCGTTAACTACCATCTTTCATTTTTACCCTTGAAGTGAAAATGAATGACCTCAGCATTGCAGGTGATCACTGGTGCACGACGGCTGACAAACGACCACAAACGATGCAGGACCTTTTCTATTAAAAAAACAAAGAATGTTAACGACCATAGCCAAATTGACCTGCATGCATTGACGATGGCTATGGTCTTTAACGACCCACGGGTACGCGCATCGTTGGTAGTCGTCCGTCTTTCACAGCATAAACAGTAGACGATGTTAAAAGATTCACCTCCTAAACGACCCTGAACGAAGTCGTTCTGGGTTGTTCAGGAGGTGATTTATAATGGGGTCGTTCATCATCATTAAGAAGACATCTTATGTAGGGTACACACCAGGACGACCTGCTCACGATGCACATCGTGAGCGGGTCGTCAGTGTCTCGTCCGACCCGCTCACGATGACGCGGGAGGGCACGACCCGCTCACGATGTGCACCGTAAGCGGGTCCGATCCGATGGCGACCCGCACCCGGTTGTATGGTCGTCATTGAGATCCTACCTGCAGCAGGTAGGATCTCAATAACGACCGACCGACCCGCGGGACCGCGCATCGGATCGGAATCGCTCCACACCAGCTCAGAAAAGGGCCCAATCAGCACACAATCTGCATCCAATTGATCGGAATCGGATCTAGATTGTGCTGATCGGGCCCTAGTCGTCCTGGTGTGTACCCAGCAATAGTGTGTGTACGGGCCTTAAGTCTTGTGTTTCTTACGTTTTTGTACACTGGAGATAATAGCAGTAATGTAAAGTAGAGATTTCCTTCAACTTGTCACATAAACGTAGCAATTGTCACTTTAGTTAATAAACTGAGATACTGTCATTAACAACATGGCTTCCCATATAGCCTCTGCTTGATGGTGCGGAATGTTCAATAAATTTTACTTCCAAAGATCAGTGTACATTTCTCATACATGCACTAACACACATCCACTACCACATTAACACACATCCACTACCACACTAACACACATTCACTACCACACATCCACTTACATACATCCACTAACATACATCCACTAACAGATCAGTGTACATTTATCATACATGCACTAACACACATCCACTAACACACATCCACTAACAGATCAGTGTACATTTATCATACATCCACTAACACACATCCACTACCACATTAACGCACATCCACTACCACACTAACACACATCCACTACCACACTACCACACATCCACTACCACACATCCACTACCACACATCCACTTACACACATCCACTAACATACATCCACTAACAGATCAGTGTACATTTATCATACATGCACTAACACACATCCACTACCACATTAACACACATCCACTACCACACTAACACATATTCACTACCACACTACCACTCATTCACTACCACGCATTCACTACCACACATTCACTACCACACATTCACTACCACACATTCACTAACATACATCCACTAACAGATCAGTGTACATTTATCATACATGCACTAACACACATCCACTAACACACATCCACTACCACACTAACACACATTCACTACCACACTAACACACATCCACTAACACACATCCACTACCACACTAACACACATCCACTACCACACTAACTCACTACCACACATCCACTACCACACATCCACTACCACACTAACACACATTCGCTAACACACATCCACTGCCACACATTTACTTACACACATCCACTTACACACATCCACACATCCACTAACACACACATCCACTAACATACATCCACTAACAGATCCGTGTACATTTATCATGCATGCACTAACACACATCCACTAACACACTAACACACATCCACTAACACACTAACACACATTCACTACCACACTAACACACATCCACTACCACACTAACTCACTACCACACTAACTCACTACCACACTAACACACATCCACTACCACACTAACTCACTACCACACTAACTCACTACCACACATCCACTACCACACATCCACTACCACACTTACACACATCCACTTACACACATCCACTTACACACATCCACTTACACACATTCACTAACAGACATTCACTAACAGACATTCACTAACAGACATTCACTAACAGACATTCACTAACAGACATTCACTAACAGACATCCACTACCACACTAACACACATTCACTGCCACACTAACACACATCCACTACCACACTAACACACATCCACTACCACACTAACACACATCCACTAACACACATCCACTAACACACATCCACTAACACACATCCACTAACACACATCCACTAACACACATCCACTAACACACATCCACTAACACACATCCACTAACACACATCCACTAACACACATCCACTAACACACATCCACTAACAGACATTCACTACCACACTAACACACATTCACTACCACACTAAAACACATTCACTAACACACATCCACTACCACACATCCACTACCACACATCCACTACCACACATCCACTACCACACATCCACTACCACACATCCACTACCACACATCCACTAACACACTAATACACATTCACTAACACACATCCACTAACACACTAATACACATTCACTAACACACTAATACACATTCACTAACACACTAATACACATTCACTAACACACATCCACTACCACACATTTACTAACCTACATCCACTAACAGATCAGTGTACATTTATCATGCATGCACTAACACACATCCACTATTATAACACACATCCACTATTATTTCACACATCCACCATAACATACATCCACTATTATATCACACATCCACCATATCATACATCCACTATTATATCACACATCCACCATAACATACATCCACTATTATATCACACATCCACCATAACATACATCCACTATTATAACACACATCCACTATTATATCACACATCCACCATAACATACATCCACTATTATATCACACATCCACCATAACATACATCCACTATTATATCACACATCCACCATAACATACATCCACTATTATATCACACATCCACCATAACATACATCCACTATTATATCACACATCCACCATAACATACATCCACTATTATATCACACATCCACCATAACATACATCCACCATAACATACATCCACTATTATATCACACATCCACCATAACATACATCCACTATTATATCACACATCCACCATAACATACATCCACTATTATATCACACATCCACCATAACACACATCCACTATTATATCACACATCCACCATAACATACATCCACCATAACATACATCCACTATTATATCACACATCCACCATAACATACATCCACCATATCATACATCCACTGTTATATCACACATCCACTATTATATCACACATCCACCATAACATACATCCACCATAACATACATCCACTATTATATCACACATCCACCATAACATACATCCACTATTATATCACACATCCACCATAACATACATCCACTATTATATCACACATCCACCATAACACACATCCACTATTATATCACACATCCACCATAACATACATCCACCATAACATACATCCACTATTATATCACACATCCACCATAACATACATCCACCATAACCTACATCCACTATTATATCACACATCCACCATAACATACATCCACTATTATATCACACATCCACTATTATATCACACATTCACCATAACATACATCCACTATTATATCACACATCCACCATAACATACATCCACCATAACATACATCCACTATTATATCACACATCCACCATAACATACATCCACTATTATATCACACATCCACTATTATATCACACATCCACCATAACATACATCCACTATTATATCACACATCCACCATAACACACATCCACTATTATATCACACATCCACCATAACATACATCCACCATAACATACATCCACTATTATATCACACATCCACCATAACATACATCCACCATATCATACATCCACTGTTATATCACACATCCACTATTATATCACACATCCACCATAACCTACATCCACTATTATATCACACATCCACCATAACATACATCCACTATTATATCACACATCCACTATTATATCACACATTCACCATAACATACATCCACTATTATATCACACATCCACCATAACATACATCCACTATTATATCACACATCCACTATTATAACATACATCCACTATTATATCAGACATCCACTATTATATCACACATCCACTATTATAGCACACGTCCACTCTTAACATAAATCCACTATTATAGCACATGTCCACTATTATAACACACATTAAAATACTTTATTATCTTTACAGTCTTTTCTTCTTTTTTTTTTTAATAGGACAACATATTAATGGTCAAAACGGAATCTGGAAAGCCGACATCAAGATACTCCAATATACAATATTTCTGTTTCTTATATATCATAATGTGTATAATATGTAGCAACGGTAAGCATTCATTGGACAATGGACTGGTATGCTGCTACTTCTAGTTCCCCAACTACAGACTGGAAGTCAGCATTCCTCTGCTATAGAGCATGTTACCTCCCATTATTCCCAGCATGCAGCGCTGTGTCAGTATTGTATAGTAACAGACTAGAGAGCCACTGCTAGATTTACATTAACGGTTCTCTCTCTCTCTCATATATGCTGGCGTTACTTAAATTCTTATTGCCACAGACAGTGGCACTAACAAATTATACTTATTAGGTTAAAAAAACCTGGTCTATATAATCTATATATATATATATAGTGTCCGTGAGTCTCCGAAACATTGCCATCTGCTGGCAGAGAGTGAAACTAAATCTCTTACTCACACACAAACACAGAAGGTAGCAGACTAGCTTTAGCTTTCGAAGCTTTGGCTTTAAGCGGGCTTACTAGCGTGTAATATATATATATATATATACATACACAGTATGTGGCTAAATACTCCCCCACCTCTGAGGTGAAGTACCATCAGTGACCACTAGAGGCCACTCTACAGACCAAATTGCTCTTTAACAGAAAGTGAAAGCAAAATCATCTGTTTCAAACTTGCTGTATATGGAGGGAGGAAGCTGTGAAGACAGAGATTGTCGGGAGGAGCAGATATGGGGCAGGATGTACTAAGGGGAAAATGCGGTAAAACCCCCGTTTTACCGCATTTTCCTATGTATTAAAACCCCGCCGCCACGATACCACATAGTAGGGTATCGACACCTTTGGGTGGCAATACCCTATAGAAGCCTATGGGCTTCTTTTCGCCACCCGCCGACTCCCCCTCTCCCTCTGGCTTACCTTAGTCCAGGTCCTCCAGTATCAGGACTAGTAGTCACTGCATTTATGCTTATAGATAAGGGGACATTTACCACAAATGATGTACGTATGAATGAGCGGAGAACACCATCAGGAAGCAATTATCTATATGCAAGTATTCTGCTTTCCCAACATAAAGCTCTCAGTAAACTTAAAACTAAAAAGCTGGTCGTTGTCATTGGTAACCTACATAACAAGTGCCTGGGACCAATCACAGCATGCACAACTGAGTAACAAAATCAGCTTTGTAGACTATACATATTTATGTTACACATTATTTACATTATCACAGGACTAATAAAACTATACTAATTGCTTGTGACCTAATTACTGGTTCTCTTATTTGTTTCTTTCTGTTAATAGTGACAATAAACCTGAATATGAATCTAATAAAAGTGCTTTAATTATGCTGCTTTCCCACTGCAGACCCGTTTAAGTTTACAGGTAATCTTAAATGGTATTTAGCATTCCCACTGCAGCAGATTACAGTTTCAAATGCCATTTAAGTACCATTCCCATTGCAGGTAAAACGTTTTAGCTCTTCAAAACGTTTTTACAGCACAAATGACACTACACAGGCAACAACCAATCAGTGGAATTGTTGCCTGTTAACAGTAAGGATGCATTCCCATAGCATCATTGGTGCCCAGTGGTGCTAAATAGATTGCTGGCATGTGCCAGCAATCTATATATTTCTGGCTTATGATTCTCATTGGTGCCCAGTGGTTCCAGAAATATATAGATTGCTGGCATGTGCCAGCAATCTATATATTACTGGCTTACGATTCTCATTGGTGCCCAGTGGATCCAGAAATATATAGATTGCTGGCATGTGCCAGCAATCTATATATTACTGGCTTAGGATTTTCATTGGTGCCCAGTGGATCCAGAAATATATAGATTGCTGGCATGTGCCAGCAATCTATATATTACTGGCTTAGGATTTTCATTGGTGCCCAGTGGATCCAGAAATATATAGATTGCTGGCATGTGCCAGCAATCTATATATTACTGGCTTAGGATTTTCATTGGTGCCCAGTGGTTCCAGAAATATATAGATTGCTGGCATGTGCCAGCAATCTATATATTACTGGCTTACAAAATCAGACATTGGTGGCCAGTGCTGCTCCGTGTGGAGCAGGACGGAGGGAGGCGGGGCATGTGGCTGGACCCGGCCAGCGTCGCTAACGGCATCCAGCCGCAGCAGCAGCCAGCCGGACACAGCGGGGCAGCGCGCCGTGGACAAGTGAGTATGACAGGAGAGGGGAGGGGGGGGCGGGGGGTGGCAGCGGGGCGTACCGCCGGGCTGAAAGTGGTTAATCTTTCAGCCCGGCAGCGTACACACACGGAGATGATTGCTGAAAAAAATCAGCAATCATCTCTACCGTTTAAAGATGCATTCCCATTGCATCTTAAACGGTAGATTACCGTGCAAAACCCTGCTCTGAAAACGGGTTGAAATACCGTTTAACTTTAAACGGTATTTCAACTCTGGCGCTTTCCCACTGCAGCCTTAAACGGTATTTTGCCCTCAAAAATCGGCAAAATACCGTTTTAAGGCTGCAGTGGGAAAGGGGCATCATAGAACTATTTTTCTTTTTGTTATTCATAATGTCTCATCCTACTTCACTTAAAAAATAAGGGCTAAAAATAAAAACATTGTAAAAAAGTTTTTAATACTGTACGCCAGCTGGCATAAGTAGTGGTGCTGAAGGGGGGTGATAAGCACGGCCAATCCCATTCAGCAGGTATTAGGGGGCACACACAGGGCGATTTGGGCTGTTTTCTAAGCGATCTGTGACGATCGCTTAGAAATGAGGCATTAGATCATGGCATGTGTATGCACTATAGCGAGGGCGGGCGAGGCATGGTCCCGCGCGTATTCGGTTATCTCCCCTGTCTGCATTATGTGGCCATTGTTAGTTTATCGTCCGCATACCTTCTGGTCTGTATTATTATTGCTACTCAGTTTAACAGTCAGTTTCAAGGTTCTTCCCGTCAGTGTTACAGATATGTAATCCCATATTCCCACCTCCAGCACCTAATTGCCATTTTGCATGATCTCATGTACTAGGGGCTTAGGGGGTTATTCACATTTGTTCGGTCCTCCGTGCATTCGCACGGAGGACCGATGTTGCGCGCCTGCACAGGCACATTTGCACATGTGCAGACGTTGGGTTTTGCACCCACGGCAAACTTTCAGTTCACCGGGTGCACGCATCCATGGCGGCGTGCGGGGGGGTGGGGCACCGGGCTGCTCCATTACCATATGGGAATGCCCAGCGTTCAATGGGCGTTCCCATGAGAACGCTAGGCATTCTCATGGTAATGAGGTGGCGACACACAGGTGCGGTGGGCTGGCAGCTGACATCACCAGAAGTCAGCTGCCCGCCCATATCCGTGCCAGAGTGGGCGCATATGTAAGTAACTTAAAAGTCACTTTTATTTGCGTGCACGCACCACATCTTTCGATGGTCGCCGACCATCGAAAGATGTGGGCGGTTACCCGAGGCATACTAATGGATGTTTGGGCAAAACATCCATTCTGAGCCTGTGCGGGCGAACCCGCACTATGAGGGGGGGGGCGGGGGGGGCGTTCATTCGACGGGTGGGGTTTGGTGGACTCCCAAGGCTACAAATTTGCAGCCTTGTAAATCAACCAGAATAACCCCCATAGTTAGTTCCCGTAAACAAACATACAAAATACAAGGATTAAGCAGCGCTGTAATAAAAGTTATTAATGAATTACCAAGTTATCGTGTTTTTGATATTTAATAGGTAAAGCAATTTAAAAAAACACACATTTTATAACTTCCACAACGTGATGATAGCATAAAACGTGCACTGGATTGTAAATGGTATTACCCCATGTGATCCGGGATCTGTATCCCAATTAGTCCGAGATGGTAAATCCTCACTCTGTATACGGCATCTGTAACCAAGTCGGTAGGACTCAAGTTCCAATGTTGAATTAGGGGTCCAGTTGTTGACATTAAGTGTTGGTTGAATGAGTAGGCCGGTAAATGGGTCCAGGTAGGTGGTATCCAAGGCACAGCTAACGCGTTTCGCTGCAAGGTTCTGGCAGCTTTGTCAAAGTTCAGAGAATGCATAACGGTTCTTGTGTAGTTTCACGACGCCAGCCGGGTTGTACGCTCGCCAAACTACCCGCAAGGGGACTCAGACGCACGGCGCCATGCTGGCACCGTGAAACTACACAAGTACCTGCATAACTCCTAACATTTGTAAGAAAAGCTCGGGACAGGCTACAGTTGCGCCCAAAATGGGAGTGGGGCCTTAAATGGGAGTGGGCAGATCACCAGGTGGAATGGGTAGGGCCTCATGACACAACTCCCCATTGTCATCATTTGGGGGGGTGCTCCCCTCCCTGCTCAGTTTATGTAATATAGTTTGGGGAAAACACCAGGGTTGCCTACCCTCCCGGAATGGCCGGAGGGTCCCGGAAATCGGGTCCCGGAAATCGGGTCCCCCTCCCAGCCCCCCGGAAAGGGGTGCAACCCTCCCGCATTGCCCTTCATCACCGGCGGACAACCCCACCCGGCGGGGGTTCCCAGGTTAAATGACGCGATCGCGGCTTTTTAGCCCCGCCCCCTGCCGTGCAATGCCTGAAATACAGGCAGAGCATGGCAGGGGGCGGGGCTAAAATGATGAGATCACTATGAACACGCCCCTTATAGGACAGCCAACCATGTGACTCCGCCCCCTTCCCCTCCCGGAGATGGCTCCGCCCCCCTGCTTTACTGAGCTGGCTGCCCTCTCCCGGAGAGAGCAGCCAAAAAGTCGGCAACTATGGAAAACACTGATATATTGTAAAGAAAGAAGGTAAAAGCCTTATTTTTTTGGTCAGGAAAAGATAAAATACCCCACTACAAATATAATAATAGAATATAACCAGTAGGAGGCAGAACTGAGCTTTTTCCGCACATGTTCTCCCAGCTCATAGTCAGACACCTGTCTCTTCTGCTGGCAGCTGCTCTCTGATCCAGTATACTTAGGGAACATTTATATCTACATCTATGCCAGTTTGCATAAGGTCTGTGCCAGCAGGTTGGCAGAGACCAGCCTCTGGTGTAATGTTTATCACTATAGTTTCATTTTCATTGACAGTGGTGAGCTTCAGGCTATACTAACAAGTGTCACCATAAATGATTTCCATGCGTCACTGAATGATAAATTCATGTCCTGCTAAGCATCCATTTCATTGACTCTAGACATAATGCTTCCTCGTGATAATTGGAAACCAGAAATCTGCCTGTAACAGAGAATACACCGAATTTAGTGAGTTGTACACCTACGAGGTGTGACATATTTCTTACACAGTGTTCAGCCTAGAGAAGCATTGTATAGGGAAAGTGTATTGTGACGTAGAGGGTGGTATCAGTATCTGATTGTGAATAGCTTGAAAATCAATAGCATGATGTCTTGAGCCGATATCAGGCACATTTTGTGCTGTGTACTAGGGACAAACGCAGAATTTGTAGGCAGCCCAGCACCCGCTGCTCATTGTCCTGTGCTGAGTGAAGGAGAGACAGCTGCAGCAGCTGCATCCAGGCACCGGAACGCCCCAGGCGAGTCGGGTGGGGGTGCCCCGGTGCCCGGGGGGTGGTACCTGGTAACTGTGTTATAAAGCTGGCCGCGTCAGCATTCCTGCAGTGCTGGAGCGGGCAGGGGTGTCCGTGCCGCGGGGGTGCCTGCGGCGCTGTCACTGTGTATAAATCTGGCGGCGGCGGCTGGGTCCCTGCTGTGAATAGAAAATAACTAGTGCTATGCGTGCGGCGGTGCGGGAAGCGCTTCTGATTTCGAAAACACTTGCCACACGTGTTGCGGCAAGTGTTTTCAAACCCAGAAGCGCTTCCCGCGCCGCCGCATAGCGCTAGTTATTTTCTATTCACTGCAGGGACCCCGCCGCCATCTTTATACACAGCCCCGCAGGTACCCCGCGGCACGGACACCCCTGCCCGCTCCAGCACCTGCCCGCTCCAGCACTGCAGGGACGCTGACGCCACCAGCTTTATGCACAGTGCGCTAACCCTCCATGCTGGGGTTGAGGGGCAAACTGCCGCCCTCCAGTGGCCGGCGCCCTAGGCAAATGCCTAGAGCTGCCTAGTGGTGGCGCCGGCCCTGGCTGCATCCTGTCATCTCTCTCAGGGCGAGATGTACTAAGCCTTGAAAAGTGATAAAATGGAGAGTGATAAACCACCAGCCAATCAGCTTCTATGTGTCATTTTTCAAACACAGCCTGTGACATAGCAGGTAGGAGCTGATTGGCTGGCGGTTTATAACTCTCCATTTCATCGCTTTTCATGCTTAGTACATCTGGCCCTCACTCTGGTTGATTTTTTTTTCCCACTGGGATGTGGCCACGCCTCCTCCAGAGGCCCCACCCAATGGCCACGCCCCTCTATTTTACCGGACCCAGCCAACCTGCCAGCATGCCTGCCCACACACTGCACCCATAAAAACATACCTACCGCGTCCCTTGTCGGATATTACTTCAGACGGAAATCACCGGGAAAATGGTGCGTCTGCCATTTTGATGGTGATTTACGCACATGCAGTAGAGATGTCTCCAGGAACAAGACGTGGACACCTTGTTACCTGAAGCATACACATTTGCCAATCTACTGCACTGCCAGAGGGGAGGGGCTACACAGCTCCACCCCCTCATAAATCTGCAATTTGTGGGCATAAAGGCCCATACACACTTGATGATTTTCAGCTGAAAATCGGTCAAAACAGCCGCTTTGAGCGATTTTTCGGCTGCAAATCGCCCAGTGTGTATGCCCCAGAGATTGCCGACTAGCGAAAGTGCATCATCTGCTGGTTTTACCAGCACATGTGGCGATGATGGATGGTTTTTCAAAATAAATATACATTTACTGGCAGTGGGCATATAAATATATAAACATTGGTGGGCAGTGTTGGCGGTAACGTATACATTACTGGTCTGTGCCAGCAATGCATAAATTAGCGCCAACACTGCCCACCAATGTATATTTTTGCGCAGGCCAGCAATGTATCCATTACCGCCATCACTGTCCACCAATGTTCATATATTTATACGCCCACTGCCACCAATGTATATATGGAACCCTTGGAATTCAAACCCAGCCCATTTATAATGAAAGATTTTCAGCAAAAGTCTTTCGCCTCCTGATAATCTCTTGATCTTTGGGGAAAATAACTCAGTGTGTACGCACTACTTTGGTGACAGATATATCTATCACAGATTTTGGCTTTTGAAATGAAAATCTTCAAGTGTGTATGGGCCTTAAAATGATACAAATCTCACAGAAAAACTCCATATTGGTTTGTCCACTTGTACCACAGGTCTTCAACCTGTGGCCCTCCAGATGTTGTAGAACTACATTTCCCAGCATGCCCTGACAGTTTTGGCATGCTCTTATAGGAAAAAATGTGGCAATGCATGTTGGAACATGTAGTTTCACAACATCTGGAGGGCCATAGGTTAAAGACCCATGTAGTAGACCATCCAATCCAACCACAGCAGCCTCGGGTTGGGGGGGAGTGGATAGTGGGCGTTCAAAAGCCCCCATGCATGTGCAGCGGCCTATAAATTTCTAATCATCTGTAAGACATTTCAGTCTATACTTTAGCAGATTTAAAACTTTATGAAGCGCTTTAGGTCAGATACAGTATTCATTTAAGATTGGAACAATAAATCACTAACATGTACACTCAAAATCAGATTTACTCAGATTTACTCAAGATCCTCACGGAAACAATCACGAAATTTGTAAAAATGCAATGGAACTGGGCGAAACAAACCCAAAAAATTATATACTCGTTGCCTTAACTAAAGAAAAATGATTATAAATAAATAGATAAGCTTAGGTGAACATTCCTCAATTCTGGCAAATAAACTGTAAATCAGGGATATTGCAGTAAAATATGGTGGTAATTATGGGACACAGGCTCGGACTGATTTATGACCCGGACTACTTCTTTAGGTGGGCGGGGCCTAGTGAAAACTCGCCGTCCAGTCAGTAGTAGATGACTGCCCAGTGGCGATAACAAAAGCATCTTGCAGGGGCCGGGTCAGTAATCCGCTAGGAGCCGTGGGCGGGCTGACGTAATATAAAAGTATTAACGTGGTAATGAGCTACACTCTTACCTGTGATATCATCTTTGTCAGTACTTGGCTTTTGGAGGTCGTTGTCACCCGCCACCTTTCCTCTAGTATTTTCTTATGAAGGTGTGTGACCCGCTCCAGCCCCCTATCTGGATAGAAGGTCCCTATCACCAACAATTTGACTTGTATCAGGAAGGCAGAGATTAATCCAAGAAATAGCAGGACACTGATTAATATGGCCAAGGGGATCCATGTGGATGTCAGCGAGAGTTCTGGTTTAGGGGTACACTGGGGTTCAAATAGATTGATCTCCAGGTTCTCGTGGAAATTAGATACAGTCTCTCCATATTTACCAAAGTTGATTAGGTCCACCTTCGTGTGCTAAAAAAAGAGAAACAAAAAAACGGCATGACACAAATATGAATAACAAATATATAGGGGGAGGTGCATCAAACCTTGGAGAGATAAAGTGGAGAGAGATACATCCAATTAGCCTCTAACTGCCACATTACAGGTTGTGTTTGAAAAATGGCAGTTAAAAGCTGATTGGTCAGTATTTTATCTCTCTCTGAGGTTTGAGACATTTCCCCTAAGATAAAATGGGTCGGATGCAGAAGCAGTTGTGTATTTTGCTGCAGTCAAGTCTGGGTCTTCATGCCGCTGCTTTCCAGGTGTACAGACTGGAGGCCAGATTCTCTTTTGAAGCTTAGAGAATCTGGCCCATAATGTGCAAGTACTGAGACACCCACTGTCAGAGTCTAGATATACTGAAATCAGTGGTGTTGAGGGGGAGGTACTTTTACCCAGACCTGGGTCTGCTGGAGAGACCCGTGTAAAAAGCACCCGAGAGACCCGGGAACCGACAGGCTACCATCACAGCACAGCCTCTCTCCCCAGCTCAGCACACACACTGCTCAGTGCCGTGTGCTGAGCTGGATAGAGAAAGACAGCTGCAGCGGCAGCCTGGCCTCTCTCTCCCTCTCGTTTATTTTTTTCATGGGGGGTGTGGCCACATCCCCCGCCCCCTCCATTTCCCGCACCATTGCACCAACCTTATCAGGTGTACTTGCTCTTTCTGAGTCTGGGTCCATTTCTGCTACCATGCATTAAAATAGGCAAACACAAACTCTTTACCCAATGGAAAAGATCCGCATTTATACTAGTGAAAGTAATAGGGGACTGTACTGTACTGTGATGTGTGTTCATCTGACTATCGCAAAGAAATAAATACGGAGTCATGAGTCCCTCAGGGGCGGAGGAACAACAACCAATCATAGCACCCTGTCCCTGTGATGCGTACAAGTAAATTGATTACATTAGCGATCATTCGCTGGTGTCCACTGCACTTCTGTGTATGTGTGGTCTGCAGCCCACCGTAGGCAAGAACAGAGTGCAGGGGAGGGATCCAATGGATCCCTTTCTTAGGGCTTTTTGCAATATAGCTCAAAGGCTATAATAGGATCATTGGATAGACAGCAACTAGGCCCACAAGCATTAGGTCACCCAGGGCCGGCAAATGGAGGGCGGTAGTGAGCCGCAGGCTAGCAGCAGGAGCAGAGGGGAGCCGGAGGAAGGACGTTGCATCCCAGTGAGTGATCAGCACGGCACCCCCCCAGGCAGCACGGCGGGCACAAGGCGGACCCCGCCCCCCCCCCCCCCCCCGAGCAGTGTGCTGGCACCATTGCAATCCCCATAACCCCCCCGGAGCAGCGCGGCAGCCCGGCGGCCACATCGAACAACCCCCACCCCACCTGGGGCGCTCCGGTGCCTAGCACCAGCCCTGTCAACACCACTTGGTCGACATGCATGAAGGTCGACATGACTGAAGCTCATCATGCAGGAAGGTTGATATGACTGGTCAACACGGGTTTGGTCAACAGGGGTATTAGGTCGACACAAGCATTAGGTCGACATGGGGAAGGTCAACGTGGGGGTTTTCAAAAGAAAAATCCTGAATTTCGACACAGTCGACATGGACACTGGAACGCAGCACCTCGCATGGCTCGCTATGCTCAGCACACTATTTTATTCACCCACCACACCCTAGTGCAGGGGTGGCCATCCGGTCAGAGGTAAAGAGCCGAAAAATATCAGTTGTCAAGCCAAAGAGCCAACGTCATGCGCGCGCCAAAAAGGGGCGTGATCAGGGGAGTGGTCAGGGGCGTGGTCATATGACACAAGGAGAGTGGCCACATGACAAAACTTTATGACCCCAGTGCCAGATATGCCCACCACAGTGCCAAACATCATATGCCCCCCACAGTGCCAAACATCACATGCCCCCCACAGTGCCAAACATCACATGCCCCCCACAGTGCCAAACATCACATGCCCCTCAAAGTGCCAAACATCACATGCCCCTCAAAGTGCCAAACATCACATGCCCCTCAAAGTGCCAAACATCATATGCCCCTCAAAGTGCCAAACATCATATGCCCCTCAAAGTGCCAAACATCATATGCCCCTCAAAGTGCCAAACATCACATGCCCCGCAAAGTGCCAAACATCATATGCCCCCCACAGTGCCAAACATCACATGCCCCTCAAAGTGCCAAACATATGCCCCCCCACAGTGCCAAACATCATATGACCCCACAGTTAGGAAGCTGGGCCCTCCAGCACAGGTGTTGCCCACAGTGCAACACCTATGCTGGAGGGCCCAGCTTCCTAACTAAAGGGCCCTCCTAGAGGGCCAGGAGGGCCCAACAAATAAATGAGCCACGGGCCAAGAGGGCCCGACTAATGCGCACACAGGCCAGAAGGGCCTGAATTTGCCCACGGGCCTAGTGCCCGACACCCGGTGGTCTAGGGTGGATGGAGGGTAGGAGGCCAAAGGCCCCTACCTGGTGTTGGGAGAGGCGGCTGGGGGGAGCTTCGTCAGCTCTTTTGCTTCCCACCCCCGCTGGCCTCTCCGGGAGCCATCTTCTTTTTTCTTGCAGAAGGCGCCGGAGATCTTCTGTCTTGATCCCGGCGTCTTCTGGCCTCTTCAGCGGCGCCGGAACTCTTCTCCCCGCCGCCGTCTTCTGCGCCATCCTCCGGCGGCTTCTCGCGTCTTCAGGAGCGCTCCTGCGCTCCGCCGGCGTGGAGAAGACTTTTCGCCCTCCCGCTGGCGTCTGATGTCAGACGCCGGGGGCAGGGCGGAAACGGCGCGGCGAGCGCTGATGGCTCGCCGCGGTCGTTTCCTATTGGCCGCCGATGCGGCGTTTTGAATTTGGCAGCCGAATTGGCGCCAAATTCAAAACCCCGCTTTGCAGACGGGAGGCTGGAGCCGCAGTTTACAGCTCGGCGAGCCGCGGGTTGGCCACCGCTGCCCTAGTGGATGGTAGGGCATGAAATACCACCTGTCGGCACATGTGGGCTCAAAAAACAGTGAAAAACCGCATGTCGACCTTTTGACTGTCGACCTTCCCCATGTCAACCTAATGCTTGTCGACCTAATGGCTCTGTCGACCTAACCCATGTTAACCTAGTGGTGTCCACCTAATGCTTGCTATTTGACCTTTGAACTGGGCTGGAGCCTCCACTGCTTATTTGAGTATCATTTATTGCTAATCATCTCATCATAATCTGTTACTAAATTTGTACATTTAATTTCCGTCAGCATTCCATCAAAAGAGGAAATACCATGTACAGTAATACAATTTCATGTAATGAAACCAGCAGAAGTTTTAAGATAATTCTACAGTCTGTTTGCCGGGTGCACGAACAATGGGGGTGGTGTGAAGAGTAGGGTTGTGCATCGGCCACTTTTCGAGTTTTGGGTTTTGAGTTCTGATTACCTTCAGGTTTTGGGTTCTAATAGGTTTTGCCAAAACACCCCCTCAAGGTTTTGGGTTCTGTTTAAAAAAAAAAGCATAAAAACCACAAAAATTGCATAATTTGGGGGGAATTTTTTTGCTCCTACGCTATTATTAACCTCAATAACATTAATTTCCACTCATTTTCAGTCTATTATGAACACCTCACATCTCACAATATTGTTTTTAGGCCAAAAGGTTGCACCAAGGTAGCTGGATGACTATGATAAGCGACACAAGTGTGCGGCACAAACACCGGACTGATTCGGCACACTTAATTGCACCCCTGGACTGATACTGCACACTTAGCATCACCCCTGGACTGATACAGCACACTTAGCAGCACCCCATGAATGATACAGAAGACTTGGCAGCAACCTATGAATTATATGACACACTTGGCTCACCCCAGGAATTATGCGTCACACATGCAGGCACCCCTGACCTGATACAGCACACATGGAATTATGTGGCACAGATGGCGGCACCCCTGGACTGATACGGCACACATGGCGGCAGACAAGGAATTATACGGCAGACATGGCAACATTCCTGCAGTAAAAAAAAAAGAGAGCAGCACATCTGGAATAATATGGCAGTCTTGGCTCACCCCTGGACTGATACAGCACATTTAATATCCCTTGCAGTAAAAATAAAAAATAAAACACCTTTTTGTCTTTTCATTAAAAAAAGGGGCAGCTACCCTGGACTGATACGGGAGACATGCGGGCACCCCTGGACTGATATGGGAGAAATGCGGGCACCCCTGGTCTGATATGGGACACATGCGGGCACCCCTGGACTGATATGGGACAAATGCGGGCACCCCTGGTCTGATTTGGGACACATGGGGGCACCACTGGAATTATACAGCACACATGCGGGCACCCCTGGACTGATACGGGACACTGGGCAGCACAGATGGACTGATATGGCACACTTAACACCGTTTGCAGGTTAAAAAGAAAAAACAACTTTTTAATTTCAACAAAAAAATGGGGGCAGCTCTCCTGGACTGATACGGGACACTGGACACCCCTGCAATTATACGCCACACATGACGGCAGCCCTGGACTGATACGGGACACTGGGCAGCACAGTTGGACTGATATGGCACACTTAACACCCTTTGCAGGTTAAAAAATGGGGGCAGCTCCCCTGGACTGATAGGGGACACTGGGCACAGCTGGACTAATTCGGGGCAGCCCTGTAGTAAAAAAAGCCATGTAGTAAAAAAAAAAAAGAAGCCCCTTAGATGCCCCCACAGTAGTCCCATATAACAGCCCCCTTTAGTAGTAGCCTTAGTAATGCCCCCTTAGTAGTTGTAACCTGAATAGTTTTCAATTTAGTATAGTTTCCCCCTCAGTAGTTCCCCCTTAGTAGATGTACAGTAGATGTACAAAAGTTCCTGCACCATTAGTTCCCCATTAGTAAATGTACCTTTATGTTCCCGATATATAGTTGTCCCCCTTAAACAGCCCCCATAAATGTATGCAGCTTCTATTTGTTGCTTTATTAGTTCCCAACTTAGAATGTCCCCTCACGGTGGTATTTTGTCTCCCATAGCTTTTTTTCCTCTGTGCACAAACAGCACGGACACATCAGTGCTGTCTGACTTCCATACACCGAATGAAGATGGCGCCGGAGCCGGGTCTTTTATAGAGATCCGTTCTTGTGAGAATCCGATACCGGAAGAAGATGATGGTGTGGCCTCGTTTTGGACTCGGGAAGATGGCGGGACCTGACGAACTCCTTGGATCCGGCCTCGGATAAGGTAAGTTTGGGGGGGGGATTCTCATGCTAATGAGGCCATGATGCGGGTGCGGGGGGCGGGCGTCTGGCATCACTGGATGTCAGCTGCCTGCCCATTTCCTCCCCAGAGTGCACACAGATGTAAGGTTGCTCAGAGCTCCGTGCACCTTCCACATCTTTTGATGGTCTGCGACCATTGAAAGATGTGGGAGGTTCCCCTTGACTTGCGAATGTATGTTACAGAGCTGAAAAGTAAGCAGGAGATATCTGTGATGGCAGTTAGGGGAAAATTTACTAAAGCTTTTAAAAATTAAAAGATGAGCTGTTGCTGATAACAACCAATCAAATTCTGTTTCTCATTCTCCTGGATGCAACAGAGAAAAGACAGAATGTGATTGGTTGCTATGGGCGACATTGTCTTTTTTATATTTAGAAGCTTTAGGAAATTTATCCCTTAATATATACAAAAGTATGTCAAATTTTACATTTTCGCCTACTTTTGTGTAAATTAAGTAATGATGACCCGTATATGACCATAATGAAACTAGAGTTAGTAAAGATGGCCGTACATTTATACGATATAGCCTTTTTTCACATGATTTTGACCCATCAGGCAGATAAATCATTGGAAAAGGGCCAAATTGTATGTGTTTTACCTCAGAATCCGATCCAAAGCGTGGTCTCAAGCGCACCGGATTGGAGCCAGAGATCGCCATGGCTGCCACAAGGATTTGTGCGATCATGTGGTAGCCAATGGCATCGCATTGGATATATCATATGCAAAATAATGTATCCCATGCGATCCAGCAACTGAGGAGCCTGGCGCTTAAGAGGAGGTGGTTGGAGGGCTATCACATGCAAGGTTTAAGCATTATTGATTGTAACTGTTGGGTACATCCACGCATTTTGTGGTGACCATCTGGAATACAGTTGAAAAAATGGCACCTCTGGGAAAAACGCTAAAAATATAAAATCACAATACCAACAATTCAAAAGTTAAAAAGCATCATACCATATAAACTACCACACTGCATAAAACTTATATTACTACACGCAGATATTTTCAACACTGATATTTCATTTTGGAGTACTTACAGTGAAAGACACACTTATTGGAACGAAGATTGGGTGCAAACTTTCCAGGTTGACGCTCATTGTATGAATCAGCCAGTAAAGCATAAAATCGAAAAATGAAATTAAACTCCAAATAAAAACATTAGAAAACACTGGAATCAAAAAAGTCATCATCTCCATCTTCTGTTTTCGTGAAGTTTTTAGGCTTGGAATTGTGATGTACGTATTCCGTTCTTTCTTATTCAGTGGTAGGACACCCAACGCGTTTTGCTGTTTTCTAATGGCATCATACTCCATAAATGTCTTTGTTATATATGTATTCTGAAATTTTGTATTGTTTTGATCCAGGAAATTCCTAAAAAACATCCAGGTTCCAATCAAAATGATGGAAATTCCAATTAGAAGGCAAGAAATGTGAGCGACGACAGTGATAAAATCTAATAGTAGAGAAATATCTGACGATACAGCTTGAATTTGTTGTTTGGTGTCATTGAGCAATGTTTTAAGTTTGTCATCCGAGATACGTACATTGCACTGAAAATTGTCAGACACTGAAAAGATGTCACCAATTAGGTTAAAAACTGTATTTTTTGCTTTTTGGTATATTGAACCGAGAGCTTTTACATAGAATTCAAAAGGCATGACTTTTAGCGAAACGCGTTTGGCATCCAGGTTGCAGACGATGCTGTCTGCCAATGTTTTAAAATTTCCTAATATATTTTTAACATTATTAAACAGGACAATGCTGGCCCCTGTGGCAATCAGGGCATTCCGACCCTCTCGCATTCCACAAGACAGGAGGAACAGAAGACTCATACAACGTACGGATTTGAAAAAAAAAGCCAGGATGGATATGGTAATGCCAAATACGATTACAATATTCAAACCAACCCTCCCAACGCCTATCTTAGACAAGAACAACACAAGAAGCAAACAAGTAGTGATTGTCAGTCCCAGCAACACGCATAGGCACACAAAGCCTAATCTATTCTTCCATGAATCTTTGGTACCAGAAACAAACAATTTCTGGCAAACAGAGAGCATTGTGGTAATGTTGGCGATTGTGATCATCTTGCTGAAGAGATAATGGATCACCAAAAAGGGTTCCTTTTTAATACTTTTTCTTTAGATAGATTAAGGATAATGAATAATTCTTATGAGTAATCAATTGTAATGGTCCAATAACATTCCAGGCATTGAAAAACCAGGCAACAAAGAGAGGGATAATTTTTTTTCTGGTACAAGCTGCCACAATCCTCCGACAATTTCTCTTTGAGTTCTTTGTACACAAACGCAACCCATGGAGCGGGGGGGCTCATGAGACTTCTACAGGAAAAGGCGTGTAAGCAAAGCTGCAAATTGTGACCACTAATGACTAATGAATCATTGGGAAATTTCCAAACATAACACGTCATTGTGTGTGCTAGAAGGAAGTTAGTTCGTTACACTCAGTAGCGTACTTATTAACATTATTTGACTAAAATAATGTGAAAGAGGGTGTTTTTATACCCCACTATTTTGGTATCACCTGAATGCTTCAAAGGAGCAGTTTTTATCAAAATAAAAATAAACTGTTCCAAACCCTTCCATTTTCATTCTTTTAGTGTCCACATCCCATTTACTGTGCTTATCCAAATGTACTAAAACACAATGTTAAAAAAAGTCTGCAGTGAGCCCTGCAATACGAATACGAATTGCCATATTTTCGGGATAGTAAATGTCAAAAATAAGTGTATTTCTGGATACAAATACACCTATTTTTTTTACAAATTTCCTTTAGTAAATTTCCCCCTAAATGTTGCCCTTCGGTCCAGTTATGTGGTGAGGAACATGATTCACTTCTGTTTATCCACATATTTTATAATTGGCAAGCACTGATTTTCCTTATTACATTGACCAAATATAATTTGAATTTGTCCTGAACCACCAACCCAGGGCACCCCTGCAAGTGCTGTGTGGAACCCCAGGGAGCCTAGGCGCACAGTTTGGGAACCACTGCACTAAGCCACACTTACCGTAATGCCTATTACATATAACACCACACACCGTAATGCCTGTTACATATTATGCCACATCGTAATGCTTATTACATATTATGCCACACACCATAATGCCTATTATATATTATGCCACACACAGTGATTCCACTGATACCACTTTGTCCCACACACAAAAATGTCTCTTACAAATTATGCATGGCTAGTGTTTCCGGATAATGCTACACATGAAGTGGCTTAATTATACATTCACCCCCCCTCCCCCCCCCCCATGGCATTTTAGTGGCACTTACACTTAATGCCTCCATTAGTGCCGTTTCCACACAAAATGCTCCCTGAATGCCGCTTACACATAATGCCCCCTGAATAAGCTACAAACTTGTTCCAGGGGCTTCATGCTCATTGCCACTAGTTCTGAACTCTTTGCCAGAGTTTCCATGCTCATTGCCAGGGGTTTCATGCTGCTTGCCTGGGGGGGTTTGCATGCTCCTTGCCAGGGCTTTCATGCTCCTTGCCAGGGGAGGGTTAAAAATGTCCATTGCCTTGTTGCCAGGGGAAGTTTAAAAGATCATTGCCTTGGGAGAGTTAAACAGTCATTACAAGGGGCAGTTACATGCTCGTTGCCAGGGGGATTACATGCTCATTGCCATTGGTGCGTTACATGGTCGTTGCCAGGGGAGGGTTAAATGCTTATTGCCAGTGAAGGGTTAAATGCTCGTTGCCAGAGGGGGTTACAAGCTCATTGTCACGGGCTACATGTGCACCAGCGCGTCCACAATCTGCAATTCCAGGTAGTACTGGGTGCTCTGCGCTCCCCTGACAGATGCTAGAGGTGCAGGAGGAACTAAAGGGTGAACTTTAATAGGATGAGAGATTCAGAAAGTGAGATATTTGGTAAGAAATCTAATTTTTTTTTTTAAAAGCGGCAATCATTTACACTGCAAAATCAAACTGGTTTAGCAGTGTAAATGATTGCCACTTTGAAAAAACTGGAGATTTCTTAAGAAATCTTTCACTTTCTGAATCTCTCATCAGGGCCGTAACTAGGGGGGGGCTGGGGGGGCACGCGCACCGGGCGCTGGAGGCAGGGGGCGCTGGAGGCAGGGGGACGCTGGTGTGACCAGCGGCAGCAGCGGGGAGCTAGCGCCGCAGCCGCTGCCACATCAAAGATGGCCGCCCGCCGCCGCCCCCTCGTCTCCCCGCTCCCCCGCTGGCTGCCCTGCTCCCGTCCCCTCACGTCTCCCCCGCTGTGTATGCGGGAGAGACGTGCTGCTGCGGTGCTGCATATGCTGCTGGACCGCTAGCCAATGGCCGCTCGCGGTCCAGCAGCCACCAGTTGATTGGCTGCTGGACCGCGAACGGCCATTGGCTAGCGGTCCAGCAGCGGGAGTTAGAAATGTTAAAATCATACAGCACAGCAGCAGCACGTCTCTCCCGCGAATACAGCGGGGGATACGTGAGGGGACGGGCAGGCAGGCACAGGCACACTGACAAGCCTGCCTGCCTGTCTGCCTCCCGCAGGCGGGGGAGGGGGGGGTTCTATCCCCCTTGGCAACGAGCACACTGGCATTCTATCCCCCTTGGCAACGAGCACACTGGCACAGATCAATCCCCCTCGGCAACGAGCACACTGGCACAGATCAATCCCCCTCGGCAACGAGCACAGAGGCACAGATCAATCCCCCTTGGCAACGAGCACACTGGCACAGATCAATCCCCCTCGGCAACGAGCACACTGGCACAGATCAATCCCCCTCGGCAACGAGCACAGAGGCACAGATCAATCCCCCTCGGCAACGAGCACACTGGCACATATCTATCCCCCTTGGCAACGAGCAGAGGCACAGATCTATCCCCCTCGGCAACGAGCACAGAGGCACAGATCTATCCCCCTCGGCAACAAGCAAATTCAGTCCACCTTGGCATAGGCATGAAGCCCCTGGCATTGAGCATATAGGTAAGTGGCACTTATGTGTCAAATGTGTATGGTGTGTTATACAGTATGTCATGGGCATTGCGTCGTGTTATATAGTATGACATGGGCATTGCTTAGTGTTATAAAGTATGACATGGGCATTACGGAGTATTTATTTGTAATGGGCATTGCGGTGTTATATAGTATGTCATGGGCATTGCGTAGTGTTATATAGTATGTAATGGGCATTGCAGTGTTGTATAGTATGTAATGGGCATTACGGTGTGGCTGGGGGCATGGCTAGAGGCTCACAGAGCCTCTGGGTCATGCCCCCATAGCGCCAAAATGGGGGCGTGGCCTCGCGGGGGAGCAGTGATTATAGGCCACGCCCCCAAATTAGGCCACGCCCCCGAAAATTTTGGCGCGCCTCCGGCGCGCAGCATCGCTAGGGTGGGGGGGGGGGGGCACCAAAAGACTGCCTTGCCCCGGGCGCCGGAAACCCTAGTTTCGGCCCTGCTCTCATCCTATTAAATTACCCCCCTATTGTCTGTCTCCTGTAAGGTGGGGGCCATCTTTGGAGGGGCACAGAGTCTTTATATGCTGACAGAGACTCTGCGCCCTGCAGTGCAGCTCTCCCCCCGCCAGCAGCTCTGGGCTTCTGTGTGCACCCAGTGGCAAACGCAGGATTTTCAGAAGGGGGTTTTCAGAGGGGCGGAGCAAAGCACAGAGATGGACACTTAGGTGACCCAGTATATGCCGGGTCAGTTAAAGTACTATAGATAGACCAAATGTATATAAATAATAATAATATACAAAAAATATATATATATATATATATATACATACATACATAGGCATCAACAGCAGTGTAGACCCCTGGGCATAGCAATGTATTGGGGCCTCTACCGATCCTCCAGCGGTAGGGGTGGGGGAAGATTTGATGTCCCACGGGTGGTAGGGGGTATTATATCAACCGCTCAGCATGTAGGGCCTGGCTCAGTAATTTCCACTAATTACCCCTTTACTGCACAGATGGTGGGAGATGGGGTGGGAGAAGGGGGCATTGGGCTGAATGAAGGGGCCCTGATACATAACTCCAGGGTGGTAGAGTATGTTAAATATGCAGAGATGGGGTGTATAGTGGAGTGGGCTTATTATTCATAATTTTCTGGTGGGAGCACAGCTTGCTTGACTGCAGATATCTCCAGTTCCCGGAATTGGATTTCTTAGATTTTAATTGGATTAAAAACTAGAGAATGCCACCTAACAAATGGTATTGGGGATCAGAGTTCAGGAGGCAGAGAAATCTGACAACGAGAATATAAAACTACATACCAGGTGTGTGGAGCTGGAGCAGTAACCAGCTTCTGGAAGGCTGATATCTCTGGTTATGGGAATAGTAGAGACAAGATACTAGTGTCCATCAGAGAGGGAGAGTCTCTGCTTTTGGAATATACCCTCAGAAAAACCCTAAATTAGACAGAATCAGAAATATCTGACTGGGAATAGCAATTAACAGGCTTGGATGGGGACCACTGCTTTGAAGTCAGATATCTCCGGTTCCCAAGGGCCGATTTTTAAAATTCTTGTACCCATGGAAAGAGGGGACCCTCAGCTTTCAGCCTAGGGCCCTTAGACTCCAGGGGGGGTTTCTGGGTACTCAGAAACCCCCCCTGCGTGCGCTACTGGCACCTGCGGAGGAGGGAGAAGAGGGGGTCGGTAAAGTTCACATAATGTCAGTGGCCTCCCAGAAAACGGACAATTACCCCCCACAAAAGCCGGCTTCCTGTCAATCACCTTCCGTACGGCTAGCGACAAAAAAAGGCACTGGATTTATCGCAGAATGGCCCCGCACGTGAGCCCTATGAACCGTATGTACACACAGTCGATCAATAATTGGCCAAGCTGCCGTACGCTCAGGTCTGAATAGCCCCCTAGATTCGAAACGCAAAGAATGTCTAGCCCAACCTCCAACACACACAAAACAGGGAATGATGGGTTAATGTGGTTAGGTTTAGGCTGAAATAACAACAGCAAAGAATTTGAAATAATGATGGTACGCTATGCGGGCAAATCACCGTAACAGCCGTTCCTCTGACATTCTCTATTCATATACACACAAACCGATGTATAGAACACGGAAGTGCCCATTATATGAGTTATCTTATTCCCTCGCCTACTCCATTGTCTGCAGTTATGTTGTCATGTGTTCACCTGTGTAATTTGTTTCCATAGCAAAACAGAAGTGATGCTCACAAATGTGTCAGTTGGGTTGTCAAGTGCCAGCAACAAGCTCCCGCATTGTCATTATCTTTGTATGATTGTTGTGTATTTTGCATATGATTTAGCAAAATACACATTAAATAAGGAAACGTTATATTTTCCTGCTTGCTGTTCCTCTCAACTAGACTCCTACCTGCGCAGTATAGAGGGGAGATTACACACAGGGACCTATTTTTTAATTCAGGCTTAATATTTGCCTAATAAGTGTAATGCTTGTTCAGATCCCTTACCTCAGGAGGCAAGTGGCATAAAGCGACAGTTACAGGGCCCGATCCCTTACCCCAGGAGGCATGAGGTATATAGCGACAGTTACAGGCCCGATCCCTTACCCCAGGAGGCATGTGGTATACAGAAAAAGATACGGGGGACGATCCCTTACCCCAGGAGGCAAGTGGTATATAGCGACAGTTACAGGGCCCGATCCCTTACCTCAGGATGCATGTGGTATATAGCGACAGTTACAGGCCCGATCCCTTACCCCAGGAGGCATGTGGTATATAGCGACAGTTACAGGGCCCGATCCCTTACCTCAGGATGCATGTGGTATATAGCGACAGTTACAGGCCCGATCCCTTACCCCAGGAGGCATGTGGTATATAGCGACAGTTACAGGGCCCGATCCCTTACCCCAGGAGGCATGTGGTATATAGCGACAGTTACAGGGCCCGATCCCTTACCCCAGGAGGCATGTGGTATATAGCGACAGTTACTGGGACCGATCCCTTACCCCAGGAGGCATGTGGCATACAGCGACAGTTACGGGGCCCAATCCCTTACCTCAGGAGGCATGTGGTATATAGCGACAGTTACAGGCCCGATCCCTTACCCAGGAGGCATGTGGTATACAGCGACAGTTACAGGACCCGATCCCTTACCTCAGGAGGCATGTGCTATACAGCGTCAGTTACAGGACCCGATCCCTTACCTCAGGAGGCATGTGGTATATAGCGACAGTTACAGGACCCGATCCCTTACCCCAGGAGGCATGTGGTATATAGTGACAGTTACAGGACCCGATCCCTTACCTCAGGAGGCATGTGGTATATAGCGACAGTTACAGGCCCGATCCCTTACCCCAGGAGGCATGTGGTATACAGAAAAAGATACGGGGGGCAATCCCTTACCCCAGGAGGCATGTGGTATATAGCGACAGTTACAGGGACCGATCCCTTACCCCAGGAGGCATGTGGTATATAGCGACAGTTACAGGGCCCGATCCCTTACCCCAGGAGGCATGTGGTATATAGCGACAGATACAGGGCCCGATCCCTTACCTCAGGAGGCACGTGGTATATAGCGACAGTTACAGGGACCGATCCCTTACCCCAGGAGGCATGTGGTATATAGTGACAGTTACAGGGCCCGATCCCTTACCCCAGGAGGCATGTGACATACAGCGACAGTTACAGGGCCCATTCCCATACCCCAGGGCCTTATCCAGGTGCGCACTGACAGCTGTGTTCCTTATATCACAGCTTACCCCAGCCCTACGGCAGGTACAATACTGATACCCGTACATGGGCTCCTGTGTCTGCTGCTGCGTCTTAAGACCTATTCACTATCCGTTATACACCTCTGTACACATTGGTCGCTTGCATCTGACATTGCCTGTTTGCACCCCTGAATTAGGCCCTAAATGTATGGGGGGGGGGGGGGTTATGCTTTTAGGTGCTGGGGAACCCTTGTGGTGACATATAAATAAACAACATTAACATATTTGTTTTACAAGAGTATAATTTCCATATGATAGGCTAATAGTGAGTGTGCTCATGGGGTTGGGGATTCCACAGTTAATGATCCCTAATGTAAAGAACTTTTCCCTTGCGCATGGTAAAATTGTCCTATGCCAGTGGTTCCCAAACTGTGTTCCTAGGCACCCTGAGGCGCCTCGGGACACTTGCAGGGGTGCCTTGGTTTGGTGGTCTAGGACAAATTCATATGTCACGATTCAAGGTCTGAGAAACACTTAACTACATTCCAGGTGTTTCTCTAGGCTTGCTCGCAGACTATCACCCAGGTCCGTGCTGCGGGGTTTCAGTGTCTGGCTGGTGCCGGGTGTGCGCGGTCAGCTTCTCCCGCGATATCATCTCAGCGGCCACTGCTGAACACAGTTTGTGGCCTTGTTGCTCACAAACCCAAAGTACTGGGCCGTCTCTCCAATACAGGCCTCAGGCCTTTCCACATGCACACCAAACATCACTTCAGTCTCCAACATGGGCACATCCATATTGGTTTGATTCACAGGAGCTCCTCGGCCAATCTTGGACTGGTCATTATGACATCACTCCGCTGCAACCAATCCGCTGCACTCTCTGTCTAAGCTGGGCCAAGCAAACAGTCAGTGCAATGATGTTCTTAGGGTTATAGTGTCTCCTATTGGGAAACGGTCATCTGTCAGATCAGACTTAGGTCGACAGTCATTAGGTCGACTGGCCCCAACGTCGACAGGGTTAAAGGTCGACAAGGGTCAAGGTCGACATGCCTTAATGTCGACATGGGTTTAGGTCGACAGTCATTAGGTCTACCGTCCACTAGGGCATGGTGGGAGAATAAAATAGTGTGCCCGAAGCATAGCGAGGGGCTGCGGTTCAACTTCAACTGTGTCCATGTCGACTGTGTTGACATTCGGGTCAAAAAAATTGTGAAAAACTCATGTCGACCTAATGATTGTCGACCTAAACCCATGTCGACCTTGGCCCTTGTCGACCTTAAGTCATGTCGACCTTGACCCATGTCGACCTTGGGACCAGTCGACCTTCCGGGGTCGACCTAATGACTGTAGACCTAAGTCTGTTCTGAGAGTCAACATCGATACACCAACATCGGTGCATACCATCATTTACAGTCATCATCGGTGGAACTCTCTAGTGTCTTTTGTTAGTGGTACCAGCTTGAGCTACATACCTGCAGTGCTCACATCATATCCTCCACCATCGGTGGTCTACATCAACTGAAGCCTAACATTGTGCTGGTTCTGGGTTGGTTACTGCATTCTGGTCGTTTTTGTTTCGGGAGCTGCTTAACCGAGTTGGTCAGACTCAAGGGTTAACTGGTTAAGGGTAAAGGTTAAGCGCTAACCTGGTACCTAGGGTGTGTGTGGTGTGTGGGTGCAGTAATTAACACACTGCTAGTATCTATATCAAGGTGTTTATTAGTTCGTAAACATAATACAATTATGGGGTACAAATAATGGAGGTGGTAAAGGGTAAGTGGGTGGTATGATGTTTGTGCTGAGCCCCGTGGGGGATCAGGGTGCCAGCAGGTCCCTTTCTACCATAAACCTGTGTGGGCTTATGTCTCATGCAGATTCCGTGGGTTGGGGTGCAGCGTGCCTCAGATAAGCCCTAAAGGGTATCAGGGTGTCAGCAGAACCCTTTCTACCATAAGCCCGTGGGCTTATGTCTTAAAGAGGTAGCTGTGAGTGTGGGGTGGGAGTGCTGGTACCCCTTGAGGGTGAGGGGTATGTCCGGTGCAGCTTTGCAGCTGGAAAGTCAATGTTATTGGTGAAGGTTGGTAAGGAGCGGCGTCCCGCAACCTTACCTCTTTTTCTCTGTGGTGTATTGCAGAGTTGCGCAGCGGTGTTAAAGTGCTGGCGGGGTCCGATCCTCCTGTTGGGATGAAGGTGGTCTGTACGCCCGGCTGGCTGCAAAGGAGACGCCGCTCTGAGTTGTTGAAGACGCGGCTCCCGCAGTCCCCTGAACCCGGACGCCGCTTCTGGGTGGGCGGGGTGACGTCACCGGTGGAACTGCGCGCTCGACTCTTAGAAGAGGAGACTTGTCAGCTGGCGTATGTGTAGATTCTGGATCTTTGTGCTGGTTGCTGGGTGTTCCAATGCATTTCAGCCCTTTAGGGCCTTTATCAAAGATGCAGAACTGTGGGCTGGGAGGTCTTTTATGTGTGAGGGGGCGGGTGTTAACCAGCGTGATTGGTCAAGAGCTGAGCTTTAAGTTATTATACTTACCTCAGTCCTCCAGTCTTCTAGTGACTACTTCAACACTCAGGCCTTCGGGTCTCCTACATTGCTTTCAGTGGTTAGCATCAGGGGCAGAACTCTGGGAGGCAATGGAGTCATCTGCCGCCGGGCTCCTGCACTCAAGGGGGCACCTCTCCTCCCCTTCAAGTTTGAATCAGTTAATTGAAAGCAGTTGATAGCGCTAATGTGGCTGACTGGGTTCTAACATAATTTTAGCAGGTGTCACACTCTGTATTGGATCCCAATGACCTGTCCTACTGGACACAGACACCTTACTGATTGAGCTATTTGAGGGGCACCATTGTTTTTCCAAAATGATTCAATCTCTTCACAAAGCTTTCCCTCCCTTTTATTAATGACTTTCAACCTTCTGGAGATGTCTTACTATGAGGTGCTCATAGTACAGATGTGGTGTTATTGTTACTTTAGCACATACTATATATTAAAACGCTGCTTCTTACCTCACCACTAGATGGCAGCGCCCCGAGGAGCAAATCAGCCACCCGAGCTGACATTACGGCTATAGGCAGTGCCTGATTAACCAATAAACTGATAAGGGTGCCATGACTGTGGTGTGCTCCTTGCAGGTGACAGCAGAGGAATAAAACTAAAGGTGCCATATACTGCTGCGATGTCTCGTAGCAGTGTACAGACACCTGATATCCTGCAGGCCGCCCAGGACCTTCCCTGGTGGCAGGGACGCATCAAAATTTGTTGTGACGGATCGCATGTGTCCCTGCTCCCCACCTGTCTTGCTTTCAGGAGGGAGGTCCAAGGTTGGGTGGTCATACGGCCATCAGGTCGGACCCCCGACACAGCTCCGATGCGTGGTCCCACTGACCCGATTTGACGGCCCAATTCGTCAGAATCGGCCCAAATCGGATGAGTGTATGGGGGCCTTAAGACCATGCTTGTTAGCTATCACTCATTCTGATGTACTGTTGGTGGTAAAGTTCCTAAGGTGGCTGCCATATGGCTGTGCCAATGTGACCCTGTGACTTACTGATGGAACCATTACTTTATGTACATTGGGCTACAGCGCCAGCTGAGAAGCCTAAAGCCAAAGTCTCCTTCACACGCCACAAGCATTAGATATTACATGCCATCTGTGTAACCTTCATAACATGTACATGGGCCGTATGGCTGGTAAGCAGTGGTGAGCTGGGCTGGGGGACAGGGTGACAGATGCCCCCTACACCATTCCCATGTTTAGCACTTTGGGCCGGCCACTGCTGCATTACTGTGTACTGTGAACATTACTGTGTGCTGGGGTATTACCGAAGGCAGTACAAGGCATTGTAGTAGAGGGTAGTGGAGTGGGTATAGACATGTGACCACTCCCCATGTCTATGTCTCTCCTCATTGGCCCTGCCGGCATTAGACACCCTTACAGACTTCCGGTCAGTGTGCGGCTGTTACTGATTATCGAGGTGCTCGCTGCGAGGGAGGTACATCTTCACCCTGCCCCCAGCACCTCACCTCTGTCTCCTGCCCTCAGCACCCCACATCTTCACCTTCCCCCGGCACCTCAACTCTGCCTCCTGCCGTCAGCACCCCACATCGTCACCTGCCCCTAGCACCTCACGTCTTCCTCCTGCCGTCAGCACCCACATCGTCACCTGCCCCTAACACCTCACCTCTGCCTCCTGCCCTTAGCACTCCTAATCTTCACCTGCCCCTAGCACCTCACCTCTGCCCTCCGCATCTTACATCTTCACCCTGCCTCTAGCACCCTCTGCTTCCTGCCCTCAGCACGACACATCTTCACCCTGCCTCTAGCACCTCACCTCTGCCCTCGACACCCCACATCTACACCTGCCCTAGCACCCCACCTCTGCCTCTTGCCCCAGCATCTCACCTTTGCTCCTTGCACCTCACCTCTGCCTCTTGCCCCAGCATCTCACCTCTGCATCCTGTCCCCAGCATCTCACCTCTGCATACTGTCCCCAGCATCTCACCTCTGCATCCTGTCCCCAGCACCTCACCTCTTGCTTACAGCACCCCACGTTAACCTCCTCTCCCCAACACCAAACCCCTAATTTTTGTTTTGCCCCACCAACATGTGTTTCTTGCCCCCAGCACCTCACCTCTGCCTCTTGCTGTGAGCACCTCACCTCTACCTCTTGCTTTGAGCACCTCACCTCTACCTCTTGCTCCCAGCACCTCTGCCTCTTACTGCCAGAACCTCACCTCTTTCCCATGTTACCAACACATCACCTCTGAATCCTGTCCCCAGTACCCCACCCCTTACTCTTGTCCATTGTTCCCCAATGATAAAAGTACTGGTCAGCTGACTGTGAATTAAGAATTCCCCTCATCGGTCTGTCATCTATTCCCTATCTATAATATCTCACTTCATATATCTCTTATTTTGTGTATTTCTATTTTTTTTTTAATTCATCCAAAATTGCTTCCAGAAGGTAATGTTTGGTAGCACGTTCCTTTCTCCCAATGAACATCCCCGCCGTGAAACTAGCTTTGAAGAGAATGTATTGCTGATGTTCTTGTAACTGTAGACAGGGCCAGACTGGGGGGCAGTCATAAGAGAGTGGGGACAGCGGGGCAAACACAGTGACCCAGCATTTGTATACTGGGTCACTACACTTATATATATATATGCTGCTGGACAGAGCAGGTGGAGTGATCCCGCCAATGGTAGGTTAGTGGTAGCAGGCTAGACCTCTTGTGTCAGTGTTTTTCGGTCACACGGGAAGTAGGTGGTACCTCTTCACTGCTCTTCTCTACTATTGATGCTCATTACACAAATAATATAGAGGCTAATCTACACTAGATGCAATTGCTTTAAGGATCGGCTGCCACTCATGGGCCAGTGCTTTGTGCATGCCCCCAGGCTAACATTTTAAAGACAGCCCCTGCAGGTAACTAGTAATTAATATTTCCCCTGGTATTTTATCCTTTAATCAATTTTTTTTAGCCATTTGCATTCTCCTGCTGGTTTCCAAAATCTAGCACCAATGCTATGTACTAGACTGTATGTGGAACAGTATTGACCACTTTTGCAAAATTCAAGAATATCACATTCATTTCACTACCAGGATCAGTTTAAAACTCACCTGCTCGTGAAAACTAATATTATTTGATAGGCAATACAGTCCTTTATGATACAATGCTGGCACTGTTAATTTGGGGTGGTGGGGGGTGGGAGTGTCAGCAGCACAGTCCCAATAACAACGACGGCCACTTACAGGCCATAGGATAGGCGCAATGGCCCTTATTATGGTTCACTCGCAAAGGCATATTCCTTCTCAAATGGACAAGACCATGTGCACTGCAGGTGGGGCAGATGTAACATGTGCAGAGAGATTTAGATTTGGGTGGGGTTTTACTTCAAAGTGAGATGTACAGTATATTGCAGTGTAAAAATAAAGCAGCCAGTATTTTCCCTGCACAGAAACAAAATAACTCACCCAAATCTACAGTAAATCTATCTGCACTTGTTACGTCTGCCCCCCCCCTGCAGTGCATATGTTTTTTTTCCATTTGAGAAGGAATTTGCCTTTGCGAGTGAACCAGAATAAGGGACAATATCCGATGGTGCGGCAAATGGTGATTATATGTAGATTCACGCCACCCTCCATGGTTGTCCTTTTACAAAAAAATAGCGGCAAAAGTCACTTTTGCTACCGCTATCTACATACCTAGTAAAATAGTAACACAGTAATTAACCCTAAAAAAAGACGTTAGTCCATCGAGTTCAACCTATCTGACTTGTGACTTGGGTAAGTCATATCTATAAAATTCCCTTAGTGGCCAACAATGCATCCAGTTTTGATTTAAATTCTTAACAGTAGTTGCTGTAACCACCCGCACCGGCAATGTGTTCCAGAATTTTACTGCTCTAATGATGAAGAATCCTCTTCTTAATTCAGTATGGAATTTCTTTCGCCCTTCTCTGTACCTGTTCCAATTCATTTATGTCCTTTTTAAGGTGTGGTGCCCAGAACTGAACACAGGATTCCAAGTGTGGTTTCACCAATGCCTTCCAAAGAGGCACTATCACATTGGCATCCCTTGGATCCATTCCCCTTTTACTGCATGCCAGTGTCCGGTTTGCTTTTGCTGCTGCACTTGAGCATTGTGCACTATCATCCAATTTTTCATCTATGATGACCCCCAAGTCCTTCTCTACAGCAGAATTCCCTATAATAACTCCATGTAGCCTATAAGTAGCTTGTTCATTTTTGTTCCCATAATGAATTACATTTTTTCAACGTTAAACTGCATTTTCCACCTTTCCCGTTTATTTAAGTAACTTTGTAGTGTTTCCACATTGTCTCCTGAGTTAATTTCCTTAATCAATTTTGTGTCATCCGCAAATATTTTAATATTACACACTATGGGGTTTATTCTAGTTCATTCTTTCTGACAAAATCCTTCTTAGATGGACAAAACCATGTGCACTGCAGGGGGGCAGATGTAACATGTGCAGAGAGAATTAGATTTGGGTGAGTTTTTTTGTTTCTGTGCAGGGAAAATACTGACTGCATGATTTTACACTGCAATATAGATCTCACTTTGAAGTAAAACCCCACCCAAATCTAATTCTCTCTGCACAAGTTACATCTGCCCCACCCGCAGTGCACATGTTTTTTTCCATCTAAGAAGGATTTTGTCAGAAAGAATGAACTAGAATAACCCCCTATGTCACTTCTAATGGGCCAGATTCTCTAAGCTTCACAAGTGATAAAATAGAGAGTGATAAACAACCAGCCAATCAGCTCCTGTCTGCCATGTCACAGACGGTGTTTGAAAAGTGGAAGACAGGAGCTGATTGGCTGGCTGTTTATCACTCTCTATTTTATCACTTTTGAAGCTTAGAGAATCCGGCCCAATATCATTAATGAATATATTAAACAAGGTGGGTCCCAATATTGAACCTTGCGGGACTCCACTTTGGACCTTACCCCAGCTGGAATGTATGCCATTTACCACCACTCTCTGTCCCCGATTGAAACACCCCAAAATGCAGTTGGCGCTCCCCTTTTTCCATGCATGAAATTTACATTTAACCGGTTCTTCATATCATTTTACACAAGTTATGAAAGCAATTACTGCACAAATAAAACATCATGCTCCAAATATGTAAAGAAAATGTTTTATATAAAGTGTTAAATACCACCACCGTAATTAATATGCTTTACATTAGTTGGTGCTCATTGCAAGGCTAATCCGCCATATTACCCAACTGTAAATTCCTCTTGCTGTTAAAACGTACTATGTACAAGACTGCAGTAGTCACTGGGATAGTGTGCATAACAGGACTACACCATGGGCACAGCTGCAGACATGTGAAATAAAAAAAAAATACATCAATTTTATTTCTTTTAAAATAAATACTGCATAATGATACTTATGTACAAATCTTATATACGGTCTTGTTCTCCCTATAAAAATTAGAAAGAAAAAAATGCATCTTGGGATTTTTTATTTTCAGAAAATAACATATTACACTGCATTTTCAATACCAGAAATTGTTTTTTATTATTAATGACATGATGATACTGTAGATGGTACTTTTATTTTTATATATATATAATATATATATATTATATATATGTATAATCTTTTTTTTTTAATTTTATTTTTGTTTAAATTATCATTTTGCTGGTTCACAACCATTTAAAATCGCTTTGATAAACAGTGTTATCAACTTCATAATTAATATAATATTTAGTAATCTATCTACTGCATGGAAAAACAATTATATAAATTAAAAAGAAAGGCAATTATGATCAATAGGGAAATGCTTTATTTTCCTTACTAGCCAATTTGTAAAGTTGGGTATTAAAATATACTGACGAATAATGTCTATTAAAAATATTTTTTTCATGAGCTATCATAATGAAATAATAAATTTTGTCAATGCTTTCTATATGTGCTCGCGGATGTGTATATTCATATAAACACAATTATATGCATAAACACATATAAATGTTTCGATACACCTTTGTGTATATATTTATATACGCAAACTCACATGTAAGGTATACGTTTGCATATAAACAACTTACAGGTGGTAAGAAAACTTTGGCTCCCAAACAATTGTGAAAGTATAAGTTACGACAAGCCACACCACCCTGGGCATGCTGGAACTTATAGTTCCATAAAAGCTGGAGAGTTACGGGCTACCCAAGACTGATTTTGGGAATCCAGAAGATAAGGAGAGAAAAAAAAGGCAATGTCGTATTTCACTTGTATGAAATAGTGAGACATATATTTATGCTTTAACTTTCAAGATGCAATACCTTCAACACACCCAAACACATATTTTTGGTTTGTACCTTAGGGGGATTGAAAGGGAACAAGCAGAGATGCCCACACGGCTCAACAGTTGCGCTCGGGAGCGCAAATATGGCAGCCAGAGCCCTGTGGGTAAGTTAGTGTTTTTTTTTTAAGAAAAACAAAAAGTTTAGAGACTGGTATCACTATTTTCGCTTAAACAATACAGTTCATTTAAAGGAAAGTGCCTTTAGAGGGGGCACGTGCTTAGGCCGAAGCGGCCAAAACACCAGGCGAACTGTCCACTGTAACAAAGCTCTTGAAAAGTTTGACCTCTGTAATGCTGAAAAATTAAACAGCAATTAAAAACGTCACCTGGTATGATAAAGATCTCTGACAAAGTGCAAAAAGGGCGCTCATTCTTTAAAAATAGTGGATACTATAACGCCTCATGATAGGAATTTCAGTTGAACCCTCAAGATAACATTGCTGGGTGCTGACAAAGAATTTAAGAGGTCTGAAAATAGCCACATTTATTGTTTTTTTTTCTCCATTAAGACTCAGTTTGATGGTGAAAAAAAAATTAGTTACTGTACCATGCACTGTACAAGATATTGCAAAAAAGTTCAAATATCTTCTATATCAAAGACATGCTGATTTACCGTAGGTTCTCTGAAGCCATGTTGCAAAATACTTTTTTCAACATGCTTGAAATAAAGAAACATTTGCTATGCAATGGGCTCCAGGAGGCTAGCCTCTCCTGAACTTGCCAGGTCAAACAATGTTTTTAGTTTTTTGTTAAAGAATTCAAGAATGCAGGGGAAAAAGTCTGCAAAACTTTTTCAAAAAATGGGGAGGGGGAGGAGCAGTCACAGCACACGGGGGAGTAAATGTGTGCGCCGCGGACAAACCTGAAAGAATGGATTCAGAAAAGAGGTCCAGGAAATACGTGGGAATGAAAGACACAATGCAAAAATAGTGACTAGTGAGAGAACAGATAATAGACATGTACAATTTGCACATAATGTTAAACTTTACAAGGCTTTTACCTTTTACATTTAAATAAATTGTATATGTTACATTTATTTCTTGTCACAAAGAGAATTTTAAATATTTGCTAGAAAGAATTTTTTTTATTTGTTGTTTTTGTATGCGTCTGCAAAAACACAGACCATGATTGGTTTTTAAGAACGATGAACGTGGTTTGTCTTTGTTTCACGCCGTTGCATTCTCTTCCCCTTTATTTTTTTAAAACCATGCACTAGTGAAATTTGTTTTCTTAAAAAGAATATAAATTGTTGAAAATGGCTGTTATCTTTTTGCTCATTTTTTATTTTTTGCAAGTTGCAGCCCAAAGAAAATATTTTTTTTGTGTTCACTTAGATCCGTGTCCATGCAAACTGAAATAAAAATTAAAATTGAATTTTACTTTTCTTAAGTACTGAATAACCACAGAAAAATCTTCCCCAGAGAAATAATCAAAGATTGGATTCCTTTTATGTTTTATGCTAAGCGAACTTTTTTTTCGGACGCTGGGCCTATGTGATTTCTCACAACGATCGCCCTTTATAACACTGGTGTTTTTTCTTCCACTGTCTTCCACTGTCTCGTACTTTACTGATTCGTTTACAAAGAGCTCTTTCTTGGGGGTTCCCAGTCCTTGGGGGCAAATACAAAAAGAAAACTTTGCAACAATATGATATGCCATTGAAGGTGACTTTTGTTGCATGAAATATTTCTTTTTTTTTATTGTCAGTAATCCATGGCTTCAGATTCAGCTAGAACTGAGCTTCACTGGTCTCCAAACCCGTTGGTTAGCTCCACTCCTTCACCTGAGAACCTTCTATAGCGCACAATGTGTGCGACTTCCACTGAGAATGCAGGATCGCTTGGTATCCCTAGAAACAGGCTCAGAAGACACAACATTAAGCATGCAGTGTTTACCAGGGTGCGCGACCTGTCATATTTTGTTTTGTTGTCATATTGTTTTGTTTATTTTTTGAAACGCTGGTTGCAGAGTCAACAGTTTTTCACAGGGGCTATGACCGAGCATATGAATGTCCTGTTGAACTGTCAAGAGATGACTGGGATGCTCTTCTGGTTAGAGGAGCTAACGTTGGGTCTACTAGAGAGGAAGGGGGGAAAAGTTTAAACCATCCAATCACCATGTTGGAAAGGTCCAGTTCGTCTAAAAGTATCTGTGCCACACCCATAAAAGACTTATGATCCATGCGTCCATAGTCTCCCCAAACAATTATCTGATGAAATAAAACAAGAGAGGAAATAGTATTAGGTTCACCGGTCAATGCTAAAGCAAACTCTAACATAATTCAATAGAATTGGTAAAAAAAAAAATGTACGCGACTAATTGGTTAACACTCACCGGGTTTCCATATTTATTTTTTTGCTAAATAATATGTAGTAAATACTTCACTTAAATAAGAACTGCAAATTCACAGAAAATATCCATATACTGCCATCCTGCATGAGTATTGCACGTGATAGTCCCCCATGATTCTGCAACAGTCAAATTCCCTTTACGCCTCTTGGGTTGAGACCACTGATAGCATGAAGTGGCAATAATGCAATCAGTGCACTTGATACAAGAGACACCCATGCAGAAGAGCCCACATCTTACGTAAGGAAGTGACCATACCTAGAAAGCCAAGGCATAAGTATCTGACCAATGCCAGTCAACCCACCAATACCATCTCCCATTATTTTGCCAATTGTTAAGTCATATTGGGGCAGATGTATTAAGTCTTAACAAGAGATTGATTCAAGGGTGATAAAGAGAGATAAACGTCCAGCCAATCACCTGCTAACTGCCATGTTACAGGCTGTGTTTGAAAAAAGTCAGTAAGGAGCTGATTGGCTGGACGTTTATCTCTCTTTATCACCCTTTCATTTATCTCTTGTTGAGGCTTAATACATCTGCCCCATTGTTATGCATGGCATCCGTTTAAATATACTTGGAAAGTTCAAGTCTGTCTTGGGCTGCTTGATAAGATAGACCTTAAAATATATTTTTCTGTTGGTTCACACCAAAATCATCCCTGTAACATCTATGGAAAGATAAATCCAGGCCAAATGTCTTGGGCTTTGGCCTTCAACTATAATGCTAGCTTAATGGAATGGCCGGATGATTCATTCATATCCCCAAACTGATTATAAGGTTTTTTTTTTTAAATAATTATAGCAAATTCTTCTTTTGCTAGTTATGGCGGAAACAGAAGAGAAGTTGTTGCCTTATTAATTATGTTTATTTGAAAAGAATCCAGCGGATTAGAAGACGCTATGTTAACTCATTACCATTCAATAACATTTCCCAATTAAGGAAGACCCATCTTAACACCCATCTATAAAGGAACACTTATCCTTCCCCTCTGCCAGCATGAGTGATGCACTTCCAGCAATGCACTGTTCTGTAAATGCCATAGTCTCAGTACTGCAGATTGTGGGCAATCAATCTCATAATTAACACAGATTGAGTTATTTATTTCAGACAGTACTGGTTTAGAATCTAACCATTCCAGTGGACATACAATGTCAGCTCATACGGGAGAACCCAGTTGCAATAGATAGCTGGAAGAAGCAGCCACAATTGCAGTTAGAAAAAGTCATGTACGTAATGTAGAGGCTTATTCGGAAAGATCTTCTGCATTAATGGAGATCTATCATAATATCAAACAAGGTTGCATTTGCAAAGATATTACATTAGCCCACTCTGGGGTCTATTCACAGAGCAGTGAGAAGAGTAAATAAGTGAGCCAGTGTCCATGGCAACCAATCATCTGCTATGTATAATTTTAATAGAATGCAGTTGATATATGTTACTTCAAAGCCGATTGATTGAAATGGGCAACTTCTCCACTGACTCACTTCAACACTCTTTTCTTTGCTTCATGATTAGACCAATATAGGTCAACCTTGTGCACTTTAAAAGGCATCCCCTGGTTATTAATGGAACATAGGAAACATTCATTTGTAAACAAAATAAAAGTGAACATAATAATTAACGTATTTATTATAATTGAACATATGTATTCTTCAGGTTTGGAATAGTGAATTACAAGCCTGTAGTAAAGCATCTCCCACTCTGCAAAAGAGAACAGCAGGGTGCCTCAATAAATACTGTGGGAGCCTTGTATGGGGGTTGTGAGGCCTTGGCGGGGCACCCATGGCAGTCCCACCACACTTTTATTACAATGCATTTTACTCATAGAAAAAAAACCTTTACCTGTAAAACTTTTCCTTGCGGTGATTCTTCAAAAGATAACAGTTGCTGGTATAAAGGCTCCAGCGTTTTTCTTGCTACCTTTGTTTTCTTTTTGGCTATGCAGGATCCATTTTCTATGAGATATACTTTTACATACGGAGCTACAGGGGGGAGAAAAATAGAAGGTTGAGTTAGGCACAGCAGGAACTATGGATTTATCTGCTTAATATATTGTATATAAATGAGCATCTTTATATTAAGAAACGAAGTAATACTATACATATTCAAATGTCATGCTGGATAACAATTTAAATAATTACATTATCATCATTTTAAATTTCCAGTTGGTGGTACAAAATAAATGATATGATATTGAGTGGTTAGCCTTACACATGTTAAACATACAGGAGGATGAATGGGGCGATTATCTTGGCAACAAATAACTAAGCCAATGAATTACAGATCATTATAATCAATTTGGAGAGGGTATTTCATTAGGTTGTTTTACAGCTGTCAGTTTGCATTCTTAATTTATAATGGTTAATTCTGGATCAATAAAAATTATAAATGTAGCCCTATAAGTCTGCAACAATTTCTTTTATGAGAATTTTATTGGGGTGTATGGTTTCTCTCCCTGGGACTCAAACTCCAACTCGGGCCTTGAGTCCCAGGGAGAGAAACCATACACCCCAACTACGTGTCTACAGGTGGACGGTAACCCAATTCATTGTTTGCATTTGCACTTTATATGGTCCTGACCCCAGGCATAATAGGAACGGACAGTCCCACATTGCGATTTGATCCCCTTCGAATAGCCCTTTGCATTTATACCAGCAATTCTTTGGTCTTATTATTGAATAAAATGTATTGTTTTTAAATTGTACAATCAGTCCAATCCTTACCATTAATTTTATGTTATTTTAACCCAATTTTATTCATTTTTTAGCCAGCGCTGCTACCCTTCTAATTTCCTTTATGACACAGAATTATTTTTAACGGTCTTCGTTTTTTGAAATGTGTCTTTCCTAAGAGTAACAATGATGTCATAAGGAATGGAATAAAGAATAGATACAATGTTCTGGCTATACCTATTAAAAATATATATATACTGTAGCTAAAATGTAATCTAGAGCAGTGGTTTCCAAACATGGTCGTCAAGAACCCCCAACAGCTCACGTTTTTGCAGGTCACCTGGCAGGTGCACAGGTGCACTCATTACTTACTAACACATTTTGAAAGATCCACAAGTAGTGCTAATGAGTTCTCTTGTGATTCTGTCAGGAGGGGTACTGAGGATCTAGAGCAGGGGTAGCCAACTCCAGTCCTCGAGAGCTACCATCAGTTTTCCAGGTCTCCTCACAGAATCACAAGTGAAGTATTTAGCTCTACCTGTGGATCTTTTAAAATGTGTTAGTCAGTAATGAGTTCAGCTGTATCCCTGCGAGGTGAGCTGGAAAACGTGAACTGTTGGTAGCTCTCGAGGACTGGAGTTGGCTACCCCTGATCGAGATGGTAAATTTACTTAACTTTGAGTTTTGGAATCCCCAGGCTTAATTCCCAGCGGGTTTGTATGGCGAAGGATGGCTTTTTTTCTCGCTGAAAACAAGCCATCCTCGCCGTCAAACCCACTTGCCATCCCTCGTTGTATTCAATGTAATGGAGAAATCCCTTAAACGGTGAGGTTCGCCGCAAATGCAGTGAGTCTGCTGCATTTTGTTGTGAGCCCCGCTATTTTAATGGCCACACTCGCCATATCCACCTCGTAAAAATGAATCAGCGAGGTGGAAACGGCGAGTGAAGGGGAGGGTGTCGAATACTCTCCACCGTATCTCTCTTTCAGGGTCATTGAATACCCCTCCAAGGTGTGAACGGGGGTTAAAGAAACCCTGTGTTTTGTGTCCAAGTTCCAAGCCAGGATAAAGGCAGGGTTTATGCCTAAAAGGGGGCTGATTGGTATCAGGATGCAACAAGAACTCTGCAACTGATTTCCATCAATCATTAAGGTCTCGGAATCGCCCTGATCTCACCCCGGGGAGAAATGCTCATGTAAATGGGGACAGTAATCCAAGTGTAAGTAATATATTTTAGCATGAAACAATGGAGGGATGGCTGAATTGAGATTTGGTGAACAAGTAAACCTCTCACCTGGCAGTGTCTTTGACCCTGGTTTTACAACAAGACCACGTGCACGTATAACTTCTACTTCCAATTGGCCTTTCTTGTCCACCATTCCAACCTGGATATCACCTACAGGATAGAAGCAAGAGACAGGAATGATTAAAATAGTATATTTACTGTTCAGCACTATACATTCACCCTTGTAAATAGAGAATATCATATATATATATATATATATATATATATATATATATATATATATATATATATATATATTTATCCAATGATCCCTGGCACTATGGTGTAGCCCATTCAGACAGGGCAATCCTGCTCCGAGTGCCCTTCCCATTATTATATAACCTCCTCCTTCCCCCACCACTGACACCAGGGGGGGAATTTACTAAAGGTGCCCCCATCCACTACTGCGATGTATGGGCCACCCGACCCCGAGCCCCCCGGGAAGGTCGCATGCTTTCCTTTCACATACGATATATCGCATGGGACCGCGTTCGCCCAGAATGTAGACATATAGACAGCAGAAAGGGTTGGAATGCTTTTTCTTACAATGTACTGTAACTGATACCTACTGTATACTGGAAATGTGCATTAATAGTTTGAATTACAATGTTTAGTAAAGTATTGATGAATAATTCCTTCTTCACAGAAACGCAATTCTGAATAATCTGCAAAATAATGGGCCCTTTTTTTAGGCCTAATTTTTTTTTCATGGCCCAAATTGCCAGTGCGGGTTATCAGTGACATCACAATGGGTTTGCTGGCCACACAAAAGTGCCGGCTCCGTCTCAGTGACAGGAGCCGGTTACTGCACAGTGACATTACATGCAGCACGCGGCTCCTGTCACAGTGCAGAAGCCGGCTCTGCAGACAAGGCAAACTCCCCCAGAGTTACGCAAACAGGGTTTGAGACACTTAGCCATGCCTCTTCAGCAAAGCCACACCCACCCACAAAGCCACACCCCTTTTAGCGGCCACTTCAATGGGTGAAGGAGGGGGTAAGTGATGCCACTGCTGGTTGTAATAGTTCTCAGCTCGATAAGGACCGTGTGACTTATTCATATAAAATCAGGGATGGATGATGAAACAGGTTGCATTGTGGCATTTATATTCTAAGAACAATGATAACATACCCATGGAAGGTGTTGCTAAGGTCTGTCGTCCAACTAATTGTGCAGGCCCGAGTCCATCCAGGAAATCACTGAACTGGCTGTCAGACCCCAACCGTACCCCAGGAAATATTAGGCTGTGGAGGAAAAACATGACATTTACTGTATTACAGGGTTTGGGGTTTGAGTTCAAGAAGATGGTTTAAAAATTCGACCTAACAATTCTAATAACAATAATGTGCTCCAATAAGGGCATCTTAGCGTACAGACACACTGACCAATTGTCCTGGGCTTCTCAATTCTAGGGGCCCTTTGAGCAAGTGTGGTAACATGGCTATATTCAATGCTGTCAGCAAGCCCCTGATGGTGAGCAGTGCCGATGGCTCGCCATCAGAGTATTTAACAACGTCCCCTTCACTCACTGTTTCCACCTCACTGGTTCTTTTCAGCAAGGTGGAGATGGCAAGTACGGCCATCCAAACGGTGAGGTTCGCCACAAAATGTAGCGGGAACACTGAATACGGCGTGGGGGGGTTGGACGGTGAGGATGGCTTTTTCTCACCAAAAAAAGTCATCCTCGCCGTACAAACCCCCCTCGCCGTCCGCACTGAATGTACCCCATTATCAGAGTGGCCAGGCTGCCTTCGCTACCTGCCTTGCAGCCTCCAGCCAGACAGTGAACAGCTGCCAGAATGCTGATTGGTAGATGACTGGATCTATCAACCAATCAGAGTGCTGACAGCCATTCACTGTATGGAAGCCATTGGAGACATGGTACAGACCTGCAGGAGGAGCATGCTATGATTTTTATACTGCCGGGTTCTCACATCTACCAGATCTTTAGACTTACTTTCCCTCCGAGCTGTAACTGTTCATACTTCCATCATTAGACTCCCGACTCGCCTGTCTAGTCATCCAATTCCTCATCTCTACTGCCAGTCCCGTTTCCGTGCTCCTCTGTATCGTGCTTTTCAACTTCTTGCCCCCAACTTCTGAAACAAAGAATAACATTAAGAAATAAATGTTTTACTTGCAGTGAGATCACAGCATTGCCTTACCCAATTGGTCTGCATCTTAGCATTTGCAGACTGTGCAGTAAATTTACTAAGATGGGAGTCCTATTGAAGATGGGATGTTGCCCATAGCAACCAATCAAAATCGATCTATTATCTTCTAGGAGGTGCTAAATAAACAGGAAGTAGAATGGGTACTTGTTTCCTAGCACGGCCACAATCGCGGGCATCAGGTGTAATTTTTAATGGTCTGCGACGCGACCGACGCGATGCCCCCGATTTTCCTATTGAAATGCATTGAAAACAGTCAAAATCGCGTCGGTCGCGTCGTATGCGGCTAAAAAAGGCTTAAATGGTCCAGACGCGATGCCCCCGATTTCCCATAGGAAACAATGTTAAATGCCTCAATTTACCCGCGATGCCCCCGATTTCCCATAGGAGACAATGTTAAATGCCTCAATTTCACCAAATTATCATAGTGAACAATGGTAAATGGGCCAGAAACCCCCAAAAACACCCCTGAACAGTGAAATGTCCCCCCAAAAGTAGTTTACGCCACCCCACGATCAACGCAAACCCAAAGCGCGGCGAGCGCAGCGAGCCCGCGAGGGGCGGCGGTACGCGTCCTTTGACCTTTTCATACCCCACTATCCACGTCGGCGTGGAGTTGAGAATAGAATAGTGTGGCGAGCGCAGCGAGCCACCGAGCCCGAAGCGTGGCGAGCCCCGCGAGGGGACGCAGATACCTTCACAGGTAAACGCGTCCCTTCGCGGGCTTCACAGGTATCCGCGTCCCCTCGCGGGGTTTGCTGCGCTCGCCACGCTTCGGGCTCGGTGGCTCGCTGCGCTCGCCACACTATTCTGTTCTCAACTCCACGCCGACGTGAATAGTGGGGGTATGAAAAGGCAAACTACTTTTGGGGGGACATTTCACTGTTCATGGGGTGTTTTGGGGGGTTTCTGGCCCATTTACCATTGTTCCCTATGATGATTTGGGTAAATTGAGCCATTTAACATTGTTTCCTATGGGAAATCGGGGGCATCGCGGGTAAATTGAGCCATTTAACATTGTTCCCTATGGGAAATCGCGGGCATCGCGTCGGTACCATCGCACCCGATTTTTTAGTACATGCGATGGCCGCGATTTTTACTCACGATGCCCACGATCATGATCGTTGTGGCCGTGCTAGGAAACAAGTACCGTAGAATGTGATTGGTTACTATAGGTTTCTTCACTAGAACTCCCATCTTAGTAAATGTATCCTGTGAATATTATTACATACATCATATTACAAGCGTGTTATACAGGGACAGATAAAATGGCTGCCATGGAAGTTTGTTTCTACAATTCCATATTTCAAAACAGAACAGAAAAGCTGATTTGTCGCTGATAACAATGGATCGGAAACAGCACGATGGTAGATGAACATATTATATAACCAGACTCATATCTACAGTAATCGCTCTGTACCAGAAGACGGAATAGGATTTGTGATGGACAGGAATCAATTATCATTTCATTTCAGGATATGTTTTAGGACACTGCTTCTGGTTACCCTCTGAGGTGAAGTACCACCAGTGGGTTACAATGTGTGTCTCAGCCTACATCTGCTATCCCCTATGCAGAATACATGGTCCCAATGTCTCAGATCCCACGCCCCACAATATGGTTAAGCAATTATTGAGGGATCTGCGGCCACTGCCGTCTGTCTGTACGCAGTTGTTTGAAACTGGGAACCTGCCGGTGGGCATCGTAATACATTTCCCGGCAGCTCCGGCATTAGCATCGTGACACACAGTTACTGCATACAAACTCACAGCTGTGAATGCATTAGCGTGTACCTCAGCCCAATGCCCCTATAACAAGAGACATGGAAACAGGTGTCCAGAAGGACATTTGTGCTCCAACAAAATGGCAGCTGCATTTCATGTTGGAAGGAAATGTTAACAAAATGGGGGAGGGGGATACATTACGCAAAAATATATGCAAAGCAGAATATGCCAGACACTGTGATTTGTACAGCAATACAGTAAGGATGTAGACCTGACGGATACACAGTGACAGCAACACCACAAGAGAGATACACAGGGACAGCAGCAGCACCACCTGAGAAATACAGTGACAGCAGCACCACCACCACCTGAGATATAGTGACAGCAGCAGCACCACCTGAGAGATATAGTGACAGCAGCACCACCACCTGAGAGATACAGTGACAGCAGCAGCACCACCTGAGAGATACAGTGACAGCAGCACCACCTCCTGAGAGATACAGTGACAGCAGCAGCACCACCTGAGAGATACACAGCGACAGCAGCGCCACCTGAGAGATATACAGTGACAGCAGTGCCACCTGAGAGATACACAGTGAGAGCAGCATCGCCTGAGAGATACACAGTGAGAGCAGCACCGCCTGAGAGATACACAGTGACAGCAGCACCGCCTGAGGGATACACAGTGAGAGCAGCACCACCTGAGAGATACACAGTGACAGCAGCACCGCCTGAGAGATACACAGTGACAGCAGCACCGCCTGAGAGATACACAGTGACAGCAGCACCGCCTGAGAGATACACAGTGACAGCAGCACCACCTGAGAGATACACAGTGACAGCAGCACCGCCTGAGAGATACACAGTGACAGCACCACCACCTGAGGGATACACAGACAGCAGCACCGCCTGAGAGATACACAGTGACAGCAGCACCGCCTGAGAGATACACAGTGACAGCAGCACCACCTGAGGGATACACAGACAGCAGCACTGCCTGAGAGATACACAGACAGCAGCACCGCCTGAGAGATACACAGTGACAGCAGCACCGCCTGAGGGATACACAGTGACAGCAGCACCGCCTGAGAGATACACAGTGACAGCAGCACCACCTGAGGGATACACAGACAGCAGCACCACCTGAGAGATACAGTGACAGCAGCACCACCTGAGAGATACACAGTGAGAGTAGCACCGCCTGAGAGATACACAGTGACAGCAGCACCGCCTGAGAGATACACAGTGACAGCAGCACCGCCTGAGATACACAGTGACAGCAGAACCGCCTGAGAGATACACCGTGACAGCAGCACCACCTGAGAGATACACTGTGACAGCAGCACCGCCTGAGAGATACACAGTGACAGCAGCACCACCTGAGAGATACACAGTGACAGCAGCACCGCCTGAGATACACAGTGACAGCAGCATCACCTGAGAGATACACAGTGAAAGCAGCACCGCCTGAGAGATACACAGCGACAGCAGCACCACCTGAGAGATACACAGTGACAGCAGCACCACCTGAGGGATACACAGACAGCAGCACCGCCTGAGAGATACACAGTGACAGCAGCATCACCTGAGAGATACACAGTGACAGCAGCACCGCCTGAGAGATACACAGTGAGAGCAGCATCGCCTGAGAGATACACAGTGACAGCAGCATCACCTGAGAGATACACAGACAGCAGCATCGCCTGAGAGATACAGTGACAGCAGAACCGCCTGAGAGATACACAGTGACAGCAGCACCGCCTGAGAGATACACTGTGACAGCAGCATCACCTAAGAGATACACAGTGACAGCAGCACCGCCTGAGAGATACAGTGACAGCAGCACCGCCTGAGAGATACACAGTGACAGCAGCACCACCTGAGGGATACACAGTGAGAGCAGCACCACCTGAGAGATACACAGTGACAGCAGCACCACCAGAGGGATACACAGACAGCAGCATCGCCTGAGAGATACACAGTGACAGCAGCATCACCTGAGAGATACACAGACAGCAGCACCACCTGAGAGATACAGTGACAGCAGCACCGCCTGAGAGATACACAGTGACAGCAGCACCACCTGAGGGATACACAGACAGCAGCACCACCTGAGAGATACAGTGACAGCAGCACCGCCTGAGAGATACACAGTGACAGCAGCACCGCCTGAGAGATACACAGTGAGAGCAGCACCACCTGAGAGATACACAGTGAGAGCAGCACCACCTGAGAGATACACAGTGACAGCAGCACCGCCTGAGAGATACACAGTGACAGCAGCACCACCTGAGGGATACACAGACAGCAGCACCACCTGAGAGATACAGTGACAGCAGCACCGCCTGAGAGATACACAGTGACAGCAGCACCACCTGAGAGATACACAGTGAGAGCAGCACCACCTGAGAGATACACAGTGACAGCAGCACCGCCTGAGGGATACACAGTGACAGCAGCACCGCCTGAGAGATACACAGACAGCAGCACCACCTGAGAGATACACAGTGACAGCAGCACCGCCTGAGAGATACACAGTGACAGCAGGTGTGATGACCTCAGGCATTAGCATTATTAGCCTATCACAGGAAGCTGGTAATAGCGCAATCACCGCGCAGGAAGACATACGGACACTCATATGAATGGGAGAAAGATGTGCAATTTACTTCCATAATGTTAATGGTATGAGACGCACAATGGCTCCGCGCTGCGGAACAGAACACTGCTGTCTGTAATCACACATTCTCGGTAATAAGATAATGACTCGGTGACCTTTAACGTTGAAATCATTACTCACAATTGTATTTGCCACTTTACAAGTTCAATCCTGCGGTAGAGTCTACACAGAACGACACAACTACAGAGCTGAAGGCCAGACACATGAGCGGAACTGTAGGACTTATCTCTGTAAGGGCGGGATTTATCAACACTTACCGCATCGCTGACATCCTGTTTCCGCATCCGCAGTGCCTTCTCTTATGTACTAATAAAGTTTTGCGTTCTAAAAAAAAAAAAACTCCGCCTGTCTAAACTATCGCAGAGCTTCCGACGCGGCTGACACTTGCATTGGGTCCAATGTAAGTTGAAGCGCTGTGGAATGTATTAACATTCGTTGCGCTCTGATCAGCCCTGTTTTTTTTCCGCCAAGTTTGAGTGGCGTTATAGCCGGTTTTGCCCGTGATCCCTGCCACCCAATACAGCAGCCGGCAGACCCAGCACTCATCTCTCACCCCAGCAATGCCCAGCTCCATTTCCAGGGGTTCCGGCATCAGACTCGGCAGGAGACAGTGGGGTCCAGCAGCTCCATGGCAGGTGGAGGGTGCTGGAGGAGAATCGCCGGGGATGAGGGAGCAGCGCCCGGTACACGGGATGGTGTAATGGCCGGACACCCCCGGATCTCCTCTCTGCACAGCGCGGGTCACATCTGCAAAGTTCTCTCTGAAGAGAACATTAAATTAAAAGCAGGAACACTTGCCCGTCCCCATTGCGCATGCGCATAATGATAAAAAAATCACGAAAAAATAACGCAGGCGAGCTCAGTTAACGCAGCCCATTGAAATTAAAAAAATAATAGTACATGATGTGGAAACTTACGGAAAACGGCTGCGAAACGGGCACGAAAAAAAAATAGGTAAGCAAACTTTACACTCACGAATATTGATACATCCCGGCCCCACTGACAATACAGCACTGTAATGTGCATTGCAATTAATGCGGTAAACCATATTTATATGTCATAACGTCGTACAAGGGGAGCAGCTAGTACAGTACAAGTAGACCTTATTGCTGCGGCCGGACGATTATCAATAGACTGCGCATGCAAACTAGTCTAAGACACTGGTGGAACTGCGCAGCAGAGAGAGCACTGGTCTCTATGCGGTGCCACCTACACCGGCGTCTCTAGGTACATCATTTGTGCAGCAAGCCTATATAGACAGCACAGAGACTAATGGGTCACGCCGTGTCCTTGGCAGGCGTCTCTTATTACTACATCCTTTTTGGAACGCAGTGAGAGTGCTCTTTCAGATATACCGATATAATTTATAGGTGCATTGGTCGTTTCAATTAAAATAAAATCTTAAAATTAAAATAAGTGGTGCAATGCGAAATAAAGTGTCTTTAGTCGCTGGAAGCCAAAAATTCTTAATGTGACAAACTGTATATTATGAGTTATAACAGAAAATCCTCCGCAGTAATCCTGCGCCAGTCTGATCCGCAGTCAGTGTGATAGTGACTGGGCAGTCAGGGTAAGTATGGGAAGACAGATCATGGGACGTAGGCCAGCAAGCTTACAGAGCAGCTCCCATGCCGCATCGTCACCGCCGCCCCCGACCGACAGTGCAGGTCGGGGAGGGCGTCTGCACAGAAGTCCTGCATGCGCAGGACACAAACATAGGTCCCCCCGTGCGAACGTGCGGGGTACTGAATGATTCAGAATCAACCCCATAGTGTACAATGACTAGAAGGTACCAGGGATGCAAGGCCGGAATTTAATGTAAACCTCAGATATTGCTCCTATTAATACATTTAGCAGGATGGGAAGTAGGAGCCATGGGGGCCTATAAACTACCTAATAGGATTCACAATATTCAGACGGTTGGTTGTACATTATTATCAGACTAACTAGTTAAAAGCCAGTCAAAATGGCGGCTTCTGCAAAGTACTTTTACTTTGAGCTGTGACAGTTTTTACTTTCAACTTTGAGCTGTGACAGTGTTAGCCAATAAGCTCTCCACCTTACCCACAGTCCCTATCTGCTCCTACCTCCAATTTCTGTCTTCATAGCCCCCTCTCTCCATACCCAGCAAGTTCGAAACAGATTAGTGTCCCTGCAAACATTCACTTTCTGTTATAACATATTTTAGCACACAAAGGAGTAATTTGTCCCGTAGAGTGGTCACTGGTGGTGCTTCACCTAATATATATCCAATAATCCATTCACCATAGGAAAAAAAAACGCCAGAATGAATATTTTTGTGTTATTTAAAAAATACAAAATGCTCGTTTAAGCCATGTCAATAATAGAATTTGCAACCTGAAGGCAATGTCCAACGTTTTGATCCCGGTGGGACCTTCGTCAAGGAACAGGCATCAGATGCTAATGTAGTCAGCAGCAAACAAAGTTTTTCGAAGCAAAGGCTTCGAAAGCTAGTCTGCTACCTTCGGTGTTTGTGCATGTGTGAGAAAAAGATGTAGTTCCACTCTCTACCAGCAGATGGCAGTGTTTCGGAGATTCATGGACACTAGACATATACAGGGTTCGTATAAAAAGTAAAGAGACCTATTTTTTCTGACGCGACTCCGTGCATGCTCCAGGTGGGTTCGATGGAGGGGGAAGTCAGCTTCAACACGCTCCGAGTCCCAGTCGCCTACGAGCTTCCGTGCGGTTTTAGTGGTCTCCTGTCCCTAGGCTTAGTTAAAACTTAAAAATACAACATTCTATTGAACAGCGCTACGCCATTACATTCTGTGTGGGATTCGGAAAATCGGCTATGGAGACGTTAGCCATGATCCAGAGAGTGTTCGGGAGTGAAAGCCTATCAAAAGCTGCTGTTTTACGACAATGCACCAAGCCACACCAGCTTCGTAGCCAACGAATACATGGCCCGGAATGGAATCGCAATGCTTCCCCAGCCCCCCTACAATCCCGATCTGGCCCCGGCTGACTTTTACCCCGAGTGAAGACGGCCCACAAACGGCACCGCCATGAGACCATAGCAGAGGTCAAAGCGTCTTAGACGCGCTGCTTGAAGGACGTTCCAGAAAAGTACTTCCAGGGCGCCTTCCAAGCGCGGACAAGTGCCTCTTTGGCAGAAGTGTGTCGACTCACAAGGGTTTTATTTCGAAGAATTTTAATTGTTTGTAGCGATATTTTTTCACTTATTTTTCATACAAACCCAGTATATAGATCACAGTGGCCACACCACGGGAGGTTTTGCAGCCACCTGTATTACCCAAAAGCAGAGGTTTGGGACAGAGATGAGTGAGATCATCTTTAGTGCTCAGAAAGCATTTGCCGTGTTCCACATACAGACACAATAATTGTCAGGTTTCTCCGCAGAAATGATAATTGCTGTCCCTGCTGCACTCACTAACAATAATCCCTGCAGAACCAGGAATACTCCTGGCGGAACAGTTCTGCAAAAAAGGGACCCAGAGACAGTGGTGCCGGAGATTTGCACCTCCGTGGATCCGTCTGTTCTGCAACCAAAAAACACATTTCCTTGCAAATTCGACCACTTTTTGGGCTTTATTCAGATCTGAGCTCAGTACATATTTGTTTGGAAAATGGGTAAAACCATGTGCACTGCAGGTGGGGCAGATGCTAACATGTATAGAGAGAGTTAGATTTGTGTGAGTTATTTTGTTTCTGTGCAGGGTAAATGCTGGCTGCATTATTTTTACTCTGCAATTTAGATTTCAGTTTCAACACAACCTACCCAAATGTAACTCTTTCTGCACATGTTACATCTGCCCCACCTGCAGTGCACATGGTTTTGTCCATTTTCCAAACAAATTTGTACTGCGATCAGATCTGAATAAAGCCCTTAGTTCACACAAATTCTATACAAAGAGCCTAATATCTATTTGAGGTAATAATCAAAGCACATCAAAATATGGAGATAACCAAATTTGATATACAGTATGAACATATACAAAAGTGACACCAAATACAATAGGAATAATACACAGCGTATTTATGAAAAAGACTCATTTGTTAGGAAAATGATTACTATATGGGGATAAGGTCATTAGGCCTACACCAACTAGGTCGACAAGTGTGTGTGTGTGTCTCACTGAAGTCCTAAATATTTTACAGAGCACCCAGGGGGCACACACAAAACTATCCATCCCGTAACATTTATCTATTCGATTTTCGGTTATATAATAGCTACAACCAGTCACATGACAGGAAGTAGTGCAGCTAAAGGCAGAAAATCTGATTGCCACCATCCTGACTAATGGATACGCCATGGTACAAACCTGACTGTGCTATACTGGACCCAGAGGACATCAGTAAGCCCTGGGGTATCCAAATTGCTCCCTCTCCCTGGCTATAACCTGTGCAGTAACAGCTGCAGTCTCCTAGTTGCCCCTCTCTTTGAGCAGTAACAGCTGCGGTCTCCTAGTTGCCCCTCACCCTGTGCAGTAACAGCTGTGGTCTCCTAGTTGCCCCTCTCTTTGAGCAGTAACAGCTGCGGTCTCCTAGTTGCCCCCTTTCCCTGGCTATACCCTGTGCAGTAACAGCTGCGGTCTCCTAGTTGCCCTCTCTCCCTGACTATAACCTGTGCAGTAACAGCTGCGGTCTCCTATTTGCCCCCTTTCCCTGGCTATACCCTGTGCAGTAACAGCTGTGGTCTCCTAGTTGCCCCCTTTCCCTGACTATAACTTGTGCAGTACCAGCTGTGATCTCCTAGTTGCCCCCTTTCCCTGACTATACCCTGTGCAGTAACAGCTGCGGTCTCCTAGTTGCCCCCTTTCCCTGACTATACCCTGTGCAGTACCAGCTGCGTTCTCCTAGTTGCCCCTCTCCATGGCTATACCCTGTGCAGTAACAGCTGCGGTCTCCTAGTTGCCCCCATTCCCTGGCTATACCCTGTGCAGTAACAGCTGTGGTCTCCTAGTTGCCCCCTTTCCCTGACTATACCCTGTGCAGTAACAGCTGCAGTCTCCTAGTTGCCCCCTTTCCCTGACTATACCCTGTGCAGTAACAGCTGCGGTCTCCTAGTTGCCCCTCTCCATGGCTATACCCTGTGCAGTAACAGCTGCGGTCTCCTAGTTGCCCCCATTCCCTGGCTATACCCTGTGCAGTAACAGCTGTGGTCTCCTAGTTGCCCCCTTTCCCTGACTATACCCTGTGCAGTAACAGCTGCAGTCTCCTAGTTGCCCCTCTCCATGGCTATACCCTGTGCAGTAACAGCTGCGGTCTCCTAGTTGCCCCCTTTCCCTGGCTATACCCTGTGCAGTACCAGCTGCGGTCTCCTAGTTGCCCCCTTTCCCTGGCTATACCCTGTGCAGTAACAGCTGCGGTCTCCTAGTTGCCCCCTTTCCCTGACTATACCCTGTGCAGTAACAGTTGCGGTCTCCTAGTTGCCCCCTTTCCCTGGCTATACCCTGTGCAGTAACAGCTGCGGTCTCCTAGTTGCCCCCTTTCCCTGACTATACCCTGTGCAGTAACAGCTGTGGTCTCCTAGTTGCCCCCTTTCCCTGACTATACCCTGTGCAGTAACAGCTGCGGTCTCCTAGTTGCCCCTCTCCATGGCTATACCCTGTGCAGTAACAGCTGCGGTCTCCTAGTTGCCCCCATTCCCTGGCTATACCCTGTGCAGTAACAGCTGTGGTCTCCTAGTTGCCCCCTTTCCCTGACTATACCCTGTGCAGTAACAGCTGCAGTCTCCTAGTTGCCCCTCTCCATGGCTATACCCTGTGCAGTAACAGCTGCGGTCTCCTAGTTGCCCCCATTCCCTGGCTATACCCTGTGCAGTAACAGCTGTGGTCTCCTAGTTGCCCCCTTTCCCTGACTATACCCTGTGCAGTAACAGCTGCAGTCTCCTAGTTGCCCCCTTTCCCTGACTATACCCTGTGCAGTAACAGCTGCGGTCTCCTAGTTGCCCCCTTTCCCTGACTATACCCTGTGCAGTAACAGCTGCGGTCTCCTAGTTGCCCCCTTTCCCTGACTATACCCTGTGCAGTAACAGATGGGGTCTCCTAGTTGCCCCCTTTCCCTGACTATACCCTGTGCAGTAACAGCTGCAGTCTCCTAGTTGCCCCTTTTCCCTGACTATACCCTGTGCAGTAACAGCTGCGGTCTCCTAGTTGCCCCCTTTCCCTGACTATACCCTGTGCAGTAACAGCTGCGGTCTCCTAGTTGCCTCCTTTCCCTGACTATACCCTGTGCAGTAACAGCTGCGGTCTCCTAGTTGCCCCTCTCCATGGCTATACCCTGTGCAGTAACAGCTGCGGTCTCCTAGTTGACCCCTTTCCCTGACTATACCCTGTGCAGTAACAGCTGCGGTCTTTTAGTTGCCCCTCTCCATGGCTATACCCTGTGCAGTAATAGCTGCGGTCTCCTAGTTGCCCCCTTTCCCTGACTATACCCTGTGCAGTAACAGCTGCGGTCTCCTAGTTGCCCCCTTTCCCTGACTATACCCTGTGCAGTAACAGCTGCAGTCTCCTAGTTGCCCCCTTTCCCTCCTGGCTATACCCTGTGCAGTAACAGTTGCGGTCTCCTAGTTGCCCCCTTTCCCTGACTATACCCTGTGCAGTAACCGCTGCAGTCTCCTAGTTGCCCCCTTTCCCTGACTATACCCTGTGCAGTAACAGCTGCGGTCTCCTAGTTGCCCCCTTTCCCTCCTGGCTATACCCTGTGCAGTAACAGCTGCGGTCTCCTAGTTGCCCCCTTTCCCTGACTATACCCTGTGCAGTAACAGCTGCGGTCTCCTAGTTGCCCCTCTCCATGGCTATACCCTGTGCAGTAATAGCTGCGGTCTCCTAGTTGCCCCCTTTCCCTGACTATACCCTGTGCAGTAACAGCTGCGGTCTCCTAGTTGCCCCTTTCCCTGACTATACCCTGTGCAGTAACAGCTGCAGTCTCCTAGTTGCCCCCTTTCCCTCCTGGCTATACCCTGTGCAGTAACAGCTGCGGTCTCCTAGTTGCCCCCTTTCCCTGACTATACCCTGTGCAGTTACAGCTGTGGTCTCCTAGTTGCCCCCTTTCCCTGACTATACCCTCTGCAGTAACAGCTGCGGTCTCCTAGTTGCCCCCTTTCCCTGACTATAACCTGTGCAGTAACAGCTGCGGTCTCCTAGTTGCCCCCTTTCCCTGACTATACCCTGTGCAGCAACAGCTGCGGTCTCCTAGTTGCCCCTCTCCATGGCTATAACCTGTGCAGCAACAGCTGCGGTCTCCTAGTTGCCCCTCTCCCTGTGCAGTAACAGCTGCGGTCTCCTAGTTGCCCCCTTTCCCTGACTATACCCTGTGCAGTAACAGCTGCGTTCTCCTAGTTGCCCCCTTTCCCTGACTATAATCGGTGCAGTAACAGCTGCGGTCTCCTAGTTGCCCCCTTTCCTTGACTATACCCTGTGCAGTAACAGCTGCGGTCTCCTAGTTGCCCCCTTTCCCTGACTATACCCTGTGCAGTAACAGCTGGGGTCTCCTAGTTGCCCCCTTTCCCTGACTATACCCTGTGCAGTAACAGCTGCAGTCTCCTAGTTGCCCCTTTTCCCTGACTATACCCTGTGCAGTAACAGCTGCGGTCTCCTAGTTGCCCCCTTTCCCTGACTATACCCTGTGCAGTAACAGCTGCGGTCTCCTAGTTGTCCCTCTCCATGGCTATACCCTGTGCAGTAACAGCTGCGGTCTCCTAGTTGCCCCCTTTCCCTGACTATACCCTGTGCAGTAACAGCTGCGGTCTCCTAGTTGCCCCCTTTCCCTGACTATACCCTGTGCAGTAACAGCTGCGGTCTCCTAGTTGCCCCCTTTCCCTGACTATACCCTGTGCAGTAACAGCTGCGGTCTCCTAGTTGCCCCCTTTCCCTCCTGGCTATACCCTGTGCAGTAACAGCTGCGGTCTCCTAGTTGCCCCCTTTCCCTGACTATACCCTGTGCAGTAACTGCTGCAGTCTCCTAGTTGCCCCTTTTCCCTGACTATACCCTGTGCAGTAACAGCTGCGGTCTCCTAGTTGCCCCCTTTCCCTGACTATACCCTGTGCAGTAACAGCTGCGGTCTCCTAGTTGCCCCTCTCCATGGCTATACCCTGTGCAGTAACAGCTGCGGTCTCCTAGTTGCCCCCTTTCCCTGACTATACCCTGTGCAGTAACAGCTGCGGTCTCCTAGTTGCCCCTCTCCATGGCTATACCCTGTGCAGTAATAGCTGCGGTCTCCTAGTTGCCCCCTTTCCCTGACTATACCCTGTGCAGTAACAGCTGCGGTCTCCTAGTTGCCCCCTTTCCCTGACTATACCCTGTGCAGTAACAGCTGCGGTCTCCTAGTGCCCCCTTTCCCTCCTGGCTATACCCTGTGCAGTAACAGCTGCGGTCTCCTAGTTGCCCCCTTTCCCTGACTATACCCTGTGCAGTAACAGCTGTGGTCTCCTAGTTGCCCCCTTTCCCTGACTATACCCTGTGCAGTAACAGCTGCGGTCTCCTAGTTGCCCCCTTTCCCTGACTATAACCTGTGCAGTAACAGCTGCGGTCTCCTAGTTGCCCCCTTTCCCTGACTATACCCTGTGCAGCAACAGCTGCGGTCTCCTAGTTGCCCCTCTCCATGGCTATAACCTGTACAGCAACAGCTGCGGTCTCCTAGTTGCCCCTCTCCCTGTGCAGTAACAGCTGTGGTCTCCTAGTTGCCCCCTTTCCCTGACTATAACCTGTGAAGTAACAGCTGTGATCACCTAGTTGCCCCCTTTCCCTGACTATACCCTGTGCAGTAACAGCTGCGGTCTCCTAGTTGCCCCCTTTCCCTGACTATACCCTGTGCAGTAACAGCTGCGGTCTCCTAGTTGCCCCCTTTTCCTGGCTATACCCTGTGCAGTAACAGCTGCGGTCTCCTAGTTGTCCCCTTTCCCTGGCTATACCCTGTGCAGTAACAGCTGCGGTCTCCTAGTTGCCCCCTTTCCCTGGCTATACCCTGTGCAGTACCAGCTGCGGTCTCCTAGTTGCCCCCTTTCCCTGACTATACCCTGTGCAGTAACAGCTGCGGTCTCCTAGTTGCCCCCTTTCCCTGACTATAACCTGTGCAGTAACAGCTGCGGTCTCCTAGTTGCCCCCTTTCCCTGACTATACCCTGTGCAGTAACAGCTGCGGTCTCCTAGTTGCCCCCTTTCCCTGACTATACCCTGTGCAGTAACAGCTGCGGTCTCCTAGTTGCCCCCTTTCCCTGACTATAACCTGTGCAGTAACAGCTGCGGTCTCCTAGTTGCCCCCTTTCCCTGACTATAACCTGTGCAGTAACAGCTGTGGTCTCCTAGTTGCCCCTCTCCATGGCTATAACCTGTGCAGCAACAGCTGCAGTCTCCTAGTTGCCCCTCTCCCTGTGCAGTAACAGCTGCGGTCTCCTAGTTGCCCCCTTTCCCTGGCTATACCCTGTGCAGTAACAGCTGCGGTCTCCTAGTTGCCCCCTTTCCCTGACTATAACCTGTGCAGTAACAGCTGTGATCACCTAGTTGCCCCCTTTCCCTGACTATACCCTGTGCAGTAACAGCTGTGGTCTCCTAGTTGCCCCCTTTCCCTGGCTATACCCTGTGCAGTAACAGCTGCGGTCTCCTAGTTGCCCCCTTTCCCTGACTATAACCTGTGCAGTAACAGCTGTGATCACCTAGTTGCCCCCTTTCCCTGACTATACCCTGTGCAGTAACAGCTGCGGTCTCCTAGTTGCCCCCTTTCCCTGACTATACCCTGTGCAGTAAAAGCTGCGGTCTCCTAGTTGCCCCCTTTCCCTGACTATAACCTGTGCAGTAACAGCTGCGGTCTCCTAGTTGCCCCCTTTCCCTGACTATACCCTGTGCAGTAACAGCTGCGGTCTCCTAGTTGCCCCCTTTCCCTGACTATACCCTGTGCAGTAACAGCTGCGGTCTCCTAGTTGCCCCCATTCCCTGGCTATACCCTGTGCAGTAACAGCTGCGGTCTCCTAGTTGCCCCCTTTCCCTGGCTATACCCTGTGCAGTAACAGCTGCGGTCTCCTAGTTGCCCCCTTTCCCTGACTATACCCTGTGCAGTAACAGCTGCGGTCTCCTAGTTGCCCCCTTTCCCTGACTATACCCTGTGCAGTAACAGCTGCGGTCTCCTAGTTGCCCCCTTTCCCTGGCTATACCCTGTGCAGTACCAGCTGCGGTCTCCTAGTTGCCCCCTTTCCCTGACTATACCCTGTGCAGTAACAGCTGCGGTCTCCTAGTTGCCCCCTTTCCCTGACTATAACCTGTGCAGTAACAGCTGTGGTCAACTAGTTGCCCCTCTCCATGGCTATAACCTGTGCAGCAACAGCTGCAGTCTCCTAGTTGCCCCTCTCCCTGTGCAGTAACAGCTGCGGTCTCCTAGTTGCCCCCTTTCCCTGGCTATACCCTGTGCAGTAACAGCTGTGGTCTCCTAGTTGCCCCCTTTCCCTGACTATAACCTGTGCAGTAACAGCTGTGATCACCTACTTGCCCCCTTTCCCTGACTATACCCTGTGCAGTAACAGCTGCAGTCTCCTAGTTGCCCCCTTTCCCTGGCTATACCCTGTGCAGTAATAGCTGCGGTCTCCTAGTTGCCCCTCTCCATGGCTATACCCTGTGCAGTAACAGCTGTGGTCTCCTAGTTGCCCCCTTTCCCTGACTATACCCTGTGCAGTAACAGCTGCGGTCTCCTAGTTGCCCCCTTTCCCTGACTATACCCTGTGCAGTAACAGCTGCGGTCTCCTAGTTGCCCCCTTTCCCTGACTATACCCTGTGCAGTAACAGCTGCGGTGTCCTAGTTGCCCCCTTTCCCTGACTATACCCTGTGCAGTAACAGCTGCGGTCTCCTAGTTGCCCCCGGGCCCCTTCCCTGACTATACCCTGTGCAGTAACAGCTGCGGTCTCCTAGTTGCCCCCTTTCCCTGTGCAGTAACAGCTGGGGTCCATGACATAACTATACATACTGTACATAACCAGATCCTCTCTCACCTTCATCCTCCTCCAGCGAGGTCATACACGGAAAGTAGCCGGCAAGTGCCTCGAAGGATGCGGAGAGACTGCTGCGGCTCTGGGAGCGCTGGATGCGGAGCCCCGCTGCTCTCTCCCGCTGCTCTCTGCCCATCTTGGCCGAGCCCCTGTACAATATCCGAGGCGTCTTGGCGGATAACCCCGATGCTCTTCACGTGAGAAGTCCGGGAACAGGTCCCCTTCCTCCCGGAGTCAAAGCACGTTTCTTCGCTGTGTCCTGGCGCGGTCATAGGCACAGGGCGCACCTATAGGTCTCTCCACTCACCCTACCAGGGGGCGCGCACTCACCCTGCCAGGGGGCACCGGTTGTGCTGTATCCGCACCCTGCCAGTGGGCAGCTATACTCTAGGGTAGTCCAAACACTCTGCCAGCGTGCAGCCCTCACAGACTGTGCTGCTTCTGGTGTCAGGCACTGTGTGACTCCTACAGATGCGACCCCGCTCTCCTTCACCAGTAACTGCTATGCTGAGTCTGTCTCAGAGCGCGCAGCTCCCTGTCCCTTCTCATCCAGCCTGGCACCAATGAGCATGCAGCACTGGAGATGTGAGCCAGGCAGCCAGCCACTGATGCAGCAGCTCCCTCTCCTCTGATTGCCTTCCTCCTGTTGGTCCTTGGCTCAGACAACAAGTGTCGGTGTGATGCTGGATGAATGCTTCCCAGTTACCAGGAGCCCGGCTGCCTGCTGACACATAGGCGGAGAGGGGACAGTGTGTGTGTGGATGCTGTGCACACAGCTGGAGCAGGTAAACAGCACTTTAGGGCGAGTGCTTGCTTTCTCCCACTCCACAGGCTGGCAGCTACAGTGACCGGGTGCACCTAGTGCTTATATAGTACAAGGCTGGTGACAGGTAACTGTACTGACAGAGCAAACACAAGAGACGGGTATATATCACATGTTAGGAGGAAACAAATCATGTTCTCCTGCTGGGAATACAATGGCCACTTACAGTAATGTAATAATGACACACCCACAGGGGTCACAGCAATTTGCATCCCCTGATCTCCCGTCACACCTGTGTCGCACATAAACCTGCTACAATAACAATACAAACCAGCGATCGGGAAGAATAGTGCGTTATAGCGACACAATACAGGCGCTAGGTATTTAGACAGCATTTCTCTTATACACATCTTCCTGTGCTGTCATATGGGGTATGGGTCATAGAGTCGACATTCATTAGGTTGACCACTGAAGGTCGACACGGCTTAGGACGACGCAAGAAATAGCTCAATATGGTTAAGATCGACAGGGTCAGAAGGTTGACACAAGCATTAAGTCGTCAATGGGAAGGGCGACAGTTAAAAGGTGGACATTCAGTTTTCACGTGTTTTTTGTCCCGAATGTCGACATAAGTCAACACGGACACCGTATCAGTGTACCGCTGCACTCGTCCTGCTTAGGGCACACTGTTATATTCTCCCTCCACGCCCTAGTGGATGGTAGGGTGTGGAATACCGTCTGTCGGCACATGTCGGCGGAAAAAAATAAAAAAATTAAAAAGTCACGTCGAACTTTTGACACCTTCCCATTGTCAACCTAATGTGTGTGTCGACCTTCACTCTGTTGACCTAATTTGTATGTCAACATAAGCCATGTCGACCTTTAGTGGTTGACTGAAGGTATGTTGACCGGTATAGTGTCGACCTAGCGACCGTATCCCTTCATATGCTCAGAGCACTCATGTCTGGAACAGTCCAGCGGAAAACGTACTACAGAGGTGATGTTTCCCATAGCAACTAATCAGATTCTGTATCAATTTTTAGGATGCAATGGTAGAAAAAACCTGATTGGTTGCTAGGGGCAACATCACCTCTTTTTTTTGTAATTGAGTAAATTTTTATTAAATTTGAATCGTAAAAAGATATAAAAAACATACATAAAGTATAGTTACTGTGTACAGATACTACAAATACCACAATACAGTACATCCATCCACGTCCAACATAGGAACAGGCGCAAGGCCGCATATAAACAGTACAGCATACTAGGATGTAGCTGTACAGTATGGGGGTTATTCTGGTGGATTCGCAGCCTTGCACCAGATGCCGCACACCGGTATGCCCGGCCCCCCTCACACGCGCTGCGATTGGATGTTTAACATCGAATGATGTGGAAGGCCCACTCACATCTAAGGTTACTCTCAGGTAACCTTACATATGCGCGGACATTAGGCAGGAAGTGTCGGCAACCACATCACAGGCTGATTACCATGGGAACACCGAGCGTTTTCATGGGAATAACCAAGAAAGGCTATGGACAGGACTATCTGCCGCCGCCCCCCGCCCACAGTCTTGGGTGCATGTGCCAAGCGAACAGTCTGTTCACCGTGGCCCGCACACACCCGATGTATCGCATATGCGCAGAAATGCGTCTGAGAATGCGCCCAACGTGTTCACACGGGGGGGAAACAGATTAGAATAAGGGCCCATGTGTGTATATCACACAGTAACACATTATCATTCAAACAATTGAACAAAATCATAGAACAGAACAATGGGACGCGATGCGTATGACTTGATTTAAAAGAACAAAGCGTCGGGCAGTAACAATACGTCAGAGCAATGTAAGAAGATATTACGTTTAGGAACAGATACAACATAAACGCGGGGCGGTGTCCACCTATCCCAAATCTGGTCACATTTCCATTCAGCTTTACGCATGATATACTGTACGTGTCGTGTTCATGGGTCATCACAGAATTACCTCACGTCTTCAATGACATGAAGTCTGACCCCACTGTCTCCATCCATGATCCAGCTATTATACCTTTGCCAAAGCGCACAGATAACATATACTGAGGTTTATATGTCCCCTACATCAGGGGTTAATATACAAAGGGCACAGATAACATATAGGACCAGATTCTCTAAGCTTCAAAAGTGACAAATGGAGAGTGATAAACAGTCAGCCAATCAGCTCCTACCTGCCATGTCACAGACTGTGGGCGAGATGTACTAAAGGGAAAATGCGGTAAAACCCCCGTTTTACAGCATTTTCCTATGTACTAAAACCCGTTCGCCACGTCACCGCAGGGCAGGGTATCGCCACCTTTGGGTGGCGATACCCTATAGAAGCCTATGGGCTTCTTTTCGCCACCCGCCGCGTCGCCGCAACCCCGCCGCCTCGCCGACCCCCCCTTTCCCCCCTCCCTTGGGCTTACCTTCTTGCAGGTCCTCCTGGACCCCGGAAGGTAAGCCCTTCCTCCCCCTAGCAACGCAGCCGGACGTCCTTCCGGCTGCAGGGGGAGGAGGAAGCGCCGGGGACAGCTTGCTTAGCTGTCCCCGGCGTGAAAGCTGCAGAAGCCGGCTGGGAGGTGACGGAGCCCCCCCGCAGACCACAGTACAGGTATCGCGGGGGGGCTCCGTCACCGCATCGCGATGCCAGCCGCATATGTTAGTACATATGCGGCGGCATCGCGGCGGGGGGGGCGCGAAGGGCGGCGATGTATTTTAATACATCCCGCCCTGTGTTTGAAAAAATGTCAGGCAGGAGCTGATTGGCTGGTTGTTTATCACTCTCCAATTTATCACTTTTGAAGCTTGGAGAATCTGGCCCATAGTCAGGTATATATGCCCCCTACATCAGGGGGTAATATACAAAGGGCACAAACCCTGGGCGTTAGTATGGAGATAGGAACACCATACCAGCTACGGCCTTGTTAGTATCACGCCAAGAGTTGCACCTCATGTCATTTTAGAAGCTTTAGCACCAGTCATTAAATCATAATTGCCTACTCTCCCTGAATGGTTGGGGGTCTCCCGAAATCGGGTCTCCCTCCCGGAAGGGTGGGCAAGCCTCTTGCATGTCCCTGGATGTCCCGCCTTCCCCCCAAAATTACTACCTCCATGGGTGAAAATCCCATGATTTGCGGCTCTTCTGGGAGGAGGTGGGACTAAAACTACACAAATGACATCATAGTCCCACTCCCTACCCAAAGAGCTGCAAATTGCGGGATTTACTATAATAGGATGGGGCTTGATGACGTCAAGCTCCAACCCCAACATAGAAGTCCCTCTGAGAGTCTCCTCTACGGGTTTCTCCAGGAGTCTCGTCTACGGGTTTCTCCAAGAGTGGAGAAATTAGAATTAGGTAATTATGGGTTAAAGTGGGTAGGGTAATGGGGTGGAACGGAGTTCCACCACCAGCAATGGTAGGTGGAATTAGTTTCATCTCCACCATGGCTCTACACAGTAATTCCAACAGAAAAACACCACCCACGTCAACAGAAAATGCCGCCACATCCAACATCCCTCCCAGGTTTTCCTCCACCTGCGGCTCACTCCTCCTGATACTCACGTAAGTTCAACAACCCCTCCTGGTCCACTTTAAACCCTGCCATACATTTATCAGCAGACATACTTATTGCAAGTATACAAAACACCTTTGCATTACACACAGGAAAATATACTGGGGTTAATGCCAGCCACCAAAGAGGGACTGACCAACCATTAAAGAGGACATGCCAAGAACAGGGCCTCTTTACAAAGGAGGGGATAGTGTTGGTCCTGACCAACCACTTTGATTGGCAGGAGGACAAATCTTGGTGTTTTTTCCATAGAAACAAACCAAGCACCCATCCATGATACTGGCCCCTAGAGGAGGGGATGGACCCATCGGGAATTACCATCTGTATGGCTGTAGGACAATCCAACCCTGCTTAATATATTTGTATTTATTTACAGTTTCTTATATTCAACATAATCCGTTGCCCTTTACAGTTGGAAACAGTGATAAAACAAACTGGGTAGTAACAAACCAACAGAGGTAGAAGGGCCCTGCTCGTTTATCTTTATTCAAATGATCTTTTCTGTTTTGATTTTGCTATGTAGCCCCTGATGCATATTTCCCCATTCCTTTCCTTTTTTAAAAATGCAATATATATATTAATGATAATATCAAGAAATCTGATATTATTATCTGGGCATCATGGACGGTGTAATGGTTAGCATTACTACCTCACAGCACTGAGGTCATGGGTTTGATTCCCACCATGGCCATAACTGTGTGGAGTTTGTATATTCTCCCCGTGTTTGCGTGGGTTTCCTCTGGGTATTCCGGTTTCCTCCCACAATCCAAACATATACTGGTAGGCTAATTGGCTCCCAACTTAATTAACCCTAGAATGTCTGTGTGTGCGTGTACATGTGGTAGGGAATATACTGTAGATTGTAAGCTCCACTGTAGCAGGGACTGATGTGAGTGTTCAAATATTCTGGGTAAAGCGCTGTGGAATATGTGTGCGCTATATAAGAAACTGTTATTATTAATAATAATAATAATATTCCTTTTTCAAAGTCACATTATTTTTACAGATAGTATAATACAAGTGTGACATCTGCAGGTGAACATAAGTTAATGCAGCACAATACTAAAATAAAAAAATCACAATTTCTGATACTCTCACTCCATAAACCTGGTCTGACCAACCCCAAACTCTACAGCTGTTGAGAAACCACACTCCCAGAATGCACTGCCACAGTTTTACTACTAGGGAATGCTTAACCTGTGGCAGTGCATGCTGGGATGTATAGTTTCACAACCCTTGCATAACCGGGGTTGGCCGCTTCTGCCTAAAAGTAACATTGTAAAACACTATTAAATATTTCAGTTCACAGCAATACTTGCACATGGCTGTATGATTACAGTAGAAAGTTATATTATCTTGTTATTTCATAAGTTAAAAAAAAAAATACCCCAAAATATAAAAAATGATATATTAGCACAAGTCACTGTTATTTAACGAAAGGACGGAACAATCTACAGTTCTGCATTAAGTATTTGCTGATGTGTATACACTGTACTATCTGATTTACAACACTGCAGCCCTGTTTGGTGCATCGACAGAAATGCAAGCCAAATGAACACATTAATACAGATTAATAACAGACGGACAAGCAGCATGATCAATACAGATGACGGCTTTGGTAGGGAAGGAGTTGGCTCACAAAGGATCAATGCGAAATGATTCTTGAAAATGTGAATGTAACCGACATTTTCAGCTAATAAACACACAGGGGCGAAAGCAAACAAGCTCAGTCTGTTGCAATTTCTAAGGAAGTGAGTTACGAATCCCTAAAAAAAAAAAAAACAGGTACAGTACACTTTGATATTTTAAGGGTGCCTAATACAGTACGTGCCTACCAATCGTATATCTCATGGAAAACACCTACAAATATCATCAAAGGAGAGTCCAGAAGAGTCCCAAACTTGGGGGCTCGCTTAAACGGTCAAGTTAGCCAGGCTCTTGATTTTGCGTTAACAGGGGACAAAAGGAACTCGGTGCCAGCCCCTCCCCCTGAGCACACAAAGTAATGGCTTGAGTATGATGTAATAACATCAATCAGAGAGGAGGGTCGGTGGGTCCTGAGGATACTCCAGTCTGGTGTACAGACTTCAGCGTGCCTGCCTGGAGAATTAGAATTCCTGTAACAGAAATCCTGGTTGCTCTGGGAGGCAATGGAGTCATCTGCTGCCGGGCTCCTGCTCCCAAAGGGGGCACCTCTCCTCTGCGAGTTTCAATCAGTTAATTGAAATCCATCGATATCGCTTCTTTGGCTGACTTCCCCTCCATAATTTCTGCAAGTGTCACACCCATGACCTGTTTTACTGCAGACAGATACCTTACTGATTGAGCTATTTGGAAGGCACCAATATTTATCTTGCATTTGCGCAACTGAGATGAACTTGCACTACTGGTTGCAGGATGACTGCAGCGATGGAGCCGCTCATAGAGCACCAGACACACACCTAGTTACAACCGGTACATCGGTCCACTCCCCAACTGCATCCAGTAGGTTGCATGACGTGATCCACATCGGAGTGTCCAACATGTAGACTGCAGTGTCCCATGATGGTGATGGTACCCGCACTGTTCTGCTGGGCATATGGCATCTATACAGTGGGTAGCCCAGCATCTTTCCATTTCCCCAGCGTTGTCTGCTGCTCTGCACCCAGGTAGAACATACAACCCCCACACAAATTGGTCATGACCGGAAGTTGAACTCATGACCTCAATACGGTGAGACGTTAATGCTAACCTCTGTGCTGTCTATCAGCAAAGCCCGTAAAAAGCGCATTGTTCAATTTCCGCCTGGAAAAAAAGAGACTATAATGTATTTAGGAAGCAGGGCCGGATTGGTCAAAGGGTTAACCGGGAAGAACCCAGGTGGCCATTGACTAGAAAGCATTAGACTAACCAAAATCGGACTGTATAAGCAGCGGCCGTAACAAGTAAACACTGAAAGAAAATGGCCACAGAGGAGGTTGGCGGAAAAGAGAAACACGTTTTGAATAGGGAGACAGATGTTACTGGTTCATAGAGAACGGGCAGGCTATGTTCTGGGTACTTGGTCAGCCCGCAGTACTCTCCCCCTTTTTGGTTGTGTTCGGCAGTTGGGGGATTATTTATAATTTCCACCAAGGTTCTTCCCCTTTGAAGTTTGCATTCTCCCCACACTCATATTGTATAAAATGAAGAGATTTGATGTAGGAACATGCAACCGCTAATTAAAAATCACCTCTTAATACATTACGTGGGCCCTGGATGCATTAGACCAAGTAATATACAAACCACACGTTAGATTATCGGCAAATCTTAATTAAAATATAATCATTCCTGAAGATGCTGTCTAGGTGGAGTTGTACAGCTAATGTCTCAGATGCCCTTGTAATAATTAAGTCTTCCACCTTAATAGTTGTCGGTGCAGCATGTATTCGACACGTGTATAAGTCAATCACAATTCTCTATTGTCAATTTCCCATAGGATAACTAGTAACATATTCCTGAGAAATCTGGGATAGTGTCAGACAGAGGACTGCTGAATATCTTGTTGTAGAGGAAAGATTAGAGTTAGGGGGCAATACAGGTATAAAGAGCTATGTAATACCCCTTTCACACCAGACAAATTTCCCGGGTTGGGACAATCGCTGGTGTGAAAGGTTCCCGGGCCAAAATCCCGGCAAAAATTGGTTGTTTCTGAGTTCAACCCGGGGACCTGGCCGGTATGAAAGGGGTAGGGGGTACTTACCCGCGATGCCGGTCCTCGGTGTGCTGTCAGGCCAGGGATCCACACAGGTGGCGGTCGCAAATGATAGGTCAGTGGCAGATGAAGATGACGCATCTCTCTGGCGCCCTCACTGCTGCCAGAGAGCTGCGTCATCTGCACCCACCATCTGACTTGTCTTCTGCGCCCGGTGCCTGTGTGGATCCCTGGCCCGCATCGAGGACCAGCAACCGGGGTGAGTGATCGCCGCCATCCTGCAGCCTGCCCGCCTCCTCCTCCACTCCTCCTGCCTGCCTCCTTCCCGCCCCCTTCACACACCAGAAAATGCAGGGACTAGCCCAGCGCGAAAGAGACCAACCCGGGAATGTCCCTGCATCATCATCATCCAGGGACAACATTCCCAGGAATGTCCCTGCATTTTCTGGTGTGAAAGGGGTATAAGTGAGTCACACAGTGCTAGGATACTAGATTTTGAGCAGGGAAAGCGCCTCTCCTGCCCAGCGTTTCCCCATGCTCTGCAGACTGTAGGTTTGTAGTAATATAAGCAGCACTGTCCACTGTGGCCAACAGCGCCACCACCAGGCGAGTGCAAGCTGTCACAACCACATAGCGCAGGTAAGGTAATGTTTGCCCTGGTAAATAACGTGCTACATTACTTTAATATACTGACTTCTGGACGCCATTCTGAAATATTTTCTAAATATTTTGCTTGATACATCTTTTTTTTTTCTTTATCTTTGTACTTTTCAGTCATACACTATTTATTTTAGCAGGAGTTGTATATTTGTGAAGCCCTTGGATATGACACAGTTGTTCTCTCTACATATAATTGTAAAAGTGGGCCTGATTCAGAACTATTCTCTAGAGTGCATATACTTGCAGCCGAAAGAATAGGTCAGCGAGGCTCGTCGCCCGCATCCCCTCGCTAGCATGTAAGGGGGTGTACGAGAACATATCCCCTTGCGTACGGATGAAGGGGAAGTCGCCGACCATCAAATTATTTCTTTCCACTTCGGTAATAAAAGTTAAGTCTAAACAGACTTTTAATTCCTCCGCAGATCGCCGAAAGGGGGGAGCCTGAGCAGTCACCGACCTACAAAACCCCGCTCCAGCCCCCTGTCCGTCCTCTCTGGCGGCAAATGGGAAACTCACAGAAGCTGTTTGCTCCCCGGGTTTATCTATGCGAATACGCAAGCCCCTCCCCCACCATCAGACAGGAGGCCAAATTCGGCCCCCTACAAGAGGGTATGAATCGGCCCCATTGTGCATCCTAGCCGAAAAAATGGGAACAAAAATGTAGTTCCAAATAAAAATACACAGATACATAATGCTTTTGATTTCCCAATTACTGTAGATTTATTGCTAGATTAGAATTACCTAATGGGTCTGTGCTAATTGCTCTGGAAACCTGGTTCTTGACGTGACACCTGGACCCATCACACTGAGCTATGTAGTACTGTAAGGTTACATCAGGCACCATGCCGCATGCTGTAATTGTCATTTTAAACCAAACCTTTTGCTGCTGTCGGTTGATAAATGTGCTTCATTTAAGTCTCTGTCCTGACATTCTTGAGGGGGTATTTTTAGAAGAGAACTCATTAGAATGACATCTGGAAGGATGCGATGAGGGTGTGATTCATGTTTAGCTGTAACTGAACAGAGTTTGAATAACATATTTTTGCACTGCACTGGTGAGGTGTCTCAGCCAAGAGAGGAGACCACGGTATTTTAGATAGCAGAAGTTCTAATAATAATTCCGACGCACAACCCTGACAACTGTCAGCTAGTGACACATACAGCATTTCCATACGGATAACTGTACTTTCTGTGCATGCACTCGGGCTTAGGACCCCCATACACTAGTAAGACGGAGTTGAGAGGTCGGACGGCTGCACAAAAGATAAATCTTATGTTCAGCCTTTAGCCGGATAGGGGACACTGGGAGCCGGCAGGGGGGATGAAGAGTGGCATGCAGGGGATTCCCAAGGGCAATGAGTGGACGCTGGTGGGGGGAGCCAGCCGGCGGTGTTTTCGGAGCCAGGAGCCGAGGTTTAAAAAAAAAAAAATGAATGGGAGGTTGCTGATTGGCTTACATCAGCCAATCAGTGGCCTCCCATTCATTTGTATGGGTATTTTTTTTTCTGCAGCTCATCTACCTGCTCCGCTGCCTGGCTCTCCGAGAACATCGCCATCCGGCTCCCCCTGCCCGCATCCCCTCACCACCTGTGTCAGTACCCCGCCTGCCACTCTTCATCACCCCATAATATATGGCAACGAGCATGTAATCCCACATGGCAACAACCATGTAATCCCACATGGCAATGAGCAGGTAATCACATACTGTATGGCAATGAGCATGGAACCCTTGGCAACAAGCAGGTAGATAAGCAGCACATGTAGCATGCTTTGTAATAGGCATTACAGTGTTTGGGATAATACGTTATAGACATTACAGTGTGTGGCTTAATGTGTAATGGGCATTACGGTGTAAATTTTTGAGGTACATAAAAAAATGTGTTCAATCCCATGTCGACCTTTTGACTGTCGACCTAACCCATGTTGACCTACAGTTATGTCGACCTTCCTGCATGTTGACCTAATGGTGTCCATCTAAGGCTTGTCGACCATCATGGTGTAGACCTAGTGACCGTATCACTTTTAATCATTAGAAGATATAACCCTCACGAAGCATATTGTAAATAGAAACATATTAAATCCTCGCAAAAATAAAAACTTCCAAAAATATACGAACCCCCTTCCCAACAACAAAATATATCCGTTATATATCCATTTTACAGTAGTCACTCTCCAGTAATGAACATTATCTTGTAGAGGAAAAATCATTTGGCAGCATATAATTATATTGAGAATGAAAATGACACAATTTAAAAACAATCTTGCTTAAAAATGATTCTCATAATCTCTCTGATATTGCCGACGCGCCCAGTAATTGTGGTGAGGCTGGCGATGGACGTAGGCAGAGGTTGCGAGGTGGGAAATGGCGCATAGATGGAACGCCCTGGGGCGGATTGTGACTCATGAACGGATAAAGACTGAAGAAGTTGTACGGAGCTAGTGATGGATGAGGAGAAGTCATGCTGGAATATTGGAAAATGTTAGCAAGAAGAGAGTGGACTGTGGACCTTCGCAGAGCGATGTAACCCCTACTAGCAATAAGGAAGTAATGTCCCATAACCAGCAACTGCCGGGTACTAGAACGGAGACACAAGACTAAATACAGGTTGAGCATTTTGGTTAAGGCAGGGGTTCCCAATCTTTTTGGAATCACGGCACCCTAGAGTATCAGAATTTTTCCATGAAACCCCTAGGCCCCCCAAAAATATATAAAATTAAGTAGCTTGTGTTTATACAGATGGAGGCCCTCTCATTGTGGCTGGGGTTCGAATTGCCAGCCGCCAACCTCTGCCATCTGCCACCGGAAGGGGGTTTGCACCCCGTTTCGACAGAGCTCCCCGTCGGTCCCAGCCGCCAACAGTCATTACCCCGATGTTGGAATCCCGACACACAGGTAGCGGCTATTCCCCCTCGTGGGGGTCGATGGCCCGCAAGGGGCTTCCTTGCGCTTGACCCGATGTCTGAGTCCCCGCAGTCGGGATTCCGACATCGGGCTAATGACTGTCGGAATCCCGACTGTCGGGGTGTTATAACACACCCCATTTAGTCATGTTTTTATAATAAAGCAATATTGTATTGTTATACTGTGTAACACCGGTTACAACTACGAAAAGTAACAAATACACAGTTTCTGTAATGATAACAGTAAAATACATACAGTATTAAACAAATAGCACTGGAATAAGCTGAAATACTTCCCAACTTCTCAATAATGAAAGTGGGACAGCTGTGGCCACACACCTAATCTGGACAAAGCTGTCACTATCACGGTGGCAGGAACCACAAACTGGGGCTGTCCCGCTTAAATCAATGAGTATTTGGTTTGGCGGAACCTGTCTGTAGCAAGAGCTGGTGGTACCATTGTATTCTGGATCATCTCCCTTATTGTAAAGAACCTAATAATGATAATTAAATTGTAACCTCTCTGTGCCAGTATTGTAGGAACTTTGCGATTTCTCTTCCATTAACACAAGTGAACTTGGTTGAACTCCTGCGCTATACAATACAGGATAGGAGGGGCACAGAGCTGTACATGGTAATAACATGCTGTAATATACAATGTATCATCATCTGAATACAGGGATCCTGTAATCATCCTGCATTGTCACGGATCCTTTTGGTCTAAAGCAGTGTCCTCAATGCGCAGAGCAGATGGTTAAATGAAAAGAACCCAGATACTAATTAAGGTAATAGCTAAATTCTAGTGGGCTAAAGGACCTTTCATGCCCAGGGGGAGGAGCAAGGCCGGGGGGCTTGCTCCTTCACTATTCACGCCACCACTGGTTGCCTTTAGTAACCAGGTGGCGAGCGACGCAGAGCGGAGCGTGCCCGAAGCGTGGCGAGCGAAGCGAGCCCGCGAGGGTCCGTTTGGGACCATTGTTCAGAGCTTGCTCCTCCTCTATCCGCCCCCTCTCCTTCCCTGTGACGTCAGGAGGTCCCTTAGCCTTAGTCCCTTCTCTGAAGCTGGAAATGCTGTTTCTGGATCCCAAGTCCTTGTTGCTATTGCCACCTATAGGTGGCGTAAGTGGTACAGTCACTTAAACTCCACACAGACATAGGCATTCATCCACACTCACGCTACTTATCTAAGAAATAAAGACGCGTACAACTGAATGGGCTTAAAGGGGACGGCTTATTTATTTTGAGCAGGGGCGGCCTATTTGAATCTAACTCAAATTTATGTCCCTGCTCTAACTAAGGTGGCGGGCAAAGAACGGCATGCAAGATAAATAACATTGCTGGAAAATAACAAAGTAATAAAAATAACAAACTCCGGATCTAAGGGTCTCCTGCCCTTAATTGCCAAGGACCGGCCACCTGCCAGCGTCCAAGACAACGGCACAATTTGTAAGCGGACTTTTCAAAAAGGGGGCCAATTGCCCTTAAGGTCAGGGGGTTGACCTTCTGCTTCTGCCCCTGACCTCGCAATATCACTAAGGCAGAGCTCACCACTCTGCCCGAGTCCTCAAAAGATTGGGCCACCTGCCCTAACTTACAAATGTCCGCAACAATTTACCCTATCCGAAGTAGATGATCGTTAAGGTCCAGATGTGGGCCCACCTGGATCGGTGATGCCCACATCTCGACATCAACCACCAGCTAAGTGTAGATACAGCTCTAATTTAAACTACCGTTCTTTCCGCCAAGACAAAAATAAGCCGACAACAACTAAACGAATAAATGCGCTCGACTTCTCAAAACGAATTCTAACCAACAATTGGGGCGGGAGGGAGGGCAACGTTTCCTGAAGCAAGAGGCAGAATCTTCTGGAAGCAAGAACATCACCCCATCAATCTCCACCTCTGACCTCAAGCAGCCTATCCTGGACCGTCATTCAAATCAGCCGGCCCGTCAATCAAGATAAGCCGAACCCCCCGGGCCCAGATCCAGTGTGTGAGCTAAGGATTCCTGCCAATAGCCAGGTGAGTTTATGCTGTTTTCAGCCAGACAAGCTGGCTTCTACAGTCTTAAACTCCACACAGACATAGGCATTCATCCACACTCACGCTACTTATCTAAGAAATAAAGACGCGTACAACTGAATGGGCTTAAAGGGGACGGCTTATTTATTTTGAGCAGGGGCGGCCTATTTGAATCTAACTCAAATTTATGTCCCTGCTCTAACTAAGGTGGCGGGCAAAGAACGGCATGCAAGATAAATAACATTGCTGGAAAATAACAAAGTAATAAAAATAACAAACTCCGGATCTAAGGGTCTCCTGCCCTTAATTGCCAAGGACCGGCCACCTGCCAGCGTCCAAGACAACGGCACAATTTGTAAGCGGACTTTTCAAAAAGGGGGCCAATTGCCCTTAAGGTCAGGGGGTTGACCTTCTGCTTCTGCCCCTGACCTCGCAATATCACTAAGGCAGAGCTCACCACTCTGCCCGAGTCCTCAAAAGATTGGGCCACCTGCCCTAACTTACAAATGTCCGCAACAATTTACCCTATCCGAAGTAGATGATCGTTAAGGTCCAGATGTGGGCCCACCTGGATCGGTGATGCCCACATCTCGACATCAACCACCAGCTAAGTGTAGATACAGCTCTAATTTAAACTACCGTTCTTTCCGCCATATCAGTTCAAACTTGAACTGACCCGCCACCAACCTAGTGACAAAATTCCCTCAACTAAACCTCTAAACTTCTCAATGCGTCTATCAAATTCTGAGAAAACAAGTCCATGCCGACTATAGAGAGATGCACCCCATCCGGCCTGTACAGGGTCTCGTTTCTAAAGGATATGGCCTCGTGCCTGACGACCACTCCGCCCTCCGATACTATCGCCCTGCCGACTACAGAATTTATCCGCCTCCGTACCAAATCGATGGCACCCGGATTGAGTGCATCTCTCCAAACCCTTCTAGGTATAATCTCTGACCAAAAGAAACGGCAAAATCGCCATTCTCTGATCAGATCCAGCAATAAATTCCTAATCTCAATACGTATATTGAGACCGGACTTATGCGTTAGGTCGTTGCCCCCCAGGTGAATGATGACAAAAAGTGGGTAACCAAATGACCCAACCGACTCATCCAAAAGACCCCTCAACGCGGACCACCTCATACCTCTACGCCCCAGCCAACGGATAAATCGCGTTTCCGGGAAACGTTCCGTATCCGTGGTTACCTGGGACAGGGACAACCAATACATAAGTGAATGCCCCACCATCCAAATCATATAGGTGTCCAAGCGTTGACCTGTAAGTCGAAATGATAGATACTGTTAGAAAATTGAAATGAAGGCCAACATCTGGCAAAATTTTAAAGGGGGGCCCGGGAGATTCCCTTAAAGGTGATTTTGGAGTTCTATATTAAATTGTTGATAACTAATAGGACTGTGATTTGGGTGATCTATTTAAGACTAATTGATTATTTGACCCACTTGAATTAAATATAATCATATCTGTTGTTTCACGTTCTATGGGAAAAAGGGGGGGGGGGGGGGGGTGGGTCACCCGATTTGACTTGAGGCAAAAAACACAAATCTTCCACCAGTTGGCTAGAGCCTAATTTAAGACTGGTGATAACACAAAAAATTCCTCAAGGCCCCCCAAACACTAAAGCGCGTTTGGGCGAGCGGCTACTCCTCAAATGGGCTCACTGGACTATGTCGGCCTGATGTATCGCTTAAATGCACCAGACCGCCATCTTCCAAGTGCTCGTATGTCGACCTGAGACCAACCCGCCACAGCGGCTGCCGAAGCGGCGCCGATACGGAAAGAGTGTGTCCCAAAGTCGGCTGGAGAAAGACCCTGATGCAATATACAGCGCCTGAAAACCGACCTAAACTGGGAGTTAGTAAGGGGGGACCCGTCGATGTGCATCAGCCAGGCCCCGGGCAATTGGGGCCGCAACTCCACGTAAGCCAGAGCCGCCGCCACCGGACAGATCCGGCGGTCGCCACTCCGACCCAAATGGACCCACTGACCCCTGCCTGCTACATCGGTCTTTTAGCGCTGTATCTTGCACCACAAACCGTCGTGGTGCACGTCGACATGGCAGAACAGCATAGGCGAGGGAGATGCCCTGGTTGCGGACACCAGTTCGCCTACTCTGAACGCCCCATGGAAAGCCATGGCAAAGGCCAGCCTGAAAAGTCGAACCCCGTAATCGTTAGAGCAAATTACTCTTAGGGACCTCGAAATTCGACGCAACAGGCCGGCATCAATCGGCCGTCGCCTGTCGGGCAAAACCGGCCTGGTTCTGGCCCATCCTTTTAGCATCCTGGAAGGATGAAAGACTTGGTGATGTCTCTCTTCCCACCAAGACGCAAAAGAATGATATGCCTGCCAGAGAGCGTCCCGTAAAACTTCTGGACTTACCCTCCAAGTACAGGCTCCATACGAAGGCAATAATAAGACGCTTAGAGCTCTTACCTGTGCCACCCTGTTCAAGCATGAACTCGCTCCAGCGCTCCCATGAGGCCAGATAAGCTATGAAAGTCGCCTGCGTTAACGACCGCAGGGCCAGCTCCTCTACCCCTCCAGAGGCACCTGCCATAAAAAAGATGGACACTGTTCACCATGTTTCTGTGCTAAAGGCGCAAGTTGCCTGAATCTTACCCATTCGAAACGGGACAATTCATCCGCTACTTCGTTAAGCACGCCTGGGACATGCTTGCCTCGCAACGTAATGTTGTTTGCCAAGCACATCATCACTATCCATGCTAAAATACCCAAAACTGGGAGAGAGGTTGACTTCAGTTGCGTAATGGATTGTACTACCCCTAGGTTATCCTACCAAAAGACAACCTCCCTGTTTCCCAATTCTGCGCCCCAAAGCTCTAAGGCGACCATTATTGGAAATATTTCCAATAATAGCATATTCCTTGTCATGCCGTCTCGTGCCCAAGATTCGGGCCAGGCATCTGCACACCAACGTCCCGCATAGAATGCGCCGAATCTGAAAGATCCTGCAGCATCTGTATATAATTCCAACTCCGCATTTGCAACGGCTGAAGCTTGCCATATGCATGTGCCGTTAAAAATATCCATAAACATTTCCCACACTTTCAAATCCCTCTTCATTTCTGAAGATAGACGTAGAAAATGGTGGGGTTTCCGAATCCCGACGAACGCTCGCTGAAGTTTTCTACAAAATATTTTGCCCATGAGTATAACTCTACATGCGAAATTAAACAGGCCCAATAGAGATTGGGCCTGTCTAAGTGTTAACTTAGCAGCCGCGATGGCATAAAGTATTTCGTCATGTAGGCGGCGTACCTTATCCAGAGGAAGTTTACACAGACCCAGCTCGGAATCAAATTTCAATTCCAAGGTACACCAAATTCGTAGTAGGTCCCTCGGTTTTTTTCCCCTGCCACGGGAACCCCGAAATCCCTAAATAAATCCAGCGCTGTTTCTAGTAACTTAAAGCACAGGTCAGAACTTGGAGGACCCACTAGAAGAAAGTCATCCAAATAATGAGTAATGCTGTCAGCTCCCGTCACTTCCTGTAGGCACCACTGCAAAAATGTGCTAAAGCGCTCAAAATAAGCACATGAAATGGAGCAACCCATGGGCAAGCATTTATCTATGTAAAAACCCCCATTCAATTTAAATCCCATGTACTGAAATGCGTTCTTATTTAAAGGTAATAATCTAAAAGCTGATTCAACATCCAATTTGCACATGAGGGCACCAGGACTCATCTTTCGAATAATGTCTATAGCGTCCTCAAATAAAAAATAATTAACAGTGCACAAATCGACATCGATGGCGTCATTGACAGACGACCCTCTAGGACAAGAAAGATGTTGAATCAGCCTGAATTTCCCTTTAACCTTCTTGGGAACCACCCCAATAGGGGACAAGATTAGTCCCTCCACTGGTGGTGTTGAAAATGGGCCTGCCATGCAACCTAGTTTTACCTCGGCTTTAACTTTTTTGTGATATTAAGTCAGGATATTCCATGTCGGAGCGTAAGTTTCCCCTAGTTCCCGCATTAATCGGAGCGGAAACAGGTAATTGGAAACCTTCTGAAAATCCGGACTGCAAAAATTTTGCTCCAGCCATGGTAACATCCTGGCCAATACTATTGGAGTTGGGGCTCTATACAACGACAGGTGCCGCTGGACCGTGGCTTTGTTTTGTCGTGGACTGAGTCCCACTTCCCCCCCCCAGTTGGTGGTTTTGTGCAATCCTTGATTGCGTGTGGACCTCCGCATCTGAGACAAAGGTGCCGAAAACGACACCGGTTTCCCAGGCTGCACTGCCCATTATTAAATGAGTAGCGCTTACCATGGCCAGGCTTAGTATTACCTCCCTTATTAATGTTATTGTAAGGCCTGCTCCCATACTGTCTTACCCACCCCTTATTCTCAGCAGCCCTAAGAGGTGTAGCTGATTCGGCAACTTCGACGTATAACTCGATGTCTTTCTTACCAAAATAAAACACCTCTCGGCCATGCTGCTTCCTCCTAAACTCTTCGTCATAGATCCGCCATTTGGGACCGACAGACGAAGTGTAGAGTTTATGAATGAGAAACTGGTATCTCACCAGTAAGTTGTTTAGACGCCCCTCGTGAAGAGGAGCTCTCTGACCCATCACCAGTCGACACAGCGTCACCCTCACTTGTCCAGTCAGGGTCATTTGTTGACTCACCCGTATCAGATGCCGCTGCTCTTCGTCTTGCTCCTCCATCGCTGCCACGGCTTTTTTGACGGCCTTTCCATAACTTCCTGCTCCGATCCCCGACCTGCCAATAGAGGTTCAGTAACAACCCCTATAACAGACGCATTGGCGGGTGATGGCCTCTGAACCGAGGAAACCCCTTGTTCGTCCCTAGCCGCAGCAATGCTTTGCGCTATGGCTCTGGCTATGATGTCAGACACCGAAGCCACTGTAGCCATAGGAGAAGCGCCCCCCTGCCCACCTGGACCGGCGGTCATCAGAGGAGCCACTGCAGACACCACTGCCGCACAAATTGATGTTAGCGCGGATGCGTCTAGCGACACTATACTCCCTGTTGTGTTTGTTCCCCTTACCGCGTCCGCATAAGTGCGGCCGGGTTGTAACCCCGCCGTTGGTGAAATTCTGCTAACCTCAGTCACCCTTTCGGCTGCCAGCCTTCTACGCTCGCGACGCCTGGCCCTGTCGTTATTGGGATTGCTCCCATTATCATGGCCTGTCTGTACAGGGGCCGCACGCTTGCCCTCGCTTCCCCTACTTGCCAGGCCGCCCCGTTTGTCATGTCCGGCCCCATTCGCCTGAACCTCAATCTCGCTGTCCCTATCAGACTCATTGCCAGATTCGGACCCAGAAGATAAGGATTTATCAGAATCCTCACTGGAATCCTGTCCCAAACCTTTTGCGGCCCTAAGCATGGCATATTCTGCATCAGTCAGCCTATGCCTAACAATGTTCCCTCTAATTTTATGAAGGCTGTGTGCGGCAAAAGATTTTGGCTGTGCAACTTTGTAAGGAAAGTTAAATTTTTGTGCGTCAATTATATATAACTGGAAAATGACGTCCAGCATTTTTGTTAACTTTACTTCAAAATGATATTAAACATTTAAACATTCAAAACACAGCAAATAATGTAGTTAATGGGTGAAACACACATTAATTGAGTCCACAAATGCAAAAAGGGACCACTGTTGCTTTGTGCGCTCTGTTGTAATGTCTGTGCGCACACTTGTCGAGTTGTGTGCGCGCGCACGTGCACACAGCTTAGAGGGAACACTGATGCCTAATATCATTGATAAAATGGCCCTCAGTTATGGTGTTCCTTCGCCTCCCACCAGATGGCGCTGCATTCCCAGCCAGCCTACCATCTGCTCCAGAGGCAACCTGACTCTCTTGTCCTCCTATCTGCCCACTGCTGTGTGCTGCATCATCCCTAGAACCCCCAGCCACTGGAGCCTGTCTCCTTCTACTCCTTTTATTATTTGCACTGCCCTGGTGGTCTAATGGCTGACCGCCCCCTTCACTTATTAACACTACCAGGCCAGGGCTGGGCTGTCCAGATCCAGCCCTGACCGAGATCTGCTCCTCATTATTTGGGGGTAGGCTGCTATGCCTAGCAGCCCGCCTCCCACTGCTGCGCGCCGGAGCACCACCAGGTTGTTTCCCGGCGGCTGCCCGGCGCGAACTACGTTTCCCACAATCCCTTGCGCGCTCCGGAGCGGGCCTAGCTATCCGCCCGCCGCCGGAGCCTCGCGCAGCAGGAGGTGCATCCGCACTCCTGCGCTGCACATACCCTGCTCTCCCCCTCTGCCGCCCGCCCGCTTGCACTACCCGGGCGGGCGAATCAGCTACTTGCGGCCTACCCCGCTGGCGTCCGCCCTCCCAAGCACCGCGGCCGGATGGCGCCATCCCCCTGCGTCTTCCTCACCGCCCACCCGCTTGAGTACTGCGGGCGGGCGGCGTAGACGCAGCCCGCGGCATCCCTGCAGGGGCGATAACTCGTGTATAATTCCTGGGGGCTGCAGCAGCCGCCTCAGCCCCCATTCTCCGCGACGGTGATGGGGATAAGCCCCTCTCCTCACCGCGCACTGGAGGCCTGTTCCTGGGCCTGACTAAACCAGCCCCAGCATATCTAGTGGGAGCCCCCACTGATCTCTTAGGCCTCGCTGACATGTAATAAGTTAAGAATAGAAAGAAAGATAATAGGGAAAAGAAATTAAGGGAAAAGAAATTAAGCTTTATTAAGTTGATAGTGTAAGAGAAGAAAGATTAGGAGAGAAAGAAAAAGGAGATATATAATCACAATGATAGTTGTAAATAAGAAATGTTGTACTCAACAGTCCTCTTCAACGTTTCCTGAAGCAAGAGGCAGAATCTTCTGGAAGCAAGAACATCACCCCATCAATCTCCACCTCTGACCTCAAGCAGCCTATCCTGGACCGTCATTCAAATCAGCCGGCCCGTCAATCAAGATAAGCCGAACCCCCCGGGCCCAGATCCAGTGTGTGAGCTAAGGATTCCTGCCAATAGCCAGGTGAGTTTATGCTGTTTTCAGCCAGACAAGCTGGCTTCTACAGTCTAACAGCAATAAGCTAAGCTTGCCCCTGGTGGTTACATACTGAAAGGAGGTCAGAACCCATTTAGCGAGTACTGTCAGGATCAAAGCGACACTTTGATCCTGACGACTATTTGGGGTTGACATTTTGACTATCTTTTCTGTAGATCTACTGAAACCATACCTCCCAACTTTCTATGAGGCCGACGAGGGACCTTTGCACGCGGCACAGCCCCGTGCCCTAAAAATTTTGGGCGCGTGGCTTTTGCAGCCAACTGCCAGCCCCCCCCACCACCCAACCACCACCACGGGACATTGCTGGCCCAGGGCAGGACGCAAGAACGTCCACAACAAACGGGACATTCCCGTAGAAAGGATTACAAATGTTCTATTTGTGGTTATTGTATCACATCACCGGAAAACGATAGACCATACCTACCGTCACGTTCTCTACATAAGTGTTTGTGCAAATTGCACCCATAATGCACCTCCATTGTCAGTTTAATCACAGACACTTTTTTTTATTTGCGTTTTATGCAGGACAAAACTTTGAGTAATAAGCACACACTCTCCCTGAATGACATCTGGCAGCGGAAACTATATATACAGATGGAGCAGAGTTTGTGGCAGCGAACAGCTTGTCACACTTCAACATTTTTTTTTATCTTGATTCCAATAAGTTTATTACAGCCAGAATAATCCCAGATCTGTCACAACATAGCACAGATTCTTCATTTCATTCTTAGCTGTCATACACTGCAACAAACGCCACACCATCTGTAGCAAGATGCAAAGGCAAATTTATCAAACCCGGATACAATAAAAAATGCATTAATAAAAATCAAAATTTCCTCTTTCATATATTAATAAAATACTTATATATTCTTAATGGCATTTACTCATTCTCCAGTATAGCATAAATACCAGAAAAACGCAATTATAGTGTATATGGTAACTACAATAGTAAGGCCTGGAGTTGTGGAAAGGCCGCCTAGTACCACCACTAGGTGTGAGCGTTCAGGGGGCGAAGTTCTTTTCACCTTGCTCTTTGATTCTCACTCTGGACCTGTGTGGAGTTTGTATGTTTTTTCCATGCTCGTGTGGGTCTTCCCTGCGTACTACGGTTTCCTCTCACAATTCAAAAAATACTGGTAAGATAAATGGCTTTAGACAATCATTAACCCTAGTGTCTGTAAATTTGATAGGGAATATAGACTGTAAACTCCTCTGGGGCGGGGACTAATTATTCTCTGTAAAGCCCTGCGGAATACGTGCACACTAAAAAATAACTGGTTATAAGTGAATAAATAATACAATATGCATTTACTATTTCCACAAAATAACTGTCATCTACCGACTAGAGCAGTGATTGTCAATCTTTTACTCACAACAAACAAGGTTTTAAAATAAGACTCCCCAGGGAAAAACATATTGGCCGCCACAGGAGAAAAAAAACGATTTGCCCCCATATGAAAAAAAAAACAATCACACTGGTATCCACAGGTAACAAAAATCAAATTCTTTGTACCTCACATGAAAACAAGATACCAGTGAATAACAGTTGAATTGGTGGTGGTGGCTGTAAACTGGGGTGGACATCTCTAGCGGTACACTTAGGCCCACTAGTGGGCCAGGGCACAGTGGTTGAAAAATGCTGGACTAGAGATATGACAACATATTACTACCAAAGCATAAATGTGCAATAACCTATGGCAACCAATCTACCTGTCAATTTGAACCCTTTGAGTGCCAGTGTAGCTGTGAGAGATGTGCAAATTATCCGCTAAAAAAAAAAGGGTTAAACTTGCACTGGATCAAACAATGTTAATTGCTTGCCAGTTGGTGGAGAATGCAGCACTGTGTACATGAACAGCAAGGATCCACAATTCGAAAACGTTAACTTCTTGTATGCTCATTTTGTTCCTAATACAATAATTCTTGGGTTATTCAAAGCAACAGCTAGAACACAAAGGGCGGCATTCAATCCGATGTTCCGACAGTCAAAATCCCGGACGTTTTTTTGTCGGATCCGACACTTCCTCGGCAGTCGGAATTCAATGTTCTGACTGTCGAGTGTCGAAAAGTCAATTGATGGAAATGGCCTCGGATTGTCGGAAACAGCCTCGGATTGTCGAAAACGGCCTCGGATTGTCGGAAAACAGCCGTGAATTCGACAATCCGTGGCTGTTTACATCAAAACAAGTTCGACTTTCAAAAACAGCCTTTAATGCTGTCGTTAACGGCAGCATAGAATAGTTGAGTGCCGCTTTTTCCCGTCGGGAAATATCATCACAGATTGAATATCCCCCAAAAACTTTCGCCACCAATAGTCACTTTAGTACAAGCACAATATAAGACAGTTAGGAGCTTGATGCTGAAATGTGAATAGATAGCACTGTACTGTAAAATGATAGAGTGGCGATATTGTAAACTATAACAGAATCATTATACCATATAAAAAACGTACAACATTAACATTCCTTAACCAGACGGGTATCTGACATGTCGGGCTATCTAGCTATTACCATTATGGACACATCCGTATTCACGCCAGAGGTCGCAGCTGCTGTACTTACTATGCATTGCAGCACATAAAGGAGGTCCGAATGATGGCTGGAGATCAATCTTTATGCCCATCGCAGAACAGTCATCTAAATAAAAGCTTTCTTGCTGCTATTATTTAAGCACTTTGAGTGGCGGTCTGAAACAGAGAGGACCACTGCAGTATAATAATGAAACACCGGCTTGGCATAATCAGGGCTCTGTATCAATAGAAGGGAAATTATCTTGGCAGCTACCAATTGACTGACTCCAATAATTCTCAAAGTTACTGCAATGTCACACAAGAAGAGGACATAATGGCTATAACTGAGGCTTATGATACTTCACAGGCAGGATTCATAAAATGCATTGATTGACATATGTGTGTGCATCTAGAACAGAGCTGCTTTTCCGATCTCACCGTAGAGTGGATGCAGCCGTGTGCCCTGATTCAACATGACATCACTGAAGCACCTTGTGCTGTTCTTGAAACTCAGCGCCGTCACACACAGATGTAGCGCCTCTCAGCCAGCCCAGGAGATTGGCAGATGTACACCTCGGGCATTCGCTTGCCCGGCGGGCAGCGTTAAGATGGCCCACTAAGCAGCAAATTTATGCAGCATGGGGAGTCAACCAGAATAAGGCCCCTGGTTCAAAACAGTTTCAATGGAATGAAGCTAGGCCTTTAGTCATCCGGGGCAAAGTCTCAGCTAGGCGCCCCCTTCAGTACATAATAGTCAGCCTCTTCCCATATGACCAGCATAATATCCACAAATCATCAGAGACTGACATATATCACAGAGAGCATTTGTGACCGCCATATAATAAAGGACCAACTTAGAAGGCAGAGAGCATTGCAGTGGCCACCATACAATACAGAGGGCATCAATGACCCAGGTATAATACAGAGAATGGGACTGACATATCATACAGAGCATTGCACTGACTGACATATAATACACAGACCATCAGTGACTGCTATATAATCCTACTTGCCTACTCTGTCGCAAATTGTGGGATTTTTGGGTAATCCCCCCACACCCATGGAATAGTGACTAGATCCCCCATAGCAAGGATGAGGATATTATACAGCTCCACATAGAGGGAGGATGCAAAATTGCCACATACCCACACCCAGTGTACAGGAGGCAGCAGTCAGTCAGACAGGTTCCAATGGAATCGGTACATCTGTCAGACCACACTTAGGTCTACAGTCATTAGGTCGACCCCACTAGGTCGACTGGCAGGAAGGTCGACCTGACTTAAGGTCGACGTGGGCCAAGGTCGACATGACTTAAGGTCGAATTTGCATAAAGGTCGACATGAGGATGGTCGACTGGTCATAAGGTCGACATGGGTTTTTCACTGTTTTTTTTTTACCCGAATGTCGACACAGTTGACATGGACACAATTGGCAATGAGAATCGGACCCTCGCATCGCTCGCAATGCATCGGGCACGGTGGCTCGCTTCGCTCGCCACAGCTTTAATAACCTCCTCCACGCCCTAGTGGATGGTAGGGCATGGAATACCGCCTGTCGGCACATGTCGGCTCAAAAAACAGTGAAAAACCCATGTCGACCTTATGACCAGTCGACCTTCCTCATGTCGACATTTATGCAAATTCGACCTGAAGTCATGTCGACCTTGGCCCATGTCGACCTTAAGTCAGGTCGACCTTCCTGCCAGTCGACCTAATGACTGTAGACCTAAGTTCATTCTAATAGATGACCGCTTCCCGTTCAAATGGGGGCTGCTGTAAGTGTGGATGAGGGAGGAGCTACCTGGAGAGAGCGAGGGGCCATACAGCCTATTGCTGCAGCACTTTGGACTGGAGGGGATAAATGTACGCTGCACTCCTTCCATGTTTATCCCTGCTCCCCGGGAATGTAGATGAGGCAGCTTCAACTCTGGATCCCTAGCTGGTACCCACGTATGTTCATAGAGGCTAATGAGTGGGCTAGTCTACACAAAGGCGTGCAAGGCTACACAGGGGCGTGCAAGGCTACATAAGGAAGTGTGAGGCTATACAGGGGCATTTGGGGCTATAGACATACAGTACTGTACATTAAATATTTGCATTTTGCTTTACTTAAATAAAGAATATGATTTTACCCACAGAGCAACCGTTACATATTCACTACGTGCTGCAGATTTTGTTCATACTATGTATCCCGCTTCATGTACCAGGAATAATAATGCACATAAAAATATTCGGGTTGGAAACTCTCGTTTAGAAGACATGGACTTTACAGATCTGCAAAATGTGGACCTGACTCTGTTCACAGGCTCTGTCTCCATGCAAATCAGATATGGTTTCCTTCCAGCCAGGAATTCATTTATTAATGCAGCAGTATGTGGGACATCTGCCTGTTATAATATATCAATCATATTAGATTGCCAACTACTAGCAGACGATGCCTTGCCAAGCTATTAGGACAATGTATGAAGCTTTCTTTTGTATCTAGCTATGGCTTTACATGGAATCTTGATCCCTGTATTTTTCTGTGCATTGTGTCTCCTTCACTAAGATGTGGGTGGGATAAGGGAGATCTATTTGCACTTCCAGGTGTGCAGGGGATTACATGGAAAATCGTGAGTCTCCCTGCAGCTTTGGGGAGGCAAGAATGGTATAATATGTATATAAAACATAAATGCAGTCTGTGTCTAGACTTTGGTGGGGGACGGCATCGGGAACCGGCGAGGAGGCGTCGGGGACCCGGGGAGAGCTCTGTTAGAAGGGGATGCGCGTGCGTCTCGTGTGCGCGCATCCCATTCCGGCGGCTGGTGGGGGCTGGTGGTTGGAGATCCGACCGCCAGCCCCTGCAAGGATAAAAGGCGCTCTATCTGTATGTGATCCTTTACAATACTGCAATAATCTGCAGTCGCAGAGGGAATTGATAAGCCAACAATTGGGAAACTGTAGGATGAATCGCATAAGCCATCCAACCTGAATTAGCCCCCATGTCCTTAATAGAGAAGGGCAACAACTGACTCCAGACTGCGCTCTTGTTCCATGCTGAGTAATGGCCCAGGAACGGCTCTTGCACTGTGTATACTTATTTTTGCATTATTTCCATTTGGGGATGTTTAAGACTGAGCATTAATAATTTTAATTATAATTTTTTTTTTTATGCTTTAGCTATTAAAATATGAAAACTTGATAGTTTTTTAAAAATAAATCCCCCCAAACAATAACTAACCACCGCCCCACAGTAAAACCCATTTTTGGGACTGAACCATGTGCAACAGAACACAACCTTTCAATACACTAACTATTACCATGATGGAGGCTCGAGGCACGGGACAACGGCAGTAGCACCTAGAGAACAGATACACAGTACTGTACATTGTTTTTGTATTTTGCATAATGGATGTAACTATTGGGCATACTTTAATACTGTACTGAAGTGATGCGTTTGAGCCTGGGTTATTGCTTATGCTTGTAATACGGTCAGATTCACAATACAATTGTATCATTTAACAGTGAAATGTCTAGAGCTACAGTAGGGGGTTAATGGTCTCATTACCTTTTATAGAGCAATTAGTTCAGTAAATTGTATTGTATCCTTATTAAAGTAAGTCCCGGCATCTCCAGCCACAAAAGTATGAGAACAGTAAAATAGGCCAAGTCAGGCCATGAATAATTAAGCCCCCCCCCCCCCATAAAACTGCTAATGGAACTCAAGCGCACTAAAGCATAAAGTATTAACTACGGCGTGTTAAATACTCGTGTCTTATAATTGTAACAAAAATTCAATATATCCCTAAAAATCCCGTCAGTAACTAAATATTTGAAATTCACAAATGAAAAAAAATAATAATAATAATAGAATAATTTGCATAGGATTACTTGCAAATTAACCATTTATTTTGGAAACCAATTTATAGTAATTTTCCAAGGAAACAAATGGCTCCAGCGCTCTTATGCTCCTTTCAGACCGCACTTATTACCCATTATATTGACGTTTTTTTACAGTTTTAAAACGGTAATATGTGCAGTCTGAAAGGTCCAAATTGAATTTACCGGTTTAAAAAAATGGTAGTATTTCAAAACAGTAAAAAAGCAGGGTCCTACCCGTTTCAGACCCTTTTTTTTTTTCAGTCTGAATAGTGTGAAATGGTATTTAGGACCCTGGCAGTAGTGAGCACTGAGATGGTCCCGCTCTGTGCATATCTAATGAGTGGGACCCAGCGCAGTGAATATTTAGTGAGCGGGTCCTCGCTCATTCCATATGCAGGGGGCGGGGACCCGCTCATTAAATATTCACTGCACTGTGTCCCGCTCATTAGATATGCATAGAGCTGGACCTCAATGGCAGTGCTCATTGCTTCGATGCTGCTTTCACACCGCAAAACCTGCTTAGACCCGGGTAATATGTGCGGTCTAAAAGGGGCATAACCTGCTTTAACCCATTTTAAGAAACGTTTTCAATACCGGGTCTAAGCAGGTTTTGCGGTGTGAAAGCAGCATCACTGGATGATTGGGATTGATAGGGTAATGTGGGAAGCATTCCACTATGTTTGCAGGCATAGTACTAAGTACTAAGCGGTTAGTGTGTCAAGCAGGGAAAATAGGGAAGTGGATTGTGAAGTTGCCTGTAGCAACCGTATGGATGTTGGGAGGTTATCCTCTGCAATCTGCATTATTCTTTTTTTTTAAAGAAGTGTTAAACATGACCACACCCACTGGGAAGTGTCCACACCCTCCAAGTGCATGAGTACAACCACAATGACAGGCACACACTCAATCCCATTTCTGGGGGTTATTCAGATCAGTGGCGTAGCTACGTTTTGGGCGCCTCCCCGCCGTTAGGGGGGGCGCCCATACCCACCCCCCGCCGCCGCCCCGTCGAGCACACCCCCCCCACCGCCTATGCTAACCCCCTCCCCCGCAGTCTTACCTATCGCGCTGGTCCCGGCGGCTCCGTCCGTTCATTTGCTGAGGACCACCACAAAATGGCCGCCCCCGTACAGCAGACAGTTTCAGAGAACTGTTTGCTATATGGGGGCGGCCATTTTGTTGTGGTCCTCATCAGAAGAACGGAGCCGCCGGGACCAGCAAGATACGTAAGTCTGCGGGGGATTGGGGGGGGGGGGGGAACTATAGCACCGCAGCCCCCGGCGCCCCCACATGCACAGCGCCCCCCGCGGTGGCGGGGGCTGCGGTGCTATAGTTACGCCCCTGATTCAGATCTGATCGCTGGTGTGCGAATTCACAAGTTGATTGATTATGGAAGCCTGTGCATGCATGTACGGATCGTAGGGCACATGTGCGAGATAAAACAGCGTAAAAAAATCAGCGATTACGCTATTTGCTATCCCCTTGGAAGTTGATTGACAGGAAGCCGCCGTATGTGAGTGTTGACCTGCCATTTTCTGGGAATGGCAGGAAAAACGGAGGCTTGCCCAGGTAATGTCAGCGCCAGCCTCGATCAGATGTGGAAGTGTCGAGGTTACGCACAAACTGCAAAAATGGGGTCCGCCCAGCATTTCATAGGGGTGTGTACAAAAACGTTGGGCAAACACCTGCGAACGCAAGCGGCTGACATCACATGACACCAGCTCCCGCCCCCATCTCCGTCCAGGATAAGTAACTATAGACTTACTATGATCTACGCAGGGAGGAAACATTATTTGATGGTGGTGAGCGACCTTTCCTCTGTGTGGCCACATGCTAGTGCGGGGATCTGCTCGGGGTGGGGGAGGGTGGGGATGTGGCATGCATGCGGCGGAGGGTGTTTACCTGCTCGATGGGCAGTGAATACACATTGCCTAGCCAGCAGGTCTGAATTGGACCCAATTAAAGCCAATGTCAAGCGTTTGAACCAATTACATTCAATCACATCAAAAAAATTCCCATTAAGGCAAAAAGTTCCAAACACGGTTATTCTGCCAAAGGCTATACTATACGTTTATAGAAGGCTCCTGATTCATGCTATACACTGGTAGCTATTTGTGATGTACAACTAGCGGCTGAGAATATGATAGAACGATGAGAGTGTGTAAACAAGCCATTGAAATGAGTTGTATTGCGTCCTGCCACGTCTTTGCTGCTGCCTCACCCACCGCACACCAGAGCCAGCTCAGTAGGCAGCACAAAGACGGCCCAAAAACAACCACTTTAGTGTATCGTACAGTGAGGGCTCATTGCTCTTTTACTAATGCAAGGTATTGTAGAGTAAAGAGAGAAAAGCATTGGTTTGCCAGCAAAACTGAAGGGACAGGTGTGAGACCGGGTTGATATTTATAAGCCCTTTCTCTTCAGCAGACATATATAGTTTGGCGAGGCAGGGGAACATCAGCATATTCATACGGATGCTGTAAGCTGCAGGTGTATTTATAGCGGATTCACAGCTGCTGCTCATTCTAACCAATTCCTTCATTCTGACAGTAATAGGAGAGAGACAGGACGGTTTGAAAGCGTGCCTCGGGGTACTGAGGTGCGGAGAACGTTATCTGCCATTCCGATGGGAGGAGGAGGAGCAACCAGATCATCTACCTTCATGAAAATTAGCAGGTAGAGAACGATTTGTGAAGATGAGCAATCTAAAATAAGAATATATGTAATGCACTAGCCCATAAGAAATATGCATCCTATGTAATAATGGCTTGGTGTCTGGGAAGAGTACAGTGACTCCTGTATACTGAATTGCACAAATTTGTTGTGCTTTGGAGAGAATATTTAGCCATTCACAACAATCTGGATTAGTGACAAGAGGTGTATCTAACATGGGCCCTTATTCTGATTGAGTCAGACGGCTGCTTGTGCGGTCGGACGGCCGATGTTTGGTGTTTGTGCATGTGCGAACGCGTCGCATGTCTAACCACGGAGTGAGGTCTGTGCAGAAAATGATCGTACGGAACCATTCCGAGCAGAGGATGGAGAGGGGCGTGAAGGGCTGTTTGGGCTCATTACCATATGCGTACGCCCCGCGTTTTATGGGAGTTCCCATGAAAACGCTGGGCGTACGTATGGTAATCCGGCCGTGGCGCACGTGTGGGGGGGACATATGACATAGCCGGATGCCAGTTGCCCACCCATATCCCTGCTTTCATACGGAAAAATGTCTAAGTGGTCTAGAGCACTCAGTGCTGCCTGACCGCTCGGTCCATCATTTGGTGGTCGGCGACCATCGGAGGATGGGGGAGGTTCCCACAGATGGAGGAGGTGTTCACATGAAACATCCACTCACGCTCCGTTCGCTCGGCGTCTTACCGCATTCGGACGGTGTGAGCGATCCGTACGGTAGGCGGGGCTAAGAACACTCGGTTCCTGTGCGAAATGCGCATCCGACCGAATCAACTAGAATAAGGGCCATGGTGTAGCTCATTTACTGAACACAGGACCAACCACCAGGACTGGCTCTGACTAAATAAATGCCCTAGGCAAAATTATGTGTCCCCAGCCATCAAATCTCCCCCACCTTCTGTCCCCAGCCATCAAGTCTCTCCACCTTGTGTGTATCCAGTCATCAAGTCTCTACCCTTTGTGTGTCTCCAGCAATCACATCTCTAAGACAGTGATTTTCAACCTTTTTACCTTGAACACTAAATAAGATTTTAAAATTGCCAAGGCAGACCATGAGATCCCCATAGGCCAAAACACATTGGCCCCCCACAGGAAAAAAAAACAAAAAACCTAGTGATAAAACAATCACACTGGTCCCCACAGGTAACAAAAATAATATACATTGGCCCTTTACATGAAAAGAAGACCAGTAAATAACAGTTGAACTGGTGGTGGCTGTAAACTGGTTTTGGCATCTCTAGATCTGGGGGGCACACTTGAGAACAGCTCAAGGCACACTAGTGTGCCACGACCCAGTGGATGACAAACATTGTTCTAAGAGAATTGATTTTTTTTCCATAAGAAGAATACAGTGTCCACCGCCGTGAATGGTTCGGACTAGTGAAAAAATAAATAAAAGCTACCCAATCTGTTCTTCTGCCTTTTCTCTATCAGACTAGGCTTAGAGGGCTAGGCTTGGTTATCAGTTTGGAAGGGAGTAGGGAACCTGCCTTTACAGAGTACTTTCTAGGAGACCCTGAAAGGGAGAACAAAGGGGCAAGTACAAGGGGCATGGAGACGCCCTCATTGCCCCACCTCCCAGAGCAGAATCTTGTGATTTACACCATCGCTAGAATGGATGGAACCAGGATGAGGCCATTTGAACTGCATTGTGTCATCAATTGCTCTACCGCTTTACTGGGAAAGTGGACAGAATCCAAGAGAGTGTTCTAATCTCCGGTTATACCCAGTCGCGCTAAGAGAGGGGGGAGGTACTAATTACCTGGGCCCAGTGGGCCCTGTTCCCTAGCAGCAGCTCTTCTCAACCCAGCAAATGCTACTGTTTGCTGGACTGCAGTGTGGCCAGGGAGGGGCTTAAAGTGATATTTCTTCTGTATTTTATTCTAAGCGTGCATGGTCACGCCTCCCTCAGTTAGGCCACACCCCCTGCAATGTACCTGGGCCCTGCCAGGCTCTCTAGTGCCCTAGTTAAACCAGGAGAAATCTGCAGGACTCAGAAATCTCCTGCATTCCAGGTGAGTAGTAAAGCGTGAGGTGCGGGAGGAGAAGACAGGGACTAGACTAGGCGTAAATAGGTTTTGTCCGTTAGAAGCTACCTAGATTTGTGGTGCAAAAGGAAAGGAATGGGTTAGTTTGCACAACATATGTTTGCAAATGCAGCTTAGTAACATAGGGATACATATGTCAGGGGAACCACTATGTGTATGCCCCTGAGATAACAAGGTAATCTGTGCAATTCTATAAACCACACATGCCTCTTACTAGAGAACCCTCCAGATCTCCTGCACAACACACTTCATCCTATTCAGCCCAGAAGTGGATGTGCCCAGCAATGAATTTCCCACCAGACTCTATTCTGTACGTGATTCATTTGGCTATTTGAAAGGAAACTACTGTATAAGGACCACCCATAATATGTAACAAAGTTGTGTACCTTTATTAGCAATTATATATATATATATATATATATATATATATATATATAATTCTGAGTCTGTATAATCAGCAACAAAATAGTTGCATATCACAGGAAAACCGACGTTTCGGGACTCTCTGGTCCTGTTTTCAAGGTGTGAGAACAAATAATAAGGGAAACAATTGACCTTATATCCCAGAGAGAAAAGAAGGGTGTGGTATATGGTCCCGATTGGCCGGACTCAGACAGTGGGGCGAGTGCAACAAAGCCCCTTGCGGGCTCAATGCGTCGCCACGCTGCGGGCACGGTGGCTCGCTACACTCACCACCTATTCGATTCTCCCTCTATGGGGGCCATGGATCCCCACGAGGGAGAATAGCCGGTGGCCGTCGGGACCCTGAGTGTCGGGGTTTTGACTGTCGGGATCCCGACGTTGGGTAAATGACTGTCGAGATCCAGACTGTCGTGACCCCATCCTGCACCCGTTCTCTCCATGATTGCATAGGGTACTCTATGTAGAGTAACAATCCAATAGGTTGCTCATTTGGATAAAAGGTTCAACCGATCTCTACCACTTGGATCCATAAACCTTAATGTTTTGGGATCGATTCCCCGGCAATTCTTACAATGTCTTGGGACACTATGGTAATCTCTTATTTTTATATTCTGGATATATTCTAATGTTCTAGGATACGGATCTTCAATACTCTTTTTCGTCTTCCCGACATATCTTTTACCATAACATTTTTACCGACATATCATTAGGTATGTTGCGTTACAAATATACCCCTTTACCATATATTCACTGATCATGGTTTTTTTTAAAAAAGGTTTGAATCCATATGGGCAGACTCTGCAGCCTAAAATAATTATCTTTTAAAAATAAAACGCACCAGTCATTTCTTTCATGATGTCCCGTTGCCATTGGTAACATACTGTACTACTGTAGGTGAAAGATAACTTTTCAGGGTTCTTGCTAATCTAAACACTATTTCAGGTTTCTAGGAAACAACAGTTGCTGAAATAGAATCCATCTGGATCACATACCAATATTTATTAAGTATATGGGCCAAATGTAATAGGGTGAGAGTTTCAGAAAGTGAGAGATTTTGGGAGAGTTTTCCCCTTTTATTTAAAGCAGCAATCAATTACACTGCAAAACCAGGTTGATTTTGCCAAGTAATTGATTGCTGCTTTAAAAAACATGGGAAAACTCTCCCAAAATCTCTCACTTTCTGAAACTCTCACCCTATTACATTTGGCCCTTTATCTCACAGTATTACTTGTGACGCTATATGAAATGACAAACGGACTTCTGAATGTATTTATATCAGGCATGTCCAAACTGTGGCCCTCCAGCTGTTGCGAAACTACACATCCCAGCATGCCTTGCAATAGTTTTAGCACTCCCTAATAGCAAAACTGCGGCAAAGGCATGATGGGAATTGTAGTTGCACAACAGCTGGAGGGCCATAGTTTGGACATGCCTACTTTATATTATATATACATACACATTTATACAGGTTGAGTCTCCCACATGCCAAAACAATTATTTTTGAGTGCGAATTAGTGACATTTCTGCTTTCTCATGGTTCATTGTACAGATATAGGCCCTCATTCTGGTTCGGGAACTCACTCGCACGTTCGCACAGGGACTTCGATGGTGAAACTCTTTGCATGCGAACATGTGCACCCAGGAAAATGCTGGGTGTAGCCCATGTGAACGCATGCGGGCACCTGGATTCTGGGGCGGGCGGCTGATGTCAGCAAAGACTCACTTAGATTTGCGAGCACCAGGGCCGGCGCCACCACTAGGCAGCTTTAGGGCGGTAGTGAGCTGGAGGGCGGTAGTGAGCTGGAGGGCGGTAGTGAGCTTTAGGGCGGTAGTGAGCTGGAGGGTGGTAGTGAGCTTTAGGGCGGTAGTGAGCTGGAGGGCGGTAGTGAGCTGGAGGGCGGTAGTGAGCAGCAGCAGCAGAGCTTCCGCCGGCGCCGAGGAGAGCAGCAAGAAAGCGGCTATCGTATTTATTTTGTGTTTAGACTTTGGTCCCATCCTCAAGAAATCTGATTATGATCTGTAATTTATTTTTCAAATAAAGCAACATCTTTAACCCCAAAGCCCTTCTGGCCCTGAGCATTGCAGGAATGGATGACGTAACCTACTTTACATGTGTGCATATGGTTAGTGTAATAGATGCAGCCCTTTTACATATACACATATGACTGTATTTCCATGTGCCGGAATCGGAATAATATGTATGTCAGTGCCCCACATATACAGTAGCTCTGCTTTAAGCAACGCAGCACCACCCACACACAGTATGTCACACACTTATTTGTTGAGGACATGTTTGAAATCATCTGGATCAGAACGTTGAGTGAGAAAGATTTCTTAGAACATTCTGCAGTTCCGCACGTGATCAGCTGATGGATAGAGTACAGTATGGTCTTGTTTTTACAGTGATAATGACAATATGGCAAGGCGTAAAACCACAGCGTGTCAACGTTTCACACCTAATAGGATATATCAGCTTGTGCAACGCAAGTGTCATTAAATTAAGGTGAGAGATAAAATGTCATAAAGTGGGGGATACCTGTGGTTCATGACGTTACAGCACATTCAATTCACCTTCTTTACTAAACAGTAAGGGCCAGATGTACAGTAATAGGGTGTCAGAATCAGAATGTGAGAGCTTTTCGGAGAGTTTTCTTATTGTTTTAAAGCGGCAATCATTTACATGGCAAAATCAACCTGGTTTGGCTGTGTAACTGATTGCCGCTTTAAAACAATGGGAAAACTATCCCAAAATGTCTCCCTTTCTGATTCGTACACCCTATTACATTTGGCCCTAAAAGATTAATTATGTGTATTGGATTCTTTGGCTGCATACACACTACAGTATATTTGCGGTTAGGTAGACCGTAGTTGAGCTCCTTTGTTTTCCTATTTTCCAACGGCAGTGCTAATTTCTGTCACTGGAAATCATTAACATAGACATATAATCAACGCAAAGCACCACTATTTATAGAGTGAACATATCGCATCTACTGTAGGCATAGTTACCTACCCTCCTGCATTCTGCAGGAGACTCCCTGAAATACCAGCAATCTCCCTCTCTCCCTCATTAGTCTAGCAATCTCCCTCATGTCAGCTAGCCCACATTACACTAATGCTGTGTACACACGGTCCGATTTCCTTTCCGATGTTGACGATATAGTCAACATCGGATCGGCATCGGATCAACATCGGATGCAGATCGCAAGGGTTTTAACCCTTGCGATCCCGATCCGATTCCGATGCGCGTTCACGTATCGGAAGCCAGAAAGTCTTGGCTGCCTTGTCTATATAGTGCAGATCTGCACTATATAGTCAAGATAGGATGCAAATCGGATGTGCCTTAAGATCCTATCCATGATCCTATCTGATCAGATCGTGGATAGGATCTTAAGGCACATCTAACGTGTGTACACACCATTACATTTATAAAAAAAAAAAGGAATGAGAGACAGATACATTTACATTGAATCATCAGCACCATTTCCCAGCACGTTACCAAGTATAGTAGCTCTTACTAACTGCTTTGGGGCTCATCTACATTTGGATATAAGTGGATATAAGTCACTAACGCTTCTAGGTGCCACGTTCACAATCTCTCCATATATGAAACTAGACACGCCCTTTGGGTGGAGCATGACACGCCCTTTGGGTGGAGCATGACAAGCCCCCTCAATGGGGCGCTGTGCAAAATTTCACTACCTACTATAATCTCCCTGAAACTCGTTTTCAAAATTAGGCAGGTATGACTGCAGGCGAAGGTTTTTAACATCTTTCACAGTGTACATTAGGGTATGATTCTGATAGTGGAAACAAATTACGTAAGGAGTCATTTTGGGCCTACAGTAATTCAGAGTGGGGCGGCAGTATGGCATTTCATGCAGATTCACGAATATGCGACTGCACAGGGTAAGTTCTGCACATGAGCATATCCGACCTTGCGTTGTGGCCTGCAGTTCCCATTTTTCGCTTTCTGATTGACAAGTGTTAAGGGGTTGAGCAAGGGGAGGCCTGCGTACTCAGAAATGTGGGGTGTCCAGGGTTTCTGGCCATGCAGAACCCCGCTTCCGTCGGTCAGCTCAGTAATACCCCTTTTACACCGCGTCGAAACTCCGGGTCTCCGGCGGGTCAGAGGCGGTGTAAATCTGTCACGCCGTGGGGGGGCGTCTATGTCGACATAGGTCACAATTTTGACTGTCAGCCAATAGTTGTCGGTATTTTGACCGTCGGTAAATTGACGGCATCCCTGCTTTCATGAGCCAATGCGTTTCCATCCATCTCTGAGCAAACCATTTTACACTGCAATTAGATTTGAAGTAGGGCTCGACCCTCCTGAATCTAAATCTCTGCACATAATACATACTTGCCAACCCTCCCGGAATGGCCAGGAGGCTCCCGCAAATCGGGTCCACCTCCCGGCCCCCCAGGAAGGTGGGCAAGTCTCCTGCATACCCCCGCAGTCCCCGTAACCAGTGGCGTAACAATAAATGATGCGCCTCCCCCCGCCGGGAACAGTTCGGCGCCCCCCTCCCCGGGAAGTCCCGTCCCCCCCCAGTAAAGACCCCCTCCTCCCTCCGCCCTGCCTTACTTCTCCGTGATGGCCTGCCGCCACATTCCACTGGCGCAGCAGATGCGGCGGCAGGTGGCAGCGTAGTAATAGCCCCGCAAAACTGGACGCCCACACTCTGCTGTCACGGGGTCTGCGGCGCTATTGTTATGCCACTGGCTGCAACCCCCTTCCCTGCAGGGGCTAAAATTATGCGAATCGTGTAATTTCAGTTCCTCCCCCAAACTGCAGACCAGCGAATTGCCACTTTTGGCTGCCATGGGGGTGGGGCTTGGTGACATTAGCTTCTCCCGGAGAGGAGTGACAAAATGTAGGCAAGTATGATATAATATATCTGCTCCAATAGCAGCGCAGCATAGCTGTGCCCGGGTGTAACCTCAGAATCATTGGCCAAGCGGGAGACATGGCCACCTTTCCGGAGTGCCGGGACCACCAGCCAATTTTCGGGAGGTTCCTGGCCAATCTGGATACCATCATTTGCAAAACAAAATGTTAATAGAAAACTAATGCTAAATAATAAATACTATATAACGCTTTACATCCGCCAACGCCAGAGGGTATAAAATGTACCAGGCACAAGACACCGCACTTGTTTTCTCCCACCCGACCAGACAATACCACCGTCTCTGTAGCAGCCTGAGTTTTATGTTCATGAAATTGGGACAAGGTTTCTGCTCCTTGAGCTTGTTGCATAATAACAACATTACTCCTGCCTTCTATAATAGGTACTTCAGACTAAGATCATCCATTTGGATTATGCAACAAACCTCAAGATCCCAATACCGCTAATGAGAGCGGGACTATGGGCTGGCACTGAAGTACCTTTCCCATATCAATGTTTAATGGGCACAGACTTCACGAATATAAAATATGAAATGTGTCTTCATTTCACACTAACAAGCACATGGCCGGTTTAAAGCAATTTAAGGTTTTCATTATACAAGATTCTTGGGTACTTGTTTCCTAGCACGGCGCCCGTCGAGTCTATCGCATACCATTACCTTAAGGTACTGTATGCGATGGGACCCGATCAGAGCTGATATCAGGCTTTTTAAACTTTTCTGTACAATGCTGTACAATTTTAACATCGCGTCGCATCGACTGCCATTACAATGGCAGGCGATGCAATGCGACAAGACCCGATTTAGCATTGTAAAGCCACCCTGATGGCTAATTAGTATGTTAAATGGACCCCCAGACCCGATTTTTAATTGTACACCCACCCTGATGGGTGATTAATATGTGAAATGCACCCCATTTTTTCCGACACCCCCACTATGAACGCCAAACCGAAGCGTGGCGAGCGCAGCGATCCCCCCGAGGGGACGCGTAATACATGTGAAGTCATCCGCGTCCGCTCGCCACGCTTCGGACACGGTGGCTCCCTGCGCTCACCACACTATATAAGATCAACTCCACGCCGACGTGGATAGTGGGGGAATGAAAAGGTCGGAGGACGCGTACCGCCGCCCCTCGCGGGCTCACTGCGCTCGCCACGCTTCGGGTTGGCGTTGATAGTGGGGGTGGCGTGAACAATGAGGGTGCATTTCACAGATTAATCACCCATCAGGGTGGGTGTACAATTAAAAATCGGGTATGATCGCATCGCATGGCATGCGATCGGGTCGCATGCGATGCGACCAGATCAGATAGACCCGATGCCATAAGATCATTATCGTGGGCACCGTGCTAGGAAACAAGTACCGATTCTTGTTTGAGATGATTAATAGAACGGAGACTGTGGGACTCATTCACTAACATACTGTAGGTGCAAAGTACTAAGGGGTTTACTTACTGAGGGAAATTCTATTGAAGGTGGGATGTCGCTATGGGCAACCAATCAGAATCTACTTATTTATTTATTTAACACCTTCTAGAAGATAATAGGTACAATCTCATTGGTTATATTAAAACAGGGAATGCTATTTATGTAAAGAGTTAATGTTTCTAACATTAATGTGTGTGATGACTTATACCCCTGTTACACCAAAATCCCGGATCCGACCCGGTATTTGGAACACGGTTCTAAGCCCAGCACCAAGGTAAGCTGCTGGGTTGTTCTCAGCCTCTGTGCACTACTCCCCTAATCCCCTTCCGTGAGGTGAATGGATGCCGCACACAGGCATCCATTCACCCCCACCCTGCCTCCGCTGCTGTCTGCAGAATACAGTAGACAGCAGCAGAGGCTGTGTGCGCCCCCCGCCCAACCTCCATGTTGACCGATGCTGTGGTCCGGAGGCTGGACCTCCCCATTGCTGTAAATGGGAGCCAGGACGGATGATCCGGCATACCTATTTACACTGCCCACTACCCAGGTCCTGCCTTTGTTCCACCCTGGTCAGGACCTGGGTAGAAGTTCTGTGTAAATGGATACGGGTTGACACCTTTTAGAACGCCGCTGACCCGGGTCCACGAAGTAAAATCCCAGGTTTTTGCGGCGGTGTAATGGGGTATTAGAAGCAGAAGACAGGTTTCACCCAGTCTAACCCTTTGAATCACCTGCAGCCTGGTTTCAGTTTAGCACGCCTCACTTCTAATGCGGCCTCGCTGCATGACCAGCTTATACACTGAGCAGTCACTGATCATCTCCCATCTCCTCAGTGAGCATATTATCTACAGTACAATACAAATGGCCATATATGGGGATGACTGCACCAGACTGAAATTACCACTTGGTACAATGGGTTATGAGCAATATTATACTGTATACTAGTTAAAAGCCTGTCAAAATGATGGCTTAAAGCCCCCATACACTATACAATTTAGGCACAATTTCACCCGATTCTAGCGACTCGACCAAGAGATCAGGTAAAATCGGGCCAAATCGCATATGTAAGACATTCGATCCGATGCACAGTCCCGTGTGCACCGGATCAGAGTCGGACAGGCTGCACATAAGATAAGTCGTATTTGCAGCGGCTGCCCATTCTTTGGAATGATTTTTTAAAATTCTTCTGACCCCGTCTGAAGCTCCCTGGGAGTTACATGCAAAAAATGGCACATCAAAGTGCCAAATTGTAAGTGAGACCACCCGGGGAGCTGCTGGGGGAACTCAGGGAAATTGGGTCCGACTTTGGGCAAGTCAGCCTAGTGTATGGGGGGCCTAAGTCCATATCTGCTGCTACCTGCAATCTCTGCCTTCACAGCTCCCTCTGTCCATATCCAGGAAGTTTGCAACATATCATTTTTGTTTCACTTTCTGTTTAAAAGTAATTTAGGGTGTTGCATTACCTCTAGAGGTCACTGGCGGTACTTCACCTAAAAAAAAGGTGAGGATTTATCCTTTTATATATAGTGATGACTATAGACAGGATTATATGCAACATAAAAAGCTGCAAATATGCATGAAAATTTTTAAAATATACTACATTTTTAACTTATTTATAAAAAAATCAGCATAGAAAAAGTTGCAAATAAACCTCAAAAATAGGCCCACAGCATCTGCAGATATCTAGTGCTGTACCCAGGATTTTTTTGTCTTCCTGGCTGCTACAGCAGACTGCAGCGTCCTAGGCTCTTCTGGCATCAACTACACGGACCCTCATCTCCAGCGCCGATGGATCAAATGTCAGCTTAGCATGTGAGGGAGCGGCGCAGTGGAAGGCTTCCTCCCTGCGCCGCACACTCACTGTGACACAGCATTTCCTCTGCGCTGCGTGATGTCAAAACCCTTCCACCCGCCTCCTCTGCTGCAGAAGTCTGTCTCTTGGTGTAAAGTCCCAGGCCAGGGGCAGGCAAAGGTTTAGGAGATTCGTAATGGCATCCGCCCCGACTGACTTTTATCAACATGGATTGGCAGCCTAGAGCAGTGTCAGACATAGCGTACATCCAAGGTTCCCCACACTGCGCACATATTGCCCCAGCCTGCACACTCTACCACTACCTGGCCAGCAGCAGCAGCAGTGCAAAGCAGTGCCGTGATTTGTATGTAGAATAGGCGGGGCCTAAAATATGCACCATCACTAGATTTTAGGTTAAATATGCAATAACCAGTGAGAATGGGCAAAATATGCAAATACATATGCAAATATGCAAATGCATATAATCCTGTCTCTAGTGATAACAGATATAGACAAAAGTCGACTAGTAATAACACTACAAATAACCACAGCAAATTCACAGCAATCGCAAACCTTATGCATTGCCTTAAAAAAATACAAAATATGTGAGTGCTTGTCAGGTGGTTGCGGAACAGCAACTCTTCTTAGACGGCAATATAAATGTTATAAGTCATGCTGTATTGTGCCCAAGTCCTATCATCATTGAGTACATACAGGTATGTGTACAGAGCTGGGGCAGTGCGGCAACAGAACCACAGGGAAGATCCCGGAGGGCCAACATGTCTACGAGGCCGACCTGCCACCAGGAAAGGATAGCAGACTAGTGGTGTGGGTGTGTTAGGGGGCAGAGGGTGGCATGTTGGTGTGGGGGTGTTTGAGGGGTAGAAGGTGGCAGGCTGGTGATGTGGGCATGTAAGGGGGTCCCATTTTGAAAAATTTTCCAGGGCCACTTTAAATTTCCAATCCATGACACCAGGGATGGCATTGTAAAGAATTAGCATAAACTGCAGGAAAAGACACAAGAATGGCTGTCACTGTGTCCAATTCCGAATATGTCCCTATGAGAGATCCCGCCCCTTTAATAGACTCCACCCCTTAACAGACCCCGCATCCACGAGATACTGCCAGATACTTCCCGAGCTGGTTTTACATCCCAATCCGCCCCCGGTACAGAGCACATATTAACCAAACAGGTCAATGACCTCGTCCACAACCATTGGTGCATTAACACAACCACCTGAAGGCACCACAGAATAACGCACTTTGTCCAATGCAAAAAAATATATAAAATAAAACATTTAAAAGGTTACATGTAATAAAGTCAGTCTCAACAATCAACCCTGCCCCCCGTGAAAGCACCACGGCACAAGCAGATACCCTCACACAATGAAGCAAGCAGTAACAAGCATATCCTACCTGTTTGGCTGAGCTGTGAGGTACTCCGGCTTTTCCGTGACAGGCCGACAATGGCCACCATTTTGGCGCCGATGCTGGAGCGTCTCTTCTTGTTGCCTGTTCCCCCGGAACCCACCGCTGTATCGGACTGGCTCCCGTCATTCTTCTCCAACGTGTACATGTCCCCTCCGATGCTGGTACTCTTGGTCATGTTCTTCCCGGAGGCGTCCATCTGTCTGCTTTGCATTTTGGATGTAAAAACACTGTCAGCCAATTGGCAGATAATGTTTGCACACAAGACAAGGGGTGAGAAGACAGAAAAGCAGAAGTTTTTAGTTGATAAAATATGGAAAAAGTAGGGACAAGTGACAGACAGGACACTAGAACTACAATCTACTTGGATTAAACATAATCAATTGCTACAAATATATATATCAGGCATATCTATGCAATTATATATATATATATAATATATATAATATATATATATATATATACTGTATAACACACACACACGTCAGAATCAGTATTTCTTCATATGTCCGATATCAGCATCTATTCGAACGAAGACGCAGGATCCATTTTGTAGTAAATCCATTTATTCTTAAAAACACTCAATGCGTTTCGTCTAGTGACTTTGTCAGGGGTATTGCAAAATAATGGTCATCAAAACAAAATCAGGATATCAGAGAATGTTCCTTAACGTTAGTGACGTATTCATAAAATCAAATCAGGTTAGTGAGGTAGATAAACTACCGTGACCAAAGCTGTAATGGTCACAGACAGGGTTCCCCTTCTTTAGAATGGGGCATCAGTCACAATATTAGAAGCAACCACAGTAAGAGATGTTGCCTTTAACACTCCAAACTGAGAATGCAAATGTTCTGACTGCCAAATGTTGCCACAATTGACAGCCGTTTCCAACAAGTCAGAATCGACTTAAAAAAAAAAAAGCTGAATCTAAAAGCCTTCAATGCTGTCGTGAATGGCATCACTGAATAGGCGAGTAATTGAATACATGATAATATATGAGACGGGCGAATACATTGTGACGTGGACTCAGCATTTGGTGTAAAGTTTGGTAAAAAGGAAGATCATGAGCGTTACAAAGAGAAAGTATTAAGCCTGGTAAAGAGATAAAGTGGTGAGAAAGTGGAAGGTGATAACGCACCAGCCCCTAACTGTCATTTTTAAAACAGAGCTGATTGGTTGGTGCATTATCATATACCAGTTTATCACTTTACCAGGCTTAATACATCTGCCCCAGAGTGAGAAGAGGGGGTGGGTAAGACGGAGCGAGGGAGAAAGAGAAGGATGGAGCTAGAGTTATAGACAAAGCAGGGATTGGGGGTGAAATAAGAAAGTGAGAGTGTGTAAGAAACAGAAATAGGGGGTGACAGAATGAGAGAGGGAAGGGAGGAGGGGGAGAGAGTGACAGAAAGAGAGGTTGTGGAGAGAGAGAGAGAGAAGGAGAGAGACACACAGATGGGGTGATTCAGGTTGGCTCGTGTTGTGCAAACTCGGTCTGGGAACCGATGTTGCATGTCTACGCATGCGTATGGGTGAAAATACTCATGTGCATACCCGCTGTGTGAACGGCTTCGGCGAGTTTCAAACTTTTGCACGCTAAGGGAAGGGGGCGGAGACACCCAGCTTCTATTTAGCGAGCAGGTCTGAATAAGGTCCAGAGAGAGGGAGAGAGAGAAAGAGGAGGAGGGGATGGAGAGAGAAGAGAGAAAGAAAATGAAGAAGGGAGGCTGGGGAGAAATGGGAAGGTGGTGGCAAAGCAGTTTAATATCACTCACTGTGTCTTTATTACAGCGGGAGAAGAGTTACAGGGAACGCCATGCAATCTTTATCAGCTGATGAAACGAGCCTTGTTCCATCTCGGCCAGAAAGCTGAGACCGTGTTAACAAGGCGATTGCCCTCTATCAGCCGCAAAGATGCACGTCTTAAAGAGAAAATCAATACAAATGGCGAGTGATGGCTTCCTGCTACAGACTGGTAACAGCACAGGCACTCATACATCACCTGGCATGCATGCACAATGGCCAGAGATAAGATACTGGCACATGCCCTGTTTTATAGCCTAATCCATGTGGAAATAAAGCAGATATAAAAGTTGTTGTATCCCTGTCTGTGCAGCAGAAGTCAGCCAGCTTCCAAGTACCAGCACTCCATCAGCAGGCTAACCCCCCGACTAAGACAGCGGCAATGCAGGGTAGATACTGTATACAGAATCCAACAGCTTTAAACCGCTGTTATTCTGTATTCAGCTGACTTATATTTGGATTAAGTATCATTTTTTTCTACAGTACTATGGAATGGCCTTTTGTCAGTAAGCTGTAACATTTCCGTAGGGTACAAACGCAGGGACAATCTCTGTGCTGATCTGGACAGCTGTGATGGGACCAATTGTCAGTTGCTGACGCCCTGCCTGAGCTGGAACAATGGGCCCGATTCAGATCTGTTTGCTGGGCTGCGAGTGTTAGCAATCAGGCAGGGCTGCCACCGGAAATCGTGGGGCCCAGGACTGCTAAAATAGGCATCCCCCCCCCATTGTCACAAAAAAAGTATTTTAGCCAGGCTCAAGCAGCGAGGGTGTGACAAATATTAAGTGACTACCTGAAAAACAAAATTGGTGAAATACTGTAAATAATGTTTTGTATTTGTTTTACGGGCTCACTTAATATTTGTAATAGCCTTGCTGCTTGAGCCTGCACACACATACAGAGAGCAGCAGCAGCAAGCTACCCTCTCCCCCTACCAGACCCTTGTGTGTTACCGTACCTTAAGCACAGGGGAAAGGCCACACACTGTTCCCTGCTGTACCACATATGGCAGTGCTGGCTCCTCACATGGCGCACATGGTGTGACATAATTAACGTTGCGCAGTGGGGGCTATAGACTGGACTAGTCACTAGTATACAGAGCTGAGCGCAGTCCTGTCACTAGTATATAGAGATGTGCGCAGTCCTGTCACTAGTATATAGAGCTGTGCGCAGTCCTGTCACTAGTATATAGAGCTGTGCGCAGTCCTGTCACTAGTATACAGAGCTGAGCACTGTCCTGTCACTAGTATATAGAGCTGAGCGCAGTCCAGTCACTAGTATACAGAGCTGAGCGCGGTCCTGTCACTAGTATATAGAGCTGAGCGCAGTCCAGTCACTTGTATATAGAGCTGTGCGTAGTCCTGTCACTAGTATATAGAGCTGAGCGAAGTCCACTCACTAGAATACAGAGCTGAGTGAGGTCCTGTCACTAGTATATAGAGCTGTGCGCGATCCTGTCACTAGTATACAGAGCTGAGCGGAGTCCTGTCACTAGTATATAGAGCTGTGCGCAGTCCTGTCACTAGTATATAGAGCTGAGCGCAGTCCTGTCACTAGAAAATAGAGCTGTGCGCAGTCCTGTCACTAGTATATAGAGCTGAGCCCAGTCCAGTCACTAGTATACAGAGCTGAGCGCGGTCCTGTCACTAGTATATAGAGCTGAGCGCAGTCCTGTCACTAGTATACAGAGCTGAGTGCGGTCCTGTCACTAGTATATAGAGCTGTGCGCGGTCCTGTCACTAGTATACAGAGCTGAGCGCAGTCCTGTCACTAGTATATAGAGCTGTGCGGAGTCCTGTCACTAGTATATAGAGCTGAGCGCAGTCCAGTCACTAGTATACAGAGCTGAGTGCGGTCCTGTCACTAGTATATAGTGCTGTGCGCAGTCCTGTCACTAGTATATAGTGCTAAGCACAGTCCAGTCTCTAGTATAAAGAACTGAGCGGCGTCCTGTCACTAGTATACAGAGCTGAGCACAGTCCAGTCACTAGTATACAGAGCTGAGCGCAGTCCAGTCACTAGTATACAGAGCTGTGCGCAGTCCAGTCACTAGTACACAGAGCTGTGCGCAGTCCAGTCACTAGTATATAGAGCTGAGCACAGTCCACTCACTAGTATACAGAGCTGTGCGCAGTCCTGTCACTAGTATAGACTGGACTAGTCACTAGTATACAGAGCTGAGCACAGTCCAGTCACTAGTATACAGAGCTGAGCCAGTCCAGTCACTAGTATACAGAGCTGAGCGCAGTCCTATCACTAGTACACAGAGCTGAGCGCAGTCCAGTCACTAGTATACAGAGCTGAGCGCAGTCCAGTCACAAGTATATAGAGCTGAGCGCAGTCCAGTCACTAGTATACAGAGCTGAGCGCAGTCCTATCACTAGTACACAGAGCTGAGCGCAGTCCTATCACTAGTACACAGTGCTGAGCGCAGTCCTATCACTAGTATACAGAGCTGAGCGCAGTCCTATCACTAGTACACAGAGATGAGCACAGTCCAGTCACTAGTATACAGAGCTGTGCGCAGTCCAGTCACTAAAATACAGAGCTGTGCGCAGTCCTGTCATTAGTACACAGAGCTGAGCGCAGTCCTGTCACTAGTATAGACTGGACTAGTCACTATTATACAGAGATGTGCGCAGTCCAGTCACTAGTATATAGAGCTGAGCACAGTCCAGTCACTAGTATATAGAGCTGAGCACAGTCCTGTCACTAGTATATAGAGCGGAGCACAGTTCTGTCACTAGTAGACAGAGCTGTGCGCAGTCCTGTCATTAGTACACAGAGCTGAGCGCAGTCCTGTCACTAGTATACAGAGCTGTGCGCAGTCCAGTCACTAGTATACAGAGCTGAGCACAGTCCAGTCACTAGTATACAGAGCTGAGCGCAGTCCTATCACTAGTACACAGAGCTGAGCGCAGTCCTGTCACTAGTATAGACTGGACTAGTCACTAGTATACAGAGCTGAGCGCAGTCCAGTCAGTAGTATACAGAGCTGTGCGCAGTCCTGTCACTAGTACACAGAGCTGAGCGCAGTCCAGTCACTAGTACACAGAGCTGAGTGCAGTCCAGTCACTAGTATATAGATCTGAGAGCAGTCCTGTCACTAGTATATAGAGCTGTACGCAGTCCAGTCACTAGTATACAGAGCTGAGTGCAGTCCAGTCACTAGTATATAGAGCTGAGCGCTGTCCTGTCACTAGTATATAGAGCTGTGCGCAGTCCTGTCACTAGTATATAGTGCTGAGCACAGTCCAGTCACTAGTATACAGAGCTGAGCGCAGTCCTGTCACTAGTATACAGAGCTGTGCGCAGTCCAGTCACTAGTATACAGAGCTGAGCGCAGTCCTATCACTAGTACACAGAGCTGAGTGCGGTCCTATCACTAGTACACAGAGCTGAGCGCAGTCCTGTCACTAGTATAGACTGGTCTAGTCACTAGTATACAGAGATGTGCGCAGTCCAGTCACTAGTATATAGAGCTGAGCACAGTCCTGTCACTAGTATACAGAGCTGTGCGCAGTCCTGTCATTAGTACACAGAGCTGAGCGCAGTCCTGTCACTAGTATACAGAGCTGTGCGCAGTCCAGTCACTAGTATACAGAGCTGAACGCAGTCCTGTCACTAGTATACAGAGCTGAGCGCAGTCCTATCACTAGTACACAGAGCTGAGCGCAGTCCTGTCACTAGTATAGACTGGACTAGTCACTAGTATACAGAGATGTGTGCAGTCCAGTCACTAGTATACAGAGCTGAGTGCGGTCCTGTCACTAGTATATAGAGCTGAGCGCAGTCCTGTCACTAGTATACAGAGCTGTGCACAGTCCTGTCATTAGTACACAGAGCTGAGCGCAGTCCTGTCACTAGTATACAGAGCTGTGCGCAGTCCAGTGACTAGTATACAGAGCAGAACGCAGTCCTGTCACTAGTATATAGAGCTGAGCACAGTCCAGTCACTAGTACAGAGCTGAGCGCAGTCCTGTCACTAGTATATAGAGCTGAGCACAGTCCTGTCACTAGTATATAGAGCTGAGCGCAGTCCTGTCATTAGTATACAGAGATGTGCGTAGTCCAGTCACTAGTATACAGAGCTGAGCGCAGTCCTGTCACTAGTATAAAGAGCTGAGCACAGTCCTGTCACTAGTATATAGAGCTGAGCGCAGTCCTGTCATTAGTATACAGAGCTGAGCGCAGTCCTGTCATTAGTATATAGAGCTGAGCGCAGTCCTGTCACTAGTATATAGAGCTGAGCACAGTCCAGTCACTAGTACAGAGCTGAGCGCAGTCCTGTCACTAGTATATAGAGCTGAGTGCAGTCCTGTCACTAGTATATAGAGCTGAGCGCAGTCCTGTCACTAGTATATAGAGCTGAGCGCAGTCCTGTCACTAGTATATAGAGCTGAGCACAGTCCAGTCACTAGTATACAGAGCTGAGCGCAGTCCTGTCACTAGTATACAGAGCTGAGCGCAGTCCTGTCACTAGTACAGAGCTGAGCGCAGTCCTGTCACTAGTATATAGAGCTGAGCACAGTCCTGTCACTAGTATATAGAGCTGAGCGCAGTCCTGTCATTAGTATACAGAGATGTGCGTAGTCCAGTCACTAGTATACAGAGCTGAGCGCAGTCCTGTCACTAGTATACAGAGCTGAGCACAGTCCTGTCACTAGTATATAGAGCTGTGCCCAGTCCTGTCATTAGTATACAGAGATGTGCATAGTCCAGTCACTAGTATACAGAGCTGAGCGCAGTCCTGTCATTAGTATATAGAGCTGAGCGCAGTCCTGTCATTAGTATACAGAGCTGAGCGCAGTCCTGTCACTAGTATATAGAGCTGAGCGCAGTCCTGTCACTAGTATATAGAGCTGAGCGCAGTCCTGTCACTAGTATATAGAGCTGAGCGCAGTCCTGTCATTAGTACACAGAGCTGAGCGCAGTCCTGTCACTAGTATATAGAGCTGAGCGCAGTCCTGTCACTAGTATATAGAGCTGAGCGCAGTCCTGTCACTAGTATATAGAGCTGAGCGCAGTCCTGTCATTAGTACACAGAGCTGAGCGCAGTCCTGTCACTAGTATACAGAGATGTGCGTAGTCCAGTCACTAGTATATAGAGCTGAGCGCAGTCCTGTCATTAGTATACAGAGCTGAGCGCAGTCCTGTCACTAGTATATAGAGCTGAGCGCAGTCCTGTCACTAGTATACAGAGCTGAGTGCGGTCCTGTCACTAGTATATAGAGCTGAGCGCAGTCCTGTCATTAGTATATAGAGCTGAGCGCAGTCCTGTCATTAGTACACAGAGCTGAGCGCAGTCCTGTCACTAGTATATAGAGCTGAGCACAGTCCAGTCACTAGTATATAGAGCTGAGCGCAGTCCTGTCATTAGTACACAGAGCTGAGCGCAGTCCTGTCACTAGTATACAGAGATGTGCGTAGTCCAGTCACTAGTATATAGAGCTGAGCGCAGTCCTGTCATTAGTACACAGAGCTGAGCGCAGTCCTGTCACTAGTATACAGAGATGTGCGTAGTCCAGTCACTAGTATACAGAGCTGAGCGCAGTCCTGTCACTAGTATATAGAGCTGAGCGCAGTCCTGTCACTAGTATATAGAGCTGAGCACAGTCCTGTCACTAGTATATAGAGCTGAGCACAGTCCTGTCACTAGTATATAGAGCTGAGCGCAGTCCTGTCATTAGTACACAGAGCTGAGCGCAGTCCTGTCACTAGGATGCAGAGATGTGCGTAGTCCAGTCACTAGTATACAGAGCTGAGCGTAGTCCAGTCACTAGTATACAGAGCTGAGCACAGTCCTGTCACTAGTATATAGAGCTGAGCACAGTCCTGTCACTAGTATATAGAGCTGAGCGCAGTCCTGCCATTAGTACACAGAGCTGAGCGCAGTCCTGTCACTAGTATACAGAGATGAGCGCAGTCCTGTCACTAGTATATAGAGCTGAGCACAGTCCAGTCACTAGTATAGACTGGACTAGTCACTAGTATACAGAGCTGAGAGGACTCTGGTAGTAGCATCAGGTATTACATCTGGCTTAAGGTGTGTACACACGGGGAGATATATTGCTCACTGTCTCCTTGGTCGCTGATGAAAAGGAACCTCTGCTGGGGGAGCCGCAGAGGTAATTAGCTGGTCGCAGGTGCAAGCTCCTGCGACCAGCGATTACAATGGGGCTGAAAACGGGAGCGCGCACCCGACGATTTATCCACTTCCATCACTGGCAATATGGTCACCTGCGACCATATTCCCAGCGATTATAGCCCCTATCGCCCCAGTGTGCAACTTTACTGTATGTGTCTACCTGTAAATTCAGCCACCTGTGTCTGATTCTAAATAAGTCCCTATTTCTGCAAGAAGGAAGTGAGTTCTGGACTTTCGGGACACCAGGAGAATGCCTGGGAATTTGAGTAAGTATGCAGATGGCAGATGTCTCATGTCCACGTCTGTCTTTCTCCACATGTGGCCTTCCAGCTTTTATGCAGCTCTAATTTCCACATGATGGGATTTCCCCAACAGCTGCATGGCCACGGGTTGTTTCCTCTAGTTCACAATTCATTAATGTTACATCAAATATGGAAATGTCTTGCTTATGTATTGATATAAAGAATGAGTGGGAACAAATATGTTCCTGCAACAGATCAGTTCAGTGGAAGTTCACACAATGCCTCAGGCTGAAAAATCAACATTGATTTCCTTGTAATATCCCAGTAGCACCTCCAATAAAAACTTACATAGCGGAATCCTATCTCTTTCTCGAAAAATAACTATTACATGAAATCGCCTATTAAAATCTCAGAAATGGCTCACATCCGATCCGATGTGCTGTCCTCTGCAGCGGGGAGCGGGGATTGCATGCGTTACATAGATACATAGAATTTGACGGCAGATAAGAACCATTTGGCCCATCTAGTCTGCCCCTTTTTTTTTACCCTTCAGGTAATCTCAACCCTTTTTAATCCTTATTTCTTTGTAAGGATATTCATATGCCTATTCCAAGCATGTTTAAATTGTTCTACTGTCTTAGCCTCTACCACTTCTGATGGGAGGCTATTCCACTTATCCACTACCCTTTCTGTGAAGTTATTACTTCTAACATTTCCCCTGAACCTACCTCCCTCCAGTTTCAGTGCATGTCCTCGTGTTCTATTACTTCTTTTCCTTTGCAGAAAATGTCCCTCCTGTACTATGTTAAAACCCTTGATATACTGTATTTGAAGATTTCTATCATGTCCCCCCTTTCCCTTCCCTGTTCCAAACTATACATGTTAAGATCTTTTAGTCTATCCAGGTAAGTTTTGTGATGTACAGTAGGCCACGCACCATTTTAGTTGCCCTTCTTTGTACACTCTCCAATGTATTTATATCCTTCTGAAGATACTGTATGGTCTCCAGAACTGGACACAGTATTCCAGATGAGGCCGTACCAATGACCTATAAAGTGGCATTATTACGTATTTTTTTCTGCTACTGATTCCTCTCCCTATGCAACCAAGCATCTGACTAGCCTTCCTCATTGCTTTGCTACATTGCTTTCCTGCCTTTAAGTCACTTGAAATAGTGACACCTAGATCTCTTTCCTCCTCAGTAGTTTCCATTATAGTACCCTTGATACTAAATTGGGCCTTTGGGTTTTTGAGTCCCAAGTGCATAATTTTTCCTTTTTTTAGCATTAAACCATAGTTGCCATGCTCTTGACCAATTCTCAACTTTACTTAGATCATCAGTCATTTGATTTACCCCTCCTGGTGTGTCTACTCTGTTGCATATCTTTGTGTCATCTGCAAAAAGCATACTTTCCCTTCAATACCATTTGCAATGTCATTAACAAAGATATTAAAGAGCACTGGTCCAAGTACAGATCCCTGGGGTACTCCACTGGTAACATGTCCCTCCATAGAATGCACTCCATTTACTACAACTGTCTGTTTCCTATCCTGCAATCAAGTTCTTATCCATTTAATTGTTTTATAATCCAATCCCACACTTTCAAGTTTATTTAGTAGCCTGCGATGTGGGACAGTGTCAAATGCCTTACTAAACTCTAGATATGCCACATCTACAGCCCCCACCTTTATCTAGTATTTTGATCACGGAGTCAAAAAAGTCAATGAGACTTGTTTGGCATGATCTCCCTGCAGTAAAACCATGCTGTTTTGGATCCTGTAAATTGTTTAATTTCAGATATTCCACTATTCTTTCTTTTAATAGTGTTTCCATTAATTTCCCTACTACTGATGTAAGGCTCACTGGCCTGTAGTAACTTGCTTCTTCTTTGCTTCCGCTTTTGTGCAGTGGAACTACATTTGCTCTTCTCCAGTCCTCTGGAACTGCACCTGTATCTAGTGACTGGTTGAATAAATCTGTTAATGGCGCTACTAACACATCTTTTAGTTCTTTTAGTATCCTTGGATGCACTCCGTCTGGCCCCATTGATTTATCCACTTTCAGTCTTGAAAGTTCTGTTAGGACTTTCTCCCTAGTAAATGTACTTCCATCTACCTTATTTTTATGAATGTCCTTGCAACTTAACTGTGGTCCCTTCCCTTCTCCTTCTATAGTGAATACGGAGCAAAAGTAATTATTTAGATCAGGCATGTCCAACCTGCAGCCTTACAGCTGTTGCAAAACTACACATTCCAGCATGCCTTGCCATTGTTTTAGCATTCCCTAATAGCAAAATTGTGGCAAGGCATGCTGGGATGTGTAGTTGGAGCTGGAGGGCCGCAGGTTGGACAAGCCTGATTTAGATGATCTGCAATTGCCTTGTCTCCCTCCACCAAATTCTCAGTGTCTGTCCGCAGTTTTATTATTCCTCCATTTGATTTTCTCCTTTCACTTATATACTTAAAAAAAGTTTTGCTTCCTTTATCTACTGACTGAGCCATTTTCTCCTCAGCTTGTGCCTTGGCATGCCTGATCACTTTCTTAGCCTCCTTGCGTCTGGCAAGATACACTTCTTTGTCATTATTATTTTGAGTCTGCTTGCATGTCCTAAAGGCCATCTTTTTTGCTTTTACACTAGTTGATACCTTTTTAGTAAACCACACTGGCTTCCTTTTCCTGGTACTTTTCCTAACCCTTTTGATACAAAGGTCCGTTGCCTTTAGTATTGCACTTTTAATTTTTTTCCACCTCTCCTGCACCCCTTTCAAGTTCGTCCAATCCGCTAATGAGTCGCTTAAACATCTCCCCATTTTTGCAAAGTCAGCCTTCCAAAAATCCAACACCTTAGTTTTTGAGTGACTGGAGTTGGACCCTGCCTTGATACTAAACCATACTGCTTGATGATCACTGGATCCCAGGTTCTCACCCACATACTGTATATGTCTGATATCCTGTCACCATTTGTGAGTATTAAATCTAATATTGAGTCTTTGCGAGTAGGCTCTCTCACCAATTGCTTGAGAGAGGCTCCCTGTAGGGAATTTAGAAATTTGCCACTTGTAGATGATCTTGCAAAATACTCCTCCCAATTTACATCAGGTAGATTAAAGTCTCCCATGATTATGACTTCTCCCTTTAAAGCCATTTTAGTGACATCAAGCAATAGGCTCCTGTCCAAATCCTGCCCCTGACCTGGTGGCCTATAGATGACCCCAGTATGAATAATGTCCTTCTCCCCCATTTCTATGATCACCCAAAGTGCCTCAGTTTTTTCTTCAATGTTTTGTATTAAAGTAGCATTTATGCTTTTCTTTACATAAATTGCTACCCCTCCTCCGATTCATCCCATTCTGTCCTGCCTAAATAAATTGTATCCTGGTATAGTTATGTCCCAGCCATGTTTCTCATTACACCATGTCTCTGTGATAGCCACAATGTCTAGGTCATCCCTTGTCATTACTGCAATTAGATCAGGAATTTTGTCTCCTAGGCTTCTAGCGTTTTGCACACATATAAAATTTTTGCCTGTGCATCTGTTATTCCTAGCCATGTTCAGACAGTACAAATTTGAAGTCTAAAGTTGAAATTACCTGTTTGATGATGTTGTTCAATGTCTGTTTTTTTACTGTTCAGAAAAGCGGCAGGTCACTAATTCTAAGAATATAGTGAGTCTGTTCAGGTCAGGCTACACCTGAACACTAATGGCCAAATGGTCAAAGGAGATAATTTGCACTGTGTTTGAGTAGACATCAGGCAGAATGCAACACTAAACTATGCTTCACTGAACAACTTCCCCAAACAAGTAATAACAATTACAATCAATTCATTACATCAGAACTTTTCAAATCATACAAGAGTTACGTCACAGGCAGAAGGATCACATGCGATCCTGCCACCAGGGAAGGTCCCAGGTGGCGCAAGGGGACAGGATGCCTATACACTGCTAAAAAACACACACACAAAAAAAGTTCCCTCCCTGCAATGCTGCTACATCCTTCTCAGCGGCGTAACTACACTTTGGGCGCCCCCCCGCCGTTAAAGGGAGGGCGCCCAGCCACTCACCCGCCCCTCCGCCCGTCGCGCGCAGCACGCCGCACCAACCCCCGCAGTCTTACCTGTGTTCTGTTAAGTACGCGCTGGTCCCGGCTCCCTTTTTCTGCTATGAGGACCACCACAAAATGTCCGCCCCCATACAGCAGACAGTTTCAGAGAACTGTTTGCTATATGGGGGCGGCCATTTTGTGGTGGTCCTCAGCAGAAGAAGGGAGCCGGGACCAGCGGTACTGAACACAGGTAAAGACTGGGGATGGGGGGGTTTGCGGGGGTTGGTGCGGCGGGCGGCGGGGTGTAACTATAGCACTGCAGCCCCCGGCGCCAGCACATGCATAGTGCCCCCCGCTATAGTTACGCCCCTGATCCTTCTCTAATATTTATCATAACTCCTACTGTATGTATTTTCTTATTTTAACAGTCACACCTGTGAAGTGTACTGGAGTATGACAGTTCCGACCGCACATTGCTGCCCTGGTCTGGAAAATTAGAAATCCAGTCAGTAACTTTTCTCCTCAGATTTCCAATTTCACTGAGAATGTGAACAATTGCCGCTTGAGGACAAGTGTGAGGTAAGCAAGTCCTGTTTCCATGGTAACCGGGGCTTAGGGGAACTGCACCAGCGCGCATCTGTCACTTTAAATCAATGGCAGCACCATCGTCTTTACATTATTATGACTACAACACTTAAGACTTTACTTAGACCTAATACACTTCGCAGTATGAATTCCTCAGTATGCTGCTGCAACAGTCTGTCATTATTAGGGTGGCACAGTGCAATTATAGTGCAATTACCGTGCAATCAGACATACTGTAGAATCCAGGTGCTTAGTACAATGTAACCCAGCAATATAGACTACAGTATAGCAGTGAAAATGTCTACGTTGACTAAGTTCTGTCTTCTCCACATAGGAGCTCTCTTAATTTACCTATAAATTAAATAAGTGACTTAGCCGGACTCAAACACAGGGGCACATGTGTATCTTATGGGTGTCCGACCCCTTTATTGTAAACCACACACTGATGGAAATGATTTCTGGGCACTACTGCTTGGCTGTGGTCATCCTGATCCCTCCCACAGATACGGTACTATATAAATAAATAGACACTTCTGGCTGGCTGTGGTCATCCTGATCCCTCCCACAGATACGGTACTATATAAATGAATAGACACTTCTGACTGGCTGTGGTCATCCTGATCCCTCCCACAGATATGGTACTATATAAATGAATAGACACTTCTGACTGGCTGTGGTCATCCTGATCCCTCCCACAGATACGGTACTATATAAATGAATAGACACTTCTGACTGGCTGTGGTCATCCTGATCCCTCCCACAGATACGGTACTATATAAATGAATAGACACTTCTGACTGGCTGTGGTCATCCTGATCCCTCCCACAGATATGATACTATATAAATGAATAGACACTTCTGATTGTATGTGGTCATCCTGATCCCTCCCACAGATACGGTACTATATAAATGAATAGACACTTCTGACTGGCTGTGGTCATCCTGATCCCTCCCACAGATACGGTACTATATAAATGAATAGACACTTCTGACTGGCTGTGGTCATCCTGATACCTCCCACAGATATGATACTATATAAATGAATAGACACTTCTGACTGGCTGTGGTCATCATGATCCCCTCCCACAGATATGATACTATATAAATGAATAGACACTTCTGACTGGCTGTGGTCATCCTGATCCCTCCCACAGTCTATTTGCATTATTTAATTTAGTGTTTCCCAAACTAATTTCCCACTAACACTGCATGTTTTACAGAACTCCTCATGGGTGAGTATTCATTACCGGCTGACACATTTTAAAAGATGTACAGGTGGTGCCAATTATTTATCTTATTATAAAGTGGATATCTCTAAAATATTCACTTTTAGGAGTACCAGATGACCAAGTTAGGGAAACACTGATTTAATAACTTGCTCAGCCCAGAGCAGCCGGCAAATCACTTCCTTCTGCTATCCAGGCAACAGAAGAGGGGTGATCCTAAAACAGGTGCCTCTGCCACATTTCTAGGGGTCCGGGAGGGGGATCCAATTTTTCGGAAGCCTACCGGCAATTCCAGGAGGTTAGGCAGCCCTGAAGGTATGGTAGGGTATGTGGAGTCAGGTATCTTTGTGAAGCTATGGGAAAACAGAGGCATGAGTGGTAGGATGGGCATGGAGGGGGCAGTGGAGGCCGGTATGTTTGTGGAGATATCGGATAACAGATGTATTAGGCTGGTTTCACACACTCCGGCTCCTGCCGGACGGTGAAATCCCGCACGGCCAGGGAGCCGTGCCGCACACACTAGTTTATCATAGAAGGGATGGCCACAGCCCGGCAGCCGTCCCTTCCAGTGGCGGGATCCGGCTGCAGCCGTGCGGCCGGGCCGTGGCCGTCTTGTGTGAATGGACACAATAGTGTCCATTCACAACTAATGTGTGCGGCACGGCTCCCTGGCCGTGCGCAATTTCACCGTCCGGCAGGAGCCGGAGTGTGTGAAACCGGCCTTAGGGGTAGGATAGTTATAAGGCGTGCAGGAGATATGTGAAGCAGAGCAGATATCAGTAGGCCCTCAGACAGGTAATGACTGTAGGTGTTATGTGTGTGTGTAATGGGGCGTACAGATGCTTTGATCCCTGGCAGCCCGGCAGGTGCCAGCATCGAAGAGGAGGGAGGAAGGGAAGGGCGGCGCGCCGGAGGGTGGGGGGCTGGTGCATAAAGCAGCATTACTCTCCCTTTTCGATCTTCCAGAAGTCTATTTATGCTTTTGATCCCGGTGCCGTGCATCAGGCTCAAACCTGCATCGAAACCGTGTAAATGATTGCCGCTTTTAAAAAAATGGAAAAACTCTCCCAAAATCTCTCACTTTCTGATTCTGACACCATATTACATTTGACTGCTATTCTCGATTTATAAAAGACCTTCGCTATTCCACTGTTGGAACATACTGAACATGGTTTCATATGTTGTCAGGTAAACCAGCAATGATGCAAACCATGAGTTGCAGAACCGGGTGCCAATAAAGCGACTGATCACATTGTCTTTGGAACCAATTAGAACCATCCTGAAAGCTGAATACAGAATGTAGCCGGGTGTTAAGGTGACACTGACACCCGTGTATAACAGCTGATAGCGTCCGGTTTCTTGTACCAAGATACTGTGATTCATGGCTAAAATCTGGGACAGATCTAAGTGGTACAGAATCTTATTTACATGCATTGTAAAAAACCACGGCACTTATCTGAATTGTTCCCTTCACAAAATGGGTCAACGTTTGACAGGGGAATTATTCCCACTCCAACGGAAATCTATTTCATGACAATATAATTAATAGTTCTGCATCAGAAGACAAGACATAACACGTTCCCAACAAGTGCAGCATGCAGGCATTGTTTGTTATATATGACCTACTGTGATTATTTTCACCATCGTGCAATTCATTAAGTATTTATCACCATCGCTAAGCTGAGAAAGTAGGGCAAGAAATGAGACCGAAGCGCAAAGTTCCTACAGCTATCAGGGATCAAAGAAGTTATGTAGTTTGCTAAATATCGCCTCCTGTTGGTTACATAAGTCTTTGAGGATAGACGTTATCATTAAGCAATTCACAATTACCAATATTATCTATCTCCAATCTCATTTATGGGCTGTTTGTCCCATCTGAACTACTGCACACAGAGCGGCTTGGAAGGTACACGGCAAGATTTGATACTAATGCTTCCCTACATGGGTGGATTTCGAGAGGAAGGGGTCAGTGTGCACATTTCGTGGGGATAATTTCCTCTCTGCGGCTTGGTAGACTCCGCAACAAATCTCTAATACCCCATTCACACCACAAAACAAATTACCAGGTTAAAGCTTTTCAACCCGGTAATTTGCCGGGAAACCCGGGTTTTTTGGTGGTGTGAAAGGGTCAAAACGGGTCTTAAATCTCGGCACTCTGACCCTGCTCTTGACCAGGGTTGGAGTGCCGGGATTTAAGACCCGTGTTGACCCTTTCACACCACCAAAAAACCCGGGTTTTGCGGCAAATTACCGGGTTGAAAAGCTTTAACCCGGTAATTTGCGGGTGGTGTGAATGGGCTCCGGCTGCACCCAGCAAAATTACCCGGCACTTACAAATGCCGGGTAATTGCCGGGTGACTGGTGTGAAAGGGGTATAAGGTGCACTAGCGGATCACTAGGAAAAAAAGATACCACTTCATTTTTTTCCAAGTGAGTTCAGATGTAGCAGTTGCGCATACTTGGGACTTTGGAAAGGTAAGTAATTAAACATGGGGGGAAGGATTTGGGATGTAATTCGTAGGAACACTGAAATAATGTAGATCAATTTAGGTATAGCGCTCTTTGAGTCAGATAAGAAAACATTTATAAGAATCTTTATCAAGGCACAACCGATGAGGACAGGAGATGACGTAAACCACTGTTGGGGATAATCAATCACGGCCGGATCGGCAAAATTGCTGCAAATCCACGTGTTTTTTTTCGAATTCGTGGCTGTTTTCGCCAATTTTTGCGGCCATTTTCACCCAATCCAATTTGCTCCCCCCCCAAAATGAAACTGCATTGGCAAAAATGGTCTCAAAAACAGGCAAAATGCCTGTGATTGAATACTAACCGGAGAATTATTGCCAATTTTTCACCTGGCCAGGAAATTCAGCCGGGATTGAAAACCCCCCTATGGCTCCCGATTACAACCGGCAGTTGATAACAGAGATTCATAAAAAATAATAAGACAAATCCAGAAGGAGGAGATAAATCTAATGAAAGGGCTGGATTTTATTAGCAGCGGCCAATTACAATGTATAATTTGCATATTATACAAATGAAGGCCATACAAGCTTGGGATCAGCCCGCAGACTGCACTTAATGCATATTTCTGTCCGAGCCTGGGGGGACCTCGAACAGAAATCAGAGTTCATTCCCCTTATTGTGGGTGCCAAGAGTGCTTTATCCCTTAGCTCTGAGTACTTATTACGGATTCTAGGGGTTAGCGTGCGTTAGTGGGCAGCTTACCACGTAAGGAAAATGGGCTGTAATTGAATAGCACAGGGTGTAAAGGCTCGATACTACCATCCTTTTTCCCACATGGTAAATCACCGCTGCTAATTGAATCCAGCCCCAAAAAACAATAAAGTGTAAACGGAAGAGTAGTGTATATAAAAAAGTGCAAAAACAATTCTTAATATCCAAGTTCTAGAACACAAAAACAGACAAACGAAAAGATCATAAAGTCTAAGGGTAGAAGCACGGGGACTTTTCTAGCTATGTTTCCAACACGTAAAACCATGGCTCTCTATTAAACACTATTGATCATTTGAAATAGAACCATTAATTTATGCTGTAGCTTCTGGTGGCCCATTATTTTATTTTCAGTCCTTGTTCATTCTTTTGGTTTCTTGTTTTAAGCTTCAGGTCCTGGATGTGTCATGTGGCCTATTCATCAAAACATCCTGTCAGCTGCTTAAATGCAATTTAGGTGCTGAATCAGAGGTGGATGCTGATAGCACAGCAACGCCATCATTGTACACAGCAGCTGTGCAGAATTCGCTTTCATCGCTGGGGGGGAAGCCGCTCAGTGCATACACACTGAGCTGCTTTCCCCCTGCCCAGCACTGACAGTTGAGGGGTAGATGGACGGATTGCTGTTTTTAGCGACTTTCAGCTCAAAGTCGCCCAGTGTATATGGGCCTTAAGTTCTACCTAATGGTAGGCTGAACAAATTTTACCTCCACCATGGCCCTGCACAGCAATTCCAAAAGAAAAGCACCACCCACGTCAATAGATAATGCGGCCACATCCGAAATCCCCCTTCCTATGAGCCTGGTGGCTCCATGGTCCTCTTCCACCTGCGAACCACCCCTCTTGGTACTCACATGAGTTCCACCACCTCTCCTGGACCAATTTAAATACTGCCGTTGACGCTTTGGGTCACCTTACTGTTCAGAGAGAGTGCTACAGTTTGTCATCTCTCATTTGCATAATTTACTACTGAATGTTGAGTCTCCCATATCCAAAATTCTGAAATACAGATTATTCCGCAAGAATAGCATTAGAGATAGCGACACCTCTGATTTCTGATGTATCAATGTACACAAACTTTCTTTAATACGCAGATCTGAAAAATATTCTATACTTTTACCTTGGGCATATGTGTGGCAGGTGCGTGGTTACGAAACATAAATGAATTCTGTGTTTAGATGTGAGTCTCATGCCTAAGATATCTCATTAAGCGATACAAAATTCCAAAATACGGAAAAACACAATATCCAAAACACATGAGCAGACTGTGGAACGAACATTTACCACAAACGGGACAAATAAGCCAGATCTCATTGTGGATTTCACGCCGAAGGAAATAATACTGAGGCTAAGCAAACTCAAAACAAATAAGTCACCAGGGAATTAAGGGATGAACTAGCTACCCCCCTACATTATATCTTTAGCAAGTCACTATCGTCAGGTATAGTACCAAAAGATTGGAGAATAGCAGAGGTAGTGCCAATATTCAAAAAAGGAAAAAAGGAAGATCCCGCTAATTACAGACCCGTTAGTTTAACATCAATTGTGGGTAAACTATTTGAAGGATTTTTAAGGGATGGTATCCAGGAATATTTAGATCATCACCGTCTACTCAGTACTAACCAACATGGGTTCGTGAAAAATCGTTCATGCCAAACTAATCTACTAGGGTTCTATGAAGAGGTTAGCAAAAACCTTGATAATGGAAATGCTGTAGATGTGATTTTCCTAGATTTCGCTAAAGCATTTGATACTGTCCCACACAAGAGATTGATTAATAAAATAGAGAACCTAGGATTGGGTGAAAATATCTGCAGATGGGTAGGGAATTGGCTATGTAATAGAGAACAAAGAGTGGTTGTGAATGGTGCCGTATCAGATATGATACCGGTACTAAGTGGAGTGCCCCAGGGTTCGGTTTTGGGGCCCATTTTGTTTAACATTTTTATTAACGATATTGGGATAGGGTTACTCAGCAATGTATCCATCTTTGCGGACGATACAAAACTTAGCAAAGTCATCAAATCACCAGAAGATGTCACCATGCTTCAAAATGATCTTGCAATTCTAGATGAGTGGGCAAAAAAATGGAAGATGAGGTTCAATGTAGATAAATGTAAGGTTATGCACCTTGGGAGACACAACCAGTGTGCAAGTTACAACCTTAGCGGAGAGGAACTGGGTAATTCCATACTTGAAAAGGATCTAGGAGTCCAAATAGACAGCAATCTAGGATGTAGTGCCCATTGTAATGTAGCTACAAAAAAGGCCAACAAAATTCTGGCATGTATTAAGAGGGGAATGGAAACTAGGGACTCAAGGGTAATTATGCCACTATATAAAGCATTGGTGAGACCTCACCTAGAGTACGGAGTACAGTTCTGGGCCCCACACTATAAAAAGGACATCATAGAATTAGAAAAAGTCCAAAGGCGAGCAACAAAGCTTATTAGGGGAATGGAGAATTTAAGCTACGGGGAGAGATTAAGCAATTTGGGACTATTTACATTAGAAAAGAGACGTTTAAGGGGGGACATGCTTAACATGTACAAGTATATCAAGGGCCAATATAAGGAACTGTCACACACCCTATTTTCTACTAGAAAGGAATCTAGGACGCGAGGGCATGAGTATAGATTAGAAGAAAAAATATTTCATTCAGCTAGTAGAAAGAATTTCTTTACGGTCAGAACAGTCAAACTCTGGAACTCTCTTCCCAGAGAGGTGGTAACGGCTGGCTCATTAAATGCGTTCAAGGTAAAGTTGGACAAACATTTACTGGAGAAAAACATCCATGGGTACAAATAAGAAATATAATTTGTCTGTAAAATACCAGAACCTACCAAATCAGCAATGTATATCTATACCAGGTTGAACTAGATGGACGCAAGTCTTTTTTCAGCCTTACCTACTATGTAACTATGTAACTATGTAACATCTGGATTTTGGATATGGGAGACTAAATCAGTAGTAGATTAAATAGAAAATAGTTATATACCACCTGCATGGTGGTACAATACTAGACAATATACAGACAGATTAGTTGTTTGGTGTACAGAAGTGTCAACAGAACCACATGTTGGCCTTGGTCACGTCAGTATTGTCTGACCATGGCGCGTTATCTGCCTTGAGCTGAAGGTTAGGAAGAAGAACCACACAGAAATATGTATTACGCCTGGAGAAGTGATAAAGTGGAAGGTGGCAACACACAAGCCAATCAGCTACTAACTCGTTTTTCAAACCGAGCCAGTAACTTGACAGTTGAGAGCTGATTGGCTGCTGCGTTATCACCTTCCACTTTATCACCTCACCAAGCTTAATACATCTGCCCCTGTGTTCCTCCCTTTGGATGCTAAATAGTTTATACTACAATTACCTGTCCTGATTGGCATAGCCAAACGCTCCTCCAAGTGAATGGGCAATAACAGCCTTACAAGACACACAGTGACATCTACGGGGCCGTTCCCACCTTCACATCTATGTATGCGGTTGCCTTGTCCATTATTAAGACATATGAAGACAAGCTAGATCAAATTGACTGGATACGTTCTTTATTATAATTACTAGATGTGAAGATGTGAGCTGACCCGGAGGGAAAGACGGGAATACGATCTAAGTAAGGCGTACTCTGAGAAGCATTTTACCTGATGTCATTTTCTGATAACCTTCTTGGCAGATCCTCCTTGTGAGGTTCCTCTGGTTCCTGCGTCTCCTCATTCTCCCCATGGAGACTGTCTTCCTCTATGGAACCCTTGCTTCCTGACTTGGTGGAGTTCTCATTGGCTGTCTGACCCTCTTCTGCCACTTTCTCACTATATCCCTCCTGTTGGGCTTCCCCCTCATCTTCCTCGGGGAAGCCCGTATCCTTGTGGTCCTCCCCCCTCTGCCAGCCCTCTTTCCTATTATTCCTCTCCTCTATCTCTCTCAATCTTCTAACCAGCCCGACGGTGAGGAAGAAAGAAGCATGCAAGCGGAAAGAAAAGACGATCGTTAACATCTCGAAGCACATGCAGGAAAAAAAAAAGTGTGAGGGGAAATCATGCAACGTTAGTATTTTAGGATAATTTTTCTAATGACTGTGAAATACATGCAAAGACACCAGAAACTAGACTCCTATGTTACTATACCCAACAGCGTTTTTACATGTACTGTATCCCCTTGCATTTTGAGTTTGGTTTACAGATTTTTTTAATCAAGAACTTTAAAAGTATAATATGCAAAAAATTTATTTTCTATTTATTTAAAAGGGTCAATCCAATTAGGTGCAGTTGGTTACTGTGAGCTGTTCAAAGGCTAGGACTCTCTAGGTTTAGGAACTGGTGGAAACAAAAATTTAGACCACCTGAAACCGGAGATATCCATGGCAGAAGGGGCCATGTGGAGTATTAAACCCGCTCCCTGCACATTCAACACCCCCGTAAACCCACCCCCCTCCCCTATTCCTTGGTTGTTTTGTCGAGATCTTTGAGAGCAGGTTTTTGGGAGTCACAGTCCTGGTTCACATCCACTTGGGAGGGGTTTAAATATAATAAATTTGTGGTCAGGAACATTGAAGTGTTCCAGTAGAGGGGTTTTAGAACTTGCAAATGGAGATCTGAAAGTTAAATCTGTACCCCCAAATGCTGGAAAAACTTCATGAAAAACTCTCACTATAATTTTTTCAACCATCCTGACCTCATGTCCCCTAACAACCATCTATATGGTCCTGCTACTGTATGTCAATTTTCACTTTTAGGGAGACCAGATGATCTCCCCACTTTTTCATGCACTTCTCCCAGGTTGCAATTTGAAGAAGTGTATGTCTAACTGGATCCCGTGTTTCTCTGGTGCAGGTATTTATCAGAGAGTCATGAAACAAACTCGCACCTAATTGGAATGACACCCAAGAGCTGTGCAAAGTATTTAGCCATGTATAGTATATCCAGTATTCACACTTTTAAAACAAGAGACCCTGTCTGACATCTGTTGCGATCAATAACTATGCGTCTCACTTCAGAATAAAGAAAAGTAGGACCCTTTATAAAGGCCGGGTATTGCAATATAACAACCTACAGTACCATATGCAGTTGATCATGTGCAGTACTCACTGGCATTGTGCTACATATTTGTAAAATGTTTTTTGTTCCAATCCACTGTATACTTAGATTCATCAGCTTAAGCTGGCCATACATCTACAGATTTATTGTCAGATCTGGCTGGTTAGAACAAAATCCTGGTAATGGATGAGAGCAAATGACAGTTGACCGTTTGCTTTGAAATGCTGGGAAACTGCCAAAAACTGTCACTCAGATATTACCAGGTTTTTGTTCCAACCAGCCAGATCTGACCATCAATCTGTAGATGTATGGCCACCTTTAGTATTATTAGTATTTTATTTACAACAGAGCTGCTCTCATCTGAGCCGGCAAATGGGGCGCACGCTCGTCGGAGACACTTACGTTCCCCATTCTCACCAATGGATGCGCGAGCGTATGAGATGATCGCTCGTTTGCAGGCATGCCAGTTGCCAGATACCAGCGGCTGGCGCTCTGGCGAAAACAATGAGAGCGGCTCCATCAAGGAAAGGCAACGTTATGGTGCGGGAACTAAGCAGTTATGTTCTGGACCGACAGAACACAGTACGTTCTGTACCAGTGGAATGAAGGTGCAGTGATGTTTCCATCACAACTGAATTGAATATGCCAGTGAGTACGAATCCACCACGATGATGTTCAACTTGAACACAGTCTTAATTAAATCTCTGGTTCTGGCCTACATAGATAACGGATAGAACATTCTGCTCACTTTATTTTCCGGTTCCCCCGCGGCCGCTCAGACTGCACAGACATGTAGCTGGTACTGCTGAAACGAGAGGCACTGCTTGTCCTGGACACGGCGGACACATCACTCACATCGCTGTCTGATGACTTGTTGGACACGTTGTCCGAACCTCTCTGCGGATCCCGGCCAGACCGGTACTGAAACACATGGAACACAGATCATTCAGTACTTCTCAGCCCTCTGTAGCTCACCGGCCTGTGAAATTGAAAGGCCTATCTAGATTAATTGTACTAAGGAATCTGTGCTAAGCAAGTGAACGGCTGTCCTGACAGACATTGATAGTATTAGTTATATCTCTGTGCGGAAGACTGAATGATAAATCCCATGTGCAATTACAAGCATGGGCGGGCTTGTGCTGCCTGCATTAGGTCTCACAGAAAGTAGCTGTTGGGCACAAAGTAAAACTGCCACATCTTAACCCTTTGAGTGCAAAAATCTCTGTGAGAAATGTTCAAAATATCCACTTAAAATGCCGGCGTCGCTCACATTTGTTATATAAATTCAAATAAAAATTTTTTTTGTGTCAAAAAAGATTATATTTCTTATACAAGGTAAACATTACAGGTCATTATCATGACTAAATATGTTTGCTTGGCAATTTTCACACCTATTTCCCAAATTCACTTGGCCCTCAAAGGGATTGCGTTCCATATTTATATCTATTAAGGTGCCCACACACGCACCGATCCCGACATGCGTTGTGGGCTTAACTAGCACACATAGCATCGCATCGTATGCCTTGTGCATACGATGTGCATGCGATGCGCTGCTATGCTAGAAAAAGCTAGTACAAAAAGTATGTGCAGCACATACTTTTTGTACTGTGCGATGAGGTGCCGCGGGAGCGCGCACCCCATCGTATAGCATCGCACCGCCGGGATCGGTGCGTGTGTGGGCACCTTTAGGTAGCTTGGTATTCATATATGTTGACTACCACTTTATGACACTAATATTCATATATGTATACATACTATATGTAGTATTACAGAGAAAGGACACTCGCAACTCAGAGACGTTGCGCTCTACAACCCTATTCTGCAAACATTCCGCCAATATATGAAGATCATTTTTACAGTATTCTTTTGTATTAATCAATATTGAAGGTTCTGTTCAAATGTGTGCATTCAATACACAGATTAAACACATTAATAAAAAAAAAATCAACAACAAAATCTTTATTACATAAACAATAAATAATAACACAGAATATAACTTTAGAAATATAAACATTTAGTAGAGATGTGACTCCCCCGACTCTTTTTCTTATCCTCTCTCTCCCTCCCTCCCCCTTTTACTCTTTCTTTCTCTTCAACCTCATCAGTTTTTATCAGCAATTCATTAGATTATCCTTAACATTACTCCTTGTAGTTTTTTGGGGATGTCCTCACTATTTTGTATTGTTCAGTACATTGATAGTTTTGTGTCTCATCTGACCTGGATTGACTGCCATCCTTGCATTAGGATCATTACCTTAACTCAGTACCAGACTAGGGTGATTTGTCTTTGCTCATTTAAAATGATATTATTTTGCAGCTTGACTGGCACATCGCCGTGGTAGGCTCCAGTATATCCTATCTATTGCAGGCTGTCCATATCCGGCACTTGATAAAATTCTGGGTAATTCTGTTTGGTTCAGCTACACTGAAATAATCACTCATGCTAAGAGCTAACCTGGACTGGAGTCAATGGGTAGTGATCTCAGTAGGACAAATGAATGAACTCTTTAAATCCTCTGAAATTAGGGCTTCCAAAAGTGTCTTTTGTATATATAATTATAGTTCAGCCAGGGCTGCCATCAGTAATTGTGTGGCCCGGGACCGATTAAAACAGGCAGGTCCACCCTTCCCTTTCTCGAACACATGAAATGCCTGGTGAGTCTGTGTCTGCAACACTGGCCGCACTACTCAACCTCTATATTGCTTCATGGGAAATGTAACTTTGTTTAGGACAAATCATACTTGAAAAAACTTCTGTCCTGGGCCCTCTTTCTGTCCTGGCCTGGGATTGAAGTCCCCGCAGACCCCCCTTGAAGGCTGCCCTGCCTAGAGCTATGCTGTGGAATTCAGCATGGCCCCCGCTCCCCCGCCATTGTTTGTTGCACCAAGCAAGTGTAAATGCACTACCCCACCGGGTCCCGTCCCTCATCCAAGTAGCCACCTTTTGCAGATATAACTACAGAGCACACCCGTGGCATTCATTCTAGAATGGAAATCAAATATTGAAAGTTCTTCCTAATACTTCTGCAGAAGCTCCCACAGATGTCTTGCACTTGTACATTGCGATGCTTTCATCGTCCTGTCCAGTTCATTCCAAACCCGCTTGATTGGGTTTAAGTGTAAGTTATTATCTTCCTTTAGGATGAATCAATAATTGGGCATAGAGCAGGGGGCAATGCGTGACACTGGTTGCCCTCCTGGATCAGTCAAAACCATTTGCCTACAGAACAGCAAGATCAACAGCAAGCTGAGACATTCCTTAGAGATTCTGGTCCATGTTGTCATGCATTTCAGAAGATCAGCTGTGCGGTGACTGTCCCGTTCCGCATCATACCAAAAATGCTTCATTGGACTGAGATCTGGTGACTATGGTGGCCTTTGTAGTAAGTGAATTCATTGATCTCGGAAACCGCTTCAGATGAGATGTGCTTTGTGAGGCGTGGTGTTATACTGCTCAAAGCACCCCTTATTGACAGAGAGGCTGTGACCAAAAATGGATCCACTTGGTCAACAAAAATATTTAAAACAATATCTGACACCAGCAATGGTTCCATGGTCGAAGTCACTTAGATCAAATTTTTTCCCCATTCTTTTGTACCATCTTAACAACTGAACCTCTTGCATATAATGTATGCATTGAGTATCAAATGGTGACTGTGTATATTTAACGCAAGGTTAATCAGCTGTAGAAAAATGGATTTTTGTAAGAACTTACCGTTCAAATCCCGTTCGGTCCTGGTGACACAGCTTCACATTGGGATGTAGGAGGGTCCGCAGGTGCCAGGCACCTATACCAAAGCTTTTAGAGAGGTAGGCTCCTCCCACTGCATCCCAGAATCCTCAGTTCAATTTTCAAAGCCACTGGAATACATTAACTCAGTACAACGCCTGAACATATTATATGCACAAACTTTAATTTTACCATCATAACATGACACATCATGAAAATTGGCAATACTTACTGAGCGTAAGGGAGGGATCGCTGTGTCACCAGGACCATATCAGAGAAAGGGATTTTTTTTTGTAAGTTCTTACAAAAATCCCTTTTTCGCTTTCAATGGTCCTGGTGACACAGCTTCACATTGGGACGTTCAAGAGACAGTCCTTTGGGAGGGTACACTCAGGTCGGCAGCTCTCATCACTGCTCGCCCGAATGATGCGTCCTCCGACGCGAACTCATGGAACCTGTAGAATTTGGCAAAAGTGTTTGGCAACAGATGACCAAGTGGCAGCCATGCATACTTGCTCAGCTTCAGCCCCATGGCGAACCACCCAAGAGGTAGCAACGGACCTGGTGGTATGTGCGTTTATTCTGGCCGATACAGGCCTACCAACCTTAGTACTGTATATGCAAAGGCAATAACTGATCTCAACCACCTAGCAATGGTCTGTTTTGAAGCGGGCCAGCCTATCTTGTGTACATCATACAAGACCAGTAAAGAATCCGTTTTCCTAAAAACTTTAACTCTGTCCACATAAATGCTCAAGGCGCGCACCACATCCAAATTCCTCAATTTGTCCCTTTTCTTGGAACCCTGAGGGGGTTGAAACACAGGAAGAACAATATCCTGATTTAAATAAAAAGCAGAAACCACTTTCGGCAAAAATTTGGGTACTGTTCTCAGAACAGCCTTATCATCATGAAAAATTAAGAAGGGAGGCTTACAAGACAATGCTCCCAACTCCGAAACCCTCTTTGCAGAGAAAACAGCCAACAAAAACACTAACTTCCAAGTAAGAAACTTGAGGTCAACCGACCTTAATGGTTCAAAAGGAGGCTTTTGAAGAATCTCCAACACCAGAGACCAATCCCATGGTGCCACCAGTTGTTTGTATGGTGGTTTTAATCTGGTAACTGCCTGAAGGAAGGTTTGCACCTCCGGAATCACCGCCACTCTTCTATGAAAGAAAATTGACAGAGCCGATATCTGGACTTTAAGAGACTGGAGACTCAGCCCTGAAGAAAATCCATCCTGAAGGAATTCAAGCAACTTAGATAGCCTAAATCTGTACGTATGAGACTTCTGGCGCTCACACCATCGAATATATGTCTTCCAGACCCTATAGTAGTTAGCCGAAGACACCGACTTCCTAGCCTTGATTATTGTATTCACAACCACCTCCGAAAATCCTTTGTTCTATAAAATGGCTGTTTCAATAGCTAAGCCGTCAAAGTTAGCCGAGCTAAAACCTGATGGAAAAACGGACCTTGACTTAGTAGGTCTGGCCTTAGAGGTAGACGCCACGACTCTACTGATAATCTCCAAACACTCGAATACCAAGACCTCCTCGGCCAATCTGGTGCTATCAGTATTACCGGAATCCCTTGGGATTTGATCCTCTTCAGAACCCTGGCAATCATTGGGAATGGTGGAAAAATGTATGCCAGTTTCCCTGACCAGGGCGCCATCATTGCATCCACTGCTGACGCCAGAGGATCCCTTGTCCTGGAAAAGAATCTGGGGACCTGACGGTTGAACCTGGATGCCATTAAATCCACCTCCGGGCGCCCCCACCGAGACACAATCTCCTGGAATATCTGTGAATTCAAAGCCCATTCCCCTTCTAGCAGTTCTTCCCTGCTCAAGAAGTCGGTCTCCACATTCCTCACACCTGGTATGAATATTGCTGATAAGGCTGGAACATTTTGCTCCGCCCACACCAGAATCCGCGACACCTCCCTCATAGCCAGCTTGCTGCGTGTGCCGCCCTGATGATTCAGATATGCCACAGCCGTGGCGTTGTCCGACTGAATCCTTATGGGGAGGCCCCTCAATCTGTCTTCCGCCAGGGATAAAGCCTTCCATACAGCACGAAGTTCTAGGATATTGATCGGGAGAGCTGACTCCACTGCAGTCCACAGACCCTGAAGCCTTAGGTCCAAGACTACCACTCCCCAGCCCCTGAGACTGGCATCGGTAGTAACTACCAGCCACTCCCAAGACTGAAGAGACCGACCCCACTGAAGGGAATGCACATCCGTCCACTATTTTAGAGAGGACCTGATTTCCAAAGTCAGTGTCAGTGTCACCCTTTCTGACTTTATGGTCTGCGTGTTCCCCGACCAGGATGTTAAGATGTTCCACTGAAAAGCCCGAGAATGGACCTCTGGGCCGGGACCAGTTGAGACTTCTGCAAATTCAACAGCCACCCGTGAGTTTGCAAAAACTGAATAGCCTCTGTTAGATGCTTTCATAAAGTCTCTGCTAATTCCGCTTAGAACAGCAGATCACCAAATAAGGTATTACTATGATACCCCGCAAACGGAGAACAGCCGCCATTACCGACATCATTTTTGTGAACACCCTCGGAGCCGTTGCGAGCCCAAAGGGAAGCGCCTGGAATTGGTAATGGCGGTCCCCAATTACAAAGCGCAGAAGAGCCTGATGCTCCAGGTGAATTGGGACATGTAAATATGCGTCCTGTATGTCCATGGACGCCAAAAATTTTCCCTGGTCTAGGCTGAGAAGCACAGACCGCAGAGACTCCATTTTGAAGTTATCCACCCACAAGTGGAGATTTAAAGACTTCAGATTCAGGATGGGTCTGAAGGTTCCGTCTGGCTTGGGCACTAAAAACAGAATGGAATAAAAACCTTTTTCTTCCATACCTCCCTCGGTACCGGGATCACCACTCCTTTTTCTAGAAGGGATTGAGCCGCCCCCAAAAGAGCAGTCCTGATCCGGGATTCCTTTGGAAGTGGTGTGGGTAAGAACCTTCTCGGAGGAAGACCCCTGAAAGGAATCTTGTATCCCTGAGAGACAATGTCCAACACCCAAGGATCCTGATCCAATAAGGCCCAAGCTTCCCGAAACCTTAAAAGCCGACCCCCCACTCTGCAGACAGATGGAGGAGTCCCCAGGCAGTCATGCCGAGGGCTTTCCCTCACCTTTGGTGCTCGGTTTCTTATGAGAGGAGCCAAAGCGAGACTTTGGGACTTTTCCTTTTCCCGACTGAAATTTACCCCTGTAAGATTGCCCTCGAAAGAACGCACCTCCGAAAGGACGAGAATTTAGAGGACTGTTTAGCTGAGGGGGCGGGAAGAAAGGTACTCCCCCCCCCGTGGCCTGCTTAATAATTTCCTCCAGCTCGGAACCAAAGAGCAGTTTACCCTTAAATGCTAAAGCCTCTAAGGCCTTCTTAGACTCATTTTCCGCTTCCCATGCTTTTAGCCACAGGACTCTTCTGGCATTAACCGAATAGCAGACACCTTAGAAGCCATTTTAAGAGCTTCTTCCTCAGCTTCTAATATCTATTCAGCCGCCGCCTTCAATTTTTCAGCGAGCAGCAAGACACCCTGATCTGCGTGCACCATTGTACACAAACTGCTTGCCCATACAATCATGGCTTTAGAAACCCAAGCAGACGCTACAAGAGGCCTGAGAGTAAATCCCACCCCCTCAAATATAGCTTTAAGGTTTCCTTCCAGCTTCTTATCCACGGGGTCTTTAAAAGCCGCACCCCCTTGGACCGGGAGCACTGTAGCTTTTGATAGTCTGGCTACTGAAGCATCCACCACAGGAACCTTCTCCCAGAGATTTGAATGCTCCTCAGGCATAGGATAAAGACTCAAAAACCTTTTAAGCATCTGGAGCCTCTTATCGGGCATTTTCCAAGCCCCTTCTAAAAGATCCTGCAAACCTTCATCTGCCGGGAAGGTAACAGCCTCTCTACGTTGCCTCTTAAACACCCCTTTAAAAGGAGTCTTGTCTTCATCTGATAAATTCAAGGCCTGCTTAACAGCAGCAATCAAATACTCCACCCCAGGGGTCGAGGAATCCTCATTATCATCACCCTGCTCCCAGGGAACATCAGAGGTACACTCTCCTTCCTCCCCTGAATCAACAGGTAACAGGGGGACTGAATAAGACTGTCTAGGAGTCCCATCAGTCATTGTCAAATCTATCCAGCAAGGCATTAAACCTGCTGATACCTTTTGCAGTATCCTGCATCACCTGCAGCAAGCCAGGATCTGCTTGAGTCAAAGGAAAAGAACCTGAGGACTGTTGAGAGGATGACATAGGTCTAGGGGATGGAACCACAACATCTCTCTGCTTGTCCAACAATTGCACTAAGGCATTCACTGATCTGCCCAGGGCACTAGCCCATGCAGGCTCTGTCTGCTCTACCCTATGGGGTCAGGGCCATCTTAACAGTAGTGTAGGCCCCTGGGCAAAGCAATGCACTGGGGCCCTTACCCATTCTCCCCTCCTAGGGGTGGGGGGTGCTATCAGCAGCAGCTTTGATGTCCCATGGGTGGCAGGGGCCGCTCTATCTTCCACTCAACATGTACGATCTGGAGCAGTAAACTTCTGCTAATTACTCCTTTACTGCACAGGTGGTGGGAGGGAGAACACTAACGTGTGGAAGGGGGCACTGAGCTAAATGAAGGGTCCCTTGTAAATTACTTCCAGGGAGGTAGGGGGTGTTTTATACGTAGTGGAGGGTTGCATAATGGAGTGGGCTTAATATTGGTCATTTTCCGGTGGAAGTGCAGCTTGTTTGACTGCAGATATCTCAATTATCTGGAAATAGATTTCTTAGCCTTCAATAGTATAAAAAACTAGAGTCCCACCTTTCAGGAGGTGCTGGGGACTTGGGGATCAGAGATCAGGAGCCAGAGCAATCCATTGACAAAAATATAAAACTGTACACCAGACGTTTGGAGCTGGAGCAGGGACCGGCTGCTGGAAGGCTGATATCTCTGGTTCTGGGCAAGATAGAGCCAAGCCGCTAGTGTCCACAGAAAGGGAGTCCCAGCTTTTGGCATATACTCAGAAAAACTCTAAAGGTGCCCATACACGTTCTGATGCGGCGGGTGCGATGTGTGCTTTGAGATGTGCGCTCCCGCGGCATCTCATCGCACAGTACAAAAAGTATGTGCTGCACATACTTTTTGTACTTGCTTTTCATCGCATTGCATGCACAAGGCATGCGATGCGTGCTATTTAAGCTCAAAACGCACGCCCGCGTCGGGATGTGTATGGGCACTTTAAGTCAGACAGAACCTGAGAAATCTGACTGGGAAGTGCAATTAACAGGTCGGATGTGGACTGCTGCTTTGAAGTTAATATCTCCATTTCCCCAGGGCCAATTTTCAAAATTCTGGTATCCCTGGAAAAAGGGGATTCTCAGCTATTAGTATAGGGCCCCTGGGCAAGTGCCCATTAAGCCCATATGAAAAGACGGCCCTGTCTGGGGTACATTTCCCATGGGTCTCGCAGCTGCGCAAGCAGGGCACAATCCCCCCTTGGCCATCTGTTCAGGGGAAATTTGGAGTGCACAAACACTGCACGCGCTCAATGCAAATGGAGCTCCCTCCCTCAAAGCTACAGACTGTTGCTCTGACATGATAAAGTAATTCACACAGTGCAAAATGACAGGCGCTATATACTGAATCAATGTATATCACAGCACTTATCTGTCTGAAGCTCCAGTAGTCTCCACCAGGAGTAGGGGGTAGCGATGCCCAGGAAAATCCACCACTCAGCAAGAAACAGTGCTTCAGCTCCGCAGTCAGCGTCTCCCAAAGCGGCACCAAGCAGAGTGAGGGAAGAGACCAACTATCCCTGCTACAGCGGGGTCTGTGGAGTTTTGGCACCAAACTACCCCCAGTAGCCGCTCCCACTGCTGGATCTCCTAATTCCCAGTGTCTCCCCTTCATCTGGGGACCACTTGGAATCGCCCGCAGGCCCTGTGACAAGCTGCTGTCTTTTTCAATAAAGAACTCAGCTTGTAAGCTCCGCATAAAATGGCCACCGCCATAACGGAGCGCCCATCCCCCATGACCCTAACCTTTGTGAAGCCGGATCAGGGACGCTCCGGAGCCCAGGCAGCCTCTTAATAGAAGCTGTCAGTGCCACACAGAGAGACCAGACAGTGTCTCCTCCTTGCGCAGGGAGCTGACAGGACGCGCTTCTGTCAGCTCCTGCTGCACTGTCAGTGTGAGGATTCAGTGAGAATCCTCACACTGTGCCTACCTAATAAGTGTAAAATGAATAAAATAAAAAAACACCTATCTATCTCTAATCTTCAGCTGTGCAGCAGCCTCTTCAGTATAGCACCCACTCCGGTGGGCACCTAAAACGAACTGAGGATTCTGGGATGCAGTGGGAGGAGCCTACCTCTCTAAAAGCTTTGGTATAGGTGCCTGGCTCCTGCGGACCCTCCTACATCCCAATGTGAAGCTGTGTCACCAGGACCATTGAAAGAGAAAGTAGATTATTATTTCATGGATAAAAACCGGAATCTACCTTTGCAAATGAGTAATGCTAATACCATGTCCTTTTATAGGGACTAAATGAACTACTATATACACAAACCACTTGGACCAAATTTAGGGAAATATGTACTTGTACAGTGAGCTAGATTTGTAATCAGGACCGGATTGAGCCTACGGTGTGCTGGGGCACTAAAAACCAAACCCAAGCGTATGTTAGTGCATACCTCCAAACAAGACCCATTCCAGGAGGGACAGAATGTTCTCTACCTGGACTTCCCTCTTTATATACAGTATGATTGGCGTCACCTGTGTTGAACTATTTCATTGATAAGAAATGTGTTTCACCACAGGTGACGGCAATCATAAATTTAGAGAGAGGTCCAGGTAGGCCCCTTTCACACTGCACCTCGGACCAGTTATATTGAAGGGTTGGTGATGTAATGAGGTGCTGTGTGAAAGCACCAAAGCTGGGTTACAAGAAGAGTTAAACCCAGATCACCCTCTGTATAATGGGTGACCCAGGTTTAATGTAAATGTTCTGGACACAGGATCACGATCTGAAAGGTGTAGTAGAGAGAATTTCATGTTGGGAGGTATGAGATTGTGCATATTAAATTTATACCAATGGTATCTTAGATTTAATCGAATACTTTAATAATACATTGGTACTCTTTAAAGGGCCACCTAATTGAGAGACAACTATTTTATACAGGTTTCTTGTAGTGGAACAAAGACAACTTAAAAATAAACATAGAAAAAAATAAAATCTACAGTTAGATATTTTGCCACAGGCAAGAATAGCAGCAACCTCTATAATACTGACACACTGGGCGCCTGGGACAGGACTTAGGAGGACTCTGTGTGCAGGGGCGGATTAAGCCTTTGAGGGGCCCCAGTCACTTTAGACAGGGGGGGGGGCTTCCCACCTCCCACTTGTCATTACTGGCTGCAAACTGCACAGGAGAATATTACACTATCAAAACACAGAGTAAAGGCAGTATAAACTTGGTCAATGGGTAACTGCAGGGGGGGAGATGAAAAGCCTGTGTTTGTCCCTATGTACATTACTCTGTAGGAGACCTCACAGGCTCAGCGCTGCCTCTGATTAAAAACCCTCCCATGATGAGGCCGCTGCTGCTGCTTTCTTCCATGGGCCTGAGAAGCACAAGCTTCTCAGCCTCTGACCTCTTGTGCAAAGTCTCGATGCTCAGCACCATTGATCATTGTCACATTGGCAGATAGGTGAAGCTGAAGCACTACCCCACTCCCATGCACAAATGTACTAGAGTGTGGATCATTATAACCACAAGCATAAGGTCGACCCCTAATGGTCAACAGCTAGAACGTCTACCCCTAAAGGTCAACATGCATTAGGTTGACCAGGTCAAAAGGTCGACAAGCAAAATGTCGACAAGGGGAAAAGGTAGACACAGGCTTTTCATGACACTGTCAACCTAATGACCGCCATTTACTAAGATGGGAGTTCTATTGAAGATGGGTAGTTGCCTATAGCAACCAACCAGATTCTATATATTATCTTCTAGAACACAGGTCTTCAACCTGTGGCCCTCCAGGTGTTGTGGAACTACATGTCCCAGCATGCCCTGAGGTTTTTTGGCATGCTGTTATAGGAATAAATGTGGCAATGCATGTTGGAACATGTAGTTTCACAACATCTGGAGGGCCACAGGTTGAAGAGCCATGTTCTAGAAGGTGCAAAATAAATAAGTAGAATCTGATTGGTTGATATGGGCAACATCCCATCTTCAGTAGAACTCCCATCTTTATCCCTATGACTTAGAGGAGCAGAAGCTGGGAACCCTGGGTCACTTACAGCTCGCCCTACCTCCCCCCATCTGGTCAGAAAGCTCCATCGATAGCTCAGGGAACCTAATATTGCGTAATGTCCTGCTCGCATTCTGGCTGCCTAGCTTTGCTGCTGCAGAAGAGGGACAGCAATTTATTGTGAGTGTGCTCTGTCTGGAGGCTCCCTGACAGAGGGGACTTGGGGTACAGTATCCCCTGCAGTGCAATCCATTTAACCACATAAAACCTCAGAAAGAAACCATTATATCACATGCGGCTGGATAATTGATGACATAATCCCTTTCTCTGCTGCTCCTCCCCTAAACAAGACAATCAACATCGGTGGTTCCCAACTCCGGTCCTCAAGTACCCCCAACAGTTCACATTTCCCAGTTCACCTGTGGATTTTTAAAATGTGACAGTTGGTAATACACAGTGCACCGGCTGGGTGACTTGGAAAACCTGACCTGGATGACACAGGTTGGGGAACCATTGATCTACATATAGAAATTGTTTCCTAGCACGGCGCCCACGATATTAAGTTGTATGACATCGCATCGCATGCCATATGCCCGCGTGCGATGCGATTTAAAGTTGTATAAGCCCCTATACTATTTTTAATTGTATAAGCACTCTAATGGGTGCTTACAATGTTAAATGCACCCCCACGCCACCCCCACTATCAACGTCAACCCGAAGCGAGCCCGCGAGGGGCGGTGGTACGCATCTTCCGACCTTTTCATACCCCCACTATCCACGTCGGCATGGAGTTGATTTAATATAGTGGCCGAAGCGTGGCGAGCGCAGCGAGCCCCGCGAGGGGACGCGTATTACTTTACATGTATTCCGCATGCGCTCGCCACGCTTCGGGCTCGGTGGCTCGCTGCGCTCGGCGCACTATTTTATTCTCCCACCACGCCCTAGGGGATAGTAGGACATGAAATACCGCCTGTCGGCACAAAAAAACTGTGAAAAACCCAATGTCAATCTTTTGACTGTCGATCTAGACACTGTTGACCTAATGCTTGTCGACCAAGATGCTGTAGACAAAATGACTGTATCCCATTCCCTGGAGGGTTACTGTAACCCTCCCCGTCGTGCCTAACCTTCTCCCACAGCCTAACCCTAACCCCCCAGAGTGCCTTGCCCTAACCCTTTCCCCTAGTGCCTAACCCTAAAACTATCCCTAATGCTCACATTGGGCATTTATTGGCATTGTTAGCGTCAGGATTGGTATCTGGGCTGTCGGGACCCTGACCACGTAGCCATATACCTGATGCACACATTTATACTGGTAGAAAAAGCTGAAGAAGTCTGTAACAATTCCTTCCGTTATCAGTGTCGTCCTTATTGCTGATTGAGCTATCAGGAGGGTTCCGTGAATACGCTTCTCATTACCTTGGAATGATAATCTTTTTCTAGCCTTGAGTCTGAGCCTGCCACTTGCTTGTACTTGTTGATCTTCATTTTTATCTGACGATTTCGCTCTTCAACATCCATGGAACCTGTTGAACAGCAGAATGCAGGGATTAAGATCATATCATGTTATGGTGCTAGAGCATAACAAGCAATTTCATCAGCAAGGTAATATACAAAAAATGTCTCTCTGTATTACACTGGCCTCATCCTCTACTCTCACAAGTACAGAGATGGTCTACTGTCTCTCTCTGGGTGTTGTAGAGCCACACCACGCGGCGTACCAGTCTCAACTTCCAAACAACTGGAAAGCATTGCAGTGATCAGCTGACCTTTCCCTTCCTTCATTCATCTGTGGCCCGCACACAGTGGAATCAGCAACTTTGTGATGTCACAAATTCCTAATGTACGGCCCCCAATTTCATGTATATTGGTTTGGCCCACAAACTGGCTCCCTACACTGCGTATAAACAACGTATACATTTTATATTAATCCTGTAAGTGAACACTACATGAATTTACTGTCACGTTGCACGTAATTCAACACGGTCATGCAGGAGTGTCAGAAGGCGCATTTGTTCAGGTGGAGAACACATTTCCTTCCGCCATGCAGAAGATGACCCCATCCAATGTTTCCACCTGTCGCATGTAAAATGTAGCCCCCATTTGTAGCTGCTGAGAAGCCTGTATCGCCAAGACACAACTAGCTGCAAAAGCAATGGAGACCAGCCATTCGGACACACGAAACGTGGTGATAGAAATCAGTGTTGTGGCATCCCCTGCCAGCCATGTTTTAGCGCCAAAGGATAGATGTTATAGAGTCTCGATAATGTAGCACCATCAGACTTGGTGCAAATTAATCTGACACCCATTATAAAGTATCAGTTTGTTTTTTTAAGCATTAATGTCAGTCATCTTTAATTTCCAAATAGCCTTTGTACAGTATATTGCTCTGTAGTGCTGCCTAGAAATTCCTTTGTATTGAGGTGTGATTCAGGTTGGTTGGTTTGCAAAAGCAAACTCCTTCTCTAAAGGACTGCAGGTGGGGCTGATGTAACATGTGCAAAGAGAGTAACATTTGGGTGAGGTCATTTGTTTCTGTGCAGGGTAAATACTGGCTGCTTTATATTTTCAGTTTGAACACACCCCACTCAAATGTAATGCTTTCTGCACATGTTACATCTGCCCCACCTGCAGTGCACATAGGGCCTTATTTTGGTTCATTCTTTCTTTCTTTCTTAGATGGGCAAAACCATGTGCACTGCAGGGGGGCAGGTGTTACTTGTGCAGAGAGAATTAGATTTGGGTGGGGTTTTACTTCAAAGTGAGATCTATATTGCAGTGTAAAAATAAAGCAGTCAGTATTTTCCCTGCACAGAAACAAAATAACTCACCCAAATCTAATTCTCTCTGCACATGTTACATCTGCCCCCCCTGCAGTGCACATGGTTTTGTCCATCTAAGAAGGATTTTGTCAGAAAGAATGAACCAAAATAAGGCCCATAGTTCTGTCATTAAAGAAGGAGTTTGCTTTTGCAAACTAACCTGAATCACCCCATTAGTGTATATACATCTTGTAATATATGGATCAGATTCTTCTAATAAAATGCACTGAAGGTATTAATCTTAAGGTATTAATCTTACACAGTGGTCAGCTGTCAACTGGCCTCTTCAGAGACGACAACGTTAACAGGACAAAACTAATCAATATCCAAAAACATTTTGGGAGATTGAAATAAAAGGGACATTTGAAAATGAATGAAATGATTCTTTAAACTATGTATCGGTTAAATCTCCCATATTCAAAATTCCAAAATACAGATTTTGTTTAGAGAGATGGAGATAATGATATCTTTGCTTGCTGATGGGTCAGCGTACAAAAAAATATTAAACATATTGTACATATCCAATTACTATTAGGCCGTGAGTGTAAGGTATATATGAAACTAAAAATTTATTTCACGTTTAGAGTTTGGTTCCATCAACAAATTATCTCATTTTGGGATGAAAATATTCCAAAATCTGGGAAAATCCTAAATACATATGGCTCCAACATTTTGGATAGGGGAGATCAATGGACAAATCAATTGAGGGCGAAAGGTGCGAACTGCCGTTGCCAAGGTGTTGGCAGCCCTTATCGCACCCCATACTCCTATTTGGTAGCAAACACTTTTAAGATAGATCCCCCTGACTGCAAGGTATTCAATCTGGGACACCAAATAGGGTTACATACATTTTTTTTTGGGGGGGGGGGGGGGGGGGGGGGGGATGGGGGGATTCTCTGAAATCTATTTTAAAGTTGGCAGCAAACCTTGCATGTGTCCTGTAACAATATTGCACTGATAATCAGGGTCCAAGTACAATGGCACATTGACCCGCTGGGTTCTGCAATGGTGGCACTGATGTGCTCTGGATTCTGGAACACTGGCCTCAATGATACTTTGGGACACAGAACAATGGCACATGGAGCTCCACAACATTGGCATACTGACTCTTATGATCCTCAAACACTGGCAACAATTAACTGGGGTTCTAGAACAATGGAAATAGACACTAAGGGGTCAATTCACAAAGATGGGAGTTCTATTGATACACCTGTTTCTGTGTGTTTGTGTTCTATTGAAGAAAGACAACCAATCAGATACTTCTTATTTATTTAGCACCTTGCATAAGATAATAGATAGAATCTGATTGGTTGCTATGGGCAACATCCCATCTTCAAAAGAACTCCCATATTAGTAAATGTACCCCTTAGGCAGGTATTCTATACTTTAATTCACCTTGTGCATTCGCTGCCAGCCCTCCCTCACCCCCTATTCAACGCCTCAGGGGCTTGCTGCCCCTGGCGGCGAATTTTAACCCCCTGGCGAATGCCGCTGGGGAGCTGGGAGACGGCTGCAGGCAGGGAGATGGAAGCCTCCCTGCCTGCGCCGGACACTGTGGGGGTGAAGGAGGGCTGCGGGGGACACAGGGAGAGCCCCCCAGAGCTGGCAGGGGGCTGTGTTAGGGAGCCGCTACACACTGGTCCCGATCTGTAATTATCGGGATCAGTGTGCAGTGAATATATGAATATAAATGAGCGGCTCCCGGCTCGGCCCCCTGCTGGTGAATGTGTAAAAAAAAATATATATATATTGTTTAAAAAAAAAAAAAAATTAAAATATATTCATGTGCTGCAAGCACATGAATAAAAATTGCATGCCCCTTCACAGAAAAAAAAAATCTGATTTTTTGACACCAAAATAAAAAACGCTTTATTTTCAAAGATCACATTCCAGTTCTCCAGAAAAAGATGACGAATGTAAAATGGAGAACCCGGGGGAAAATCACTGGAGAAAGCAGTTTTCCACTTCAGCATTGAATAAACTCTTGGCAAATTCCACTAAAAACCCCATTGAAAACCACTGGCGAATCGCGGAGAATCACAAACAGAGAATCGCCAGACATTCGCTCTTCATTTGCAGAGAATTGTGTCCATTGAATAGGGCGAATTGTTTTTTCTGTGAGTAAATTCCCTGTAAACCCGGTGAATTGCCTGATTCCCCAGAAAATATGGTGAATCAGAGGCATTGAATACTGGCCTTAGTGTCTATTTCCATTGTTCTAGAAACAGTGTCAGTATTCAGGGATCAAAACAGTCAGACCCGGAACATTGGTATACTGACACTTGGGGACCCGGACCATTGGTACAATGACACTTGGGGACCCAGAACATTAGCACACTGACACTTGTGGACCTGGAACATTTGCACACTGACACTTGGGGACCCGGAACATTAGCACTCTGACACTTGGGGACCCGGAACATTAGCACACTGACACTTGGGGACCCGGAACATTAGCACACTGACACTTGGGGACCCAGAACATTAGCACACTGACACTTGGGGACCCGGAACATTAGCACACTGACACTTGGGGACCTGGAACATTAGCACATTAGCGGCGGAACGCGTCCTCCAACCTTTTCATTCCCACACTATCCAAGTCGGTATGGACTTGATTTCATATAGTGTGGAGAGCGCAGCGAGACACCGAGCACGAAGCGTGGTGAGCGCACGCGGATTACTTTACATGTATTCCGCAGCCCCTTGGGGGGCGCGCTACGCTCGCCACGCTTCGGACTCGGTGGCTCCCTGTGCTCGCCACACTATATAAGATCAACTCCACGCCGACGTGGATAGTGGGGTAATGAAAACGTCGGGGTTCGCCACGCTCTGAGGTGCCCTGGATATTGGGGGGGGGGGGGGGGAAGCTAAAACATAATTGTATGTTATACATCATACTGTGGTATAGGTAATGTCAGAGCATCGCACCTTCGCAAAATCGCATCCGATTTTGCGAAGGTGCGATGCCATGCGATGCGAGAGCGCAGTGAATAAATTACATAGGAAAATCGCATCGCAAGTCCATTAAAATGGCCCATGCGATGCGATTTTCCTGCGCAGAATATCCCACTAGTGGGCGCCTTGATAATACACAAGTACTGGAGTTCCTCCCCATCTGATCCCCCTGTATATTGGAGTTCCCATCACAGCAATGAAGACCAGGCCTCCAGGAGAGTATAACGGGGAAGGGATGTGTGGAACTCTTTTGTGAGTAACTATTGGTGGGCTTTTGGTTCTCCATATGAAATTGTGTAAATACACCCTATTGGAGGAGCACTTGGTTTGCATATAAATAAGGGGGTGGAGAATGTATTGCAGGTTTGGATAATAAACTCTCTGGTGATGCTTAGCGGTTCATTTGCATTTAAAGTGCGAGTTATGTTTCTTAAGTTGTACTGTATTTGCGTTTGGGATACCTGGACCGATAATCCGTGTACTTTAGATCACTACAATGAACACTCCTTAACAACAGCAACAATGTCAGTGTATACGGCACCATAGGACCAAGCCCTCTTGGTTGTACAGCAAGACAACAATCACTTTTGTTGCACAGATGACGAACACAAAGCCTAGTGTGTGCGAAATCTGGCCCAAGAGGTCGACAGTTTCTAGGTTGATACAATATAATCTACATGCACACGGTCGACATTGACAAAAGATCAACAAAAACAAAATGTCGACATGTCAATGGCTGAAGCACGAAAATATTGACGTGAGGTTTTTTGGGACATTTTCATACTTTTCCCTTCTACGTGAACTTGGATTGGGAACGGTAGCATGGAAGCGTTGAAACGAGCCATGGGAGGGGACGCGGTATATTACTGTATTAACACGACACCTTGACAAAGCTGTGAGTGAAAACGCGTTGGTGTTGCTAGACCTGACTTTGGAGAAATAACATCCACCACCATTTGGAGGAGGTTGACCACCTGCTTATCATTGGATCGTGTCCTTCATATTTTACACCAGAGGCATTGTACCGTTCTCAAGCACCTGACCTATTGGACTGCCGTTTACAGGTCCCCCCGGGCTGGCTACACAACAACTTTTGCCAACGGGTTTGGAACCAGGAGACCATAGGATATTCAGGAATACCATCTAACGGACTCACTTTGCAATCGGACGTCAATCTCGATCCACGCAGGTTATATCAATCCCCCATTGGTGACTATTGATACTCCACAGGTCCCCCACACCTCAAATAGGTCCCCCATGTTTTAAACAATGTGTTGTTTATGTATGTTTAAATGTTATTAAATTGTTATTTTTAAATTGATGCATACATTTTTTAATTTGGTATAGCGCTGCTCCTTTTTTGCCTTTCTTCTGTATGTTTTGTTGGGGAACTGACCACCCCCGGTAGCAGCTGCTTATTAGAAAACTCACCCATATTAAGGCGCTCTAACAATTAACCCAGGTTAATTATTGTATTAATGTGTGTCAACCTTCTTCCTGTGTCGCTATTTTGTCTATGTCTTATGCACGGTGCGGCATGCCAGATAAACTCAAACTTTTTTTTTTAAAGCGGTAATCATGTAACCATGCTTTGTAAATGATTGCCGCTTTAAAAAAAAAAAAAAAAAAATCAGAGTTTGTCCGGCATCCCGCACCTCGGAGAACTCTGACTGTATTACATCACATCGTAGATGTTAGCTATCTACTTCAAGCAGAGTATCAGAGTGCAAGTAGCTTTGTGACACGTCTCTCTGTATCAAACACTGACTTTGAGACGGAGAAACGCGAGGTGAATAAATTCATTGGGTTCCGAGCACTAAGCTTTGGAGAGACACTAAGTGGATGGAGATAAAGAGCCAGATTCAGATTTATTCGGTATGACCCAAATTCGGACCAGCGAATGTTGTTGGGGGTCTGCCCATGCATATGGACGAAAATAAGCAGGTGCAGACCCGCTGTGCGAATCTCTTCGGTGAGTATCGCACTCGCCAAGCCTTTGCAAGGGCAGGGGGAGGGAAGGGGACGGAGATCTGACTGGTATACACCCAGCATTGACTTATCTGCGAGCGTGCGAAAAATCATTCAATTTTGAATGATTGTTCAGCGTTTACCTGCTCGCTAGGAAAATACGAATCAGGCCCAAAGTACCAACCAACCAACTCCTGTCATTTTTCAAATTCAGCCTGGAACATGGCAGTTCAGAGCTGATTAGGCTTAGTACATAGACCCCATCGGCTCTAATTTTATAGCTTCGCAGCAGCTATCTCGTGAAATATTACACTGTCCTAACAACAGTAATGTTTAAATAAAATTATTTTATGTGTTTTATATACCAGTTACCAGGCTATCAAAATGACAGTAATGCTCCAATGGGTGCTATACACTGGTCGCTGAGGTGCACAACACCCCCCCGTAAAGGTGAGGAGCAGCATTAGCCGTTTATCAGATAGGGTTCTCCAGCTGTGTGAATTATTATATGTATATTTTTGTGTTAATATGACATGTTTGGTGATTGACTGTGCACAGGATACTTTTGTTTATTTCTCTTACTTTCTTGAGCGCATCAGCTTTACCTAATTAGTATGTTTTACATACATTTATCACCATCTGTTGGTAATTGGGGGGCCCTTACAAACTTTTGCTATGGGGCCTACTGATATCTAGTCACGCCCATGCCTGCACGCTAGTGTATGTCCAGCTATTTCTGTTGGGTTCTTCTTGTTTGGATGTATGTTGGTAACTACTGATGAAAACCACAGCTCTGACTTCAAATGAAAGTGATTAGATCGATATCTGGTACATCAATCAATAAATGACACACAGACGCCTAGGGGTAAATATACTAAAACTTCTAAAAATAAAGAGGTCCAGGATTCAAAAAATGCAATGATAGACAGAATCGGATTGGTTGCTGTGGGCAACATGGACTGCGTTTAAGTTTTTAGTAAATTTCCCCCATAGTGTCTACAGCACACGACTGCACTTCTAACTAAAGTCTGTACCTTGGTCCCCATTCTCTTGCTCTGCCGTCCTGTCTTCTACAAGTAAAATATGGTAAATGTAATGAAATGAAGCAGTGACATGAGAACAAACACAAAAGCCATGAGAAATAAAACAAAGCACATATCTACACGAGACACACATAGCAGCGACAGAGAAGACACAGGGGGGTAGATGTATGAAGCAGCAGTGATAAGGGAGGGGAAGCAGTAATAAGGGAGGGGAAAAGTGAGCCAGAGGAGAAGTGGCCCATGGCAACCAATCAGCTGCTCTGTATAATTTTATACTATGCAAATTACAGATGTTACGTCAGTGCTGATTGGTTGCCATGGGCTACTTCTCCTCTGGCTCACTTCTCCTTTCTTATCACTGCTTCATACATCTACCCCAGGGACTGATGGATGTAGACGTCTGTTTCTGTGGTTTAAGCTTTATCATCACTGTAACTTCTGCAGTAACTCTTCAATATGGGGGGAGCGTTATCAAACCTTCTACAGGGAAACACTGAGTGTTGCCATGAGCTACACCTGCCTTTGTTATAGAAACCCCCATTCCTCCAATTTAGACCCCCCCCCACACACACACACACACACACACACACACACACACACACACACACATTTCCATGGCCGACCCCATAGCAGTGTTATCAGTTATGGGAATATAAAATAAAGATGGCATGAAATGAGTAAAACAGCAACTTGGTTCTTAAACAGATGTTGAAATCGTTGTGATGTATGGCAAGGCATATTTATGAACCATCAGGATCTAGACCTTATAATTCCTATTGCCGCTTTTGATAGCACACGATTGAAGATCACTCAAAAGTCTTTATCGTTCCCTAAACAAGCAAGGATGTGACAGTTTGTGGTTTGTGACAGGAACCTTATGTGCAAGGTGATAATGCACCAGCCAATCAGCTCCAATATGTAAATTGACAGTTATGAGCTGATTGGCTGGAGCATTATCACCTTTGCACATAGAACATTCTTTATGGGGATAGATATCGCTTCTCCGAGCTTCATACATTTCCCTGGGATACGGTCAGTTGGTCGACAGTTATTAGGGGACGCGGCACACTTAATCCTATATCCATGTCGACTGTGTCGGCATTCGGGTATAAAAAATGTGAAAAACCCCACGTCGACCTTTTGACTGTCAACCTAGACCATGTCAACATAATGATTGTGTCGACCTAACGACCTGTCGACGTTGTCCCATGTCCACCATGCAGTATGTCGACCTAATGACCATCTTTAGGTCAACCATATGATCCATACCCCTTTCACACTCGCAAAAATATCCCAGGTTTGATGCACATGAACGCGCATCAACACAGGATTTAGCGCAGTGTAATAGGGTCTACAAAGAATATCCCGGGATGAGCATTCCGGGATTTCTACCCAGGTCCTGACACGGGATCAACATGGGATGCTCAAAAACCTGGGATATTCTTGCGAGTGTGAAAGGGGTATTACCCACCCCAGTATCTATGTAAGCCATCCTATACTTTGCCTGTAATTGCTAGAGTATAAATACAGCAGCTGGGCGTTACCCAGAAAGACTTGTATGAGATACTGTAGGAAGTTAAACTTTTTCCCTTGGAAGAATTGCTGATTGCAGGAGTGAGAGGAAGAACTTCTGATCGTTCTACTTGCAGCCTCAATCGTTTCACAATCTGTAGCCAAGTATTCAATTCCTTTTTATACGCTGTAGTCAGAGCCGAATTTCCCATTAGGCACGTGAGGCACCGGCCTAGGGGCGGCACATGTTTGGGGGCGGCACTTGGATGCCTGTGTTAGTACTGTCAGCCCAAAATGTACCAATAACTGCAAAATATCCACTGTACTGTACTATATTCCATCTTAAATAGAGTGTAAATGGATAGGACATGCATATACTGCCCCTATAAACTGTCCTACTTAGTAAACATTATTGTTGGGCCTAGGGGCGCCCTCCTCCCTAAATCCGCCCCTGGCTGTAGTGTAGTTTTGTTTCCATATAATACTCCCCTGTACTCCTGAAACCTTACCCTATAACCTATTCCATGGTGAACACCCAGAACAACTATCTCTGACTTTTTTTTTTAAGTGGCAAAACCGTACCTTGTAAATGAATGCCGCTTAAAAAGATGTCACATATCCATGTCCGGCATCTCATACCTTTGTCAAACACGGACGCTATTAGTGTATATAGTGAAATATATATATATATATATATATATATATATATATATATATACACACACATACACACACACACACACACACACACACACACACACACTAGTAAGCCCGCGCAAAGCTAATGCTTCCAAAGCTAGCAGATGTAGTTTCACTCTCCGCCAACAGATGGCAATGTTTCGGAGACACACGGACATTAGACATATATGCAATATATTTAAACACACTATAGTAAGCTAGCTCGAAGCCAATGCTTCGAAAGCTAGTACAGATGGAGCCACTCTCTGTGTTGTCAACAGCTCACCATATCGCTAGAGCTGGCAGCAGCTGAGTCACGCAAGTTCTGCAGATGTAGTTTCACTTGCTGCCAACATGTGGCAGTGTTTTGGAGACACACGGACACTAGACATATATATTATGAATATGTCACTGATCACAGTCCAGACTGGAAATCATAGCATGATAGATTCATCTAGAACAAGGGGTAGCCAACTCCAGTCCTCGAGAGCTACCAACAGTTAACGTTTTCCAGGTCTCCTCACAGAATTACAAGTGAAGTAATTAGCTCCACCTGTGGATCAGTTTTAATGTGTCAGTGAGTAATGATTACACCTGTGCCCCTGCTGGGTGTACTGGAAAACATGAACTGTTTCGGGTCTTGAGGACAGTGTTTGAGAATCTATGTTCTAGATCAGGGGTGGCCAAACCTGTCCTCAAGATCTACCAACAGTTCATGTTTCTCAGGCAACCTGTGGGTCTATAGTAGGAATGAATGCAGCAGGTTTGAAAATGTGACAATTAGTAATGACTACAGCTGTGCACCAGCTAGGTGACCTGGGGAATGTGACAGTTAGCAATGACTACAGCTGTGCACCATCTAGGTGGTCTGGGAGATGTGACAGTTAGCAATGACTACAGCTGTGCACCATCTAGGTGGTCTGGGGAATGTGACAGTTAGTCATGGCTACAGCTGTGCACCAGCTAGGTGACCTGAGAGATGTGACAGTTAGTGATGACTACAGCTGTGCACCAGCTAAGTGATCTGGGAAATGTGACAGTTACTGTAGTAATGATTACAGCTGTGAACCAGCTAGGTGACCTGGGAAATGTGACAGTTAGCAATGACTACAGCTGTGCATCAGCTAGGTGACCTGGGAAATGTGACAGTTAGCATTGACTACAGCTGTGCATCAGCTAGGTGATTTGGGTCATGTGACAGTTAGTAATGACTACAGCTGTGCACCAGCTAGGTGACCTGGGAAATGTGACAGTTATCAATGACTACAGCTGTGCATCAGCTAGGTGACCTGGGAAATGTGACAGTTAGCAATGACTACAGCTGTGCATCAGGTAGGTGATTCGGGTCATGTGACAGTTAGTAATGACTATAGCTGTGCACCAGCTAGGTGACCTGGAAAATGTGACAGTTAGTCACAGCTACAGCTGTGCACCAGCCAGGTGATCTGGGGAATGTGACAGTTAGTAATGACTACAGCTGTGCACCAGCTAGGTGACCTGAGAATGTGACAGTTAGTAATGGCTACAGCTGTGCACCAGCTAGGTGACCTGGGAAATGTGACAGTTAGTACTGACTACACCTGTGCACCAGATAGGGCAAGGGTGGCCAAACCGGTCCTCGTGATCTACCAACGGTCCATGTTTTCTAGATCACCTAGCTGGTGCACAGCTGCAGTCATTACTAACTGTCACATTTTAAAACATGCCGCATTCATTCCTACTATAGATCCACAGGTTGCCTGGAAAACATGCACTGTTGGTACATCTTGAGGACAGGTTTGGCCACCCCTGAGCTAGGGGATCTGGAAAATGTGGACTGTTGGTAGATCTCAAGGATCGGTTTGGCCACCCCTGTTCTAGATTCATAGCAGCTTTAGGACATTTACCCCACAAAATGTATCCAATTGGTGTACACACGGTTCAATTTCATCTTTTTTCGTGTATAAGCGAAATTGAATTGCAATCAAAATTGAATTCGTTCAATTTGATCCTGATGCGCGGCCCGAGGCATCAAAATCAAATAGAAAAATAGACTGTGCAGGCAAGAGAAGACTATATAGTACAGATCGAACAAGTACATAATACCGTGAATCTGAATTTAACAGAAAGCGCATCGCACCGTGTGTATACCCCATAAATGTTTCATGCACAAATTTGCTACGTCATCAAGACCAAGATTATCATGAAGTTCCTCTGGATTACAGGATTAATATATTTTAGTACTTGGATAATATTCTGACATACACAGATACTGGCACTGCCAATGTCACATACAACACGTAGGGCCAGATGTACTAAGCTTGAAAAGTGATAAAATGGAGAGTGATAAACCACCAACCAATCAGCTCCTACCTGCCAGGTCACAGGCTGTGTTTGAAAAATAAAAGGAAGGAGCTGATTGGTTGATTGATAACATGAAGAGTGATAACCACTTTTCAAGGCTTAGTACAACCATAATGAGTTAACGCCATCCCACTCGTTTCCTGCCACTGTGAGCATTCCAACCCTGTTCTAGCACAACTCACTTTAAAAGTTGGAATACTTTTATGGACGTACAGTATTTTAGAGTGAATAAAAAAAAAACAATTGGTCAGACCTTTATTTAATATAGCAATTTAATAAACTGCTACTCTACTGACTGGTGCATCATAAGGAAGAGGCGTTTTCCCATCCAGCAATCTAGCCCCTGAGTTAATAACATTTAATTAGAGATATGCAGGTCCGGATATACTCGGATCTCAAAACAGGATTTTATTGGCTATCTGGCTGTCACATGTTTTGGCTCCAGATAGCCAATAAGATCCTGTTTTGAGATTCTGGTAAATCCGGAACTGCACATCTCTACATTTAATGCTATTAATTGAATGTTATAAAGGTACTTGTGTATTATAGCGGCGCCCATCGCATCGCATACCAAAAGGCATGCGATGCGATATCGCGCGATGTTGTACAATGTCATACAATTTTAAAATTGTATGACATTGTATATGGCATACAATGCCATACAATGCGATGCGATTAAAAATTGTATAAGCACCCTAATGGGTGCTTACAATGTTAAATGCACCCCCACGCCACCCCCCACTATAAACGTGAACCCGAAGCGTGGCGAGCGGCGGCGGTACGCATACTACGACCTTTTCATACCCCCACTATCCACGTCGGCGTGGAGGTGAGAATAGAAAGTGTGGCGAGCGTAGCGAGCCACCGAGCCCGAAGCGTGGGACGCGGATACCTGTGAAGCCCGCGAGGGGACGCGGATACCTGTGAAGGTATCCGCGTCCCCTCGCCACGCTTCGGGTCAGCGTTTCTATGGAAGCACCTACCGCTTTTGTGTGCACGCCCATGAAACGCTGGAACAGGGGTTTGAATCTCCGTCTACGGACGGCGTACACAATTCCAGCAGTTGCATGCGGCTGAGAATAAGCCTTTAATAGGACATCCCTTGGCATTGCTCATTAGGTTTTCCAAAGTATTTCTCAAGGTGAAAAGAAACATGCACAGAACAGACGAGATAACAATGACAAGAGAGAAACAAACAGTCGAGACACAGACCTGAGTTTCGTCTTCTTGGAGAGTCCAAGTCTTCTGTGGCCACACCGTGCAATGACAGACAGAGACAAAGGAGATGGGAGTGAGAGTGGGACTCAGGAGAGAGATACGGACACTGAAGGACAAGGACCTTACACAGGGTTAGAAACATAACAGTACAGCGCACAATCCGTAATGCCACAGATGACACAGAATGAACATAGAAACAAGGAGGACAGAAGAGAGAGAGAGAAACCTGGCACATGGGGGGGTTCAGCCAGAAGATCCAGGAGGAATAAAGAACCCTTTGATACATTTTGGAAAAGTTGAGCAATTAGTAGCTAAAGCAAATGAGAAGTAAATAAACAAATAACACTGTTACAGAAATGTACAGTCTTACATTACAATGTTATTAGTTAAATATATATATATACAGGCTATCCCATATAGGGATCAGCAGATCCATTTGCAAACCTACAATCCAAGGTGTTATAAGAGTATTGTGCAGGGGAGGTTCCAGAGGAGGGGCTGCAGCACACTTCAAAATTCAAATAGGGGATCCACACCAACTGCCACCAACCGCCATTCCAATCTGACTCACTGGCAATTGCTATCCTCCCCTATTTGACTTTTCAAACGTGCTGCAGCCCCTCCTCTGATGCCACCACTGGTATTGTGCCCCAAGATACGATACACAAAGTAGGAAGTAAACAAGCCAATGGGAAAGATTGTTGGGTTGATGAAGTCCCCACCAACGGATCCTGAGTCAGCACTTGAAGTTGAGATCATTTGTAAGCGCTGAGTAATGGGACAGCAATGCCATTCTTGCGTCAGCTTTCAGTACAGCATGTAACAGTCCTGCCCATGTGGCTCCCATTGCATATGGACAACGGGCCTGATTGATGTTTGTAAATATGCAATGCAAGGGGAGCAAATAAATTTTTTCTGTGCAGGATAAACACTAGTTGCTTTTGCATGTAGACCACAAATGTTAAACAGCTTTAATTTCACACTGTATTGTAGATGTGGTGACACCTGGGGCTGCCAAGAAAACCGCTGGCACATCTGCGGAAAGAGGCATGGCCTCATGGAAACTCTAGATGACATCACAGAAGGGGCGCGGCTAAGTGGGAAAAGCCCCCAATAATCTCACTCTGCCTTTTCCACTATATATTATATTAGACAAAATTAAACAGTGTGTTTCACCATTTAAATATTCATTAGCTTATACTTATTACAGTATACTCTCTCCAACTGGAATGTATCCTGCTGTACACTAGTCTGGTACAGAGGACATGGCACTCACTGACAGTAAGAACCTAGAGGAGAAGCAATGATATAGAAAAGAAATACATTGGGTACCCTTTAAAACCTTTCCAGAATGTAGCCCCATATTTGTGTTCCGTTGTTACCTTTATTTTGTATAGAACATAAAAGCATAAAAACCATGAAATCAAGTGTAAACAGCTACAATCAAAAAAACAAGAAACCTAAACACTTTTATCCAGAAAAACAAGAAACCTAAACACTTAACACAATAACCACTGACCTCATCACCCCACATCTAATACTCAATGTCCATTTCCACCACTAACCACACGGATGAAAACAAATATTGTGTTGTTGCGGACAGGAGAAATGTGCTGTAACTTCTAGCAACCAGATCCAGACGGACATGTTATATAGACAGAAATTGCACGAGAGTCTGCTGTGGGTTACAACATCCATTTTTACCGCCATCAGTCTTATTAAAAGGTCTCATTTTTCTGATACCGAGAAAAACACTATAATACAAATGGAACAAAAGTGGTCCTCCATCCGGTCATAGAGTTCTTACTGACAAGCAAGTTTCAAAAAGCCGGTCCTGATACAAAAGTAGAAATGTGTGCACTACCGTATGGACAGCAGCACTGCACAACCCTGTAGTCATGTGCCCTGCCACTGTGACAGTGGCCTACATGTCTGCATTTAACCAGTCAAACATGGGACAAAATAAGTTCAACCCCTAAATGTCCAAACCCTGCCCACCCCCCGTTCAACCAAGCCCACCCTAATACACGAAATCAGACCACTTTTTGCAAAAGCTCCTCTTGTTTTGCACTAAGCCCCATCCCCTATGACAGTGGTGGCCAACCTGTGGCTCTTGAGCCTCATGCGGCTCTCCCCCTTGTAAAGTGTGGCTCCTGCTCCCACTGCTGCCCACCGCCCACCGTCCGTCCCAGTCCCCCCTGCTGCTGGTTCCCTGAATCCCTTCTCCTTCTGAGGGGAGGAGAGGGCGCATCGCGCAACTCTCCTACCCCTTACTGTGCATCCTTGTGACTGGGCCGTCTGCCAATTAGAGCTTGCGGGCCAGCAGCCAATCAGGAGCCGGCCAGCAAGCTTTGATTGGTGGACGGCCCAGTCACAGGGAAGTGAGGGGGAAGGAGACGCGCGGTGTGCTGTGCTCTCCTCCCCTCGGTGACATCACAGGACTGCAGGGGGACGCCAGACTGTCCTCTCCCTGCCCGGCAGCAGCAGCAACAACAGTGAGTGCTGCTGCTGGGAAATTTGCACTGTGGGGGCATAGCAGTTTGTGACACTGTGGGGGCATAGCAGTTTGTGGCACTGTGGGGGCATAGCAGTTTGTGGCACTTCGGGGGCATACCAGCTTTTTGGCACTGTGGGGGCATACCAGCTTTCTGGCACCGTAGGGGCATACCTGGCACCGTGTGGGAGGCATATGTGTATCTGGCACTATTGGGGGGCATATGTATATATGGCACTGCACTATTGGAGGCATATTTGTATCACACCCACCCAAGGGGTCAAAATATACTACGCCCCTTTTTTTGGCGCATGCGCCTTCGGCGCGCGCATGATGTCGGCTATTTAGCTTGACTACCGATATTTTTCGGCTCTTTACCTCTGACCAGTTGGCCACCCCTGCCCTATGAGGTCCATAAATCTGTGCAGGTCCCCCAATAGCAGGACTACTAGGTATGCACTCGGAGACATAGCAGGTAACGTTACCATATATTAGTAACAGAAAACTTGGTAAAATCAGCTGCTGTCGAACTGTTTTGATTATCAAAGAATTGTTGCGTAGAATTTAGAGTAACCAATCACCTTCTTTGTGATAGATTCCCATGATCGCCAATATAGGTAACTGTAGCGACTGTCATGGGAAAATGATATATAGGGCATACAATCTGACCGATATCGTTCGCCATATCGGTCAATGACCATACCCGCCCCCCCCCCCCCCCCCCCGATCCATACAAGAACTCAATACCCCAGAGTGTCCCTAGTCTTTACATTGGTGGGTATTCTAAATAACAATTATTAGCCCAAAATCATATCAACCAATCAGATGCTTGCTTTTGTTTTCAAAACTACCACAGAGACTAAGGGGCAGATTTATTAAGCTTGGAGAAGAGATAACCTGGAGATAAAGCGGAGAAAAGGTAAAAGGAGATAAAGCACCAGCCAATCAACTCCCAACTGTCTTTTTCAAACACAGCTGATTGGCTGGTGCTTTATCTCCTTTTACCTTTTCTCCGCTTTATCTCCAGTTTATCTCTTCTCCAAGCTTAATAAATCTGCCCCTAAATCTTTAATCTTTGGTGCCCTTGTCATTTTCAGGACAAAAGGCAACCCATTATAGGATGGTGCCCTAATTACTAATTAAGTGATGTCCACATATTTTGAAAGATGATTTATTTCTGTATTGTTAATGTGGAGAAAAACTAGATGCCAATGTAAAAGTGCTGTACCAAAAAACTAATGCCGTATAATAAACTATAGCGGATGTACTAATGTTGGGAATCCCAACCAATCCGCTCCCAACTGTCACCTTTCAAACACAACCTGTAACATGGCCATTAGGAGCTAATTGGCTGGTTCCTTATCACTCTCCAAGGCTTAGAACATCTGTACCAAAATGATGAGACTAAAACTGACATTGTTTTGCTGAAATCTATCCTTTTCGTCATTTTGTCATCATTGACCTTATGTCAATGAAACATATAGATATTAATATTTATACTTATTATATTAATCCGCAACCGCACATCAATAAGTAACTTGGTACGTTAATTCAGAGATGTAGAGAAACCCATGTAGAGATGTAATATACCCCTGGTATATTTTTAATGATTTCAGATCTATGCTGTGCAGGATTTGTACTGTGCATGTGCAGACCTGTGGGTCCTATTCAGACCTGCTCGATGTGCTGTGAGTTTTCAGAGTTGCAGTGCCCCCTAAGCCCGTTTGGGTTGGCGACTGCTAGTGTTATAGAAAGCAGAGTGGTGGTGGTGGACGGTTGGCCTCCTTTTCTAGGCTTGCCAAGGCCAGCGGGTATAAACGGAGGGTTACTTAAATGCCGAATGTTCATGCAGAGGACCCAATGCTGGGTCTTTGAATTCATCAGCAGATCACAGAAGCCACCACAAGGCACCACCGGTGGCACTAGAATTAGTCCGAAGATGCCGTGTGAACCACATTCCCCCCTGAATCAAGGCCAAAGTCAGGTCAAAGCCAACCTTGACCAATTTGGTCTCCTAAGCAAGATGTTAGCTGGTGCTCCCCAGTTCACATGAATATGCCACAAAATAGATGCCCCCCCCATCCCCTTATTGGCAGCTGATGTTGTGCTGCTGGGAGAGGTCACTTGGTGTGCTGGCACCTTCTCCGTCCATCTCTTTAAAGACATGGTGGGGAGACCAATGGAGCAGCTGCCAGCAGACGTGACCTCTCTGGTGGAGTCAGCCACAGAAGCTATATCGATTCAAACTCACAGGTAAGGAGAGGTGCCCCTTTGGGAGCAGGAGCCCGTCGGCAGATGACTCCATTGCCTCTCAGAGTTCCGCCTCTGACTGTTGTGCAGAAGTCACATCTGCTGGCGAGTCCTCCTGTTAATGTGCGCTGGGTGATGCGATCGGTGCCCCCCTAGAGCAATAGCACCTTGGCATTTGTATATGTGCTTACGCACAGGGCCAGCTCCGAGTTGGACGTACTTAAATGCAAGCTAAATTCTCAGCATTTACACCAGAACCGTTGTATACGTGACCTTACGGTTTACAATCAATGCCATATTTATCCAATAGAATTATACACCTCACTGGTAGAACTCTATACAAAATCCAAGAACCGAATGCGTTTAAAAGTGTTCAAAGATAGCCTATCCAACTACACTAACAGGTTTGCCAAGAACTCCCTCGTTCTCAAAGTATATATACCGAAAAATCTACTAGCGCATTGTTTTTAACATTGGTCCCAAAGTTTGAAATTTGGAATTTTCTTTTTCTCCCTTCGAAAATTTGGAGCTATTTATTCTGAAAAGGGATGATACACAACACTGAGTTAAAGGTCTCACTGTCACCGACTAGACGCCTACACATTGCACACCAACGTGAGAAGAGCACATGAGGGAACACACTTATCACAAAAGCATGAGCTTCCCCTGAACGCTGTTTGCAAGCCTCATGCTTTTAAAGGTGGTTTTCCAAAACCCTGACAAACCTGGCTCAGAATGGGGTTTCTTTTTCGGCAACTGTTTGTCATCAGTTATTGCACCATTCACCTTTCTTTGCTGGTCTTCCCAAGTAACTTCTAGCATAAACCAAGAGAAATTAAAACTTGTCAGAAAAAAAGACAACAGAAACATAACACAAAGCCTCACAACATATTGGGGGGGAGCTACATTCGGAAAGGATAAAAACGAGGAGACGGAATAGGGGGAGGAGACAGGTGTTTTAGGGGAGTATTAAATTTTTTTTACATTTTAAAGTGTTTTATGGCAATCCTTGTACAATGTTGGTGAAATTGAATGTTGGGCTCTGATATCTCTCTTTAGAATGTTGTAGTATATAGAACATTTAGTAGGAAATAAAATAAAGGCATGTTAAAGGACCACTGCTATTCACTAATGCCTTAATTTATGTGTGTATATATATATATATATATATATATATATATATATATATATACACACACACACACCATATCTTAGCTCTCCGTTTGTAATCCAATATATTCAACACTGCGGTGCCTTCCAAAGACTTGAGTCCATGAATATATAATATATATATATATTTGTTGACGGGCAAAGAACATTATTCAATGGGTTTTGCGACCTGCGACAGCGAGCAGTGCCAACTGCTCGCTCTGCCACAGCTCGCACGGTCAGTATTCAACTGACCCCCCACCGTATCCACCCAACTGGGTTTTTACAGCGATATGGACCCCCCACCGTATCCACCCAACTGGGTTTTTACAGCGATATGGAAATGGCGTGTGCGTCCGTCAAACAGCGAGGCTCATGAACCTCAACCTTTGGGGGAATCCTGTCCCCCCGGAACGTTGAAGATGGTGAGAGGCCAGTGCGGGGGTCAAATGGCGAGGGTAGCGGCGATCCTCACCATTTAACCCCCTCGTTGGCCGCATTGAATATGGAAAAAGGTCAACACCGGAAAAAGCTTGAAATGCATTAGGTTGACTTGGTCAAAAGGTCGATCCAGCCAAAAGGTCAACATGAGTTTTGCATACTTTTGGGGGTGACCGTGTCCACGTAGACACTGTATTAATGTACCGTGTCCCATGGCATGGCTCGCTGCCCTTGAGATGGTACAGTATGAACACCTCAGTTTAAAAAAACCATGACTTATGTGGATCTTTTCCATGTACACTTATTGCACTTCGATCTTTTTAACGTGTGGACCAATAGCGATCAACCTTTTGACTGTCGATCCAATGACCGCATACTTGACTTCACATAAAAGAAAGTTCCCACTATGCTTATGGTTTCTAGGTGGACACTGACTGTTTCTGCCCGTAGTTACCAGAGTCCTGAACTTTGATATCTGCATTTATATGCGTAGTAAAAGTCATTGAAGGTATAATATCTTCTTAAATACACTTGAGATCCTGAATATATTGAATTACCGAACTGATTCACTTTGAGACCATCTGATGTATGATATCTGATAGTCTACAAGTGTTCGCATTATGTATCATCCCAGAGATTAACCCCTGAAGAAGTCTCTTGTAGACAAAACGCGTAGGGTAAAGATTGTAGGACCAGCTCTGAGAACTTGTTATTGGGAAAGCATGTCTCTAATTAATATATACTCAGAGGTGGAGCACCTTGCAGCATACTGCCAAATTGTGTATTGTAAGAATCATTATTTTCCTATGTGAATTGCGATTTTAATAAATTGTTTAAAAAAAGTATAATACATGTTTGAGCGTAAAAGGATGTCAGAATTGGATAATATTTTAGAGGCTTCTATCCAGATAAGTAAGAAGGTATACCCAGCATAGGTTTAAGAGTATTTGAGGAAGTTAACCTAAGTAAAAGTTAAAATATTCATTTAAAAGCCCTCCCATTGATTATTTAAACTATATATAGAACGTTTGACCTTTATTTCAGAACTATATATACAGATGGAGCCATCCTCATCTAGCCATCTCTGGATAGCCATGGTGAGCCATAGCTCACCAAGGCCTAGTGTTCTCAGCTACAATACAATACATAGAACATTACAGTAGGGGATTAGCATAGTAATCCTATTACTCACTTAATCCTATTAAAGGGCTAGTTGAGGATGGCTCCATCTGTGTGTGTATATATACAGTATATATCTATCTATATATATATATATATCTAGTAGAATTGAAGAACCGCACTCCACCAGGGCCGGCGCCACCACTAGGCAAATCTAGGCATTTGCCTAGGGCGCCGGCCACTGGAGGGCGGCATTTTGCCCCCCCGTGCCGCGGGGGTACCTGTCCTGTGGCGCTGTGTATTTAAAGCTGGCGGCGGAGGCAGCGAGGGGTCCCTGCAGTCAATAAATAACGAGCGCTATCCGCCGGGCTATGCGGAAGCGCTTCTGTTGTGAAAACACTGTCTGCACGCTGATTGGCTGAGATTCAGCCAATCAGCGTGCGCCGTGCGGCCAGTGTTTTCACAACAGAAGCGCTTCCGCATAGCCCGGCGGATAGCGCTCGTTGACTGCAGGGACCCCTCTCTGCCACCGCCGCCAGCTTTAAATACACAGCGCCGCAGGACAGGTACCCCCCCCTCCCCCGGCACCGGGGCGCCCCCACCCCGGCTCGCCTGGGGCGCTCCGGTGCCTTGCACCGGCCCTGCACTCCACTCCACTCATTTCTTGCGGACAATTTAGCGGTGCTCCGCTTTAGAGGAAACAAAGTCCCAAATATAGCAATTTTGGTTGAAGCAGGCACTCACCACAGGCAATAGGTTGTAGTTGAGAAAAGATTTATTTCATAAATGCAGTCGACGTTTCGGTCCTCAACAGGGACCTTTGTCAAGACAGGAACATGTCAATCCAAGGACCAGGAACACCAGACACTGCCTGGTGTTCCTGGTCCTTGGATTGACATGTTCCTGTCTTGACAAAGGTCTCTGTTGAGGACCGAAACGTCGACTGCATTCATGAAATAAATCTTTTCTCAACTACAACCTATTGCCTGTGGTGAGTGCCTGCTTCAACCAAAATTGCTATATATATATATATATATAGATATATATATATATCTATATATATATAGATATAGATATAATTCATCCAAATAAGACAGCACTACTCCTCCACAATGTAAACTGCCGGGGTGTCCAAATCCAGATGGAATACCAACCGATATTCCAGCAAACACAGTCCTTTGGGTAAAGTAAGATGCACTCACCGGTCTTCTCAGTTTTGCAAAAGGTATTTAATACATACCACAAAAGTTCACATGACAGTGGGTTATGGTCGACGTTTCGGTCTACTGGCGAGACCTTTTTCAAGACCTGCCTCTCCTGCCCTCCTCAGTGTGCAACTACCATAAAATAATGGACGCCTTATATGCCCAGAGACACACCCCCTACTTCCATATTCAGGAAATCTGATAACACCTCACACCAATCAAAAGAATTTGATTGGTGTGAGGTGTTATCAGATTTCCTGAATATGGAAGTAGGGGGTGTGTCTCTGGGCATATAAGGCGTCCATTATTTTATGGTAGTTGCACACTGAGGAGGGCAGGAGAGGCAGGTCTTGAAAAAGGTCTCGCCAGTAGACCGAAACGTCGACCATAACCCACTGTCATGTGAACTTTTGTGGTATGTATTAAATACCTTTTGCAAAACTGAGAAGACCGGTGAGTGCATCTTACTTTACCCAAAGGACTAGATATAGATATATATATACACACTGTACATTTTTGTTATGAAGCATCTCCACTTTATTATGTTGCTAACTTTGTTATATTACTTCCATTCAAAAAGGTTTGGGAGACAGATATTTAAAGTGAAAATCTCACGTTATCAGTCTTTAGTATTATTGATTCAGCTTGTAATACGGCAATGTCGATTAAAATTCCAACAAAAGTTATAATTTCCTGTCACTTCACCTTTAAGGACACGTAAGTGAGGCTATTAAGTAACGATTATAACAACGTATCTGTCCTGGCCCACTTAAAGGGGCTTTTTGTAATATAAAACCAATGATATCAGGTTTAGCATCCGAGCCATATCTAATGAAAGCCAATGTGGTTAATGGCTGCAGATTGTCCTTCTTGTGTCGTTTTACTACGTAGCCTGACACAGTAGTGTCCAGTTCAGATGAAATAATCGCACCATAGTCAGACTCAATGTTAATGAATGTGCCTCTATTCACACCACATCAATATGTACTATGCACCAATGACATGGTTGGAAGGTCGACTCAAGCATTAGGTTGACAGTGTCTAGTTCGACAGTCAAAAGGTCGATATGGGGTTTTTAACTTTTTTCTTTGAGCTAACATGTGCCAACAGGTGGTATTTCATGCCCTACCATCCACTACGGTGTAGGGAGAATAAAATATCTTGCCGGGCGCAAGACCATGTTGACATTCGGGACAAAAAAAAGTGAAAAACCCATGTCGACCTAATCTTTAGGTCGACAGCATGTCCTGTACTTTTTGTTGAAGTCCCATACAATGTACTAGGAAGGGCTGCACTGACCCTCTGGTACTTCTGGCAAATGTCACTAGGACCAATGTCCGGAATGGCTGATCTGGTCACGCTGAGTGCAGGACTGGCTGAGAGCAGGACTGGCTGAGTGCAGGACTGGCTGAGTGCAGGACTGGTTGAGTGCAGGACTGGCTGAGCGCAGGACTGGCTGAGTGCAGGACTGGCTGAGCGCAGGACTGGCTGAGTGCAGGACTGGCTGAGTGCAGGACTGGCTGAGCGCAGGACTGGTTGAGCGCAGGACTGGCTGAGTGCAGGACTGGCTGAGTGCAGGACTGGCTGAGTGCAGGACTGGCTGAGTGCAGGACTGGCTGAGCGCAGGACTGGCTGAGCAGCTGCCATCTATGCCACCTACGGTGTATTTTCTAAAGTGCATTGGTGTTATTAATCTGGTGTCATTGCATGAACCCATGCACTGTCTATCGGTTACACAAACCTCTGTGCTGGCTGGCCACACCCCCTCTGGAGACTGGCCACACCCCAACACATGGGCCCCTACAAATACATTAACCGGTGGGCCCTTCCCGACCCATCTAACACTGAATATAAGTGCAGAGAGCTATGTCGAGCATAAGGTTATGAAAGCTTTCAGCATCTTCTCTAAAGGTGCGTACACCATACCCTCCAACATCACCCATTCCATTAGGTACAAAATGCTCTGTTCCTGGACTTCCTGCCAGTGGCAGTTACAGATGTGAGCCTGCAGCACAGTCCAATATTCAAAAAGGGGAGCCACACCTACTGCCACCCCAAACATCACTGTCCTGGACTCACTGACAGTTGATGTGACCCCGTCTTTGAATATTGGACTGTGCTGGAGTTCAACCTCTGTAATTGCCACTGGCAGGGAAGTCCAGGAACAGAGCATTTTGTACCTAAAGGAATGGGTCATGTTGGAGGGTATGCGTACACACGGGGGCGATTTTGTGTAATATCGCGGGAAATATGGTCGCTAAGCGACCATATTGCCCACGATGGGAGTGTGCACCGGCGATATATCGCCGGGTGCGCGCTCCCATTTTTACCCCTGTAGTGATCGCTGGTCGCAGGAACATGCTCCTGCGACGAGCTGATTACCACTGCTGGGCTCCCCCGGCAGTTTCTTTTTCATCAGCGACCATCTCTGGTCGCTGATGAAAAGGAGAAACTGAGCAATATATCTCCCCCATGTGTACGGGGCTTTAGAACTTATGTTTAGTGGTTGTCAGGAATGTTTAATATCACACTGGTACTATTCACAAAGGCATGCTGGGAATTGTAGTTTCACAACAGGTGGAGAGACACAGGCTGTCCAGGCCCGATTTAGATGCTGCTTTCATTCTCATTCTATTATTAAGACCACCAAATGAGAGAAGGGCAGGGCCATCTTCATATATAGGCAAACTGGGCAGCTGCCCAGGGCCCCACAAATCTAGGGGCCTTCAAGCAGTAATGGGTAGTGGTCACACATTCAGAGCGGCCTGGCAGTATCCTCTACCTACCTCCCAGCCTGCAGCCATATAGTGGATGTCTGGCAGTATGCCGAATGGTGGATGGGAGGAGCTTATCCACCAATCAGAGTGGATAAGCTGTTCGGAGGCATGTGGAGAGACCGCAGGAGTAACATGTTATAATTGGTTCCTGTGAATGGGTGTGTGGGGCCCCAGTGAGCTGCTTTGGCCAGGGCCTGCAACATCCCTGGATAAGGGTGCTCATTGCAAATACCAATTAATGTTAACTCCAAAAAAAGTTTAAGAAAATCATCTTTTCCGTATCTCATGAAGTTCCCCGATCTAATGTTTGTTCCTGCAGCAATACGGTGGTTTTTAGGCTTCGGTTGAAACAAGGCAGTGGTTTTTAGGCTTCGGTTGAAACAAGGCAGCCATACGAAAGCATCAGGTAGTTATTCATGTATATGAGGAAATGTTCACGGTATGAATAAAACATAGTAGCATGGGTTCTGGGTAAACAAGGTCTCGCACTGAAGCTAATTGCGCTGCTTTATAAACTGCTCTGATGTAAGCACGTTTTCTCCCGGTACAGTGCTCAGTTAATGGCACTTTGGGCTGTCAAACTGTCAGCCATGAACTCAAAGGGGGAGCTACCGGAATGAGCTATAATAAATAATGACTTACATCTACCTACAGCTGTGTGACAATGTGGCTGCACGATAATCTGCTTAACGGTTCCGGTACTCTTTACTTAGTGCGGCGCCCGTCGCGGGCATCGCGGGTACATTAATGTATGGCCGCGACGCGACCGACGCGATGCCCGCGATTTCCCATTGAAACCAATGTTAAACAGGGAAATCGTGTCGGTCGCGTCGCGGCCGCACATAAATGCACCCGCGATGCCCGCGACGCGATGCTCACGATTTCCCATAGGGAACAATGTTAAAAGTCGCGATGGACCCGATTTTAGTGTTAAATGGCTCAATCAACCCGATTTGGCCATAGGAATCAATGTTAAATGGGCCACAGAGCCCATTAACCCTTAAATGTCCCCCCAAATTTTTAACGCCACCCCACGATCCACGCCAACCCGAAGCGTGGCGAGCGCAGCGAGCCCGCGAGGGGCGGCGGTACGCGTCCTCCGACCTTTTCATGCCCTACTATCCACGTCGGCGTGGTGTGAGAATATAATAGTGTGGCGAGCGCAGCGAGCCACCGAGCCCGAAGCGTGGCGAGCGCAGCGAGCCCCGCGAGGGGACGCGGATACCTTCACAGGTAGACGCGTCCCCTCGCGGGCTTCACAGGTGTCCGGGTCGCCACGGACACCTGTGAAGCCCGCGAGGGGACGCGTCTACCTGTGAAGGTATCCGCGTCCCCTCGCGGGGCTCGCTGCGCTCGCCACGCTTCGGGCTCGGTGGCTCGCTGCGCTCGCCACACTATTATATTCTCACACCACGCCGACGTGGATAGTAGGGCATGAAAAGGTCGGAGGACGCGTACCGCCGCCCCTCGCGGGCTCGCTGCGCTCGCCACGCTTCGGGTTGGCGTGGATCGTGGGGTGGCGTTAAAAATTTGGGGGGACATTTAACGGTTCATTGGCCCTATTTGGGCTGTGTGGCCCATTTTACATTGATTTATATGCCAAAATCGGGTCCATTGAGGCATTTAAGTGTCAAATCGCGGTCAATCAGGCTTTTTAACATTGTTTCCTATGGGAAAATCGCGGTGATCGCGGTCATCGCGGGCATCGCGATCATCCAATTTTACCCGCGATGCCCGCGATTCCCGCGATCACCGCGATTTTTACCCGCGATGACCACGATTTTGATCGGCGGCGCCGTTCTAAGTAAAGAGTACCACGGTTCCTACTGTACCGTTGAATTAAGGGTGGCTGCCAGTCTAAGTGCTGCGACATATAAAAGAGAATAAAAAAACATATTCATTAATGGGGTGATTCAGTTTGGTTTGCAAAAGCAAACTCCTTTAATGGACAATACCATGATGCACTGCAGGTGGGGCAGATGTAACTCTGTCTGATATGTTACATCCTTATCAAGTACAACAAGGACGTCTTCCTCATAGACAGCCTTACGTTTGTGACTGGCAGACTCGGTGGCAGAAGTGCAGATCCCCAGGCTAACAACAATATGAAGATCATATTTCAGGTGCTGTTATATTTTAGTTTTGCCCTAAAAATTGGGTCCTAGAACTCATTAGATTGGGCCATCCTGACTGATCTATCATCTTGTTCACTAATCTTGTGTTTATTTTTTAGATAACCAAATGTATAGGGTTTTTAATTCAGCGCTTAAGTTCCACGGACAACAAAAGACTCGCCAATTAAGAATCATGTCCAGCAACACAATTCTTTTTGGCGGTTGCATCTGACCACTTGGATGTCAGCTGGACAAGTCATGGGGGAAATTTACTAAGAATACGATGTTTTGTATTTGTATTCTTAATACGAATGATTACAAATGCATATGGCTGTTTTAGCCGTATGCAAATTCGTGTTCCGGAGGGTAATTTACAAAGCGGTCAAATACGAATGCTTTGTAAACCCCCGATGGCATATTCATTCATATGCATTTGTATATACAGCCACTAATACAAATTCGTATAGGCAGGTGTATTTTCCTGGCGTATTTGGCCAGCAATTAGCGGCCGTTTTACGCTAATTAGCGGCTGTATTTCAATACGGCCACTTAGAAAATTAGGAATCGCCATTCTTTTGAATGGTGATTCCTATTCATATTTCCCGATGGCGTAAACATTCGTATTTGTAAATACAAATACGAATGTGCCAAAAATTATGAATATGTGCATTTTTGGCATAGTAAATGTCAAAAATACAAATACGCCAAAAAAACTCGTATTTTGCTGTACGAATACGATTTTTTTATACGATTTTACCTTAGTAAATTTCCCCCATAATGTAAATAGTCCATGGAACAATGTGAAACATTTAGGGGGTATTCAATCCCCACCACTATTTTCGAAGGCCTATTTTCGAAGGCTGTCTTTCCCGAGAGCATTGAAGAGGCATCTTAGACGACTTTAAAAGCAGTCGGGCTCGTTTTGCGGGGAATGGCCGTGGATTGTGGAGCTCACGGCCGGATCTTGACGATCCACGGTCGTTTCTCGTGGCAACACCCCCTTTCCGACACTCAGCAGGCACGACATTGAATCCCGCCTGCCGAGATGCAGTCAAGAGGGCCGAGAACAGGACCAGGTCACGACAGTTGTAAACCGGGATTGAATACCGCTCTTGTACTTAACTAGTTACCAGCCCGTCAAAATGACAGAACATAACAGTAATGTCAGCCTGGGACGGAGAAACACTAGATTTATTCAGTTGCCGCCGACACACACAACGCTTGAATTCCCCCATAGAGGTGAGGAGCAGTGGTGGAGTTAGGTGCCACGGCGCCCGGAGCAAGGGCATGTTTTGCGCCCCCCCCAATATGTCATAGGTGAGGCTCCTGCGCAGTGAAAAGTTGGCACGGACAAACATTATACCACACACCGTAATGCCCATTGCACATTTTAGTGAACTTTGTAATTCCAATTACACATAAGCCCACACATGATGCCCATGACATACTATATAACACTCCGTAATGCCCATGACATACTATATAACACTCCGTTATGCCCATGACATACTATATAACACTCCTCAATGCCCATGACATACTATATAACACACCGCAATGTCCATGACATACTATATAACACTCCGCAATGCCCATGACATACTATATAACACACCGCAATGCCCATGACATACTATATAACACTCCGTAATGCCCATGACATACTATATAACACTCCGTTATGCCCATGACATACTATATAACACTCCTCAATGCCCATGACATACTATATAACACACCGCAATGTCCATGACATACTATATAACACTCCGCAATGCCCATGACATACTATATAACACACCGCAATGCCCATGACATACTATATAACACACCGCAATGCCCATGACATACTATATAACACTCCGCAATGCCCATGACATACTATATAACACTCCGCAATGCCCATGACATACTATATAACACTCCGCAATGCCCATGACATACTATATAACACTCCGCAATGCCCATGACATACTATATAACACACCGCAATGCCCATGACATACTAGATAACACTCCGCAATGCCCATGACATACTAGATAACACTCCTCAATGCCCATGACATACTATATAACACACCGCAATGTCCATGACATACTATATAACACTCCGCAATGCCCATGACATACTATATAACACACCGCAATGCCCATGACATACTATATAACACACCGCAATGCCCATGACATACTATATAACACACCGCAATGCCCATGACATACTATATAACACTCCGCAATGCCCATGACATACTATATAACACTCCGCAATGCCCATGACATACTATATAACACTCCGCAATGCCCATGACATACTATATAACACTCCGCAATGCCCATGACATACTATATAACACACCGCAATGCCCATGACATACTAGATAACACTCCGCAATGCCCATGACATACTAGATAACACTCCGCAATGCCCATGACATACTATATAACACACCGCAATGCCCATGACATACTATATAACACTCCGCAATGCCCATGACATACTATATAACACACCGCAATGCCCATGACATACTATATAACACACCGCAATGCCCATGACATACTATATAACACTCCGCAATGCCCATGACATACTATATAACACTCCGCAATGCCCATGACATACTATATAACACTCCGCAATGCCCATGACATACTAGATAACACTCCGCAATGCCCATGACATACTAGATAACACTCCGCAATGCCCATGACATACTATATAACACACCGCAATGCCCATGACATACTATATAACACTACGCAATGCCCATGACATACTATATAACACTACGCAATGCCCATGACATACTATATAACACACCGCAATGCCCATGACATACTAGATAACACTCCGCAATGCCCATGACATACTATATAACACTCCGCAATGCCCATGACATACTATATAACACACCTTAATGCCCATGACATACTATATAACACTACGCAATGCCCATGACATACTATATAACACACCACAATGCCCATGACATACTATATAACACACCATAATGCCCTTTACACATTTGACAAATAAGTGCAACTTACCTAAATGCTCAATGCCAGGGGCTTCATGCTCAATGCCAAGGGGCTTCATGCTCAATGCCAAGGGGGACTGAATTTGCTCATTGCCCAGGGGTGCAAAACTGTGCAGCGGCCCGCTCCCGGCCGCTGTGCAGCAAGGTGGTAGGGTCGGTGGGTGGGTGCAGCAGGCTGGGAGGGTTGGTTGGTGCCGCAGGGTGAGTGGGTGCAGCAGGGTGGGATGGTTGGTGGGTGCAGCAGGGTGGGTGGGTTTGTGCAGCAGGGTGGGGTGGGTGGGTTTGTGCAGCAGGGTGGGGTGGGTGGGTTTGTGCAGCAGGGTGGGTGGATGCAACAGGGTGGGAGGGTGCACCTTACCTCAACCCTCCCCCTGCTGTGCTGCGCTGCGTCTACCCCTGCCTCCCCCCCTGCTGCGCTGCGTCGCGTCAACCCCTCCCTCCCCTCCTCCTGGCTCCCCGCTGTGTCCGGGAGAGAGACACTGCTGCTGTGTAAAATTTATATCTCCCGCTGGACCGCTAGCCAATAGGCGCTCGCGGTCCAGCAGCCACCAGTTGATTGGCTTCTGGACCGCAAGCGCCCATTGGCTAGCGGTCCAGCGTGCGGGAGACGTGTTGTGATAGCAGCAGCAGCAGGGCACGTCTCTCGCGGGGGAGCGGGCAGGGCAACAGCGGAGGCGGGCGAGCGAGCTGGCGGTGCTGGCACAGCTCCGGCGCCAGGCTAGCATCCTGCGCCCGGAGCGTGTGCTCCGCCGGCTCCGGGCTCACTACGCCTCTGGTGAGGAGCAGTGTTAGCTTTTAATGTATAGCATAGGTTGCCTTTGTAGGACTGATCACCGCAGTAATAGTCCCTTTTCAGTGGTTTCCTGTTTTCTTCTAGCACCGAAACCTGTGACGTGCTCTATCGCCGTGGGATGTATTTTGGATATGAATATATCATGTTATATAAGATTTTTTTTTAGCAAGAACTAATTATCTGCAGTTCCGAGTTTATTGGCTTTCCATTATTGGGGAATAATGCCAACACAACACTGCTGGTTATCATACAATACTATGTACAAACTTTATTTTATCTGTATTTTGTTATTAGTCGCCACAGGTGTTTGTATTGCAGTACTGACAGTATCGTGTCACGATTTCTGCAAAAAACTATTAATCATTATATAATACGGAGGGAAATAAAAAATACACCAAGAATTAGGTCACCAGGCTGCTGCCGATTTTCCTTCTCAAACTGCTATAGTTGTTCTTCAGTGCTTCGCTGATCAACAGCTCTCTTGTGCCCTCTCCTGGTAGTTTAGGAGTAATGTTTTAAACATAAACTGGAGGTCTGTTCATTAAAAACTAGAGATGTGCAGGTTCTGATTTACTTGCAGGTGACAGTCAAGGAATAAAATTAAGGCCTCATTTATTGCATGCTTGTTAGCTATCACCCTTCCTGATATACTGTGGGGAAGGGGGGGGGGGGGTGTAAAGTTCTTAAAGTGACTGCCAGATGGCTGTGCCAATATAACTTACTGATGGAACCATTACTTTATGTACATTGTGCTACAGGCCACAAGCATTAGATCCTACATGCCAGTTGTATAACCTCCATTACATGCACATGGGCAGTATTACTGGCGAGTCCCTGAGCGCCCATACACATGTGGCATGCAGCATTACAAAGGGAGCTACATGTGTGTTAGCCTAGGGCACCCGGAACCTTTATTCAGACCCTGGTCTCAGGGGAGAATAACAATATGGACATCCCGGAGGCACGATCCACTTGCTGCCTCACTGCTTAGTGATGTTTCTAGAGCAGTGGTGTCAAACTCCTGACACTTCAGCTGTTGTGGAACTACACGTCCCAGCATTCACTGCCACAGTTTTAGCAATCCATTATATAAAATCGGTGGCAGGGCATGCTGGGATGTGTAGTTCCACAACAGCTGGAGGGCCATGATTTTGTCACCACTGTTCTAGAGCGTACTAAGGGCTGTATTCTCTTATGCTAGGTACACACCAGGACGACTAGGGCCCGATCAGCACAATCTAGATCCAATTCCGATCAATCGGATGTAGATTGTGTGCTGATTGGGCCCTTTTCTGACCTGGTGTGGAGCGATTCCGATCCGATGCGCGGTCCCGCGGGTCGGTCGGTCGTTATTGAGATCCTACCTGCTGCAGGTAGGATCTCAATGACGACCATAGAACCGGGTGCGGGTCGCCATCGGATCGGACCCGCTCACGGTGCACATCGTGAGCGGGTCGTGCCCTCCCGCGTCATCGTGAGCGGGTCGGACGAGACACTGACGACCCGCTCACGATGTGCATCGTGAGCGGGTCGTCCTGGTGTGTACCCCGCATAACACATTGGTTGGGCCCATAAAATATTATCTTGAGAGGGAGTTAAAACGACCACTTCACAACGAGTACACAACACACTATGAAACATACACAACATAGTGATAAAGGAGAAGAACTGAATACAATGACAAGCAACCTATGTCACACAACTGCTTTCTCAGACGGTCTTTATAAGATAGCCATAAAAACAATTATAATATTTGCAATGATTAATGATGGATGTGTAATTTTAACTGTGTTCTACCTTTACCTGGGCTGGTTATGGATGACGTGTAATGCACATTAGAGTACATTTATGTAATCTGGTGCACATGTGGTGTAACCCATAGCAACAGAGTCTGTTATTTTTTTAGCAGTTTGAAAAATGAAAGCAAACATCTCCAAAGAGTTACATGCTTTATTCCCACCAGGTTCCAGAAGTGTAGTCGACTATGTGTAATAATTGATACAAAAGTCATTGTTTTAATGACATCATGATTCATATTGGAAGCGCTACTCTAGGACAGATTTAGGGCTGTTGTATATTCTATGGGGTTTGAGGAGTTACCACAACCCATATGTTTCGTTCTCTGTTCTTTTTTTTTTTTCAACTAGCACATTCTGGTCTGTATCTCAGCACTGAGATGCAGACCAGAGTGTGCTAGAAGCAGCAGAGAAAGAGAGCGATATCCCAGTCAGGAATGAGGAAATTGGTGGTTATAAGGAGGTGGAGAAAAATTGGGACACCAACACTTTGTGGTCAATTTAATCCTCCACAAGTACTGGTATCTTATTGCAGGGTGTATCACAGTTACTGGGTGAACGGGCCTGCTGGCAGCAGAGGCATCCGTATCGTAATGCCCATGTAATCAGTGTAATGCTTTCATCGTATTGCTATACTTCACCATTAAAGTGGATGGAATGAGCTGAAGTTTAATACAGCATAAATCCACTAGCTACAGCACAACTTGCCTTTTCTCCCATTTACAGGTGGACTTTGCAGTGTCTCCTCATAATCTTTATGACATCAAAAATAGACAATGATTATTAATGTACATTGATATAATATGGTATACAAACACGCACATGGGAGCACATTAACAACATGCTACGCACAAAAGAAAGAAGGTTCACATCTATCCTGTGGCTAAAGGTAGACAGACAGCAGAGGGAAGAAAGTAATGGATTGTTGGTATAGGGATGCAGTAGGGAGGAGCCTGCTCCCAAAGACTTGAAGCATAGGTGCCTGGCTCCTGCGGACCCCTCCTACATCCCATCGTGAGCTGTGTCACCGGACTGGACGATAGAGAAATATATATATAGATGCCACAAATGAAATCACACATCAAAATATAGGTCAATCTTCAGCTGTCTGTAGAAGGAAAGTCCCTACGTCAGGGTTGACCAATCCGATCCTTAAGATCTACCAGGTCATGCAAGGGCGTAACTACAATAGGTGCAAGGGGTGCAGCTGCTATGAAGCCCAGAGCTAAAGGGGGCCCATCTTTACCGTCTAAGTAATACGGTATACATTTCACCATCAGTTGCTAAATAGAGGTCCCTTACAAACTTTTGCTATGGGACCTACGAATATCTAGTTACACCCCTGAGGTCATGCCTTCCAGACCTCCTAGCTGGTGCACAGGTGCATTCATTCCTAACCGACACATTCTACAGATCCAGAGTGGCCTGGAAAACATGACCTGTTGGTAGATCTTGTGGACCGGTGCCCTACATAATCTGGGAATAACTCGGAAATAGGGATCGTGTAGGCATCAGTAGGCATTAGGAAGTGACAGTCAATGACTTCTCACGGTATCAGATTTCTGTCAATTTCAGTGGAATGATATTAATGTTCAAATATTTCCCTTGTTGCCAGTGACAATTCTAAACGATCTTTTGGTTTCAAACTAAGGAATCAAAATTGGATTGACAGTGAAAGCTCTACTTATGGCTGTAGTCAGGGCTATTTTTCAGCAGGCTCCAGCAGGAACTGAGGCCCTTATTCTAGTTCACTCTTTCTGACAAAATCTTTCTTAAGCCCTGTACACATGCTTAGATTTGGCTGTCAGTCACTAAATGGAGGGATTCAATTGTTTTATGCAATGTTATAATGAACAATTCAGTTGCTCTGGGCCCCCAATAATTATTGCACTTGTCGCACCAAATTAGTCCATCTAAAGTCCTAGATAGGGCGCCTGAAGTCCTAGATAGGGCGCCTGAAGTCCTAGATAGGGCGCCTGAAGTCCTAGATAGGGCGCCTGAAGTCCTAGATAGGGCGCCTGAAGTCCTAGATAGGGAGCCTGAAGTCCTAAATAGGGCGCCTGAAGTCCTAGATAGGGAGCCTGAAGTCCTAGATAGGGAGCCTGAAGTCCTAGATAGGGCGTCTGAAGTCCTAGATAGGGAGCCTGAAGTCTGAGATAGGGCGCCTGAAGTCCGAGATAGGGCGCCTGAAGTCCGAGATAGGGCGCCTGAAGTCCGAGATAGGGCGCCTGAAGTCCGAGATAGGGAGCCTGAAGTCTGAGATAGGGCGCCTGAAGTCCTAGATAGGGCGCCTGAAGTCCTAGATAGGGCGCCTGAAGTCCTAGATAGGCCGCCTGAAGTCCTAGACAGGGAGCCTGAAGTCCTAGATAGGGAGCCTGAAGTCCTAGATAGGGCGCCTGAAGTCCTAGATATGGCGCCTGAAGTCCTAGATAGGACGCCTGAAGTCCTAGATAGGGAGCCTGAAGTCCTTGATAGGGAGCCTGAAGTCCTAGATAGGGCGCCTGAAGTCCTAGATAGGGCGCCTGAAGTCCTAGATAGGGCGCCTGAAGTCCTAGATAGGGCGCCTGAAGTCCTAGATAGGGCGCCTGAAGTCCTAGATAGGGCGCCTGAAGTCCTAGATAGGGAGCCTGAAGTCCTAGATAGGGAGCCTGAAGTCCTAGATAGGGCACCTGAAGTCCTAGATAGGGAGCCTGAAGTCCTAGATATGGCGCCTGAAGTCCTAGATAGGGAGCCTGAAGTCCTAGATAGGGCGCCTGAAGTCCTAGATAGGGAGCCTGAAGTCCTAGATAGGGAGCCTGAAGTACCATTTTGATGCCCACAACACAAACTTTTTGCACATTTCTGTTCACAGGTAAGTGTCCAGACGCAGTACTCACATCCAAATGAAGCGCCTACTGCAGGGGTTCTCAAACTCGCTCCTCAGGACCCCACACAGTTCACGTCACCCAGCAGGCGAACAGGTGCACTCATTACTCATTGACACATTTTAAAAGATCCACAGGTGGAGCTAATTATTTCACCTGTGATTCTGTGAGGAGACCTGCAAATCATGCACTGTATGGGGTCCTGAGGACCAAGGTTGAGAACCTGTGGCCCACTGTATTGAATTGTACCAAAGGTGCCCAGTAATTACAGCCACTGCCAAAACAATTGAATCACGCCCATAATGTCATCCTGCCCCCCGTTGGTCAGTAATAGGATTGCACCCTTCTATGAACAACATACAGTATGGCTGAGTCTGTGTGTGTGTGTGTGTGTGTGTGTGTGTGTGTACAGGGCATTTCTAATTGAGTACTCTACAAAGAAGGATGGTGGCCTGCACAGGTCACTCTTAACTTAGTTTTCAACCGTGTGGGTGAGATAAAGTGGAGAAAGGTAATGTACCACTACCAACCAGTCAGCTGCTAGTTGCCATTATACAGGCTGTGTTTGAAAAACGAGAGCTAGAAGCTGATTGGTTAGCACTGTATCTCTCTCTGTGGCGTTATACTGCATGTTGGAGTCTGCATTCCTGGTAGGGAAGGTAGCGACGGATGTGTATTTTAAACTGGGACTGATATGACATAAGGAACTACGACACATGGTCAGCGCTCTGAGCTCAGACCAACTCTAAGCTGAGACCAACCTGCCTCCACCTCTGAGCCCTGTTCTTCAACCTGATGGTAATCCTCGTCTTCATGGGCACATGCAAAGCAAGAGGAGAGGAGAAAACATGCACATGCAATTACATAATGTCCTCGCAAATGCCGGAACACAGACATAACATGAAGAGAGTATGACAAAGCACAACAGAGAGGCTGCCTTGTAGGGTTACGAAATACTATGGTGCCACGGATCTCAATGTGGGTTCCTGCCCCTGTGGTGATCGCTGGTCGCAGGAACATGCTCCTGCGACCAGCTGATTACCACTGCCGGGCCCCCCCCGGCAGTTTCTTTTTCATCAGCGACCATCTCTGGTCGCTGATGTAAAGTAGAAACTGAGCAATATATTGCTCAGCCATACAGTATATTGCTCAGCAATATATGGCTGAGCAATATATTTCCCCCGTGTGTACACAGCATTACTCTCACTGCATGGTAAATGGTAAATTGTATTGACATGGCAGAACAGTGGCTGCAGACGTATGCGCATCACAAAATGCAAGTTCTCTACCATTCTATTAGGCATTGCTGAATCTTACGTTAAAGTAATACGCAAGTAAATAAATCCAAACCGTAACTATTATCAGAATAAGACTTCTGAGGAACTCATACATACAATACATTGTATAGTGTACTCCAGGATTTTTTTAGGGCAGGGCACTTTTTTTCAATTGGGAGGCCACATTTTATATTAGAAATTTTACATTAGAAACAAAACTAGAAAAAAATACATAAAAAATTGCACATTGCACTAAGATTACGCCCATTAAACATGGTCATACTCTGCTATGCCCATTACATATTCAATTACACATTATGGCACACACTGTAATGCCTCTTACACATTATACCACACACCATATTGCCCATTACACATGATGGAATACACCGTAATACCCATTACGCATGATGGCACACACCGAAAGTTCTCAGCGGCATGTCAGCGCAGTGGGGGACAGTGTAAGGGCGTACAGTGCCACACACAAAAAAGGCATTTTCGGGTTTTAAAAACGGGCAGGGTGCGGCACCCTGCAAAAGAAGCTTAGATTGAACACTATATTGGAGGCCAATATTGGGTGTAAAGATGTTCAGAATGGCGCCCAGTCAATGCACAGGCATAAGCTTGTGCACCATTCGCTGACGTCATGGGGGGGGGGGGGGGGGGGGGAGGCAGAGCATCATGGGGAGTGGTGGGGAGGAGTCTGACGCTGCCTCCTCCCTATAGTGTGAACGGTGTCACCCATTCACACTGCCCAGCAACCTGGGTTCGATTCAGGTAAAACCCTTCATTTAACCCTGATTGGATTGCCGGGTTGCTGGACCTGGGATTTTTCAAAAAGGTCCTTTCACAGCGTATAGCGACCCGGGTGAGAGAGGGGTATGACAGTGATATGGCAGCATTACTCTGTGGGGTGGGGAGAACCTGGATGGAAAGTAGCTGGTTTGCAGTATAGAAGCCAGAGAAATCAGCAGCAATGCTGGCTGCAGTCACTTTGGGGGTTATTCTAGTTCATTCTTTCTGACAAAATCCTTCTTAGATGGACAAAACCATGTGCACTGCAGGGGGGCAGATGTAAAATGTGCAGAGAGAATTAGATTTGGGTGAGTTATTTTGTTTCTGTGAAGGGAAAATACTGGCTGCTTTATTTTTACACTGCAATATAGATCTCACTTTGAAGTAAAACCCCACCCAAATCTAATTATATCTGCACAAGTTACATCTGCCCCACCTGCAGTGCACATGGTTTTGCCCATCTAAGAAGGATTTTGTCAGAAAGAGTGAACTAAAATAAGGCCCTATGTGACAAGCAGGAGGGTAATAATTTGCATAGGAAAGGGAATAAGTATGCTTTTTTAATGATGGAAAAGGTGTGAAAATTATTAAGCTGACATAATGTACCTCACTAATTTCTCACTTTCAGAAGCATAATTTGATCCCTCTAGCAGTACATTGTGTTACAGGACTTATATTATTTTGCCCCAAGAACTATTTAAATGATAGCATAAGCTTTTCTTAAGTTAAGGTTCTGTATCCATATTAGTCCTATTGTATATTTAAAGACTAGTTAAAAGCCAGTCAAAATGACGGCTTCTGCAATGTACTTTCACTTTGAGCTGTGACAGTATTTAGCCCACAAACTCTCCACCTCACCCCAGTCCCTACCTGCGGCTACCTTCAATCTCTGTGTTCTCAGCTCCCTCTCTCCATATCCAGGAAGGTTAAAACAGAGCAGTGTCCCTGCAAAAACGGCTTTCACTTTCTGCTATGACATATTTTAGCACACAAAGGAGTAATTTGGCCCATTGAGTGGCCTCTAGTGGTCACTGGTGGTACTTCACCTCATAGAGGTGAGGATTAGTTATTAGATATATTGATCGATCGATAGATAAACAGCAGCTACAGCAGTGGTGTAAAAACTCATGGCCCTCCAGCTGTTGTGGAACTACATGTCCCAGCATTCCCTGCCACAGATTTTATATAATGGTTGCTAAAACTGTGGCAGGGCATGCTGGGACGTGTAGTTTTACAACAGCTGGCCATGAGTTTGACACCACTGAGCTACAGTATGTAGGGCCAGCCCCCTCTTCAGGCAAACCACATAGTCTACAGTGTTCTTCCCATTGTGAAATTTAAAGGTTACCATCAACATTCTCATATTAATTATAACAATGGCTAATAAGTCAAAGTACCTAGGAAAATCATGGGTTTTAGTCATCATGTTATAGGCCCTTGGTGGCTAATCTTGAACTACACATCCCAGCATGCTCTGCTTCAGTTTTGCTATTTGGCCATGCTAATTCTGATGCAGAGCATGCTGGGATGTGTAGTTCAACAACAGCTGGAGTGTCAAGGTTAGCCATCAAGGTTATAGGCCGACTTGGTCAAAATATCAACAAGGTTATAGGTGAAAGGTTGTGGCTAATGACTACTTATGTCAGAAGGCTGCGTGTAATGTTGTGCTGGCTGCTCTGTTGCCCATACACCTGAGGTGAGCACGGTTACAGTTTAATTTCTATACCAAGACTGCAAACTATTATGAATAATTTCAGCAATGGGCTTCCTGCAATGATTTCAGCTTTGCCACGCGCCACCTAGTGGTCATGACAAAAGCTGCATATACTAACCATTATTCAATACAAACCTGTATAATTATACAAGGGCACCATAGTAAAGCCCCTCTGTCTGTGTTGTACTGTAGGTGGAGGTACCCACCATCTGCATCCATATTGCACCACCCCTAATGTACGTAGGCGCAGTATGTCCACACAAACATGCCCACACGTACCAATCCAACTACAGCAAAAGCTGCATTCCCTGGCAGTGGTATGCCCATGTCTAGCCACCCCACCATTACCTACCAGGAACTCCAACCAAAAATGCATCAGTCAGCAGCCAAATTCATTCTTCCCAGCGGTAGCCACCAGGGCAGATGTGCAGTATGAGACACTGCGCCCACCTCTGACAGCCGGCCCCTAGGCCTGGTACACACTAGGAGGATATTGGGAAGATACCAGGAGACATGCAAGATTTGTCATTTCTATATGGAAAATCGTACCGATGTTGTTCTAGTGTGTAGCCGGCCGCAGTGCAGCCGCGTCTTCTCCAGGGAGGTAAAGACAAGCAGTTATTTTATTAATTGCATTACCAGTGGGCTTATGATTATCAACATATATATAAACAGGGCAACTCTTTTAAAAGGTGTCTCCTCGCTGGGGTTACTTTTATTCTGATGCTGTTGCGCATGATGCAGTTATGGAAGCTGCAGTACTAACGATGCCATTATGGAAGCTGCAGTACTAACGATGCACTACGGATGATGCAGCCATATCACTGGAATGGCTATTGGAACCTGAACACCATTTGACCTACAGACCAACAGTTTGCACAATGAGAATATAACTATGTTATAGATAGTACATACTATGTGGCCTTACACGGAATGTCGTGTAGCAGTGTACGGCCCCCAATAAACCGCGATTTGAAACAATTTGCTGTGATGGATTGGCATGCATCCCTGCCCGGTTCGCTGCCGGGAAGGAAGTGCCGGTCCCAGGTCGGGTGGTCGGACGGCCAGCAGGTCTCACCGCTGGGAGGGAGGTCCCAGGTCGGGTGGTCGGACGGCCAGCAGATCTCACCGCCATGAGGGAGGTCGGGTGGTCGGACGGCCAGCAGGTCTCACCACCGGGAGGGAGGTCCCAGGTCGGGTGGTCGGACGGCCAGCAAGGCTCGCCACCGGGAGGGAGGTCCCAGGTCGGGTGGTCCGACGGCCAGCAGATCTCACCGCCATGAGGGAGGTCGGGTGGTCGGACGGCCAGCAGGTCTCACCACCGGGAGGGAGGTCCCAGGTCGGGTGGTCGGACGGCCAGCAGGTCTCACCGCCATGAGGGAAGTCGGGTGGTCGGATGGCCAGCAGGTCTCACCACCGGGAGGGAGGTCCCAGGTCGGGTGGTCGGATGGCCAGCAGGTCTCACCACCGGGAGGGAGGTCCCAGGTCGGGTGGTCAGATGGCCAGCAGCTCATTTCGTCGGAATCAGACAAAATCATCTCAGTGTATGGGTGGCCTTTAGATGGCGTACAATGGGGTTTTTATAACAGGTGGTAAACTCAGCATTCAAGTGCCCATTCCCAAGAGCTAGAGTAGATTGCAGATCAGATTCTCCTGCATGTTTTGCCCACCAGTTGTTGGGTAAATGGATCGACACAGTAGGTTTGAGTTTGAATTTTGTGTATGCTTGTACTGAAATAACTATTCAGCAAAAAAAGGGTGTGCGAACCCTCAGTGCCCTCCTACTCAGGGACCAATTAAGTGTTTAATTAATAATATTTACACAGATTTTCCCATGTCTGGAGGTGAACGCGCTCTAATTGTTATTGTAAATACTGTATTACCAGCACAATGCTTCTATTCAGAAGTACAGATCAGGTACACATCAGAACAATGACCTTTATTCAGATCTGATCGCAGTACAAATTTGTTTGGCAAATGGGCAAAACCATGTGCACTGCAGGTGGGGCAGAAGTAACATGTGCAGAGAGAGTTAGATTTGTGTGAGTTATTGTTTCTGTGCAGGGTAAATACTGGCTGCATTATTTTTACACTGCAATTTAGATTTCGGTTTTTAACACACCCCACCCAAATTTAACACTCTCTGCACAGGTTACATCTGCCCCACCTGCAGTGCACATGGTTTTGCCCATTTGCCAAACAAATTTGTACTGCAATCAGGACCACTGTGTTGTTCATGTGACGAGACGGGCAATTGATATACAGTATCCTGCATTCAGTTGAATGGCGTCTTCAGCGGGGTCCTCCCTTCTGACATGGTCAACATATATCATTCAGATTCCCATTGATACATCGGCCAATATATCGCTTAAGTTATGCACTAGTGTACAGTACTTGTCCGTGAAATCAGGATATTCTTTTTTTTTTTTTAAAGACTCAGGATCTAAAGCCCCAGACTAGAGGATATAGTGACAGATATCGCCCAGAAAAGGGCTTTATTAGCAAAACCGTTCACTATATTGTCTAGTGCAGTGATGGCTAACCTTGACACTCCAGCTGTTGTTGAACTACACATCCCAGCATGCCCTGCTAGTTTTACTATTCAGCCATGATAAAACTGATGCAGGGCATGCTGGGATGTGTAGTTCAACAACAGCTAGAGTGTCAAGGTTAGCCATCGCTGGTCTAGTGTGTACACTCAATATAGCTAACGATGCACTCCTGTGCATCTAGTCCATGTGTAGACGCAGCCTAACAGATGAAATGGTGGTGGTTTGGTGCGGAGATTTCTCGCTTGGGGCACACAAGAACAGCTCAAAGTACACTAGTGTCCCACAGCACGGTGGTTGAAATCCGCTGGTGTAGCGGCACCAAAAACCCTGAGTGAGGGGTAGATGTATGAAGCATTGAAAAGGTAGGAGGAGTGAGCCAGAGGAGAAGTGGCCCATGGCAACCAATCAGCACTAAAGTAACATCTATAATTTGCATAATATAAAATTATACAGAGCAGCTGATTGGTTGCCATGGGCCACTATTCCTCTGGCTCACTTCTCCTCCATTATCACTGCTTCGTACACCCACTCAGGGTTTTATGTGCAGCTACAACACCATATTCCAACCACCATGCTGTAGCACACTAGTGTTCTTTGAGCCGTACCGAGCTAGAGATGTCCACACCAGTTTATAGCCACCACCACCACCATTTCAACTGTTAAGCCCCGTACACACTGGGCGTTTTCTCGTCTGAGCAGCTTTCAGCATGAAAGTTGCCTAGTGTGCACGAGGCAGCGATGAGCGGGGAGCACTGCTGCCCGCTCCCGCATCATCGCTGCCGGACGCTGCTCATCTGCTGGCATTACTGGACTGAGAGGAGGCATTCCATAGCATCCTGCTATGGAAAGCCGTTCACCCCCAGGGAAAATGGCTGGGCAGGGGGAAAAGGGCTTGGTGTGTATGTACTGAGCGGTTTTTAGCCCAGCGATATTCCCCATCATCGTGCAATATACACCTGTGCATAATCGCCCAGTGTGCACGGACCTTTAAGCCACATCTACACAATGCCTTTTGATAGGACGCAGTTGAACAGGATCCTGTTTTGCAGGATGCAGCAGGCTTTTGTATGTAAGTCTTGAGTAAGCATCCTGCTAAACAGCTCCTGTTCGACTGCATCCTGCTAAAAGGCAATGTGTAGACGCAGCATTATTCACTGGTCTCCCTCTGCTCCAGTCCTGTCTTGTCTCTGTATCCTGAGCATATGAGACCACTACAATGTTTTTGTTTTGTTTTTCCTGTGGGGGCCAATGTGTTTTTCCCAGGGTGGTCTGATAGTGTGCCTTGGCAATTTCAAAATCTTGTTTGTTTCACCACGAGTTGAAAATCCCTGCTCTACACCCTATGTGTGCCCAATGGTAGTGCACGCTAAAGCCGTTTCTCCTAGAGTCATTCAGTAAGTGACTTTCATATTAGAATATCAAGAAATGATAATGTCACATCAAACTAAAGGAGACAGAAACAGGTTCCTGAGTGTGGTCCATTGGGGCACATACTGTGCTGTAAATAATCTTCAAAGTTTAAAACAAAGAAACGTGAGATGAGTCGGTGGGATAGAACACGTCAGGCACTGTGCACTCTGCAAACAAAGCCAGAGGCGGCAGCACAGCACAAAGCCTAACACAGGAGAGACAAACACTATCTAATACACACACACATCCTCCACAACACAAGGCACGTCTGCAATTGATATCATGTAGATAGCAGATGATGATACTACTAGATGTAATTCTACTTTTACCCAGTTAAGACCTCTACACCTTGATTTATAAAAGAAGCATAGTAGCAACATTCACAGATGTAGGTATGTATGGGAAATAAGGCCCTCATGTCAAACATGTAGTGATTACAATCCTGAGATCACTGTGCCTGTCACTCGTCCGAATCAGGACGGTTCCATTTTAGGGCGACTGTAATGTAAGGGAGGGGGTGATATATTACACAAGACTTACTGGATGGGGTAGTCGCTACCAGTGTCGGACTGGGGCATTAAGTGCCCACCGGGGGAATGCAATGGTAGGAGCCAATACAGTATGTAGGGGGGTGGCCAATATCCAGAGGGGGTGTGGCCACCACCACTTTGGTTTGCATGGGCTCTGCCCCTTGATAAATATATATATATATATATATATATTGCTAGTGCAAGCATGATAATTAGCAATGCTCTGAATATAATAAACAATAGCCATGTGCAGTATAACGTGCCTAGAACCTGATCCCCACAGGAGGAGATGGGCCCATAGGCAGTGGGGCCCACTGGTAAGCTCCCCCTGTATTCCTGTGGGCTGGTCCAACACTGGCTGCTACTAATGCACAACCTCTGGCTTTTGCTTAGGCTGCCATAAGTTATTATAAGGGCAGATGTAGTAATCCTGGAGAAGGTGAAAACGCAGCTCCTAATTTGTCAAAACCAGCCTGTAACTTGACAGTTAGGAGCTGACTGGCTGCTGCATTAACACTTTCCCCTTTTTGATCCCTATTGAGAGTTTACATGGAAGCCTCTCAGGCAGATGTCACATCTCTGGGATGGGGATATTTACCCGCACTGTACATTTGTGAATGTTACAAGAAATCTTTTCTTCTATTGAATGAATTAGCATTTAGTGTATTGGGCCCCTGATTGCAAAAGCCAGGAAAGCTGAGTAAAGTATACGGCCTCGCACTCAGTCGGCAAGAATGGATGTCACTATAGGGATCGATGATCTCTATGGTAAATGGTTCCTCTGTGCTCAGTGAACAGCAGGAGACACAGAAACTAGTACATGCTGTATTCCTGGTGCTTCCTGCTCACAGTGGGTACAGACAGCACATTTACCATAGAGATCAATGATCGCTATAGCGACAGTCATCCTAGAGGAGGCCACTGCATCTGACTGTGCCGGAGGCAAACCGCTCTCGTCTAACCCAGTCTGCACACACCATTGGTGTCACAATACAGCACATAAAAAGAAATTGAAAGTGTCACTGTGCCTACCCATTGCGGAGGCAGCCATTTTGTGGTCTGAAACAATATGTAAGAAGAATGTAGGTCATGGAAGATATGACATACTGAAAACCAAGTCGCAAAGAACTAGTGATATTACTAATGCACTCAATTATAGGAATTACTTTGCTGCATAGTTATTAATGATCTACATTCTTCCGCATTTTTGTTATGCTCTCAAAATGGCTGCCTCCGTTGTGGTGCATTATAACAGGCTCACCACTCAGCCACAGAGCTACGCAATTAACTAGGATCTTACATTCACCTCCACGTCATCTGCTATCAAGAGCGCACACTTTGACATCAATTGCAGTTGGGTTTATTTTGCCCTATTGCCCCCTGAAAAGGGAGCTGAGTGAAAACAAACCCTCTACGGTGTACAGACCTTCAAAAGACTCTATTTCCTTGTCTCCATTTTCTAGGGAAAACAGAAAAGGGAACCAAAACACAAGGGTTAAAACAAGAGGTATTTTGCAAAATGCATAAAACACAATGGAACTAGCACATTTCAATGAATATGTACATGATGCACAAAGTAAACAAAATAATAACTACCATATGTATCACATGTATATATCTATATACTGTATGCATTGCATTAGTTTGCAGAAATTGTATTGATCTTTTTAATTCGGCACTTGGAAGAACCACTTCGGAAGGCATTCAAGAGAACAGGAACCCAGGCAGGAGTGGCTTCGGTATACATAATCTACTGAATTTTTAGGCTACAGATCTGATTGCGTGGTTCCTTTAATGGCCCAGGTTGAAGCCCGATTTAGAGGAAAAGCAAACAAGATTGGTTGCTAAGGGTTACTGTACAATTTATTGTACACAAGATTTCATTAAGGTGTCCTAACTCACCTCTAGCAGTGCCAACAGGTGATATGGGGACATTATTGGAGAAAGGGGACACAGTGATGGTACTCTGGTGGACCACCTGCATAGAAATGTTGAACAGCTTCTATTTGTCCCCTTTTATCATTTAAAGGACTCCGGCGTCTAGCCTTTGGTGACGTTCCTTGCCTCCCTGCCACAAGATTGTTGGGTGTTTGACTTTTTTTTGGTACAAGAGCTTTAATCAATGTCCCGCTACGGTTCTGAGTGAAGTCAAACTCATTTCAATAAACTTTATCAGGCAAATAACGAGAGACATCCTATTGTTCCGATAGTTTATGTTATGTGAGAGTATTATAATTCAGTTTGCGGAGTCACGCACAACCGCATCTGTTTTTACTGGAAAACATGAAAATATATTGCATTTCTAAATATCTCTTGCACATGTAGATATGGCTGCTGTATGGTATAAAGGAAACTGGGTTTCCAGATTTAATGCATAAAAAAATGTCTATTCTAAACATTTATTACAATATCTTTAACAATACCACCATCTGCTAAGGAAACGCAGATGTTTCGGGAGACGAGAGAAATTGATGAAGGGTAAATTGCACAGCAGGACTATATTAATTAATTTATACGGCGCAGTCTTGCGCACTACCCTGTAGCTACAGTATCACCTTCTGAATGCTATTGCTTTCTAAGTGAAACATTGCCCTCCACCAAACACAGCTGTTTTACCCCTGGCTCAGCTGCTTCTGCAATATAGAAAGGGTAATTACATTGTTTTCATAACCACCTTTAAATGACGGTGGAGCGTGAGTGAACGGGAGGGCCAATCACAATCTGCATTTCCTTCCTCGTGGATTGTGATTGGTCCTACCTCTCATACCATTCAGTGCATGGTTTGCATCCAAGTCCAAAATTCAGGAGGCCCTGTAACGACAGCTGGTTCTATCCAGCACCTTTGTGCCAATGTCATACTATATCACAAAAATAGTATATGGAATACATATACAAAGATACAGAAGTAAATATAATATAGACAAATATGATACATCTATATAAGAAACAGATGATATATGATAAGATAGATAGATAGATAGATAGATAGATAGAGCATTTTGGCAACACAATTTATCTTAACCACAAAAGATGCAGGAATCTATCATTGTGACTTCAATTGTTTGTCCCTTATTACAGCTGTGTGAGGAGAAATGTCAGACCGCAACACCCAGGCTACCGCCCACTCACGCCCACTACCGCCCACTCACGCTGCGGCTGTAGCCACACCCCTCAGTTATGATACAGTAACGTGGTTGCGAATTCTGTTGTCTTGTATTTGCTTCCTCTGAGTTTATCATTTACGCTGTAGTGCTGGGGGGTCAAAAATTATAACAGAGGTAAGGGGTGTGGCGTGAGCCTATACCTCTATATTACACAACTGATATCTCCAGTTCACAAGTACATTGGGTTAGAAACATGTGATGGTGAATGAAAATGGCAGAAAAGTTCTATTAAGCATACAATATATCTTGAAGAAGAAATATTGCTTTCCTATAGATCTGCTACGAATGCTAACCGGAGTGGAGACTACAATTGGCCTGTACATTGTGCTCAGGTAACACAACTCCGGTCACTACGTCCTGCCGGCTGTGGGTCGAGCAAATGTTGTTCCCTGATAATAAGGAACGGACACTGGGCAAACGGGGAGCTTCACAGGTGAAGGGACCTAATGTAAGTGAATCGCACACTCGGAACAATGCACATTTATACAGAAGAGCAATGATCCGTAGGACAACTCCAAAATGAATAGGGAGAGGGCCGGATTAAGGTTTGATGTGGCCCAGAGCACTTAAGGCAGGAGGACTTGGGGTAAAGGAGTGTGTATTGGAGTGATCCATTCCAGGAGGGACAGAATGCTCTGTATCTGGACTTCCCTCTTAATATATGATTGGCGTCACCTGTGTTGAACGGTTATATTTGTAATAAAGGAATTTCAACACAGGTGATTGCAAGCAGAAATGAAAAGGGAAACCAGGTAGAGAGGATTTTGTTCCTCCTGGAATGGGTCGTTAGGAGGTATGGATTATGTATATTAGATTAATCATTTAATAATGCTTGGGTACTGTTACTAGCTGCGCCTAAGTGAAAGACAATTCTTGTATAAAAATTTTGGAACAAATAACCATAAAATACACATAGAAAATAAAATGTACTGTATAATCTATCTTGTCCAGTAGCATCAAGAAAAGGGGGGGAGCCGGTACTTTTTATCCGAGTCTGCTGGCAGGGGCCGTGTCCTTGCAGGGGGCGGAGCAGTGGGGAGAGAGATGACAGGCTACCCAGGGCCGGCGCCACCACTAGGCAGCTTTAGGCATTTGCCTAGGGCGCCGGCCACTGGAGGGCGCAAGTTAGGAGCAGGAGGTCCCCCCCTGGATAGAGGTGAGTGGCAACCCCCCCCTCCCCCCACTGTCCCTGAGGCTACTGCCGCAGCACAGCCTCTCTCCCCAGCTCAGCATACACTGCTCATTGTGTTGGCAGCCTGGCAGCTCTCTCCTTCTGTGTGTGTGTGTGTGTGTGTGTGTGTGTGAAAAGAATCCTGCACAAATTACAGTTTTTTTGTAAATTTCTACAGGGGAGGGACCACGCCCCCTACCGGTGGCCACGCCTCCATTCAGTGGCAACGCCCATCCATTTTACCGGGACCCGGAAGACCTGTCGGCGCCCCTGATATTGTCACATGCATGGTACAGGAATCAGGAGAGCAACTGACGTCCCTATACTCTGACCGGGGGGCCCCCTGACAGAGGGGGGCTCAGGGTACATAATCCCCTGTAACCCGCCCCCCCCCCCCCCACCACCACCACCACCACCACCCTGTTATATAACAAACATAACTTGTTACTAGCAATATTTTAATGAGACATAAATATAATTTCTATACTGTTTTTACAATGAGCAGAGACAGGAACGCAGTCCCAGACTGGTAACAAGTTTCTCATAGTTATGACAAAATGCTCCTGTTGGCCACAGACAATAGACAAGTCATTCAGACTCAAAACTGATACCCCTGAGGCAGTGGCCTTGCCGGCTCCATGTAAACCAGCGCCACCTGTAGGTCAGAAGACATAACTGCATAGCAGCCTGCCTAGTCTCACAGCCAGGCCCCAAATCAAGAATCCTTGCAAATGCTTATTCCTCGAAATATCCCAACTTATTGACATAGAAGATATAGAATTTGCCTTATACCCAAAAAATAAAATTCTCACAATAGGTTTTTGTTTTCTTGGCTTAGTAAGTTCCTACCAACCAGGAGCACTTAAACGATAAGCAATGATATTAAATCAATGTTGTTATGGGAAGTTCAGCTGCAAAATTCTCACTGGACAGTATTGTAACGGATTCCTGGTGATTTTACAGCAAGATGGCCGTCTCATGAGAATCGACTAAGCTTAACCCTTGGAGTGCCTACAGCTCTGTAAGAGATGTGCAAAATATCGGCGTCACTCATATTTGTTAAATTCAAATAAAAAAAATGTTGCATAAAAAAAATATGACCGGTCATTATGATAAATAATTTTTTTTTGCAATTTTCACCCCAATTTTGACAAATTCACTTGGCACTCAAAGGGTTAAACAATGACACACCGCTGTGAAATCACTAACACCACCCCATCCCTATCTAACCTTTTGCTGAATTAGATCACACTTATTATTTATTTTTATACAGTTTCCTATACAGCGCAGCATATTCCGTTGCGCTTTACACACTGCAATGTTATAAAATACATATCAGCAGGTTCTACGCTGTTAACACCTAATGACTTAATAAACCACAAGATTCCAAAGCACTAAACTTAATAAATACCATAACAGTCATATTTCAATGTCAGAGTAACTTCTAACATACTACATTGCAGACAAGTCAAACATCTGCTACAACGATGGACGGTACCCAAATTAAAATGGTGTGTATAGACCACACTTGTGAGCATGCAAACGTGATCAAAGCTATAACACGCATGTTTCTATTGGTTAATGCCATCGATATCTGTTTTTTTTTTTCCTCTGGAACCATCAGAGATAAGCAAGTTTACTCCTTAGCAAAAAATGAGACTTACTTCGTTCCAGCGACCCCTTGGGTGGAAGCTGGGGCAACTGACGACCTCTACGTCCTGATAGTGGGGTGCCTGAGGGGCTGGTTTGAACAGAGCCAGTGCGAGGATGTGCCCTAAAAGACATATGTTTAAATAAAATGCAAACAGTTAAAATCTGTACTGCTCACTTTTACAGCAGCTACGTTCAAACTGATTTCCAGTCTAAGGAGAGGGATTAGGAGTTAGCTGGGTTTAAATGAAGTCATCTAAAAAAGACTCAGACAAATATGCATGCTTATACTATTTAAAGGTCTACATTTGTTGCTATCTGAAATCTGGTGACATTAACACAACTAAAAAGCATTGCACATGGCACAGCAGACACAGAAGAGAAAGAGGCCAATATTCACATCAGATTTCCACTGTATTGATACACTGAGACAATATAATCAGACAGGTTAATACTTCATTACAGTAAAGAAGCTGTTATGGCACATGATGAACAAACAAGTTCATTAAGATGGTGAAAAAAGTAGTGACACAGAGTAACCATTATAAATCACGTCAAGTATATATTTAACAGATGACTGCCTTATTCTGGGAGGTGCGCACATACTCCATAGGGCAATGAGTGGACTTCTGGCTATTGAAGAAACAGATCTATGAACTGCTGTGTTTAATAAAGTGTAAAAACTACAGATGGTAGTACATGAATATATTTATGTTAAAGAGTTTTCAAATTGTTAAATGTACCAATGGCAATATATTGAAGCCACCACAACCTCTTTTTATGTTATTATCCATCCTAAAATTTAAACCCAAACTTGAAAAATCATTATTATCATTTGAAGGCTTTATGGATGAAATGCAGCGCTTGTATTTACTTTCTGCAGCAAGATCAGCTCATAATGGTAATAAATGCGGATGTTCATGAATAGAGTACGGAATGGGTCATCGGGGGAATGGTGGCTTGCAAATTCAACTGATTATAATAACTGCACTTGTAGCTGCAGAAAGTAGATAGAGAAGTCATCACCAACAATTTCAAGTTCTAGATTTTATCCACAAGGCAACAGAAAAAAAAAATCTATAATCACGATGATCTTCAAATCACCTATGAAAACGGGAATTCGGAAATAAAAAAATAGGGAAATGTTTGCTATTAAATAAGCATTTACCCTCCGCTACATGACTAATAAGGTAATATGGTCTGTATATACTCTTTAAGAGTACTTATCGGTTGATTTGAAGAGACGTTCCCTGTTACTAGTAATTCCTCTACGGAAAGAGTTTTAGCATGTCCTGCTACCAGTGCATGCTGGGATGTGTAGTTCACAGCAGATGACAGTAGATTGAATACCCATGTACTAATGCTTCTCTTACAGAGCAAGTTATCAAGCAATTATTGCCCATCTGCAGCATTCTACATCCATAGAAACGTTCCACTCATTTTTGATAATAACCTATAAAAGGCTAACGCTGATCCTCACATCTATGGAGGGAATACAGTCTATGGAGGGTGCCACTAGATGGCGCCCAACTGGGAAATGAAAGTGTTGCTCCGTTCAGGTGCAGACATTACCGATATGTTGATCAGTCATTTTGAAGGTGTCGTTAACTAGTTTTTGCAATAAAATGACTATTTCAGTGACCAATAAACATTTTCTGGCTAGGCCCTAGATGAAAATGTGTCATGGAAGGCATTTTACCAACAAGTCTTTTTGAAAGATACAAAAAAATAAGTTTATATTTGTTGAAGCCTTTTTTTTTTAACCATAAGACAATCTCTAGTGATTTATAATAGGTTAATAAGTGCTGAAAATTATATCTTCCATGAGGAAAAAGAAAGCATGTCGTACAGGCTGGAACCACAAAACAGGAAAGGGTAAGGTTTTGTCCTTCAGGCTGTACCGATGCTTTCTTTTGTACAAGATACGAATTTCTGGACTTATTAGCGGCTACACTTAAGAGATAGAACCTCCAAATTGAAGAAAACAATTACATGGTGACATGAAGTAATTGGTTAAGCAATGTCAGATGAGGACAAACAAAGTTTTCATTCTGCTAGAGAACACATGATTGTTATGGGGTGTGCTCTATGAGTTCAAACCAGGATTCCTGAACAATGAAATAAAAATCACGAAACAAATGCGGTTTAATACGGTTAGTAAACAACGTACAATGGCACCCACACCATTATATCCAGCAGAGAATATAAGTAGTGTGTTAGCGGTCGGAACGTTAGTATCTACAGTTATAAAACGTGATCAGCCAAGAATGACAGAGACTGGAGCTACTGGGAAAATAAAATGGTGATTCTGTGGGGGGGAGGGGGGTAAGAGAAGAATTAGGCTCAGCCATTGTCGGTTTTTCACCTCGATAAGGCAGGTGAAGGAGGGGCAGATCTTCCAGTCATTAATGAAGGCATCGACCTCATGAGGTTTGAGTCAGGGCGCTCAGTGGATCGGGAGCGGCAGTTGGTCCGCTCAAGTACAGGCCGTTGTTCTGTGGACCTGGATCTCTGATATGGGTGTCTATCTGCCGCTTCACAATTCCTGTAATGTTAGTCAAAAAGCCACTCAGTTGACCTTCTGTTTATATATGTATATTTTTTTCACTTGACCCAACACTATAAAATTTGCACTCAAAAAAATCAAAAGAAACAAAAATAGAACAATTCTAACATTTTTAAAACACGTATAGTTATAGTACAGATGTAGCCATGCTCATCTATCCTCCTTATGGTGCACCGATCAATACAGTAGGCGCCTGACTAGTTGGCCAAAGGTTCTTACTTGCCTATAAATTCTATGCCTCATCGCATATTATGTCGCAGCATGGTGCCTTGTGGTTGAATGTGATGTATGGGGTTGCCGGCAAGTGTAATACTTATCTTCATCCACCAGATGTTGCTTTTGAAAATCGCCATTGTGCATGTGTGAGGTCTCCAAAGAAATACAGTACAGTTATAGGTGGTGATTGTGCATCCAGTTCCACACACTGGAGTGAACTCACTATGTGAAATGCTTTGTGAGCATCTCTTACGCAAAAAAAGGTTTCTTTACCACCTTCCGATCAGGCAGTTTAGGGATATAGCGTACAATAACAGTAGAAATCAAAGCATGGCCAGAGGTGACTACTGCAGCTTGTGACGGTATGGAAATAGTTCAGCAGGGTAGCTGAACATGATTACAAGTGAACTGAGATCAATGTGCGAAATGTTTTGTGAGCATCTCATTTGCAAATAATAATAATGTAATAAGTATTATTATTATTAGTAGTAGTATCAATAACAATAATAAAAACACATAATTAGTGATAGAAAAATAAGAAAGATTTGTAGCCACAAATGCTCCTTAATCCAGATTCAAACCCAGGGTGCTAGCAATGTAAAGTGTTGCCTCAACCACTATGCCACATAAACAAGCCCTAACTTTGAGCCTTTACAGACACTTTTCATGCCTTTACATTCACTTATAAGGCAGCTGGAAAATGATGTTCTGGGCTTGTAGTATTTAATAATGTAGTTTGTCCTGCAATATTATTGTATTAAAAAAGGACCTGTATTTACTGTAATGTGCCGCTTCTCAGACCTTGCTACAGTAACTTGTATTCTCCCACAGCTACTCAGCAATGTAAGGTAGTTTTCATTAGGGGACCATTCATCACCCAGGAGTGAAGCAGTGTAATTACACACTTTGGATCCTTTTACACCTTAATGTGAAATTCTTATGGCGGAACCAGGATACCTGTATGGCATGACTGCAGCAATGACGGGCATGGCTACATCTGTATGTAGAAAATACAAGTGCAGAAAATAAACCGTTATGATCATTTATTAACGATAATGCTGCTTCTCTATACTGTTGTTTAACCTGAAGACATGTACAATAAAAAAACATAAATTAATGAGGCTATAGCAATTCTACAGCAAAAAAATAACATACACTCTTATCACTGTGCATTTATTATAGATAACTTAATTACACTGTAATAACTGGACTCCCTCTACAAGTTATGAAAGGTATTACATTCCAAAAAATGGGCAACTGCAAAAACCTAAATAAGAAAATATATACAAATGTACACTACCAGTATTTAAATAACATTTTTTTATGTATTTATTTTTTACATAACACCAGAATATTCTACAATGCTGAAGGATATATGGTTGACCACTGGACACTGAACTTTTAAAGCAACAGCCTTAGTAAAAAAAGTGTGCTGAAATGGGGCCCCTCAGTGCTAAGGGGTCCACAGCTACCCGGACCAACTTGGACTGCTGCCCAACCATTTTGAGGAATGTCGGTCAGCTGACCCAGCCATTGCAGGGGGCAGGTTGTTCCCCACTGCCTGAGGACTTGCCCCTTACCTTAGGCTGACCTTGTTTGGGTGTATGTAGCAGCACCAGTGTGCCGACTGAACTGGACTGATAGGGGAGTCCTGCAGCCTATCAGTGCCATTGATCTCATTCATGAACTACCTCTAATTCAGAGTGGATGCCAAGCTGTTTTTGCTACTATTTATGTGCCGCGATGGTCCAGAGGTGACGGTCGCAGTGAGGATTTGGACATAGAGTGATTGAGAGGCAGTGAACATTTCTGGGAGGTAACACAAACGCAGCAAATGTGTCACATCCAGCGACTTGGTGGTTCTGGCCGTGGTGTGCTAGTGCTCAGTGGTGGTGATGATGGTAAATTTTCAGTTTGCGATTTTACGCACAAATGTTTTTATTACATCCGCACTAAAAACAGAACTTGTTATAACTATAAGGGTTATTCAGGCCTGATCGCTGGGTTGCGAATTTGCAGTCAAGGTGATAATCGAACGTCTCTGCATGCAGTACGCATACATTAGGCCATCTTGCGATAAAATTTAGTGTTTTTTTTTTAATTGCTGGTTGTGAGTTGACAGACAGGAAGATGGCATTTGTGGATGGTAAATGGCCGTTTTCTGGGGGTGTCAGGGATAACGTAGGTGTGCAAAGGTGTTTTCAGGGAACTCGTGTGACGTCAGCTCCGGCCTAGATCATCCTGTTTCTATCACACCGGCCTAGTAGGTCCCAGAACCGGCGCATGCGCAGTATCATCCTCGTGCTGCGCATATGCAGAACCCGGTTTTTATGGGCTGCCGCTCAGCAACCCATATAGAGGCATCCCGGAAGGAGGGAACACCTCCCAATGGGACTGCCTTGGGTGACTGGCAGGTCGGACTTCCAATGTTAAGTCTCTGCCAGTCACGGTGAAGTCAGAGCAGCCTCACCGACTGCATCTGGCTTCACTTAGGCAGAGAACAGTGGCGGATTTTACCTGGAGGGGCTGCAGACCCAGCACCACCACAGGTTAGCAGTGTAAAGATCTGGTAGTCAGTAACAGTATTGCATTACTATAGGTACCATACCAAGCCTCATCCTAACCTGATATACAGTATGCTGCTAGATGCCAGCTACTGTGATTTACCTTATTTGTGTAGTAAAATACTGCACAGACACAAGCAACTTTTGCCAGAGGTGCGGGATTCTGGAAGAACCAGGATGGTTTTTTTTAAAGCATCATACCTTTATAAGAAATGGTTTTGTAAATAACTGACACTTTAAAAAAAACCATGCCAGATCAGCCGGTATCCTGCGCCTTTGGCAAAGTCGGACCCTTTTACATATGCCCAGGGAACCTAGAAATTTGCAGATCTGCAAGTACTCTCCGGGGATTCCAGGTGCACAGGATTTCCTAATTTTGTATCCTATGGACCGGATTCTAGTTTGTTGGCAGAGAAAATAAAAAAAGCACACAACTGGGCAAAACCAAGTCGCACGGCAGGAGGGGCAGATGTAACATGTGGAGAGAGGTTAGATTTGGGTGGGGTGCGTTCAAACTGAAATTTCAGTGTAAAAATAATGCAGCCAGTATTTTCCCTGCAGAGAAACAAAAGAACTCCCTCAAATGGGGCCTACGCACGAATGTGATTTCAGGGCATTTTCTAAGCGATAGCTATTGCCCGGCGACATAGGCGTGCGCAGGGGGGGTGCCGGGGGTGCACAGGCACCTCCTAATGACAGGACCTTGCTGCACGATTGCAGCAAGGTCCTACATCACAGAATATAATTTTTTTTTCTGGGAGCCGGCTGCCTGTAGGGGGAGCTGAAGTGCGCAGACAGCTCCTCTCAGGCCTTACTGAAACAGTGCTGGACGAGTGGCCGGGTGAGGAGTGAGGAGAGGACTTCCTGGTGTTTGAATGTGCTGCAGGTAAGCTGGAACAGGGGGACTGTATGTTATATGAGGCTATTACTTTGTTTTAGAGGGGAAGGGGGAAGGTATATTGGTCTTTAATAATGCTGGCTGCTTTTTTGTTATGTCATAAAGGTGTGTGTTTATCAGCTTTTGGTATATGTATAATATGTGTGGGGGGGCTCTGTATGTATGTATGTATGTATATGTGTGTATACTATGGGCCTGATTCAGATGCACTCGGTACTGCGTGCACGCAGTACCGATGTTGCGTGTCTGCGCATGCGCAGGCATGTATCTGCGCATGTGCAGGCGCATGGTGCGTTCACCATGGCTGCATGGGGGGGGGGGCGGAGATGGGCGGGGGGCCCCATTACCATATGGGAACGCCCAGTGTTCCATGGGCGTTTCCATGAGAACGCTGTGTGTTCTCATGGTAATGAGGCAGTGACGCGGGTGTGTGGGGCGGGTAGCTGACATCACCGAATGTCAGCTGCCCGCCCAGATCCACGCCAGCGTGTACGCAAATGTAAGTACCTAAAAAGTCACTTATATATGCGTGCATGCTAAACATCATTCGATGGTCGTGACCATCGAATGATGTGGGCGGACACCCGAGCAATGCGAATGGATGTTTATGCAAAACATCCATTCGCTGCTGTGCGTGCTAAGCTGCACTTTGCTGGGGCGTCGGGGGGGCGGGCGTTCGCCGGGCGGGGTTTGATGGACTCGCAAGGCTGTGAATTCGCAGCCTTGCGAATCAACCTGAATAACCCCCTACGTGAGGGGGCGGGCATTTGCCCCTGGGTACTTGGGGTACAAGTGTGATGGGCATTATGTCTAATGGGCATTAGTGTGTTTCATTATATGTAATAATAGGCGATGATGGACACGCCCCTCCAATGGTGCACCCCCTAATAAAACGGGCTGCGCACGCCTATGCCCGGCGATTAATATCCAGCATGCTGGATATTGATCGGTCAGGGCCAGTGTTCAGTGTGCTCATCGGAGAACACTGGCCCTGACAGATCGCTCAGCACACATCGCTGACATATCGCTGTGTGCTGAGCGTTCTGAGCTAACTAACATCGTTTAGAATGCTCAGCAAATCTCCCCGTGTGTAGGCCCATAACTCTCTCTGCACATGTTACATCTGCCCCACCTGCAGTGCAGTATGGTTTTACGCTTCATTTTATGCTTCAAATGCAATAGTGAATTTGCACAGTGGAGGAAGCCATGCTGGGGGCGGTGTTCTTGAGAAATCAATGCAAACCATCACTGGTGGATTGGGAAACGGTATTGCTCTGAATGCTGAGGCAGCTCGCAGGCTGCCTCAGCTGTACGTGGATAAAAGGTCCGCCTTAATGTAGGGATCATCGAGCTTTAGCACAACAGTGAATTACATTCACCATGACATCTGGTTGGCTACAAATTTCCCGTACCCGAGGGAGTGACTTCACTAAGTGAATGGATATTTTATATAGATGTTTGAAGACAAGGTTTAAGTGTTAGAAATAACATTGTTATTTATTCGGACAGCATCTGACCTGTTAGAAAGCACAGAGAAAAATAGTAATAATAATAGTATTGGTGGAATTCAATTCCGGGTGAAGGATGCGGAGTGCCATTGCAGCGGCATTAATACGCCAGCATCAGAGCTGCTTCTCACACCCCATTTTGCCCTTCCAAATGCCCATTACCCTATGGGATAGCAAACACTTATGTGTGTGCCCCCCTGCCATAAGGTGCGATGATGCTGTACTGTTTTGGCCGGGCAAAGGCATTTGCCAGCATTCAACTCCTTGCATTGAATCAGCATATTTAATAATGCCGAAAAGCCGTTTAAGACACCCTGCCACCACAAAAAATAGTAAATAGTCTACATAGTATCCTGGTGAAGAGATAAAAGAGAAGGTGATAACGCACCACCCAATCAACTAATAACTGTCATTTTTCAAACATACTGTAGCTGATTGGCTGGTGCGTTACCACCTTGTACTTTATCTCTTTACCAGGCTTCTTACATCTGCCCCTCAGTTACATAAGTACACAGCTGTATCTTTAGATGCATTAAAGCTAACCACTAATAATTGACTAAAATGCATCACTTCTGATGTACAGTACAGTATGTAACTTTAACCCACTTGCTAAGAACATATGTGAACATGTAATACCACTTATTAGACCCATCAATACGAGACCTCTGCCACGTGAAAGCATACAACCATTTTGTAGAAGATATAACTATGGCATTATCTGCGGCGCTGACTTGCTGGAATTCCAGGGAAGGTGCGGAAAAAGATTTGTGACAAATTGGGCTTGAATGATACAAACCAGGATACGTTGAAATAGCATTTAATGTAAGTGGTATGGGATTGCGTGTCCTGTAGGTTGGGATGCATGTGCCCACTGGCAGCACCGTTGTTATATACACCTCCACATCAGTAAAGAATCTTTTAGGCCGACCATGGTTAGCCCTTAAACTGGGCACTCACTGGACGATATGCCATCTGATCCGGCAGATTGAACCAACATAGCGCTCATGTCGGCACAAATATTGTATAGTGTGTATGCCCACTGTGCAAGCTCCTGGGTTGCTAGAGACAATGGACAATGGATTCGCATATGAGCTCAATGTCTTCTAAATGCGCATGAACATTTCGGGTTGGGATCATTTGATCTACAGCATGATGGTAAACAGTCATTAGGTCGACATGGGAGAAGGTCGACATGGGTCTAGGTCGACATGGTTATAGGTTGAAAGGTCATTAGTTTGACAATGTCTAGGTCGACAGTCAAAAGGTTGACATGGGGGTTTTCACAGTTTTTTTAACCTGAATGTCAACACAGTCGACATGGACACAGTTTAAAATGCACCGCATCGCTCGCTGCGCTTGGCACACTATTTTATTCACCCACCACACCCTAGTGGATGGTAGGGCATAAAATATGTCGGCTCAAAAAACATTGAAAAACCCCATGTCAACCTTTCGACTGTCGACCTAGACACGAACTAATGACCTGTCGAACTAATGACCTGTTGAACTAATGAACTTTCGATCTTTTCCCATGTCGACCATTTCCCATGTCAACCTAGACCCATGTCGACCTAATGGTGTCGAAATGATGACTGTCGACCATCATGCTGTAGACCAAATGATCGCATCCCCACATTTCTGCGAATGGGGTGCACGTCCCCACATTTGTTCGCTGGGTGCACGCCCCCAACATTGCGGCCAGTGGGTGGATGGGGACATGGGGTGGCAGCCCGGGGAACTCGCCCATGGGAACACCCAGAATTTCATGGGCGTTCCCATGAACATGCTGGGTGTTCCCATGGAAATCACCCAGTGACGTCAGTGCCAGGGGCGGGTAGCTGACATCACCAAATGTCAGTTGCCCACTCACTTCCTTCAGAATGCCCTGAGCTCTGAGCAACCTTAGATGTGCGTGTGCGTTCCACATCATTCAATGGTCGGCGAATGATGTGGGTGTTCCCCCGCAGGCTGCGAATGGATGGCTGCCAGGCCACCATCCGCAAGCCTTGCAAATCATGTGCTGCCTATCAAACCTGACAATATTGCAAAGTTCCTGCAGTATGCTAATGAGGGACAGAACATATTCCGTCCATCATTACACTTGCTCCAATTTGTACACAATTTGACGGACATTTGTTCTGATGTCGGAACGCACGCACATAGCACCGGTGTGTACCCAGCTTTATTCCTTCTACATTGTTCCGTATTATAAGGATGATTCATCTTTTATCAAGAGAGTGATTTCCAGGAACATAGCCAAGGCCAGGGCCGGTGGCAGTCAGTGCATCTACACGGATGACAGCGAGATTGGGGCAGGTAGCAGACAATGCCTCTCCACGGAAATAGCCGAGGTCGGGTCAGGTCTCAGACAGTACATCTAAAGTGACGTAGCCAAGCTTGGGACAGGCAGACAGTACATCTCTAGAGATGTAGCCAAGGTCAGGGCAGGCAATGCATCTATAGCAGTGGTCAGGGAACAGGGGTAAATTACCCCAAATGGGGTAAAAATGAAATTCATGGGGGAAATGAATTTAATTCCATTGCATATAGAATACATATATAGATTCTGTATGCATGCCCGGCTGTGTGTGTTACAGTATTGTAGTGTATAAGGACCTCTGCAGTGCGTCAGGCCCTTGTGTATAACACGCTTCCCTGCGTGATGCCCCGGTCCCCTGGTTATAGGCTCCTGTCAAAATATACCCATCTCTAGTCTAGGGGAAAAAATTTGCACAGACTGTCAGTACATCTTGAAACACCGACACTAATAGTTGCCTGGATGTCACATTATCAATGGCTACACCACACACAGCCTGCCAGCCACTGATGATGATGATTACCATGTGTGGCTGTGTGTGGTACAAATTTTGTACCACACACAGCCATACATGGTAATCATCATCATCATCAATGGCTGCCAGGCTGTGTACCATACTAGCAGGATATATCATCAATTTCTGGGGGTAAAGTGTGTTCAAATCAAGGGAGTAATGTTGGCTTATCTAAATATATTTTGGGGTTAAAGGTAAAAAGGTTCCCTGATCCCTATAGGGATGCTACCGAGGTCAGGGCAGGCAGCAGATGTAGGGATGTACCAGACACCAGAGCTGAAGGCAGAGAGTGCATATCCACAGACACAACCAAGGTCGGGGCAGCTGATAGAGATCTCAAGGGACGTAGCAAATCTCTGTATAAATGCTGGGTGTTATTTAATTTTGGCCCTGTCTTTCTCTGAAAGGTTTGTCTTGCCTGACCAAATGCTGCATCCTTCCCCTGGATCTTCAAAAATGTTTTAAGTTCCCTTGTGTCTCACTTTCCAAAATCTAGGACATCTGTGACACGATTTGAAAAAAAAAACCCTCTCTCGCTTTACTTTTTTATACATCCTATAAACCTGTCCCAGCCTCACTGTACGCCAGCAACAAATGCATTTCTTCTCACCTCTCTCTTAGCTGTTTTTTTTCCTGTACTGCCTGCTCTCTGCAAACTGGTGCTTTCTGTTGTGAATCTTCTTCCCCTGTATCTCCATGCTTTCTCCGTAGCTTTCTGTCTCTTAACAATTCCCATGATTTGTCAGAAGAGTAGAATAGGGCTTAGAAAAAGCCAAACTAGCAATATAAGATGATATTGCAGTTTTGAGTTTATGAAAAAAGGGACTCAAGGACTTCAGCAGCTGGATAAGTAGCTGTGTGATGACTCCAGTAAGGCTTATGCCATAAGTGTGTAGGAGAGCTTTGTCCTGTTACTTGTGCCCATATTAAGACATCAACATTTCTATTTTTAAGAAGTAAGACATTTGGGAGGTGGAATTAGGCTTTATATAGTGAGATAATCTTTCAAGTTTAGACAGTGGTTTCCCGTCACAAATATCACAAGCTAATACTAGGCCTCATATGCTCTTTGACAATTTGAGCCCTATTTATCATGAACATTTTATGGCTTTGGCAGCAGGCACCTGTACACGGCAGATGACATGTACCAGGACCAGCGCATGTGCAGTATCAGCCTCGGTGCTGCGCAAGACCCTAGATTCTATGGGATGCAGCCGAAGCAGCCCATAAAGGCATCCATAAAAATGAAACATCTCCCAATGGGACTGTCTTGGTGACTGGCAGGTCGGACTTCCAATAGGAAGTCACTGCCAGTCACAGTGAAGACAGTGCAGTCTGACAATGCACTGTATGAAATAAACCAAATCCTACAAGAGGAGGTAGAGCCCCTAGGCAGTCGGGCCCACTGGGGGTTTCTCCTGTACCCCTGTGGGCCAGTCCAACCCTGGTCCTACAGCAACTCACCTACTTTTCTAGTGAAGTGGGCAGTATGGGAAGTGTGATGACACAATTCTCAGTGAAATGCATCATTCTGAAGCCAGCCCGTGAAGTAAAACTGCAAATTACAGCGTTATGTCATAGGGTTGGGTCCAGGATGACAGTGTTTGAGGTGTCACAGCCTTGACCCTTTCCACCTGGTCTTCCACGGAACTCCGGTGCACATTAAAAAAAGTAGATAAGTATATAGCAAACATCAGATACCTAACATTCTTCAGATGAACAGGACAGCGGCCCCAGTCATTATCATGGAGTAAAACAATAAAAAAGAATAATGTTATAGGCCTGAACATCATTCCGGCTATGCTGCACATACAGTAACAGCATGGTGATTGACATTTACAAGATCTACAGTATAGAATCAAACCAAACACACAATACATGCAGGGGGGGGGGGGGGGGGGGGAACGAGGAATAATCATCACAGCTGGTGCAGAGGTGAAAGGTAATGTTGCCCACAGCAACCAATAGGATTATATTTTGCTGGTTTGTGCAGAATACAAAATGAAAGGTAGCATTTGATTGGCTGGAAGAGGCATCACCACTTTTTACCTTTTCACCTGCTCACATCAATGTCTCCCATGACTAATGGGGTATACTGTATTTAGATCTACTGCTTTCCGTCATTCTACGCTGTACTTACCCCGGAGACTCAGCTGAACCATTCACTACATGATCTGCCCATGCACTTGCACCATTGTACAACCTTAACAAACGCAGCCAGAACGAAAAATAAAAAGTGTTACCAATGAAACAAAACATTGACATGGGACTAGCTGTCTATATACAGTGATATAGGAGGATGATGCAAAATAAACATTCCAAGCAGAGTGCTAGTTGGAAAACATTTTGAGGTAGTTAATTAACTGGATCTGCAAGTGGCAATTATTATGTTTTGCATGATCCTCATATGCTGATGTAAGTGAGATGCAACAGCACACACAAGTACAAAACGTACGCACTCAGATATACCTCCCTCTAGACTAACTCAGATTTCAGATCATATGCAGTTCCTATCTACAGATGGAGTGCCGCTCGCTCTTGCAGGGGATTGCGGAAGATTCGCCAGGCACCATCCCCCGCCAGCCGCCGTGCACGCACGAGATGCGCGCGCGTTGCCTTACAACGGGCCCCCCCGGGTCCCCGCCGCCTCGCCGAGGGTAGCCCCTGGTCCCCACCGCCTTGTTGCCCCCCCCCCCTAACCCTGTCCGTCTCCGCCAATGGGAAACTGAGCCGCGCGTGCGTGTGAGATGGGGCACCTCTCCGCCGGCGATCGCCAGCGGCCAGATTCTGGTGCTGGCGAAGCAATAGTGAGAGGCGCTCCATCTGTACATAAAATACATACATGTAAAGCTCTCAACATGCCATGTTTTCATATATTTTTTAGTTTATTACATTTTTTATAAGACTATTTAATGCTCCTGACATTTTATACAGATGGATCACAGTTTTTGTGGACAGGAAGGAAGAGCGTAGTTTGTGCTAAGCCACTCTCCTCCACCTATAGTATAATTACCAAAGGTTAGTTACATTGCCATGGTTGGATCGGCCCACCGTGACACAGGGGAAATCCCTGGTGCGCTCCAACCAATGTCTTCTAATGTCATGTTCATGTTCCACACACGCACCGATCCCGGCGGTGCGATGCTATGCGATGGGGTGCGCGCTCCCGCGGCACCTCATCGCACAGTACAAAAACTATGTGCTGCACATACTTTTTGTACTAGCTTTTTATCAAATAGCATCGCATGCACATCACATGCACAAGGCATACGATGCGATGCTATGTGTGCTAGTTAAGCACAGAACGCACGCCGGGATCGATGCGTCTGTGGGCACCTTAACATGCATGAGACCTTATTCCGGTCCATTTGCAGCAGGGCTGCATTCACACAGGGACCAATGTTGTTTTACTGCGCATGTGCACCCACTGCAAACAGACTGTTCGTTGGGTGCACGCACCCGGGGCAGTGGGCGTGGGGCAGCGAGTGGATCCATTAGCATATGGGAACTCCCAGCGTTTCATGGGCGCTCCCATGAGAACCAGAAAAATGAGGATGAGTATCCCAGAAAATGAATTGGCGCTCTGTGGTGGAGCTGCCCAGTAAGTGAGGAAATTGGCTGGAAGGTTTGCTAAAAGCAAGTAGATACTAGGTGCTTGTTTTCTATATGTTAATAAAGTTGATAGTAAAAGTAGACAATACAAGGGGTGAGATAAAGATTAAAGTATAATAAATAGAATGAAAATTCAAAAATAAAAATAAGAAAAATTTAAAAATAATAATAAATAGAAGTGCAAAAATGTTTACTACTCTTTTCAGAGATGTTAAGAGGGCATGAGTCCCAATTCAGAGGCTGATTGGCTACCTGAGTTCCGTTGAAGTGTGAACTTCGGGAGGCTGGATGCGGCGGCGTGCTGCCGATCAGCGGCTTCAGCACGTGGCGGGTGGCTTCTGGTGATATCACTCAGTTCTCCGGCTTCTGCCTTGCATTGGCATCGAGCAGGAGCGGGCACCATCCTCATGCTAACGAGGTCAACGGATCAACGGATGTCAGCTGCCCGCCCATTTCCTTCCCAGTGTGCACGCATATGTAAGGTTGCAACATCTTTTGATGTGGAAGGTGCACGCTGTGTAACATCCATTCGCATGCCCTGCGTGCGAATCGCGCTTGCGAATGGGTGGTGGAAGTGTCTTAGTTTTGCGGGCTCGTTCCAAATCATTCGATGGTCGCCGACCATAAAATGATTTGGTACCCGCACCCAAGTACAGACAGCTCAATTCAAAACATCCATTCGCAGCCGTGTGGACGAATTCGGGGAGGCGGTACGGCTGTGCGAGCGGCGTTTAATCCACACGCAGTGTTGCGTCGGATCAGAATAAGGTCCTATATGTGAAAGCACAAAGCAACCAATGTAATAAAAACACTTAGTCGCGGCTTCAAGGAAGTTCCCACAATTAGTATTTAGGAGAATGGAAATGTACCTACTGTACATTAGAGGCCAGCTCACGTCCAGCATCTGCATCTCTCTGGCTATAGGACTCTTAATAAGCTCCTGAATTTAATCTGTCATTACTTTTTCATCATCTGCTGAGCAATCATAATTAGGGAACTGACCTCTATATCCCACTATCAGGTTCCAAAAGGGTTTGTTGCCCTCTAAAATAGTGACTGCACAGATAGGTTACTATATACAGTACAGGGACTGATTCTGCTTAGCGAAGGTCTCCTGCGTGTTCGCATGGGGGACCGGTGGTGAAGCCCTGCACATGCGCATATTCACTTCTGCGCATGTGCAGCGCTTCTGTGCGGGTGCCTTCGGAGACTTGCATAGTCTCCGTGGTACTCGTGCAGGGGGATCATGATGGAGGCGGGCAGGGGGAGTTCTCATGCGCTGGGTGCACCCAAAAAAATGCTGCGGACACCTGCCTGTCGGGGACGTTGGACAGGATGTCAGCTGCCCGCCCAGGTGTCAGCGAACTACCGCTGCTTAGCGAGCCGTTTACCATTTTAAACCACGTGTGGCCACAAATATATTCAAAATCTAGCCACAAAAGCCTAAAAAATATAGCCACAAAAACAAGAATGACACCCACAATGAGCATCAACAGTGCTACAAAAATAACTCAAGACAACTTAAGTGATGCTTTCCAACTAACTGTTCTGCCTAATGCCCGCTATGTAGGCCGTGCAGACCCCCAATCACCCCCACCTATGTCTCCAGCTCTATAACGCTAAGAGAAACAACAATTTATATATCAGTACTCATATATACACTGTACTCCAGGTGAGTGTATATAAGAAAAGAGCAAAGTATAAAAATTTGGACCAACAGTACTATAATGAAAGTCCAAAAAAGAAATATTAGGGGAACGGTCTTTATATTGTGCTGAGGTTGGGAGTCTATTGAGTTTGCAGGTTCGTTCTAAAAGAGAACGGCCCACGTGTAATAGTCTGCGAGCAGCAGGAACTAGAGCGATACCGGCGATATACTGTAGCCGCAGCAATAATTAAAATTGCAAAACTAATTAGGCTATTATATCTTAACTGATATCTCAAATCAACTCTATAGAGCAGTGGTTCTCAAATTCGGTCCTCAGGACCCCACATAGTTCACGTTTTCCAGGTCACCAGACCGACTGACACATTTTAAAAGATCCACACGTGGAGCTAATTATTTCACTTGATTCTGTGAAGACACCAGCAAAACATGCACTGTGTGGGGTCCTGAGGACCGAATTTGAGAACCTGTGCTATAGAGGAATAGATTTGTGGCCACACGTGGTTTAAAATGGTAAACAGCACACAATATACACAATAAAACCTTGTGTTGACCTTTTTTTATGCCAACCATTTCCATGTCCACCTTTGACTGTGTCAACCTTTTCTGTCTGTTGACCATTTCAAGTGTTTACCTTGTACACGCCAAACTATTGACCTCGTCAACCTCTTGCATGTCAACCATATGTTCTATTTATGGTTGACCCAAAATGATCCACACCCTTCAAAGACGTACATCTATAATATCAAGCAATTTTCTACAGCAAGCCAGCTAGTAACTATTTCTACAGTGCTGGTGACAATACCTTTCCGGTGCAGGGGCAGCGTCAACACAGTGTGAATTAGGCACCCGCCTCTCCTGTCTAGTCCTCCTAAACACGGAACAGACAGCACAGTTCTTGTGAAAATGTTTAGATGCTCCCTAAATTCTTCAAGTCGTTCTACTTTAGTCATTCATTATGGAAGCTGTTCACGTGGCTGATGGAGAGGTGTCTATAACTGTGCTCTAAACATTTTGCAATCATTAGAAAAGCCACAATTACAAATCAGTTTGCTTAAACAAGCATAACAATGCAGAGGCATGCCTCCCAACATGACCCATTCCATGAGGGGCAAAAAGCTCTGTTCCGGGACTTCCTTGCCAGTGGCAGAGGTGGAGCTGTAGCACAGACCAAAATTTGGTACTTGTGTATTATAGCGGCGCCCATCGCATCGCATACCAAAAGACATGTGATGGTATGCGATGCGATATCGCGCGATATTGTACAATGTCATACAATTTTAAAATTGTATGACATTGTATATTGCATACAATGCCATACGATGCAATTCGATTAAAATGTTAAATGCACCCCCACGCCACCCCCCCACTATAAACGTGAACCCGAAGCGTGGCGAGCTCAGCGAGCCCGCGAGAGGCGGCGGTACGCGTCCTCCGACCTTTTCATACCCCCACTATCCACGTCGGCGTGGAGTTGAGAATACAAAGTGTGGCGAGCGCAGCGCGCCCCGCGAGGGGACGCGGATACCTGTGAAGCCCGCGAGGGGACACGGATACCTGTAAAGGTATCCGTGTCCCCTCGCTGCGCTCGCCACACTTTCTATTCTCAACTCCACGCTGACGTGGATAGTGGGGGTATGAAAAGGTCGGAGGACGCCTACCGCCGCCCCTCGCGGGCTCGCTGCGCTCGCCACGCTTCCGGTTCACGTTTATAGTGTGTGTGTGGGGGGGGGGGTGGCGTGGGGGTGCATTTAACCTTTAGGGTGCTTATACAATGTTTCATCGCATAGGGGGCAAAAATTGCGTAGCATGCCATCAGGTGCATGGCATGCGATGCGATGTGATAAAAACATCGCGCGATGAACATCGGGGGCGCCGCTATAATACACAAGTACCCAAAATTTAAATAGGGGAGCCCCGCCAACTGCCAGCGAGTCCCAGCCAACGATGTTGGCAGTGTTTGGGGAGGCAGTTAGTGTCTGCAAATGCCACTGGCAAAGAAGTCCATGAAAAGAGCATTTTGTCCCTCCTGAAATTGGTCATGTTGGGGGGCATGTATCCAGAGCCTGCTTCAGACATGGACGGAGGAGTTATCGCTGCTGCTAACATGGAAGCAGCAGCGACAGCTCTAATATGGTAATGCAGCAGGAAGCGTCACCATCGGCCGGCTATGTGATCGATGGGGTATCCCAAGCAGGCTGCTGCAGGTCTTAGTAAGAGGCTAGGGACCCTCCGCCTGCTCCACAACGCTGGCTACATGCCTCCACTTTGAGAATTGGAGGCTGTTGCGTCTCTTCCCAGGTATTGCAGATGTGCAGTGTGGGTCCAGCGCATGCAGAAAATACCCAACATCAGTGCCAACAACTATACGCAATACACCTGTTTGCAGGTAACCCACAGGTAATAGAGCCCATTGAGGTGCACATGTGTCTCTGCATCTGTTTGTAGTTATACAAACACGCCCCCTGGTGGATTACACCAGCAATCACATAAATCTACATGGACACAGTGACATTCCATGCAAGCCCCCGTCAGCATCAGCCCCCATGTTTCATTATTACCATGAAATCTATTAATCAGTGATGCCTTTCTAAAGCCAATCATTGCTACAGGAGGCATCACCAGCCAATCACATTTGAGTAAGATACTAGAATAATGCTAGGCAAGAGGCGACACTAAGACATACCGTACCTCCCAAATGTCCTAATGGTGAATAGTGAAAGAGCTTACATTATGGGAAGGGTTATTTTTGGGGGGACTTGAGAAGGACTTGCTTTGGGGGAGATTTGAGTGGGCCTTATGATGAATCGATCTGAGCAGGGCTTATTTTGCCACTCTTCGGAATGTATCAATGTTTTGAGGTACGGTATACCCCAGGACTACCTTGGATCCTGCACCATGCCCTCCTCCTTTATACCTCCTCTGTCCCAGCTCCTTACTATAATAAACTAGAGAATAAACCTAACCTCCATCCCCGGTGCAGCCACCACCCACATCACATGACCTCCTCTGCACAATGCAGGGAGCTTGGTCAGTGCCTGCAGCATATCTGGTATCAGAGGAGGAAGGACGTGCGGTCTGCGCCACGTGGTCTCTGCCCTTCCTCCAGCAGAGAGTGCTAGCGTCTAGGATCCTGCTTGTGAAATAATTCTGGAATGTACCACTAGTTGCAGCCTTTGGTCCCACTACACTGACACGTGCAAACAGACTTCCTCTAGCATACGGAACAGCCTTACTCCAAAACTGTGGTCTGATCTAGGAATCGCTGTTCTGGCAGTTGGCAGTGACTTCATTTATTAAAATATAAACAAGCCAGATGTTATCATTTTTAAACCAGGGAGGAGTTCCGGTACTGTAACTAGTGGGAGGTCTAGGGGGAGGCGGCTGTTACATTAAGTAACTGAACTGGAGGAAGCGATAACAATGAAACTTGCCATATGGCTTTCTTAAAGGATGGACATTAAGCTGCAGTTGGAGCTCTCTAATGTAGTACACATAGTATATAGGAGGAGTACGTGGTGCTAATGCAGCAAAATCACGCAGGAACATTGGCTGAGCCATCATGTGCCAAACGATGCTAAGTGTATTGATTGAGAGTAATGCTAGGTAGGTTTAAGATAATTGCATTCCTAAGTATGACTAACTGAAAGCGATGGTCCTTTTCTACAGAGGAGAAGAGAGCGTTAATTACAGCCGGCTAAGTCTTCCCAGTAATTACTGTTAAGTCTACTAAGATGGGGGTGGTAGCGGCAATTGGATTGTCTGCTCTTCGCATCCCATCATGTAAAACGCTAGACCCCTCCAGTCCTTTCAGGTATGGCTCTGCTCCTGTGTCTGGTGCCAGCAGCTTACTCTTCCCCGTATGAAGCACAGCGCAAGCACACTGCATAAAGAGAGGGGTTATGAAGAAATTCATAAGACCTCTGAATACACCTGTTGCCAGTTTGTGGTTTTCAGTATGTTTTGTAACTTGCTCATTAGACATAAACTCATGGTTTATATTGTTCTGTTATAATATTAATAATCTCTAGTGTACTTATGGCTCTGAATAACATATACGTCCTTATACAAGTAGCCTCAATGCGCCGTGCAATGTGAGATGCCCGGCGCGCCTGAGCTGCACATGTAACTCCGCTGGCTTATATTTTAACAAAAGTGTGTCTTAGATGCAACGCAATGTGACTACGATGCACAAGATGACTGTGCAGATTAACGTGATATATTGCAATTGTATAGGTACTTGTGTATTATCATGGCGCCCGTCGCGTCGCATACCACTAATTAAGGTATGCGATGGTATGCGATGGACCCGATTTGAGGCTTTTCCCGGGAAGAGTGTACAATTTTAATATCACGTTGCATCGCATGCCATTATAATGGCATGCGATGCGACGCGATTTCAATGTTAAATGCCCACCCAGACCCGATTTTTAATTGTATCCCCACCCTGATAAGTAATGATAATGTTAAATGCCCCCCCCCCCCCCCCATTGTTAACGCCACCCCACTATCAACGCCAACCGGAAGCGTGGTGAGCGCAGCGAGCCCGCGAGGGGCGGCGGTACGCGTTCTCCGACCTTTTCATACCCCCACTATCCACGTCGGCGTGGAGTTGATTTTATATAGTGTGGCGAGCGCAGCGAGCCCCGCGAGGGGACGCGCATTACTTCACAAGTATTACGCGTCCGCTCGCCACGCTTCGGGCTCGGTGGCTCACCACACTATATAAAATCAACTACACACCGACGTGGATAGTGGAGGTATGAAAAGGTCGGAGGACGCGTACCGCCGCCCCTCGCGGGTGTACAATGGAAAATCGCGTCTGGGTGCCTGTACAATTAAAAATCGGTTATATGGCATGGCATGCGATGTGATTTTGTGGTTGTACAATGCCCTGCGATGGAAATCGGGGGGCGCTGTGATAATACACAAGTACCATTGTATATTGTGTGTGACTAAAGGTGGCCATACACTGTTGTGACTTCTCGCAGCAGTGTAGAGCCAGCTGATCCCCCGTTAAGGATTGCAAGCAGGCCTTTCGCATTTGATACCAGCAAATGCAGCTGGGGCTGTCCAATCAGACAGATTCTACATGCAGCACTAGGGGCTTCAATGCACATGGGACCACGTATCGCGGGCAGGTCCAAACTATGGCCCTCCAGCTGTTGTGAAACTACAAGTCCCATCATGCCTTGCCACAGTTTTGCTATTAGGGAATGCTAAAACTATGGCATGCTGGGATGTGTAGTTTCACAACAGCTGGAGGGCCACAGTTTGGACATGCCTGGCATATCGGATCGGATCTAAAACACATGCGATTAGCCTGACTTCAGCCTTTGGAATTGGGTGAAATCGGGCCAAATCAGACAAGTGTATGGCCACCTAATGTCTTTATATAACAGAACAGAACTTGTATGTAGGACTAGCTGCAGCTGCTACATTGGGGGGTATTCAATGCCGTGGGCGAGTGTCGACAGCGAGCAGGGCCTCCTGCTCGCTGTCACCACTCACCCTGTCAGTATTCAACGCACCCCCCTCATACGCCAATTCCCCCTCGCTCCATTTTTGGAGCGAGGGGGAATTGGCGTATGCGGCTCCAGAAGCAGCGAGACTCGCGGCTAAATACAGGGGGTTTTCTGCATTAGCCGTGGGTTTCGCTTTTTGGGGGGAATTCTCGCCGTCCTGTGACAGAGAGGATTTCCCTGGAATGTTGAATAGAGCGAGCGGCCGGCACGGGGGTTAAACAGCGAGGATCGCTGGTTTTCAGCAATCCTCGCTGTTTAACCCCCTCGCCGGCCGCATTAAATACTACCCATTGTATCACTTTGTGTACAGATTGAGAGACTCATTTGCACAGTTCTAAAAGTTTCATATATCACATTATATATCACATTACTCAGCACAGTCTCCTCGTATGTCCCATTTGCATTGCGTTGCGTTGAAGACACTCGCAGAGTCTGACGGACCTGGCAGTGCTGGCAATAATGTACAAGAACACATCTGGGACATCACAAGTGTCATCTGCAATTACTTTCCGGATGTTTAAAGTCATCTTTAAATCAATGTCAGCATTAACAGCTATAGATGGATAATACCTGTACTGATTTTTTAAAACATCACAATCCAATAACTCACTACCTAAAACAAGCAAAAAAGCAAACAAACACTCAGAAGGATCTAGACTACCGTGAGCCTACGTACGTACATATATATCTATCTATAGATATATATATCTATATCTATATATATATATATTATATATATTTTATATATATATATCTTTATATATGTCCTGTGGATTCTTATAGCTCTTGAAATTGAGCTTAAGAAAATGAGGCGGCACTCCAAGGATTTAGGTAAAGTATAAAAAGGTTTTTATATGAACATGGTGATAATATAGGACATCTACAACGACGTTTCAAGGCCCACTGGCCTTTTCATCAGGATGCCGTCCAAAGTGCAATGTGTGCTGTGCAAAAACAAGTAACTGAGCTACAGCTCTCTTACCTGCCTATATGGCTTGTGCGTGTCCGTGCCTGACTGATTCCCCGGCGTCTGACGGAGCCGTGCTTCCGGGTGCATCAGCTACTCCCCCTTCGTGCGGTTGTTGCTTAGCAACCCAGGACGCTACTGGATCCGTTGCGCTTGAGGAAAAAGACAGCGTACGTTAGTGTGTACGTGAAGTGCTAAATCTGACCAACCTGTACTTGGTTGGATGAGTGAAAAAAAAAAACAAATCAACAAGTGAAATAAACTATGTGTTAGCTAAGCCATATGTGTAATAAAATTATTTTTGTGAAAAGAACCACAACTGCTGTTTCTGTCTCAAGCGCAACGGATCCAGTAGCGTCCTGGGTTGCTAAGCAACAACCGCACGAAGGGGGAGTAGCTGATGCACCCGGAAGCACGGCTCCGTCAGACGCCGGGGAATCAGTCAGGCACGGACACGCACAAGCCATATAGGCAGGTAAGAGAGCTGTAGCTCAGTTACTTGTTTTTGCACAGCACACATTGCACTTTGGACGGCATCCTGATGAAAAGGCCAGTGGGCCTTGAAACGTCGTTGTAGATGTCCTATATTATCACCATGTTCATATAAACACCTTTTTATACTTTACCTAAATCCTTGGAGTGCCGCCTCATTTTCTTAAGCTCAAATTCAAGAGCTATAAGAATCCACAGGACGTACCTACAAGCCATTGGGAAGGCACCAAGGTAAATTGACTAATCGTCCGGAGTGCCGAACGCACCAACCTACTATATCTATATATAGATATATAGATATATCTATATATATCTATGTATATATGCAGCCACATATATCAGTGCACACAGCATGGAGGTATTGCTCTATATTCCACACCATGTATACCTCTCACGATCATTGTAAGCACCCTCAGAATAAGTACGGCACATCTTACGGGAACGCAGCATTCGGATAGCATCTTCACAAAAGATAGGGTAAATGGGGTGATCCTTGCTGCCAAGAAACGGGCAGAGACAGTGAACTTGTTATCCATGCAGTTACATCATTTCAATGTCAAATAAATGTCAAACCACTGCAAAAGCAAAACAGAAAACACAAAATCTGGTACAATGTAATGTGGTGTATGGGAACCAACCCCCCCCCCCCCCCCATCGTACTCGTGGGGATCATAATGTGGCATAAAGTGCAGAAGATGCCTGTGCAGAATGGGTTCCATAATCAGATTAAGATATCTAGGTATCATATTGGTTTGGGCCCCCCTTTCAACCGTCTGTTTGGATGACAGTATTTTGGGCTACTGAGCAGCAGCAGCTCCTACCTCCTTGTAAGAGGGGGGCAGCTGCTGTCCATGCTACCTGGAGGAGAGGAGAGCTCTGACCAGCCTTGTCCTGGCACCTGTGCAATGGAACGGGAAGGCTGTGGGATATATGGTGTATGTGCAAAACACCGGCTTCTATGGACTGAATCGGCCGCAGCCAATAGAAGCCAGTTTGGGCTGCTAGAAAGTCAGGGAGTGGTGTCCCACAGGAAGCCAGCTATCTGCTTATTGCAGCTCGGTCTGGCAGTCCAAGAGGGAGTAAGCACTACCCAATGGTACTGGCCGTCCTGCAAGTGACTGTCAGGAGCCACTTCCAATAGGAAGTCACTGCAAGTCAAAGTGTAGACAGTGCTGTCACAGACTACAACTGGATCACTGTGGTGGAGTATTTAACAGAGTACCCATTGGGCCCTCGGTTGCCTAATGGATGATGTGGCTATGCTTAGTCCAGAATTGTCATTTGAAAAATTACAGGGCCCATGAAAAACCCAGTGTTTGGTCCTGTGACATTTCTCATTCTAATATAATTTTACATTTCCACCACTATCCTCGAAATGACTGTCCTACTACAACGGCAATAAGCACTTATATCAAGGATCAGGACTTGAGTGGCCAATCCCAGGAACGGGATTGGCGGGATCCTGGGTTTTGACCCCAAAATTGCAGGATTAGACTGCGAAGGCGCAGTCTAATGCCGGACAGTGTCTGAGCACCCACTCATATACTGCCAGACTCTGGGCAGCATGATGTGGTCAGAGGTCATGATGCGCAGGCCGCACGGCTGCTCAATCCGCCTCCCTTGCTTTCCTGCACACTGCCCGCCCGGCTCCCATCCATACCACCCACCTGGCTCCCGGCCACCCGCACCCGCCTGCCTTCTGGCAGCACCACCCATGTAAATAAATATGCGGAGCAGCAGGGGCATCCATGATTGGCTTCCCTAATCAGCACCTGAACATAGAACTACCAATTAACTTTCAAGTTCCACAAACTGTGGAGAACTGTAAAACAAAGCTTATAGAAGGTACGGGTGAGGTCACATGTATAGAAGGTACGGGTGATGTCACATGTATAGAAGGTACGGGTGATGTCACATGTATAGAAGGTACGGGTGAGGACACATGTCCTGAGAACCGGCATGTGCATGGAAGTATAGCCAAAGAGGACATTGTGTTCTCTACAGAGCTAGGGAGTGATTTCCACCCTTCGGTAGTAGGGGTCTGAGAGGGCTGTGTATTGTACTATACTAAACATGAAACAAAATAATAACTCCTATTGGAGCCAACAACAGAAAGCTACCTGACACACAGCAAGTGCAAAAGGCACCACACTCAGTTTAAGGAGTACAAACCTTGGTTCTCTTAGATGTTGGTCAAAGGACTGAGTGAATCTCGTGCGAGGTAGTGTGAGATAAGGACTGGAGCAGCAGCAGAAAACAAGAACAGTGAGATGGTGAATTGGCCGATACATACCGAAAAACACATTTATTATAAACCCTGCAGGAGCCTGGAGAACAGAGGGGGGAGGTACAATTATACTGCAAAACTAATTTCGTGGTGCTGCATTGGATCATATGAAGAGCTATAGGGACATATAGGCCTGTCATGCAACAGAATACCCATCATTGTCTTGCATGTACAGTATACTGTAGCTATAATTTATTTATAGAATAGTAACCTCACATTTAGGGCTTATCCTCTGCAAAATGTATAGGGCAAGCCTTGCTGGACAGGAGAATAGCTGTCATATGCTGGGCAGGAGAATAGCTGTCATATGCTGGGCAGGAGAATATCCGTCATATGCTGGGCAGGAGAATAGCCGTCATATGCTGGGTAGGAGAACAGCCATCATATGATGCTGGGCAAGAGAATAGCCGTAATATGCTGGGCAGGAGAATAGCCGTCATATGCTGGGCAGGAGAATAGTCATCACGTGCTGGGCAGGAGAATAGTCATCACGTGCTGGGCAGGAGAATAGCTGTCATATGCTGGGCAGGAGAATAGCTGTCATATGCTGGGCAGGAGAATAGCCGTCATATGATGCTGGGCAGGAGAATAGTTGTTATGTGATACTGGGCAGGAGAACAGCTGTCATATGCCGGAGAATAGCCGTCATACGCTGGGCAGGAGAATAGTCTTTATGTGCTGGGCAGAAGAACAGCCGTCATATGCTGGGCAGGAGAATAGCTGTCATATGCTGGGCAGGAGAATAGCCGTCATATGATGCTGGGCAGGAGAACCGCTGTCATATGCTGGGCAGGAGAATAGTCGTTATGTGATACTGGGCAGGAGAACAGCCATCATATGATGCTGGGCAAGAGAAGAGCCGTCACTTGCTGGCCAGGAGAATAGCCAGCATGTGCTGGGCAGGAGAATAGCCGTCATACGTTGGGCAGGAGAATAGCCGTAATATGCTGGGCAGGAGAACAGCTGTCATATGCTGGCCAGGATTATAGCTGTCACTTGCTAAGCAGAAGAATAGCTGTCATATCCTGGGCAGGAGAATAGCCGTCACTTGCTGGGCAGGAGAACAGCCGTCATATGTTGGGCAGGAGAATAGCTGTCATATGCTGGGCAGCAGAAGCTGTCATACCTTGGGTAAGAGAATAGCCGTCATATGCTGGGCAGGTGAATAGTCTTTGTGTGCTGGGCAGGAAAACAGCCATCTTACGCTGGGCAGGAGAAAAAATTTGTCACTTGCTGGGCAGGAGAAGAGCCGTCACTTGCTGGCCAGAAGAACAGCTGTCATATGATGGGCAGGAGAATAGCCGTCACTTGCTGGGCAGGAAAATAGCCGTCATATGCTGGGTAGGAGAATAGCTGTCATATGCTGGGTAGGAGAATAGCCGTAATATACTGGGCAGGAGAACAGCAATCAAATGCTGGGCAGGGTTATAGCTGTCACTTGCTACGCAGGAGAATAGCCGTCACTTGCTAAGCAGGAGAATAGCCGTCACTTGCTGGGCAGGAGAACAGCCGTCACTTGCTGGGCAGGAGAATAGCCGTCACTTGCTGGGCAGAAAAATAGCCGTCATATGCTGGGCAGGAAAATAGCCATCACTTGCTGGGCAGGAAAATAGCCGTCATATGCTGGGTAGGAGAATAGCTGTCATATGCTGGGTAGGAGAATAGCCGTAATATACTGGGCAGGAGAACAGCAATCATATGCTGGGCAGGGTTATAGCTGTCACTTGCTACGCAGGACAATAGCCGTCACTTGCTAAGCAGGAGAATAGCCGTCACTTGCTGGGCAGGAGAACAGCCGTCACTTGCTGGGCAGGAGAATAGCCGTCACTTGCTGGGCAGGAGAATAGCCATCATATGCTGGGCAGGAAAATAGCCGTCACTTACTGGGCAGGAGAATAGCCGTCATTTGCTGGGCAGGAGAATAGCCGTCACTTGCTGGGCAGGAGAGCAGCCGTCATATGCTGGCAAGGAGAATAGCCGTCATTTGCTGGCCAGGAGAATAGCCGTCATACTGAATGCTGGGAAGGCGACTAGCCATCACTTGCTACACAGAAGAATGTAACTTATGTCCTGGGCAGGAAAATAGCCGTTGTGTTGGGTTGGAGAACAGCAGTAATTTGCTGGGTGTAGTTATCGTAGTCATAAGCCTCATTTATAAAAGAAAAAACAGCTGTGGCATAGTGTTAGCATCTGCAGAGGAGTACCAGTTTCAACCAGATGACATAACAGTTGGGCCAAGTAAGGACATACTCTAAGTATTAGGCAGCAGTGTCCTCCTGGTGCTCTTAGTGTTTACTGTCTACAATAATCTTATTCAATCTAGGTCTACTGGTTGATCTTCTGACATAACCTCTGACTTCCCATGCCAGGGTCATAGATAAATGGGAGCTTTGAACACGCACAGGCTGCTGACTCTGAGGACCAATGAGTGCTTGCTCACGCCTAAATGACCACAGAATATTACGAAGAAAAAAAAGAGACTGCATGGTCAATTATCAAGTGTGTGATCTCCAGGCAAAATGGCTGGCAGAAGTTGGCGTTTGTGTGAAACAAGATGGTGAACCAGATAACTAGCCAATCAGATTTAACATTTCACAACTTAATACCTCCAATAAGATCTCATTATTTAGAACTATGATTTTTGTGCCAAGTACTGTACAACCATGGACCGATTTGGCTAGCCATATATGGTCGACAGGTACTAGCAGTCAACAGATAAAAGTTGCTAGTTGTTTATATAGTTGCACTGCCCACTGCCTCTCTATCCGCATAAAGAGGGAGCCTTCTTCAACTAGCCATCTCTGGATAGCCATGGTGAGCCATGGCTCACAAAGGACTATTGTTCTCAGCTGCAATACAATACAGTAGGGGATTAGCATAAGATTAAGTCTGACAGGTCTGGTTCACTTAATCCTATTATAGGGCTAGATGAGGATGGCTTTATCTGTATATCATCCTAAAACCATGGACCGAGAAAGGAAGCCATGCAGAGAGTGTATCCTCTGTCATGGTGCGCGTGCGCAGTCTGGGCGTATGTGCCTTATACTGACAGTCGCAGGGTGCGTCTGCTTTTGGACTAATGGCATAACATATACAGTAGAGGAATGAACAGTGATGTAAAGAAAAGTCTATGGAAGTGTGCCATCCAGTTTTAATATGGGATTTGTACATTTTTTCAAGTAAAAATGCTCCCAAAAATGCCACCGCATCACAACCCTCCAGCCGGCAGTCAAACTGCAATCTCATCCTTTTGAGATGCGACCACAGCTTTGAGCAAGATGGGATGTTTCTCATAGCAACCAATCAGATTCTATTATCTTGTAGAAGGTGCTAAATAAATAAAAAAGTTGAATCTGATTGGTTGCTATGGCAACATCCCATCTTCAGTAGAACTCCTAATAGAGGGAACATGTGAGGAAATCTGTATAGAAGCTCAGCGTGGTCTATCAGGAATAGCCCATGTTACATCACTTTGGTGGCGAGATCCCGGATATACTGGGCTGCCCCAGACACTTGAGCTTATAATGCCGGATACTTCTCAATGACCGGAGCCGGGAGCTGCAGGATAATATCACACTCCAGCACTCGTCTACTGTCACTGCGGAGAACCTGACATTTTGGTGTTATCCCTTCCGAGGATGACACAAGACCCACACCCCCTTGTGACGCCTTTTGGTTACCTATATACAGTGGAGGCAGCCATTGTGTGGGCTGCACTAATGCTCTACATGTGAATGAAGCTCTGCCAATCAATTCACAGTATGAGAGACATCACAGTAGCTAGTACAAAATGGCTGCCTCCTTGTTTGTAGGTAAAGGACAGGATTTATGTTTTGAAGTGACCATTTCAACTGATGACATTATATAACTGTTTGCATGTCACCCTCAGGTCAGATGAGGCTCTAGTACAGATCAGAGCTAGACTTCTAAACAAGACGAGTGTGGAATCCCGGCCAACAGTCGGGATTCTGATGGTCAGTATATCGACATTGGAATCCCGACCACCGGTACTCTGACAGGCGGATGGCTTGTGCAGTGTAAAATAAACAATTGCTACAGTGTGTCCAGACAGGCATTTTAGGTATTGACAAAATAGAGTCATGCTCACCACTTTTTGGACCTGAGCTCAGGTAAATCCCTGAGGGGGGGGGGGGGGGGGGGGGGGTCGAAGTGTAAAGTTTGACAGGATTGGTAAAGCGATTCATATCACTACGGCCTCACTCCCATGCAAGTCATGTCATTGCGCAGGAGGACGTGCGGCCATGAAACGTATCGTGTCAACAAGTCCCTGAGGGAGCTCTGCTCCACCAAGAGCCTGGCATATCTCCCAAACTTTAAGATTCTCCCAAACTTTAAGATTCTCCCAAACTTTAGGGGGAGTAAGCAAGCAAGTGCACCTATCACGTATAAGCTGTGGAGACGGCCATTGTGTATAGTCATAACAAAGCAGCCAGCGGTTCACGAGGAAAGTGTGACTGAGGCTCCTTATAAAAACTCATTTATGCGCTCACTTTTCCATGGTCAATGTACAGACTCCAGTCTTATGAACAATGTCTACAAAGTAATAGCCTCCATTGACTGAAAGCGAAGGCACGCTCTTTGTACTGAAACATACTTTTCTACAGTATACTGATGAACATACGGTCCATGGGGCACTACAATATAGGTAAAAATAAAAAACATCAAGGCATAGGCTGTATCAGATAGGTCAAGCTACTTGCTATCTAGACCTCACTACATTGGCATTTCCCCGTAAAAGGGTTCTGCTATGTTCTTTAGTTACCTTTCTCTCTCAGGGGAGTAGTGGTTATCTACGACACGATGTCTTTCCGTTCTGCCCATGAAATTGTGATGTGTAGGGCCAGATCTTGTCCCACTTGGTCCCTGTTCCATACTCCTACTGGAAGAATGAGAACTTGTTAATTCCAAAACAATGATCTGCATAGCTTTCTCATCCACCACACACACTTTCATATTGTACCTACAACGACTTCATACTGACGTCGTTGCCTGCAGATTGCTCAGGCGGCCATTTTGTGTGCTGCACCAATATGCATGAGGCAGCAGCCTAACAATTCATGAGGGGCTGGTGACATTATTGAGATGCTGGATGCCTCAGGGATGTCACTAGTTTGCAATGAATTGATCGGCTGAATACAGGCTTAAACGATCACAATAACCATCCTCCCAGAGTGCAGGCAAATGAGATTGTACAACAGAACGACACTTATACTCTGCTGCAGTGCCCACGGTCTTTGCTAACCTGCTCCAACTGTCTCCACCAACTTTGTATTCTTTTGCAAGCAGTAGCTCTAATCTATGCTCCGTAGCCTAAGCTTGACCCTCGATCCCCCTGCCTCGTTCGTTATATCCCATCCGGAACTACAAATGCGGAATGTAGCCACACTTACTCGAACATACTCGTGAGGGCAGTGGTGGAACTTGTGGGTGGTTGAGCCCAGGTGCACAAATCTAATTTGAGTCCGCCTCCTCAACCCCAACCCAAGTTCACAATGTGCAACATGACAGTGGGTGACAGGGAGAGGCAGAGGGCGACAGGAAGAGGCAGGGGAAGCAGTGTATTCCTTGGTCCTCAGGGGCATCAGTGCACTGCATCTGCTGTACCAATGGTAGTTCCGCCTCTGCCCGAGGGCGAGTTCAATGAGTCGATCATACAGTGTTAGGTTGGATACACACTATGCCAATCGATGTGCCAAATTATAGATTTGGGAAGCATATACACTTTCCAATCGGCTGCTCGATATGCCTGGGTGGGCACCATCAAATGAGGTCAGTCCCTGCAGCCAGCGTACAGGCAGTTGGTGAGTCATCCATAAACACACAGCAAGATATGTCAGTGAATGACATCGTTCACAGACACAGCGGGAGTACACACCTGCCGTCCCACTACCAATATATCGTACTAGTGTCTAATCAGCCATGGACCTTGGGTCCGAGGTGGGAAATGGTTGCTCAGCTTTGTAAGGTAAGGCTTGGTGGGAAGATATCTTTAGAATGCCAGGAACATACAAGAAAATGTTTGTTGGTAACAAATAATGATGGACAGAGCCATATTAAAAGAGAAGCGAGCCCATGACCAGTCTCTGTCCCATCCCCCTTTTCACTTACTGACACATGTACTAAGTTGGCTTTGGCCCTGGTCAGAAGTCTCTGGCACAGAGCCAATCTGTGGGAGCATGGTCATTATCTATTTTATTTCTGTGGCACCATTGGGCAGGTAAATATTAACTGTGGGTGCAGGGTGTGTGGCGTTGTCCTTCCTGCTGTACCAATGGGTCTGTATACACCACTCACCCTGCACCCATTAGTGACACACGTAAGGTGACGGACAATGAATGATTTTCATCCATGACGTACCTACAGTATGCACAAAAATGTATATAATATAAGAAAGAGGAGCACCATCCAGGTGCACAGTTAGTTTATAATGGCAATGCCGATGGTGAAAGAGCAATATGCTTTATACAGTAGATCTTTTTACGTAGATAGAACCAAACCATCAAAAATTCACATAAATAGGATAATAAATGCAAAAAAAAAAATATTTTTCTGGCTTAAACATCAGGGAATACCTTTGTGGAGGCGGAACACTAGGAGACCAGGATCTCGTCCTTCCTATACTATCTACATTAAGCGATCCTGTCCGGGAACAGTGATTCGATGACATGACTTGCTCTGGAACGGATAACGTTGAACTTTGCATATCGCGACCGTTGTGCCGTAAATCTGTAAGACAATAGAATGGAACGGATGGAAGTTGCAATGAATTTACAGCAAAGTATTTACCTAGTTCTTTGTAATCCTAAAAAAAAACATTGTTATGACCATATCAGATATGAGGCTGAGGCCAGAAACACAATATTTTGGAGTCGGAAAAAAAAAAGAATTTGATCTATTCTATGCGAAAAACGGATGATATTTCTGAGGGTTGGAAATATCTGGCTGGATTGAATAGCCCCCAATATGTTCTAAGGTTTGGTGCTTTATAGAGATTGGGGTTTTACATGTTATATACATTACGGGTATTACAGATGTATCTCAAAACACCATAACGCGCAAGACGCGGGCAGGGCCTGTGCAACTTTGGGTGTCTTATTTTGCTGAAAATGCATTTAGAACGCACAAGGATACTCTGCTGATTGCTCACTTGTATGATTTATGTGACTGAGTCTTTATACAGAGCAGAACAGAATGTGTATTGTGGAAACGCTGCGGCTGCTAATTTGTAGCCCATTGTGTACAGATTCCGAGACTCAGTCGCACCCAGATATACAAGTGTCACTTAACAAATGAATCAGCACAGTCTGTGCATTTGTGCATCCTATTCACACTGCATTGTGACTAAGATGCATTTTCAGTAAGTAATACGCAAATGCATACCTCCCAACTGTCCCACTTATCGCGGGAACGTCACAGGTTTTTTGGGACGGTCCCGCGTCCCTCCAGGGACCGACAGTGTCCCGCAGCGTGGGGGGGCAGTTGGGAGTCCCCCCCTTCACCCATAAATAGACGCTGTGTGCTTGCAGCTGGAGGGGCTGGGAAACTGCTGGGCACGACCCCACAGCAGCGTAAACGGGGCGTGGCCGGGCAGGTAGTATAGGCCACACCCCTTTCCCGTGCACACTGGGAAACAGACGTTGGGAGGTATGCAAATGCCCTGCGTTAGCGGAGTCTCACAGGACTTGGCGTGCCAAGAAGGGCTGTTTGGTGGAACTGATGGAGATGGAGCTCCTGTCATCCTGGCAGCTAGCTCCCGCCAGGTGGCGCGCGTGCACTAGACACTTGCGAGCACCGTGGAGACAGAGCTTCCCCCTGGTCCTCGTTGCCTCCCCCGCCGCCGGTCCCCATTGCCGCCCCGACCCCCCCCCCCTAACCCTGTCCGTCTTCCTGAAGTGGAGACGAGCAGGGACGCACTGTGCCGCCGTCGAAGACAGGGACACGCGTACGCGCGAGGTGCACACGCGTCCCAGTTTAAATGGAGTCCTTCTCTGCCGGCGCTCACCAGAGGGGACGAGAGGGGCTACATCTGTAAAGATGAAGGAGGACACATCTGTATATAGGTGTAAACTTCTTACCTGGCACGACCCCAACTCCATCATCGCAGTCATAATCAGACACCTCACTGTCACTTATTCTTTTGGATCCTGCAAAGAATTGTCAATGAGTTGCAGCTCTTCAAACGTCATTTCCTCTAATAGCAGGGAAACCAAGGATGTTCATAACACACACAGCTCAATGCTAATAACTACAACTGGAGGGTTTACTGGGGAAGGGACAGTCATATATACAGTATATAATATTAGTAGGGTTGCAGTGCACACCTGTTATCAGAGATAAACAAACAAAACCGAAACAAAACTCTGAGCAGAAACACTAATTCAAAGCAAAAGTGTTTTATACAATACTTAATACTTTAATACAGGCATGTCCAAACTGCGGCCCTCCAGCTGTTGTGAAACTACACATCCCAGCATGCCTTGCCATAGCTTTCGCATTCCCTAATAGCAAAACTGTGGCAAGGCATGATGGGACTTGTAGTTTCACAACAGCTGGAGGGCCATAGTTTGGACATGCCTGCTTTAATTTGTGTATGGTACAGACTATTATTTTATTAGAAGTAAGTACTGGTATTAGTATTGAATTTTTTATATTTTTTTAAATGTCAGTAAATGTGTGTCCAACATCGATTAATATCTATTTTAAATCGATAATTATCGACCAAAATCGACTTTTACTAAATAAACCCCAAATACTCAAAAAAGTCAGACAGTAACGCTGAATTTAAAATCATATTCATTAACTTTAGCTCAAACTACTACTTTCTCTGTTTTATCAATTTATAGATTTTATTAAATGTCTTAGAAAAATATAATATAGAAATACATTCAAATATATATATATTAAGTTGTTAAAGTTAAAAGTTCTTTATTCCAATATACAGCATAAGTTGTATTGTGCGTGATGAGTAATCATTAAAACTATTCCTACAATTATTTACCGTTGAGACCTGTTTAATTCACATTGCTTTTTTTTCTATTATGTAATACACTTTTAAAGACTTATATAATTAATTTAAGTAAAAACAAAATCACTGTTAAAGGGCATCTCAATCAGAAAGAAAAGTTGCTTTATATAAAACAGATCTTTGTTACATTCCCAAAAGAATATTTAAGATTATCTAGCTCTGGTCACATCCGATGAGCAGGATATGATCATTGGATCTTACTAGTCTACGGGGGAAATTTACTAAGATGGGATTTCTACTGTATTTCAAGATAGGATGTTGCTATTGGCAACCAATAAGATGCTACCTATTATCTTGTAGGAGGTGCTAAATAAATAAGAAGATTTTGATTGGTTGCCCATAGCGAAATCCCATCTGGGATAAAACTCCCATCTTAGCAAATTTCCCCCGACCTCTACATTCATATAGCATTGCATTTGTAGATTTAGGGGTAATTCAGACAGGTCTGTTTAGTTATAAGTAGGTGTACTTCTTTAGTTTATATATTGTAGTGCAGTGATTGAGTAGGAGACAACTGTGTTATTTTTAGTTCATTTATAATATTTGGAAATGCTTGTCTGAAATATCCCTGTTAAAGGATTCCAAAATGGAAATTTGCAGAGCACAGAAACTTGCAAGCAGCTAACGGACTAGTTTTTTTATGCTTAGAACCCCACTGTGGGCACTGTTGGGCCTTATTAAGGTCTGAAGCCAAGCAAATTGCAGCAACTTGTAGAAATTGCAATGAACGGGGGTTGGTGGCTAAATCAGGGAAAGTAAACGATCATGAGAACTAAACTTTAGGGAGAGCTGAATTATCAGGAAGAGCTAAACGATCAGGTAGTGCTGAACGATTAAGGAAAGCTGAATTATTGTTTACATTTTTTTTATTAAATGTCTTGGAAAAATTTTTATGAGCTCCTAGATTGTGTTTTAGGCCTAAAATACAAAGCAACATTATGATTTTCGTTGTAAATTCAGATAAGATGTGTATCAAGGTTCAAAGCAAGCAAGGATAACTACAGGCAAGTAGGTATTTGAACAATAACAGACATATGGACACGATGTGGTATAGCCTTGCCCCTCGCTGTGATTATACCACGCCGCGCATATGCTAGACATGCATTATGAATCTCTCGCATGCTGGAGTTACCTGAATTATATGAATATGGGCCTTTATCTGGAAAACAAATATCGATATGAACGGATTGCAAGGGGAGAATGTTATGAAATTAAATATGTAGCAGGGAGATTATATTACCAAATATTTACAATCATGTCAAATGTCTTTACAAATCACATTGTTTTTAATGATACCAAAGCATCTATATACATACTGTATAGATGATATTGCTAAAGCGTAAATTAATATTTTGCATACTTTCAGTATAGATCAGTTTAGAACTGAAGCTACAATGTTACATATCCCTGCTGCATACCGTAGCGTTCCTGAAAATGGTAAAATCAAAATAGTTACAACAATGGAAAAAGAACATGTCATATCCATGCAGACCAGGAACCAGGATCTAAGAGGGTTTTGTGCTATGTAGATCGTAAAGAACAATGTACAACATACATACGAGGCCTATGTGACGCCTGTTAGCCAGGCTGCAATGTTTGCAGACGGACAAAACCGGGTGCCGGATGACTGCCCGACAATCGGGATCCCGACAGTCAGTATAACGACATTGGAATCCTGACTGCCGGTGCTCCGACAGGGGGGGGATCCCGACTGACAGGGGATATTCTGCCTTGTGGGGGGTCCACAACCCCCATAGAGGGAGAATAGATCAAACCTGGAGCCGGTCCGACCTCTGACTCGTATGTAATATATTGCATGTGAAAGGAGAGCATACAATATATCGCATGTGATCCTGCCACCTGGGAAGGTCCTGGGAGGCTCAGGAGGGTCGGATGGTCCATATACTGCTGCGACACATCGCAGCAGTGTATTGGCTCCTTTAGCAGCCAAAATTAGCCCTGCACCCTTACCCTTAAATCTAACTCTCTCTGCACATGTTACACCTGCCCCACCTGCAGTGCAGTATATTTTTCTCCATCTGCAAAGATTGCAGCCCTTCTAAAAGGTCTGAACCAGGCTTATAGTTAAAGTGTAGAAAACATGAACAAATCTGTTGCAGGTGGCAGAATCCCCGTCCATATGGCTTCACCTGATGTTTGCATCCAATAACCCTACCAGGACTATGGCTACACCTGTTTGATCCATTAAAGCTCACAGATCAGTACAAGAACACAGCCAGTGATGGGAGCTTAGGAAATGAGAGGTAAAAGAGCAGCGAATGTGGATTATTAGTGGACGTGCTGTCAGTATACCCTGGGCTGGCAATTGTTCTACAGCTTGACGAGTAAAAACAGAACACTTTTTAGAAAACCGTAAGGATATACTGACAGTACTGTTACTATAGGGATCAGGGATCTAGGCTGTTACAGTCAAGCAATGATTGCAGCGTACTGCGGGGGTTATTCAGGTTGGTTTGAAAAGCCCATTTGGTGGGTGATTCGGGTTGGATTGCAAAGCACATTTGGTTTACTAATGGACAAAACCATGTGAACTGCAGGTGAGATAAATGTAACATGTGCAGAGAGTTAGATTTGGGTGAGGTGTGTTCAAACTGAAATCTAAATTGCAGTGTATAAATAAAGCAGTCAGTATTTACCCTGCACATACATAATGAAGCTAATGCAGAGTTTGCTTTTGCTAAAATGTCCAAACTGTGCACATATTGTTGTGTGTAATGCGGTCCAGCAGCACTGAGCTCTGGGATTACATTAAGTGTACATCACACACACTTACAGAAATGCTTTTAACCATTTGTTTTTGTTCATTATTTTTCAGTTTCTATAAAATTTTATAAAAAAAAACCCTCTAACACTGGGCTGGCCAAACCAGTCCTCAAGTTCAACCAACAGATCTACCAACAGTTCACCTAGCTGGTGCACAGGTGTACTGATTACTAACTGTCACATTTCCCAGGTCACCTAGCTGGTGCACAGCTGTAGTCATTACTATCTGTCACATTTTCCAGATCACCTAGCTGGTGCACAGCTGTAGTCATTACTAACTGTCACATTTCCCAGGTCACCTAGCTGGTGCACAGCTGTAGCCATTACTAACTGTCACATTTCCCAGGTCACCTAGCTGCTGCACAGATGTAGTCATTACTAACTGTCACATTTTCAAACACGGTGCATTCAATCCTAACGGACACATTCTACAGATCCACAGGTGGCCTGGAAAACATGAACTGTTGGTAGACTTTGAGGACCATCTGCTCTGAAACATTAGATCGACGCTCATATTGTGTCCAGACATACACACACACACACACACAATCTATATGCTTGGGCAACCCAGAAAGGGTAACGCTATACCAGCTGGTGCAGTTTTCGCTCTGCATTAGCCCCAGTGTATACAGACTTGATGCTAATGATACATGCAAAACAAAAAACTTGTATTTCACAGCATACAATGACAATCAAAGCACTGAGCACATTGATTGTGTGAAAAACAACGTTACAACAATAATGGATCCTAAAGTTACAAAACTGTTGACTGAATTTACGGAAATCGTGCGTGAAAGGTTTAGACCAGCAAAAGCGATTCTAACAGTGATGTCACTAGTGGATCTGGGCCGAACCGAGACCCACAAAGTGATTAAAAAACGGGTGGGGATGAAACCCATTTTCTGCTGGTGCGGGGAAAGGGTCTCCATATGCATTGGGTGTCAGAGGGTATAGGGACATCCCAGCTTTTTATTATGTATTCCGGGTCTGGAGAACGGACGTTAATAGCGTGGACAGACCTGTAACGGATGTTGTGATGTATAAGTGTAAATCTATTTGTACACAATAACCGATGCCAGATGTAGGGAGATATTCGCCATCTCAGCGGCTGTGTAACTGCTGCCACCAACGGCGAGGGGAGTTTACACCCCGCGGCCGGTAATGTACCCAAGCGCTGATTGGTCACAGAAGAACATCAGACTTGGCGGCTAAGAGCATGAACTAATACACAGCGGCTGGGAACGTGAAGGCCTCCCAAAGATCTGGTCTACTGGTAAGAAAACTCCTTCACTTTATTTATTTTAATATGACTTAAAGAATAACCAACATAGATCTACAATATCCCTTGTACATCATTAGTAAATAACTGTCAAACAAATGAAAACTGTTTTTATGTTATAACCTTGTTTGAATACAAAGAAAAGAGAAATATGATGAACTGCATAAAATAATTCCTGAACAAACGACAGAAATGTAATCTTCACCATGGAAATATTTGCATTATAAAAAGCTGAACCATTGTTTATGGTTTTGAATTACAGGGTGTTTAAACACTAATGGGGCCCACACAGGGCAATTTCTAAGAGATCTCTCTAGATCGCATAGAAAATGCCACTATATTGTTCCGTGTGCAGGGGCCGTAGTGATACGCGGCCGCGCTCGTCGCTAACCCCCGGCAATTGGGATCCAGCATGGTGGATAAATCTAGTTGATCACTGGTCAGGGCCAGTGTTCTCACCGGAGAACACTGGCCCTGACAGATCTCTCAGCACACAGCGCCGACACATCGCTTAACAGCGCTGTGTGATCTACATTACTCAGATGGCTCAGCACCATCTCCCAGTGTGTAGGCCCTTTACGATTAAGCAATTATTGCCGATTTGTACAGGCAGTGTACCCTTCCAGCCCTCCCACCTCAGTAACACTTACAGGGAGACAGAGGAGACTGTGGCACTCTGGGCCCTCTGCAGCCCAGCAACACAGCAATCTCCTCTCTCTCCCTGCACAATCTGCTACAGTACCGGGACCGTATCCCCATTTCTTGGTGCCCCTGCTGCTTACAAACCGCTCTCTGCAGCAGATCTCAGTCATTACTGGCTGAAGGTTTCATAGGTACCTTTAATTGTATTTTAATTGTACCTTTAATTGTGTTCCAAGTTTGTGCTTTGACTTTTGACCAGTTATGGCTAACCTTGACACTTCCGCTGTTGTTGAACTACACATTCCAGCATGCCCTGCATCAGTTTTGGCATGGCCAAATAGCAAAACAGTAGCCGGGCATGCTGGGATGTGTAGTTCAACAACAGCTGGAGCGTCAAGGTTAGCCATCACTGCTGTAGACCGTGATGGAAGTGGCTGCATGTAACAGGTGGGATAGAGTTCTTGTTGAATACTCATGCAGGTACAGTATCACACACAGACTGATCGGTAAGAAGGAGGAAAAACCTACTTTGCAATTTTCTGGTTGGGCTCTCTCCGGGCATTTGTCTCCGTTGCATAAATGGAGACGGGTGGGGGAGTGGCAATGAGGACACGTCATGCGTCTGTAGCTTGTACCAATGTGGTTCATCATCTAAAAGTGCAGTTTCTAATTCAATTAGAATCTGTCGGGATTAAACATACACAGTTAATATATAAAGACATTGTACGCTCGGCAGACTGATGGCTGAAGCAATATTCAGTCTAACAACTCGCTGAGGAACGGGGACGCCGCTGAGGCCGGAGACACAGAGTTACTGTGCAGAACTGCTGGCCAGAACCCAGTACATCACTCTGAGAGCTCTGTCAGCGGCACATAAATCCGAGGGGACACAATGAGCCAGAGAAATCAACAGTGTGTAATGCCAGGCAAGGGCCCCAAAGCCTTCCTGCAGCTCTCCCCTGCCTGCCCCTTGCACCAAAGCTGATGCTGCTATATGCGAATATATCAGGTTATTAATATCTTTTATTTAGACGGTACCACAAGGGGTTTGCAGCACCTTACATAAACAGGAACAGCATGAACAACAAGAAAACCAATGACTTACAGTACAGAACATTGCAGAGCATAGACAAGGGTTGGATACAGTACATTGCTGCATCAGGAGTCACAATGACCACATAGCAGAACCCAAAGGATAGGTGCCGCTGTAGAGAGGTGGAGATGGTGGTATCGGTGAGGGAAGGATAATCACATGAGGGCTCTGCTCCCACTGGCTGTGCAGAACTTCACAACATGTAGAAGTCTCAGTAGATGGAGCAGTATAGAATAGTGATGAATACTTGGAGAAACTTTATGGAAGAGGCTCCTCCCCTGAGGAGCTTCCAGTCTCATTGGGAGGGGAAAAGTAGGAGAACAAAGTTCTGGACTAGTCTATATAGCAACATACACCTCTGGAGGGGGGGGGGGGTCTAAGGGGGGTATCCACTCCCAGATGCTATTTCCGCTGGCGGAAATAGCAGCCGTCGCCTATTCAATGCTACATTGAAGGCAGTTTCTGACAAAACAGATCCTAATTTAAAACAAGTCGGATCTGTTTTGTTGGAAAGGCCCCAGAATGTCAAATTCACGGTTGTTTTTTTTACAATCCGCAGCCATTTTTGCCAATTTGAGGACTTTCCGACACATGACAGTTGGTACATTGAATACCGACTGTTGAGTTCCTTTCGGAAGGAAAGCAAAACATCTTGGATTCCTACTGTCGAGAAATTCTGACAGTCGGAATCCAGAATTGAGAGTTGCTAGAGGAGGGTTCTAAAGCTATGGAGCGAGGATGATAACTGGGTATTGGAAAGCAGCGAGTCACAGGTGTGTGCATACGTATCTGTTTGGGGAGTGAGTGAGGTTCGTAGACTGCAGGAATCGGAGGATGACAAATATAGATAGAAATTAACCTGTAATTCTAGGCATTTACTTCCCACTTTAGAGAGGAGTCCAGCTTTTGTGAAAGTGAGGGAGTTGGGGTTAGTATAGATTGTATAAGTTGGAAAAAAGACCAACACAAGGAATAGGTCAACGTGAGTTTTTACTTTTTTGGTGTCAATATTGACACCTAAGCACTTGGACCCTGCTGGCTTTACCACTCCAAAACGGGGGGTCCCTGTGGATGATACAGTATGAAAAATTCCAACATTTAAATGATCACCTATTGACTGGGAACCTAGACATTCATACCTCCCAAATTTCGAAGTCTTGAAAGCGGGGCGTTGTTCCTGCGCGCCGGAGGCGCGCTGAAATTTTCGGGTGCGTGGCCTAATTTAGGGGTGTGGCCTATACTCGCGTCTCTTCCGCGAGGCCACGCCCCCATTTTGCCGCTATGGGGGCATGACCCAGAGGCTCTGTGAGCCTCTAGCCATGCCCCCAGTCCCCTGGCTGCGGGAATAGACGCTGTGCGCATGCGCACAGCGTTTATTCCCCGATGCTTAGCAGCTGACAGGGGGGACTCCCAACAGCCCCCCCACACCGCGGGACACTGCCACCCGCGGGTGGGACATCGGGACAGGCCCTGACAATCGGGACTGTCCCGATAAAATCGGGACTGTTGGGAGGTATGGACATTGACTGCCAGCCATCTGGATACTGCGGGGTAGATGTATGAAGCAGTGATGAGGGATGAGGAAGGAGCCAGAGGAGAAGTGGCCCATGGCAACCAATCAGCACTAAAGTAACATCTATAATTTGCATAATATAAAATTATACACAGCAGCTGATTGGTTGCCATGGTCTCCACTGGCTCACTGCTCCTCCCTTATTACCGCTTCATACATCTACCCCTCAGCGAGTTGGAAATTACAAGACAACCACATACTGCAGAAACACATACAGCGTGGCAGGAAACAGTAGATGGTGGATATGGTTTGTATATGCGATCTACATTGCTCAGATCGCTCAGCAACATCTCCCCGTGTGTAATTAAGCAATTATTGCTGATTTGTACAAGCACTGTGTTACCCTTCCTTTAGGACAATTGTGTTCAGTCATTGGAACTTCTCCCTAGAATGTGAAATCTCACTCAGCATGGCCCAGATATATGCACGTTCTCTATGGCGAAAGCAGCTTGCTAAAACTTGGAAGATGTGGCATCTAATGTATGTGCAATTAGAAATCAGGCCTGGAAAGCACAAAATCAGGCCTGCAAGGTACAGAACCAGGCCCACAGTGCACAGAATCAGGCCCACAGTGCACAGAATCAGGCCCACAGTGCACAGAATCAGGCCCACAGTGCACAGAATCAGGCCCACAAGGTACAGAATCAGGGCACAAGGCACATTACCAGGCCACAAGGCACATTACCAGGCCACAAGACAAATTACCAGGCCACAAGACAAATTACCAGGCCACAAGACACATTACCAGGCCCCAATGCACAGAATAAGGCCATAATGCATAGGATCATCACCATTGCACAGAATCAGGCTACAATGCATAGAATCAGCCTCAAAACGCACAGGATTAGGCTAGAATGCATAGAATCAGAACCACAACACAAAGAATCAGGCACACAATTTATAGAATCAGACCCACACCGCAAATAATTAGGTGCACGAAGCATAGTATCTGACCACAAAGCATAGAATCCGGCCACAACATACGTAGAGAATTAAGCTAAAATACAAAAAAAATCAGAAGCAATGCAAAAAGTCTAGCCATAACGCAAATAATCTGTCCAACAATGCACAGAATCAGGCTCACAATGCACAGAATCAGGCCCACAATGCACAGAATCAGGCCCAAAATGCAGAGAATCAGGCCCACAATGCACAGAATCAGGCCCACAATGCACAGAATCAGGCCCACAATGCACATAATCAGGCCCACAATGCACAGAATCAGGCCCACAATGCACAGAATCAGGCCCACAATGCACAGAATCAGGCCCACAATGCACATAATCAGGCCCACAATGCACAGAATCAGGCCCACAATGCACAGAATCAGGCTCACAATTCATGGAATCAGGCTCACCATGCACAGAATCAGGCTCACCATGCACAGAATCAGGCTCACAATGCACAGAATCAGGCCCACAATGCACAGAATCAGGCCCACAATGCAGAGAATCAGGCTCACCATGCACAGAATCAGGCTCACCATGCACAGAATCAGGCTCACAATGCACAGAATCAGGCCCACAATGCACAGAATCAGGCCCACAATGAACATAATCAGGCCCACAATGCAAATAATCAGGTTCACAATTCATGGAATCAGGCTCAGAACGCAGAGAACGAGGCTCACAATGCATAGACCTTGTAACAGTTAGGGATATAGTTACTAAAGTGTGTGTTCTGAAAGGTGGAGATGCTGCCTATCGCAACCAATGATATCCTTATTTATCTAGCACCTTACAGAAGATAATAGCCAGAATCTCATTGGTTGCAATGAGCAGCATCCCCACACTTTAGTAAATATACCCATTACACTGCAACTTTTTTTTTTTTAAACCCAGCACAGAAAAACAAAGCTGTAACACACGCGCGCGCACACACACACACACACACACACACAAGCTGCTTATTTAGTAAAATAACAGAAATGAAAGTAGAACATATCCATCATACAGTACTCCAACAATTCACAACAAAACACTTCTAAAAGCTTCATAAGTTCACTAAATACCATAAGCGCTTGCAAATAACACAGTGACATTTCCAGCGCTCATTGCGCATTTTCAGTAATGCTAATAACATTGCCATTTACAAGGTTTCTGTGCAGCTTTCTGCTGAAAAGGCTAAGCGCTATATTGGAAAGAGTATTTTTAGCATCTTAAGACATTTGAGCACTCTGCAATTCGCCAACAAGTAAAAATAAGGGAACCTTTAGCACAGATTGCACATTAAGCAGCTTTACTGCATTTCCATAACTGTGGATAATCTCGGCCAGGCAGGCAGCCGTTCCCAGCGCACAGGTGACAACGTGGGAGGAAACACTTATACAGATGCATGCTTATACACCATTGCTGAAGTTGTGCCAATCAGGACCTCTCGGTGCACCAGGTCCTATGCGACTCAGGACAGATTCAGGATTGCTCGTTGCAAACCGAATTCAGGCACAGCCCGATAGTTACGGCTGACGTCACATGACATGAGCGCCCGCCCTGTCTTCGCCGAACAGCAGCGGAAATAAAATTATTGACAGAATCTGATTGGTTGCTACGGGCAACATCAAACTCTTTCATTTTTAGAAGGTTTATTAAATTGACCCCTCAGTCGCACACAAGTATATATCAAATTCATCATCACGGGTCACCTGAATCCTAGTTGTATTCCGTAGCAACTTCTGTGCATTTCAGCATTAAAGGTTCCCCAACACCAGCAGAGTCCGACGGGATCTAGCGTGTTGGGTGGGTTTTTTTTGGCAGGACTGGCCCTACAATGTATGAGAACCAGGGGTGGGGCCGCAGGGCAGTCCAAAATTAAAATTGGGGAGACACAACCAACTGTCAGCTGGCGTTGTTGGTCAGCGTTTGAAATGACAGTTGGTATAACTCCCCTACTTGAATGTTGGATTGTGCTGCAGCCCCGCCTCTGGAGCCGCCACTAATGAGGACACATCTGAATATGCTTTTACGTACTGTATATTGTTGTAGTTGCATCTGCAACTTTATGCTAATACTTTAGAATGTAAGCTCTCACGAGCAGGACCCTCTTCCCTCGTGTGCTTGTCCTTCTTTCACATCTTCAATGTCACCAATCCCTGCAGTTTTCTGCCACATGGATACACATTTCATTGTCGCCTGCTGATCCAGCTTTGGTTATATACCCTGTACTTGTCCTATACGTTCTTCAACTGTAAGTCACTGTTTCATATTTTGCTTATTTATGTTCCCTGTAAATGGGCGCTGCGGATCCCTTGTGGCACCAATAAATGAATAATAATATTATAAGCCTTCCTTTGCTTTACAAGTGTCGATACAATACCACCACCCATAAGACCGACCATTTTGCTGCTTCAGAATAGCCACCTCCCAGTCACCACCCAGAACACCTCCATCTCTTATACCGTGCATCCCAATGGTAACTGCCCCTACACATGTACCGTACAAGGGGCAATCACTCCGCTCTGTAATCATTGGCATTAAGCATCACCTATTCAGGCGCCCTGCATCGTATCTTGGGAATATTTCCAAATACAAATACAGATTTACTGAAAGAGAAACATACTGTAATTCCCGCACGTCTGGTTATTAGTACACAACTATGGTATCTTTGTGTGGCAGCCTCCGGTGAATTTCTGGTCTCCATCGGAGGCTGCCGTTTCCTAGATAGGGAGAAGAGATCGCTCGCTATGATGGAGATATAGGAGGGGTTATTTCTCCAGTTGAAGAACAGGGTATCTGGTTGATAGATCTACGTTGTCTAGATAGACAGTCAATAGGTCATTACCAAAAGGTTGACTGTCTACATAGGCACTGTGGGGTAAATTTACTAAGATGGGAGTTCTATGGAAGATGGGATGTTTCCCATAGCAACCAGATTCTATCTATTATCGTCTTCTTAAAGATTCTAAATAAATAAGAAGTAGAATCTGATTGGTTGGCTCTGGGGAACATCCCATCTTCAAAAGAAAGTCAAATTTAGCGTAGTGGATCTTTAAATCCGGAACCGATCTCTGTTTAGGAACAGGACAGATTCAGAAAGCATTGAGAGATATTGATTAATGTAAATATATGTCTTAAATGACATATACCTTCATATCATATGTATTTAATGACAGGCTTGTACTGAAATAGCAGTTGTTTTACCAGCTCGTCTGCCGATAACATACATAATTTATATAGAATGAACCCATCCCACCCACACAAACATAATATCTCCTTCCCATAGATTATCTGCTGACGCTCTTTCTCTAGACCGCTGGTGGTTTTTAATGCAGCAGTATGCATGGGGGGTTATACGGAAGGAGTGCTCTCTGGTGGAATATAGCAATTACAAACTCAAACTCCAGCAGCCCTTTAATTAACGCTACAAATAGCTATTTCCAAGCATGTTTACTACCAAGGTTGAGCTCGATTTTCTTTGTTAAATGTTCCAGGTGATCTCCTGAAAGACTCATTTACTTTAAGGGTGGTCTGGCTAGGGTTAGAACAGCTTTATTAAGTTGTTCTAATAAATGCGCAGAACAGTCATCGCAGCAACATTGGCTATGAGATACTGCAAATTCTAATTACAGGCGTTCCACATTTAGCTATGTGCGTTCCGTATTTTATATAAATGTGTTTTTCTAGAGCACCCCAGGCTGTTACCCAGCACTCGCACGCTATACCCTGACATAGTACCTCTCCTAAGAATTCACTTTCTTCCTCTCGAACTCTGGCCTGATCCCAAAGTGTAATCTCCAACATTCGTTCTCTAAACTCTCTCCGAGGAACCGGAGAGTAGATGAAGGTCTGGTTCCATTTGGGTTCCAACGTCTTCTTCACCGTCTTTGTTCTTCTTTTGTTCTTATCACTGTAAAGAAATATAAAATTAACGGTCAGATGTGTTTTATGTGCGTATCGTTAACGTTTATCGTGTGTACGCACCTATGGTTTATGTTGTGTATCAGGAGCTAAAAATGCACATTTAGTAACAGATGATTATTTTTATATCTATTGACTTCAGTAACGGTTTGATTTAGCCCTTGAAACACAACATCGATTAAAATTGACCTTTAGAAATAAAAATGGAGCCGTGTACATTGTTAGCGTTGGCTCGCCGTTCGCCAGGACTGGGACGCGCAAGCTTCTCACGCGGGCGCATCCATTGGTGTAAATGGGCCACGCACACGCGCGCCTCATTCACAACGTAACGCACTGAATGGAGCGCACTGAGCCGCACCGACGAGAGTGGATCCATCTGTAAATTGACGTGTACAAGCTGTGTTTAAAAATGACAGAAGCTGACTGGCAAAGTACTATGGGGTAATTCAGACCTGATCCCGTGGCCAAGAATGTGCAGGGCTACCTATCAGGTAGACAATCCCCCCCCCCCCCCCCCCCCCCCGTTACAGTGAAATCTCGCCTTGTGAATTAATGTGCACGCTGTGTGAAGACTTCGTAGCCCAGCGAACATGTTCTAAACCCTTCATTATAAGCTCCCCATTGAACGATTTTACTGGGCACTGGAGGCCCAGATACTTGCTCAGCGGCTGCAATGAAAGCAAGCACATCTGCCCTGTTGCTGAGGTCACTCCCTCCAAAACACTTAGGCACGCCTGGATTTTTCCCTACACTGCCAGCTTTTTTTGGGAGGGCTCCGCCTCCCAATCGGCACACAGAGAAAGCCGCTGGACATGCAGCGGATCCGGCGTCTCTCTCTCTGTGTGGCGCTGAGGTCCAGGAGAGAGAGGGGGGGATCACACGCCACTATTCCCCTCTCCTGCAAGCCGGGAGAGGCAGCGCAACGCATGTGCGTGCCAGGCATGTGCAAGCGCGCGACAAAGGTTGCGCGCGTGCACAAATGCCAGGGCCGATTCGGCAGCCCAGTCCGTCGCTGACTAAATGTATCCTGATGAGGCACTCGGACATGGACAACATAAATTTACTGAGCTGTACAGCACCCAGGCAGCCATTCAAAAGTAGTAGGACTTCATTGCTGGCCGATACGCGTGCGTGCTATCAGGTCTGAATCAGCACCTTTACCTTTCTCCACTTTATCTCCCTCCAAGACTTAGTACAACTGCCCCTAAATTTTGTTATTTGACCATATGACAGCAAAAAAAAAAGGTTTGCAAAAAATATGAATGTCTTTAACGGACATCTCCAGTTACTCTGATTTCAAAGCAGGATCTTATTGGCTATCAACTATCAACAACTGTCATGTGATTTGGGATAGCCAATAAGATCCTGCTTTGAAATCAGAGTAAATCAGAGTAAATCAGAGCCTGCACATCTCTAGTTTCCGTTAGTAAGGGGTCCTGTGTAGATAGGCGATATAAGGCGGTTTGACCTCTACGACTTCTAGGAGTACTATAGTGTTCACAAACCTCCCCCTTCTCCATCTTCTCTACCATGTCTTTATTACACCAAGAGACCTATTCATATCCTACACATTTCATTACAAATATATCGACATTTTATTTATTAGGAGATAGGAATCTTTGCATTCGCAGGGCCTGCCTGAGAATCCTCTAATGAAACAAGTGTAAATTTGTATTGGTTATCTGCAATTAAAAATACCTTAACGACCTTCAATGAGAGATATGAAACTAATTAAAAGTTAGCTGGTATTTCAGAATATCCCTTTCATTAGTCGAATGTTAATGAAATGCGATCTCCAAGCAACAAAACCAATAAACGTAACGTTCTGAGTCGTCCTCAGTGAGTTTACTTATTTATGCAAATCTGCAGCAGCCAATCACACATTTAGGGCTGGCACAAGCCAATCCTGCGTTCTGGGCTGACAGCTGATGTCACAGAGTGGGAGGAGAAAATCGGACGCAGTGTAAAGCAGAGTTGCCTCTGTATCCTGCAGGGCAGAGAGGGAAGCCTCAGATTGTCGAGGGAGCCCTACATAAAAGGGGGTGCTGCCCAGTCAGCCTAACTTGGAATAGGTGGATCAAATCTAAAGTACCTGCAGATTAACTGTTTTGGGTTACAGCACCCTTGCATTTTGTAACTGGTTGGGATGCATCAAGCCTTGGTGAGAAATCACGTAGAGCAGTTGCCCAGAGCAACCAATCATAGACAATGCTAGATAAAGGACAGAATCACTTAATTTGTGCAATCGTTACATAAAAGGGCTTATTTCTCCATATCATGTGAAATCATTATAATAGGTGTTCAATCAGCGAACATTCTAAAATAAAACAATTGTCGACAACTCATCGGTCGCACCAAGTCGTTGTACACACCTGGAGGTGAAACTGATGCACATCTAAAACAATACATTGATTCGGCCGATCACAAGACACACGTTCCACACTACCAATGACGTACCTTCGATCAGGAAGAAAATAAATTTTAACATAAGGATTTCTCGGTCTTCCATCCTCTCTTGATGGCAGGTCCTTCGCTCCTAATATAGTGACAATCAACTGATGTCCAACTTTGTCATACCAGAGTTTTATCTGTAGAGCAGAAGTAACAGATGTTTTGTAAAGTTCCATTGGTGACAGTTACACAATACCGGTCATGTGGCGCAGAAATGACGGTAACGATGATCTGAGCCAGCTACCTAGTGTAGTCTTGGACTTTTCTTATACAATAAAATGAATCCATTGAAAACCACCAATGGCTCCTTAGTAGGATTAAGTTAAAAGCAAAATAGGAACTAATTTAGCATCATGACAGTATGTTTTCATGGGATGTATCTGTGGATTTGGAAGTAAAATAAAGTTACGCCCTATGATTTTATAACAGATTTATAATAGTCTTGGAATGAAAGGCCACGAGATCGGACCACTAGGGGGCAAGTTGCGTTGCCCCTGCTGGGGTCCCCTTGCAGCTGCAACTCGCCCCCTAAGAGGATGGAACCCGATATATTGGGTGGCATTTAAATAGGTTCTTTAATCTTTATTTATTTTGGAGTTTTTGGAAAGTGTTGGAGAATCTGTTTTGGGATCTATAAGTTTAATAAAATCAATATTTATCAAACTATTACTCTCAAGTAGGAAGAACAACCTAGGACATGTACCGTCAAAGTGATTTCGATGTTCCTAAATAACTAGCGCCACGAGCATTCTCTCATACTATATGGGTCATGACAGACAAAATGCATATTTTATATGAAATCAGAAGTCATGACTGCAGAAGATCTGCGTGCGTTCGGATTATATTCAGCTGTGATAGAACACTGATTGTATAGTCACAGGACTGAGCTGGTGTATTTGTACCCAGCAGCCCCTGCCTGGACATCGCTGGCAATTATGTAATGACAGATTACTGAGCTGCACTGATGAGCAGCATTACCAAAGACTGGGCAGAGAAGTGCATGAGATAAACCGGCCCAGGGAGAACAGCACATCTACATTGTCGTGCTCACAATCCCTGTACAGGTGTATGGCTTTCTGGAACATAGTCTGGAACATCGACATTGTCGTGCTCACAGTCCCTGTACAGGTGTACGGCTTTCTGGAACATAGTCTGGAACATCGACATTGTCGTGCTCACAGTCCCTGTACAGGTGTACGGCTTTCTGGAACATAGTCTGGAACACTACATTGTTGTGCTCACAGTCCCTGTACAGGTGTATGGCTTTCTGGAGCATAGTCTGGAACATCTACATTGTTGTGCTCACAGACCCTGTACAGGTGTACGGCTTTCTGGAACATAGTCTGGAACATCTACATTGTCATGCTCACACTCCCTGTACAGGAGTATGGCTTTCTGGAACATAGTCTGGAACACTACATTGTTGTGCTCACAGTCCCTGTACAGGTGTATGGCTTTCTGGAGCATAGTCTGGAACATCTACATTGTTGTGCTCACAGACCCTGTACAGGTGTATGGCTTTCTGGAACATAGTCTGGAACATCTACATTGTCGTGCTCACAGTCCCTGTACAGGTGTACGGCTTTCTGGAACATAGTCTGGAACATCGACATTGTCGTGCTCACAGTCCCTGTACAGGTGTACGGCTTTCTGGAACATAGTCTGGAACATCTACATTGTCGTGCTCACAGACCCTGTACAGGTGTATGGCTTTCTGGAACATAGTCTGAAACATCTACATTGTCGTGCTCACAGACCCTGTACAGGTGTATGGCTTTCTGGAACATAGTCTAGAACATCTACATTGTCGTGCTCACAGACCCTGTACAGGTGTATGGCTTTCTGGAACATAGTCTGGAACATCTACATTGTCGTGCTCACAGTCCCTGTACAGGTGTACGGCTTTCTGGAACATAGTCTGGAACATCTACATTGTTGTGCTCACAGTCCCTGTACAGGTGTATGGCTTTCTGGAACATAGTCTGGAACATCTACATTGTTGTGCTCACAGACCCTGTACAGGTGTATGGCTTTCTGGAACATAGTCTGAAACATCTACATTGTCGTGCTCACAGTCCCTGTACAGGTGTATGGCTTTCTGGAACATAGTCTGGAACATAGACTGGAACATCTACATTGTTGTGCTCACAGACCCTGTACAGGTGTATGGCTTTCTGGAGCATTGTCTGGAACATCTACATTGTTGTGCTCACAGTCCCTGTACAGGTGTACGGCTTTCTAGAACATAGTCTGGAACATCTACATTGTTGTGCTCACAGACCCTGTACAGGTGTATGGCTTTCTGGAGCATAGTCTGGAACATCAACATTGTGGTGCTCACAGACCCTGTGTACAGGTGTATGGCTTTCTGGAGCATAGTCTGGAACATCTACATTGTTGTGCTCACAGACCCTGTACAGGTGTATGGCTTTCTGGAGCATAGTCTGGAACATCAACATTGTGGTGCTCACAGACCCTGTGTACAGGTGTATGGCTTTCTGGAGCATAGTCTGGAACATCTACATTGTTGTGCTCACAGACCCTGTACAGGTGTATGGCTTTCTGGAGCATAGTCTGGAACATCAACATTGTGGTGCTCACAGACCCTGTACAGGTGTATGGCTTTCTGGAGCATAGTCTGGAACATCTACATTGTGGTGCTCACAGACCCTGTACAGGTGTATGGCTTTCTGGAGCATAGTCTGGAACATATACATTGTTGTGCTCACAGACCCTGTACAGGTGTATGGCTTTCTGGAGCATAGTCTGGAACATCAACATTGTGGTGCTCACAGACCCTGTAAAGGTGTACGGCTTTCTGGAACATAGTCTGGAACTCGATAAACTGTTTTGTTTTCACTTGTGTTGTGCGCAGGAAAGTAAAATATGTTGTGAACCTTATATAGCCAGAGGCAGAAAGACAATGGGGGTCATTCTGATTGACTCGCAAATCTGCGAATTTCACAGCTTTGTAAGCCAACTAAACGCCGCCTGCTGGAACGCCCGCCGCTCACTCGCTGACGTTACCTGCAGGCATGTGAATGGATGTATAGCATAAACATCCATCCGCAGACTTGCGTGCAGGGCCGAAATCATTCGATGGTTGCCGAAAAATAATTCAATCGTTAGCGACCATCGAACGATATTTCCTATGTGCGGGCGCATACGAGCAGATGTGTAAGCATACACATCGGCTCACATGGAAGAGCGGGGATTCGGGGGGGGGGGGGGTGCTTTTGGCAGGGTGGCATTTACCTGCTTGCTAGGCTGTGAATATATAAAGTAATGTACAGTGTTAGCGAAAAAATAGATACAAACTTGAGAGGGCTCCGAATGAGACAGAATGTAAACTATTATGTGCAGGTTATTATCGTACATTTATAGCGCCACCTTTTGGCAAATGTATGAAATAAGCATTTTTATTCAACAAATGACTAGCGCATCATTCAAATGATCTAGTTCACATTCTGTCTCATTCAGAGCAGTAGAACGCACTTCAGAGCCCTCTTTTTTCCCGCTGACCCTGTACTTCTGCTTTCAGTATGGAAAGAGCGTGGTACAGACGGAGGTGGCGATTCTATTAAACAGTAAAAGATATAGGGGCCCATCTATCAATGATCGCCTGGGCGGAATATTACCGCCCGGGATCACATGGTAAAATGCAATCCTAATGTATCATCCCCCGCTCACAGGGACAGGGCTCCAAAAGGAGCCCGTCCCTGCGATGCACTCAGCTGGAAGCCAGGGGGCATGATAAATGGGCCCCTACAGGGAGATATCTATTAGGCCCAATAAGGCACTAGTGCTATTTAACAAGGGTGTTGACCCCACAGATGTTGCGCATAAAAGCAGTCCACAAACAGAAAAAGCCAGACTCATCTAGCCCTTTAATTAGACTAAGTGAACCAGAGCTGTTGGACTTAATCCTCTGCTAATCCCCTACTGTATTGTTCTATGTTTTGTATTGCAGCTGAGAACAATAGGCCTTGGTGAGCCATGGCTATCCAGAGAAGGTTAGCTGAAGAAGGCTCCATCTGTAGGTGTTGATGGAGGCTAAAAAAAAGGGATAAGGTCCTTTTGGCATTGTTTCCTTGCATGTATGTTTTTAATATATTCATGCAAATTTAAAAGTTTATACCTGCTGTGAAGGCTTTGGCATGGAGGCAGTGGGTAACAGGGAGGAGGCAGTAAGGGAAAGAGGGTGATGGGGAGGCAGAGGATGGCAGGAAGAGGCAAAGGGGGACTTGGGATAGGCAGTGGGTGGCAGGGAGAGGAAGACAGTGACAGTGGGAAAGATGGTTTCTGGTAGGAAGATGTAGAGGTTGACAAGAGAGAGACAGTGGGTGAAGGGGGATGGTGGAGAGAGGGTTGCAGTAATGGCCGATGCAAGGAGCACCAGACTGGTATTTTGTACATGCAGGGTCTTGCTATCACTATACTTCTACTGTGTCCGTGTGCCGTGATGACTTCCTTATGTTGTTTCTAAGTGTTTCTACCGGTACAGAACACTCTATGGTCATACACAGTACTGAGCGCTTTCGCTAATTACAAGTTAGGAAACAAGAAGAAGGGGAAAAAAATAAGTAAAATAGCCAAATCTCAAGCAGCAATGTGCATTAGTTACTAATTAAAGTTGAAATCTGTACAATTAGATAATAACGAGTGGGAAGATACAAGATATTGTGTTAATTACATTTTGTGGAATCTTCAGATTTTTTTTCAGCATTGGGAGATAATTGAGCACCCGCCTGCGAGAATGGTAATTATGACTGTAGTCGCCTGATCTGTCCAAAAATAAACAGCGCAGAACATTTCGGCCAGAAGGGCAGACTTTAAAGGGATGTTAGTATCTATAGTGTGTGTAGTTTATACTTAAACATGGATTTAAAGAAGACACAGTTATCATGTATATATATATATATATGTATGTAATGCAGGCATTCCCAACCACAGTCCTCAAGGCACACCAACAGTGCAGGTTTTAGTGATACCCAGGCTTCAGCACAGATGGTTTAATCAGAATCCCTCAGAACCTAATTAAGTCACCTGTGCTCAAGCCTGGATATCTACAAAACCTGCACTGTCGGTGTGCCTTGAGGACTGTGGTTGGGAATGCCTGATGTAATGTATATATTTGCATACCCTCCAACATGACCCATTGCATTCGGTACACAATGCTCTCTTCCTGGACTTCCCTGGTAATGTATGATTGTCATCACCTGTGTTGAAACACCCTTCTCGTCCATTTCCTAGCTCCCCACAGGTGCTGGCAATCATACATTGCCAGGGAAGTCCAGGAGCAGAGCATTGTGTACCGAATGCAATGGGTCATGTTGGAGGGTACAGGTATGTATTTGTATACGTAGAATTTGCAGGTTATGCAAAGATTAATCTCATCAAGCAATTTGGCCAATTTTGCAACCAAACTGGCCAGCGGATCTCATCAAACCAATGGTTGGCTGATGAAAACCAGAAAATTCAATTTTCCCATGAATATGAGCTTTGTGCGAGTGATCATTGGATGAACGCACAAACTAGGATATTTATAAGCACTATATGCGAGTTTTCACAGTATTACTGTATGCTTTTCCCTGTGTTTCACTACTTTGAAGATTGTCCCTGCAGATTGCTGTATTCACCAAGCAGTGAGCACAGTGAATTCCAAAAAGAACCTAGAACAATCCCTTAGGAACAAATGCACTTTAGTGGCACGAATATGCAAAGGGCATCTGAGTTGAAGGACTCGCTGTGTCGTTTTACATTTGGGGAAAGGCATTCTAGTGAACTTAATTCTTATTTCCACATACGTCACCGGGTGTGATTCCCTAACCCACCTGTACCACAGATCTGCCCAACCAGATCCACTGACTGGTTGACAACAATAATACCGATCTGCCTGGAAATGAAACAGGTTAGAAATGTCCGAATCCCAGTACTTGAGAATCGAGGAATCAGGATTTAATGTTTAATATTCCTGATTCCATGCACAGAAATGCGCAAATCCTGACCAACGGGGCTGAGTTAGCCTGAATCGGCCATTTTGTTTTCTACCTTGTACAGGTATATACATTTTCAGTGTTTCTTCTGTTTTCTCCACCGTGTGGCACTGCAGAGCACTGTGGCAACTTACAACTTACTACAATACAAGTCACAATATTAATGCTGACTGGTCACCATGATGTGAATTTTTATAGGCTTTTAGGGAGAATCCTCATGTAGTCTAGGGTCTAATAAAAATATAGTTAGAAGGCGAGTGCATGGGTGGTGGGGGAATTAAATACAGATCAGCACCTGTCAAATCCTGCCAATGAACAACGACTGGAATTGAGACACTGCAGAGTCACTCTGATTTAATACAGACATATTATGTTGTTATCATTAAAAAGGAGATTTATAACATTTGCCATACCTTAAAGAGTTAAACGGGGCGACGTATTAAAATAATGAATTTGTTATACACACCATGTATATTTTATAAATAACTTTTTGCTCGTTTCAAAAAAAAAAAAAAAGTTTCTTGCACAAAAAACTCAAATTTACTGTACACGGTTCATGCACACAGTCAGGCGGGTGAGAAAACGGGGTCTGATAAAGGCATGCAGTGCAGATTCTTAGCATTGGACTACACATACTGTAGGGGATATAGCAAAAACGAAAAAGGTTTTCCACAACAAAATGAAATAAGCTTATGAATGTGACAGGGTAAGACACTTTAAAAAAAAAAAAAAAACATCAGAATCGTTCAATAAACATTATACATTTGATCTCAAATATTTCAAAATAAAAGTAAATCTTTGAAAAGAATTGCATTACTTTCATACCTACCATTTTTTCTGCTCAAATATTTGAAATTTCCTGAGTCATAAACCATTACCTATTAGTCAGTTCAGTAGAATGTACACTATACCTTATTGATACTATACAATCTTATTTTAGACCATTGTTAGATATTACGGCTCATGTATCAATGAGTCATTAAAAAAAAACGCTGTGAAAGATAAAACTTGTTGCGTGTGATAAAAGATGCTTAAGCCCATTAGCCGTCTTGTGTTCAGCTGTGCACCGTTGTGAAAGATCAAACTTGTTGCGTGTGATAAATGGCGCTTCAGCCCATCAGCCGTCTTATGTTCAGCGCCTGACATGTGTTTACAAAAAATGACAGTTGGGAGCTGAGTGGCTAGAGCGGCATTGATTATATGCAACAAGTTTTATCATTCACAACTCATTAAGAAATGGGCAGCATTGATTTTCCTTACCCAACCGCCCGCTAGCCACGATACACTCTCTACAGACGGGGTGGCTAAACCTGTCCTCAAGATCTATCAACAGTTTATGTGTTTTGGGCATCCTGTAGATCTATAGTAGGAATGAATGCAGCAGGTTTGAAAATGTGACAGTTAGTAATGACTACAGATGTGCACCAGCTAGGTGACCTGGAAAATGTGACAGTTAGTAATGACTACAGCTGTGCACCAGCTAGGTGACCTTGGAAATGTGATAGTTACAGTAGGATCGACTACAGCTGTGCACCAGCTAGGTGACCTGAGAATGTGACAGTTAGTAATGGCTACAGCTGTGCACCAGCTAGGTGACCTGAGAATGTGCCAGTTAGTAACGACTACAGCTGTGCACCAGCTAGGTTACTTGAGCATGTGACAGTTACTGTAGTAATGACTACAGCTGTCACCAGCTAGGTGACCTGAGAAATGTGACAGTTAGTAATGACTACAGCTGTGCACCAGCTAGGGGACCTGGGAAATGTGACACTTAGTAATGGCTACAGCTGTGCAGCAGCTAGGTGACCTGGGAAATCTGACAGTTAGTAATGACTACAGCTGTGCACCAGCTAGGTGACCTGAGAATGTGACAGTCAGTAATGGCTACAGCTGTGCAGCAGCTAGGTGACCTGGGAAATGTGACAGTAACAACTACAGCTGTGCATCAGCTTGGTGACCTGGGAAATGTGACAGTTAGTAAAAACTACAGCTGTGCACCCGATAGATGACCTGAGAAATGTGACAGTTAGTAATGACTATAGCTGTGCACCAGCTAGGTGACCTGGGAAATGTGACAGTTAGTAATGACTACAGCTCTGCACCAGCTAGGTGACCTGGGAAATGTGACAGTTAGTAATGACTACAGCTGTGCACCAGTTAGGTTAGTGGACCGTTGGTAAATCTCGAGGATCGGTTTGGCCACCCCTACTTAAAGTTGCAATGTACATTATATTCAAAATGTATCGACCGCTTGGCAATAAAATGATGTATATTAGAACAGATCTTGGAAAGGAACAATAGCTTGAAAAGGAAACTTTCTGGCTTGATACATTTGTTGTAACAATATTTGCATTTTACCTCCTGTACTTATAGTATAAAATAATACTGTGATATAGACACACAATAAATCTGTACAAACCACATAACAATGACAATGAGAGAGCATGCAGTGGAATGGGTATAAACTACATAATAACAATATTTTCTAGTGAAGAGAGGCAATCACCTTGTACTTTATACATCTATAATCTACAGTATATAGTGCCAAAATATAGATTTGTTTTGCAATACCATTTTTTTAGATAACTGAATAGAACGTTCCCACCCATTTAAATATAAATATATATATAAATTTCTATCTGTATAAGGTACAAATACATTGCCAATCTTTTACTAAAGGAGCTGGTATATATTGGAAAATGCAATAAGAAGCATGTTGTGATCGTAGGTAGATAATTAAAGCTTTAAAGAGACTGTGGCTAATTGTCGTTAACACACAAAAATAAAATTGGACACAACTGGATTTATGAGCGATGCAAACGGTGTTGACCGTGTGAGACGGGGCATGCAAGACGTGATATTGGAAGGTAATACACATGGTCTATTTACTTGTATTCCTATAGGATTTATATACTGTAGGACGTTTGCTGGGAAGTTACCGCTGGGATCAAACGGTTATGGCCGTACGATATAGTGTGTGTGCGATGAAGACCAATCTCTATCAGCCCGAGAGAGATTGGTCTTCATCGCACACACACTAGATCGTGCCATAACCGTTTGATCCCAGCGGTAACTTCCCAGCAAACTTCCCGGTAAGCAACTTCCCGGTCGTTCGCTGCTTACCGAACGGTGTAACTCAACAAAGCTGTTTGTTGCTGGGGTCTGCACATGTACAAATATGTCCTGGCGCAGACCCCAAAATCGGAACGGGGCGGAATTCGCCCTGGTCCTACTGACCTTGAATTAGGCTCTTAATTAGGTCACGTGCTTAAGTACGGATATCCTTAAGACCCGGGCTGCCAGTATGCCTTGAGGACCGAGATAGGTTACAACAGTCAGGGCCGCCAATAGGGGGTTGCTGTGGGTACAGCTGTCCTGGGTTTTGGCCTCTGGAAGGGCCCGGGCAGCTCATTTTGCCCACCGGAACCCCCTGACTGTGCTCAGTGCGCTGAACAAAGCGGGTCCGCAGCGCAGGCTTATTCAACGCAGGACGCCAGAGGCCAATTAAAATGCTGCACCAATCAGATGGGCTGCCGGTACGTGAGCTCCGATTGGCTCACCAGCTGGTGCTGCATTTTAATTGGCCGCCGGCATCCTGAGTTGAAGAAGCCTCCGGGTTGCAGTTCAGCGGAAGAGGAGATGGGGGAGCAGGTGCCGGGTTACGATAAGTCAAGTGAGGAGGAGGGGGGGGCATCTGGACTGGAAATGAGTCCCGAGCCTCAAAATTCCTGATGGCAGCCCTGTATACAGTTGTCATGGAGCACTGTCCTAAATGACCTCTACAGTGAAGACCGTATAAAGTGTGTAATGTAGAAGAGGCTGTTATATCTTAGATTGAAGTGTTCAGACAATATGGTGTAGCTGGCATTGTAACGAGGAGCTACAAACTAATAATATACTAATGAGCAGGGGTTAAAGTGAGGGGGAACTGAGTTCCACCTCCACCACAGCCCTGAACAATAATTCCAACAGAAAAACCTGTCCCATCAGCTTCTTCTGCTGGCACGGCGAACATAATGTAAAGTTAAGATGAACAACTGTGGAATTATGTGTATAAGGGGAATTACTGTGTGACTTAATATGAATCAAGGGAACTACATGCAGTGTAATGTGTATACGATTGTGCTACCATGTATGGTGGATACATTATTCCTTTATGGGTGGTAGGGCACAATTCCCTAGCACTGTTCTCGGCTCTGCCTAATGGGGGGGGGGTTTCGGTGTTAGGGGAGCGGAGTTCCACCACCTCTCCAGGACCACTTTAAGCCCTGCTAATGAGCACTGTGCAGGGGTAAAACATTATTCGCCAACTACTGGTTGAATATTAAATACTATTTATCATTAGAAGGCACGTCATAATAAAACTCAAAAAGGAGTTTAAGTCAAATGTTGAAGGAACTAGTTAAATGATATGATTATTAATGATATAACCATTGGCTGGGTGGGTGTCCGGGGACCCGAACGAGGGGCGGTTTCCCTAACCCTGGAATAAGTGTTTGGGGAGCCACAGAATACAGGGAGGGTCGTCTCTTTAAAGTTTTCCTATTTGTTGTTATTGCCATGCATTATTTTATGGGGTTGTTCAAGAGTACGCACAGTGCTAGCAACACGCTTCAAAAGAATAGGGGAAAACGAACCAAATGTGCAGTTTTCCTCCAATGCATTTTCCAAACTAAAAAAAAAAAAAAAAAAAATGAACACACAGCTTTAGTTTGTGTCAGGCAGAAGAAGCCTTTACCTGGACCCTAGGAACAAAAGGCGCTGTTCTTCTATTAAGGCTTTGGCTCTGATAAGCAAAATCAAACGAAAAGGAAAAAAAAAAAAAAAGCAATAAAACAAAAACCAAAAAAAGACAACAAGCTGAAATTAAAAAATAATTTAAAATAAAACACAAGTATTGAAATCAACATCAACATAGTACACACCAAAAGCACAAATGTATAGCTTGTTACAAATGTTGGAACATATACAATATATGGTGAAAGGGTATGGATCATTAGGTCACCAAAATGTTGGTCGACAACATAAGGTCGACATGCATTTAGGTCAACATGAGTCTAGGTCGACAGGGTCATTAGGTAGACACTTAAAAGGTCGACATGGGGATTTTAACATTTTTTTTGTCCCAAATGTTGACACAGTGGACATGGACACTGAAACGTAGAACCGCGCACCCTCACATGGCTGGCTGCGTTCACCATGCTTTGGGCACAATGCCTCGCTGCGCTTGGCACACTATTTTATTCTCCCACCACGCCCTAGTGGATGGTAGGGCATGAAATACCGCCTGTCGGCACATCGGCTCAAATAAATTGTGAAAAACCACATGTTGACCTTTTGACTGACGACTTAACCCATGTCGAACCTAATGACCCTGTCGCCTAAATGACTGTTGACCAACATGCTGGTGATCTAATGACCGTATCCCATGGTGAAAGCACAATAAATATCAAGTGCTATAACTAGTACATACTGCACTAGTGATCACCTGTCACAGTATCAGTACTATGCACTACCGGTTATACTATTACACCCTAATTATCACCTGATATCACTACATACTGCACTAGTGATCACCTGTCACAGTATCAGTACTATTAATTATCACCTGATATCACTAAATACTGCACTAGTGATCACCTGTCACAGTATCAGTACTATGCACTACCGGTTATACTATTACACCCTAATTATCACCTGATATCACTACATACTGCACTAGTGATAACCTGTCACAGTATCAGTACTATGCACTACCGGTTATACAATTACACCCTAATTATCACCTGATATCACTAAATACTGCACTAGTGATCACCTGTCACAGTATCAGTACTATGCACTACCGGTTATACTATTACACCCTAATTATCACCTGATATCACTACATACTGCACTAGTGATCACCTGTCACAGTATCAGTACTATGCACTACCGGTTATACTATTACACCCTAATTATCACCTGATATCACTACATACTGCACTAGTGATCACCTGTCACAGTATCAGTACTAAGCACTACCGGTTATACTATTACACCCTAATTATCACCTGATATCACTACATACTGCACTAGTGATCACCTGTCACAGTATCAGTACTATGCACTACCAGTTATACTATTACACCCTAATAATCACCTGATATCACTACATACTGCACTAGTGATCACCTGTCACAGTATCAGTACTATGCACTACCAGTTATACTATTACACCCTAATTATCACCTGATATCACTACATACTGCACTAGTGATCACCTGTCACAGTATCAGTACTATGCACTACCGGTTATACTATTACACCCTAATTATCACCTGATATCACTACATACTGCACTAGTGATCACCTGTCACAGTATCAGTACTATGCACTACCAGTTATACTATTACACCCTAATAATCACCTGATATCACTACATACTGCACTAGTGATCACCTGTCACAGTATCAGTACTATGCACTACCGGTTATACTATTACACCCTAATTATCACCTGATATCACTACATACTGCACTAGTGATCACCTGTCACAGTATCAGTACTATGCACTACCGGTTATACTATTACACCCTAATAATCACCTGATATCACTACATACTGCACTAGTGATTACCTGTCACAGTATCAGTACTATGCACTACCGGTTATACTATTACACCCTAATTATCACCTGATATCACTACATACTGCACTAGTGATCACCTGTCACAGTATCAGTACTATGCACTACCAGTTATACTATTACACCCTAATAATCACCTGATATCACTACATACTGCACTAGTGATCACCTGTCACAGTATCAGTACTATGCACTACCGGTTATACTATTACACCCTAATTATCACCTGATATCACTACATACTGCACTAGTGATCACCTGTCACAGTATCAGTACTATGCACTACCGGTTATACTATTACACCCTAATTATCACCTGATATCACTACATACTGCACTAGTGATCACCTGTCACAGTATCAGTACTATGCACTACCGGTTATACTATTACACCCTAATTATCACCTGATATCACTACATACTGCACTAGTGATGACCTGTCACAGTATCAGTACTATGCACTACCGGTTATACTATTACACCCTAATTATCACCTGATATCACTACATACTGCACTAGTGATCACCTGTCACAGTATCAGTACTATGCACTACCGGTTATACTATTACACCCTAATTATCACCACATACTGCACTAGTGATAACCTGTCACAGTATCAGTACTATGCACTACCGGTTATACTATTACACCCTAATTATCACCTGATATCACTACATACTGCACTAGTGATCACCTGTCACAGTATCAGTACTATGCACTACCGGTTATACTATTACACCCTAATTATCACCTGATATCACTACATACTGCACTAGTGATCACCTGTCACAGTATCAGTACTATGCACTACCGGTTATACTAATACACCCTAATTATCACCTGATATCACTACATACTGCACTAGTGATCACCTGTCACAGTATCAGTACTATGCACTACCGGTTATACTATTACACCCTAATTATCACCTGATATCACTACATACTGCACTAGTGATCACCTGTCACAGTATCAGTACTATGCACTACCGGTTATACTATTACACCCTAATTATCACCTGATATCACTACATACTGCACTGGTGATAACTTGTCACAGTATCAGTACTATGCACTACTGGTTATACTATTACACCCTAATTATCACCTGATATCACTACATACTGCACTGGTGATCACCTGTCACAGTATCAGTACTATGCACTACCGGTTATACTATTACACCCTAATTTTCACCTGATATCACTACATACTGCACTAGTGATCACCTGTCACAGTATCAGTACTATGCAATACCGGTTATACTATTACACCCTAATTATAACCTGATATCACTACATACTGCACTAGTGATCACCTGTCACAGTATCAGTACTATGCACTACCGGTTATACTATTACACCCTAATTATCACCTGATATCACTACATACTGCACTAGTGATCACCTGTCACAGTATCAGTACTATGCACTACCGGCTATACTATTACACCCTAATTATCACCTGATATCACTACATACTGCACTAGTGATCACCTGTCACAGTATCAGTACTAAGCACTACCGGTTATACTATTACACCCTAATTATCACCTGATATCACTACATACTGCACTAGTGATCACCTGTCACAGTATCAGTACTATGCACTACCAGTTATACTATTACACCCTAATAATCACCTGATATCACTACATACTGCACTAGTGATCACCTGTCACAGTATCAGTACTATGCACTACCAGTTATACTATTACACCCTAATTATCACCTGATATCACTACATACTGCACTAGTGATCACCTGTCACAGTATCAGTACTATGCACTACCGGTTATACTATTACACCCTAATTATCACCTGATATCACTACATACTGCACTAGTGATCACCTGCCACAGTATCAGTACTATGCACTACCAGTTATACTATTACACCCTAATAATCACCTGATATCACTACATACTGCACTAGTGATTACCTGTCACAGTATCAGTACTATGCACTACCAGTTATACTATTACACCCTAATTATCACCTGATATCACTACATACTGCACTAGTGATCACCTGTCACAGTATCAGTACTATGCACTACCGGTTATACTATTACACCCTAATAATCACCTGATATCACTACATACTGCACTAGTGATCACCTGTCACAGTATCAGTACTATGCACTACCGGTTATACTATTACACCCTAATTATCACCTGATATCACTACATACTGCACTAGTGATCACCTGTCACAGTATCAGTACTATGCACTACCGGTTATACTATTACACCCTAATTATCACCTGATATCACTACATACTGCACTAGTGATCACCTGTCACAGTATCAGTACTATGCACTACCGGTTATACTATTACACCCTAATTATCACCTGATATCACTACATACTGCACTAGTGATGACCTGTCACAGTATCAGTACTATGCACTACCGGTTATACTATTACACCCTAATTATCACCTGATATCACTACATACTGCACTAGTGATCACCTGTCACAGTATCAGTACTATGCACTACCGGTTATACTATTACACCCTAATTATCACCACATACTGCACTAGTGATAACCTGTCACAGTATCAGTACTATGCACTACCGGTTATACTATTACACCCTAATTATCACCTGATATCACTACATACTGCACTAGTGATCACCTGTCACAGTATCAGTACTATGCACTACCGGTTATACTATTACACCCTAATTATCACCTGATATCACTACATACTGCACTAGTGATCACCTGTCACAGTATCAGTACTATGCACTACCGGTTATACTAATACACCCTAATTATCACCTGATATCACTACATACTGCACTAGTGATCACCTGTCACAGTATCAGTACTATGCACTACCGGTTATACTATTACACCCTAATTATCACCTGATATCACTACATACTGCACTAGTGATCACCTGTCACAGTATCAGTACTATGCACTACCGGTTATACTATTACACCCTAATTATCACCTGATATCACTACATACTGCACTGGTGATAACTTGTCACAGTATCAGTACTATGCACTACTGGTTATACTATTACACCCTAATTATCACCTGATATCACTACATACTGCACTGGTGATCACCTGTCACAGTATCAGTACTATGCACTACCGGTTATACTATTACACCCTAATTTTCACCTGATATCACTACATACTGCACTAGTGATCACCTGTCACAGTATCAGTACTATGCACTACCGGTTATACTATTACACCCTAATTATCACCTGATATCACTACATACTGCACTAGTGATCACCTGTCACAGTATCAGTACTATGCACTACCGGCTATACTATTACACCCTAATTATCACCTGATATCACTACATACAGTACTGCACTAGTGATAACCTGTCACAGTATCAGTACTATGCACTACCGGTTATACTATTACACCCTAATTATCACCTGATATCACTACATACTGCACTAGTGATCACCTGTCACAGTATCAGTACTATGCACTACCGGTTATACTATTACACCCTAATTATCACCTGATATCACTACATACTGCACTAGTGATCACCTGTTACAGTATCAGTACTATGCACTACCGGTTATACTATTACACCCTAATTATCACCTGATATCACTACATACTGCACTAGTGATAACCTGTCACAGTATCAGTACTATGCACTACCGGTTATACTATTACACCCTAATTATCACCTGATATCACTACATACTGCACTAATGATCACCTGTCACAGTATCAGTACTATGCACTACCGGTTATACTATTACACCCTAATTATCACCTGATATCACTACATACTGCACTAGTGATCACCTGTCACAGTATCAGTACTATGCACTACCGGTTATACTATTACACCCTAATTATCACCTGATATCACTACATACTGCACTAGTGATAACCTGTCACAGTATCAGTACTATGCACTACCGGTTATACTATTACACCCTAATTATCACCCGATATCACTACAAACTGCACTAGTGATAACCTGTCACAGTATCAGTACTATGCACTACCAGTTATACTATTACACCCTAATTATCACCTGATATTACTACATACTGCACTAGTAATCACCTGTTACCGTTACTGCTTACAGTATTACCTGTTATCACTATTACACACTACTTAACACCTGATATCACTACATATTGCACTACTAATCACCTGTTCTCGCTACTACACACTGCTTACAGTATTACCTTTTATCACTATTACACACTACTTATCACCTGTTATCACTATTACACACTACTTATCACCTGATATCACTACATTTTGCGCTACTAATCACCTGTTCTTGCTAATATTCACTACTTACAGTATTACCTGTCATCACAATTACAAAGCACTTATCACCTGATATCACTACAAATCACCTGTTACCACTACTACACATTACTAATCACCTGTTATCACTATTACACACTACTTATCACTTGTTATCACTACTACATACTACAATCACGTTATAACTATGACACACTACTTATCTGCTATCACTACTACATAACATTTGTTATCAATATTACACACTATCTATCAGCTAATACACAGTGACACTACTATATCTATGTACTACATACTGTACTACTTATCCCCTTTATCACTAATACACACTACTTTTGACTATTATATACTACTTATCACGTGCTATCACTACTACAAGCTATTAATCACCTATTATCACTAATACACACTATTAATCACCTGTTATCACTAATACACACTACTTTTCACCTCTTTTCACTATTAGACACTACTTATCATCTGCTATCACTACTACACACTATTAATCATCTATTATCACTAATACACACTATTAATCACCTGGTATCACTAATACACACTATTAATCACCTGTTATCACTAATATACACTATTAATCACCTATTATCACTAATGCACACTACTAATCACCTATTATCACTACTACACACTATTAATCACCTATTAACACTAATACACACTATTAATCACCTATTATCACTGATACACGCTATACATCACCTGTTATCACTACTACACACTATTAATCACCTATAATCACTAATATACACTATTAATCACCTATTATCACTAATACACACTATTAATCACCTATTATCACTAATACACACTATTAATCACCTGGTATCACTAATACACACTATTAATCACGTTATCATTAATACACACTATTTATCACTTATTATCACTAATACACACTACTAATCACCTATTATCACTAATACACACTATTAATCATCTATTATCACTAATACACACTATTAATCACCTGCTATCACTTATACACACTATTAATCACTTATCACTACTACACACTATTAATCACCTGTTATCACTAATACACACTAGTAATCACCTGTTATTGCTATTATACACTACTTTGTTTTCACCTGCTATCGCTACTGTAATTCCCACTACACACTATGCTTCATGATGTCGCTACTACACACTACTCATCAACTGTGCAAACAATTTTTGCCATTTCAGCATTAATCTAAAGATTTTAATTTAAATTTGAATTTGTATTTGTTAGCGGGCTTTTTAATTTTTTTTTAGAAATTAAAAAAAAAAGGAGTAAAGGAAATGAGGACTGATTAAGAAATTCCTCCCCTCCCCTCTGGTAAAATTCTCTTTAACTAGCATTACATTCAGGTGCAAATATGGACAATAGCTCAACAATGATTTATTACACAGTATACCCATAGCAGCTGGCATAAGTCTAACAGTTGGATTTTCCCCAGGATGGCAACAAAATTCATGTGGATCGGTGAGGTTTCCGACCGTCTGAACATTTCCCGACAGTCGGAGATTCAATAGCTTTTGTCGCATTGTGCCAATATTCTCAACTGTTGGAAATATTGGCACGCATTGAATACCCCCTTAGGAAGATGAACAGGAGATTGATTCCTTACAAAGGACTGGCCGAGGCTCCCATATGATCTTGTAACATCCTCTAACTCGCTGTACAATTCATCTGAGGCCTACCGTAATCAGAGTGGTAGGATGGAAGCCTAAATGTTCTGGTTAGATAGTGTAAATGATTAAACTATGTGGCTTGTGTATTACAGAAACAGATCTCTTGGACAGTGTGATAACACGTAAATCTGTAAATGATCAGATTTACAACAGTAGTAAGTAATGTATGTACTAAAGAGTAACTTGCACCCTACAAATTTATTTCAAGAACACAATGGCAGGGTGACGCGTAACAGTCAGTGGGTTCTAGGCTTGGTCTGTACCAGGTTTCTTCATATTAACTTATAATCTTTGCACACAGTGACCATCTCATAATGATTTCACACAAGATACTAGTCATGTGAGTGGTGAGTGTGCACTAACATTCTCATGGACAGCTATACTGTGAGAAGTAGAGTCCGGACTGCGCTAGTGTTTACCGCACGTAGGAGACTGTGATCTTAGCAGGCAAGACGGCAATGCGGAACACAAGAGACTGCAATAAGGAAACTAGAGTTGTACGTACTGAAAGTTGTCCAGACAGAAACTGGGGAACATCACGTAACATTCCAGGACTCATAGGGGATGTAACAGATATGGAGGGGCGATCCATTTTCTGTGATTCAAATGAACTAGAACCTTTTAACGACAAAAAAAAAATGAATACATTTTGAGAGCAGTTAAAAAAATAAACTACAGTTAATGAAACCAGGGGCTACATGTAATAGCTAAGGACAGGCATGTCCAAACTGTGGCCCTCCAGCTGTTATGAAACTACACATCCCAGCATGCCTTGACATAGTTTTAGCATTCCTTAATATGCAAAACTGTGGCAAGGCATGATGGGACTTGTAGTTTCACAACAGCTGGAGGGCCATAGTTTGGACATGCCTGGCTTAGGAGTTTCGGAGATGCAGGACCTTTGGAACTTGAATGCTATACCATAAATCCCCATAAATCATATACTGATATTTTTCAATTCAAAACACTATCACAAATTAACATTATGTGCCAGGGAATTGGGCGGGCAGCCGACATCCGGTTATGTCAGCTGTCCGCCCCCCACAAGTGCGCCACGAATACATTAGCATGCGTACGCCCAGCGTTTTCATGGCAACGCCCATGAAACGCAGGGCGTTCACATATGCTAATGAGCCTGCCCAGCACCCCGCGCCCCTCTCCTTCCTCCAGCTCGAAAGGCAGGGAGCGTGCACTCGGCGAACAAATTGACGTTGAGTTCGCATGTACGCAGCGTATACACATGCGCAGAAATGCTGCTGCGCATAACATCGGTCTGCAAAATTTCCGCAAAAATTGCAAATTCACGCAAGAGCGAGTCAACCAGAATAAGGGCCATAATGCGATGTGCCGTACATCAAGCCCCATATATACGAAATGTCTAATAACCACTTAAATTCAATGTACAATTAAGTTTTTAAGCAATGCTGCAATTCAAGTAGAACATTAGATTTTGTGTTTTAGCAACATAACTTTCATAAGTTACAAACCTCTCCCATGGAAGGCGGCCATTTTGTGGCCTAAACATTCATGTGAATGTAGCCGGCATTCGTCTCATAAATATTGGTTTGGTCCACAAAATGGCTGCTTCCCCCATCGTCGTAGCTGAAATGTGCACTTTAAGACTTAAACAAGCCAACTGTTCACTTATAGCCGAAGATAAACCATAGCGCAACAATAATATACACCATAGGACTTACTGGAATCCTGTGGGGCATGTGTGCTATCAGGTATCCTAGGTATATCTCTGAAATGAGAAGTTACAGACAACACAATTCATATTGTCATGATCAAACATCATCGTACAAGACCTCCCAATAACATAACTGGTAAAAGAAGATCGATTTCAATAGAGAAATAAGATAACGACAAGTTACCACAGAATCGCATACAGTAGAACAGAATCATGTATAGAATTAGTTTTGTCCCCCAGGTTTCCCTCACACACAACAAGACATTCACCGGAGAGGCGTTCATAGAGGAATGGGGATTCCAGGCTGTGGTAATAAATTATCTATTTGACAGCGTTAATAATCACAGTGGGTTTCATGTTTATCTTGCAATTTAACATAACATACCAGAGTTTGTAAAACTGAAAGGCACGCATTATGTTAAGCTATTAATTAAAATTAAAATAACAAATAATACATTACTATATGCATAGACAACAATTAATTTAATACGTGAAACATCTTTAAATATCGGTGAAGGGAATGGCTCGTCCAATCACAAGTCTTATGGAGCCCACACATGGTAAGATGTTTTAAACCATATTTTTAAAATATCTGGGTGGGTTTGATGACGATGCGATGCGGGTGCCTAACTGTTGTTCATCAAGGCTACTGATCCCTTTAGCGGGTGGAAAGATGAATAACCCAGCATGCAGGATCATGGCCACATCGTTCCGTGTGGGGGGAAGATGAACAATGTGGCCATGTCCCGGCACCGGCATCTCCCGTTCCACCCCAGGAGATTCAAATGAATAGGGCATCTGCTGATTGGCTCAGAGAGCTCTCTCAGCCAATCAGCTACTGCCCCTATTCAAATTCAAACCCTATTATCATTTACTCAATTGGTCTGTGTGTGGCCATGATCAGGGGTGTTCTGGATTTCAAGGAAAATTGGATAGATATTGTATTGGATCCGATATCTATCCGTGTGTGGGCACCTTAAAGCTGTCCATAAACCAACAGATTTAATGTCTAATCTGGCATGACCGTTTTTTTGTGTCAGTTTTACAGTATCTCAAAGCAAAAGGTCAACTGTCATTTGCGCCCACAAGTTACCAGATTTTGTTTCAACCAGCCAGATTGGACAATACATCTTAAGGTGTATAGCCGGCTTCAGTACTTTGTAGGTTATGATTGGTCTGAAGTTGAACACACACACACATGCACACTCATATACAAATATAATCAAAAGAGAGTGTGGCAATTCGGTTATTATTGGTGATGGGACACATCACGCATTGTGTTTCCTAATACCCCATTCATACCGCAAATGCCGGGGTCGCACCCAGAATTAGGACACAGGTCCATTCCAGGAGCGGCCCGTCATTTATTGCTGGGTCTTGGCGGAGGGCCGGGGCAGGGCAGAGGGACGTTGCGTCATCGAGGAGCGGGGGTGGAGGCAGCCCTTGTAGATGACACCGCTGCCTGCTCGATACTTCAAACGGGACATGGGTCGCTTACCTGTTCACACCGCACCACACCCTGGGAGCAACCCTGGTAACTACCAGGGTTGAAATTCCAGGGCATTGCTCCTGGGATTTTGGCCCGGGACCCATTCACACCAGCACTGCACCCGTGTCGTTGCTGGGGCCAACCCGGGAAAAAGGCTGTTGAGGATGGGGTATTACGGACACTCTGAGGGCCCGATGTACTAAGCCTTGAACGTGATAAAGTGAATAGTGATACAGGACCATCCAACCAATCAGCTCCTACAGATGCAGCCTTTCTTATTGTTGCTGATGCCCATATCTGGTGCGCATCCACTGCTGGAAACGTGGCGCAGGGTGGCACTTACCACACCAGGAGCCGCTTCGATGGCAGTGGCTTCATCTGTAGCTGTCCTTTTTCAAACACAGCCTGTAACATGGCAGTTAGGAGCTGGCTTTTAAACTTTATCACTCTCTATGTTATCGCTTTTCAAGGGTTAGTACATCTGGCTCTTAGGGAGATCATGTCATTCAGAATTTGTGTATACACAAAGAGACTCGTACCCTATCGGTCTGGAGACCACTAATTCTACTTGTGCCTCTGGTTTGGACTCCAGAATTATATTGTAAACTTCTTCAAATGTGGCGCCTTGCAAAATCCGACCATTCCATTCCAACACTTCATCACCTGCAGGAAAATAAAGTGTTAATATTACTAAAATAAACTGGAAGTGTGTTAGATATTATATTAGGTAAAAGAACCATATCTGGAAAACATGCACTGTTAAAGTTCATTGAGGACTGGAGCTGGGAAAAAACGGTATACATAGGTTCTAGGTCTGACTGGACACAGGGCCTTATCCAAAGTTGCAAACAAAACAAAAACACAAACGGGCAAAACCATGCTGCACTGCTGGTGGGGTGGATGTAACCGTAACATGTGCAGAGAGAGTTAGATTTGTGGGAGGTGTGTTCAAACTGAAATCTAAATTGTAGGGTATAAATATAGTCTTCTAACATTTGTGGGCTACATGCAAAAGCAGCCAGTATTTACCGTGCACAGAAAAATATGGTTTTGTCCAGTTGTGTGCTTTTTTTTTTTGCTTTACTTGAACTCTGAATGCGCCCGCAATACTGTACGTCAGGCATGGCCAAACTGTCCCTCCAGCTGTTGTGAAACTACACATCCCAGCATGCCTTGACATAGTTTTGATTTCCCTATTTGCAAAGGCAAGGCATGATGGGACCTGTAGTTTCACAACAGCTGGAGGGCCATAGATTGGCCAGGCCTGCTGTACGTTGTGAATTATATATCTGAACAATGTTTTACATCTTCGTGCAGCACAGCTGATGTTAAATATTTGTGAAAGGTGTTGTTCACAGAATATTGTGTGTACACACTAGAACAGGGGTGGCCATGCGGCTCTCCCTCTGTTAATGTGCGGCTCCTGCTCTTACTCAGCTGCCACCGTCTGTCCCTGTCCCCCATCCCTCCATTACCCGCTGCTGCGGGACAGGAAGAGGGAGCGCGCTGTCAGATCCACTGCAGCGTCCCTCCTGACCCTGACCCAGGGCCCAGACTGATAGGCGGCGCAGGAGCGCGGGGAGAGGTGACGTGCGGAGAGGTCACGTGTAGCGGCAGAGACAGGACCTCATGCAGGAGAGTGGCGGATCGGGTGCTGAGAGGGAGAGCTGAGGTGCCGCCAACCTCCCCAGTGTGAGCCGTTCCCGGAACCTCAAGTACCCGGCAGTGTAGGGAGCAGCAGGAGCAGCCGGGCGCCTACCTGACCCAGCAGTGCAGGTGCGTGACCCGCAGCAGACACCCGGCACCTGGCCCTGCAGGAGCTGCTGAAAGAAGTGTCCGGCGCCTACCCCCTGCGCTGGGACAGACAGCAGGCAGCAGAGAAGAGGATCCGGCCGCAGCCTTACTACCCGGTGATGATTGACAGCCTGAACCGGCAGACGGGGGAGCAGCACCCAGGACTGGGATTGCAGAGCGTGACTGGTAGGAGCCGGCAACTGACACGGGCTGTAAGGTAGATGCACCCTAGATAACCCGCCTGTCCATCACCCCCTTAACCCACCGATCTTGGCCCCGCACCCACCTAGGCCACACAGGGGCATCAGTAGGCCTTTAAGACCCCCCCTTCAGGGACACAGCCGCAGAACACACTGCACACACCCTGGGACACAGGAGATCAGCAGAACGGGGCCTTGTGTAACGGGCATTACGGCATGCAGAATAATGTTTAACGGGCATTATAAAGTACAAAATTATGTGTAACAGGCATTATGGCATTTTCTATAATGGGCATTACGGTGTGTGGTATAATGTGGCACCGTGGGGGCATACCCGGCACCGTGGGGGCATACCCAGCACCGTGGTGGGAGCAAATGTGTATCTGGCACTATTGGGGGCATATGTATATATGGCACTGCACTATTGGAGGCATATGTGTATCACACCCACCCAAGGGGTCCAAATAGATCATGCCCCTTCTTTTGGCTCACGCGTCTTCGGCGCGTGCATGTTGTTGGCTCTTTAGCTTGACTGCAGATATTTTTCGGCTCTGTACCTCTGACCGGTTGGCCACCCCTGCACTAGAAGATGGCCGCTGTAATAATGATCCATTGGCTGAATGAACAATATATTGAATAGAGTGAACTCAGCACACTAAGAAATACATGGGGGAGAGGTATCAAAACTTCTGTAGAGGCCAGGTGGGGAATTTGCCCTCAACTTCTAGCTATCATTTTATAGAATGTACATGATAAATGATGGGTAAAGTCTTTATATATCTCCCCAATATGTATCATCTGAGTGCAATCTGTCAGCCCTAAAGCTGTGACATTTATGTGTCCCTTACTATAGAGTTAGTACCCCTGCAATCTACAGGATAACATGATATATTGCAAGTATATTGCCGCTTAAATGAGCAGTAAAGCATTGCCAACACAGACCAAGAGGTGGCTTGTGGGAGCCAGCACCAAGCGGGTACATGTTCTAAGAAGATTCTATGTGGTCTGGCTGTCCGCATGGAACCTGCTGAATATATCCCTGCAAAAATGGCCGCAACCTAGGATGAGACAATTGCTAGTGGTCCTACTGGATAGCTTTACTGAAAAAGTGCCTGGAACCCTGGCGCGCCTGCACCAATAATACCCCTGGCAATGAGCGTGAAGTCCCTGGCAATGATCACCAAACCCCTGACAATGAGCATGAAACCCTTGGCAACGAACCCAAACCCCTGACAATGAGCATGAAACCCTTGGCAACGAACACAAACCCCTGACAATGAGCATGAAACCCCTGGCAACGAGCAACGGAAACCCTGGCAATGAGCAAGAAACCTTTGGCAATGATCACAAACCCCTGACCATGAGCATGAAACGGCAACGAGCATGAAACCCCTGGTAACAAGCATGAAACCCTAGTAACAAGCAAGAAACCCCTGGCAATGAGCAAGAAACCCCAGGCAACGAGCAAAAAAACCCTGGCAACGAGCAAAAAAACCATGGTAACAAGCATGAAACCCCGGGTAACAAGCATGAAACCCCGGGTAACAAGCATGAAACCCCGGGTAACAAGCATGAAACCCCTGGTAACAGGCAAGAAATCCCAGGCAACGAGCAAGAAACCCCAGGAAACGAGCAAGAAACCCCAGGCAATGACCAATAAATCGTTTTTGAAGCATTTAAGTGAAAATTTATAATTGGGGGGGGGGGGGGGGGACAGAACTTTTCTTTTGGCAGTTGGGCGCATAATTTCTAGTTATGCCACTGTAACCAACATCCTATTAAGATTCCCATTATGATGCCAACACACACACATTGTCACTCCTGATTAATGCAATAAGTACTGCATTAAAATCCCAGTGGGAACCCCCCCCCCTCCCCCAACGTGATACAATTTTAAAAGCCAGAATTGTTAAGCTGAGCATGAAGGTAAAACCGTGGTACAAACACCTAACACCTGCTGCACTCTGCTGATGTTTACCCCCAATTATCCGAGAGGGCTAATTAAAGGCAGATGAAATATGGAAATATATGGCTATATTTAGACACCTTGCTAAAAATGCTAATTAAATCATTATGGTATCTCTCAAACATACACAGACACAACAAATATTCCTCCGCAGAAAAGGTGAGAAGATTGGTGACTAACACATTACTGTAAGACTGGTAAAGCAAATTAGCGACATTAATCATTTCTACAGACTTAACTCCTCGGTGTTAGAGACTGACATGACTTTAGTAGAGGGCGATAAAGTGATTCATTCGTACTGACATACACACATCTCTAACCCACAGCTCTAAACACCAAGAACCTCCGGAGAGAATAGCAATGAAGTGAGGGGCTCATTGGCGTCCTGATGTCAAACAGAACAGAGCTGTATTATAATTGCTTCCGGAATAGTTGTATGACTTTCCCAGAATGTGATCATGGGGGTAATTCTGGTTCACTTCGTCTGGCAAATTCCTTCTTAGATGGACAAAACCATGTGTACTGCAGGTGGGGTAGATGTAACTTGTGCAGAGAGAGTTAGATTGGGGCGGGGTTTTACTTCAAAGTGAGATCTATATTGCAGTGTAAAAATAAAGCAGCCAGTATTCTCCTTGCACAGAAACAAAAAAACTCACCCAAATCTAACTCTCTCTGCACATGTTATATCAGCCCCACCTGCAGTGCACATGGTTTTGTCCATCTAAAGCCCTGTACACACACATGGATTTGCTTTTGATTCGATGTTAGATTCAATTTTGTATTAGATCTGGCATTAGATCTGTACTTTTGCTTTAGATATCAAATTCGATATCCAATTTGATATACATTCAAGGTATTCGATTGAATAGATCGAATTCGATATTTCCTTGGCTGCACAGTAGATTTTTCTGTTCGATTTTGGGAAAACGGGAGCACGCATCGAATCGAATCGAATGTACAGTATATCGAAAGTGACACAAAAACCATTCGATTTTCTTTAGGATTCGATTTTGCTTCCATAAGCAAAATCGAATTGAAAATCTGGAAAAATCGATGCATGTGTACAGGGCTTTAGAAGGAATTTGCCAGAAGGAGTGAACCAGAATACCCCCCATGTATTATAATGGATACAAGGAACTCTTGTGCTTATGTGGTTTTCCTAAAGTGGCTCCGGTTCCAACCCACAATCCAAAAACATAGTGGTAAGTTAATTGGCTTCTGATAAATAGTGTATAAAATAGGGGGTGGGTATTTTCTAGTGCACAAAACAATGCAGCCAGGAGGGGTACCCAGGAGTGTTTCTCAACGCTCCCAAAAATGTGTATGATATATAAGAAGAGAACCCTTCACCAGCGAACCAAATAATAGTATTTCACTTCTCCCAGGTTCTAGGTTTATGTGGGATATCCAACAGCCCAATTTTTCACATTGGTTCCACCAAAAAATGAGAAAAACATCCCATAGCGTGATACTGTATTTAATACATCATAAACAATAGACATATTTTCTAAACAATATATTCCTCTACAACAAAGTACAAAAAAGGGGTGTGCACAGAACACAGTTCCTCCGGTGCTTGGATTAGACAAAGCTGTAGAGGTGTAATTCCCGGATGCGTTGGAACTGTCTGCAAACAGTTCAAACAGGTTTCGTTTAAATAGCCCGGGCAACCTGCAGCATAGAGTCTTTCCCTGGCAAATGCATGTCCCACAGATGTCACCAGTCCACCAGAGGGTATCCGCCAAAGCGTTGCGACCGGCTTTAGGGTCTTTTTCAAGGCTATTGGCTCGAGCCTGTTTGCAGACAGTTCCATCTGGTAATTCCACCTCTACAGCTTTGTCTAATCCAAGCACCGGAGGAACCGTGTTCTGTGCACACCCCTTTTTTGTACTTTGTTGTAGAGGAATACAGTATATTGTTTAGAAAATGTCACTATTTTTTACGATGTATTACTGTAAATACAGTATCACGCTATGGGATGTTTTTCTCATTTTATGGCGGAACCAATGTGTGAAAAATTGGGATGTTGGATATTCCACATCAATATTACCTACCCCTGTGTGACATCTCTAAGGCCTATTTCACACACTCCGGCTCCTGCCGGGCGGCGAGAACCCGCACGGCCGAAAGCCGTGCCGTGCACAGTAGTTGTTAATGGACACTAATGTGTCCATTCACACGGGACGGCCATGGTTGCAGCCGTATCCCACCACTGGAAGGGACGGCTGCCAGGCTGTGGCCATCCTAAACTGCTGAGTGCTGCACGGCTTCCTGGCCGTGTGGGATTTGGCCCCCCGGCAGGAGCCGGAACATGTGAAATAGCCCTAAGTGAAGTGAAATACTATTATTTGGTTCTCTTCTTATATATTATACTTCTGATAAATAGAACAGACCCGGGTGGGTGTGTGCATTGTGTGTGTGTGCATGCGTGCATATCAGCAAAAGCTTAAAAATAAACAGAAAGATACTCACCCGGTCGTAGGCGTCCGACAGTATCCGCTAAGCTCCCTTTCTTCACTTTGGTGATATACGCGCAGAGGTGACCAGACTCTGACATTTTTCCTCCTACAACCTACAAATATTGGGAAACATAATAATGAATAATAGTGAATAATAGTGAATAACGTGTCTTCGTTCTGGGACAACTGCTCATATAGAACTATAAACAGATGACTTAAATATAAGGCTGATGATGTAAACTCTGCAGTCCTCAGTTTCCATTCGAATATCTCTGTTTTATTACCATGAGCAAAATCTAGAATAACGTAACTGTGCTGAACTCAATAAACTAAATAGACCACATATATATAATATTTTGGGCATAAACAAAAAAGTCAACTGCATGGGTTTTTCCATTTCCCACAGTGTTTTGGAACCAAGAAAGAATTGTCGTTCGTAAAAACAAAACAAAAAACTTCCAAATATAATTGGCAACCCCATTATTAGCATTTGGGGAAGCCTCCACTGGCATGAAAAACCGCAGTGGGCCGCGCTCTGCAACACGCAACATGGTTGGAGAAGACTTGTCGTGGATCTTGTAGAAAGTCTACTCGCAGAAAAATTCCAGTTCTGTGATAATCTTGGGTCATTGCTTGTGGACTGTCCTCATCAAGACACATTCAATTGTGTTTGAATAAGATGCGGACACATCTGTAATAACTTTATTTAAACTTTACTTAAATAAAACAAATAATTATTGAATTTGAAAACAGTACGCATCTACACTGTGTCCTGGTAATGTCAGGGCAGATCATAAAAATCAAATATGTCCCTTTTATATTTTGCCTAAAACACTGGAGACTTTCTAAAGGTAGAGGAATTGTATAGAAGGCCTGTATAGAAGGCCTGGGGAAAAGTCCAGCGTATATTTCTTTGTTATGTACAAACGCAGATATCTATACTGCATTACTGTAAACTAAAGAACTGAAACAAGTCCATTGGGCCTGATTTGGACTTGATCACAGTGTACATTTGTTCCATACTTGCCTACCTGACCCTCTCCTTCAGGGAGAAAATGCTCTGTTCCTGGACTTCCCTGGTAATGTATGATTGCCATCACCTGTGGTGACACCTTTCTTATCAATGACCTAGCTCCCCACAGGTGATGGCAATCATACATTACCAGGGAAGTCCAGGAACAGAGCAATTTCTCCCTGAAGGAGAGGGTCAGGTAGGAAAGTGTTGCTAAATTAGGCCTTCTGTCTTATGATCCAGCTGTGTTGATCAGTACAATAAAGCCTGCTCCATCTGCATATTCATTTAAAAATTAGCATCAATACAATTCGGGCATGATTCTGGTGATCTCTCAAAGCAGCGTTAGTTCGCTGCTACAGTATGCGGGCCTTGTAACGCCACCCGCCGGGCGTGCTATTGCCCGTCCCCCCTGCTACACGTTGAATGTCCCCGCAGAACTGCTCCCTGATCTCAGCCCATCTCTGGTGACTTAGATTAACGGCTACCTGCTCTGAGAACATGGCGGACAGCTGACGCCCGGTGACGTCAGCCGCCCACTCTCAGAAGGCCAGTGTCCGGCCAGTGCTCGGAAAACCCAGCATTTTCCTGGGTATGCCCAGTCCCCCTTCATGCCCTCTTTTGTTAGCGCCTCAGAGACTAGGCAAGTCTCCAAAGGTGCCCGCATAGAAGCCCCTTAAGTGAAAATGCACATAGCTTTACCAACGAGCGAACTTACGGATGAGTTCGCCAATCAGAATCACCCCCTTTGTGTCATCTTTAATTACAGCCCGTGTTCCAAGCTGCTACTCTCAAGGCCCCTCATTGCCATCGCTGCACTGTGTACTTTTGGATCCAACCAGCCGTCTTTATCTCCTCACCTTTTGGAGAATTGCACATTTGGGACAAATATACATCGCTCTCCACAGACATCGTGATTCCTTAAAGCGGAGAAAGTTCCACCTACCCCTCCCAACGGAGATCACAGCTTTTTCAGCAATCCTAAATGGATACAAGACTCCAAGGGGACAATCAGTGGTAAATATGTCTATCTCCAATTACAGTACGTCTTTTGAATCCAGTGGAAAGCCAATTCACCCCCCTCTTAAGAACTGCATTGTTCCAATTGGGACTTTATTAAGGCGGCACAATAGGAGCGGATCCTTACCAATATTATCCACACGGTGGCACATAGAATGGGCCGTATATGAGACTTTTTATATACTATTTTTTACTATTGTTTGTTTATTATGTTCATGTAATTTTTATTGTTATGTATGCACATGAAATGTTTTTTACATTGTAATTCCTCATTGGTAAGCGCTACTTCTTTTCCTTTATTCTTTGGCGGATAAAAGAAGCAGAATTACCGGGGTTGAAGGCAGTACGTTAGGGGCACAGTTGGTATGGGTTTGAATCATATTTAAAGGATTTAATGATTAAGGAAAGAGCATATTTCAGAGGGGAAACCATATTTAGAACAAGAGGTCGCGACCTGTAGCTGCAGTGTTAGAAGCCTCGGGATACTCCAGGATGCTCTACTTTCAGAGCAGGGCTGTTGGATACACGAGGCCCCTTCTCGGCAGACAAGTTGGAAGCGTATACAATGAAATCCTGGGAAGCTATTACGGAACAGAACCAAAGATCAAAAAGCATAAGGTGTGTGGCGTTGCAACAAAAATGAAAATTGGCAGAAGGCTTGTGCCAGGCGAAGCTTTTATGTCTTCAAACGCTATGTTTCAAGGTGCTAAATTATTTCTGAAGAGACTGACACATTCATTTGTGCCGCTCAGGACGGAGGACGTGTCTTTTTTAGAACATGTATTTTGTGCTGGAGAAATTCAGTGTGAAGAGAATCCCTGGAATGGTATCAGCGGAGTGCGAGCCAAGATCTAGGGGTGTTACACAATGAGGAGGCAGGGTGCTGAGCTGGAGAGGGCGCGAGTCCTGTGCATTATTGTATAATCTGCGTGTCATTATAAAGAACTATTATTAGCACACTGGGTGTTTATTCATGACGTGCCCCCAATACGCATTGCAAACCGCTTTGGTCTTGTTCCTGTGCTCGTAGATTCCCCCCTCTCCGTCCTCATACTCCAAGTAGAGGTACATCTAAGAGCAGGGGTGTAATTAGATATTTGAAGGCCCCATAGCAAAAGTTTGTATGTACCACCCAATGGCAAAAAAATGGGTACTCTTTACTTAGAAGGGCGCCCACGATTTTGATCGTGGGCATCGTTAGTAAAAAATCTCGGGCATCTCGGGCATTGAATGCACTAAAAAATCGGGTGCGATCAACCAACGAGATGCCTGAGATTTCCCATAGGGAACAATGTTAAATGTCTCAATTGACCCAATTTTCCTGTTCAATGCCTCAATTGACCCGATTTTTCCATAGGAAACAATGTTAAATGGGCCACAGAGGCCAAATAGGCACCCTGAAGTGTATAATGGCCACCCGAATTGTTAACGCCACCCCACGATCAACGTCAACCCGATGCGTGGCGAGCGCAGCGAACCCGCGAGGGGCGGCGGTACGCGTCCTACGACCTTATCATACCCCCACTATCCACGTCGGCGTGGAGTTGAGAATAGAAAGTGTGGCGAGCGCAGTGAGCCACCGAGCCCGAAGCGTGGCGAGCGTACGCGGACAGCTGTGAAGCCCGCGAGGGGACGCGGATACCTGTGAAGGTATCCGCGTCCGCTCGCCACGCTTCGGGCTCTGTGGCTCGCTGCGCTCGCCACACTTTCTATTCTCAACTCCACGCCGACGTGGATAGTGGGGGTATGAAAAGGTCGTAGGACGCGTACCGCCGCCCCTCGCGGGCTCGCTGCGCTCGCCACGCTTCGGGTTGACGTTGATCGTGGAGTGGCGTTAACAATTCGGGTGGCCATTATTCACTTCAGGGTGCCTATTTGGCCTCTGTGGCCCATGTAACATTGTTTCCTATGGAAAAATTGGGTCAATTGAGGCATTGAACAGGAAAATCGGGTCAATTGAGACATTTAACATTGTTCCCTATGGGAAATCTCGGGCATCTCGTCTGTCGCATCGCACCTGATTTTTTAGTGCATTCAATGCCCGAGATGGCCGCCCTTCTAAGTAAAGAGTACCAAAAAATGTATATAGCACATGTTAATTTGATAGGAAAGTAACCCCTCTAGCGGCTGCACCTATGGTGCTATGCTCCTGTGTATAACACATGTAACTGTGACAGGGAAGGTGGCTCCTCTCAGGCCAGGGCCCCATAGCGGCTGCACCCCCTGAACCTATGGTAGCTACACCCCTGTATATAACACATGTAACTGTGACAGGGAAGGTGGCCCCTCTCAGGCCTGGGCCCCATAGCGGCTGCACCCCCTGAACCTATGGTAGCTACACCCCTGTATAAAACACATGTAACTGTGACAGGGAAGGTGGCCCCTCTCAGCTCTGGACCCATAGCAGCTGTACCCCCTGAACCTATGGTAGCTACGCTCCTGTGTATAACACATGTAACTGTGACAGGGAAGGTGGCCCCTCTCAGCTCTGGGCCCCATAGCAGCTGCACCCCCTACACCTATGGTAGTTACACCCCTCTATATAACACATGTAACTGTGACAGGGAAGGTGGCCCCTCTCAGCTCTGGGCCCCATAGCAGCTGCACCCCCTGCACCTATGGTAGTTGCACCCCTCTATATAACACATGTAACTGTGACAGGGAAGGTGGCCCCTCTCAGGCCTGGGCCCCATAGCAGCTGCACCCTGTGCACCTATGGTAACTATACCCTGTATATAATACATGTAACTGTGACAGGGATGGTGGCCCCTCTCAGCTCTGGGCCCCATAGCAGCTGCACTCCCTGCACCTATGGTAGCTACACCCCTGTATATAACACATGTAACTGTGACAGGGAAGGTGGCCCCTCTCAGCTCTGGGCCCCATAGTAGCTGCACTTACTGCACCTATGGTAGCTACACCCTGTATATAACACATGTAACTGTGACAGGGAAGGTGGCCCCTCTCAGCTCTGGGCCCCATAGCAGCAGCACCCCCTGCACCTATGGTAGCTACACCCTGTATATAACACATGTAACTGTGACAGGGAAGGTGGCCCCTCTCAACTCTGGGCCCCATAGCAGCAGCACTCCCTGCACCTATGGTAGTTACACCCTGTATATAACACATGTAACTGTGACAGGGAAGCTGGCCCCTCTCAGCTCTGGGCCCCATAGCAGCTGCACCCTGTGCACCTATGGTAACTATACCCTGTATATAATACATGTAACTGTGACAGGGATGGTGGCCCCTCTCAACTCTGGGCCCCATAGCAGCAGCACCCCTGCACCTATGGTAGCTATACCCTGTATATAACACATGTAAGTGTGACAGGGATGGTGGCCCCTCTCAACTCTGGGCCCCATAGCAGCTGCACCCCCTGCACCTATGGTAGCTACATCCCTGTATATAACCATACCTCCCAACAACAAGAAAAGGGACTGTCACACGCCGTAGCCGTGTGCTGTGCCAAAAAGGGTGTGTGGTCTATGTAAATGAGCGGTGTGATATATGCAAATGATGCCTCGCCCAGTCGCGCCCCCTTTTTTACACTCTGCAGCGGCACTCTCTGCACCTGTAGTAGCTACACCCTTGTGTATAACAATCAGATGGGCGGCATTAAGCAGCGAACGACCGTTGATTAGCGAGCAGTGTAAAATCACCCCCTATGACCCGATCAAGTGTGTACCTAAAATGTGCAGTTAACACCCCTTCATCTCATTTTAAAAAATATCACTCAAGTGGAGATGTACTAAGCCTTGGAGAGTCATAAGGTATCAGCACGCCAGCTCCTAACTGCCATGATACAGGCTGCGTTTCAAAAATGAAAGGAGCTGATTGGCCTGTACACATTCATCCATTGTAGCACGGATGGCGCAACTAGTATGTCCAATTAATCATGTCCTCCTGCTTCTCTATTTGCTCCTCACGCCTACAATGAGTGGTGGGAATTGAGGCTTATAGCACTATTAAGAGTATACTGTACTGTGCCGCCACCTCCTTGCTTTGTGACATCGGCTGTATGAAAGCATTGGTGGTAACGCAATAAGATTGGGTTGAACAATGTATAAATTAGGAGGGGGTCCTTCCCATAGCTACTGGCTGTGGTGGCAGATGATCTACAGTATATTAAAAACCTATGGGTCTGTATCTGGAAATGATGGGCATATTTAATACTGTAGTTGACTAACTTCATGCCGGCGATGTAAAAGGGTAAATACAGAATAACACATACAGCTGTAACACACAGCAAACTAAACATATGTTAGTTTTGTGCTGTCTGGTTAGATAACGGTTTAATGTGCAGTTGTTTGTAGATGAAGATTACGCTTTAAGGTAGATCTAAAAATATCCTCGCTGTAGGACTTTACCTCATTTCTATGACTGCGCACAAAGAGTACTAGTGGCAGGGGTTCGGTATGACTTACCTACAATCAAAATCCTCACGGTCAAAATTCCGACAAGGTCAAAGTACTGACACGGTCAGAATACCGACATTTAAAGTGTCAACACGGTCAAGATACCAACATTTAAAATATAGACAGGTCAAAAAGTAGACACAACTTTTTCATATTTTTGGGGGTCTTATGTTGACATAGGTCGACATGAGTAGCACGTCCCCTCGCATGGCTCGCTGCGTCTGGCACAGTATTATATTCCCCCTCCATGTCCCCTGGGATGGTAAAATATGAAAGTCGGTTTCAATGAAAAAAAATTTCAATGAAAAAATTTCAATGAAAAACTCATGTCGACGTTTTGACCTGTCTACATCTTAAATGTCAGTATTTTGACCATGTCGTCATTTTAAATATCGGTATTTTGACCATGACTACATTTAAATTTTGACCGTTAATCAATGCTGTTGGTATTTTGACCGTTGGTTAATGGCTGTTGGTATTTTGACCGTTGGGAATTTGATTGTAGGTAGATTGACTGCATCCCACTGGCAGAAATGCTATTGTTTGTCATGTATTCCCTATAATCCCTTTTCTTCCTAAACGCGCCCCTGTCATTCCTTTTCATATGTGACTTTCCTCTTACAATACAATAGTTTGGGAAAAGTAAAAGACAGTTGGGGCTATGGAATGAGAACACTCATCCCAAGCACTGCAAGGGCACAAATAAGGCGACCGGGACAAATGACCTAAGCGTTCCATCTTATAGGGGTACTTGCTCGGTCGTCAGGACCCCACACAGTTCACATTTTCCAGGTCAACCCGACAGGTGCACTCATTACTGAATGACACATTTTAAAACATCCACCGGTGGAGCTAATTAATTTCACTGACCTGCAAAACATACACTGTGTGGGGTCCTGAGAACCGACTTTGAGAACCTGTGGTGTAAGGCAGTGGTTCTCAACCTCGGTCATCAAGGACCCCCCCAACAGTGCATGTTTTCCAGGCCACCTGGCAGGTGAACAGGTGCACTCATTAGTCACGGACACATTTTAAAAGATCACAGGTGGAGCTAATTATTTCCACTTTGATTGCGTGTGGAGACCTGGAAAACGTGCACAGTTGGGGGTCCTTGAGGACTGAGGTTTAGAACCATTGGTGTAAGGGATGAGAATGTTGTTGTGCTGGCTACCTGCTGCCTCAGTGACACATGAGTAGAGAGGCCGCTAGATATCTATGCCATAAGGAGCCCATACACGCTCCGTTCTGGGCGTCCGTTTTGTACTTTTAAAGTACACATCGTATCGCAGTGCATGCCTTGTGCATGCAATGTGATGCAATACGATGTAAAGCTAGTACAAAAAGTATGTGCAGCACATACTTTTTGTACTGTACGATGAGATGCGCTGGAGCGCGCATCTCAGTACAAAACGGACGGAGCAGGACCGGAGCGTGTATGGGCTCCTTTACTTATACATTCCACTATTTTAGGAACAAATAATAAAATGACATTATTCAGATGTGTGAAGCTGATGCACAGTATCAGACACGTTACGTTCTGTTCCAAGCTGCAGGAACCACTTTTCTGCTGACCTTGCTGCGTCTAAACAAAATTCTGTTTCTATTAAACATCTTTTTTTTTTTCAATTAAATATTCCACCAATTTGTATAAAGCCGATTATTATAGCTCAGAATGAACTGTGCTGTGATAATCTATAGTTACAGCATTTTTTTTTTTGGGGGGGGGGGGGGGGGGGGGGGGGGGAACTAAGCTTGACATCTGTAAAGCAGCCAAACTGCTACATTAGGACAGTCATACGGAACAGCAGATTTGTTACTATAACACATGTAAATATTGCACATTGTACATCTTATCGGTTGTACATAAAGGGGGGGGGGGGGTAGACGCAATGAATTTTAAATAGCTACAGTAGCTTTTATGAGACTGGGGCCTATGACAGGGATTATGCTGTTTGTAATCACCACTTGCCATGGTATTAAATATTGGTGATCAATAACATCTTGGCAAGGCAAGTGGCAAAGGGTTAATGTGCCGCTTCACTGGGTAAGTCTCTAGAGATGTGCAGCTGTGTGACTCAGCTCTTGATTGGTACAACTGAAAGCCCATGTTAAAAGAGAATGAAAAAACAAAAATCAGATACATAGGGTGAGATTTAATAGGATGAGAGATTCAGAAAGTGAGAGATTTGGTAAGAAATCTCCAAGTTTTTTTAAAACGGCAATCATTTACACTTCGTTTTGCAAGCTGGTTTTGCAGTGTAAAGGATTGCCGCTTTAAAAAAACTGGAGATTTCTTCCCAAATCTCTCACTTTCTGAATCTCTCATCCTATTAAATCTCACCCTAAATTTGCGAACTGAAATATATATGGGTGTAATATATGGTACTTCCTAATAAAATAATAATACATATAAAACTAAATCAAGGAAATACAATAATAGATCAACAACTAACCTAATCAGAAAAGGTGACCTGTAACGTGGCAAAAGGAGAACGCATATGAAGCCAAAATATGCAGTGTACAGCATAAATTTGGAGGCTTGGAAGTGATTACTGGTGATGGGATTATTACTATATTCAACCCAAAGGGGTATATTTACCAAGAACAAAGGCTGATACCTATAATAACCAATTACGGTACTTGTGTAGTTTCACGGTGGCAGTTACGCAGTCAGCGTAGTGTTCCTGCGGCCAGCGTAGTCAGCGTCCGGTCAAAATCATCGTAGTGTTCCCATGGCCAGCGTAGTCAGTCAGCGTTACGCAGTTATTGTAGTCCGTAGGCATTCTCTCACCACCTTAGTACATTGTGTCAGTTATGGCTGTCGACAAATTAACCATCTTTAACCTGCCGCAGACGGAGAAGGAGTCGGTGCCACCACTTGCTGCTAGAGACACAGACCTGTGTCAATGGGCATCCAATGAGACTGAATGTCAAGGAGTGGATGTGGTGCTGCCACATAAGATGCTGCGGCAAAAAGGTTAGTCTCCGTGCCGAACAGTGGCTTCAAGGACGCCACCTGACATTTATGACGCTTCATATTTTCTTGGGCGGAGGAGCTAACAAGTATAAAATTTTGTGAACGGCACCTCTTGATTTCTTAAAAAAACTGCCGTAAGTAACAATTACCTTATGCGGGAGGCCTGCACCCTGGATTTGATGTCACAGCCCCAACGCCAAATTGGCGATCCGGGCAAAATAGTGGAGGTGGACAAAAGTCTCTATGTCCAGTGAAAAAATCATGTTGGACGCCTCAGCAGTGGCTGAATGTTCTGTAACGCCTGTAGCCAGCCGTGACGCCAGCACTCTGATGACCGCCATCAACAAGCATATTGAACCGGATACCACTATATACTCTGATTGTTGGCGTGCATACAACACTCAACAGCTTGTGCAGGCAGGGTACCATCATGTACGTGTAAACCATCGGTACAATTTCGTGGACCCAGACACTGGAGTTCATACCCAAAACATCGAAAGGCTGTGGGGATCTTGCAAGTGGAGGAACAAGAGACACACGGGCAATATCTTGACTCGTACCTGCAGGAGTTTATTTGGCGCAAAACTCTTGGCGCAGAGAACGCTTTCCAGCGGATTTTATATGCCCTAAACTGTAGCTCACCTCCAAAACACAGCGTTGAAACAGATTATTATAACCCCGGCCAATGTAGTTTTGCTTCCATTATAAACATTTCCACCATTAAATAAAATAATACATAGCTGTGACACTCCTAGAACAGGGGTACAGTATACATTGTTCACTTCTGCATGACTTACAAAGGGAGAAACAGATGCCAAACTCGAGCTTGATATGCAAAATCTAACCGGAGTAACATCCCTGACCCCAGCACAAGAGCGACTCACCTTCAGTCCGAGCATTGCTCCGGAATCTCGCGGGACACTCCCATCTTTTAACCGCTTATTTAACAAGATACGGCCAATTAATCGGTCGCCATCTTTGGACGCTTGCCATGTAACAGGGTGCTGATTCATTAGAAAGGAAACATAAGAACAGATGTTAAATCAAAGCATAGTTCTTAGCAGATATAGGCAATGTGCAGCTCCCCCAGAGGTTGCCTCTCGTTGCGCCCCCTTGTGGCCGCTTGTGTCTGCAGCTGGTAAGCAGCAGATTGCCCAGATCTGTTCTTAAAGTAGTATACCAAAGGGAGTCAATTAAAGAATGTGACAAAGACATGACCCACGCACAGCAAATGCAGCCATTGTGTGGGCTGGACCAGTGGTCAGGCTACGGACTCACTATCACTAGTAACTAGTGATGTCCCTAGCCCACAGAAAGGCTGACGCAGTAGAAAAAGTCCCTGAACACCTACATTTCTGTTTGTGTGACGTAGTGAAGGTGGAGAAGCAAGACTAGGGTTACGGTATAGATGATAGACAATGTCTAGGTCACTAGGTCGGTGCCTTGGTAGACATGACCTAGGATTGACAACACAAGGTTTCGGTCAACATGCCCATAGTCAATATGAATAAAGTTGACATGAGTTTTTCACGGTTTTTGGTGTCTATGACGACCATATAAATATACCGCGTCCCCTCGCAAGGCTCGCTGCGCTTGGCATACTATTATATTCTCCCTCCACGCCCGCTTGGATTAAAAAAGTGAAAAAAAGAAACCACTTTAATAAAAAAAAGTGAAAAACTCATCAACCTTATTTATGTCGACCATGTCCATGTTGATCTCAAGCTTGTGTTGACCTTCTGTCAATATCGACATAGGTTATATCGACCATTGTTAGGTGTCGACCTAGTGACTGTCGACCAATAGTGGCCGTCTTAGTGACTGTCGACCCAGACATTGTCAACCCAGGGACCGCATACCTAAGACTAGATCTTAAAACAGAATATAAACAAAAAAGAATAATCGCAGTAATAACATGAAATAAACTAATATATATATATCTATATATATCTATATAGATATATATAGATATATATATATATATAATATAACAGCATGCAGGTGGGTGGCACTCCAAAACAAACGACTCAGTAGCCAATTCTGTTAAACCGACGTTTCAAATGTATTATGACATTTTTCATCAGGGTGTAGAAACCCTGATGAAAAATATCATGATACATTTGAAACGTCAGTTTACCAGAATTGGCTACTGAGTCGTTTGTTTTGGAGTGCCACCCACCTGCATGCTGTTGTATAGGAGTGAATAGTCATCTCCCGGGAAGGCACCCAGCCCTTCTGCGTTCAGCGGAGTGCCGGCCAAACCCACTTTGTATGTATGTATATATATATATATATATATATATATATATATATATATATATATATATATATATATATATATATATATATATATATATATATATATATGTTTTTATTCTGCTTCTTGTTTTCTCCTGGCTTACAGATAACCCCAGCAGTGTAGAATCTGTATGGAACTACTGCTTACCCCATGCAGTGTCGCTGGCATGTCGTAAATCCTAGTTGGGAAATTTGCATGCACTGCACTTAAACATGTGTCTGTCATACTTTGTATTCAAAATCAGATAAATGACGGAATACAAATCTTTAATTGACTCTCAGAAGATGATTTGTAGAACATGTCAAAACATGCAAATGAAGAGCTGTGATTACACAAAATATTGCAACAGCCAAGCTGATTTACAAAGCGAGGGCTGGCGTTGGTATATAGGGGACTCCTCTGGCATATTCTGGTTGATAATTCTTGCCACATGTTGGGTAAAGAGTGACCACAATCTATTCTCTGGTCCAGCAAAGTATTGAGTGGGCAATGTCCTTCTCCTCAAAACTGCCACCACCAACCCTTCTGCCACGTGTTCCTAACCCGATAAGGCACCTGGGAAATTTGGTCGTCTTTTGCTTGGCCAATGAATGGAATAGCAGAAACAAAAGCCATAAAGGATTTGCAGCGATTAGATGTTATATAATGGAATAAAAAAACAAAAGGCAGGATAATGACATAGCGGGGAAGCCATGGCTGATGTAATGACATAGCGGTGAAAGCCATGGCGATGTAATGACATAGCAGAGAAAGCCATGGCTGATGTAATGACATAGCAGAGAAAGCCAGGACCGATGTAATGACACAGCGTGAAAGCCAGGACCGATTTAATGACATAGCAGAGAAAGCCATGGCCAATGTAATGACATAGCGGTAAACACCATGGCCGGTGTAATGATATAGCGGAGAATGCCAGGGTCGATGTAATGATATAGCGTGGAAAGCCAGGGCCAATGTAATGACATAGCAGCGAAAGCCAGGGCCGATGTAATGACATAGTGGAAAAAGCCAGGGCTGATGTAATGACATAGCAGAGAAAGCCAGGGCTGATGGAATGATATAGCGAAGAAAGCCATGCCTAATATAATGACATAGCGGAGACAGCCAGGCCCGTTGTAATGACATTGCGAAGAAAGCCAGACTCGATGTAATGACATAGCAGAGAAAGCCATGGCCGATGTAATGCAATAGCGAAGAAAGTCAGAGCCAACATAATGGAATTGAATATGTTCTTGCCTAACAAGAGAACCGGTCATCAGAGGTGGAGCTTACAACAAAGAGGTGAAAGCCACCATAATGGAACAGTGGAGACCATAACCAAAGAACCATATGACTGAATGTGATGGTCATATCTGAACAGAGGAAATGAAGGGAGGGGGCCCTGCACTGAACATGGTAGAACAGTGACGATGGCAACCTTATCAAAAAAAGAAGTTATGGCTAACAACAAATATGATAGACTAGCAGTGTTATTATAGGTGATGTTGGTCCTGCGCAGTCTAAAGCCACAAATGAGATACATAACGACTATAAAATACACTAAGGACAAGTTGGACCCATTTTCCCCTATGCTTCCAGGGATGGCTCATGTACGATCTCACACTTGATGTGCCATTTCTGCAGGAGAATAAAAAAAAACACATTCAAATGGGATGAGAGACCTTTCGAAATTGATATGCCTGCGCAATCAACGGAAGAACGTTCGTACGCGATCATTGTTCGTAGCTCAACGGAAGAACGTTCGTACGCGATCATTGTTCGTAGCTCAACGGAAGAACGTTCGTACGCGATCATTGTTCGTAGCATACACACTGAACGATATTTTGACCAATATCATTCAGAAGGGCCAAAATGAATGATATTGATCAAACATTGTAGAGTGTGTATGCACCATAAGAAAGCTGTTACTGCACCTTAAAGTTACTAGGAACGGATCGTTTTTCGAATTTGCGCATTTTATTTCCCCACTACAAAAAAAGGACAATAAGTAATTAATAACAGCAACTGAGGTGCATGTGACAGAACGTGTCTTCTCCAGCACTGGCCTGGAGGCAACATGTGGCCAGACAGTAAGGGGGGTATTCAATCTTCGGGTCACGGCAGACGAGCTTGCTCGCCTGCCGTGACCCAGTCCCGTTCTCGGTCAGCTCGACCGAGAACATGCAGGCGGGATTCAATGTCCCGCCTGCAGCGGGACGAGAAGGGGGCGTGGCCGCGAGTTGCGGCCGGGAAGTGACGAGCTGCAGCCGGCAGCTCGTCACTTCCCAGCTGTTCTCGGCAGAACGAGCCCGACAGCTAGAGATGTCGGGCTCGTTCTGCCAGGAAACCCTGTTCAATGCTGTCGGGGAAGACAGCATTGAATAAGGCCCGTCGAGCATCTCCCCCACGGGAGATGCTCGACGGCGATTGAATATCCCCCTAAGAGTGCAGAAAGCAAGCTGAGGGTGGCGTTGATGAGTCAGCTATGGGTCAAAGCAGGCAGCCAGGAACAGGATAAAGCCTGGTAACATCGTAACTGAATTAGCAAAAGCACCTAGGTACAAATCGGAATATTAAAAAATTCAGTGCCTGAACTTAAAGAGGTCCAAAGGCCTAACTAAGGTGCAAATCAGGATAGGTCACACAAACATGCACCGTCCAACATGGCTGATCCCAAACAGACACAAAACTAGGAAGGACAGCCAAAATAATACTGATTGGATAAGGACCTAACAGAACTTCCCCAGGCTTGGAAAGGTGGATCGGAAAACTCTGGATTTTTTTTATTATAGAAAACCCTTCTATGCTAATTTCTCCTGGCAGAGGAAAGTTTCTTGGACACATAAAACCAGGGATTAAAATGCCTTTAAATGGATCAGATTACTGGCAAAGAACTCCAGCACCGACAGCGTCTGCCGCCAACATCAAAAGATGCTGATATCAGGGTGACAAATGCTGACCATAAACAAACTCTTGCTTGAGATTTTGTAGGGTCTACATTGCTTCTGTATGCCGTTTTGCTGGGTTAGTTCCATGTTTGGTTAAAGTTCTAAGGGATTTTACTTACTGTAGGTTGACAATCATCCACCTACATTTCTAAAACCAAACTATCCAACAATAGATTTTTAAAATATTGGGTATCCTACACGGTGTCCGTGCGTAAAAATGAGCCTCTGCAGTTTCAAACATATAATTCTCAATTAGTATACCAAGAATTACTTGGATAACACTAAATGAAAATAGTCATTAAGTTCTTGGAAAGAATAAAAAAGCCATGTATATCATTTGGATGGATGGCCAGAAAGTGACCTATGAAATATTTGAACTTTAAAATAATTAAAACAAATCAGGGCTGCAGACCACCATAAGTCAAATGGTTAATATTTCAAATGACTATCAATGATGATAAAAGCCAGATTTAATTGGGGATTTGGTTTCCCATATTTCAACAAATCGGTTAAAAAGAATAAAACAGTTTCTGTACTGTTGTTTTACTCAGGCCTACAGTATGTAGACATTACAAGGGTGGATATCTCCGTTTTTACCCACGAAACTCGGCATGGACTAGAGAAGCAGTCTACTAGACAATATTCACAGGCTATCTTGAAGACAATGTGGTAAGAGCATCATGGGCAAGTTAGGTGGAAGTAGGTGTTCATCATTACGGTCTTCTCCATCTAAGATTGTGCTAAATCTCGATGGCTATCTGCACGGCACCTTAAAGTTTGCCATAATGTATTTTATGCCTTCTCAATGTTGGTTTCAGGATTGGCAAAGTAATGTATACTCATCCAACATTGAATCTGCAGCACAAAAGCAAAACATAGCAAAATAATCCTCAAAAGATTACGTATGTTCTGTGGTGGTGGTGGTGGTGGTGCTGGTGGTGGTGGTCAACCTGATCATTGAACAGAAGTTCCAAAGGATTAAATATAGTTTGAGGACAATTCAGATTAAAGGGGTCACATATCAAACTTTCTATACAGTACCCTTTGCAACCAGATTCTACATAATATTTTATAGAATGTACTAGATAAATGATAGGTAGAAGCTGATTGGTTACTATGGGAAAATCCTCTATTTGACCTCTTTAGAAGGTTTGATACATGTCTAAACAGGAGATTCTCCTTACGTGTAGTGAAAGACCACTTTCCACATGTGTCTCTTATGTAACAGACAATGGTGGCCTTAACCAAAAATAGTTTGCCACTGTATTTAAAGTTTTTATATGCTAGCCGATCACTGAATATCATACTTCAGCGTGTAAATCAACATTTGGAGATAAAGGACAAGCTAGTGCAGGTTCAGGTGACTAACCACATTCTCTTGGAATATAGATCTTGGACAATATGGTATAAAGCTTGACGTTGGTCCACAAACTGAGCTAGACAAGTAGTCATTATAAGTGGTTATGTCGTTATAAAACACCAAGTATTGTCCAAAGCATGTGGCAAGATTGAAAAGGACAAAGAAGGTAGCAAAGGATAATTGACATGGAACAAAGCAGAGGTAAGCACCAGTGCCTCCATAAAAACCAACAGTGCCAAGGAAAGAGTGTAGACCCTATAGAAGGTGTCCAAATGATGCCAGGCCTTCACTTATATACAGTAGGCACCAAATATCAAGAGGCGCACACTGCATCAGGTTGCAAAGTTGACTAAGAGGGCTCACAGCGTCCAGAAACCAAGATGGCAACGGCCAGCTTAGGACCTAACAGAAAATTACTCTTCTCTGTTATATCAGATACTGTTATTTGTAAGAAGTAATTTACATGTTAACATATATAAATGTGAGTTACATTATTAGTTGCTTGTATACAGCTGAGGATTGGTGGTCTTTGAGGGTATGCATAGAACCTCTAAATACTGAGAAGTCTCATTCTTAATTGGAAACATATTTACTCATGGAATGAAGTCCCCAATTAATATATGATAATAGGAAAGGCCTAAACCATATTCACTATATTCAACAGTAAAACATATAACTGCAGTATATGGCGTCCATGAAGCTCTTTCTGCAATTGACTTTTAGTAAATAACTGCGAGGTAGAGCGTTACTTCCGATGCAGATTTATCATGTAGAGGAAACATATTGTGTGTAATCACAGCTGCTCCATCAGGGCAATACTTCACAAGTTCATGTTCCATGCAGGTTTCACGTACAGAGAGCATAATGAGAAGACGATGAGTGTCATGGATACGACAGCACTAAAAGCAAAAGAAACAAACTGGACGGTGAACAGCACACTACAACTCAAAAAAACAGCACAAAAACACTAGATGACCACAAATGAAAACAACGGACATGACACGAAAGTGAAAGGGAAAAAAGAAAAACAACTTTTCTGTACAAACAGACCCAATTCTTAGATATTTATTGGTTGTTTTTTTTTTTTTTGTATTTATTTTATTTATTTAGCTGTATTGGTTAATGTGGGGATAAAGCTAATAATCAGCCAATTCAACTGCATTCTCAACGGCGGCAATATAGTAAATGAAGAAGATATTGCATTCTGGAATATGCAGCGAGGTGAAAGGCGGGATTCTTCTGCGCCTGGCCACTTTATATTCTTGCCCTGCCGAAGCCGGCAATTCAAGAATTTTTTTAATTTTTTTTGACATTTTTTTTGTTTTGTTTTTCTTTTCTGCACCTTAAGAAATACTACAGTTTCTAGAAAACAGTTTGGAGCTCATTCAAAGACGGCAGGTGCAGCTCTCAGCTGCCGAACAGGGCCAAAAATGTGCAGAGTGGCTCTATGTTGGCAGGCGGCCGCGGCATGGAACTACAGTCTTCGAATAAGCCCCCTGTCTCGTCGTAAAAAAATGTTTTAATTAAATGAGTGACAGAGAGCAAACGAAGACCAAATGAGCAGATCAAAATGCAATCTTCCACAACGTCAGTACCTTCTCGCTATGGCTATGCTCCTCGTTTAGGGTGGTGCTACTACACGTGTCTACACCAGAGTCTTTAATCTGAGGCTCAGACCATTCCAAGTCCTCTTCCAATGAGTGGGCCCCAAAGTACACCATTTTCTTTTGTCTTTCAGACAAGGTGTTAGAATCCGACAAAACTGCCTGCTCACTAGTTTTTCTTTTTCCCCTTTGACTGTCCCCTACAAGTGTGGGATAAAAAAGGTATATATATATATATATATAGGTGTATAAATATATATATAAAATAAAGGAAAATAAAACATGCATAGGTATAAATAAAAACAAGGTGTGGATGGTAAAGGAAACTGAATGTTAGGGCCCCACATGTCTCACCAAAGACATTGGGGACGCCTCACTGCTGTGCCAAGAGGTGTGCTCCAGCCAATACTCCATGTCACCTGTGAGGGTCAGACAGAGAAGACAGTGCAGTAAAGGAAAGATGAGGAGAGAAGAGACACAGGCATAACATGGCAGTTTCTTTCTTACTGTGTCCTGTACTATTCCTACAAGTTTGCACTGAATTACTATTGCCACAATACCCTCTGAGTAACCAGCTACTGAAATACATCATCACATAAACCAAGGTAGGACAAAACAATGACTGACGAGGGAATACATGTAGAACTGGGCTGGCCAGACCGGTCCTCAAGATCTACTGACAGGCCACGTTTTCCAGACCACCTAGCTGGTGCACAGGTGCAGTGATTACTAACTGTCACATTTTCAAACATTCCTAACCGACACCTTCTAGAGATCCACTGGTGGTCTGGAAAGCAGGAACTGTTGGTCGATTTTGAATACCGGTTTGGCCAACCCTGATGTAGAACATAGTAAGAGCATCATAACAAAACCACCATTGAGCTCATGAGCAATATGAGCAGTTGGGCACTTTGGGATGAACCACTGCTGGCTCCAGTCTGGAGACTACACTTAGCGAGAACTCGGCAATGTCAATGACAACTAATCAGTCCCTTGTTGTGTTGCTTACCTGATGCTTTGAAAGGTTACATTAGACTGACACTTGCTCACATTAATACATGGTTGCTGGGAGCAATATATATTGATTTGTCAATAAAAACAATACATTACAGTGGGAAATATGAATCAGCAAAAAGGCAGGTTTAAGACTAAGATGTGCTAGGGAATGGGTGCAGGTAACACACGATGTATAGTCCATAGTTGGCATGCATACTCTTGACCATGGTGGCATCATCTGCTGGGCTTGTGCTTCTACTAGTTACTGTAGTTACAGACAGGGACATCACCAGTATGCAAATGCTGTACCGTTCATCACCCTACAACCGGCACCACAGCTGTATAATGCACCACTGCACAGCTATTGTAGTTACAAACAGAAACAACACCGGCATGGTAATGCTGTACCCAGTACCGGTCATCACCCTACAACCGGCACCACAGCTGTATAATGCTCCACTGCACAGCTACTGTAGTTACAGACAGGTACATCACCGGCATGGCAATGCTGCACCGGTCATCACCCTACAACTGGCACCACAGCTGTATAATGCTCCACTGCACAGCTATTGTAGTTACAAACAGAAACAACACCGGCATGGCAATGCTGTTCCCAGTACCGGTCATCACCCTACAACCGGCACCACAGCTGTATAATGCTCCACTGCACAGTACTGTAGTTACAGACAGGGACATCACCGGCATGGCAATGCTGCACCGGTCATCACCCTACAACCGGCACCACAGCTGTATAATGCTCCACTGCACAGCTATTGTAGTTACAAACAGGAACATCACCGGCATGGTAATGCTGTACCCAGTACCGGTCATCACCCTACAACCGGCACCACAGCTGTATAATGCTCCACTGCGCAGCTACTGTAGTTACAGACAGGGACATCACCGGCATTAAAAAGGTGTCGGTGGGTCCTCCGACTTGGACCGCCCTCCCGGCATTGGGGAACGGGGTCACATGCGATACATCGCATGTGAAAGGAATGCACGTGATACAAGCTCAAGGGGGGTGGGATGGCTATACACTGCTGCGATCAATCACAGTAGTGTATGGCCAGCTGTATGCGCAGCATGTATGATGTCAGGCTTCAATCCAATACGCACAGGATCACGCATCGGATTAGGGGCCTTATTCTGATCGATTCGCTCGGACGCGTGCACGGGCCAAAGCGAATGTACCAAACCCCGCCTAGCAAATGGATCACCTGCGCCGTCCATTCGCACACCGAATTCGGCTGCTCTGCATGCCAATGGATATTTTATGTCAACATCCATTTGCATGCCTGGGGGAACCTCCCCCATCATTTGATGGTCGTGTGGAAAGTGCTTGTCCATGCACGAGTATTCTAGACCACTCGTACATATAAGCAAAGAAAATCAAGGATATCGGCGGGCAGCAGACATCAGCTGTCCGCCTCCCGCATGCACGTCATGACCTCATTTCCATACGCACTTCCTTCGTTTTCATGGAAACGCCCAAGAAGCGCAGGGCGTGCGCATATGGTAATGACCCTGATCAGGCCACAATGCCCCTCTCAACCCCATGTGCGGAAGGCCAGGAGCGAGCACTCGGCGACCGGACTTCTCGCCGAGTTCTCACGCTCCCTGCATACAGACATGCGCAGAAATGGTTCTGCGCATGCGTATAAGCACAACATCGGTGCGCTGCCCAAATTCGCGTCTGAGCAAAGCGATCTGAATAAGTGTCTAGAACCAATGACATACAAATGCTATTTGGGCAGATTTCACCTGATTTTTTGGCTCGATCCGCTGGAATCGGACCCAAATCGCAGTGTATGGGGGGACTTTAGCGATCCGTGTGTAGGCCCCATAACCTTGGAAATCCTGTACTTGTACCTACTTACTGATGCTCTCTGTGTAAACGCAGCCTGTGACTGGGATCTATTTTAACACTGAAATATTTGTTTAATGTTAAAAAAATATATATATATATAGAAATAAACCCTATTTATGATGTTCTAATACCTGAGGGCAGAATGATCATTTACTGCGATATAATCATTTTGCTAATAATGTAAGTTAATGAATGCTTCCCTCTTCCAGTTCTGTCGATGTATAATTTCCCCAGCATAGTCAGCAGTTACACAGCGCTTCCCCGTGGGAGCCATCCCTAATACGCGCTGCACAATCTTGTTACTAAAAGCCTTACACATTCAACACAAAGTTCTTAGCAAAGCAACAAAGTGTAACAACAAAATAGGTGTTAGCTGCAGGAATACTGTATGAATCATTGATGTTACGGCATTACTGGGTATTTCCCTTACACTTACCCTGTAGTGCCGTCATTTCATGTCTTTTACATAAACATGTCTTATCATTTACATCCCATAATTACACCGATATTAATGTATGTAAACATTTATATCATTCTGCTATAAACTTAACCGATTGGTTCTTGGCAGCCTGGTGAAAGAAAGCGATCTTCTTACTAATATAAAACAAGGACTTCCAGAGATAGTAACATTAATAGTCTTTAATGAATATACCCCTTATCATGCTAATATCACAGTAATGCACATCGGCAGCTTCTAACCACTTGAATTCCCTGTTGGAAGGAATCACAAAGAAAATACAGCAACAAAAGTGGTTTGGCGCCTCTATAGGGTCACAATTCAGAGACCCTATAATGGTCCGTAAAATGTAACAAACACACAAGATAAAAAGTCCAATAATGTTTATTATCATTTGTAAATCTTTGTAAAATCACGATGATAGAAACATAGAATTTGACGGCAGATAAGAACCACTTGGCCCATCTAGTCTGCCCCTTTTTTAAACATGTTACCTCAAACCATATTTGATCCTTATTTTTTTGTAAGGATATCAATATGCCTATCCCAAGCATGTTTAAATTGTACTACTGTATTTGCCTCTACCACTTCTGATGGGAGGCTATTCCACTTATCGACTACTCTTTCTGTGAAGTAATTCTTCCTCAAATTTCCCCTGAATCTTCCTCCCTCTAGTTTCAGTGCATGTCCTCGTGTTCTGCTGCTCCTCTTCCTGTGAAAAATGTCTCCCACCTGTACCTTGTTAAAACCCTTGATATATTTGAAAGTTTCTATCATGTCCCCCCTTTCCCTTCTCTGCTCTAAAGTATACATATTAAGATCTTTTAGTCTTTCCTGGTACGTTTTGTGATGTAGGCCATGCACCATTTTAGTTGCCCTTCTTTGTACAGTCTCTAATGTATTTATATCCTTCTGGAGATATGGCCTCCAGAACTGAACACAATACTCTAGATGAGGTCGTACCAATGACCTATACAGTGGCATTATTACTTCTTTCTTTCTACTGCTGATACCTCTCCCTATGCAACCAAGCATCTGACTTGCCTTCTTCATTGCTTTGTTACATTGCCTACCTGCCTTTAAGTCCCCTGAAATAGTGACACCTAGATCCCTCTCTTCCTCAGTAGTTTCCATTATAGTGCCATTTATACTATATTTAGTCTTTGGATTTTTGCAACCCAAGTGCATGATTTTGCATTTTTTGGCATTAAACTGTAGTTGCCATGCTCTTGACCATTCCTCTAATCTACCTAGATCATCAATCATTTGTTTAACCCCTCCTGGTGTGTCTACCCTGTTGCATACCTTTGTGTCATCTGCAAAAAGGCACATTTTACCCTCAATTCCATTTGCAATATCACCATAAAGATATTAAAAAGCACTGGTCCAAGAACAGATCCCTGGGGTACTCCACTTGTAACCTTTCCTTCCTTTGACTGTACTCCGTTTACTACAACTCTCTGTTTTCTGTCCTGCAACCATGCTCTTATCCATTCAACTATCTTAGAATCCAATCCCAAGCTTTCAAGTTTATTTAACAGTCTGCGATGTGGGACAGTGTCAAAAGCCTTACTAAAGTCTAGATAAGCTACATCTACAGCCCCACCTTGATCTATTACTTTAGTCACCCAGTCAAAAAAGTCAATAAGATTTGTTTGACATGATCTTCCCCCAGTAAACCCATGCTGTTTTGGATCCTGTAAATTGCTGGTTTTAAGATATTCTACAACTCTTTCTTTTAAGAGTGTTTCCATCAATTTCCCTACTACTGATGTAAGGCTCACTGGTCGATAGTTGCTTACCTCTTCTTTGCTTCCACTTTTGTGCAGTGGGACTACATTCGCTGTTTTCCAGTCCTCTGGGATTACTCCAGTAGCTATTGACTGGTTGAATAATTCTGTTATTGGTTTTACCAGCTCCCCTTTGAGCTCTTTTAGTATCCTTGGATGTATCCCATCTGGCCCCATTGATTTACCCACTTTCAGTTTTGAGATTTCTGTGAGGACTTTCTCCTCTGTAAATGTACTTGTTTCTCCCTCAGTTTTCTGACTATACTTGCAACTTAATTGTGGCCCCTTCCCCTCTCTTTCAGCAGTGAATACTGAGCAGAAATAATTATTAATATTATCTGCTATTACATTGTCCCCCTCAAGAAAACTTCCACTCTCTGTCTTCAGTCTAATTATTCCACTTTTTGTTTTTCTCCTTTCACTTATTATACCTAAAAAAAGTTTCCCCCCCTTTACCCACTGATTGGGCCATTTTCTCTTCAGCCTGTGCTTTTGCACATCTGATTACATTACCTAGCCCACATTACACTGTTACAGTTTTGGGGAAAAAAGGAATGAGAGATAGATATATTTACATGGAATCATCAGCACCATTCCCCAGCACTATAACAAGTATAGTAGCTCTTACTAACTGCTTTGGGGCTCATCTACATTTGTATATAAATCATTTTACCAGATTCATCTCAGATGTAGCAGCACACACCCACGCTTCTAGGTGCCACATTCACGATTTCTCCATATATGAAACTAGACACGCCCTTTGGGTGGAGCCTCCTCAATGGGGCGCTGTGCAAAATTCTACTACCAACTATAATCTCCCTGAAACTAGTTTTCAAAATGGTACTTGTGTAGTTTCACGGCGCCGTGCTACTTCCGGGTTCTACGCTCGCCACAAACTATGTTAAAAAAAGTAACTTAACTCCATGCCAACATGGATAGTTCATACCTCCACTATCCATGTTGGCATGGAGTTGATTTTAAATAGCATGGCGAGCGTAGCGAGCCACCGATCCCGCAGCTGGCGCCGTGAAACTACACAAGTACCTTCAAAACTAGACAAGTATGTTACACAAATAGACACAAGGACACAAGTCAGACACCCAATGCATTTTCATCAGGGGCGTTAAGCGATGAAAGTACATGTGCTGTGATCTTAATACGATATAGAGCACAACTTCAAATCAGACAATTACCTTTAAATAAGGAACAATAGCAACATTCCAGCATGCTGAAATATAACATATCCAACAGAATGCACCAATTGCAAAAGTCTTCCACTTCCACTTTGCTGTCCCAGTGAGCACTACAGAATTGATGCATTTGGATACTTTTCACCATTAAATTTAGAGATGTGCAGGCTCTGATTTACTCTGATTTCAAAGCAGGATCTTATTGGCTATCAACTGTCAACAACTGTCATGTGATTTGGGATAGCCAAAGATCCTGCTTTGAAATCAGAGTTAATCAGAACCTGCTCATCTCTAATTAAAATATGACTCTGAGTTGCTTTGGTGAGTGCCCCGGTCTCTACTCTCTCTCTCGTAATATGTGTATATGGCCTACAAGCCACAGGGCACCCCAAAACTAGGAAAGGTGAGTGCCGATGTTTAGTGTATATTGTTTGTTAGATACATTTTTTAATTAGTCTTAAGGAGCCCATACACGGTCCGTTGTGTAGGGCTCCGTTCTGTACTATGCGATGCGCGCTCCCGCGCATCACATAGTACGGTACAAAAAGTATGTGCTGCACATACTTTTTGTACTAGGTACACATCGGAACGGATCGCAGTGCATGCACACTGCATGCACTAGGGATGCAATCCGATCCGATGTGTACTTTAAAAGTACAGAACGGACCGAAAAACGGACCGTGTATGTGGGGCATTATTGTGGTCACATTCTCTCATGCACCCTGATTTAACCTATAGTGCATAGCTTATGTTAACCAGTTCCCTAGATGATTAGTGACAGGTGTGTTGGTAACTGCTCACCTATAAAAGCACAGTCTGCTGTGAGCTTTAGACCAGATAGCATGCCTGGAATCAAACATTAATGTCATAGCTATGTGTATTGTAGCCATTCTGAGCAATAGTGTTAGGACCTGCAGAAAAGTTGGGTCCCGTGAAGGGGGCTGCAGGCTTAAATGGATTGAGCAATTTATGAACCAAATCTTCACTATTTATCAATATCAGTTAATTGAGTGAGTGCAGAGCCCCTACAATTTATATATATATATATATATATATATATATATATTTATATATACATATACATACATACATACATACATACAACAAAGAGGACAGAAGAGGGCGCTTCATGGTGCATTAAAAGAGATATTTTATTGGATCCCACAAGAACAATAATCCACAGTAAAAAGCAGTTGCTCGTACCGAATAAACAAACAGTGTGGGCTGATTACCACATGGCATAAATATAAGCACAACAAGGCAAGGCTGCTCACAAGTCCAATACCGGCATGTAGACCTCCAGGAAGCCGCGACTGACAGGCGCTGGATTGCGCTGCTGAAGCAAGGAAGCTTGGAGACACCGGCGTCTGATGTTACCGACAGATGACAGGAGAGCAACTGCTTTTTACTGTGGATCATTGTTCTTGTGGGATCCAATAAAATATCTCTTTTAATGCACCATGAAGCGCCCTCTTCTATCCTCTTTGTTGTAGATCTGTTTGTGCCTTTGGAACCCTAGGCATTCTTGTTTTCACGAGAGGAGGAGCTGCAGTTCATTCATTTGGACTTTGGTGGAATTCAGACCTTTGAACTTGTGTCTCTACCAGCTGGTCATAGTTTGTAATCAGCGCTCTGAAACAACGCTTTTGTTCTATATATAAATATATATATATATGTCAGCAAACTGCCCTAAATAAATCCTAGAGTGAACACTAAAATACATAACAGTAGTGTAGCGAAGGGTGGTGCAGAACACTCTACATGCTACCTTATGACCCTACCAACTGGCTTCTCTCCAATCTGTCCTCAATGCTGCAGCCAGGCTTATCTTCCTCTCCCGCCACTCTAATTCTGCCACTCTCCTTCAACAAAATCTGCACTGGCTTCCATTCCCCTACAGAATTCTCTTCAAACACCTCACACTCACATACAGGGCCATCTCTAATTCCATTGCTCCATATATCTCTAACCTCATCTCCATTCATACACCCTCCCGCCCTCTACAGTCAGCTGACGACTGTCGTCTCTCCACCCTGATCACTGCTTCCCATGCTAGAGTACAGGACTTTGCCCGTGCTGCACCCCTTCAGTGGAACGCACTCCCTCGCTCCATTAGACTCTCCCCGACCTTGCAAAGCTTCAAATGGGCACTGAAAACTCACCTATTCATCAAAGCATACCCTTCCACTGCATAAACCAGCTGGTTCTCCGACCCCTTGCCTGTTTACATCCTGCTATCTAACCACCACCCACTCGCTTGCACCTCTTGTAATCTGTCTGTCTCCCCTTCCTACTAGATTGTAAGCTCCTCCGAGCAGGGCCCTCTTCCCTCATGTTGTCAAAACCCACTTCTCTTCACATTTCACTCACAGCTCTCCTTTACTCCAACACTCAGTGACCATCGTCATACTCATCTCCATCATTGGACTCAAGCCTCTAGTTGTATGTTGATTGAGTCCTCACTACTTACATTTAAGCTGTAATGTGTATTGAACTGTGGCGCTCTTTATTTGTACGTTATTTTTATTATTTATTCAATGTTATGCCAAGCTTTGTCTCCCTGTATTGTTCCTTTGTACGGCGCTGCGAAACACTTGTGGCGCCTTATAAATAAAATAATAATAATAATACCAGGCCTTCCCGTTTCATGTCCCCTTTGGAGCTAAAATGCAGACACTCTGATTGGCTGCAGCATTCCCGTTACACACATGGCAGGTTTGCAGAACACTTCAGCTTAAATGAAAGGTATTTGGTAGACTATAAGTTTGGCGGTTTATCATTTCCTGTTCACTTGTATTGACCTCATTCAGTCAACTTAGCTAAAAACTAGACACCGCTGAACATTCCTTCCTGAGACTGAAAATTAAGACGTACAGTATTACAGGCTTAAATGGAATTCAGCATTTTGTTCTATGGAAGACCGAAGTTTTTGAAAATGTTCACGAATTAAAAGCTTCCCAGGTGAGACACACCTACGTATTTTACACTGCAGGTATTGCCTGATCAAGCAGACTTTATGTAAATGTACTTCACACCTTTGTAACCCCATAACTTACACTTTTTTCCTACTGCACCCAAAATACTTACACATTCATATCTATGCGGACTAAGACAGAATTCATGCGTGCGCCATCGGGGCTGGGACGGGAGTGGGAGCATATAGGCGCAGACAAATTACCGCAAGGGTGTGCTTATACAAAATACGTCACATGCTGACATCCAAGCAGACTCATAGGCGGCTGTATGTAGGCAAATTAAGGGTGTAGAACCCCTGGTGCAAACATCTGTACAACTTCACATCCCGTGCAATCATGCCAGTTAGTGGTTAGTAAGTCCATATAGCCAAGGAGTATAATGTGCAACAATCACACAATATAATTTTTAATTACTACTACTACCACCACTGAGCAGTCATATAGAGAGAGAGATTTGTATTCCACATTGCACCTCATACACAGTTCAGCATGCCTACTGCTTCTGGAACATGTAGTAACCCTGGTAAAGTTACAAAGTAGGGGTGATAAAGCATCAGCCAATCAGCTCCTACCTTTCAAGTTAAAGGCTGTGTTTGAAAATTGTCAGGAGATGATTGGCTATTGTGCGATCACATGCTGCTTTATCGCATCACCAGGCTTACTACATCTGGCAGAATGTGTTGTAATAGGGATACTAGAAAGAAGATGAGGGGAGATGAGGGACAGGTATAATGGGAGTAGGGGAATCCATCAGTGGCTTAGTAGGGTGGGTAAGTTTAGGTACCCAACGTGCTCATACACAGAGAAGATTTTCTCATATAAGGCAGAATGCAGATGAGATGTTTTAATTGATGAAGCTGTAACGAGAAGGGACTAACACCAGGCTATTAGCTGGCATACATGGGCCATGTAGAGATCAAGCTATTGCCACTGCATCTGTGTATGCAACAGCTGTGCTAAAATATGGAAAGGCAGCAGGAGTTATCGTTCGTCTACAGGTGGCCACTGCATGGTGTTGGGTTGGGTGCAGCCAGGCTGATAATTGGCTTTTTTTTTTTAAGTTAACTGGTACCCGATAATATCCCCCATCTGATAATGCAATCTTCAGATTGAACTAGTCTGTTGTAGCAGATCATGTGATGAAGTTCCAGCAGGGTTCCACCGGAAATGGGCAGTCATAGTGATCAAGCGTGCGCAGATACCCCAGCAGCACTCACAGCACATTGCAGAGATGGGCTTCTTTTTGAAGCCTTTGTACCTGCAGGTGCCCGGTGATATATCTACCCGCTATGATCGTATTGTCGAAGTTGAACAGCATTTAGACTGCATTAGAATATTTTGGCCGCCATTTGCTTTCGCATATTTACGTAAAGGGCGTACGGAGGAGAGCAGGAGAACATGTGACTGTTAGTTGAAGCCATAATGATACACATAGTTTATACTCACATCCGCAAATAATAAAATATAGTCATTTAGCTTAAAATTGCACTTCACATAGTTTAATGTTAAAAAGCGTTCTTTCCCCATTGCGTTTGGTGTCCGTATGATTAGCGCCTCACTCGCAGCGCTCCGGTGTTTGATTTGAGACAGCAGCATACGTCAGTTACAAGTTATGGACTATAGATATGAAACATATGTATTGCCACGAGGAACGGGGACATATGATGACCAGTTAGAAACAGTTGCACAGCGGGATCCCCAGGACATGATGAGGGAGAGGAGAGCGGAGAACATTGATATTGCAATGCGATCTGGGTGCAATATAGTTACCCAGGATTGCATTGTAAATCCGTAGGTGCTGTAATTGGCTAGTGCAGCGAAGAGCGGTGGCGAGAGCAGTTGGGTCCAAACGAGCACATTGTTAACAACCCGCGGAATCGTTACAGTGCACACATACTGATATCATTCACTTTAATGGGAGGGTAAGGGTTTGCAAAAGAGGTGAAAGAACTAGTAGAATTATATTACTCAACAATTTTTAAATTAAAATAGTGTCAATGAATCCAGGTACACATAAAGTAGCCCGAAATACACATAATACAGAATAAAAGGGGCTACAGCAGAATGCTGTGGCTGTAATTGAAACATCTCCGTTGATCGGTCGTCCTGGCCGTTTGGCGTGTATTCAGCTAGGAGATGCTGGCTTTACTGAAAGGAGGGGAAAAAAACATGTCTGCTGCAGCTTTTCTGAAACACTGGCATAAATTAAATTAACCAAAATATCTGGGGACCGGTTAATTTTATGCTTTACCAGCCATCTGCAAGCATTGCCAAGAGCCAAAGGGTTTCAGTGACAGAACCAGGAAAACATTTCAGCTGAACAGCATGTTCTGATATTTCACGGCAAAGGGAAGAAAGTGATATGAGGTTGTGTACTCGTTGTACAGATCTTCATCCAATAAGGATTAACAGATTCATTCCAGGACCAACAAGGACAACCAGAAGAGAAATCTATATTCCCCCATACACTCTGCGACTTCTCCTAGGTGAGAAGTCCCATCCAATTTCCCTTCAGCCGCCAGGGACCCTCCCATCGTATGCAATCCCCGCTCCCTGCAGCCGGAAGAGGGTCCGCCCCGGAGATCTTAAACCATACAGACGCACAGAAAGGGTTTTCTAGTGTGTATGCTCCGTGTCGTTAAAGTTGCACACTCCCGCGCATTGTTAACGACCCCCTCACTCATCCAAGCATGTCTGGACAAGGGAGCCCCCCGTCGCCCACCCTGCCATCGTTCACCTCCGATCAGGATTTGGTGAGTGTGTAAGCACTTGCCTCCGCCAGGTCCCTACCGCTAGTGTGTATGGGCTTTTACTTGCAGCACGTATGATCTTCGGGTCATTAGGTACCACCCCAACCAAGGGGAACCCCATTTGCGGTGAAGGGTGGAGCTGAACGACAGTAAGTGCTGCTGTCAGACCGGCCAACTGTAAAGCCGCCATAAAATTATCCGAGGTATTGCATGCGATATCTCTGTTACTGCCGCTGGACCGCATACGATGCATTGCATGTGGTCCTTTAGCATACGATGTATCGTATGCAGCCCTCAGCAAATGCGGTCGTATCCTCCCTGATCTGATTAATCTTACATGCAGCATTTGCGATCTCTGGAAACCGGTCCGATGCGCGCGGAACCGCACACTGGATCAAAATCTGACGTTACGCACATATGATTTGGGTGAAAAGGGCTCACATCATATAAGTCTATGGGCACCTTAAGATATGGTCACAGTATGATTGTAGCAGAGCGCGTGAGTAAGACACAAGCATATAGCACTGTGACAATTAAAAGCTGAAAAACTGGCACACAATGGGAACAGTCATATTCGTATCAGCATGCCGGCTATGGTAAGATCCTGTAACCCAACTGTGCTTCAGATTACGGCAAATGTCCAGCAAACATAGTGCACCCACATTTCCAACACACAGGCTGACTCCTACAGCCCACCATATACAAGTAATGTACACAGATTTTATAACAGCTTTATTGTAATATACAGACTCATTACGCAACCATACTACATAGCCTCATCATGGCACCATACTACATAGCCTCATCATGTCACCATACTACATAGCCTCATCATGTCACCATACTACATAGCCTCATCATGTCACCATACGACATAGCCTCATCATGTCACCATACTACATAGCCTCATCATGGCACCATACTACATAGCCTCATCATGGCACCATACTACATAGCCTCATCATGGCACCATACTACATAGCCTCATCATGTCACCGTACTACATAGCCTCATATGGTTACCATACTACATAGCTTCATCATGTCACCGTACTACATAGCCTCATCATGTCACCGTACTACATAGCCTCATCATGTCACCGTACTACATAGCCTCATCATGTCACCATACTACATAGCCTCATCATGTCACCATACTACATAGCCTCATCATGGCACCATACTACATAGCCTCATCATGTCACCATACTACATAGCCTCATCATGTCACCGTACTACATAGCCTCATATGGTTACCATACTACATAGCTTCATCATGTCACCGTACTACATAGCCTCATCATGTCACCGTACTACATAGCCTCATCATGTCACCGTACTACATAGCCTCATCATGTCACCGTACTACATAGCCTCATCATGTCACCGTACTACATAGCCTCATCATGTCACCGTACTACATAGCCTCATCATGTCACCATACTACATAGCCTCATCATGTCACCATACTACATAGCCTCATCATGGCACCGTACTACATAGCCTCATCATGTCACCGTACTACATAGACTCATCATGTCACCGTACTACATAGCCTCATCATGTCACCGTACTACATAGCCTCATCATGGCACCATACTACATAGCCTCATCATGTCACCGTACTACATAGCTCCATCATGTCACCGTACTACATAGCCTCATCATGTCACCGTACTACATAGCCTCATCATGTCACCGTACTACATAGCCTCATCATGTCACCATACTACATAGCCTCATCATGGCACCATACTACATAGCCTCATCATGGCACCATACTACTAGCCTCATCAGGTCACCATACTACATAGCCTCATCATGGCACCGTACTACATAGCCTCATCATGTCACCGTACTACATAGCCTCATCATGTCACCATACTACATAGCTTTATCAGGTCACCATACTACATAGCCTCATCATGTCACCGTACTACATAGCCTCATCATGTCACCGTACTACATAGCCTCATCATGTCTCCATACTACATAGCCTTATCATGTCACCATACTACATAGCCTCATCATGTCACCATACTACATAGCCTCATCATGCCACCATACTATATAGCCTCATCATGTCACCGTACTACATAGACTCATCATGTCACCGTACTACATAGCCTCATCATGTCACCATACTACATAGCCACATCATGTCACCATACTACATAGCCTCATCATGGCACCATACTACATAGCATCATCATGGCACCATACTACATAGCCTCATCATGTCACCGTACTACATAGCCTCATCATGGCACCGTACTACATAGCATCATCATGGCACCATACTACATAGCCTCATCATGTCACCGTACTACATAGCCTCATCATGTCACCGTACTACATAGCCTCATCATGTCACCATACTACATAGCCTCATCATGTCACCATACTACATAGCCTCATCATGTCACCATACTACATAGCCTCATCATGGCACCATACTACATAGCCTCATCATGTCACCGTACTACATAGCCTCATCATGTCACCATACTACATAGCCTCATCATGTCACCGTACTACATAGCCTCATCATGTCACCATACTACATAGCCTCATCATGTCACCATACTACATAGCCTCATCATGTCACCATACTACATAGCCTCATCATGTCACCGTACTACATAGCCTCATCATGTCACCATACTACATAGCCTCATCATGTCACCGTACTACATAGCCTCATCATGTCACCATACTACATAGCCTCATCATGTCACCATACTACATAGCCTCATCATGTCACCGTACCACATAGCCTCATCATGTCACCATACTACATAGCCTCATCATGTCACCGTACCACATAGCCTCATCATGTCACTGTACTACATAGCCTCATCATGTCACCATACTACATAGCCTCATCATGTCACTGTACTACATAGCCTCATCATGTCACCGTACTACATAGCCTCATCATGTCACCATACTACATAGCCTCATCATGGCACCATACTACATAGCCGCATCATGCCACCGTACTACATAGCCTCATCATGTCACCGTACTACATAGCCTCATCATGTCACCGTACTACATAGCCTCATCATGTCACCATACTACATAGCCTCATCATGTCACCGTACTACATAGCCTCATCATGGCACCGTACTACATAGCCTCATCATGTCACCGTACTACATAGCCTCATCATGTCACCGTACTACATAGCCTCATCATGTCACCGTACTACATAGCCTCATCATGTCACCGTACCACATAGCCTCATCATGTCACTGTACTACATAGCCTCATCATGTCACCGTACTACATAGCCTCATCATGTCACCGTACTACATAGCCTCATCATGTCACCGTACTACATAGCCTCATCATGGCACCATACTACATAGCCTCATCATGTCACCATACTACATAGCCTCATCATGTCACCATACTACATAGCCTCATCATGTCACCGTACTACATAGCCTCATCATGTCACCGTACTACATAGCCTCATCATGTCACCATACTACATAGCCTCATCATGTCACCGTACTACATAACCTCATCATGTCACCGTACTACATAGCCTCATCATGTCACCATACTACATAGCCTCATCATGTCACCGTACTACATAGCCTCATCATGTCACCGTACTACATAGCCTCATCATGTCACCATACTACATAGCCTCATCATGTCACCATACTACATAGCCTCATCATGTCACCGTACTACATAGCCTCATCATGTCACCGTACTACATAGCCTCATCATGTCACCATACTACATAGCCTCATCATGTCACCATACTACATAGCCTCATCAGGTCACCGTACTACGTAGCCTCATCATGTCACCATACTACATAGCCTCATCATGTCACCATACTACATAGCCTCATCATGTCACCATACTACATAGCCTCATCATGGCACCATACTACATAGCCTCATCATGCCACCATACTACATAGCCTCATCATGTCACCATACTACATAGCCTCATCATGTCACCATACTACATAGCCTCATCATGTCACCGTACTACATAGCCTCATCAGGTCACCATACTACATATCCTCATCAGGTCACCGTACTACTACTACTACTACTGTATACAGTGACCATCAAATAATTTCCCCCCCACACCCAAGGCTGTGAATGGATGATTATGCAAATAATCCATTCACAGCCCTACGGGGAGTGCAAGGGGGGCATTTAGTCCACACCCAACACTGTAAAATTCACAGCATTGCGTGTGGACCAGAATAAGGTCCATAGTCCACCAATGCCCGCACATACTTGCAGACTCTCCCAAGATTTCAAAGCTGTCCCCTACACCCCCCGGAAGAGAAAGCAGATCTCCCCTAACCCGCACACTTCCTTGTGAAGTGGGAAAGACAAGGGGATAATCACAGTTACGAGGCCATATAAAGAGGGCGGGGCTAAATGACAGACCGGCGAATACTGTATAGATACTATAAAGAACAGCATAAGCTGGTGGCACTTTATAAATATTGTATACCTATTATAAATATTCATAATGTTTAGCACTTTATGTTTTAAGAAGCATTAAGCACCTAAATTCATTTAAGAGAGACAAATATTCTAAAACAATTGGGCGATTTTTAGTAAAGCCGCAGATTACCAACAATTGCTAATCGTGATTTTCGGCAATCTTCGCATACGCGCATGAGCATGCCACAAACACAGGTCATGTTTTTCAGGTCACCTGTGGATTTGTGAAATGTGACACCGAGCATCTGCTGGGTGACCTGGGAAACCTGACCTGTGCGTGGTCCTGAGGACTGAGTTTGAGAACCACTGGATAATATATTTTCAGTGGGTTGGCATAGTGTAGTATCTTTGGTCGTATGGTCAAATCGCAGCTCAAGCAGCACCGTAGTGTAACTATTCCCGATGTGATTGTGGCTGTAGCTCACTATTACGTAGTGTTCCCGCTAGGCTGTTTTAGCGGTGCGCTGCGCCCTGCCCAATTTTTAAGGGGTAAAATGCGCCCTGCACCTCCAGCAGCACCCCGCTAAAAGAGCCTGCTGCCTGATTTGCTGGTGTGTCCGGCGAAGTTCCAGGCACCGCAATCTCGGCGGCGCTAGGCTTTCCCGGCAGCTCAGGGACTTCGGTGGGGCAAGGTCAGCCCCCTTGCACGATGGAGGCAGCCCAGGCACGCCCCCTTTAGTGATGCGGCGGCCGGGCACACCTCCTTTAGTGGCGCGACAGTCCGGACACGCCCCCTTTAGTGACGCTGCGGCCTGGGCACGCACCCTTTAGTGACGTCGGCGGCCCAGGACAGCCTAAAACGATGATGTCGGCGGGCCCGTTCCGCCCCCCATTGCGCTGCCCCCGTGCATCGGCGCCCTGCCCCAAAAAATTCCTAGAGGGAACACTATATTACGTCTGTAATTGCGCCTGCATTTCATTAATCCTGTGATTCCTGCGGCACACACCACCCATCGCTGCATGCTACAAAGTTACCGAAGCGTTCCCCATCTAAATGGGAAGTTCTATATATTTACAACACCATGGGTCTGATTCAGACCGTTACAATGATTATTGAATGACGGGCGCATGCGCAAGGTATGCTATGCGCGTGTACGGAGTCCCCTTGCAAACTAAGCCAGTGGTGGTTAGCCATCTCTGGCTGTTCGCAAGGTTATTGACAGCCAGGAGCTGTTTGTAGCTGGCATGTTAGTGTTTTCTGGGACTATGGCGGGGCAGTGTTTAACTGGCCCCGCTATTAGGCCACCACATCCTAATTTGGCCTAGTGTAAGGTTTTATGGTTAACTGGGATACTGTAAATCAGCTTAATGCGGACACTAAAGGTTGCCCTCCACTCACTTGGGCCTCTATTGTCCTAAAGTCAAGATCCTAAAAAGTGTATATAGAATTTATGGTACTTCTGTAGTTTCACGGCGCCGCCGCGCGCACACTCTGGCTCAGAAACTTGGCAGACTGCCAGAGGCTCTGATTAACCGTGCGCGTGCCGCTCTAGCTCAGACAGAGTGTGCTCGCGCCGCTGTAGCTGTACTGACAGCTATGTAAACAGCGTGGCGGCCGGGCAGCAGCAGCAGCGCGCTGCCCAGGCGCTGGCAGGTCACTGTGGTACTTGTAGTTCCACAGTGAAATAGGCAGCGCCTGGGCACCGCTGACAACAACGGGGGCAAGTGGACACACCCCGGGCACAACGCTGACGTGCCGGGGCTTGTAAAGTACTCACCCCGGCACACCGCTGTGTCCCCCATGTACACGTTAAATTCAATGGCTTGCAGCCTAGATCTAGGCGCTAATGCGCCTGGATTCACACTCCCTGCAAGCCGCAAAGGAGGAGGGGGGCGCCTGGATTTAGGCGCAAAATCCAGGCTCCCTGGGAGCCGCAAAGGTGGTTTAGCATCTTAATTTAGACGCGAAAGCGTCTGGATTTAGTTAGGTGTAGGGGTACATCTAAATTTAGACGCAAAAGCATCTAAATTTAGCTGGGTTTAGGGGTACACTATTAAAACCCGTCCACAGTGGCAGTAGTCGACGCAACAGCTGTCGACCGTGTAAATCCCACTATCCACGCCCACCCGAAGCGTGGCGAGCGGCGGCGGTACGCGTCCTACGACCTTTTCATACCCCCACTATCCACGTCGGCGTGGAGTTGAGAATAGATTAGTGTGGCGAGCGCAGCGAGCCACCGAGCCCGAAGCGTGGCGAGCGCAGCGAGCCCCGCGAGGGGACGCTGACACCTGTGAAGCCCGCGAGGGGACGCGGATACCTTCACAGCTATCCGCGTCCCCTCGCGGGCTTCACAGGTGTCAGCGTCCGCTCGCCACGCTTCGGGCTCGGTGGCTCGCTGCGCTCGCCACACTAATCTATTCTCAACTCCACGCCGACGTGGATAGTGGGGGTATGAAAAGGTCGTAGGACGCGTACCGCCGCCGCTCGCCACGCTTCGGGTGGGCGTGGATAGTGGGATTTACACGGTCGACAGCTGTTGCGTCGACTACTGCCACTGTGGACGGGTTTTAATAGTGTACCCCTAAACCCAGCTAAATTTAGATGCTTTTGCGTCTAAATTTAGATGTACCCCTACACCTAACTAAATCCAGACGCTTTCGCGTCTAAATTTAGATGCTAAACCACCTTTGCGGCTCCCAGGGAGCCTGGATTTTGCACCTAAATCCAGGCGCCCCCCTCCTCCTTTGCGGCTTGCAGGGAGTGTGAATCCAGGCGCATTAGCGCCTAGATCTAGGCTGCAAGCCATTGAATTTAACGTGTACATGGGGGACACAGCGGTGTGCCGGGGTGAGTACTTTACAAGCCCCGGCACGTCAGCGTTGTGCCCGGGGTGTGTCCACTTGCCCCCGTTGTTGTCAGCGGTGCCCAGGCGCTGCCTATTTCACTGTGGAACTACAAGTACCACAGTGACCTGCCAGCGCCTGGGCAGCGCGCTGCTGCTGCTGCCCGGTCGCCACGCTGTTTACGTAGCTGTCAGTACAGCTACAGCGGCGCGAGCACACTCTGTCTGAGCTAGAGCGGCACGCGCACGGTTAATCAGAGCCTCTGGCAGTCTGCCAAGTTTCTGAGCCAGAGTGTGCGCGCGGCGGCGCCGTGAAACTACAGAAGTACCGAATTTATTCCCTGAACATTCACCCATTGATTACATAAGCCCTGGCAGAACTCCATAAAGAACCTACGTTTTATTATTACTTACATTGGCATGGCTAATTTAATTAAGATTGTACTTTTCCTAAATCATTAGATCCCCTTCAGGATCTTCCAATCATACTCACACCCAGGACACTTTTTAGGGCTTTTACCATTCCTCCAGATTCCCATTCTTACTCAACGCAGAGTGGGAGATTTTGGATTACATTGGGAAACCCCCCTCTAAAAAATTCTGCAGTGTGTTATGGGGGATAAAATAACAAAATACCCAGTATTGCCAGTACTTTTCAGTACTTCAGGTCAGGGACTGGCTTTTTTTATGTAGAGAATGATGCTAATTCCCTCAAGGGAATTGGTATTGAATCCTGGCGGTCGGAATCACGGCGGTCAAAATTCCGACGCCGGAATCCCAACCGCCGAAATCCTGACAAGGACTAATTTATTCTCTCTCTATGTGTGTCATGGACACCCACAGAGGGACAAAGTGCCAGGATTTCGGCGGTCAGGATTCTGGCGTCTGGGTTTTGACCGCCGGGATTCCGACCGCCGGGAAAGAGATTGCATCCCCCCTCAAGAAGTCTTCCCTTCCTAGCATGTCTTCAGAATAACCCCTTATTAACGTCTTATTGGGCTATGTGGAAACATATTACAAAAATATATTCCCATTTTAATAGTCAACACAGGCCTAATTCAGACCTGTTTGCCGGGCTGCGTATGTTCACAGCCTAGCGAACTGGTAAACAGTGCACGAACGAACGCCCACCACACGAATCCTCGCATGCGATGTGTGCACCCATAAAACGCTGTGCATTCCCTGCTGCCGGCCCCCTTTCCTCCCATGCCTGGGCGAGTGTGATACCTGCCAAAGATGTTCGCACACGGGAACTGCACAATCGGAAACGAGGCCGAATTCGGCCTTGACCAATTAAACCTGAATCAGTGCCTTTATTTCTTCTATTGCTTCACAATCCCACATTTCAAAATGACCAAGGCCGCCTGCCCATTCATTGGTTGGGCTGCTCAGGGGCTTACTCATATATATTGCAAATTACAGGCATGGGTAACTCAAAAACCTTTGACAGTAACTGACACTCTTACCCCAGTATACCCTACATCCTCCCACCCATCTGTTTGCATTACACCAGGCCTTGCATTATGCTTAGCATGTGATAACCCAGTTTACTCCATCTGACTAGTCCGATGATCTCGATCAGGCTTTATCTCGGACAATTACAGCAATCATGGAATGCATTATGTGTGTAAACCGAGGATCGAGTTTTCCTATGCGACGGTGGGACGATCTTGCTGTCCAGATATTTTCCCTGATCTTCCTGTAGACATGATATTTACACCACTATCATATTCTGGCACCACAAGGCAGGCTGTATTCTATACAGTAATGCGGTACTTGTTTCCTAGCACAGCAACCATCGTATGTCATCGCATACCAATAATTAAGGTATGCGATGGGACCCAATTTTCGGGTCCTAAGACCCGCACTGTACAATTTTAATATTGCGTCACATTGCATGCCATTACAATGGCATGCAATGCTATGAGACCCGATTTTTAATTGTACAGGCACCCTGATGGGTGATTACTATGTTAAATGCACCCCCATTGTTAACGCCACCCCCACTATCAACGCCAACCCGAAACGAGCCCACGAGGGGCGGCGGTACACGTCCTCCGACCTTTTCATACCCCCACTATCCACGTCGGCGTGGAGTTGAATTTATATAGCGTGGCGAGCGCAGCGAGCCACCGAGCCTGAAGCGTGGCGAACGCAGCGAGCCACACGAGGGGACACAGAATACATGTGAAGTAATCCGCGTCCCCTAGCGGGGCGCACTGCACTCACCACGCTTCGCCAACGTGGATAGTGGGGGCATGAAAAGGTCGGAGGACGCGTACCGCCACCCCTCGCGCCCCCTTTTCGGGTTGGCATTGATAGTGGGGGTGGCGTTAACAATGGGGGTGCATTTAACATAGTAATAACCCATCAGGGTGCCTGTACAATAAAAAATCGGGTCGGGTCGCATGCGATGCGATGGATACGATGGCATAAGATCAAAATTGTGGGCGCCGTGCTAGGAAACAAGTACCAGTAATGCTTCTAAATGTATACCCTAAGGGGTACTTAACGCCTCATAAGAGATTTACGATGGGTTCACCAATCTCTGATTGCTACCTGTAATGGGGTCTAGAATCGACCACTGTTTTTGGCACCCCCCCCCACTCCAAATTTAAACTTTTTTACATCAAATATAAATGTTTGCATACGGTGGAACATGCCCCTTAGCTCCCAGAGTGGTCAATCTTTGGAGTCTTTGACCCTTTGCTTCGGTCTGCTAAGGGCAGACGAAATATCTTTACAGTTGAATTAGCAGCAGCCAAATAAAGTGCGCTTAAATATTGGATCAATCACAGACCTTCCCTCCGTCCTTTTCCGTGAAGATATATTTTGTTTTCACATGAAGTCGCCCTAATCCTCGCTGGGTAACGGACAGGGTACTGATCGCTACTTGAGACCTGGGAGGGTTTTATTTTGGCCTTAGCACTGTCTTTACTGACCAAAAATCATGATGGTTTGCCACGGAACCTCGTGCTATGAGAAGCGAATTCTAGATCCTCCGATTGTTTTAGGTACACGCAGTATCCGGGATGCTATAGACTTTCCGGTACTTATGTATTATCTGGGCTCCCATGTTAAATGCACCCCATTTTTTCATACCCCTACTATCCAACTACGCATGGAGTCGATTTTATATAGTGTGGCGAGCGCAGCGAGCCACCGTGCCCGAAGCGTGGCGAGCGCAGTGAGCCCCGCGAGGGGACGCGGTCTCATAAGAAAAACGGGAGCCCAGATATTACATAAGTACCGACTTTCCTTTTGCCCAGATATTTGTTTACTTCTTTGACTGTCACAATTTTTTGGTTTATTGCTTATGCTATTTGTCAAATGTACATGTTTTCCAGTCCTTGTTATGTACTCTTCTATTCCACTAAACTGATGTAAACACCAAAAAAAACAAATCCCCCCAATTACATAAGCTCTGTTATAGCAGCATGGCTCTGTTTTATCTATGTGTGAAGTTCATTTTTTTTTTTTTGAAATCCAAAAAATTCACGAAGATGTTTATAATACACCACATGTGCAGCATCTACTAGGATTAGAACTGACAACGTGACTGACTTCATTATTGTGTCTATGCTACTGTATTTGCCGATCAACTGTTGAACACAAATTAGCCTTTGTTTTGATCCCTCTTTAAGGCCAGGTGTATAAGACAGGAGTTATTAATGCTGCATTGCAGCTTTATTTAAATAAAGCTTTTTTTCTTTGAAAAAAAAAAAAGATAAAGACTAATTAATCTTTTCTACATTTTACATTTACTTTATTTTTTTTATTTTTCCTAGCGATTTAACGCCCACAGCATAAAGAAACACTGGCGGTACGCGGGATTGAAAAATTCCTGGGATTGGATTCCCTAATATAAAACTGGCCCCGGTAGCCCAAACCGCTAGCCCCGAACATATAATTTACTTATGTGGGGGGTGCGGCCAGGAGCAGCAGAGTAGCGGTGCGGCTGGCGATGCTCAGACGCTGCCCAGCATTAGACTGCGCATACACAGTATTTGTACTCATGGCAGCAGAGAGCCTGGCTGGGCCCAGCCTAATCATGAACACTAACTATAACACCAATGTGGCAAAGAAAAAAGTGATCTGATCAGATCAGATCACACTAAACACGGGTCGCCCAATATACACAGGGCCATAGGGGTTTTACTCTTCTTAAAACCTGGGTTGATTTGCCGGGTTGGTCAACCTGGGTTATTCAGTATGGTGCTTTCACATCGCACTTGGCAACAACCTGGCAATAAGGGGGTATAAACGGCCCTGCAATCCAGCAGGGTTCTCCCATAGGTCCATCGGTGCTTGCAATGGTTCCCACCAAATGCCTATTATTAAGCTATTTACCCTCAGTGTGGCTCAAGGGGTCAACAGTGTTAAGACTGAAATGCACTAGGTCGCCATAGACAAAATATCAACAGATGAAAAAAGTCGACATGAGTTTTTCAAATTTTTTGTGTCAATGACGACCTAGTGCAAGTCAACATTTTCATGTTTTATTCCATTTCATTTTCATCCATCTTCGCCCTTCGGAGACGGAGAGATTGCCACTCTTTGCGCTGCATCGTCTGATGTTCGCTCCCACCAGGAAACAAAACAAGGAAAAGGGAGGGGGTCGAATGTCCTGCAAGGGAGGCTTCCGTCAGAGTCGCTTATATACTGTAGAATCCCTATCTCAAACCTTTCCCTTCCTCTACTACAGCAGCAGTTCACTGATCTCACTCATACAGTACACAGTACTCAATGCTTGAGGGTTTAGCCCCCGCCAGGCCGATTGTCCTTCTGTCAGCCTGGGCACTTAGCGATGCAGAAGTAACAAATAATACGTTCACAGGAAAGCCGAACATGCCAGCCAATGATTAAATGGATGTGCGAGACGGCAAGGCTTCATTAAATTCCACCCGCAATTCTATCAGAACATGTGGAAACATTCGCACCTAACGAACGGAAAGAAAACACATAATACGCGTTGTCCTCGGCTGCCGAACGGTTAACGTCCAAGAGCTTTATTGCAACAAATCCTTTAATTCAGCACTTACAGTAATTCTGCAGAGCTGCACAAGTTTTGAAGAAGTACATGATTCTTGGCATACACAAGGAGAATCCCTAGAGTGGGTATAGATGCCAAGACTACAGTTACCGCGCTTCCATAACAAGCTAAACCTTCCTTTCGTCCAAATATTTTGACTAATACAAGACTGGATCTGCACACAAACATGACACAGGCAGCAGGCAACGCAACGATCGACAGCTCCCAACTGCAAATAGCATCAGTGTCAGCAAGACGGCTAAAGATGATGCTACTGCGCCACAATATTCTTATTCCGCCTCCAACATGCATTCAAGGCACATTTATACCTACAGTACAAAGCATTTACAGAAATGTACATGAACGGTGACGGCAGAATGTTGGGTTAATGCACATTTTTGTATTTTTTTACTTGGAGTAACAAAGAGTTATTTAACAGAATATACGTGGCAGCGTGCGAACGCATGGGTGCGCTCACACCTCCATTTGCATACGAGCACGCGGCTGAAAAGTAATTTGATGGTCGCCAACCATTGCATGATTTTTTTTTAGGCATTCACAAATAAAATCCGGTCTAGACTGACTTTTATTTGACTCGTAAACGGCCGAAGATGGGGCGGCAGCTTACGTCATGTGACATCAGAAGCCCGCCTCGTGAAGGCTTCGACCCACCTACAAATGTATATTCCACGATATGCATGCGCAGTGCCACCCCATCGGACCCCGCAGCCCCATTAAGTTAAATTAGGCCCAAAGTTCTTATAATATCAGCTAAATACTGTATTCCTCATTGTTTTGCCTAATTATCACGAAAAGCATGGAAGAAAAAAACACAGTAGGGATCCAGCAGTTGCCGTTACTCCGCCACAGTTCAAATTGAACTAGGGGAGCAGCACCAACTGCCACCCCAATCGCTGCCAAACATCGCTGCCCGGGACTCACTGGTGGTTGGTGTGGCTCGGCTATTAGAATTTTAGAATGTGCTGCGGAGCCACCTCTGCAACTGCCGCTGAACCCTACTGTTTTTTTTTTCTTTCCTCTCAAACACTTGCCTTCATTGGGTAAACTGCACCAGAAAAATAAGAGGAAGTTGCTAATTGGACGCTCTTGTTCAGTGCAAATGTTGCATTACCATAAGCATGAATTCCCTCCCAGCCATGGGAGTAAATTTGCCCATAGAAGGCCAGACTCAGACACTTGGGCCGAGAGGTCATTTATGTCGGTATTGGCACATTTGTTCACAGCTAAATTTGTCAAATGGTCGACAGTCATTAGGTCGACACCATAAGGGTGGCATGCATTTAGGTCGACATGAGTCTAGGTCGACATGCAGGAAGGTCTAAATGAGTCTAGGTCGATATGGGTTAGGTTGACAGGGTCATTAGGTCGACATGGGTTAGGTCGACAGACAAAAGGTCGACATTAAAAAAATTGCCCCGAATGTCGACACAGTGTGGACACTGAAAAGTAGCACCATGTCCTCTCGCTTCGGGCACGGTGTCAACCTAGACTCATGTTGACCTTCCTGCATGTCGACCTAGACTCATGTTGACCTTCCTGCATGTCGACCTAAATGCATGTCGACCAACTGATCCACACCCGTATGAGGACTTCACAAGCTGTTAGAGGGCTGTATCACTGGCATTTTTTACATTACAATTAACAAGATAACATTTGCTCAATGTTCTAGGGAAAAATGATTGAAAACTACCAGACTACCTGTTATACATGTTCTGGCATTAATCATCTCAGAATGATGACAACGAATCAAAAGAATAAAGAAATGTCCGTCTTCTTCTTTATAATGCATAATTATATTAAAATAATCATTAGTCATCTAATAAACAAGCCCTGGAGATTGAATCTAGCGATCAGCCTGTGGCTAGGCACTTTTTAGAGGCCCATCATACTATGCCTATGTTACGCTACATGACCATTGACCATATACTGTACCTGCCTCTACACGCAGAGGAAATCGGTCACTATACAACTGCTTCGTTGTGAGGCGCAGTGGATACAGCGTTTAAAGACCTTGTCTCCCAGAGCTCTGAGCGAGAATAGGGGACTGCACTGTTTTCTCTAGACAGTTAGGGGGGTATTCAATGTGCCGCCACTATTCCCGACGGGGGAAATAGCGGCAGCTCCCTATTCAATGCTGTCTTTAGCAACAGCATTGATGCGGGATCACGGCAGAATGGGCCCGACTTTAGAAGCTGACGGGCCCGTTCTGCCGATAACGGCTGTGGATTGTCGCGATCCCGGCTGCAGAGCGACAATCCACAGCCGTTTTTGCAGCCACGCCCCCCTTTGCGCCGATCGGCGAGCGGGACATTGAATTCTGTCTGTCGCTCAGCTGTCGATCAAAACACAAAGGGGCCAGGATCACGGCTGTCGGAAGGGATCCGACACCTCCCTTACTGGGATCCATACCCCCCTTACTGTATGGCTCTCAGAGTTGGTCAACTACTTTGCTAAGTGTCAATCTTACAAATTGAAATGCTAATGTTGCTTTTGCAAAAAAAAAAAAATCTGGATTATAATGCTTTATGATTATTAGACTTTATTGCTATTTTACGTTATGATTAGTTCACCTTTTTTTCCATGTTATCTAATTATTATTATTTTTTTATTTATTATTTTTTTTTTTCATATATATTCTTTCTGCTGTATTGTATTTTTGATGTACTATGGGTTTGTTTTGTAGCGGCTTATATGTACTAGTAGCTCAGGTTGTCTGCGCTTCTGGTCTGGAAGACAGTTTTTGTTGAGTGGGACTGAGCGTGGACACATGCGTGCTGACGCGCTATTGAGGCGCTGATGACATGTTAACGCTGCCGGGTGGCGACGGAATATGTTTGACACATAGTGGTATGTATAAATGTGGGTATCATTTGTAACTGTACTTTTGTGTCCTGAGGAAGAACCAATAAATAGGTTTGAAACGTTGACTATATTACTGCCTTACAGTATTTATTACAGTGAGTGCCGCCAACTGGTTGATTGCATACTCCCTGCTGGGATTTGGATGGCACACCATTTTCTTCTTAGAATATATTAAAATAAAATTTAAATATAAAGTAATGAAAAAGTAAAGGAGATCCATTCAGGGCCAGGAAAGCCCAAATGGGGCGTGGCCTCACATCGCGACCCCCTGAAATTCATCACCATGGCAGGGACGGATTATAATCTGGGCACAGGGGGGCAGTACCCCTGGGCCCCCCCTCTATCTGGGGGTCCCCTGTGGTTGGCATGTATTTTTTTTTGCCAATGTGACAATGATTAATGGTGCTGAGCATCAGGAGTCAAGGCACACTGTCTGCACAAGTGTGCAGTGCATTACTGGGAGTAACACTTTGCACAAGTGGTCAGAGGCTGAGCGGCTTGTGCTAAGCTCTGCTTGGTGGAGCTCATCATATGCTTATCAGGCCCATGAAGGATAGCAGCAGCAGCTGCCTTGTCATGGGAGGGCTTTTAATCAGAGGCAGCGCTGAGCCTGTCAGGGCTCCTACAGAGTAATGGAGTAAGGTACAGAGGGACAAACAGAGGCTTTTCATGTGGTAATATATATATATATATATATATATATATATATATATATATATATATATAGAATTTTTGAAAGGAGGGCACTTGTGCCTTGGAGTGAGCACAACCGGGATGAACTATTAAATGGAGTGCGGATTCCTATGCATATATATATATATATATATATATATATATATATATATATATATATATATAAAAAACAGTTGTGCAGGTGGCGCTAGTATTTTAAAACTCAAATGAGTCCAGCTGTAGATGCCTTTCTGAAAAGAGGCACACAGTTTCACCAAAGTCCACAGGTATAGACCGCAGCTCCCTCAATGGACAAAAATCCAAACATCCAGGGTCAGGAAGTATGAGATCTAGAAAATACAAAGAATAGAAGGGCGCTCCCTAACTCCCGGCTTCCAAGTCCGGCCAGCTCAACCCAGCGCCTGATTATTCCTGTGGATCGGATGTCAGTGGAGCGGCGGTTGGAGCAGTTTGCCGTGGTATTTGTTTTATATCGTGTGGTAACCAGCCCACAGTGTCTTTTATATCGGTACGAGTACCTGCTTTTATCTGTCTTGAAGGAGTGTTCTGTCTCCGAATTAAATATATCGTTTACATGCTCCATGGAGCGCCCCTCTATTCTTTGTATTATATATATATATATATATATATATATATATATGTTTATATTAATCCCCTTCCTCCTGCAGTTGACCATTGACCAAGTGTATACTACTTTTACTCTGTGTTTTGACAGTGTAATATTCTCCCATGCAATTTGCGGCCAGTAAGTAGGAGGGCCCCCCTTTCTAAAGGGCCCCAGGGCCCCCGAAGGCTTAATCCGGCTCTGACCATGGGACATGACCAGAATTCCCAGAGAGGCTGGGTTGCCCCAAGAGGCTTATCTAGCTACACTAACTCTCACCTATTAATAAAAAAAAAAAAATCTTTAAAACCATTTAAATAACTAAATAAAATAAATTAAAACAAATTATCTTATACATATCAAATCCAATAACTTGTAGGATGAACTATATTATCGCACACGTACGGGTAGGCAGTTGTGCTTTCTGCATTTCCAACTATGCGCTCCCTATATTTATGATCTGCTAAAGCAGCAATTTGGAAGCCTGCGTTGGATCCGCACAAGGTGTTGCAAATGTCACATCCTGTGTGTCAATGTAATGTCTTTTTGCCATTCTGGATGTAGATTTCCATTTTCCACAGCGCATTTATCACTGTTTGGAAAAATATGCAGAGTGAGGGGCCCTGAGAAATCTCCAACCAAACAGATAACTGTTACTTACTTGAAGGACTTTCATTAAAGTGTATCTGTCTCCATCAGCTGCAGAAATCTCCGCAGTACACTCAAGATAAATGAGGTGGCAAAAAGGAGAAAAAATTGACTAGAAGTAATGTTTCAAGGTGGAAGGTACAGTTTTTCTTTATTGCTCCGTCGCCCATTTAATATGAAACAATTCTCGCCGCGCATTAGAAGAAATATGATCTAAAAACTATATAAAGGTAAACAGTTCAGCATAAAAAATGCCAAGTAAGCACCGAAACAAGACCTTGGACGAAGCTGATAAAAACAGTCCAATTAAACAAAGCATACTGGCGTGCTTTTGTTCACAGCTTTGTCATAACGTGTATATATAGAAAACGGTCCCCAGATGCCCGGCTGACACATTCATAATCAGATCTGACAGATCTATGGTGTGTTTATGTAGATTCCGCGTAAAGCCATAAATCTTTGCAAGAAAAATAACCCCTATTAATCTGGGCTCCGCTCTATTTTAAACTAGCCAAGCTGACATTTTTTCTTTGTGGACCAATATCCATTTCCCCTTAGATTTCCATTCCCTCACTCACGCCGTCGTGGATCACAGTGTCCTCCAAATAAATCACGTTGACGCCGTACGGAGTGGAGCGTTTTATAAGGGATAGGAGAGTGACAGGAGAGGTGCCAGGTACATCGTTTTGTTACCTATGATTGGGCTGGGGTATATCAATAATGGCTTTGTCCATTTGCGGTGTCACGTCGCAGTGTATCACTGAAGGGAATAGGTTAATCCGCAAGGGCCTCATTCAGCATTAACCGCCAACTCTAAAAGGCCTAATTATTACATTAGTGATATTTATTGCTGTCTAGTACTGCATTCACATCACAATGATGGGTCAGACCTTGAGCTTGATCCCAGGTCCTGCCTACCGGTGAAACATCGGGAAAAATCAGCTAACTGTTGGACGGCAGGAACACATACGATACACCGATGTATCGTACGCGATGCCATTGACTGCCATAGAATCCGAGAAATCCTTGTTGCAGTCATGGCGATCCCCACATCCGATCCAATGAGCATTGGACTGCATCGGATCCAGAGATAAAACACATACCATATAGCACTTTATACATGATTTAGTGTCCTGATGGGTTGAAATCATGTGAAAAGGGCCATGTCGTATAAGTGCAGGGGTACCTTAAGTCGCAATGTGATGCAACACTACAGCTTAACGAGACTGCACGGATTCATTTGATTTGTATATCGGTGCATAGTTGAGTTTAAACAAACGTCAGCTTTCTAATATGAACATACACATGGTAATGTCATAATCCGTTCCCGGCATAAGACGTGGTCAGACGGTAACAGCAATCATGAGGATGGCAAACGTTCACCTTACACTGGCGATACACTGTCATTAGAACAGGTTCTCAAGGCGACTGTTAAGGTATCTACATTGTACTGCGGCTTGTCACAGCAGTGTATGGCCAGCTGATCCCCCTTGAGCCGCCCGCAGGCGGTCCTTTAACAAATACGACCCTGTTCCTCGCTGCCGGGAAGGGGTCCAAGTCGGAGGTCGAACATCCATTTTGAACACTTTTCACCCGATTTCTCAGCCCAATCAGTCGGAATCGGGTGAAAAGTGGCCAAATCAGACTAGTGTTAGAAGTAACGGATCAACTATTTTATTCATTTTTAGGGGCAGTATTTTCCCATCGATGCGATGCTGGAAATGATCATTTACGGTTACAGAATGACTGTTTAATGTGATATTAGTCTTAGCTGGCCTGTGATTAAAGCTACAGTGCAGCACGTAATGTGTTTGCGGGGTCCTCCAGCGCTAGAAGGGCTCATTACATGAAAATATACAGACGCCGACATTCTCCCTTTCTGAATGTTTATTTATTTACTTCTCATTGCGCTCACAGTAAAAAATGCTGCCCAATGACATTTAAAATGTCTTGAAGCAAAGTGCTGAGGAAATGAAGCGAAAATAATGTTTCACCCTTTGTAGTTTAAGAAATAATATTCGTTATTAGTAACCAGAAGAACTTGGTACATTTCTCAGAGAGGCAATTCCCGGGCCATTGAAATGTCTCACCACCAACTGAGCCCTCGCGCAGTCATCTGACGCCGGTGACAATGCACAGACCGCTGCTGCAGAAAGGAGCTTAAATACTTTTCCGCCTTCAATTCATATCAATGCATTGTCCTGTAGTCGTCCTTCTGCAACATTTGCCGAGGTGCAATACTGTATCCTACTGTCTCTGTGCAAACACCAGACAGGCAAATGAAGTGCAGTCTAAAGGAGGCCATTGTTTTATACAATATGACCCTTTGCTACACGATTTTGACACATTGAGCCAATATATCATGTGAAAACTGCTACATGGTACGTCATTTACTTATGAATCCAATTCGATGCTGGGTCCCGTGAGCATTGAATCGGATCTGGAGAATGTCGCCGCTGCACCTAGGATACATCGTATGCCTCGTCGGTGAATGGAAACGCATGTAATACATTGTATGCAAAATGACCGCATACATTGTGACGCATGCAATACCTCAGCCTGGTGTATGGGAGCTTTAAGGTGGCAATACAGAGAGGTGAAGGCTTGTGTGCAGCCTCTGTCCAGGTCCCATCCTCTCTAGCTGGCAGCATGGTGTAAAGCAGGGCTGGCAAACCTGTAGCTCTCCAGCTGTTACAAAACTACATATCCCAGCATGCCTTGCCATAGTTTTAGCATTCCCTAATAGCAAAACTGTGGCAAGGCATGCTGGGACTTGTAGTTTCACAAACAGCTGGAGAGCCACAGGTTGGCCAGGCATGATGTAGAGTCTGAGCACTACATTTAGATGTAGTTGTTCTTCCCACAGAACAACATAACAGTAATATCAGTGCCGGCGGCTGTGCGCGCTCCAACGGAGCAACACTTGAATTGCTTGGTCCGGTGTCATCTAGTGGCCGCCGGCGAGCAAAACACTTGAATTCCCCCCAAAGAGGGAAGGAGCGGCATTAACTTTTTATTATATAGGATATGGGCAGAAGGTAACTTGAGCAAATTGATGCCCACTGCGATCGCATCATTTGCATACGGCATTGCATGATTGCAGAAACCTTGCCAACATCGGGTCACATGAAGAGTTTCTGTATACTGCGCTGATCTCCCAGGCACCTCCAGTATGACCCCCAAAAGCTCAGACTCTAACGAGCATGCTCAGATCTCAGGAGACATTGTGCTGCCGCCATGTTTCCGGAGATTTCTCTACTGCGCATGTGCAAAATGCCGGTGCCGAGGAAGTCGCATCTGATGTCACAGACCCTGGACACATCACTCTTTCAAAACAGGGCCGGCACACCCAATTTTGAATAACTGTGTAAGTGGCTGCCACCCATCCACGCAAATGCCTGGGGGCTGTAAGTGACACCTTTAAGATCCGTTGATCTGCGCAGACCAACAAACATTGTATTTGTACGTAAACTATATGGTTTGCGCACCAATATAAATAAACGCCAATACCAGTGAGAAATACTACAGACAACATGTCGGGAGGAGATGGGAGAGAACCACCAGGAACCAATAAAGGTGAAGCTTACTGTCAGATGATTACTGTTTGGAGCGGTATAGGTCATAAGGTCGACCGTGTCTAGGTAAACAGTCAAAATGGCGACACATAAAAGGTCGACATGCTTTCGGTCGACATGTTGACAAAAACTGTAGACATTGGAAAGGTTGACATGGGAAAAGGTCGACATTTTTTCAAAAAGAAAATTGTGTCTATGTCAACATAGGTTGACACGGACATTGTATAAGTGTACCTCTGTACTCGCCATGCTTCGGGCACGGTGCCGGGCTGCGTTTGGAACACTATTATATTCTCCCTATATGCCCACTGACATGGTAAAGTATGAACAAGTTGGTTTAATAACAAAATCATGTCGACTTTTTCCCATGTCGACAGCCAGGTTTTTTAGTTTTTATTACTCTTGGAAATGACGCAGCTTTGCAGCAGTTTGTATCAATTTAGCTGAATCCAGAGGGAACAAATCCCAAAGACAGATTATGTCGTGACATGAGTGAAAGGCACAGAGGAAACCAAAATAACTTATAAAGCAATATATTTACCAAAAGGTATAAGGGGTGTATAATTGATGACCTCTTAATTTAGGGTAAAAAACCTCCCTTTTACTATTGTGGAAAAGATTAACCATAAACTCACAGCGATTCTTTAGGTGAAATCTGTAGGCGCTGTACCCCACTACCCTGCGTTATTATCGCCGGCATAAATATTGTGCTCAGACATCTCTGAGATTTTTGTCCTTCATCACCTACCAAGAAGGAAGGAATAAATATCTTCAACTTGATCAATTTATTACCCTATTACAGTGCACCTGTTTGGAGTCCTGGAGTTTGTAATTAAGTTGATTGTTTATTGGCATATGTCTAAAATCAAACGTTTTGTGCAATGTCGTGTGAAGAAATCATTGAACTCTGGACGACAATATTTTTATTGGACCCCGGTAATCCGCTATTACCAACACTGCTGGTTCTAGATTCTGCTATCTGCACTACTGCAAAAACATCTGCATTATCCCCAGGGCCGGATTAAGCCTTTTCTGGCGCCCGGGGCACTTTACTAGACAGGGGGGCCCCGTCCCACTTGTCATTACTGGCCGCAAACTGCATGGGAGAATATTACACTGTCAAAACACAGAGTAAAGGCAGTATAAACTTGGTCAATGGGTAACTGCAGGGGGGGGGGGGTTAATTCATATATATGTAGAAAAAAATACCACATGAAAAGCCTGTGTTTGTCCCTCTGTACATTACTCTGTAGGAGTCCTGATTAAAAATCCTCCCATGACAAGGCCGCCGCTGCTGCTGTCTTCCATGGGCGTGAGAAGCATATGATGAGCTCCACCAAGCAGAGCTCAGTCCATGCCTCTCAGCCTCTGACCTCTTGTGCAAAGTCTTATGGGACTTAGTCAACTCCCAGTAATGCACTGCACACTTGTGCAGTCAGTGTGCCTTGGCTCCCGATACTCCGCACCATTAATCATTGTCACATTGGCAGATAGGTGAAGCTGCAGCACTACCGCACTCCATGCACATAACCTTTAGCTGAAAAAAAAAATACATGCCAACCACAGGGGGCCCTAGATAGAGGGGGGGGGGGCAGGAGCACTGACCCCCTGTGCCCCCCCCCCCCTTTTAATCTGGCCCTGATAATCCCTCTGAGTGCTGTGAGAGATGTGCAAAATATCTGCTAAAACTGCCAGGGTCGTAGTCAAGGAATATGAACCACTTTAGTTATTGCCGGAAAATAATCCGAAGTCAGTTCATTGAAGTTTGGTTAAATATTGCCTCCAAAAAAACAAACAGTCGCTTTTAGCAGATATTTTGCACGTCTCACAGCAATGTTGGCACTTAAAGGGTTAACTGAAAATGTGTCATGATGTATCATTAACACAATAGAGAATAGTTATATAATGATTAATAACTGCAAAAGTGGCATTGTACCATATCAAATACGAGGGCACAAACACCCCACACATATTTCTTGCAGCTTTAACCCTTTCAGATCCAACGTCTAGTCAGGCTCAACAGCCCTAGTGCTAGTAGCAGATCCGGTGATAAGCCACTTTAAACTAAGAACATTAACATCGTTCAACATTCAGTGTAGGCCATTTTTGAATAATAAAAAAAAAAGACAATTAATTTAAACCACAGTTTGAATTGCAAAAAAAAAATTGGACTGCAAAGAGTTAAAAATAAAGGTTACTGTATTAAAAGGTGGAGATACAAGTCTGCTGGCGAGGGTGTGGCCAGTCTGGAAGTTTCTATATATATTTTGGTCCTGCCTCAATATTTCCTACTTTTGAGACGGGGCCTGATTCAGAGTTGATAGCTGATCTGTGAATCCGCTGATTGAGCGATTATCGAATGACTGGGCATTGTTACAGACCCCAGCGTAATCTCAAAGCCTCCGGAGCTTGACTGACAGGAAGCCGGCATTTGGGAGTGTCCGAAAAAAATGCAGGCGTGCCCAAACGTTTTAAAAGAGGTTCTGTGGTGTCAGCACCGGCCTTGGTCAGCCTGTCTCCGTCACAGATGACCGGTTGGGTCAGTCTTACGCACATTTGCACATAATGGAATATCGTTTGATGGTTTGGGGATTGCGTATAGATTACGGGTGGATAGCGATGTGCGATATTTTTACAATTAATTTGCAAACTAGGTGGCAGCTATCTACTCGTAGTCACCCACAAGATTAGCAATCAGGTCTGAATCGTGCCTAAAGTTAGACATGTCCTCTCCTCGATCCTCCCATGTCTGGTTCAGTAAAACCCATGGATTTTCCTCCTCTGCTTCTCTCCCCTAGATACAGATCCCCCTCTGCTATGCTAACCCCCCACATTTTTGCAGCGGACCACGTCTTGATTGCCAAATTCTAGAAACAGGCCAAGTCATTCAATGTTTCAGTGTTGTGGTCTTACTGTATATCTGCTACACTAAAACAGATCTCACCTCCCATTTATATGATAGAGATTCAGGCCACCAGTTTATACATGTAACCAGCTTCCCTCTAGATCAGGGGTTCTCTAACTCGGTCCTCAGGACCCCACACAGTTCACGTTTTTCAGGTCACCCGGCAGGTGCACTCATCACTAATTGACACATTTTAAAAGACCCACAGGTGGCGCTAATTCTTTCACTACTGATTCTGTGAGGGGACCTGCAGAACATGCACTGTGTGGGGTCCTGAGGACAGAGTTTGAGAACCTGTGCTCTAGAGAGCAGGTCTGGGTTTTTTAGCAAGCAGGTTACAAGCATAGTCAAGTGTCCCAAATATCAGGCCTACATGGGACAGACACCTCCAGCAACGTTATCTGCAAACTGAAGTGTTATACCAAGGCAGAGGACGCCATCAAAACCTATCAGTACATTGCCGACTTGGCCCATTCTGCTGGAGAACTCCCAAATTTGGAGTTATCCTGTCACCCAGAGAAGTGTGTAATCATCCCGCCATCGTCCGGTGAGATGAGCAAAGGAGATGACATGATGTGCAATGTTAATAGTATTTCCTATCACCGTACTCCTCCCCCTTTACCGCCTCCTTACCTGCTCAGCCGGAGAGCAGGGCAGGGAAGTAGGTAAGTACGTTTCACCTTTATCAACTAGAAGAACCAAATAAAATGATAATCTGTAGATAAGGGAGCAGCACTGGTAAAAGCCCGTTAAGGAAATTCCTGAATAAAATCATCTCTTATTCATCACGGCTAACAATAGTTTTCCAGCATTAGTTCCATCCATTGTAAAAGGAAGGCGTCCCTTCCCCCCACTCCACCTAAATGAGCCAGTGACGGGATCAGAGATGTGCACACGTGTACAAAGGGGCAGGCTCTGGAAGTGACAGTAGGCCTTAGGTGACGGAAGATTAGTGCAGTACAATGAGAGTGTTCCTGACTCTGCAAAACTGTTACACATATTAAATGACCGGCACATTACTTATTAATGTCATTCATAAGATCTTCAGAAGTCCTGGCTGGCTATGAGAAATTCCCACCTTGTCATCCACTGCCTGACTAAGCTCTGTACGTCCACCCAGATCCCCTATAGACAGGAATCTCTAAGGAGCAGGGTTCATCACCGCTGTGTGCTCTACAGAATTACATAATATCAGCACTGCAATTATGTAAATATATATATATTCAATGGACCCGGAACTCTGGGCTCTTCCTGCTGGGAAACCCCGTACAAGCCAAAGCGAATGAAGGTGGCACTCAGAGGGTGATAAAGCGGTGAACCAGTGAAATGGTTTAAGTCATTGCAACGTTTCGGGGATGTGACCTTCTTTGTGTACTGTATGTCCTGAAGAAGGAGAGAACATATCGGAAAGGTTGCAATAAACTTACACCATGTATGTAGTTCATCAGCCTCTGAATGCCACCTTCTTTTGTTTTGTCACATATATATCATCTATATATACGTGAATCTCCAAAACACTGCCATCTGCTGGCAGAGAGTGAAACTACATCTCTTTCTCACACACGCACAAACACAGAAGGCAGCAGACAAGCTTCCGAAGCTTTTGCTTTGAGCGGGCTTACTAGTGTATATGTCCCTGCAAACCTGACATAGGCACACGCCCTGTTGGAAATGTTGGGCTGTAAGTAGGGTGGCCAATCCCAGGATCAGTGGGATCCCTTGATTAGAGGCCAAAATCAGCGGGATCTGAATGCAGACTGCCGGGCCATGGCCGGAGACTCGGACTGACTGCACGGAACACAGCCGCAGACGCTGCCCGGCTGCCACAGTGCACAGCCTCTGACGCACGCTCCGCTTGTTACCCATACTGGGGGAGTCTATTACAGCATTAGAGACCAAGCACTACTCCAAAGATCGGAGGGGAGCAGGGTCTCTGTAATGCTGTCAGAGACCCACCCCCGTAATGATGTCAGAGACACCCCCCCCCCTTCCCCTGCATTAACAGCGATAAATATTTTAAGCGCTGTTAAAGTGCTGGCTCGTTAACGCAATATTAATGCGCTAACGTGCCCAGCACTAATTTAAACCTTAATAAAGACTACTTAAAATGAGCACTATGGAATGATCCCGCAATTACATCAGTGTTTTATTTAAGTCTGTACAGATCCCTCTCCACTGAAAAAAAGAACAGACCGTTGCACCTCTGCGAACAGAACAGACCGTTGCACCTCTGCGCCACTGACCCACAGAGAAAAAAGAAAGTTCTCTCTAGCAACAGAACATTTGTCATTTGTGGCTCGAATAAAAGTTTTTGTTCATCTGCAAAGCATTCTGGGGATTCCCCAGTGCGCTAATCCTGCTGACCGCAGTCACCGTATGCAAATTTCCACTGGTCTCCTTTGCCGTCTTGGAGGGGGATACGGCCGCTAGGTCGACAGTGCTTAGATGGCTATGGTAGACAGCAATAGGTCACTTTTTTCTTTCGCCGACTTGTGACGACGGGCAGCATTTCATAACCTACCATCCATTAGGGCATGGAGGGAGAATATAATAGCGTGCTGGGCGCAGCGAATCCCCGTGCCCGAAGCTGGGAGATGCGGTACACTGACACAGTGTCAATGTCAACAATCCTGACAAAAAATGAGAAAAACTCGAGTTGACCTTTTGACTGTTGACCTTACCATTATCGACTTAGTGATTGTGTCAACCCTCCAACCATGTTGACCAATTTCATGTGTCGACCTTTATTGGTCGATCTAATGTGTATGTCAACCTTCATTGTGTCGACGCTATGACCCATACACCTTGGAGGGACTAGTAGAGGGGAGCAGCACCTGAATCTCATCCATATAAAGTGACAACCCCATGTTTTCCATGTACAGTATGGGGCTTATTCTGGTTCTCTCGCACATGAAAATTCTCTCTCTAATGGACAAATCCATGTGCACTGCAGGTGGGGCAGATGTGACATGTGCATAGAGAGTTAGATTTGAGTGGGGTGTGTTACTTTAAACCGATATCTGTATTGCAGTGTAAAAATAAAGCAGCCAGTATTTACCCTGCACAGAAACAAAACAGCGCACCCAAATCTACATCTCCATGCACATGTTACATCTGCCCCACCTGCCGTGCAGCAGGGTTTTGTCGATTAGAGAGAGAATTTGCATTTGCAAGTGAACCAGAATCAGGCCGTATGTGTAAAGCAGGTCTTTTCCCTAGTCCGCACAGAATACAAATGGTGCTGTGGCAGCTGACGTCAATGAATTGTCTGTGTGACTCCCCTAACCGGAGAGAAAAATCCGCCTCGTGCATTCTGCCTCTGGAGGAAATAAAAATCAAATCTTGTATTCTTGACAGTGCAGTAATATTGTGTCACAGCAAAAAGGACCTTACAGGATTCCTGATCACACACACACACACAACATTGCTGTAATTGTATTGTATGAAGCACACTATCGATTGTGGGACCTGCATGAACCTCTATCATCTCATTTGCAAAGGACAAGTGTGGTAGAAAGCTACAGATGGAGACATTTATCCTATATTTCAGGAATGGATGTTTTGCAGTATGTGGTTAATAGCGACACTGGCTATAAGGCCAGCGAGATAATGGACAGGAGCTGGCGATCTAGGTTCAGCCAGACTGATCTATTATCCTCTCTGCAGTGAGAAGAGCGGCTCTGCAGTACTGCAGCAGTCACATCTATGCCCACGCTCTGGAGCTGAGTGGGCGGCTGAGCTGAGTGGGAGGAGGTAGCAGGGCTCTGGGAGAAATACATCAATATAAAGTGAGATTTTTAGTGTATCACAAAAGCTGCATTCCGGGGACGGCATTGCTTTACCGTGATCAATGACTGGAGTTACCCTATATCTATATATACATAGCTCATTTTTAATTGAAGCATTCCGTTATACAGGCAGCCCCCCCCCCCCCCCCCCCAAGCTGGTATAGCTTCTGCAGGGCCCTCACAGCAATTGTCTTAGTTTATGTGATATTGTCACCCATGTGCTTCCCTTATTGTACGCTGCCACTATATGATGGATTGTAAATAATAATCCAAACATGATTATGTGGTGATTTGTAACAGTCTTTCTATACAAGTCCAATCTGCTGGCACCCAGTGATCGCTGTGACAGGGCACCCCGTGAGTGCTGCGACAGGGCACCCAGTGAGCGCTGCGGCAGGGCACCCAGTGAGCGCTGCAACAGGGCAGCCAGTGAGTGCTGCGACGGGGCAACCCGTGAGTGCTGCGACGGGGCAACCCGTGAGTGCTGCGACGGGGCAACCCGTGAGTGCTGCGACGGGGCAACCCGTGAGTGCTGCGACAGGGCAACCCGTGAGTGCTGCGACAGGGCAACCCGTGAGTGCTGCGACAGGGCAACCCGTGAGTGCTGCGACAGGGCATCCAGTGAGCGCTATTATAAGTGATGTAATAAATGTCACATACTTCTGCCCATCACCTTGGTGACTACTACATTATTACACAACTAAATCCTATTCACCTGTGGAGAATGGCAGAATATTATTCCCAGTAATCACTGTGTGCACTGCAGTCTATAAATCTATCGAAATCGGTTATTTGCTCTTGTTGCCAAAACATAAAAAGGAACAAGAAGAGATTTGCAAAAAGCAGCCACATCAGAATGTCAGCCGCCATCAGGCACCATGACGTAACCAGCTCACTGTGGGGATCAGGGCAAAAACAATATTCCAATTTGTTGTGTAGGGTTAATAAAGAGAATGGTTTATGGAGGGGGATTCTTTGAGGTGCAACTGATCGTCCTAATCCTGTACTCATACCGTATCCCAACTTCTCCCATCTGGTAATCGGAAAAGGGGGGGGGGGGGGGGCATGGCCATTTAACAATGGGATGTGCCTCTCCAAACACCCATATCCTTGTACTGCCATATGCAGCTTCTGTGCAGAGTGTCACTGAACGGGGTGCAGCACCCAACCTTCCTGGCATCACAGCACTGGTCCACTGGAACCTTTGGAAGGACCTACTGGATCATGCTATCCTTCCTAGATGGGATTCTTCTTAAACAATTCAAGTGTGATGGAGTATTTCCTTCCCCTCTTCCACGGTAAAAGATGCTGCCTGAGGCCAAGATCTATATTTAACCTGAGTCAAAGCTTCGTTAGGTAGCTGTAACCACTAAATCCAAGAAACTACTAAAGGTTTGCATGTGATAAAATGCCTTTGGAAAGTTGCGTGCCCTTTAAGTAAAGCCGTTGGATGCGTTTACCAGTAACGGGCCGGCAGACTTAATTAAATGGCAGCAAGGATGGAGTTAATAGCACGGGCTAAGTAACCTTGAAATAGCATTCCTTCCTGCAGTCTGTCCTCAGTGGCCTAGGGAGTGGAACAGGTCAGTAGTGCACTCCACCGTGGAGATCAGTTTTTTAATTGTTATTTTTATCCCTGTTAAAGGTCCCTGCAAATGAGGAGAACTGCTGCTGCCTCTGTATACAGCCACCATGTAAGCAAATATGAAAGCAGAATAAGCAGGCTATGACATTTTACTTCTCCCTCCGGAGTCCGGATATTAATTCTGAAAGAAGTGACCCATAGACAAATGATCACACATTTATCCGCTATGTCAACCCAAACAGCGGGAAGTAACGCATGGTGCCAACAGAAGAACAGAAGAGTGTTTTACTAACAATGGGCCCGATTCAGACCGGCGTATACTCGCAGCCTAGTGAACGGGCCAGCGCCGACATGCAGAACGCCCCGACATGCAGAACGCCCCGCCCCCACTTGCCGCCAGCCTCCCCTCGCTAGCATAAATGAGTAAGTGTCCGAGAACATTTGGCCCCCATTGTATAGAGGTTCAAAATGTGCAGTGAAAGGCAGCAGCCAATCGGAAATCAGCTTTCATCTGCACAGAGCAAGTAACTATGAAAGCAAGTGTTTGATTAGTTGCAATTAATTAGTTGCAGTTTTCTATATAAATGCAATGTTTGGTAATGACAACTTATCTTTTATAGTCCTCCACTAAAATAACCCTGGCAATGGATATACTATAAATGTGGGGTAGTGTTCATTTTAGCAACCTGTATCTTTCAAAACCCGTGCATTTCCTCTTCCCTGCCTGGGGTGTTGGTCTCTACTGTGGCGTTTTCTAGCACAGTGTGGTCTGTATTTCAGCACTGAGTTGCAGACCAGACCCACAGCAGCGCGCGACACCCCAGGTACCCTGGTTGGGTATTGTTATACCTTCATATCCGGTCACTATCTGTTGTGGCTGGGTTTTCTCCCCTTCTCTCCCTGTACCACTGACCCCTCCACAACTTACCCCCCTTAGAACCATCTCCCTTTGATGGGGGAATGCGGGTAAAGATATATAAGCAATCTCCCCGACTCTTGCCCTGTCTCTCTTTCCGTTCTCTCTAAAGCCATTAACCCCTTCCAAGGCCGTTCTGCCTATCCCACACTCATTTGTCTGGAAAGACAGGTCTGTGTTCATCTCTATTATAATTTATTATATTCGGAATCATCCATTGTAGTTAGCTAACTGTAACTGCTTGTAACAAACTAGAGGACATTACAGGTTCACTGGTCAATAACCTGATTCAAATGTACATCTCGTATTACAAATTAGCAGGCAAATATTACATTTGCTTAATGGGGTATAGCACTTTAGCAGCCGGGTCCATTGTGGAAGGAAGAGATTATTAGAACTCGGAGGGAATCAGCACAAAAATAAACATGACTGGCCTTATAAATCATTTATCTCTGCCCTGTGACTAGCTTAGCGATAATGATCGGTTAATGACTAGAGATGTTCCTTACTCTAGAATTTAATGTTCAGCCATCGCCCCCTACCAAAATTGGACAGCCAAAAACGAGGGCGCAAGGCACACAGTGATATAGCCTAGGTAGCCACGGCTGTTGTTTTAAATGGATTAATTTGATGCAGGAAAATGGCAGCCTCTCTTGTGCAGAAATAACCAAACCCCTTTTAAAAAAAGGGGGGGGTGGTTCCGTCAATAGGAAAATTAAAATAAATGACTTTTATAATAGCCCTAAACATGATTTAATCTCAGTTCAGGAACTTTAGGTTATTCTGCTCTGAAAAAGCCTGCCTCCCCCACACACACATTTGAGTAGTCGATGCATTTCAATTGGCTCCTTGCTCAAACTGAAAAAAGCATTACCTATGCAAATGAATGGGAAAAGCTCAGCCAATCATGAGCAACGGCCAGTTGTGATTGGTTGAGCAGGTGCAGCTGATGGTAAGGGAATGAAATTCCACATGTTCAAGAAACCAATGGATGCCAAGGCTTGCTAGAACTTGTTGCGGAACTACATGTCCCGGCATGCCATGCCACAGATTTTATATAATGGATTGCTAAAACTGTGGCAGGGCATGCTGGGATGTGTAGTTCCACAGCAGCTGGAAGGCCATGAGTTTGACACCACTATTCTAAAGTGTCTAGACAGACGGTCAATAGGTCAACACCAAAAGCTTGACACAGACAAAATGTTGGCATGTAATAGGTCAATAATGTAAAAGGTCAACCTGGCATTAGTCAACACGTGAAAAGGTTGGCATGAAATTTTCACAGTTTTTTGGGAATATTCATAATTTACCGACTACATGACTACCATTGGGAGCGGTAAAGTGTGCCGAGTCAAGCTCACACGCTACACTAATTGGGGGTCCATGTCGACAGGTATTGACATAGGCAAAAATGTTAAACCTCATTTCGACTGTTTCAAGTGTCAACCTTTTCCATGTCAACATTTTGCTTGTGATGGAGAAAAGGTTTGTTCACCTAGATGAACAGTACAGGCGCTTATGGGATGGGGTGCAGAGCTAGCTGCTCACACCTCGGGGGGGAGGGTCAGTCCCCTATTAGAAAATCAAGAAGAAACAGGAAAAGAGGGTGGTGGAGCGCTAAACCTAATAATAACACACTTTGATCAATTGGGTAATTACATTAAAATAAACATGAATTTAATATATGACGTATATATTCACAATAATACAAAATTAGTAAAAATATGCACATAAAATAAAATAGCTACGGACAATGAAGGTTTGAATATTACCACTTGTTCCTAGTAATGATCCCTTTTTAATGATATGGCCAGATCTCACATTTTGTAATCCAAGTGACTGGTATTGTGGGTGTCCATATACCTGCAGAAGTCCCAAGTTGAAATTCCTGAGGATGTTTATCAGGTAACCTGTAAATACAGGTGGTGTCTCCACGTTTTGAGCAGGTGGTGGTGTCCCTTGATGGTAGAGTCCAGTATTGGAAACAAATGTGTTTTTTTGTGGGGTCCAGAGAATGTCCGGTAGGGATCTGGTTCAAGTGGATAGAGGATAAGGTGTCCAATGTCCAGTAGCAAGCCGCAACTGACGCGTTTCGTTGTTATCTAACAACTTTTTCAAAGGTCTGTCACTCTCATTAGATAACAACGAAACGCGTCAGTTGTTGCTTGCTACTGGACATTGGACACCTTATCCTCTATCCACTTGAACCAGATCCCTACCGGACATTCTCTGGACCCCACAAAAAAACACATTTGTTTCCAATACTGGACTCTACCATCAAGGGACACCACCACCTGCTCAAAACTTGGAGACACCACCTGTATTTACAGGTTACCTGATAAACATCCTCAGGAATTACAACTTTGGACTTCTGCAGGTATATGGACACCCACAATACCAGTCACTTGGATTACAAAATGGGAGATCTGGCCATATCATTATAAAGGGATCATTACTAGGAACAAGTGGTAATATTCAAACCTTCATTGTCCGTAGCTATTTTATTTTTGTGCATACTTTTACTAATTTTATATTATTGTGAATATATACGTCATATATTAAATTCATGTTTATTTTAATGTAATTACCCAATTGATCAAAGTGTGTTATTATTAGGTTTAGCCCTCCACCACCCTCTTTTCCTATTTCATTTTCCTTGTGATGCTCTTTTGATTATGTTTGCATGTCCTAGCGAACATGTAGGCGCCACCCGCCACCTGGTGTTAAAGTGAGGGGGGAACAGGGTGGAACTGAGGAGTAGATTTAACAAGCTCGGTGAAGTGATAAAGTGTCTGGTTTTTATCACTGGCCAATCAGCTCCTACCTGTGAAGTTACAGGCTTGGTTTGAAAAATGACAGGTAGGAGCGGATTGGCCGGGGATAAAAATTAAACACTTTATCACTTTGCCGAGCTTAATAAATCTACCCCCCGAATTCCACCACCTCTAATGGTGAGGTGGAATATTTTTACCTCCACATTGGCCCTGCACAGTAATACTCCCAGAAAACCATTCTAGTTTGCAGTGGGATGCCAAAAACCCTACCACTGGCCCTGTCTCTGCCTAATGGGGGGAGGGGAGGGGGTGTTATTAGGTGGCATAGAGAAAAGAGTTCCCCCACCTCTGCATGACCACTTTAAACCCTGCCCGCTTCCCCGCTGAACACACACCCCCCCCCCTACGCCCCCAAGCAAGCGGCCAAAGGGGAGAGAAATTATTTTTTTTCCCGTCCATGGAGTTCCAAAGCCAATGATCATTGTAGCAGCCAAACCGTAAATACTCCTGTTACGACTAATAAACGGCCATTGATGCCTTTGGTTTTGAAGTAACATAGTAGATTAACTCCTAGGTGCAAAAGTCCTTTTTCTTTGGGAGAGGGGGTGCTTCTACTGATAACCCTGAAAAACTATCACAGTGCAGAAACCTGGTTAAACTACTATTAACTATTTAATTAAAAGTTTAAAAATCATACTCGAAAGGTACACAATCGTAATCGTTGCGGTCTGCTGATGTACACCGCTTCATACTTATATTTCAATGTCCACTTTTAAGAAATCCAATTTAATACGCACATTCATTTCTTCTGATAAGGATAGTTACACAGTATGTCCATGCTTACAGCATACGGCACCACGTGAGTTCCCAATATATGGCATTGTGCCAGAGAATACTCACTGTAACCTGACATTAATACATATTACACAAATAACTCCAGCTAGACATCTTGAACCTGGTTCTGTTGATAATCTCTTACATTTATTACAATTACTGTACTTGTACACCGATACTGTACAATCAATCTCTAATGGTGTAAAGCAGGGGTGGCCATACCGGGTGTGGTATGACGCTTAAACAGTCGGGATTCTGATGGTCGATGCAAAGCTGGTCATACCAGTCCTTGAGATCTAGCAACGAGTGCAGGATGACTGCGCGACAGGGGTGATCCTGATGGTCAGTATCCCAACGTCGGAACTCCGACTGACTGTGCTCCAACAGGGGGAATCCCGACTGACAGGGGCTATTCTCCCTTGTGGGGGTCCATGACCCCCATAGAGCCAACGAACCAGCAGCATGGCCAGCTTCTTTGTGCTCGCCCCCCCCTTGTCGGAGCACCGGCAGTTGAGATTCCAGCATCGGGATGCTGACCGTCGGGATCCCCCTGTCAGACCTCCATACCACCCATAGCAACAGTACAGGCTTTTCAGGCCACCTGCCTGTATTTTACTCTAAATTGTAGCCCAGGGACTTATACAAAATAAGTGGGTCCCCAGCAACACGCTCTGCTGAAGTCCTCTCCCTCACCCCAGTGCCGCTGCAGCTGGGGTGAGGGAAAGAACTTCAGCCACGACCGGCGCAGGGGACACCAGCTGCTGCTGCAGTTCTCTCCCCAACGCGGGGAAACCTGCAGCATTGCCGTAGAGAGTGACAAACACGGCGGTGCCGGTGCCAGGGAGATCTGCAGTGGCGGCTGGGGAGAGGGAGAACTTTTTTTCCCAGTGTTTTAAAAAGAATGCATATTACAGCCATTCAACACATTTTAAATCACTCAAATTTTTTTATTATGGCCTCTAATATACTTATTTTGCCATTTTTGGGGGTACAGATTGATCTCCTCATTTTCACCTGCACTTTTGGCTGGTTAACACATCCCAGATCACCCGGTTTCACCATTTTCAAATAGGAAAGGTCGAAAAACGGGAGTGCGCATAAGCGTCTTTTTCTGGCAATAAGTGCGTTATATTTACCCGCGATCAAATATCGCAGTATCGCTGCTAATAGGATATCCCCCCTAAGCCCCTTCAAGTACTGTCCAAAAGTTACAAAATATACTGTAGTATAAAACCCAGCCTGAAGTAAATATGTATTTCAAGGTCTTTTCTAATATGAAATTTATACTGAACACCTTCCAGTGTAAAATGTAACACAATTACGATTATTGCTTTGGTTTATTGCAGTGGTCTGTTGAGTGTCCCTCTTCTGTTTCTCTCTATTGCCGTCTGTACAGAACAGAAATTGGTTAATAATGCACTCTAGCCGCTGAAACACAATCTATCCAGAACTGTAATATCTGCAGCGCCTTACAGATTAACGTTAATGACGGTGATGTTCTCCCTAGCAGTGGCCTCTGCTGTGGGGACAGAGAGGTATTGGCACATCAGATACACACTCCACAATAACTTGGGTACCCAACACTGAATATCAGTATGCTACAAATACAATTTAACCCTTTGAGATGACTCTGAGAGATGATCAAAATATCCGCTAAAAATGCCAGCGTCTCTCTCACATTTGTTATATAAATTCAAATAAAAAAATGTTGCGTTAAAAAAAAAAAAGATGATATTTCCTATATAAAGGTAAACATTAAAGCTCATTGCGATGAATAAGAATGTTGGCTTGGTAATTTTCACACATATTTTGACAAATCCACGTGGAACTCAAAGGGTTAAGACAAAGGAATAACAATAGATTTTAGCGCAAATACAGGTACCTGCAACAAGCTTTAACGTCAGCGTTTTATAAACAACAACAATTGCAGGCAGTTGTTATATTAATACCGAGTTTTACTATTAATGAGAAGATTATTATAAAGGAGTTATCCTAGGATAAAAAAAAAAACATTAAGCTGAAATGTAAACACATAAAAAAAAAGTTCAAGTTAAAAGTTAATCATCGTTTTCACAACCATGATACAGTATAAATAATACAGGTGGAGCACAGATCTTTTGGGAAAACACTGATGTGGCACACCAGGGTTGCCTACTAGACCATTTGCATATAACCCCACCACGGTACCACAGAGACAATGGAGCTGGTGGCTCACTACTTGAACCAGTGCTTCCCCACTAGTCTTCATTCTAGCACCCGCTACCTTTGAAAACCCATGCAGTTCCTCTTCCCTGCCTGGGGTGTCGCTGTCATCTGTAGTGCTTTTAGCACAGTGTGGTCTGTATATCAGCACTGATATGCAAACCAGACCTGTGCTAGAAACACCACAGCAGACAGCGACACCCCAGGCAGGGAAGAGGAACTGCATAGGTTTTCAAAGATAGTGGGTGCTAGAATGAACAATATTCCCCACAACTTGAACATCTCTGGATTGCCCCATTTTCCATCTGTCTTCTGGGGGAAAAAAAACATTATTTCTCAACACAACATCATACAAATGATTTAAGATCCTGACAATACTCAGAGGTATACAGGCAATATTGTGGCTTTGATACCCAGCTATCAATATCATTGTCAAGAAAAGACAATCAGTGCAGAATTACCCCTATGTCAGTAGACCTTTCTGATCTTTTGAACTCAGTAAATCCTGCCGCTAGCTAGTACTGCCGCCAATCTATACGCTGGTCTCAGTCCATGTACATTACACATTTGCATCGTGAATATGATAAAAATCCAACATTGAACTTCTCGGAAAACATTAGATACAGACACATACTGTAAAACAACATTTTAAAGACTTTGGAACACAGCGGTTTAGGGTTAGACAGGAATACTCAGGAAGTGTGGACAAAGTGATGAACAAACGGGATCTATGGGAATCCCATGCATGATAAGAGTCTTACCTTTTTCACTCACACTTTCACTTTCAATCTCAACATCGTCGCAACTTGTGTACTCCGGCGTAGAAGCCAACTCTTCTTCCGAGCTACTCAAAGATATTTGACGCGTTTTACCCCCTTTTTTTGTTTTATGAGGCTTGGGCGGTGGTGGTCTGACGGATTCAGACTGGTCTGAACTGAGCGAATCGTTCCTTAGCATAGTTTCCATTTTTTCCCTTTTGGTTTTCCGCACCGCAGAACTTGGATCCAGGTGGTGCTGCTTCCGTAAAGAATCTGTACGCCTCAAATCGGGCCTGTCATTAGGGATGGGACTCCTTCTAGGCGTTGGAGGGCTGTGATTTGAGTTCCTTTGCCGGTTAGGGCTTGGCCCCTGCACATCTCTAGTTCTTTCTATAGAATATGAGCGCTGGCTTTCCATGGCCGCTCTACGCTCGGAAGCAGACCTCTGCCTTGACGGCCGGTCTAGCCTCAACATGGACATACGAGACTCTTCTAACTCGGTATGAGCTAAAGATACGTCGCTATGTCTTCTTTCATGACGAGCCCTGGATACCTCTGCATGAATTCGCATCTGCTCCTCGTACGGTTGGGGTTTAACTGGATATCTAGCCAAATTAGGATCGCTTCTGTATCTTGCCTGATACTCCTCCTCTCTTCTCTGCCGCTCATACTCATCCCGGTCCTGAATGTCCTCCTCATCTACTGAATACTCGTTAGACCGCCGCCGACTTCTCCGGTAATCGGCATGCTCGGGATCATCGTAGAGCTGAGGCCCACGCGGCGATCGCCTTTCAGAGTAATCCGATGGTGATCTAGGCATTGCGCTGTCTGATGTAACATACTGCGAATGTTCTCCTATATCTTCCCTTGAATCGTACCTTCGATTCTGGTCTCTAGATATCGAGGGGCTTCTTTTCCTGTAACAAAGCATAAAAAAAAGTTAATCAATGGTAAATAAATCAAATAAATTATATATATATATATAAAAAATTATATACATGTATTCAATGTTCCCACTAAGTTTTGAGAGATGGAAATGAATGAATAATTAATATAATGAGAGCTTTACTCTGAAGGGCTGCATTGAAAATCTGCTGTTCGTTGCAACTCTGGACAATTTAATATACCACAATGAATTGGGCAGATAATGACTCATTAGCTGAAGCGGCAGTTGTAGCATCAATAGCTGGGAAACCGTTACCTGCGTATTTTGTGACGTGACTTTTATACTGAGGTCAATAGATGGCCAGCGACAATAATGCCGGTTACAATGCCCTCTAACTTCCAACAGTGATATATGATCTGTATAAATCGTCCTGTACAGCAGTTACCATCTACTGACGATAAATTGGTGTTTTTTTAAGCTATAATCGATTTAGAATTTTTCTGGGATCCCAAAACACACAGATTGTACAAATGACGTACCAAAAAAAATGAAAAATCATTCTGGAATAGAGGTACTCTAGAAAGCCTTTGGCTGGCCAGGTGTCAAGCTGGGAATGCTGAAAATTTAGTTCAACAGCACTTGAAGAGCTACAGTCTTGCAGGGCATTCTGGAAAGCACGCTACAGTCTGGCAGGGCATTCTGGAGAGCAGGCTACAGTATGGCTGGGCATTCTGGAGAACAGGCTACAGTATGGCTGGGCATTCTAAAGAGAGCAGGCTACAGTCTGTCAGGGCATTCTGGAGAGCAGGCTACAGTCTTGCAGGGCATTCTAGAGATCAGGCTACAGTCTGGCAGGGCATTCTGGAGAGCACGCTACAGACTGGCAGTGCATTCTGGAGAGCATGCTACAGTCTGGCAGGGCATTCTGGAGAGCACGTTACAGTCTGGCTGGGCATTCTGGAGAGCAGGCTACAGTCTGGCTGAGCATTCTTGAGAGCAGGCTACAATCTAGCAGGGCATTCTGGAGAGCAGGGTACAATCTGGCAGGGCATTCTGGAGAGCAGGGTACAATCTGGCAGGGCATTCTGGAGAGCAGGGTACAATCTGGCAGTGCATTCTGGAGAGCACGCTATAGTCTGGCAGGGCATTCTGGAGAGCACGTTACAGTCTGGCTGGGCATTCTGGAGAGCAGGCTACAGTCTGGCTGAGCATTCTTGAGAGCAGGGTACAATCTGGCTGAGCATTCTGGAGAGCAGGGTACAATCTGGCAGGGCATTCTGGAGAGCAGGGTACAATCTGGCAGGGCATTCTGGAGAGCAGGGTACAATCTGGCAGGGCATTCTGGAGAGCAGGGTACAATCTGGCAGGGCATTCTGGAGAGCACGCTACAGCCTGGCAGGGCATTCTGGAGCGCACACTACAATCTGGCTTTATACTCCACATCATAACCTCTTCAGGGCCGCCAACAGGGGGGTGCCGAGGGTACAGCTGTCCCGGGCATGGCCTCTGGAAGGGCACTGGCAGCTCATTTTGCCCATGGCACCAACCCCCCCACCTGCACACTGCCTCCCACTCGGCGGCTCCCCAGCCAGCCAGGCACGCACACCACCCATGGCAGCCCGCAGAGCGCCAAGTCCAGTACACAGAGGGGGAGCACCGATCAGCATCATCCGGGTGCTCCCCTCTATGTCCCAGGCTCAGCACTCTGCAAGGTGCGTTCTTGACCGAGGAGACTCCGAGTGGGACATAGGGGATGCAGGAGGGTGATGCCGCACTGCAGCCACCACCACTGGGTGAGCAATTGGGAGGGGGGGGGGGGGGGCAGACTGAAAATCAGTACCAGGCCCCAAACCTCTTTACTGATCATCACTAAAACGTCTGCCATCTTTATTACATCACGTTGATATGTATTATTGAGAGCTTGCATTATATAAAATAGTGGGAAATAGGCGAATTAGGTCGACACTGAACTTTAGACACATTCCCAGGAACCAAAAATTCCAGTGACAAATTTTTGAAAGAAAAGTTGGGACTATCCCTGAAAATTTAGGACAAACGTCTTCTAATGCACCTATTCAGCCACCTGCACATTTATATAATCATCTTTAATGGTGAGACTCTGCTCGATACAAGCTTATTGACTGAAATGTGCTGTAGCATGCAGTAATCCATCACCGCGCCGGAGTATTACAGGGAAGTGCAATAATGACTCTCAAAAGAATTTTTATCATTTGTCACGTTGGTAGTGAAATGGAACACAGCTACTATGACACACTCCGTCCTTAATCATCTTCTCAGAGTAATAATATCCTCGCTATTACAAGACTATAGTAGTTAGGGTTATTCTTTTTTAAATCTTCAGAACTCCTGAAGGCCAGATACACTTTAAGGGTTTGGTTAAATACACAATAAAACAATACATAGACGCCCAATCGGAGGCAATACTTATGACAAGACCTATATGACGGGAGGATATAAGGAGTAGTTACTAATTGAGGGTGGCGTGTTGGCTCAAATGATTTAATAATTTAATAGAGAGGAAAGGCAGCAAGAATTAATTTTACTGGGCCTGGAAACACGGGGGGGGGGGGGGGGAGCTCAGTTTCTATTGGTTTGTATCTCGCTATGGATAGCAGTTAAAAACGTGTTGTTTTCAGGTCCTCTGTGCTGCCTGCTTTGTCGTACCTTGTATCATATAGAGAAATATAACATGCCTTATGATCGGGCCATGTGAAGGCTTTGACAAAGGACGATAGTTTGGCATTTGTACCATGGGCATAGGTAGGGGGAAAACAGTGGTGGCACATATGGGGCCTGGTGATGATAAGAGGCCTGGACATGGTGGTTCAACCGCTATGTCCGTATGGAAACTCTGCTTACTCTTCTGAATAAGGGCTACATTGTACATAGGCCAGCCCCAGAAGAGCATACCTCAGAACTCTTAAGCTGGTATACCGGGGCAAAATAAGCTCCGCCCTGGTTCATACTGAACTAACCAAACCAGAAACACCCACATTTAGCCTTTCATTGTCTATCAGTCAGGACAGTTAGCAGCTATTGAAGAGTACAGATGTGGATGGACACATATCACCTACCTACCATATATATATATATATATATATATATACATACATATACATACATACATACATACATACATACACACTAGTTATCAGCCTATCAAAATGACAAGATATAACAGTAATGACAGGACTTGCTCCGACCGGAGCAACAATTGAATTGCTGAGGCGAGCACCATCTAGCCCATTGAATTCCCACCACAGTGGAGCAGTGCTAGCCTTTAATTTTATAGGAGAGATATATATATATATATATCTAGCCATCCTCATCTAGCCCTTTAAATGTATTGTATTGCATCTGAGTACAATAGGTCTTGGATAGCCATGGCTATCCAGAGATGGCTAGATTAGGATGGCTCCATCTGTATATGTGTATGGGCAGTACGGATGGTGTAATGGTTAGCATTACTGCCTCACAGCGCTGAGGTCATGCGTTCAATACCCAGCATGGCTCTAACGGTGAGGAGTTTGTATATTCTCCCCGTGCTTGCGTGGGTTTAACCCCGGTACTCTGGATTCCTCCCATAATCCAAAAATATACTGGTAGGCTAATTGGCTCCAAAAAAAACAAATATTAACCGTAGAATGTCTGTGTGTGTACATGTGGTAGGGAATATAGATTGTAAGCTCCACTGGGGCAGGGACTGATGTGAATATTCTCTGTAAAGTGCTGCGGAAAATGTGTGCACTATATAAGAAACTGTTAATTAATAAAGAAATATATATATATATATCATGTAATTTAAAATTATATATACTCTGTCATTTGTGATCCCTTGAAGAATAGTCAGGCCTGACCCACGCCAACATTTGTCCATATAGAACATATAATATACTGCACAATAATTCAGCGACACAGCGTAACAATATATTCTGCACGTCACCTTTTCAAATGAATCAAAGTAAAAAGTGTCATAAATTGTTTCTCTTGTAACTCTTCTACAATCATTCACAGACAATGTTCTTTCCATAAGCTCAAATAAAAAACCCTGAAGATGTGCAAAGTGAGGCAGGAACAGACGCCGCTGCCCTGCCTGTCAGGGATAATTGATTAGTGGGAAGGGACAGGGATCTATGTAACAAGAGGCCAGACTGATTTAGAGTTCGCTAATATTATATTTCTCTATGGATCTTGGCTGGATGGAATTTTGGACATCGTGTGTGTGTGTGTGTGTGTGTGTGTGTGTGTGTGTGTGTGTGTGTGTGTGTGTGTGAACCGTTTGTTCTTTTACCAACATAGAAAGGTGTCTAAAAGGTAAAAAAGGTGACAGTGAGGTCGCAATGTGCATCCGCCAAGGTATCTTAGTGATGCTACTATTTCACTCAGGGACTGTTTGGGGGAGGTAACAGTGAGTGGCACCAAAAAATGCAGGATGCCCATCTGTGGGCATCTAAATATAGTTCCATACCTCCAACTGCAACTGTCCCAATTTCAGGGGACAGTCACATTTGTTTGTGACTTTCCGCGTGCCACCATGGACAGCAGTGTCCCGCAGTGGGGGGACAGTTAAGAGTTCTCGAAACTCGCTGCGCTACTTAGCAGAGCAGTGGTGCTCTAGATGCTGTGCCATGCGCCCTCATAATTCTGTCAGAGTAAGGGGGCTTCTGGGAGCATCATCCCCATGAAGTCCTGTTAACTAGAACACGTTCCTTATTAGGAGCGGCAAACAGGAGTCCTGCTGTGCATCTTTTTAAAGTTGGGAGGTATGCAGTTCCAGACAACATGGAATGAATGAATGAATGCACTTGCATTTAACAATTGAAACCATATGTACTGTGGCGATGTTTTTGCCTGGTCTGTTTATTTAACATATATGTTTGTGTGTGTGTTTAATTTTGGGCATTTCCAGTAACTGACACTGATTTGAACGGACATCAAGGTTAGCTTGGTGGCAGCAATAGCAATAATGAACGATGCAATACAAAGTATTCCACACGTATAGTATGACCTAAAGATCTGTAGAAGAATGCGGTCAACGAAGACAGGTTCTTCTTCATGGGATTTCCAAGCAGAGTAATTGCAATGGGAAGGCCAGATTCGTTCTTGGCTATAGTTTGATAGGTGATCCTTCAGGCTCTCCATTAATTTCGAGTCATTATTCAGTAGTGTCAGCAATGTTTCTGTGAAACACCAACACGCATTCTACTCCACCAGCGATTCTCCCAGTTCTAAGGGTTACTGAAGCATGAGAGTGAGTCTGCACATTTTCGCCCACCTCGCTGCGGCCTTTAGCACATCAGCACTGTACGGCCTGGCAGGGAGAGGAATATCGGGGAGTTACTGTCATTTAGCACCTGCACTGGTGCAACAGTGATCAGGATGGCCATCTACGCCAACTTATCTTGTTGGGAATTCTGATGGGCATTGCCGTCAGGGTAAAGATTGCCAAAGCAGACACTAAAAGAAGGAGTTGATATATTCATAAATATCAGTGTTTGTGGAGTACGGTGCTGAAATATTGAAATTAAATCTCCGCCTGTTGAGTCTGATTGGCAGTCTTTCAGAAATGGAATGAGAGGAATTTATGGAACAGGAGAGCATCCATCGCCCACAATGCATCTGCCCCAGTGATTCAATTATAGTGCACACAGCCTAGGAGTCAACAGAGGACCAATGAGAAACTGACAATTACGGAAGCCATATAGCCCTGTGGCAAATGTGCATTTGGCTAATACCGCCATCTTTTAAAACCCATGCAGTTCCTCTTCCCTGCCTTGGGTGTCGCTGTCTGCTGTAGTGCTTCTAGCAGTGTGGTCTGTATATCAGCACTGATATGCAAATCAGACTTGTGCTACAAATCACCACAGCAGACAGCGACACCCCAGGCAGGGAACAGGAACTGCATGGGTTTTAAAAGATGGCGGGTGCTAGAATGAACACTATATAAACAAGCCGAATGTGTCAGGGGTTGCAGTTCTGGTGCACACAGTCACATGTGCAGTTTCTGCAGCTTGGTACAAGCGCACTGTGCAGTATTCCCCTAGGCCATGCCATATCCCCTGACCACACGCGTCTTCCCCCTTTAGGTTGTAGACTCTTATGGGTTTCATAAGATTTAAAAATACTTACAGGGTTTTCAATCCCGGGTGAATTTTTCACCAGGTGAAATGTGGTCAGTTTTTGCCTGTTTTTTGGGTCCAATTCGACTCGCCCTATTCCATCCCAGTGCTGATTTTTCACCTTGGCGAAAAATCCAGCCGCGAAAACCACGTGGATCGGCAAAATTGCCGCAAATTCACGTGGTTTCGTTGAATTTGCGGCCGTTTTCATCTATCCCGATTCGCCACAAAAAATGTGAAATGGCATTGGCGAAAATTAACTGAAAATGCCTGTGATTGAATACTTATCAGCAAAATATTTTGCCTGGCCAGGAAATTCGGCCGTGACTGAATACCCCCCAAAATTGCCGACATTGTGGTGTTGACATTGTTTGCCTGGTAATTAACAATAACAATGAAACAAATCAAATAAAGCAACACAAAAAGCAATTACTCTTTGGATCTGTTATGTGTTCCCCTGTCCTTCTGTCTAACACATACACACCTACAGTATGTATAGAAGGCAGGAGCTGGGAGTGGTTAGGCTTCCGCTCCTCTGTAACATTCTGCGACAATCACACATGCGGGATACCAACTTGTGCATCTGAATAACTGCAGTAATAAAACCATTCTCCTATCACAAAGCCATATGTTTTATTTACCGACTTCTACAGCATAAAATATGTTTAGGAGTCAGAGGAAAAGGAAAATGTTATTTCGTAAAACACACTGAACATCAAATATGCATTGATAGGAGTTAAATAGATCTTAGGGCCCAATTCAGGCTTGATGGCTGTATGCTGCACATTAGTGGCCGAGAGATTTGCTCTGAATTACCCCTTAGTTTGCTTATTTCAGTGCAGCAGTGCATCCAGTACCTGCCAGCACGGTGGGGCAGTGCACAGAGAGCCCGACTGTCCCAATGAAAACAGTTGGGAGTTGTGGCATATGTGGTTAGGGGGGGGGGGGGCAGATGTAACATGTGCAGAGAGAGCTAGATTTGGGTGAGTTATTTTGTTTCTGTGCAGAGTAAATACTGGCTGCTTTATTTTTACACTGCAGTATAGATCTTAGTTTGAAGTAAAACCCCACCCAAATCGAATTCTCTCTGCACAAGTTACATCTGCCCCACCTGCAGTGCACATGGTTTTGTCCATTTGAGAAGGAATTTGCCTTTGCGAGTGAACCAGAATAAGGGCCATAGTCTTGGTATTAACAAGTGATAAACCTCAATGTGCATGAAAAATGGTGCTCCAAACAATCAGCTCCTGTCATGTGCTCAGCTCCTGTCATGTGCTCAGCTCCTAACTGCCATGGTTTTTGACAGATGACAGTTGGGGGCTGATTGGCTGAAGCACTATTTATCATTCGCAATGAGATTTAGCATTTCAATTTTTTTTTTACCCTCATTGATAAATAGGGAATACATTAGTGAGCTGAATGGCATCAGCCTGACATAACTACTGTTCCAATACAACGTGCAGCTCATGTGCAATTGTATCATAACGTGCTCCTATGACCTAAAATCATATCAACACAATAGCTTACTTTATTTTCTACTCTTTGGGAGAAGCCCGTACAGCCAGTGACAGGTAATGAAGGCGGGCCAGACGATTTGCGTGTGAGTCTTCAGCATGTTCCAGGAGAATAAGTGTGCCGTCAACTCATTAGGAATTGGTGAAGATTGAGACACAAGGCCTCAGTGGTCATTTCTATTGAAATAACTAATTAGTAGGCATAGCAGAGCCAACAAAATGGCTGCCTTCATTTTCTGTTGATGATGGATACACTTTAACAAGACTGCAAGCTCTCACGAGCAGGTTCCTCTTCCTCATGGGTTTAGTACGCCGTCATCTATTCCCTAGTGCCTACAATGGCACCTAACCCTTGGCTTCTGCCAACCAGCTGCTTATTTGAGCATTATGACTGTTGTGTGTGTGTGTCCCGTTGCTAAAGGGGGCACGATCAAGAATTGGTGCCCTGTGTCCCATAATATTCGCACTGGTGGCGAGTTGCAGACTTTCTCCTCCTCCCAGTTGTACCCAATAATTTATACAAACAACTTCCGGTGGACTGTAGACTACTCTAAAGAAGACTGCGTATAACGAGTACAGATGCAGCACTTTCTACATCCCCAGGAAAATCATTGGTATTGTTCTAACCCAACATGGCTGCCTACACTATCCTTACATAAGTTTGCTTCAAAATATTGCTTACAGAAAATACACAATTGTGGGACATGGCCCAGTCACCCAGCATGAACCAATTTAGAGCTTTTGCACCTCAGACATAGATGACCAGTATTCAAATATTGGACGCAAGAGCAGAAAATTAAACAATACAAACATCTAAACACTGGCAGTAATAAAGAGGAGTAAAGAGGTAATTATAGAAAGTATTAGGGACCAAATAAAGTATTTTAAATACCACAAAGGATTGTATTACATTCGGGCAGTTTGGTTTAATGACTTTACAGAGTCTTTAGTATACCCCTTTTCTTGGTTAATTGAAGGTTATTTAAACAAAAAAAAACACTTAAAAGTAAGTCTTAAAGGTTGCTCACTTTTAATTAACATGTCTTTGAGCTGTGGAAGCCGGAGGGGCCTTTACAAAGCTGCAATGGGCACGTCATAGTACACTATAGCTACACAAATACAAGATATTACCATTTCACACAGTGTTACAAGACTGATTACAGAACTTTGCTAAGGGATATATGGCATTATCAGACTGACTGAGGTACTTTTAAATCATCTGTGCCTAAGTAACCTGGACTGTTGGGGTTCTTTGAGCACAGTGTTTGGGGACCAATAGCCTTTGGGTGAGATATATAAACACTAAAATGTGGTCAAGCCTTCGAAAAATGTAGTTTTTAGACGTTTGCTGCAATCCCCATATACATAAAAGTGATCGTACTGCTGGGGGCCGCCGACACTGCAGCCCCCATAGAATGCCGACAGATGCAAATGCCCAGTAGGACTCCTGGGTTATCCCCCCCGAAGTCCTTACAACACAACGACAGCTTTACCGTTTGTGTCTTATACTCGTACATAAAGCCGTGTACACACGGTGAGATTTGGAATAAAATTTTGACTATATAGTCAAAATTGTTGAGCTACTGTAGTTAGCCAAAATTGCACCGTATTTCCCCTGCCTCCGATAGCAATGTGCGGCCCTGCGTCATCGCTATCAGCCAGCAAAATAGTCTACTTTGACTATGCCACACAGTGTATTTGGCCATAGGCCAATCAGCCATAGTCAAAATTGCCCATGGCCTTAGTTAAAATCGGCATAGTCCAAATCGAATCTGCCAGCTGCCTCATCGCACCGTGTGTACATCCCTTAACAAATTCCATTATGTATGCGATACGAATTGTATGCAGTGTGCGTTGGTTGATACTTCTCTCTCTTTGGAGTAAATTAATGAGTGATGCTGATGTAGCAATGAGTTACAAAATGGTTGATCTATGCTGTATGAAATTAATATTTCCGTTGCACTAATAAACATCCACTTTCCAGCCTAGCACCGAAAGGGTTAAACATTAGGGGGGTAGATTCTGAATTGCAAATGGGAAAGCAGACAGATATCGTGTGTGCACACAGCCGGGTTTAGAGTTACGCTGAATGACGGAGTTTATTGAATGACTACAGTCTCTATGAAATGGGTGGTAATTGGGTAGTGGCCATGTGTTTGCAAGGAATAGGCATATTTGGTAAGAGTGTCATAGGCTGCTCATCCATGCCCAATGTCCAGGAAGATAGGACTATTCAATTCCTGACAGATCTTTTGCACCAAGCTTGGGGCCTAACGTTGCGATCTGCTGCATCTGCAATTGAATAGGCTTCTACTTTTAGATGTACAGATTTTCGTTACACTTTTGTGGGTTTCCATATTAGCATATGTTAGCATTAGTCAAACCTGTTCCATAGGCATACGGAAGAGCAACCACATATGTGTCCAGCTCGAGAACTTGGAGTCTGACTTATCACTAGACCTAGGGGGACCCCAAAGGATCAGTTATCCCCCCCCCCCCCCACCCCCTCCTTCATAAGTAAGGTGCTACTTCTCTCTTCGTGAGTCCTATAGACAGCATCTGCTTTAGCAGAGGGCATCAGTGAGGAGAGACGGAGCCAGTTGGGTCATCAGATGTGATTTAGCATGTTGCTAAAAAAGAAGATGACCATTGAGTCCAGGAGTAGAGAGAGTCTATGACAACGAGACTGGGTGCAAGGTGAGCGCCAGGCCCTGAAGCCAGACCGGGCCAATAGCAGCTGCACCCAGAGGTGGAACTAGAATGCTCTCTTGGGCAGGGGAGGGGGGGGGGACGACGACACAATATTTAAGAATGAATCCTGACTCCTCCTCTTTTCCTTCCCTGGCAAATAGTTTCTAGTCTTAACTCTTCCTCTGTTTACTTGGCGGTCACATGGGTTATTTAAATGTGTGTGTGTGTGTATATATATATATATATATATACATATACATACATACACACACAGTATATGTTATATGTTTTGGCGTTCACTCTCTGTACTTACACAGTGGTAAATGCATCCGTAAGGCGGGATGCAGAGAGAATTACTTAAGAGTGGACTGTTATTGGGGGGGGTCGCCCCAATCGCCTCCCCCCTAGATCCGCCACTGGCTGCATCTTGTGCACCTACTGCAGTCCTGTTTATACTAGATTTTGACTTGTGTATATAGGGTAGTGGAATGTTTCAGTGTATACAGTATAGAGGCACGTACTGTAGGTCATTTCCAACAACCAGGAAACCAGTTCTGAATATGTATTTTAGCGACAGAACAACGAAAGAATATATACAGATAACGATCTATATTTCTCTGAGCGGAGATTTTATTCACCAGACTTCTGTAAAAATGCACATACGCAGCGCGTGCTAATCTGTGATCCTTACCCTACTGTAGTTTAGGGAAGGATCGATTTGTCATACACCGTCCTGTATTTCACATATGCCGTGATAATAATAATAATAATAATAAAAATTTAATTCTGAGCAGTGCACCAGTCAGACATCATTCTGCAAAAATACAGAATAGAAGCAGCCTCATTTGAAAGTGAAAGTACTGATTAATTCAGATCGAGGGAGCGTAAGCTTTTCAGCTGTGCAATTATATAATACTTCCCCATTTGTACGTTTCATTTCAAGACAGCCAAAGAGTTCCCCGTGCAGCGACGCAACATTTTCATATCAAAGACAATAATAATATAAAAAAAAAGATTAATCTAGCAGGAAGACGTTTGCAGATTAAATCCTAGGATTAGTGCATTTCTATATGAAGCAAAAAAAAATACCACAGCCAGCCGGCCTGCTCCCCCCCCCCCCCCCCCCCATCTTTACCTTTCAATCAGTCGCTGCACATCTGGGTACGAAGAAACACTATTTTCATGTGAATGCATCAATGGCTGAGCTTGCTGGTACTTTCATTTAATCCTTCTATCCTTGGTGAAAGCCATACAGGCAGCCTGTTAATCAGTAGCTGCAACCTCCCTAATTATGACTATATTATTGTCTCCTTTGGCTGCATAATTATCTGTCAGGCTGGATGCTGGATCAGGGGACAGGATGATGCCGGAGTCTAGTGCGGCTTGTTCAGCCGGAACGTCCCTGTGTGTTGCTGACCCAACAGGGATACGGGGAAAGCAGAAAAGAGGTGGGTCACAGTTTAATACTGTTACCATGTGCTGTATATAGCTGGAGGTCAAGTAAGAATTTACCCTTTAAGGAGGATTAAGGTACTTAGCTGATTAGTGCTTGGACGGTAGTGCCTGCAAAATGCGTGCTGTAACCCTTGGCAATCTGACAATATTATAAAAAAATATATATATATATATTTATAAATACTTATTAAGGGCGATTGTATATAGATATGCAGATGCTTAGGTAAATTATATGAGGAATATAGGCTGGACGACTCCTCCTCCCTGGTTATACAGTGCTGCAGCAGTCAATCTGTGCATGAACGCAAATACTAAATCAAATGTACTGACATGCACTGCATTTACTAGGCCTACGCCATATTGTGTCAGGGCTCCAGACCTGCAATACAGCCTCATCATTTTTTTATTGGGTAAGCGGATGGAAAAATGCCAGTAATAGGAAGCCAAAAGAGGACATTTATTTTTATTATATTAAAATATTATACTGAAGCCCACATTATACACATTTAAGTGATAACAATTTTACTTGGTTCAGTTCCTTCAGGCTACTATTAATGTTTAGAAATTCAGTGTCATGTGACTACCGTGGCAACCAAAGTCACAAGGCACATCATGTAAAGAGCAAAGGCTTTGGAATGTTCAGAGCTCTGTCTACTTTGTACACTGTAAAAATAATAACCATCCTCCAATGGCATGCTACAGCCTTTGAGTCTGTGCGTGTGAATGGCAGCGCCCAAACATGTCTGCCTTCCAGAGAGATTTTGAAAAGGAAATGATCGCTTGTAGGAGGACAGCTGAGAAATACATGACTGAAACAGAAAAAGGCATTTAACTTGCTATTAAAAGAAACAAAAGGCTATGTGGGACATTTCAATTTGTCATCTAAATATTTAGCCATGCAAAGAATACACCATTCGTATAATACTCATGCAGAAAATCAATAATTCTAGAAAACTCTGGTCAAGTATTGTCAACTATATCAAAGGAAACCGAATTAACTCAATTTTTATCGGCGCTACCGATATAACACATAATTCCCGTTTTCTATTTGTTTATGAAACAATATACACTGTATAAGTAAACACAAGATGTATGGAATTCATAAAGCAAGATATGTGAAATAAAATGCATTGGCGGAAGTTATTCATATCTATGCAAGCAAAGCGTATCTGGCAATCTTAAATAGCAACTTATAAGAGATTCTCATTTCTGATGTATCTAGAAAATGCATCTCTGTACCTATGGAACTAATTAAACCAGGGGTGGTCCAACTGGTCCTCAAGATCTACTAACGCTTCACGTTTTCCAAATCACCTAGCTGGGGTACAGCTGTAGTCATTACTAACTGTCACATTCCCCAGGTCACCTAGCTGGTGCACATCTGTAGTAATTACTAACTGCCACATTTCCCAGGTCACCTAGCTGGTGCACAGCTGTAGTCATTACTAACTGCCACATTTCCCAGGTCACCTAGCTGGTGCACAGCTAAAGTCATTACTAACTGTCACATTCCCCAGGTCTCCTAGCTGCTGCACAGCTGTATTCATTACTAACTGTCACATTTCCCAGGTCACCTAGCTGGTGCACATCTGTAGTCATTACGAACGGTCACATTTCCCAGGTCACCTAGCTGGTATACAGCTGTAGTCATTACTAACGGTCACATTTCCCAGGTCACCTGGCTGGTGCACATCTGTAGTCATTACTAACGGTCACATTTCCCAGGTCACCTAGCTGGTGCACAACTGTAGTCATTACTAACTGTCACATTTCCCAGGTCACCTAGCTGGTGCACAGCTGTAGTCATTACTAACGGTCCCATTTCCCAGGTCACCTAGCTGGTGCACATCTGTAGTCATTACTAACGGTCACATTTCCCAGGTCACCTAGCTGGTGCACAACTGTAGTCATTACTAACTGTCACATTTCCCAGATCACCTAGCTGGAGCACAGCTGTAGTCATTACTAACGGTCACATTTCCCAGGTCACCTAGCTGGTGCACAGCTGTAGTCATTACTAACGGTCACATTTTCAGACATAATGCATTCATTCCTTCTATAGATCCACAGGTTGTCTGATATACATGAACTGTTGGTAGATCTTGAGGACCGGTTTGGTCACCCCTGAATTAAAGCTTCACAAATGCAACTGAAACAGTGCCCCTAGTGGTGAATTTAGTGAAATAAAAGAATACCGGTCTGTCTCGGTCAACTACATTGAATATGTAGTAGGATAAGGTTACTAAAGGTTCTAAAAATAATAAAAGGTGACGTGGCCATTATCAAATAGCTTCTGCCTATCATTTTCTAGGACATAATAAAGAATTGATAGACACAATTTGTGTTGCTATGGGCGTGCTTCAGCAATAAGAGGTTCCGGACAAATAAAGTTGTATTTGAACTGCACAGACAATGACATATAAATGTCTTTGCATCTACAGGTGAGCGCGTATGTATAACAAAGTGCACTACAGAGGCGACTTTGCCGTTTACAAGGAGCGTCTCAAAAATCAATCCAGTTCCGAGCTGATTTTTCCACCTCAGCCGCCCACTTTTCTTATTCCGTAATGTTCTAGCTTCACGAAGCAAGAAAAAAAATCGCATCCATCTTCAAAATATTGCACCATATCAAAAGTGCCTAAAGCAGATAATTAATTATAAAGTAACTTGTAGATCGTATTACCCGACATACAATTTGGTGTCAGGGAGACAAAATGTATCTGCTTATCTTAAACTGTGTGGGCTGTAAATACGATCTCCTTCCCGCAAATGGGAGACGTGCAGGTTTGAGTCACTGTATAAATGGGGATTAATTGAGAATGTATACAAGGTTTGGTGCAATGTGATCTGATCCAAGGTGTTTCTGATGCCCTGGCCAGAAGATGTCCTGCGGTAAGAGACGAGTTTTCCATACTGCAGACTTGATTAACATCATTATTTATGTTATCGACTTTTATTTATATAGTGCCAGCAAAATGCACAGCACTTAACAAGTAATAAAACAATACCGGGTATTAATACAAAGTGATGAGAAGACCCTGCTTGCCAAAATACAATCTAGGGTATAAGTGCCATATACTGTATTACTACCTCACGGCACTGAGGTCACAGGTTCGATTCCCACCTAACTCCTGTGTATATGCTCCCCGTGCTTGCCTGGGTTTCTCCTGGGCCCTCCAGTTTTCTCCCACAATCCATAAATACAGTGTCCTGGTAGGTTAATTGGCTCCAAACAAAATAAACCCTATAATGAACATATGTGTGTGGATATGTTGTAGTGCAAGGGTGGTCAAACCGGTCCTCTAGATCTACCAAAGGTCCATGTTTTCCAAATCACCTAGCTGGTGCACAGCTGTAGTCATTACTATCTGTCACTTCTACCAGGTCACCTAGCTGGTGCACAGCTGTAGTCATTACTAACTGTCACATCTCCCAGGTCACCTAGCTGGTGCACAGCTGTAGTCATTACTAACTCTCACATCTCCCAGGTCACCTAGCTGGTGCACAGCTGTAGTCATTACTAACAGTCACATCTCCCAGGTCACCTAGCTGGTGCACAGCTGTAGTCATTACTAACTGTCACATTTCCCAGGTCACCTAGCTGGTGCACAGCTGTAGTCATTACTATCTGTCACTTCTACCAGGTCACCTAGCTGGTGCACAGCTGTAGTCATTACTAACTGTCACATCTCCCAGGTCACCTAGCTGGTGCACAGCTGTAGTCATTACTAACTCTCACATCTCCCAGGTCACCTAGCTGGTGCACAGCTGTAGTCATTACTAACTGTCACATTTCCCAGGTCACCTAGCTGGTGCACAGCTGTAGTCATTACTAACGGTCACATTTCCCAGGTCACCTAGCTGGTGCACAGCTGTAGTCATTACTAACGGTCACATTCCCCAGGTCACCTAGCTGGTGCACAGCTGTAGTCATTACTAACTGTCACATTCCCCAGGTCACCTAGCTGGTGCACAGCTGTAGTCATTACTAACGGTCACATTCCCCAGGTCACCTAGCTGCTGCACAGCTGTAGTCATTACTAACTGCCACATCTCCCAGGTCACCTAGCTGGTGCACAGCTGTAGTCATTACTAACGGTCACATTCCCCAGGTCACCTAGCTGGTGCACAGCTGTAGTCATTACTAACTGTCACATTTCCCAGGTCACCTAGCTGGTGCACAGCTGTAGTCATTACTAACTGTCACATTTCCCAGGTCACCTAGCTGGTGCACAGGTGTTGTCATTACTAACTGTCACATTTCCCAGGTCACCTAGCTGGTGCACAGCTGTAGTCATTACTATCTGTCACTTCTACCAGGTTACCTAGCTGGTGCACAGGTGTAGTCATTACTAACAGTCACATCTCCCAGGACACCTAGCTGGTGCACAGGTGTAGTCATTACTAACTGTCACATCTGCCAGGTCACCTAGCTGGAGCACAGCTATATTTATTACTAACGGTCACATCTCCCAGGTCACCTAGCTGGTGCACAGGTGTAGTCATTACTAACTGTCACATTTCCCAGGTCACCTAGCTGGTGCACAGCTGTAGTCATTACTAACGGTCACATTCCCCAGGTCACCTAGCTGGTGCACAGCTGTAGTCATTACTAACTGTCACATTCCCCAGGTCACCTAGCTGGTGCACAGCTGTAGTCATTACTAACGGTCACATTCCCCAGGTCACCTAGCTGCTGCACAGATGTAGTCATTACTAACTGCCACATCTCCCAGGTCACCTAGCTGGTGCACAGCTGTAGTCATTACTAACTGTCACATTCCCCAGGTCACCTAGCTGGTGCACAGCTGTAGTCATTACTAACTGTCACATTTCCCAGGTCACCTAGCTGGAGCACAGCTGTAGTCATTACTAACTGTCACATTTCCCAGGTCACCTAGCTGGTGCACAGGTGTTGTCATTACTAACTGTCACATTTCCCAGGTCACCTAGCTGGTGCACAGCTGTAGTCATTACTATCTGTCACTTCTACCAGGTTACCTAGCTGGTGCACAGGTGTAGTCATTACTAACAGTCACATCTCCCAGGACACCTAGCTGGTGCACAGGTGTAGTCATTACTAACTGTCACATCTGCCAGGTCACCTAGCTGGAGCACAGCTATATTTATTACTAACGGTCACATCTCCCAGGTCACCTAGCTGGTGCACAGGTGTAGTCATTACTAACTGTCACATCTGCCAGGTCACCTAGCTGGTGCATAGCTGTAGTCATTACTAACTCTCACATCTCCCAGGTCACCTAGCTGGTGCACAGCTGTAGTCATTACTAAACGGTCACATTCCCCAGGTCACCTAGCTGGTGCACAGCTGTAGTCATTACTAACGGTCACATTCCCCAGGTCACCTAGCTGGTGCACAGCTGTAGTCATTACTAACTGTCACATTTCCCAGGTCACCTAGCTGGTGCACAGCTGTAGTCATTACTAACGGTCACATTTCCCAGGTCACCTAGCTGGTGCACAGCTGTAGTCATTACTAACGGTCACATTTCCCAGGTCACCTAGCTGGTGCACAGCTGTAGTCATTACTAACGGTCACATTCCCCAGGTCACCTAGCTGCTGCACAGCTGTAGTCATTACTAACTGTCACATTCCCCAGGTCACCTAGCTGGTGCACAGCTGTAGTCATTACTAACTGTCACATTTCCCAGGTCACCTAGCTGGTGCACAGCTGTAGTCATTACTAACTGTCACATTTCCCAGGTCACCTAGCTGGTGCACAGCTGTAGTCATTACTAACTGTCACATTTCCCAGGTCACCTAGCTGGTGCACAGCTGTAGTCATTACTAACGGTCACATTCCCCAGGTCACCTAGCTGCTGCACAGCTGTAGTCATTACTAACAGTCACATCTCCCAGGACACCTAGCTGGTGCACAGGTGTAGTCATTACTAACTGTCACATCTGCCAGGTCACCTAGCTGGAGCACAGCTATATTTATAACTAACGGTCACATCTCCCAGGTCACCTAGCTGGTGCACAGGTGTAGTCATTACTAACTGTCACTTCTACCAAGTCACCTAGCTGGTGCACAGGTGTAGTCATTACTAACTGTCACATCTGCCAGGTCACCTAGCTGGTGCATAGCTGTAGTCATTACTAACTCTCACATCTCCCAGGTCACCTAGCTGGTGCACAGCTGTAGTCATTACTAAACGGTCACATTCCCCAGGTCACCTAGCTGCTGCACAGCTGTAGTTATTACTAACTGTCACATTCCCCAGGTCACCTAGCTGGTGCACATCTGTAGTCATTACTAACTGTCACATTTCCCAGGTCACCTAGCTGGTGCACAGCTGTAGTCATTACTAACTGTCACATTTCCCAGGTCACCTAGCTGGTGCACAGCTGTAGTCATTACTAACTGTCACATTTTCAAACAAGCTGCATTCATTCCTACCATTGATCCACAGGTTGCCTGAGAAACATGAATCTTGAGGACAGGTTTGGCCACCCCTGTGGTAGAGACTATAGGGCCTAATTCAATAGAAGCTTTGGCACATGCGCGAAGCTGAAAGTGCGATTGTATCCCCGGAAACTCAAACACAGAGGCAATCACAAGGTAGCAGACTAGCTTTCAAAGCATTTGCTTTAAGTGGGCATACTAATAGTAAATATCGCATGTTGAACATAATAACAGGGTTCAGGAGTTTCAGAAGTTTGTCAAAAGAGGTGTTTTCATGGAACACTTGAAAGTTTGGAAGGTAAGAAAAGGTTTTTCCTTTTTTCGGGAGTCTGTAATCCATTTTGTGCATGAAATCTGTTTCGCTCACCTGAGGTGTAAAAGTGATTGAGGGCCTCCGGCAGCAAAAAATGGATTAAGTCAAAAATAATATTTTATATGTCCGAAAATGTGGACTATCCCCTTCTTTGTTAAACATCTCCTCTTAGTCAGGAGCCCGGCGAAGATCAGATATTATATAGTCACCAACAGTTGAGCACGGAACAAATATTAGGCTGTGCACCCAGGGACGTCTAGGGAGGTACACTCTGTGCTCAGGGGTATATCTAACACTGTTTTCATGTCATTAATGCCCTATCAGGTAGGAACAATAATTGAGTACTGTAAAATCAGCTGTGCATAAGATCATTTAAGCTTAGCTACCCTCAAATGTGTACGGGGTGTTTGTCGTTTTATGTTATATGCAAAAATAATCTCAATAAAAATTATTGAACTAACTAAAAAAAAAACATTTAAGCTGTCAGGAAAAAGAATTGTGGATTGTTTCATTAGTCCGTCAGGGGGGTTTATTAAAGTGTACACGTCCATTTTTGACACTGTAAAAACAGGACTTTGTTTACGCACTTTTACTTCAAGGAAATTAATCCCCCCCCCCCCATTTTTTTACCACACTTCATTCTAAAACGCATAGGATTTGGGATAAGTTCCCAGACCTTTGTACTCTTACGATTGTGGGTGCAAAAAAATGCAAGTAACTGGGAATATTTTTGAAGGACTTTATTGGGTCGTGAAATCAAATCCCGATAAGTGCGGACATTGAGACTCATTGAATTCCCCCCCTCCAAAGGGTTATCCGGTCCCCAGGCCGACAATGTGTAGGTTGACCACCATTGGTCGATAGTGAGTAGGTCGATACCTAAGCATGGCCAACATTGAGAGAATGTCGACACACACATTAAGTCAGCAATGGGAGGGTCCACAGTCAAAAGGTTGCCATGAGTTTTTCATGTTTTTTTTTAAAGCCAACCTTGGGTCTGTTGACCATTCTTAAGTGTCGACCCACTCACTGTCGACCAATGGTGGTCGACCTAGGCATTGTAGATCTTCTATACCATAACCCTCCAAAGGGGGTATCCAATTAGATGCTATAATATTTTTGGAAGAGAAAAGACCGGCCTATTACTGTGACGCTCATTATTGGGCTATCCAATGATAGCGATTTTCCAGGATGAAAAATGAAGCATTTTTGTGCGATAACACATGGCGTCCGATATCAGGGATCGTTTTCCCCAGATTATGCTTTGGGTGCCTGAGGAACCCAACGGGTAATCCCTGATAAGTGCTGGCTATTGGGGCTAATTGGTTAGCCCTGGCAAATTACCACTGCTAATAAGATACCGGCCAAAGGGCCTTATTTATCAAGCTGCGCCAAAAATTTATGGAAATCGCCAACCGTCAATTTCCGTACTCCTGCCAACAGGGCAGCTCGTGTGTGCGAGACCGTAAACTGTGTTCGTATTAAGGTAAATGCGACCGCAGTCTAAGTGCCGTAGGGGGGGGGGGGGGCGGGGGCGGTTATGGCATTGGGAGGGCGGCGATGCAGCATTAGAAGGGCGCAATCCAGACAACTGTGGCATATCCGGACCTTTTGAGGGGCAAACAGTGGTACATGCGTGGCATCACACACAGTCACTGGGACCCAAAACATGGTGGCCCTGTGTCTGTCTTCGCAGCTAGGCTGTTAGGGAGCTACCTACAGTAGTTTCCTAGTTCTTTTACAGTAGTTTACATTTATATGATTCCGTTTCTTACTCCCTTTAATGGTACTGCCATAAAACGTATATGTTCTTAACCCCAAAATTCATAGAATGTTAACGGAATTTTATTTGGATACAAAGTTGATAATGTACCGCCCATAGTGAACGTTCTTCAAAATAATACAGGGTTTTTTTTTTGGAACATCTCAGTGCATTATCCTGCACATGTATAATTAAACACTATATAATGTATTATAAATTATACATTGCAGACCCTGCCTATCTGGCAGGTAACAGTTTCTTCTTTTAGGATAAAATCACAAACTCAGCATACTTACTGCACAAGAGTTAGCAAACATTTCCCCGATAATCTATGTCATCGGGAAAGCTATAGCAATTTATTAGAGGGTATGTGTATTACCAACAAACCATTTGCGCTGAGATAGAGTATTACAATGACATCACACATTCAGCCATTCTAGGCCTAGGAAACGCCATACTGTACAATGAAACAATGGTGATGATTCATCTCTCTTACCATTAATTGTTCCATACTAGGAAGCGGTTCACTTCTCTTGTCTTCAAGTTATCTACAGTATATTCAGGGGTAAATTTACTAAAGTATGAGTTTTTACTAGTGAGTACTTGAGGATCGAGGTTGGGAACTACTGGTGTAGTTGAATGGTTATAGGCGCTGAAAGGTTATATGTAGTGAAAGTTGGACTGTAGTGGGACTGGAATACAGCCTAGTACTGACATGTCCACATAGATCTATCATCCAAGTCGCGTTATACATAGATGTGAGCTATATGTGACCCTGTAGCACTGGGTATCTTTTTTTTCATTAAACAGCAAAATATTTGCACATTGGAGTAAACAGGATGCACAAGCAACTTCTGCTGATTAAAATGATATGCAGCATGTGTATATTCAGTGTGAGTGGCTGCCGCTGTATCTGCATAAGAACTGGAACGTTACAGTGTTTTCCTGCACTTTGATAATAAGTGTAGATGTGTCAACAGACACACACTGAACATGCCACATGACATTTTAATCAGCAGAAGCTGCTTGTGCGTCCTACTTGCTTTGGTATGCAAATAAGACCCTACTTAATAGAAAAGTTGCAAGAAATACACCTGGCGCTACAGAGCCACGCCATGGCATAGCGCTACTAGAAGGGCTGTTTAACAACTAGATGTACAGCAAATCTGTAGACAAGCCCCCCTCAATTATACAGACAAGCCACAATGCCCCCCAATGTTGGGAGGCAAGACTCAGGCTCCATGGATAGGACAGCGCTGGTCTCTTCTTCGAGAGTTTGTTTGTTGAGGGGGGACAGGGGATAACTCCTTAAATAAACACACTCTACTTCCCTCTTCTATCCCCCTACCCCCTTTTCCATCCCCTCATTACTCACTGCCTCCCTGTTACAATAGCGGTCACTTAATTTCACTGACCACACATTTGTGGCGGCCATTCTGTGGTAACTTGCTGGGGTCCTGTAATAATATTTATTGTCTGACGGAGTCCCAGAGCAAATAGTTTGAGAACCCCTGCCCTAGAACCTTGATGGCTAACCTTGACACTCCAGCTGTTGCTGAACTACACATCCCAGCATGCTCTGCTTCAGTTTTGCTCTTTGGCCATGCTAAATCTGATGCAGAGCATCTTGGGATGTGTATTTCAACAACAGCTGGAGTGTCAAGGTTAGCCATCAAGGCTCTAGAACATGTTCTAAAAGGTGGTAATGTTCTAGAACGAAAAGTTCTGACAGTATGACAAATTTTAGATAGCCTATGCCTTTTCTGCTCCCTGTGACATCACTGGAAAATGGTCTATAATCCAGCAGCCTGTATAAAACACATTTTAATTACAGGCAGATCACTGCAGAAAATTCAGGATGCTAGTTAAATTCTAGCTATACTAACACTAGATATATTAATAGTCTATTGCGGTGGTTCCCAACCTTGGGTATAATTGGGGGTACACTGCGGACCATTGGAGGTACTTGAAATGAATACTGTTACTGGCGGAATGGTCTCGTGTTGCCTTGGAGATGAACCACGTTGCGTCACTTCAAGTTCTGTCTGCAGCGTCACCAGCAGCTCCTTGTGCTTTTGCCCAAAGTGCAATCCACTGGGAGCTTCCCATGCTGCCCTACATCAGCGTTCATCTGGAGGATATTTTTAATTCAGAGGGTGAAAAGTGAGGCAGTAATGCTAAGTCAGCCAGATAAATTATACTCCATGGGGTAATGGTTAGCATTACTGACTCACAGCACTGGGGTCATTGGTTTGATTCCCACCATGGCCCTAACTGTGCAGAGTTCTCCCGGTGCTTGCATGGGATTCCTCCGGGTACTCCGGTTTCCTCCCACAATCCAAAAATATACTGGTAGGTTAATTGGCTCCCAACAACATTAACCCTAGGATGAATGTGTGTGCGTGTACATGTGGTAGGCAATATAGATTGTAAACTGCCTGGGGCAGGGACTGATGTGAATGTTCCACTATACTCTGTAAGGCGCTGGGGAATATGTGTGCGATATATAAGAAAGGACTTCACCTCTTTTTATTTTTAGGAGACTACGTAAATTTACCCCCAAAAATCAGAAAGGCGATAAACCAGTGAAGTGAGGGTGGAAAGAAAGTTTATTAAAATAAAATGAAATTATTTGAAAAAATGGGGCAAAAGTAGAAGGCGATAACGCACAAGCCAATTAGCTATATTTGAAAAAGGATAGTTAGGAGCTGATTGGCTGGTGCATTATCACCTTCAACTTTATCTCTTCGCCAGGCTTAATACATCTGCCCCGTAATTAGTTATGGGTGGGACAGGACTGCATGTAACTAATGCTTATAGGTGAATATTAAGTATTGTATAATAAAGTAAAGTTACTTTTTACTTTCCCAAACTTTGTATTTGTTCTGTCTTTTCAATTATAAGGAGGAGATTAAAGATTTTATGACAGGTCCTGTATACGCTACCATATCCATCTTTCTGACACAAATATTTTGCGGGTCCAGTGAGAGGAATAATAAAAAGCATTAAAATGGTGCAGTTCTTTAGAAGTTTATTCCAAACTTTTTCCTTTTTTTTTTTTAAATTTAATACTGGTCGAAAATGAGTAACCCAGAACATATGCCGGCTGTGGAAAAATCAGCGGAGCAATAGAGACCATCGGAGCTGTTTAGCTGTCAATCAAATGTTTACTTTCTATTGTTTCCCTAAAGAAGGATTCTTGGTAAATGGGATGTTTCCCCCTTGACCAAAATGCCGGTAAGGTCCGTTAAAGAAATATCTCCTGCAATGTGATGGTGGTATACACTTGTTCATTTACCAGTATTGCAAATCAATTGTGTACATGTGTGTTAGTCATACTTGCCTACCCCCTCCCCGGATTGGCCGGGAGGCTCCCGAAAATCGGGTCTGCCTCCTGGCAACCCCCCACCCCTGGAAAAGTTAGCATTACACAGCGGGGGGCATGACCACAATTATGCCATAGCAATGGCCACACCCACGTATACACTTATTTGAATAGCCCCACCCCTGGCTCTGTCCCCTTTCACAGCCCACCCCCGCTCCCTACCTCCTGGAGCTGGCTGCTGTCTCCTGGAGAGGGCAGCCTCAAAGTCGGCAACCCAGGTGTTATTAGTGTCGCCAACATATTGCACAACATATGATCAAAGGAGGAGCTGGGAAAAACGGTGTCTACTGTTGTATATCCTCCACACCTCCCAAAATTCGAGGATAAGAAGTGTCTCAGCGAAATACGAACAGTTGGGAGGTAGCCCCGCTAATGCGGACAGATTCCCCGTTCTGCTAATGGCGATCAGCAGACATCAATGATCAGTGATCTGTTGTGGAATCGGCAATAAACAGCATATTAAAAATCCTGGAAATCCTGACCCCAATCATTTTTTCGGTGGAATCGGTGAAATCTGGGATTGTTAGATCGCCCTAATAATAATTCTATGTATATAGCGCTTTTCTCCATCAGTGCTCAAAGCTGTTTTACAGACATAAAAAACATAATATTTTACAAAGGATTTTGTGGTCTATGTAATAGGGTGTGGATGGAAAGGTTCACAGTGTCCAGGTCGACAGTCAACAGGTCAACAACAAAATGTTGACATTGTGAAAAGGTCGACAGTCAATATGTCATCAACACAGTGGACATGCAGTAGGTCAGTACTGACAAAATGTCGACATGGTAAAGGCCGGCACATGAAAAGATCAACACGTGTTTTTAGCGTCAATGTCGACAAGGACCCCCAAATAGTACAGCGCGTACCCTCACATGGCGAGCATTTACCATTCTTCATAGTAGTCTTCGTGGATCATAAAGAACGAAAAAGTCCAAAAAACAAAGAAAAATTTGTGAAAAACTCTTGTTGACCTTTTGCTTAGGTCAACATTTTGACAATGTTGACCTAGAAACTGTAGATCTATCAACTGGAAGCAAATAAAATAAGCCTTGAAAAGAGATAACATGGATGGAAATAAAATATCAGCCAATAACTGCCATGATACAGACTGTGTTTGAATAAATGAGAGGAGCGGATTGGTTGAGACAAAAAAAAAATGTTCTTATTGGGACCTGCATAGGCTCCCCCTACTGTATAATCAGGCGGCTTATCTTGAATCATGAAGTTGCGGTATATATGTCAATCCGGAAGAATGGAGCAGCAAGACGAATACTACATACTGTATCTGCATATGTACTGTAAGTTGCTGCTCAAGTTACTTGCAACCTTTCAGCGTTACTATAGGTTAAGTAGCAACCAATTTGAGATCTACAAGATATTTGTTTGACAACAGTAAACATAGACTGGACTGTGAGAATCATTATCCCTTGAATTGGATTTTGTGATTTACATAAAATATAGAAAACTGTATTGGTTATCGGTATACTGTTTATTATAATGATACAATAAATCCCCTTTCACATCGGTATATTGCCGTTTTTTTTCCATTTTAAAACGTTTAAGGCTGCAATGTGAAAGTGGCAGAGTTGATTTACCGGTTAAAGTTAACCGGTATTTCAACACGGTTAAAAAGCAGAGTCCTACACGTTTTAAAGCTGTTTTTTGGGCAGTTTGAACAGCTCTATTTCAATGGCTTGAAACGTGCCCCTTGGGGGTTAAACGGGTTGAATGTTTGAATGGTATTAAATGATTTTTAAAACGGTTTTCACCTGCAATGTGAAAGGTCTCAAGGCTCAGACCCGTTTTAAAGTCCCATTTAAGAATACCGGGTCTTTACCCATTTCTGCAATGTGAAAGCAGTATAATTGTCTCTAATCTATCTTTTTGTGCTACTCCATAAAGGAAATACTGCAGATATTGTTTACAAAGACAATGTGTGATCAATGCCCACAATATAAAATATATATCACAATATTAGATGCCACTACTGTCTTTGTAAAATGAGTTCCGCTAAGCAATAACAGACGTCCACACAAGCAAAGCCGCGGGCAAACACTAGTGATAATTTCACATCCCAATTGTCCCAGAATATTCTGCTACATACGGTATGCAGAGTCAGAGACGCATTACTCTTATACCCACCTTGGGCAAGAGGTCTGATAGCTGCAGGATCTACAAGAAAGGTCACACTGACATTGAACTTTGGGCCGCGGGCAATGCTACAGGAACGTCAGTTTCCCGGACCCGCACACATTCAGTAGCTGCTTATCCTGTGTTAAATACATGTAAGTTCTCCAATGTAATCAGTCCTATCACATGCAGCAAAGACAATTTGTGTACACTGCCTATCCAATCAATAGAATCAGGTGGCGTTACTCTGGCTCGAGGCACTTCATACGGTCATAACATAGGGGGTTATTCAGACCTGATCGCCACTCTGCTAAATCGCAGAGCCCTGCAATCAGGTACTGTATATGCTGCCAACAGAGTGAAATCCCGCCTCATGCAAGCCTGTGAATTGCTTAGGACGGCTTGCGAAAATTAGCTCGATCGGCGATTCGCTGCAAATCCAGGCGCAAGCCGACCATTGAATGATTTTACCAGGACTTACTCGGCGGTTGCAATAGAAACAGACTGATCGGGGCAGGAGCTGATGTCACGCGACTTCCACTCAAACGCTTAAGCAAGCCTGCGTTTTCCATGACACTCCCAGAAAACAGGCGGTTACCAACAAAACGCCGACTTTGTGTTAATTAACATTTATACGGCCAGTGATAAAAAATGAGTAAGATTTTATTGCAGGATGGCCTCATGAATGTGTGTGTTGCGATCCATACCCACGCGCAGTCTAGCCACAATCGCCTGGCCTGCAAATTCGCAGCAGTGTGTTCAGGTCTGCATAACCCCCATAGCTACCTCTGTTGTAGCAGACATGCATAATACACCTTATCCACTGCCTCAATAAAATAAGGAAGGACCCTGGTAGCCTGTGGTGTAAACGGAGCATCCAGGGTCATCGGACCCAGGTCACGACAAAAGTGACCACATTATCGGTTGTGAATGGGATCTATTGCGACTCTAACACGGGTTAGACCCATGTTCGAAAACCCTGGTTGTACCCAGTATTTTGGCGTGGGATTTATGGGTGATAACCTCAACATCAGGCTCAGCTAAAGAGTGACATGTTATATTGCTGGGATTATTTTTTTAATTGTTTGAAAGGCTGCCCCCCCCCCCCCCCCCCATTCCCTAACCAAGCTCATCCCTTCCCAGATCACCAAACCTGTATCTGCTACTCGCCAAGACATCTAATAACCTGACTCCCCACCAGGAGTTGCCATTTGGAAAAAAAAATACTTTGGCATTTGTGCCGTTGTGAACACACAACGTATTGCTGTTTCCACACATGCGCTAAATATCTGACTGAGGTTGATGATTTAGAAAATGACTCCAGCGTAATAATCAGCACATTGTTACAATTCCTGCATCTGTTTCTACAGATTATGATTCATTTATTACTGTTTTTCTCTTAAACAACATAATGTGAAGAATCTTCCCAAGCTTGGTCCTCTTAGGAACCAGGACCGCTGTAGCACAAACCCTTGGACACTCAAGTAACGTACTTGAGATTCCAACGTAAAACCAGTTTTGAAATGAACATCAATACATACAATACAATAACTGGTTTATCTCCCAGTCTTTCCCTACTCCTTCCTACATCATTCTGCTTCCCATCGCTTTATCTCCTTTTCACTTGGTCTTCCAGGGAATTGTTAAGGCAATTGACTTTCGTGACATCTCTCAGAATTCAATTGTGTCTCTACAAACATCAGCTCAAGAACTTGATATTCCTCAAACACTTTTATTTGCCTATTAACAATGTTGCACTGTGTAAACTGCTGCCTGCGGAACATTCGGTCCTTCTGGGATGCGGACTACATTTATCACTCTTATTCTGTAGCTTCTGCATGGAGAGCTTGTCATGCCAGCAGCTTTTGTAGATAGTATGTCTCAATTATTCTTAGAGGAGCTTTGACAGTCCCAATTCAGCAATGGCCGATAACCCAGATTACTTTCTGGCCTTGATAACTGCAGCATAGCATAACTATGGAGCAGGGTAACAAACATATTACATTACTCTCTATTATAACATTAATGCATTGTAAAGCCATGCACCCAAATATATATTTTAAAGTAGGCATTGATTTCTCTCATCCAATTGTTGCTCCTTGGCTCAAATTATTTTATAAACCATCGGGATTAAAACTATTAAGGGGGGTATTTCCACATCCCATTTCAAATAGACTCTCATCTTCTTAAATTCCCCCCTGAGAGCTGGGTACATTTATACCAGTGTTGTTCTGTGTTTTGATCTTTGGACTTTGCCTTCTAATGATTCCCATGGACCGTCGTACCACGTGCTACAGAATTTCCCCTTGAAATGTATCCAATAAAACCAATGGTACAATAGAATTTCCCATTATTTATAGTGTTTGCCATTATCACTAAATAAAAAGAGGGCGACTGCCTCTAAAGAGGTTCAGGTTAACGTACATAGGGGCTAAAGCCTAATAATTGTGACCATACAGTCAGGGGTCACGTTCAATGGACCTGGCTGAAGTGAAGATTAGTGTTCCTTGCTTCCTCCCTCGTTGCTATCAATGCGGACAGGCGGCTGGTGTCACAGAACAATGGGAGGCACAGTAGATATGTCATATACCAGAAATCTAGGTAATGATGAAATGTGTCTTCTCATAAGACAGACATTTATATGGAACAATTGCTACTAAGAACATTCATTTAAAAAAAAATTCAAGAGCAAACCAACCCATGTTGTTTTCTGTGTGGCTTTTGGATGGACCCTGTTGCATATATCTATAGCAGTGGTTCTCAAACTGTGGGTCCTGACCCCAAAGTGGGTCCCCACATTCTCAGCAAGGGGTCGCAACTCCATGTTGCTGACCATCAGGCTGATTACTTTTCTAATCTCAGTCAGTGATTCAAGGAGTCTGAAAAGTCTGTTGAGTTGTCTGTTATTTAGACTCCTCCCATCGCTCTGTGCCTTCACAATGCTGCCATGTATGTGCTGTATGCTGACTACACGTGTGATGTGATGGGTTATGGTATATTAGACTCCTCCCATCACTCTGTGCCTTCACAATGCTGCCATGTATGTGCTGTCTGCTGACTACACGTGTGATATGATGGGTTATGGTATATTAGACTCCTCCCATCACTCTGTGCCTCCACAATGCTGCCATGTCTGTGCTGTCTGCTGACTACACATGTGATGGGTTATGGTATATTAGACTCCTCCCATCACTTAGTGCCCCCACAATGCTGCCATGTATGTCCTGTCTGCTGACTACAAATGTGATGGGTTATGGTATATTAGACTCCTCCCATCACTCTGTGCCCCCACAATGCTGCCATGTATGTGCTGCCTGCTGACTACACGTGTGATGTGATGGGTTATGGTATATTAGACTCCTCCCATAACTCTGTGCCTCCACAATGCTGTCATGTATGTCCTGTCTGCTGACTACACATGTGATGTGATGGGCTATGGTATATTAGACTCCTCCCATCACTCTGTGCCTCCACAATGCTGCCATGTGCTGCCTGCTGACTACACATGTGATGTGATGGGTTATGGTATATTAGACTCCTCCCATCACTCTGTGCCTCCACAATGCTGCCATGTATGTGCCGTCTGCTGACTATACATGTGATGTGATGGGTTATGGTATATTAGACTCCTCCCATCACTCTGTGCCTCCACAATGCTGCCATGCATGTGCTGTCTGCTGACTACACATGTGATGTGATGGGTTATGGTATATCAGACTCCTCCCATCACTCTGTGCCTCCACAATGCTGCCATGTATGTGCGGTCTGCTGACTACACGTGTGATGTGATGGGTTATGGTATATTAGACTCCTCCCATCACACTGTGCCTCCACAATGCTGCCATGTATGTGCTGTCTGCTGACTACACATGTGATGTGATGACCTTCTGCAGTAACTTGCTGGGGTCCTGTAATTATTTTTATTGTCTTATGGGGTCCCAGAGCAAAATAGTTTGATGACCCCTGATCTATAGCATGTAAAGAAGGCATCTCATATGTGCCCATCATTAGAATAACTAGCCTCATAACTTCAAAAGGAATAAATGATAATAAGTGTAATAATAATAATGAGGGTTGACGTACATCATACACCTAGCGCATAATCCAGCCACCGGAGAAGTATTGTACATAAAATGTTCTGAGAATCACAATCTGACTAAACAGGATTTCTAATTACACTTGAATAGGCCGGAAAGCGAAAACATTTTCTTTTGCAGAACAGAAAACCCCTGATCTATGGCAGTGACAGCCTGGATGTCTCAATCAGCATTCATCACTCTGTTAGCAGAGCACAGAGCGGTATTTCTGTACAATTCCGTAGCGCTTGGCTCACCATGCACCAATTATGTACAATAAGCATTTCCTTCCTCCTGTTATTTTTCCAGATTTCTGCATTCAAAAAAAAAAAATGTCTTGATTCATAGAAAACGAGCAGCGTTGCATTTTCCAGCACTGGTTCTGTACGGAGAGATATTTCTACAAAGGTCAGATTTCTTCTATCTCTATTGTGATGACAAGAACGTACAGCCGATGACCTAAGGTATAGGGTATATTCACATTTTGCAAAGGGATTGTACTATATTTATTTATTATTTATTAACAGTTTCTTATATAGCGCACACATATTCCGTAGCGCTTCACAGAGTATAGTTGAACACAGAGGCGTAACTATAGCACCGCAGCCCCCGCGGCCGCGGGGGGGGGGCGCTGTGCATGTGTGGGCGCCGGGGGGCTGTAGTGCTATAGTTAGCCCCCTCCCTACCGCCCATCTGCCGCCCGCCAATCTGCCGCCCACAGCCTTACCTGACTTCCCTGGTCCCGTCCCGGCTCCCTTGCTGGCTTCATTCTTCTGCTAGTGAGACGGACCACAATAAAATGTCCGCCCCATATATCAGACAGTTCTCTGAAACTGTCTGCTGTATGGGGGCGGACATTTTGTGTTGGTCCGTCTCACTAGCAGAAGAATGAAGCCAGCAAGGGAGCCGGGACAGGACCAGCAAGACAGGTAAGGCCAATTAACGGCGGGGGGGGGGGGGGGGGCGCCCAATTCATAGTTACGCTACTGGTTGAACAGTCACAACAGTCCCTGCCCCAGTGGAGCTTACAATCTATATTCCCTACCACATGTACACGCACACACAGAAATTCTAGGGGTAATTTTGTTGGGGGCCAATTAACCTACCAGTATATTTTTTGATTGTGGGAGGAAACATGAGTACCCGGAGGAAACCCATGCAAGAACGGGGAGAATATACAAACTCCGCACAGTTAGAGCCATGGTGGGGATCGAACCCATGACCTCAGCGCTGTGAGGCAGTAATGCTAACCACTACACCGTCCGTGCTGCTATATCTTATTTCCCTTTAAAAGAAATGTATAATCAATATTTGATGTACTTATTACAGTCATATTATACGTTATGCAATAAAATCCTTAATACAGTTTGCTTATTACCATCGCCAAATTCTGGATACGCCACGCAGATACAACCAACTGCCCTTCCCTCTCCTCTATGTTGGCCAAGAAATACTGTATCTGGTGGGAAACAGCAGCAGAAGATAGCGATTGCCATCGATGGTTTCCACCATAGGTAAGAAGCCATTCTTGATTGAAACATCGATATCCTGTTTAGGCATATGTTTGGACAGCACATGTACATAGCAGGGCCTGAATTCATCATTGGGATCAGCCACCAATGTTTACCGCCCGTGACAGCCCATGGACTGTTAAACTGCTGATCATCTCCATCAGACGGTGGACCATCAATGGTTGCTAACCGTTGGAAGTCCATGGCTAACCATAGTTGAAGAATGAAGAATTCGGGTCCTGTATCGGCTAGCATGCCTTTGCTAAACCGGTATCGTAGAAGGGAAGTAGGACTCTCAGTGGGGGAGATGTACTAAGCCTTGAAAAGTGATCAAATGGAGAGTGATAAACCAACAGCCAATCAGCTCCTGCTGATTTGGACAGGAAGAGGTGGTTTGAAGGGGCGGTAAAGGGAAGCAAAAGGCAGACATGATATGACAATTTTGGAGGGCTTGTCTCCACGAGCAACTATGACCTCATACGCACTAGTGTTGTCGCTCCCGCGGCCAATTTATGCAGCTGCAAATATACTCAGAGTGTCAGTGTTTTTTGCGGTTGTGACGGAGCACGCAGTTGCAGAACATGTCTACGATGGCTTTGTTGAGTGTCTGACATATTTGCACTGCCTCAAAGTTCTGTCACTAAGACAGATCGCTGCTGCGTCAGCATTCCGTCTGCATCCGAAATCGGGCCGATGGTGATTATCCCGCAGCAACACAATACAGTAGGCTAGTTCATCTCTTTGAAATAATGTACCATCTAAAGACAGCTCAATCATTGCAGACCCACTGGGGATCATTTCTGAATCTGGGAAAGCAGAGCAGAAGTGCCCGCCAGTGGGCTGGCATCTGCCCCGTGTTGTGCTGATGTACAGAAATGTAACTGGATGAGGGGAACAACAGAGGAAGGACTTTCCTGCACCGAGTAATAATGAACCAGAACGTGCCAAACTATCAGCCTGAGGCCTGATTCAGACCTGATTGCAGGGCTGAGGATTTACAGGCCAGGTGGTTATCGACAGATTGCGCACACTTACGGGTCATAGTACAGTACAGCTTGTAGTGGAGGAGAGCGGGGTCCGTCCGAACAGCAGCGGTGGCTGGGAGCTTGTAGCGGCATTTTGCCGGGCAGCGGGGCTGGATGCGGCTGCTGAATATTTTTAAATGACTGGCTGGACACTGATTGGCTGAGTGAATTCTCTCAGCCAATCAGCAGCCTCCCATCTGATTGGCTGAGAGAATTCTCTCAGCCAATCAGTGTCCAGCCAGTCATTTAAAAATAGTCAGCAGCCGCATCCCACCCCGCCACCCAGCAAAATGCCACTACATGCTCTCAGCTGCCGCCGCTGCCCGCCACTAGGAGTTGCCTGCCGCACAGGGAGGGAGGTCCCAAGTCAGGTGGTCAGATGGCCAGCAGGTCCGACCACCGGCTCAGGTCCGATGGGCATGGGACCGCATATCGGACCTGAGAAGACATCAAACTGAGAGGATTTCATCTGAATCAGCCCAGAGCGGCTCAGGTTATTGGCACCTTAAGTCCTTGGCTACACATAGATCACACACACTGGGAAAATCACAATCCCGCTACTCTACGAGCTAAGCCATTTGCAGGCTTGTAAAGGGTTGCGATTTCACTCTGGCGGGTGGAGTATACCTCAAATGGGCAAAACCATTTTGCATTGCAGGTGGGGTGGATGTAATTTGTGCAGAGAGATAGTTTTGGGTGAGTTATTTTGTTTCTGCGCAGGGTAACTACTGGCCGCTTTATTTCCACACTGCAATTTAGATTTCAGTTTAAGTACACCTCAGCCAAATCTAACTGTCTCTGCTCATGTTACTGCACCTGCAGTGCGCATGGTTTTGCCCATTTGGGAAACATTTTGCTTTCAACTCTGAAACAGGCCCTATGTGTACAACCTCCCAAAACAGAATTTACAGAACACCAAATGGAAGATTTCGGTAGGTGCTCCTGGTTCTGCTGGGGCTGCAGAGACCGGAACAGATAGCAGAAGGCAACGACAGATCCTTAGACAATACTTGTGATGTGCTGCGCTCCATTCATCCCCATTGCATAAGCAGGCACAGATCATTTAACACAAAGGAAATATAAATTTGTCACACTTGAAATAAAGATAGAAACTATGCCCCATTGGTATCATGAGTTATTAAATATACACATGAGAGATACAGAAGTAAAGGAGAACTCTGTAAGATTTAGGTGCTGATCAGCACTGTGTATTACATTCTAGTACAGACAGACATCATGAGGATGATTCAGACCCGATGATTCAGGGCCAGCGCCACCGCTAGGCAGCTTTAGGCATTTGCCTAGGGCACTGGCCACTGGAGGGCAGTACTGAGCTGCTGGAGGAGCAGCAGCAGGAAAGGTCCCACCGGCGCTGAGGAGAGCAGGAGGAAGGAATATGAACGCACCTGCCAACTTGCCAAGTTATTCAGGTGAGTGATCCCCCCCCCCCTCTACCCCAGGCTGGTCATCAGACTCAGCCCGCTGCGGCAATTATTGGGTAGCTAGCAGCGTCAGCAACCCCCTCCCGTATCAAACGCCTCCCCCCCCCCCCCCCCACGAGTCTGCGGTAATCTTCGGCGGGCGGCTGCAGCACCACCACCCAGCTAGTCGGCGACAATGGTGCCCCCCCCCGAGCAGGTGAGCGGCGGGCGCCTGGCGTGCGGCCATACCTGGCACCGGTCCTGCTCACTGTCTGTTCTATACAAGTTCAGGGGCCATGGCAAGGCCAAATATAGTTACATGCTGGTGTTCCAACATTTCATTGCAATAGGCGCACAACTGCAATGCTTAGCCCTATGACAGCGTCATTATTTGAAATTAAAACTGTATGAAAATTTATATATATATATATATATATATATATAAATAATAGTGGAAGACTGCGTCACTCGGGACTTGTAAGCTGTTTTGATAAAAGCCTAAGGGCTGAAACGTCAACTTATCCACCTTGCGGCTACGAGTTGTTTGTTATCCAGCAAGTCCCGAGTGACGCAGTCTTCCACTATTTTATACATGGGGCAGCATCGTTTGTACCTTTACTGAAGGTACCGGGCAAAAGTCTATTTCTGGAGTTGAGTGCCAGCATCTTAGCATATATATATATATATATATATATATATATATATATATATATATATATATATATATATATATATATATATATATATATATAATATTATTATTATTAACAGTTTCTTATACAGCGCAGCATATTCCGTTGCACTTTACAATAGGAGACAGTGATACAACAAACTGGGTATTTACAGACAGCAAAGGCATGAGGGCCCTGCTCGCAAGCTTACAATCTATAGGGAAATATACATGACCCATTTCCACTATTTAGTAAATGCTTACTATTAGGGTTGTTTTCCCATCACCTATTGAGTTAAAACGAAATACAGCAGGCGGCTTGCAAAACTCATTACCACCCTACAACTCCAAATCGCCGCTGTACAGGCAGCATGTAACAGCTGAATCTGCAAATGTGTTGCTCCAGCAATTTTTCCAGTAGCCTTGATTATGACGATATCAATACAGACTGCAGATTTAGGAGCTGTGGTGGCTTAGGATGGAATAATAGCTTAGTTCACAAATATTTCATGACATTATTACAGAGAATACAACCCTTGGCACATCACGTGACTGCTAGAAACATTTATTTTCTTTAAATATAATGTAAATGTGCAAAAAAAAAAAAAAAAGCCTATTTCAGGTGCAGGACCTCATCGGATTAATTTGTCAAATTTGTTTTCAAAATAATCAATACAGCTGCTGGCGCATGTTTGCAAATGACATGGGACTAAATAAAAGCAGCAATTCCACTGAACATGTATTTTTCATGTAGCATAGTATTTTCATTTTAGTTCTGCAACCGGTGACATGGACAATTCGTGTGAAGCTAGGAGGAAGTCACAGCGAAACAAAGCTCAGACAGGCATTCCAAAGCCACTCTGCTTATTACACCGTGAGCTATATGACTGAATGCTGGTGCCGGGCCAGCAACGGGAAATCTGTTTCCTTTTAAAACACTGAGACAAACAGCAGGAAGGTACGTTCACGTGGGCTGTGCCCCCCCATCAGAGAAGATATCGCAGCATTTGCATCCAATGCAACCAGTGGCGGATTAAGGCAGGGGCGATAGGGGCAGTCGCTCCGGGGCCCCCACACATCAGGGGACCCTCACACTCACGGCGCCGCTGCCAAATGATGCCAGGCAGCATCTGAGGTAGTGCTCAGACGCTGCCCAGGAGTTCCCGATCCCCGGCGCGCAGTCTGAAGCGGGTATAGGCAGTCCGACCTGACCGTCACGCTGCGCAGACCGCACCGCCCATATCCGCTCCAGAGTGATCCCTCAGACCTCACCAGTCCTGTTGCAGCTGCGGCCGCCCGCCCTCCGGGCTGCTCTGCTGCTGCCGGAACCACCCGCCCGCTCCTGTCTGCCCTGCTCCCATTGATATCTGCCCTGCTCTCGGCCGCACTCCCACCCTCCCATGTAAGTAAATGAATGTGTGGGGCGGCCGGGACATCCTCGGCGTAATCTGGGGGGGGGGGGCATTGCCGGCGTGATCTGGGGGGGGCGAGGGGCATCGTCGGCGTGATCTGTGGGGGGCCCCCAAAATCCGGCCCTGGATGCAACCAATGGTAAAATGGTCATTGAGATTGCCCAGGCAGCGATTACTGTATGTAATGGTCACAACCATCATAAGGAAACAATATAAATCTTATAATTATAACATTTTGGGATCAATCAAGCACCCGCCGGATGGAATCTTCCTTACGTATGTTACATAACAAGGGCTCTGACTTTTAGCAGCTGTCTGTTAATGAAGCGATAAATCCCAGTGGATGGAATGAGGCAGAAGGAAGACTGTACTCCTGAATGGAGGGTGAGAACACAGAGAAAGATACTGCGAAGACGTTTCCCTGAGCACCTCCTCGGCCGCGGTGAGGTCTGTTCCGGAATGGGTTATAACGGCCGGGTGCTATAATACCACCAAGGGAATCGTGCCAGGTATTACACAGGACATCAATTATATGTATGTATTCAGCCTAGCGAGCTGGTAAAAGCTGCCCGGTCGAACGTCCACTACCCATCCCACCCCGCGCCACCCCAATCTGCTCACCAGCTTGCGAGCGGATGGGTTTGCATACACATGCGGCTGGATGGGAGAAAAATCATCTCATGGTCGCTCACCACCTAATTATCTTTCCCCTTCACTAATAAAAGTCAGTCAGATGTCATGTGACATCAGCTGCCTGCCCCAAGCAGCCAGACACGCCTGTGCTCGCAAAGCGTTTCTATGGGCACGTCCACCGTTTTTGTGGATACGTCCATGAAACTTTAGGGCAGGGACCGGCAACTGGCGGACCGCGATTCCATCTCCAGACCGCAAAGGGTAGAAAAGCGGACTGCTGGTATTGTCTCATTTGCAGAATGCCGCCCTGTACAATTGCTTATCGCTAGAGCCCGCAATTTCCGGGCTTGCCGGAAGTGTGGCTCATACGGTCCATGGCCCAGAAGCCGTATTCGCGTGCGTTCCAGGGTCCAGATTGCAGCGCATTCTGGCGTCCATTGTATCTTAGTTAGTAGGGTATATAACCCGGGACTGGGAGTCTGTTGCTGAGACTCCCAGCACCCGGCGGTTTTGATCTGCTGTCCCTTCATCTTGGATTGAAGAAACTACACTCGCCCTACTTTTCTCCTCTGAGAATAAAGACGCCGACCCTCAGATATGTGTGTGTGTGTGTGTGTGTGTGTGTGTGTATGTATATGTATGGAGCGAATGGCCCTGCAAGTGTGAAACTCACCGATGGCATTTGTTCCGGGGGTGTGCACATATTCGTGCATGCACAAACCCCAAACATAGAACGGGGGAGCGAGTTCATCCCGCACCGAGCTGGTCAGAATCGCTTCCATAGTAACCAGGCTTGTCTGAGGGCCTGAGTTGGCCTGAGGCGTATTAGCTCACAGAGAAAATCTAGGTAGACAATAGGTCGACAGAAAAATGTTGACATGCATTAGGGTCAACAACGTCGAAAGGTCTACAAACAAAAATGGTCGACATGGAAATGGTAAATACATGAAAAGGCCGCCGTAAGTTCCTGAGGTTTTTTCGGGTGTTGATGTTGACACCTGAGCACACAGACCCCCAGTTAAGGTAGCGCTTCGCTCACCCATGCTAAAGTCCGGCGGCCTCGCTTCACTACCACTCAGTGCACTCTACGGCCCCAGGCGGAGGACACGGGAATGGTAAGACGTACAAAGATCCAAAAGGCGGTGGAAAATAACCTGTCAACCTTTTTCTGTGTCCAACACTGACGTGTCAACTTTTTTGTGTGTCAACCTTTTGCCAATGTCTACCAAGAGTGACCACGCTGACCTATTTCATGTGTTGACCAGATAACCCTCCCGTGGCCCTCATCTCTCTCTGGTGGCCTCGTCTTCGCCGGTAGTCATTTCCGAGCCGGTATGTCTGGTCACTTCCCCCTCTAGCACCAGGAGATGTCCCGGCAGCCATGACAATACTGTAGGCTCTGTTTAATTAACATCATTTAAATTTTAAATAACTGGTGGCATGGTATCAGCGATGGGCGCACTGATCGGAAGTCAGCACATGGTGCTCTTTTTAGTGGATAAATTATTAATATTTAAAACCTTATAGAAGATTGTAAAATCCATATTTAGGAAACCTGTGTGAGATATATATTTAAGCTTTTGTAATTGTACATTATTAAGGCTGAATACAAAGGGTGGTATAGCTGTATACTACACTGTGCCAAGGAGGAGCTATAACCGCTTATTAACAATAATAATGATGATGATATTTATATAGCACTTTTCTCCCAGTAGGACTCCAAGTCCTTTACCATTGTCTTTACAGCTCAAAATACACAACAAGCTTAACATTAGGAATCAGTGAAATGCTTGAGTAAATAAGTATGTCTTTAGTCTATTATTAAAGGATTCTACAGAGGGGGCTTCTCGCACTGTGCGAGGAAGAGAGTTCCATAGAGTTGGAGCAACAAAGTTGAAAGCTCGACCCCCAGATGAATTCAGGGAGATTCTGGGTACTGTTAGACGTCCTTCTTCAGTGCATCGTAGTAATCGAGTAGGACAGTAAGGAGTCAGCAGCTGCTGCAGGTACCTTGGGCCCTGGTCATGCAGTGCCTTGAAAGTGAGTAAGCCAATCTTGAAAACGATTCACCATTTTACAGGTAGCCAGTGAAGGGCGTAGAGAATGGGAGTTATGTGGCAGGAGCGGGGCTGGTTAGTTAATAGTCTGGCGGCTGCATTCTGCATCTTACTGCTCACTGATTGGCTGCAGCCATGCACTATGCAAATATCATCCTGATGCACTGAGTTGATTGGGTGACGATAATTGCATATTGATGGGCACACAGTAGAGTGACGGGGGTTTGTTCCAACATGAAAACGAATCCTGGTCAGGATTATACCACAGCGAGATGTTAATCAACGTCAGGACAATCACTACCCCGCCCCTTCATTAGCATGTATTAGGTCACTAGCGATGATGCTGGGTTTGATGTGTAAGCACATCACACCTAATGTTGTTGCATGGGACCGCGGGCCCACCCATATCACCAGACACACTGTGCGATACAGGTGACCTGCTCCGTGTGTGCCAATAGTTTCATGCTATTCTTGGAAAATACAATGAAAGGAAATGTTAGAGGGGGGAAAAGCAAAAAAATAAATAATTACAGACCAAGGGCCTGATTCTGAATCACTCCATCCCCGGCGTGTTAGCACCGCCGACCGATGTTTTAGCATATGCGCATGTGCAGCTGCCTGCCCCGTTCTGGGACCGGGCGCAACTAGTCTAATACCCCTTTCACACCAGCCTAAATTCCCGTGTTGAGTCCGGGAACAACCCGGTACTAGCGCTGGTGTGAAAGGTTCCGGGAACAAATTACCGGGCTAATTTGCCGGCAATCCAACCCTGCTAGGTAGCAGGGTTGTTCCCGGGTTCAACCCGGGGACCTGGCTGGTGTGAATGGGGTAGGGTATATTTACCCGGGTTGCCGGTCCTCGGTGTCTTGTCTGACTGGGAATTGACGCAGGTGGCGGCGCAAATGATGGGACAGGCGGTGGATGATGATGACGCAGCTCTCCGGCGGCAGTGAGGGCGCCAGAGAGCTGCGTCATCTTCATCCGCCGCCTGTCCTGTCATTTGCGCCGCCACCTGTGTGGATCCCTGGCCTGCACAGAGGACCAGCAACCGGGGTGAGTATTCTCACCACCTCCTGCCCACCTCCGACGCCATCCCGCCGACTGGCCGCCCCCTTCTTACACCAGAGAAAGCAGAAACTTTTCTGGTGTGAATGGGTCCTGCTTGTCCCGGGAACTGAATTCCTGGGTTTTTCCCTGCATTTCTGGTGTGAAAGGGGTATTAGTCAGCCCAAAAAGGGTACAAATCATCCGATAGTTGGTGACCATCAAATGATTTTGGCCCCGCATGCAACCATGCGTATGGATGTTTCTGAAAGAACAGCCATTCGCAAAGCGGCGGGGATGTGCGGACCGGGGCAGGCATTCGAGCGGGCGGCGTTAGTTGGCGTACATTACACGACTTAGCGAGTCATCCAGAATCACCCCAAAATCTCTACTTTCTTCTTTTCTCCCTGTATTTACCCAGAACTCCCCCCCCCCCCCCTTGTCTTTTAATTGTCCCCGTTCTGTCTGCTTTAAAATTTAAATGCCATGAATGTCTTTCTAGCTTGGTCCGTTCTAAACTAATGTGAAACAAATCTCCTAAGTGTTCGGACTTGGCAACGTCAGACGATGCATCTATTCCACAAACTTTGCACTCTTTTCAAATTGTATAAGCACTGATCTGAAAGGGCTTCACAGAGAATAATCGCTTAGAACTTATTACAATTGATTTTGGAATCAATCATTATTAAAATGCTCCAGAAAATGGCTTGAAAAAAAATAAAATGATTACAAAACAGCACTCTACTAATCCCTTAGGATTTATAATAATCATTAGACAACACATCAGCATTAGGGGGGGGTCAGCAATGAAAGAGGTGCGAATAAAAATGGTGCTTTCTGTAGGATGACTACTCCACATGTACAGTATGTGATCTTCAGCAGACAGCAAGCTGAACACATGGACGTACAAGCCAACAGTATGTTCCAGAGCAGTTACTACACACTGTGCAGTTCAGGACCATAAAAGCTTTGCAGAGGCTCTGTGGGTGCACCGTCCCCCATCCCATTGCCCGTGCTTTTGGCTTGCAGGGTGTACGGAACTGAACTCTGCAGCCAGTAACACGGCAGAAGTGCCCCTACAGCAGGACAGACTCTGGGGACAGCTGTAAATTCCAGACCCTGCCCCCAAAGGAGGCGGGGCCAGCACAGGGTGACGGGAGCACTTGTTACATTGCCGAGCATTGACATTAGTTCTCTGTAATCTGGATAGCTTAGAAGTATTGTAAGTCTTCTGTTGTGCTTGGATGACATACCTTTGCAATGTACTGTATTTCCCCAGGTTATGGGTATTTTTGATCTACAACAGCGGTGGCCAACCCGCGGCTCGCGAGCTGCATGCGGCTCGCCGCGCTGTAAAGTGCGGCTCCAGCCTCCCATCCCGTCTGCAAAGCGGGGTTTTGAATTTGTCGCCAATTCGGCTGCCAAATTCAAAACGCCACATCGGCGGCCAATAGGAAACGGCTGCGGCGAGCAAATCAGCGCTCGCCGCGCCGTTTCCGCCCTACCCCCGGCGTCTGACATCAGACGCCAGCGGGAGGGCGAAAAGTCTTCTCCACGCCGGCGGAGCGCAGGAGCGCTCCTGAAGACACGAGAAGCCGCCGGAGGATGGCGCAGAAGACGGCCGCGGGGAGAAGAGTTCCGGCGCCGCTGAAGAGGCCAGAAGACGCCGGGATCAAGACAGAAGATCTCCGGCGCCTTCTGCAAGAAAAAAGAAGATGGCTCCCGGAGAGGCCAGCGGGGGTGGGAAGCAAAAGAGCTGACAAAGCTCCCCCCAGCGGCCTCTCCCAACACCAGGTAGGAGCCTTTGGGCTCCTACCCTCCATCAACCCTAGACCACCGGGTGTCGGGCACTAGGCCCGTGGGCAAATTCAGGCCCTTCTGGCCTGTGTGCGCATTAGTCGGGCCCTCTTGGCCCGTGGCTCATTTGTTTGTTGGGCCCTCCTGGCCCTCTAGGTGGGCCCTTTAGTTAGGAAGCTGGGCCCTCCAGCATAGGTGTTGCACTGTGGGCAACACCTGTGCTGGAGGGCCCAGCTTCCTAACTGTGGGGGCATATGATGTTTGGCACTGTGGGGGGCATATGATGTTTGGCACTGTGGGGGGCATATGTTTGGCACTTTGAGGGGCATGTGATGTTTGGCACTGTGGGGGGCATATGATGTTTGGCACTGTGGGGGGCATATGTTTGGCACTTTGAGGGGCATGTGATGTTTGGCACTGTGGGGGGCATATGATGTTTGGCACTGTTGGGGGCATATGATGTTTGGCACTGTGGGGGGCATATGATGTTTGGCACTGTGGGGGGCATATGATGTTTGGCACTGTGGGGGACATATGATGTTTGGCACTGTGGGGGGCATATGATGTTTGGCACTGTGGGGGGCATATGATGTTTGGCACTGTGGGGGGCATATGTTTGGCACTTTGAGGGGCATGTGATGTTTGGCACTTTGAGGGGCATGTGATGTTTGGCACTGTGGGGGGCATGTGATGTTTGGCACTGTGGGGGGCATGTGATGTTTGGCACTGTGGGGGGCATGTGATGTTTGGCACTGTGGGGGGCATATGATGTTTGGCACTGTGGTGGGCATATCTGGCACTGGGGGCATAAAGTTTTGTCATGTGGCCACTCTCCTTGTGTCATATGACCACGCCCCTGACCACTCCCCCGATCACGCCCCTTTTTGGCGCGCGCATGATGTTGGCTCTTTGGCTTGACGACTGATATTTTTCGGCTCTTTACCTCTGACCGGTTGGCCACCCCTGATCTACAATGTCTAAGTCAACAGTCAATAGGTCGCCATGGAGAGGTTGACGTGAAAAGAGTTGACGGGGGGGTTTTCATGTTTTTTTGGGTGTCTATGTCGACATAGATCGGTATGGATCTGCCTCCACACCGCAGTGGATGGTAGGGCATAAAATACTAAAAAATAAATCATGTCAACCGTTTTCATGTGGGCCTTTTGACCCTGTTGGCCTATTGATCCCTATTAAAAGATAAAATCTACCCTTAGAAGTCCAGTATGTATTAAAACATACAGTTCTAGTGGGTTTTGAATCAGCCATGCCCAACCTTGGCCCACCAGCTGTAGTGAAACTACAAGTGCCATCATGCCTTGCCACAGTTTTGCCATAAGGGAATGCTAAAACTATTGCAAGGCATGCTGGGATTTGTGGTTTTGCAACAGCTGGAGGGCCAAGGTTGGACATGCCTGGTTTAAATGCTCTTACCAGGTCTATAATAGTGGAGTGAATCGGTGTGCTGACCTTATGTTACAAACAGGGGCATAGAGAATGGCAATGAAACAGTCTAATACAGTAGCGGCCAGTGCCAACGACTTTGCGGTTCCTATGAATGTATACCATAGGCTATATTCCAATTAGTCCGGCCCACAAATACCAGCCTATACCTTTCCCTTAGTGGGTACAGTATAATGCAAGTCTGGTGCAATCATGGTGTTTGGATGACAGGACAGGAGCTTTTTAAGTCATTAAGCAGTATTGTATGTGAAATGAGATTTACACCGGATTAAATCCCAAATCCATTGATTTAGAAATAAGGATACTTTTAAGCTAATGGTATATTGATTTTATAGGATAGTAAATTATTTGATGTAAACGAACAGAATGCTTCTGTCTATTCGCTCTAATGCTACTGACTGTATCGGACTCCTCACTCTATGTGGGAGTCACTGGTACTTGGCAAGCGATGTTGGCAAGCACAGGTGGGTGAGCGTTATAAAGTGGCTAATAGATACTTCTAGAACAAACAACAATATTCTACAAGTTTTGCCCCCGCAAATCGGTTCCTTATGTCTGCCTAGGGTGTACATGTTCATGCATATCTTGCAGTAAAAGAGCGTGTTACCGTTTAAATCAGTTTGGGATTTTATTACGCACTTTAAAAGACAATTAAACCCCCAACTTGAAATGTTTACATTTAAAGCACAAAATTAAAATGCGCGATTAAGTTTTACCATGACTTCCACTGCAGCTTTGTTAAAAATAATCAAGCAATTACTGTAGGTACTTTTTTTCTGATTCAATCTGCTGATGCTAAAGTAAACTTATGTTACCTAGGAGACTACCAAGGCAAACACACAAGCTTTCACTGTCACTGTCAATATACATATTGGAGCTGGTTGACTGCTGCATTTTCACCTTGTACATAACATTCTTTATGGGGTACCACTTCTCCACGCTTCACACATGTCATATATTCATAGTTGCCTGCCCTCGTGCATTCCTCAGTAGACTCCCTGAAATAGCAGCAATCTCCCTCTCTCCCTCATTAGTCTAGCAATCTCCCTCATGTCACCTAGCACACATTACACTGTTACATCATAGTTACCTCCCCTCCTGCATTCTGCAGGAGACTCCCTGAAATAGCAGCAATCTCCCTCTCTCCCTCATTAGTCTAGCAATCTCCCTCAGGTCACCTAGCACACATTACACTGTTACATCATAGTTACCTCCCCTCCTGCATTCTGCAGGAGACTCCCTGAAATAGCAGCAATCTCCCTCTCTCCCTCATTAGTCTAGCAATCTCCCTCATGTCACCTAGCACACATTACACTGTTACATCATAGTTACCTCCCCTCCTGCATTCTGCAGGAGACTCCCTGAAATAGCAGCAATCTCCCTCTCTCCCTCATTAGTCTAGCAATCTCCCTCATGTCACCTAGCACACATTACACTGTTACATCATAGTTACCTTCCCTCCTGCATTCTGCAGGAGACTCCCTGACATAGCAGCAATCTCCCTCATTAGTCTAGCAATCTCCCTCATGTCACCTAGCCCACATTACACTGTTACATCATAGTTACCTCCCCTCCTGCATTCTGCAGGAGAGTCCCTGAAATAGCAGCAATCTCCCTCTCTCCCTCATTAGTCTAGCAATCTCCCTCATTTCACCTAGCCCACATTACACTGTTACATCATAGTTACCTCCCCTCCTGCATTCTGCAGGAGACTACCTGACATAGCAGCAATCTCCCTCTCTCCCTCATTAGTCTAGCAATCTCCCTCATTTCACCTAGCCCACATTAATTGGTTACATTTTTGGGGGGAGAAAGGAATGAGACACAGATACATTTACATTGAATCCTCAGCACCATTTCCCAGCACTTTACCAAGTACAGTATCTCTTACTAACTGCTTTGGGGATCATCTACATTTGGATATAAGTCATTATAAAAGATTCCTCTCAGATGTAGCAGTACACACCCACACTTCTAGGTGCCACGTTCACAATCTCTCCATATATGGAACTAGACACGCCCTTTGGGTGGAGCATGACACGCCCCCTCAATGGGGCACTGTGCAGAATTCTACTACCAACTATAATCTCCCTGAAACCAGCTTTCAAAAGTAGGCAAGTATGCATATATTGCACCGCTTTTGCCAGCACTAGACAACAAATAGATTACAGCACCTCTTTCTAATTATTGGACACCTATCGAACTTACTGTGTAAAAAAAAATAAGTTTAATTGTGGCCACACGTCAGCTTCTGGCATGGGGTATGATTGTAGTTCCTGTAAGCCAGGCATTTCCAATGTCTAGAGCTTAATAAGATCTTATTATAAATTCTATACAGATTAAGCTCCCAGAACTGCAGAACCATAATCACATCAGACAGGAAAGCATTCTCATTTTATGGAATATTATATCAACAATAATGCAACATGATTAGTTGCAAATGCTTATGCAGCAGATACCAGAGAAGCTGCTATATATTTTCTTTTCTTTTACTAGAACTCAGGATACAGATATTACCATCTGCATTATTAGGGTATTTATAACGTTAAAGATGTCAGCTCATACGTCATGGTAGACCGGTAGAGTTCTGCCAAAGTTCTGCGGCGCAGCACATGTTGGAGATATGAGGGATGCAAATTGACAGTAGACAAATTCTCACAAATACCAGTGTTTAGGGTTAGCGAGTTGTACAGATCAGCATAATACACTTTTATCATCCATCGGGGGAAGGGCTCTGAAACGCTTAGTAAAAGATCATGCTTTGTGTGTTTAATAAGTAATATTCCCAGTAAATAATGCGTAGTGCTAGATTTAACCCTGTACGGAACAAACAGCAGTACCGTGCAGTCATGCGGAACATTCACTGAAATTGTACTCCAGGCGTTGTGGGGTCAGGAATGAAAAGAACATGAGAGCAGGGTTGAGTACTAATATAATGGCCATATTACTGTGCACAGTATGGCTGCTTCATTCCAGTAAAGGCTGCCATGGATCTGGCAGGTGTGCTACTGAGTGCTAATAATGAGCATGATACTGCTGTACAGTACTGGGTATCACTACTACTGATAGTATGTTACAGAGCTCTACTGCTGTACAGTACTGGGCATCACTACTACTGATAGAATGTTACAGAGCGCTACTGCTGTACAGTACTGGGCATCACTACTACTGATAGTATGTTACAGAGCACTACTGCTGTACGGTACTGGGCATCACTACTACTGATAGAATGTTACAGAGCGCTACTGCTGTACAGTACTGGGCATCACTACTACTGATAGTATGTTACAGAGCACTACTGCTGTACAGTACTGGGCATCACTACTACTGATAGAATGTTACAGAGCGCTACTGCTGTACAGTACTGGGCATCACTACTACTGATAGTATGTTACAGAGCGCTACTGCTGTACAGTACTGGGCATCATAGGCGTGCGCAGCACATTTTATTAGGGGGTGCACTGTCAAAGCGGTGTGCCTAGTACCACCTATTGGGCATGTCTAACACCGCCATTGGGTCTGTCTAACACCGCCAATCAGGTGTGCACTCACTACAATATAAAACGTCTCTCAGCCACACCATAATCTCTTCTAAATACTCTGTGTAACAGTACATGCAAATAAAGTCAAAATCATATCTGGATGACACAGATATGTAGTGGTATGGGTGACGCAGGTATGTGGTGATATGACAATGGTGTAATACAATTAATGATGCAAAACACACATAATTGATTGATGGGCTCTTATTTTAATGGAATACAGGTCTAAAAAGCAAAAGTCTTTGGTAAAAGGTATTGCTGGTATTATTAGCAGCAATAAGTGTGGGTGGGGGCACAGCATTAGGGGGTGCCTGTGCACCCTTAACACTCAATGTGCGCACGCCTATGCTGGGCATCACTACTACTGATAGTATGTTACAGAGCGCTACTGCTGTACAGTACTGGGTATCACTGCTACTGATAGAATGTTACAGAGCGCTACTGCTGTACAGTACCGGGTATCATTACTACTGATAGTATGTTACAGAGCATTACTGCTGTACAGTATTGGGCATCACTACTACTGATAGAATGTTACAGAGCGCTATTGCTGTACAATACCGGGCATCACTACTACTGATAGTATGTTACAGAGCACTACTGCTGTACGGTACTGGGCATCACTACTACTGATAGTATGTTACAGAGCACTAGTGCTGTACGGTAATGGGCATCACTACTACTGACAGTATGTTGCTGAGCGCTACTGCTGTACAGTACTGGGTATCACTACTACTGACAGTATGTTACAGAGCGCTACTGCTGTACAGTACTGGGCCTCACTACTACTGATAGTATGTTACTGAGCGCTACTGCTGTACAGTACTGGGTATCACTACTACTGATAGTATGTTACAGAGCACTACTGCTGTACAGTATGGGCCTCACTACTACTGATAGTTTGTTACACAGCACTACTGCTGTACAGTATTGGGTAGCCTTACTACTGTTAGTATGTTACTGAGCACTACTGCTGTACAGTACTGGGTATCACTACTACTGATAGTATGTTACAGAGCACTACTGCTGTACAGTACTGGGCATCACTACTACTGACAGTATGTTACTGAGCACTACTGCTGTACAGTACTGGGTATCACTACTACTGACAGTATGTTACAGAGCACTACTGCTGTACAGTACTGGGTATCACTACTACTGATAGTATGTTACTGAGCAATATTGCTGTACAGTACTGGGTATCACTACTACTGATAGTATGTTACAGAGCACTAGTGCTATACAGTACTGGGTATCACTACTACTGACAGTATGTTACAGAGCACTAGTGCTGTACAGTACTGGGCATCACTACTACTGATAGTATGTTACAGAGCACTACTGCTGTACAGTACTGGGTAGCACTACTACGGATATAATGTTACTGAGGACAACTGCTGTACAGTACTGGCCATCGCAGTTCAATCACGGCATGTGTTCAGTGCAACTCAGGCTTGCAGACTGTGTCTGAATGAGGCCCTCAGTCATAACACAATCTTGAAAGACAAAATCATCATATTAACTATTTCAGCCAATAAAATGTGTTCTAAAAACTGTTAAATATTAAAGTAAAGTAAAAACAAAATGGCTGCACAGACACAAAAGCCATACATAAAATGTTTCCCTACATCTCGGAGAGACTGTATAGTACAATCCCTTGTGCAAACCAGAACATTTGTTTTCGACACCATATGCCAGGAGAAGAACACAAAAACAGCCCAGCCTTTTTCCTTAATCAATGAATTCCAATTACAATATACTGCTCAGACAGCCAGATAGATTACGTACGTTTCCAGTGTCCGCCTTATCTACTGAATACAGGGAAAAAATCATTAGCAGTAGATAATGGTAATTGTCAAACGGTGGAAACAAAGAGTTAAGTGAGATTCTGCAAATCTGTCTGGGAATTGGGAAATTACAATAATCAGGGTAAAGCGTTATTAGCGCATAAACACTTCCTGGTTCTCTGCTCGGAATTCCCAGAAATCACGCTCTGTTTGCTTGTTTGTCTTCTCCTCACAGATATCTACCACCCACTTCAGGACTATACCCCAGACTACAGAATCTCTCTCTAATATAGAACACGGAAGAAGATGAAAGCGACCAAAGACCGATTTACACGTATAGATATGCACAGTAAAATGTCAGGGCGATATTTTTTCCTAATAAGTGCGGCAGAGAGATCTTGCACAAAAGTCTTCTGCCCTGTGAGCAACTTTGGGCAAATTTGCCATTTGGCTGGGCGAAGGATGGAAAATGGGGAGCCGTTGCTGGCATTATGGGCAGTACGGATGGTGTAATGGTTAGCATTACTGCCTAACAGTGCTGAGGTCATGGGTTCCATTCCCACCATGGCTCTAATGTAGGGTACACACCAGGACGACCCGCTCACGATGCACATCGTGAGCGGGTCGTCAGTGGCTCGTCCGACCTGCTCACGGTGACGCGGGGGGGCACGACCCGCTCACGATGTGCACCGTGAGCGGGTCCGATCCGATGGCGACCCGCACCCTGCAGCAGGAAGGATCTCAATAACGATCGACCGACCCGCGAGACCGCGCATCGGATCGGTATCGGTCCACACCAGGACAGAAAAGGGCCCAATCAGCACACAATCTACATCCAATTGTTCGGAATTGGATCTAGATTGAGGGGATCGGGCCCTAGTCGTCCTGGTGTGTACCCAGCATAACTATGCAGAGTTTGTATATTCTCTCCGGGTACTCCGGTTTCCTCCCACAATCCAAAAATATAATGGTAGGCTAATTTGCTCCCAACAAAATTAACCCTAGAATGTCTGTGTGTGCGTGTACATGTGGTAGGGAATATAGATTGTAAGCTCCACTGGGGCAGGGACTGATGTGAGTGTTCAAATATTCTCTGTAAAGCGCTGCGGAATCTGTTAATAAATAATAATACATTTATGCATTGGGCTTTATTATTTATTTATTATTTTATAAGAATACATAGAGACACTCATTAACCCTTGAGTGCCAACATCTGAGTGAGATGGTCAAAATCGACACTAAAAAAGGCCAGCATCGCTCACATTTATTATATAAATTCAAATAAAAAAAAATGTTGTGTATAAAAAAATATATACTTCCTATATACAGTAAACATTACAGGTCATTATGCAAATGTGTGCTGCAAAAAAAAAAGGCATTTACGGGTTTACTGCGAGTTATACACTTCAGTTTAAAATGCGTGAAGAGTACTATTATTATGTTCCATTTATAAGGCGCCACCAGTGGTTTGCAGCGCCGTACATGTGGCACACATTACAACAATACAGGGTACACAGAATTAAACATTACAGTAACTGAAAAACTAAAACAGGACACAGGTTACAACCAGCAGCACAATTCTTAGTACACAATCCAGCTGAGATGTAGGGAAGCAGAGGAGTTGTCTGCGCACTACCAGAGGCAGGTAGTCGTTGGAAGAGATGAACTATTATATTTGAGAACAGGAGGGCAAAGGACCCTGCTCTAAGGAGCTTACAATCTAGTAAAAGGGAGTATTATGATGTAGCTGCATATTCTATACACCACGTGTAACCAGGAAGTTAATAATGATGATGATGATGATGATGATTTGAAACATAGAATTTGAAACAAAGCGTTAGGCCAGTGGTTCCCAAACTGTGCGCCTAGGCTCCCTGGGGTGCCTCGGAGCACTTGCAGGGGTGCCTCAGGTTGGTGGTCCAGAACCAATTCAAATTACTTATGGCCAATGAAACAGGCAAAATCAGTGCTTGGGGCTTCCAATTATAAAATATGTGGGGAAACAGAAGTGAATCGTGTTCCTCACCACATAACTGGACCTAAGGATGATATTTAAGCACAACTTATTTCATTGAATTTGTTTTTTTTTTTATTCTTGGTAACAAACTTTGGCCTAGGGGTGCCCTGAAAAATATTCTGATACTCTAGGGTGCCGTGATTCTAAATAGTTTGGGAACCCCTGCGTTAGGCTATAGAAGGGTTGGCTGCAGGAGACTTGGGCTAGGGTAAGGGTACGGGAGGAGAGGGTGGCTCCAGGAGACTAGGGCTAAGCTACATTGGCGGAGCGGTAGGCTATAGAAGGGTTGGCTCCAGGAGACTTGGGCTAGGGTACAGGAGGAGAGGGTTGGCCCAAGGAAAAGAGGGCTAGGGTTTGTCTACAGTAGGGGAGCGGTAGGCTATAGAAGGGTTGGCTCCAGGAGACTTGGGCTAGGGTTAGGGTACAGGAGGAGAGGTTTGGCTCAAGAGAGAGGGCTAGGGTTAGGATACAGGAGGGGAGCGTTAGGCTACAGAGGGTTGGCTCCAGGAGACTTGGGCTAGGGTTAGGGTACGGGAGAAGAGGGTGGCTCCAGGAGACTAGGGCTAGGGTTAGGGTAAGGGAGGAGAGGGTGGCTCCAGGAGACTAGGGCTAGGCTACAGTAGGGGAGTGGTAGGCTATAGAAGGGATGGCTCCAGGAGACTAGGGCTAGGGTTAGGGTACAGAAGGAGAGGGTGGCTCAAGGAGAAGAGGGCTAGGGTTAGGCCAGGGGAGGGGAGCGTTAGGCTACATAAGGGTTGGCTCCAGGAGACTTGGGCTAGGGTTAGGGTACGGGAGTAGAGGTTTGGCTCAAGAGAGAGGGCTAGGGTTCGGCTACAGGAGGGGAGCGTTAGGCTACAGAGGGTTGGCTCCAGGAGACTAGGGCTAGGGTTAGGGTACAGGAGGAGAGGGTGATTCAAGGTGAAGAGGACTAGGGTTAGGCCACGGGAGGCGAGTGTTAGGCTACAGAAGGGTTGGCTATTTGGTGGACCTGAAGCCTGAATCGAGGCTTAGAGTTCCATTGCAATGTGCACACCGGTCAGCATGCTCCCATTTGTGGATACAGCGCTGAGGCCGGCCCAGCATATCATTATGTTATCAGTAGCTACAGTCCTGTTATCTGTCTCATGATAGTAATAACAGGGTCTATTAAAAAGGAAAAAAGGTACTTGTGTAGTTTCACGGCGCCAGCATGGTGCCGTGCTACTTCCGGGTTCTACGCTCGCCGCAAACTATGTAAAATAAAGTAACTTAACTCCATGCCAACATGGATAGTTCATACCTCCACTATCCATGTTGGCATGGAGTTGATTTTAAATAGCGTGGCGAGCATAGCGAGCCACCGAGCCCACAGCGTGGGCGAGCGAAGCGAGCCCCGCAAGGGGACTCAGACGCACGGCGCCATGCTGGTGCCGTGAAACTACACAAGTACTTGAAAAAATAAATATATATATATTTTTTTTTACTGATATTTATGTGAAATATTTGACTATTATATTTTTGATGAAGGAAGCCCAAGTCAGCCCACTGAGCGAAGCCCGTCCCACGTGCGTAGATGCATCACGTGTAGGGGTACAAACACCACCATAGGCCACTATCACGTGTGGTACTGTATAAATCAGTCAGCTGCTCTTGCAAACAAAAAAAACAACACTTTTTCCACAATTAAATGACGGTGATAATAGATTGTCTATCGCTGCCATAAGCGTCGATAAGAAAATCTATGTTATCGCCACATAATGATAAATATCTGATAAGTTCTCATTATAATTGCTCCTTGGCATAAACACAATGGAACACGCAGTGTAATCTAGAAGATGCTTTAGAGATGCGATGTTCCAAGTTTTATCATTTTTATCACCCATTACTTGATTACAAATGGATTTGAGTGATTACATTTGTATCGTTGTTTATGAGCAATTGCCATTTTTACTTCCACATAACTCAACTGTAAAATCATGTAATTCGGAGAATGCAGAATAAAACACTGATGATATGTTATTTGTTTGACATGACATATATATACAAACATACAGTATACATATAATATATACACACAGGCGCTAATATTCTCTACGAGCAAAATGTAAATGAATGGATTACTCCAAATCATTTACAACATCAAAAACAGCCAAAACAAAATCAATACGTGAATTATGGAAAAATACGGGCAAAAGTCATGTCTTCTGGTGACCGCAGATAAATAGCATCCCTCGGGCCTCGCACAACGCCAGGCTCATCGTGTGAAATACTGTGCCGTAAGGCGGCACAGGGGCAGTCTAGCATGCAGGCCATAAATGAGCTCCGTAGTACTGTAGCTGCAAGCCAAGCCATAAAACCGGATTCCTACGGTAAACTCTGGTATTTTTTTTTTCTGTGCGATAAATGACCTTTTAACATCCATGTAATATGCAAAAAATGCATATGTTCGTTATCCTGGGTAAAACGGGCTTTTTATGGGTCTCCCTTCCCATGTCCCTGTTTCCACTGCCCTGTTTTCCCGGGTTGACACCGTTTTCACTGAAACGGGAATCCCAGGAAAGCAGGGAGGGCAGGCAGGGGACAGGTGGCATCGTGCACGTACCGGCGGAAGCCAGGCAGAGAGCTTAGGCCAGCGTGCGGGCAGCCGGGGAGCCTGCGGGGACCAGCGTGTGTTGGCGGCCGGGCAGCGTGCGGGGACCGGCTTGTGGGTGGCCAGGAAGCTTGAGGGGACCAGCAGCAGGAGGCGCCTGCCAGCTTCCCTGCCCAGGTCAAAAAACACAAGTAAGAGCTCGAATCCTGGGTAAAAATCCCTGGTCACTAGACCCAGGATTCTCACCTTGTCACCATTTCCACTGACAAAAACCCGGTTTGGTGCGCATTCAGGTGCAAAAAAAACCCAGGATTTTTAGGTCGGTAGAAAAGGGGTACAAGATGGGAGTTTTATTGAAGATGGGATGTTGTTATGGGAAACCAATCAGATTCTGAGGTTTATTTATCAACCTCGGTCCTCAGGACCCCACACACAGTTCATGTTTTCCCGGTCACCTGTGGCTTTTTTTAAATGTGACAGTTGGTGATACAGAGGGCAGCTGCTGGTGACCTGGAAAACGTGCACTGTGTGTGGGGTCCTGAGGACCGGGGTTGAGAACCACTGTTCTAGAAGGTGCTAAATAAATAAGTAGATTCTGGTTGGTTGCTATGGGCAACCTCCCATCTTTTAGAGACCTCCCATCTTAGTGACTAAACCCCTCGATGTTTTGAATGACACAGGATGGTCCTGTCCATGGATGACAATCACAGGCAAGCAGATTAAAAACATGTAAGAAGTGTTTCGGGGGTTTGGCAGAACATGGAGGAAGGAGACGAGGACCCAACATCCACTTTTCACCTTCATCAGAGGGCTGCCCAGTGTTTAAGCAATTCTGCCCCTAGTAGCGCTAGCGGGCGGCGGAGGTCAGCGGTGGCGGCAGAAGTGTTTAAACACTGGGCAGCCCTCTGATTGGCTGAGCTATCTCAGCCGATCAGAGGTCTGCCCAATGTTTTAAACACTTCTGCCGCCACCGCTGACCTCCGCCGCCCGCTAGCGCTACAGCTACAATGCCGCCCTCTGCCCAGTGTCTCCCAGCAGCCCCTCCGGCCCCCTCTCCCCATCCCCAAGCCGATAAAGCGATCCCTCTCCCCCCCACCAGTGGAGTGTTTTTAACCACATGCGATTGCTCCTGTAATTCAATAAATATTACGTGCAGCACGTGCCTGCGCATCAAGTCGTATGGTACCCATTTTGTGCATACAATCATTTGATTTATCGCCCAAATGTGGTCGAAATCGAATGATTGCATGCAATATCTCCCACGTGTATGGGCAGCATTAATGTATATACACTGGGTTTCATTTTTGATCAGATCATGTTATCCGACCAGAAAGTTTTTGGGGAGCGGAAGGAAACCAGAAAACAAAGAGGATACCCACTCAAACACTAGACCAAAGACCAAACAAACGACATAAACAGAGCTGTAATCCTCACTGTCCTCAGACAGCGAGGGTTCCCCCGCAACACTGAATATGGTGAGCGGCCGGCACGGGGGTTAAACGGCGAGGGCTTAACCCCCTCGCCGGCCGCATTGAATACTGCCCACACTGGCATACAACATCAATACTGGTTTCCCCATACAGATAACACTCCTATAAACTGCAAGGCAGCAGCAACTGTGCATGGGTCATAGTGTCAAAACTATAAAAGGTCGACATACATTAGATCGACCACTAACGGTTGACAGGGCTTAGGTAGACACGTGAAAACAGTCAACACGGCTAAGCATCACAAGCATTAGGTCTACAATGGGAAGGTCAGGAGTTAAAAGGTTGACATGAGTTTGTCCCGAATTTTGCCGTAAGTCGACACGGAAATTGTATCAGTGTACCACGTGCCCTCGCCATGCTTCGGGCACGGTGCCTCACTGCCCTCGGCACACCTGATTCTCAGCATTGTCCCTGTAGATTGTAAGCTCTGAAGTCCATTGCCTTTGCTGCCCCCTGTATCACATGTGCAACTCCTTTGCCAATGTTGCATGAACTTGCTCGGTTTTTATCCTGCAGGATATGTCATTATGGCTGCCGGTCAGCGGCCATGTTTGTGTGGCATTTCCAATCAACAATTACAATGATGATGATGGGCGTAACAATAACAGAGGAACAATGAAGTATGCAGGAAGAAAATCCTGAAGGAAGTCAACAATTAACCCTTCGTTGCAAATGTACTACATACCCATATCCATATCCCCATGGTACATAATACCATTACATGGTGCATCAAATTTGCTACAGAGCGTTTTTTTTTTTTTTCAATGTAAAAAAAATCATGCAACGAAGGGTTAAAAATCCGTTGCTTTGTAATGACCGTGGTGACAAGACGTCAATGAAGCTTCCCTGAGAGATAAATTCCTACTGTTCATTTATCTTGATTTACAAGTGTTCATTTATCATGTTAGCGGAATTATGAGGTACAGAGACCTTACAACATCCAGGGGAAGAGACTGAGGAGAGGATGCAGCATTCTTCACGTTAATGACAGACTTCACTTTAAATTCTTGAATTTGCATCTGGTCATTTTTTTTTTAAATCGTTGTTCCAAATATTCTATCATAGCACGCTGCAGGTCCCGAGGGTGTTCTCTTAGGTGGTCTGCAAGATCCATGCTGTTTTCTAACGAACAGAACGGTCAGTATACCACGAGTACCACCACCGCCCGTCCCACCTCAGTCACATGATGTACAGAACACAAACTACCAGATTAAGGGTTCTATGGTGTGTCCTGATTCAGCTTTGTTCAGCAAAAAAGCACTTCTGGGCAAAACCATGTTGCCCAGGTGGAGCTGAAGTAACATGTGCAGAAAGATTTACATTTTGGTGGGTTATATTTTTTTCTGTGCAGGGTAAATACTGGCTGCTTCTTACACTGCCATTTACATTTGAATTCGAAAACACCTAACCCAAATCTAACTCTCTCTGCGCATGGCATTATGTAAGCTTACCATGAAGAAATATCACTCTCCCCCCCCCCCCCCCCCCTTTCCCTTGACAAGTGATAACACAGTATCTCTGCTGGTCCCTCGCGTTATCCGCATGTGCCGGCTACACACACAATATGCACTAAAAAAAAAAAGACCATTCCACCCGGCCTACTTTCCTCCTCCTGGGACAGCCCTGTTTTGCATTAAGCTGTCCTGACAAGAGAAATTAAACATGGCAGCATTTTATTTGCAAGAATCTGCGGATTTTAAGACAAAACAATTTCACTTTTGCTAAACAGACTCCTAAATCTCTATCTTCACTGGTAAAATGAATTCCCCCGATGTCAGGTGAACGATGCAAAAGGAGCGAGGAGGGGCTGCTGAAACTGCCAGCATGCACTGCGTTTCGCATTGGCAGTTTTATGACTTGGAGGGGGGGGGGGGGGAGCGGAGACAGAATAGAACTATTAGCTGGCTGTACATGAAACCAGCAAGAGGCTGGCTAAGGCAGTTATAATTGGCAACTATACCCTGAAAAGTAAAAGGTGGTAAGTGGGAGGGAAATTGGAAATTATGAGTTATGGGAACGACACCGAATTCCCACAAAGGATAAGAATAAATATACAAACCAGTTATATAAGTTATTATATGTGGCTTACGTTTAAACTTCGCATAGATAGACCACAGCTCCTATAGGATTTATGTATTTCCTAGAGCAAGCAACATCTAGACCAGGCATGTCCAAACTATGGCCCTCCAGCTGTTGTGAAACTACGCGTCCCATCATGCCTTGCCACAGTTTTGCCATTAGGCTCAGCTAAAACTATGCAAGGCATGCTGGGATGTGTAGTTTCACAACAAATGGAGGGCCATAGTTTGGACATGTCTGATCTAGACCAATCACATTCGGCCTATCATTTCTCTATTGCATCTGAGAGAATTATACACATCATCTGATTGGTTGCTTTGGGCAACTTCACCTCTTTTCATTTTAAGAAGCCTCAGTAAATTTACCTCATAGGTCAAAGTTTATTTTCTCATAATAAAGTTATTCCTTAAAACCAAAAACCCATTGAAGAAGGAAGTTTCCAATGAACTGTGAAGTATTCACACAGGGGTTCATTTACTAAGATGGGCGTTTTATTGAAGATGAGATGTTGCTATTGGCAACCAATCAGAATCGACTTCTTATTTAGTTAGCACCTTCTAGAATATAATAGATCAAATCTGATTGGTTGCCAATAACATCCCATCTTCAATAGAACTCCCATCTTAGTAAATAAACACCATAGAATGAATGAAGTCTTTGGGGGGAGATTTATTGAGCAAATATTATAAGGTAAATCCTTGAATAATACCTCCTCTGCCACCACAGAACAGGGCGGACTTGTCTTTAGCTTTCCGGATTATTCCTTAATGCAGGTGTAGACTCCTGTGGTATTTATTCCTACTACATTAAACTTATTTATACCAAAGGGGTCATTATATAATTCAAGGTACTGTAAATGGCAATGACCCTAGCGTGCAGCTAGCATTGCCTACAGTACAACATGCTGCACAGATAGGCTTAGGCAGATTGCCCTGAGCATCTCTCTCATGTGGTAAACACAGCGGCTTCACAACCCCAAAAACGCTCTATGTGGTGGGCATTTGCACGCCGCTGTGGTTGGCAGATGACCCTATAGTAGCTGTAACAGCCTTATTTTATCAACATGTCTCACCTGTGAGGTAAATCTATTTTTTTTCCATTCTATCTGTACACACAAGATCATACTATATTAATTGTTAATTTTTATTTAATACAGTCCTTCTTTTGTGCTGCATGTTACTGGACAGCCATTTTCATGTTAGAATAACTTTGTGGTATAAGCACATTTAAAAAAAAATAATCAAATTTTTAAAGCAAAAACAAGTAAAGGAACGAGAAGAGATTTTTCTGCTGGAAAACACCAACTGTAACAGGAAGAGGTGCTAGCGCTTCTGAGCAAGACCACAAATGGTAATAAGGCTACTACTGTACATCACTGTTGTGGAGATAGACTCCCCATAATGTACATATATATAAATCCATGTAGATTGCTTCACAATACAAACTGAGGATTCGGTAACCGTTTTCTACACATGACCCCCATAGAGCAGTGGTTTGCAATCATTTTCCACCTTTCCTACCCCCCCCCGGCAGACATTTTTTATTATCTGCTCCCCTAGTATTTGCAAAGCAAACATTCGTAATGGTTGTAATTGCTGCTGTAAATGCAAATAAATGTGCTAGAAACAAAAAAAACGAATAAATTATACTATATTTCTCACATATTGCAATGGATGATAACATGTAAAATTGTAGTCCGCGTATGCTTTCTGGCTTAGAGGTACAGGCATAGACTTTCTCATTTCGGCAGGGTCCTGTGGTGATGCGTGCAAGAGATCCCTAGGACACGGCTTTTTCCTATGCCTCTATTTATCACCAGCCCGCCATTACTGACAATGTTTAAAGTACCCTTGAACATCGCAATGGGTACCCCTGGGGGTACTGGTACCATAGGTTGAAAAAGAAGGACTTAAGAGGAAACCAATGTATGTGTCTATCTACTGTATCTAGATAGATACGATAGATAGATAGATAGATAGATAGATAGATAGATAGATAGATAGATAGACAGACACTTCCCATATATACAATTCACTACTTTACATAAAAGTAACTCTACTGCAGAAGAGCTGGGCACATACTACACATTTATTTCCTTTTGCATAGATGTATGAGAAATCAACTAAAAGCAAAATGCATCTTTCAGAATAAGTGACTGTAAGTGGAAGTGAATGACCAGTAATCCCATTTAACACCACCATTATCACCAGAGCCATGTTAGACCGGAGTGCGTACTAAAAGCAGAGATAATACAGCTACGGCCAGCAGCATCCTAGCAGCACACAAGAAGCACAGCAGCCCCTGATGCAAGTAATCCTTGGCTGCTGCCTATTAATGGGGATTGGTCAGGGGGGGGGAGTGAGCCTTCCATACAGATAATCAATCATTCTGAGACAGTAGGAAAGTATTATCTCTCTGATGGAATGCACCAAACTTAGTCTATTCCATACATCCTGCAGGTCAATAGCAACATCCTCTGTGCCCACACAGACTAGGCAACCCAAGGAGGATGCATTGGTGTGATTGCCTGCAGCAACTGGCACAGAGTGGGCATGTGTTATTGGGAGATGAGGGGAGAGGAAACCCAGCAGGTGTCCTCCCTCCCTCCCTGGCACAATGTAACCACTAGCTATAGGGTGGCACAGAGTGGGCATGTATCAGGGGTGATGAGGAAAGAGGGCATCCAGCAGGTGTAATGTAACCAGCTAGCTATAGGGTGGCATAGAGTGGGCATGTATCAGGGGTGATGAGGGGAGAGGGCATCCAGAAGGTGTAATGTAACCAGCTAGCTATAGGGTGGCATGTGCCAAAGGTGGTTAGGGGAGAGGGCACCCGGCAGGTGTTCTCCCTCCCTGGCACAATGTACCCAGCTAGCTATATGGTGGCAGAGTGGGCATTTGCCAGGGGTGATGAGGGCATCAGCAGGTGTAATGTAACAAGCTATCTATAGGGTGGCACAGAGTGGGCATGTGTCAGGGGTGATGAGGGGAGAGGGCATCCAAAAGGTGTTCTCCCTTCCTGGCACACTGTAACCAGCTATCTATAGGGTGGCATAGAGTGAGCTTGTGCCAGGGGTGATGAGGGAAAAGGGTACCCAGCAGGTGTTCTCCCTCCCTGGTACAATGTAACCAGCTAGCTATAGGATGGCATGTGCCAGGAGTGATGAGGGGAGAGGGCACACAGCAATTAGCTATAGGGTGGCACAGTGCTGCTTGCCCATGGCTTGGTGCATTGGTTGCCACTCACCTGCTGGAGCTGTCCAAGGTCTGCCCGAACAGGTCGCCCTGTAGGATGTTCGGGGGGGTGGGGAGAGCCTCATGGAAATGGGAGAGGACGGTGTTGCAGAACTGGCGTAATGTATCAAACTGCATCTTCCTCCCCGAGCCGCTCGCCACCTGTCTAGCGCAATGTTGCAGATGGCACCCCGGGCGGACATGCCCGTCAAGTCCCGTACGCTTGCTGGAGCCGGGGAACGCTGTGCAGGGGCTTGCAGGTGCCGGCCAGCAATGGTCCGCTCATTCTTCTCCGGTGGGAAGCGGCAGCCGGCTAAACGGGCATCCCCGGCGGCGGCAGGAGGGGTGAGAGGCTGCGCTGCGATGCCTCCTCTAAGCCTCATACACAGCAGGCAGTGGGGGCAGGAATTGCAGCACATCTGGCTGCCAGCAGCACGGGCTCTGCATCCTCCTGCTCCTACACTACTACATACAGCGGCAGCAGCAGCCTGCCCGGGTACCAGGGGCTGCACCGTCCCCCAGCACTCACTGCAGCCAATGGCGTGCGCCCGGCAGTCACTGCAGCCAATAGTGTGGGTCCAGCGATCGCTGCAGCCAATAGTGTGACCCCAGCAGTCGCTGCAGCCAATGGCGTGCTCCTATAGGGGGAGGGGGAGGGACCTGCTGTAGGACTTCCACATAAACTGTGAATATGTATATATTAAATAAATAAATAAATAAATAAATATATATATATATATATTTATTTATATTGATAGCTAGAGATCTCACATCAGACTGCCTGGCCTCCCAGATAGCAATGTCACAAAGTGCAATGGCCTGCCTGCCTGCCTGCCTGTCTGTCTGTCTATCAATCATAACTTTAAATCTTTCTATCCATTTTTATATTTAAATCTATAAATCTTTCTAAAGCCCCATACATGTTACCCAACAGTGGCCGATACAGTTAACCATATCGGCCGCGGTTTGCCGATATTGTCGGTATACATCCGGTATACATCCAACGGTATTGGCCACTGATACCGTTCAGTGACGTCACCGGAACCTGCCGAAAATGCGGGTCGTTTGAATATATATTGCCAAATTGACTTGCATGTTCTGTAGATATCAATCATCGTTAATGACGCGTGGGATCGTGTATCGGTAATGATATTGAGTGTACACACTAGAAGATAATGTGAAAGACATCTAGTGTATATGGGGCTTACCTTTCTATCTATCTATCTATCTATTGGGACTAAGTAAAGACCAGACCCGGACAATACTCCGGAACGCCGGACTGGAGATCAAACTCTGCATTCCGGAGAAGGGAAGATAACAGCCATCCGGTTTTTGCTACATGCCCGGACCATTAAGGGAGGCTTTATTCTCTCCCTCCTCCTCTCCCTGGTGACAGCTGTCACAGGCAGCCCCCCACCCCCAGACAGGACACTACAAGCTCCGGAATGCAGATGTCCGGCCCGGCATTCCAGGCTCTTGTGCGGGTCCAGTTTTTACCCATACCCCTATCTATCTACAGTATCCATTGTATATTTAAATCTATCTCTATCTACAGTATCTACTCATTATTTAATTCTATCTAAAGTGTCTATCAAATATTTAAATCTATATAATTATCTATATCTATTGTGTATTTGAAATATATCTATATCTAGCTACAGCATCTCTCAATGTATAATTAAATTGATAAATATCTATTTACAGTATCTATCAAATATGTAAATCTATTATAAATCTATGTATCTATCCATATTTAAATCTATCTACAGAATCTATTGTATATTTAAATCGGTGTACTTCCTATCTACAGTATCTGTTGGATATTTAAATCTATTGTTTATTTATCTACAGTTTCTACCTATCCAGATCTATAGATACACATATCAATCCTATAGAAAGAGAGATGCATATATTAATCAATCAGTCTATCATCTCTGTATACCCATAGCCGGCTCAACACCCCCCCCCCCCCCCACCACCCCCCACCTCTCTCTCTCTCTCTCTCTCTCTTCTCTCTCAATCCTAGCAGGCTAATGATGGTGCACAGTCAGCATTAAGGCATTGTGGCAATAAAGGGGTTAAGAGAAGGCATGAGTACCCCTGCCTCTCCAGCTGCGCTTGGATTGGCACTCTGCAACTGTCTCATTCAGATTCTAGGCAATCCTAGCAGGGAGGGCAGACTCAGCAATTACTGTGACAATATTAGATCTCCGGTTTTGGTTATGATTAGATTACCAAATGCTGGCTGTTGTAATAATAGTAACCATTGCTGTAGCCAATAGAGTTGTCTCTCGCTGCACACAGGAATCCCAGTATCACTGCTTTATATATGCAGATTACAGCTGCACATGGCGGGGGGGGGGGGGTGACATTCCCATTCCTGATCTACTAATGCTCCATAGCTGTAGGCAGGGAGCAGGAGGACCCAGCATTCTCCCTGGTGTGTAACCGGCTATATAGCTTGCGCAGGATAATGGGAGATTCAGCAAATTACGCTTTTAATGTCTTCTTCCCCCCTGTTCGACGAAAATGAGAAGCATTCCTCCCACTTCCCAACCTTATTCTTTCATGGCACTGCAATCTACTAAAAGGACAATAATCTATTTTAGGAACACATGCTGGAAAAGAAGGGAAAGGAGTCCGTCACTGTAGCCCAGTCAGATGCAATTCTCTGCAGCGACGTGACACAGCCTGCAGTATTTCTGCAATGTTTAATAGCTACCAGCAGCTGTAATCATCGTCATCAAACTCATTTATTTTCCACGCTGCCTGCGAAAGAGTTCATCACTGTGGTGAAATCGGCCAATGGAAACTTCCCTGTCTATCAGCCAGAACTCACATTGTCCCCGAGTCCTCGCAGGTTGTGCTTAACGGCCCCCCTGTCTGACCCCTCACAGGAGCGTGAAAACCAAAACGGCAGACAGCGGGGTATATGGTCTTATTAGTAAAAATAAATTTCTGAGCTATTGTGCCATCGCTATGCGACCCCAATTGTTAGTTTGTTATCACTGTGGGACCCCAACTGTCAGTGCACCTTCATTATGGGACCGCAACTACCAGTGTGCAATGGTGGTGGGACCCCAATTGTCAGTATAACATTGTTGTGGGGGCCCAATTGTCAGTGTGTCATCATTGCGGGACCCCAATTGTCAGTGTGTCATCATCATGGGACCCCAATTGTCAGTGTGTCATCATTGCGGGGCCCCAATTGTCAGTGTGTCATCATTGTGGGACCCCAATTGTCAGTGTGTCATCATTGTGGGGCCCCAATTGTCAGTGTGTAATCATTGTGGGACCCCAATTGTCAGTGTGTCATCATTGCGGGGCCCCAATTGTCAGTGTGTCATCATTGTGGGGCCCCAATTGTCAGTGTGTAATCATTGTGGGACCCCAATTGTCAGTGTGTCATCATTGTGGGACCCCAATTGTCAGTGTGCCAAGTGACAGTACTACTTGCACAGTAGCTAACACCCCCCCCCCCCCCCCTAAATATGACACAGGCGTGGGGGGTGGTTGCTTCTCCGAATCTTGGTGACTTAACCTTTACAACCAGCCTGCTGTCTTAGAGTGCTGTGCCATCCTCTGCCCTAACCGTCTCTCTCTCTCTGACGTCCCAGCAGGCTCAGCATGGCCACATCTCCTCCCAGTAATGCATCAGCAAGGACAGAGGGACAGAGGCCGCTAGGTAAGAAGATGGGACAGCAGCACCCAGTGGCAGAAGACTGGTAAGAAAGGTAAAACCGCCCACAGGGATCCAGAAGTAAGCACTCAACCAAACTGAGGAGGGTGGAAGGTGTACCGTGTAGGGTGAGGCTAGCAGTGAGGGAACCGGGTCTGTGTCATGATAAGCAGGTGTGTGTGTGTGTGTGTGTGTAATGGAGCAATGCTGTATTGTATTGTGGTTAGCACACAAGCAGGCTTTCTACGCTGTACATACAGCTTGACAAGTCCATTCTAATATCTGTAATCTCCCTCAACTGCTGTCTGTCTATGCTCTCTCTTTGCAACAACACAACCTTACCTCCCAACTGTCCCGCTTATCGCGGGAATGTCCCGTTTTTATGGGACGTTCCCACTTCCCTCCCATGGCCGGCAGTGTCCCGCGGTGGGAGGGCAGTTGGGAGCCCCCCCTGTCGTCCGTGAATAGATGCTGTGCGCATGCGCACAGCGTCTATTCTTGTAGGTAGAGGGGCTGGCCAGACTCTTACAGAGCTGCTGGGCATGCCCCCACAGTGGCGAAAATGGGGGTGTGGTCTCATGGCAGTGACGTGAGTATAAACCATGCCCCTTTTTGTCAGGCCACGCCCCCAAATAATCGCCCTGTCCCACCCCAGTATCCTCAAATGCTGGGAGGTATGACACAACCCCTTATAAATAATCCGTAACCGGTGCGTTGGAGGGGAGAGCACGTTGAGACCCAATAGCTAGACCGCCAACACTACCATTCTTTTCCAGCAATCAAAGCTAACACAAAATAAATTAAAAGGCAAGCGGGAATGTGACAAAAGACCTCCCCTACCCACAGACACAACCGATTGGCTAAACAACTGTCCATATCACAAAACAACTCCTGACAATAGTTCCACCCTCAACAGAGAGAATACAGTATATTCAGACACAGACTAGGGGCCGGATATAAGGAAGACCGAACTTGATCTTTTTTGTACCGTCCGAACTTGGACATTTTATTAAACCCTTTGAGTGCCAGCGATGCTGTGAGAGATGTGCCCAATATCCGCTAAAAATGCTGGGGTTGAAGTCAAGGAATATGAATCACTTTAGTTATTGCCGGCAAATGATCTGAAGTCAATTCACTTAAGTTTTGTTAAACATTGCGCCCAAAAAAGTCGCTGTGATCAGTGCTGGCATTTGTAACGGATACAGGTGGAACCTTCTTCAGCTAGCCTTCTCTGGATAGCCATGGTGAGCCAAGGCCTATTGCTCTCAACTGCAATACATAGAACAATACAGTAGGGGATTAGCAGAGGATTAAGTCCGACAGCTTTGGCTCACTTAATCCTATTAAAGGGCTAGACGAGGATGGTTCTATCTGTATTTTGCACATCTATCACAGCAACATTGATACTCAAAGTGTTAAAGGGGCAATCACTCACAGCACAAAACCATGCTAGTACATGATTGCCCCTTTAAAAAAAAAAACCTGTAGAGTTCCTCCAGCATCCCCAAAGGCCGCCCAACTTGAACATCCGGCCCCTAGGTGTTTAACCCAAGACATGCATATAAATGACATTCTATTCTTCAATCTTCAATCTAGTTGGGACTGTACATCCCGCACTGGAGTTGGACACCAGGGTGCATTTTCGGAGTCATGGATCCATGGCTTCTGGAAATAATCCAACCATGAATAAATGATTTGTATCCGTGTTGTGTACACAAAGGACTCAGCTGATCGTTGTGCAGAATTCAGGCTCTGGACCTTTCAACGAAACCGCAAGAAATCCAGCTTAAATAAACCGAAGACACTGCACGAACAGCGGTATATAAACATGACGCTGGCCGTGGTATCGTGGTATATTGTCAGTTTGCCTCTCTCCCACGCAGGCATCACAATATGTTCTACTCACCTGGACAGAGACACTGAACCTCACACAAACACTGAGTACATCTGCCAGCGGTACATAGCAGTAAATGTGAGATCATGCACTGAATTTAACTAATATGGGAAATTAACCAGAAGTATTTAGACTAAAGCAGCTTTTTGTTTTGAAGTCAATCATGTAGGACAAGTGAATGAAACCACCACTTACTGTATATAAGATAAATAATATATTACCAATTAGCGATGCCAGGAACACCCATTAAATAATACATGTTGAGAATTATTTTTGTGCACAATTTGGCTTACATACACCTTGGAGTTCTTATAAATAAAGAACATGCCAACGTGCTGGGCAGCGAGCTGGTTGCAGCATGCCAGTACATAATCTGTCGCCCTCATAGCGATCTCTCTATTGTATCTCTAACCGCGCTACGGTAATTTGCAGGAAAAATCCAGTCCGCCACTTGTGACAGGTGTCAGCGCCGGACCAGGGACAATCTGTGCAGACCTCTTAGGAAAACAATCTGTCAATCAGGATTCTCTTCTAAGACAAAATATGTACTAGCGTCAGACAGACAGACACCCCAAGGAGCTGCAGCATGACACTTCCTTATGTTATTATTAGTAATATGTATCCCACGTATTCTTGATAAAAAGGGCATTTTGGATCATCTAGTCTAATTTTACTATTATATACACTGTGACTGATTGCTATTAAGATTTGCTCAGTGGTGGAATCTCCGCCCAGTATAATCCACCACCTCCTAGTGAGTCACTTGCATTTTGTGTGCACCATCTGCAAATCACACACAGGTAAGGAAGTCCTAGGGCAGTGCCAGGGGCAGGTTGGCAGCCTAGAACACAATTAACAGATAGCAGGGAACTCCCTCTTTCTGACAAATTCCTTCTTAGATGGACAAAACCATGTGCACTGCAGGGGGGAGGGGGGGGGCAGATGTTATTTGTGCAGTGAGAGTTAGATTGTGGCAGGGTTTTACTTCAAAGTGAGATCTATATTGCAGTGTAAAAATAAAGCAGTCAGTATTTACCCTGTACAGAAACAATATAACTCACCCAAATCGAATTCTCTCTGCACATGTTGCATCTGCCCCACCTGCAGTGCACATGGTTTTGTCCATCTAAGAAAGAATTTGTCAGAAAGAGTGAACCAAAATAACCCCCTGAGTTCCACCACATGTAATAGAGGGAACTAGTTCCATCATCACCATAGCCCTGCATGCCGTCACCACTGCTGGAAGGGCACAGGGCATGGAACTGCTGGAGGGACACAGGCGGTGAGCTTATGGAGTGACAGAGGCAGGTATATGTAAAAAGCGGACCATTGAATGATGTGGGTGGATCCCTGGGGGCATACTTGGCACTGTGGGGGCATATGTGTGGCACTGTGGGGTTATATCTGGCACTGGGGGTATATATGTGGGGGCATATCTGGCACTGGGGGCATATAAGTAATGGGCATCAGTTGTGCGGCAGCAGTGCAATGGGCATAATGTGTAATGAGCATTATGTCATGGGTCATATGTTTTGGGTGTGTGACGATTAACAGGCATTACTGTGTAAATTTTGGCCACGTGCCTTCGGCGTGCAATATCCCTGTTTGTAGTTTATCTGGCTCCTGCACTTTGATCCTGGCCCCTACATCTTGTGTGCAGGATGCAATGCACAAGTCCAAACAGAAATGTCATTGTGTTCTAAAGTTTTGTCATGTAGCCACTCCCCCTCATGTCATATGACCACGCCCCTAACCACGCAGCACAGTACCACTATATCATTTTTTCTACTTGCACCACTGAACACACCCCACCCAAATCTAATACTACTCTGGGCATTGTGTACAAGTGACACTACTATGTGGCATACATGTATAAGCAGTACTATTGTGTAGCGTAACATGAATAAGGGGCAGAACTGAGTGATTTTGTGAATAAGGGGCACCACTGTGTGTCATAACGTGAATAAGGGGCTCTACTGTGTGCTGTAATATGAATAAGGGGCACTACAATCGGTGTAATGTGAAAATGAATGTGCTACTGTGTGGCGTTATTTGAACAGGGGGTACTATTGTGTAACCACAACCCTGCCTTTACACAGTATGGGAGGTAGGGCACAAATTCATCATTTGCAGGGGGTGCCAGAAACCATTTCACTGGACTATTGTTTTGGTGCTACCTACAAGGGATAAAGGAAGACAATGTACCTTCTTCAAACTGAAGCATTTACATTAGGAACCACCAATCCAGGATTTGCAATACCCCTACCAGGCCACATTAGTGTGTTTTCTCATAGCCCCTACGCCTACCACCACTGAAATCCTCACGGCAGCCCATCTGCATAGGATGGATAGCAGAGGGTAACATCCTTAGAATATGTAACTGAATAGGAAATATACAATATAAGAATAAAATGAAGCACAAGACGGCTTTAGCCAGTGTCTCCCCACAGGGACACACAATGAAACTGACAGATGCTGTCATCATTCATAGCAAAGTCTTATATATGTTTCTCCTGGAATACTGCTCAGTTTATCCTCATTAGTACAGTGTGGATCTGTCATTATTGCATGTCACGTTTGGGTGAACAGTCCTATAAGACCATAGATGAATCGTCCCTTAACCCACGGCTCCTGCCTAGGGCAGAGGTCCTCTAACTATTTAGCTCTGGGACCCCATCAAACAATAAAAATAATTACAGGACCCCAGTAAGTTACTGCAGAAGGTCATCACATCACATGTGTAGTCAGCAGACAGCACATACATGGCAGCATTGTGGAGGCACAGAGTGATGGGAGGAGTCTAATATACCATAACCCATCACATCACATGTGTAGTCAGCAGACAGCACATACATGGCAGCATTGTGGAGGCAAAATATGATGGGAGGAGTCTAATATACCATAACTCATCACATGTGTAGTAAGCAGACAGCACATACATGGCAGTACTGTGGAGGCAAAATATGATGGGAGGAGTCTATTATACCATAACCCATCAGATCACATGTGTAGTCAGCAGACAGCACATACATGGCAGCATTGTGGAGGCACAGAGTGATGGGAGGAGTCTAATATACCATAACCCATCACATCACATGTGTAGTCAGCAGACAGCACATACATGGCAGCACTGTGGAGGCAAAATATGATGGGAGGAGTCTAATATACCATAACCCATCACATCACATGTGTAGACAGCAGACAGCACATACATGGCAGCATTGTGGGGGCACAGAGTGATGGGAGGAGTCTAATATACCATAACCCATCACATCACATGTGTAGTCAGCAGACAGCACATACATGGCAGCATTGTGGGGGCACAGAGTGATGGGAGGAGTCTAATATACCATAACCCATCACATCACACCACACGTGTAGTCAGCAGACAGCACATACATGGTAGCATTGTGGGGGCACAGAGTGATGGGAGGAGTCTAATATACCATAACCCATCACATTACACGTGTAGTCAGCAGACAGCACATACATGGCAGCATTGTGGAGGCACAGAGTGATGGGAGGAATCTAATATACCATAACCCATCACATCACATGTGTAGTCAGCAGACAGCACATACATGGCAGCATTGTGGAGGCACAGAGTGATGGGAGGAATCTAATATACCATAACGCATCACATCACATGTGTAGTCAGCAGACAGCACATACATGGCAGCATTGTGGGGGCACAGAGTGATGGGAGGAGTCTAATATACCATAACCCATCACATCACACCAAACGTGTAGTCAGCAGACAGCACATACATGGTAGCATTGTGGCAGGGTTGCCGACCCTCCCGCATTTAGCGGGAGTATCCCGTTTTTTGCTCCTTCCTCCCGGTCTCCCGGTAATGTGAGGTATCCTCCCGGTTTTTTAGCCCGTCTGGCAAAAAAAAAAAAAAAAGTGACTGCGCATGCGCTAATTACAAATTCCCGAGGCAGACGCCGCTGCTGTCCGGCCGGGGATCTGTCAGCAGTGGCTACACTGCCTACAGCGGCAGCGCAGCAGAGGGCAGCCATCGGAGCAGGAGCAGCAGAGGGAGCGGCACAAGCAGCAGAAGGCAGCGCCGCAGATAAGATGGTAAGATAGCGGCTAGCTGCCTCGTGCCTCCCTCCTGCTTCTCTCCCTCTGCTCCCATTTTTTCTTTAATAGGGTTCCTTCTTTTAAACAGTGCTACGGTACCATCTAAAAATGTAATTTAGATAGCTCCGCCCATGGCCACGCCCCATTTTTGTGCCGTAAATGGGGCAGGTCCATGGGCGGAGCTATCCAAATTACATTTGAGAGCTCCCACGCCCCCTAATTAGCTGCCCTCTCCCTGGTCTCCCGCAAAGGGGAGATGAAAAGTAGGCAAGTATGCATTGTGGGGGCACAGAGTGATGGGAGGAGTCTAATATACCATAACCCATCACATTACACGTGTAGTCAGCAGACAGCACATACATGGCAGCATTGTGGAGGCACAGAGTGATGGGAGGAGTCTAATATACCATAACCCATCACATCACATGTGTAGTCAGCAGACAGCACATACATGGCAGCATTGTGGAGGCACAGAGTGATGGGAGGAATCTAATATACCATAACCCATCACATCACATGTGTAGTCAGCAGACAGCACATACATGGCAGCATTGTGGGGGCACAGAGTGATGGGAGGAGTCTAATATACCATAACCCATCACATCACACCACACGTGTAGTCAGCAGACAGCACATACATGGTAGCATTGTGGGGGCACAGAGTGATGGGAGGAGTCTAATATACCATAACCCATCACATTACACGTGTAGTCAGCAGACAGCACATACATGGCAGCATTGTGGAGGCACAGAGTGATGGGAGGAGTCTAATATACAATAACCCATCACACCACACGTGTAGTCAGCAGACAGCACATACATGGCAGCATTGTGGAGGCACAGAGTGATGGGAGGAGTCTAATATACCATAACCCATCACATCACATGTGTAGTCAGCAGACAGCACATACATGGCAGCATTGTGGAGGCACAGAGTGATGGGAGGAGTCTAATATACCATAACCCATCACATCACACATGTAGTCAGCAGACAGCACATACATGGCAGCATTGTGGGGGCACAGAGTGATGGGAGGAATCTAATATACCAGAACCCAGAAAAAAGCCCCTAGTAGCGAAAGGGTTAAATGATGATATCACAAGGCGGAAATGTCGGATTTCTTGGGCAACCCGCTAGTTTAACTTCTACTTCTATCCTTTGCCATTAATAGTAACCATTATCTGGAAATGTTAATGCGCAGTTCTATGCTGAAGTTACTGAAGGCAAATAAAGGTAATTTAAATGCTCTGTTTCAGGTCTGTTTTATAAAGCGTGACATGTAAATGGGTGAGAGAAGTGAAGAAAAGAAGGCTGCTGTAGAGAGACAATCAGTGCCTAGAGGTGAGCATTTCACTGAATTATGGCAACATGCACTCAGCAACTTTTCCAATGATTTACATTTCACCTCTTTGCATGTGCAGTGTAGTGTGTACTCCTCATCTCTGACACTGGCTCAACTGGACTGGCCAATGACTAATTGTTAGAGCCACAATGCATCATCTAACAACTCTATGGCCATTAGATAAAAACACCTTTGGACATAAAGAGATAGATATCTAGCGATAAAATTTGCCATAACCTAATGCCACAGTAAGTATAACTGATGCAGCCTAGTTTTTTATGTCATATACATAATTGACCAATGCAACTATTTCAGATATTGGGGCAGATGTATTAAGCCTTAACAAGAGATAAATGCAAGGGTGATAAGGAGAGGTAAATGTCCAGCCAATCAGCTCCTTAATAACTTTTTTCAAACACAGACTGTAACATGGCAGTTAGCAGGTGATTGGCTGGATGTTTATCTCTCCTTATCACACCGGCATTTATCTCTTATTAAAGCTTAATACTTCTGCCCCATTATTCCTAATAGCGGGTACACATGGTGCAATTTTGCTTACGATTCTATCCCAATTTGAATCGGGATCGAGTCGAATGGTACTGTACGCAAAATGCATTTGATTTGACTATATAGTACAGATCTGTATATAGAGCATACACACGGTGAGATACGCACTATTTTTCTATTCGATTCTGCTTATAGAAGCAAAATCAAATAGAAAATTGAATGGGCATCGAATGGTTTTTCTACATTTGATGCAGATTTGATCCCAATGTGCGCTCTTGTGTAGTGTAAATTGAATAGAAATATAGTCTTGGCAGCCACGACTATATAGTGCAAATATAATATAGATAGTGCAAATCTGCAGCATTCGATTCAATGTCCTGCCTGAAGCCAGTGTTGATCTAATAGCAAATCAAATGGGAAATCAAATAGAAAATAGTGGAAATCGAAAAGGAGTAGAAAAAACTTCAGAGCAGGTGGAACAGTCCATACTGTATCTAATAGCAATCAGATCAAAAACTGAACTGAACCGTGTGTACGCACCTTATAGTCTTGGCTGCCAGGAATATTTTTCGATTCGATTTACACTACACGGGAGCGCGCATTGGGATCAAATCTGCATCGGATGTACAAAAAGCATTCGATTTTCTATTCGATTTTCCTTCTAGAAGCAAAATCGAATAGAAAAATAGTGCGTATCTCACCGTGTGTGCCCTCTGTTAAAGATACATTTCACTACAATGGTTAAAATCCTTCCATGTTGTCACAGAACGGCAGAGAATGTCACACACACACTGTCACACACTGTCAAATCAATGTTGTACAAAATCCTGAGAAGACGAATAATTGGAGCAATGTAACAAGCCTTGCACTAATGGGGCCTACAAACGTAGCAACGGGAGCTTTGTGCTGAGTGATCAAGCATCGCTCAGCACAGATCGCTCAGCACAGATCGGTCAATAGAGAGAACTTGGGCGAAGACTAGATAGTTCAAGCATGCTTGAACTATCTAGCCCAGCAATAGCGCCACACATTATATTCGCTATGGGGCACACACACACACACACACAGATTGATCGATCTGTTCAGATCACTTAAAAAATTGTCAAAAATCGCTACATGTATGTATGTATGCTCCAATAGGCTGCAAACCTTTGGACTACATTTAGGACATTTATTGTAGATACTGTTCAGAAACAATGATACAATTTGATTTAGCAAGAAGTAGGAACAGAGTTGTGGCTGACCAATGAGGGGGCTGGTGCTTTGTTTCATTAAGCCCCACCCCCATTGCATCATAATCCTCCAAATCTCAGGCCTAAGAAGAAGGGACGCTCAAATAATAACGTCACATTGGACAAACCCCTTCCCCATTTATCCGCAGTTCACGACATTACACTCGCCATCCTGCTGCTTTCACTAGGAACCTTGATCTCGCACAAAAGTGTCTGTTCGTAAGGTAGTGAGCACTTTAAAGGAATTTGGCGGTCGGCTTGAAGGCGATAAGGGTGCAAGATGCTGTGTCGTATCTGGCGTTTAAACGCTGTGGCAACAGCAATTTGCACCCTTCGTCTGACGGAATTCCCCCTCACTCCCACAGGATAGACTTTAACTATATAACCACATTTTGCATACAGAGACTGATCCTTCACATATTGCTTATATTTATTAGTCCTTATGTCACTGCTAACACTAATGCATGGCCTCAATTCTCCCAGCCTAACTGGTATCCGGACTATTGTTAGACAGCACTTACATAGACAGCCATTACATCGACACCATTAGTTTGACAGCTCAATAGGTCGACATGGTTTTAGGTCGACATACCATTAGGTTGACATGTCATTAGGTCGACAGCTCATTAGGTCGACAGCTCATTAGGTCGACATGTTTTTAGGTCGACACTGCCATTAGGTCGACAGTGTCTATGTCGACAGTCAAAAGGTCGACATGGTTTTTTTTCACTGTTTTTTGAGCCGACATGTGCCGACAGGCGGTATTTCATGCCCTACTATCCACTAGGGCGTGGTGGGAGAATAAAATAGTGTGCCCGAAGCATCGTGTCCATGTCGACTGTGTCGACATTTCGGCCAAAAACCAGTGAAAAAACCCATGTCGACATTTTGACTGTCGACATAGACACTGTCAACCTAATGACAGTGTCGACCTAAAAACATGTCGACCCAATGAGCTGTCGACCTAATGAGCTGTCGACCTAATGACATGTCGACCTAATGGTATGTCGACCTAAAACCATGTCGACCTATTGAGCTGTCGAACTAATGGTGTCGATGTAATGGCTGTCTATGTAAGTGCTGTCTAATATCCGTCCCACATCCGCCTAACTAGTATTCTCTTCTGCTAATTGACCTTCACACATCACAGCTCCAAAGAGTATCCACAATTCTGCTCTAGGAAACATTCCGCTTCCTCTCAGACTGGTCTCTACTAATCCACATTATCCGCTCTATACGCCTAGTTCAAAGATACCGGTTCTGCATTTATGGGGACCCATCCTCTTCCTGGCCTCCTGGGGATTATTATTAGTTACACCATAAACTGACCCCTTCTCTACCTGGCCCCCTGGTGATTATTATTAGTTACACCATAAACTGACCCCTTCTCTACCTGGCCCCCTGGTGATTATTATTAGTTACACCATAAAGTGACCCCTTCTCTACCTGGCCCCCTGGGGATTATTATTAATTACACCCAGTTGCGACCCGTACCTTTTCGGTGGGGGGGCTGCCTCTGGTTGCAGCTGGGGTACCGTGATACAAGCACCTCCCCCCCCCTGTCGTTGTCGCTGCCGCCAGTCCCTATAGAGGGCCCAGCGCCTGTGCTATGATGACATGCGCCGGGACTGGTGCATGCGCAGTACAAACCTCTGTACTGCGCATGCTCTCAGCTTCTATGGCTGCTTCGGCAACAGCCCATAGAAGGAATACAAATGACAGGCACCGGGACCAGTGCGTTCGAAGTACTGATATAGGTATTGCGCATGTGCAATCGCCGATTTTGCACGACAGCCCGCAGAAAGGTGTCCCGGAGGGAGGGAACACCTCCCAATGGGATTGCCTTGGTGACTGGCAGGTCGGACTTCCAATAGGAAGTCACTGCCAGTCACAGTGAAGCCAGTTCAGTCTCACAGACTGCATCTGGCTTCACTACAGTGGCGGATTTTACCTGGGTGGGGGGGCTGCAGCCCTGCAGCCCATAGGTAAAAACCGCCACTGGTTACACCGTAAACTAAAAGCATGAACATGTGCCTAGATGGGGTAAGTGGTCAAAATGTTGTAATTAACAAAGTCAACTAAAAATGCCGACAATGACAGTGTCTACATGATCCCTAATGCTTACCCTAATGGAAATTTCGACATTACAACAATGTCAACATTTCCAATAGGGTTTCCATTAGGGTAAGTATTACACTAGAAACAGATTGTCAACATTGCAGCAACAGCATTAGTGTCGTCATGCTAAATGTCGTCATGACATAGTTAATGATAGTATAACCATGTCAACAGTCTCACATTGAACAAGATAACATCAACATTGTCAATGGGGTGTATTCAATGCCGCAGCGAGCGGCCAGCGAGGGGGTTAAACAGCGAGGATTGCAGAAAACCAGCGATCCTCGCTGTTTAACCCCCGCGCCGGCCGCTCGCTCTATTCAACGCTCCGGGGAAATCCTTTCCGTCACAGGACGGCGAGAATTCCCCAAAGCAGCGCTGTATTTAGCCGCGAGTCTCGCTGGTTCAGGAGCCGCATACGCCGATTCCCCAACGCTCAAAAAATGGAGCGAGGGGAAATTGGCGTATGAGGGGGCTGCGTTGAATACTGTCAGGGTGAGTGGTGACAGCGAGCAGGAAGCTCTGCTCACTGTCATCACTCGCCCACAGCATTGAATACCTGCCAATGTCAGCAAAGTAGGCAACACCTGTAGATGGGATGAAATAGCAATATCGAAAAACAAACATGAAAACACTTCGACCTTCCCATTGTTGACCTCATGATTGTGTCTAACTTCCAACCCTGTCGACCTAAGCAATGTCAACCCAATGCATGTCGACATAGTGACCATATCCTGGACATTCTACAGTACTTTCCCTGTCCCTACATTTACATCGGATTCTGTAAATTCTAAACATATCCTTACTCCACCAGTGCCAGAAGCCACAGCACAGGCCAGGCCCTGGAAGAGAGGATTCTGGGAAGGTGGTAAGTGCAGAGTTTAGCCCTGTATTCGGTTGCAGAAGTGAGCAGCCCCTTTGAGTTGCAGATTGACAAGTGATGACATGTGATTGTGCAGAACAGGAAGACATTTATACTGTACTCTGCTTTCAGTCACATCGGAATTGCTTTCTTTATTTTGTTGTCTAGAGCTCTGGGTAATGGTGTGCCGTTGATTATAGGACTGTGCACACTTTGCATTAGTGGGTGTCCAGTTTATCATAGTGCTGGTATTTCTACACTGCTGCATTTGCAGTTTAATGTTAGTTCCTCAGTGTCAGCCTTTCATTGTGGCAGCATTTTATTTTCTCTTCGTCTCAGTTCTGTCTTTTCAACATCCAGTGTTCACAAGCAGCCAGGCAGGAGAGAACAAAACGCCAGCAGCTGTGACAGGCTGTAAGCAGGATTGCTGCAATCCACCGAGTCTTATCTGCCAACGCTGCAATCATCACGGTATTTAAGTGCAAATTCTACACTAAACCACGTCAACCAATTTTCCTTTATTTGTTTAGTGCAAGTTACACAATGACAGCAAATGTCTTGATTGGCTGCGTCGGTTTCTTGACAATTTTACACATGAATATGAACCAGGCAGTGGAGGAATGACCATTGGTGCAGATGGCACATTGCACTGGGGCCCCTGATAATTATGAGGTCCACTGTTGCCACCCACTACTGAGTTATATTTTTGCACATGGGCTAACCACTCAAGTTCTGACACTTGAACCAAGATTTCCCATTTGGCCTGTAATGACTACAGCTGTGCACCAGCTAGGTGATTTGGAAAACGTGGACCTTTGGTAGATCTCGAGAACCGGTTTGCCTTTGAGGTGTAGCCTCAAAGGCCCAAGTGGAAGCCTGTCTTCAAACCAGTTCCATTCACAATAAGGGAAGGACCGGGCCCACACATATTGTGATACAGGTTCAGACTGGCCCGGCGGGTAACCGGGGATTCACCGGCAGACCCCGGTGATTTACGACCCTGCCCACTTTTTTAATAGTGGATGACTGACCCAGCGTCGGCAGGATGCTCTTGTTATCATTGCCGGGCAGTCATCAGTTATGGGCCGACCCAGCGGCCCCGGTTTCAGGCTGGGAGCGAGAAGAGAAGCCGTGTGGGCCGGCTGATGTCATGACATCTGCCGCATCATGACATTACACACCGGGGACCCGTCCCCACATCATGACATCTCATGCCGGATCCACCCGCATCGTGACATCCCATTCGGTATGCCTGCACCCTCCCAGTCCGCCACAGCTCGGATAACACGGCTGATATTGCCCATTTCATCAGATATGGCGACTCTACGATGGCTTGACCACAATCTTCAGTTGTTAATTATTCTGTAAGTGAATAAGTGCCTGAATATCGGCTATCGGCCTGAGTGGCCGGCCATCTTACCAATGATACTAGCCAATCCTGGCATAGAGCTGGAAGCAGTGCGAGAGATTATGCCCCTACAGCCACTGGGTAACGCATCAATATATAAGTTTCTGGTCTTGCTGGGCAGTACAGATGGTGAAATGGTTAGCATTACTGCCTCACAGTACTGAGGTCATGGGTTCTATTCCCATCATGGTTCTAACTGTGCAGAGTTTGTATATTCTCCCCGTGCTTGCGTGGGTTTCCTCCGGGTACTCCGTTTTCCTCCCACAATCCAAAAATATACTGGTAGGCTAATTGGCTCCAAAACAAAATGAACCCTAGAATGTCTGTGTGTGCGTGTACATGTGGTAGGGAATATACATTGTAAGCTCCACTGGGACAGGGACTGATGTGAATGTTCAAATATTCTCTGTACAGCGCTGCGAAATATGTGTGCGCTATATAAGAAACTGTTAATAAATAATAAATAAATAATGCTGGAAGGTGTAGTTCAACAGCAGCTGGAGTGTCACAAATTACCTAGCCCAGCAAAGCAGAGTGTTTGTGTGACGAATAAACGGTTATACATTTTTTTATTTTTTTTTAAGACAACAATGTATTGTTTTAGCAAATAGACTCGCACCACAACAAGCAACAAACAAACAAACAAATAAAACAACTGGAAATGACATAAAAGCAGCGTGCTCGTGTGCAGTAGGAATGGTCTCAGTGACGTTCCGGTATCAGGGTGTGTGTGTTGTGTTCCACACTCTCTGGTGCTGCCTACACAGCACAAAGGGCCTAGAGTCAATGACCATATTGTTCTCTCCGTTTGTGAGGCCGGACTCCTCTGTTATGAGCTGCTGGGGTTCTACATATGCACATAAGTACCTTTGAGCGCTATCTGACCTATTTAATTTTTCTCTTGTCCAATACATTTGGGCTGATTTGGGCATAACAAAATACTTCAAACTGGAAGTACTGTACGAACCTTAATTCAGCTTCTTGTTACTAGTGGGGCAGCTAATAAACCTATACAGGTGCAGTATGTGGACTTTGTCTACCTGCAAGTCCAACTAGACATTGGACCTTGTTCAAACCTGATCGCAAGGGAAATTTCTTCTCAAAATGGGCAAAACCATGCTTTCTAAGGCCCCCTCGTCGTCTCCGCGGACCCGCAAATTCCGGTAATTGAATCAGAGGGGGATGGGTAAGGGGGCTCTGGGCAGCAAGCGGGAGACTTGCCCACCTTCTGATTTTCGGGAGGCAGGGCCGGTGCAAGGCACCGGAGCGCCCCAGGCAGGGGGGCACCCCGGCGCTCACCTGCTCCCCAGGGGGGGGGAGGGGGGTGATGCGGCCGCCGCCGCCACTTCGTTTCACCGGGGTTGAGACGTGCAGGTGGCAGGAGATACGGCGGGAGATGCGGAGAGAGAGGGAGCAGTGTCTCGCTCCACAGGGGGGGGGGGGGAGAGGGAGCAGCGTCTCGCTCCACGGGGGGGTTGAGATGCAGCGGCTCTCCATGGGGGGCGGCGGCGGAAGATATGGTGATGGCCGCAGCAGTTCTCCTTGGCGGGGGGCGGCGAGGTGCGACGCTCCATGGAGGGGGGGAGATGCTCGCCTTGAGCTTGATTCAGGGGCTGCTCCCAAGTGGCCGCCCTCCAGTGGCCGGCGCCCTAGGCAATTGCCTAAGGCTGCCTAGTGGTGGCACCGGCCCTGTCGGGAGGGTAGGCAAGCCTGAATCAGATACTACAGTATCGGCTTCTCCCGGAGTGGCAACAATAAAAGTAGGCAAGTATGATCTGATTAGTTGCCCACAGCAACATTCCATCTGAAATAAAACTCCTATCTTAGTAAATCCCCCCCTGTGAGTTATACCACACACTGCTGCCACTCAGTGCTGTTGTTTACATAATAAATATGTTGATTCACACACCTTGGAAGGGGCAAAGTCAATTGGTGCATGGGTATCCTTGTAGACGGGTACTGGACGGGCACCCGACGTTGGGATCCCGACTATCAAAACACAGACAGCCGGGTTCCCGACGGCCACCTGCTATTTTCCCTCGTGGGGTTCCACAACCCCCATAGAGGAAGAATAGAATATGTGGCTCGCTTAGCGAGCCACCGTGCCCGCAGCATGGCGAGTGCAGCGAGCCCGCAAGGGGCTTAGTTGCCCTCACCATGCTGTCTGGGTCCGGCCAGTCGAGATCCCGACGTTGGGCTAATGACTGTCGGACCCCTGTACCACACCCATTGTAGACATGGTTAGGAGGTGTGGGTGGGGCGTCTCCGGCCAGGGTTAAGGCAAATAGTGAGTATTTTGGCCTGGTTTTGTGTTTCCTTTTTATTTGATATATCAGGAGGTTGTGAGGCTGCATAAGGGAGGCTCGTGGCTAACAGGAGAATTCAAAGATCCCGCCAGGCCTTGCATAAAGCATTTCCCATTTGGGACTGCTTGCCGGCCTGAACCATGACCTCTGTTTGCTGGAGGTGTGCAGTGAAATCTACTGTATTTCTAATAACTAATATGTTCCAACATTATTGAAGGTGAGGCAGCACATACAAACTTCACACGGATAAGGACCTGCTTGGGACCAAAACCACCACCCCAGGACTGAGAACTGTAGCAGAACGATGCCCAATATTTAAAAAAAAAAAATTCTTCCCAGTAATATGACCGGAGTTTTTGCGCAGATCCAACAAAAATCGACAGACATTCAAAGCTAATTTAAGTGTGTTAGATAATTGTGTGATTATGTAACTGGTCTCCGGGCTCTCACCAGAATCCTATGTCCACTAACAGTAAATCAATGTGTACACATTTAATGGCCTCCGCTGAGGATGCTCGTCAGAGCCCTATGGGTGACCATTTATCACAAAGTTGCTTCATTAACTCAGTGAAGGCAGCAATGCCGTCGACGTCAGGACCAAAGCAAAGTCGACGCGAGATACTATAATGTACTACACAGTGTTAGAATTCTAATCATCCTTAAAAGATTAGGGAGTTTAATCTTCCTCATACGACTTAATTTCGACACTGATCTTATTCCTTAGTTCTGGGATATTAACAAAAAAGCCGGACAACGTAGAACGCAACATTTTTTATTAGCCAGTCTGATTGGTTCTCCTCGCCTCCGTTTATGTCTTTCATTAACGGTGTAATTCATACTTGCCTACTTTTGAAAACGAGTTTGAGGGAGATTATAGTTGGTGGTACAGTTTTGTATGGCGCCCTTGAGGGGGCATGTCATGCTCCACCCAAAGGGCGTGTCTAGCTCCATATATGGACAGATTGTGAAAAGAGATTGTCAAAGAGGCATCTGGATCGTGGGTGTGACCTGCTATATCTGAGTGGAATCTTTTAAAATTCAATGTAAATCTATCTCTCATTCCCTTTTTCCCCAAAAATGTAACAGTGTAATGTGGGGTAGGTGAAATTAGGGAGATTGTTAGACTAATGAGGGAGAGAGGGAGATTGCTGCTATTTCAGGGAGTCTCCTGCAGAATGCAGGAGGGTAGTCAGCTATGGTGTAATTATCCTGGGTTACTGCATACACCACCGTATGAGGCGCAGTAACAGCATCTATACAGCAGGGGGACTGATTAACACCTTGTTATACAGTTCCCATGAAGACCTTTGTTTGGCCAATAAATCCTTTAAGGTAATTGTCTTATATGTATAACCATATGTTTAAACCGGGGTACAAAATAATCTCATACGGAGACATTAGAACATGTATAAATCATTTCACAAAATATATAGGATGCTGCCAACAGATTATTGTAAAGGATATAAATACTCAAATATATATATACACCACAGTAACATACAGTATTTGTAACATTTCCCTTTGGTTTAGAAGAATAATTCTTGGTCTTTCAAAAAAGGATCTTTTATCGATGTATAATTTGTCATTGTCTTTAATCAATTTTGGACAATTGACATTATATTTCATCTACTTTACGATGATATACAACAGCAAAGAAATTAATGTTGTGCAAGCCGAAAAATCAAGGAGGTCCTGATCAATTTGATCGATTTTAATCGATGTTGGGCTTCCGGGATGAAACCACATATTTACTAAACAGATGATTTTCTTTCTTTTTAGATTCATTTTTTAAATGTTAGTAAATGTGTATTTTAGTCCTGGAAGCCCAAAATTGATTATCTTTCTTAAATCAATCAAAGAGATTAACCCTTTAGGTTTACAGATGGAGAAGTTTTTATTCACGCCAACAGTGCGCTGTGTCCCCTGTCTCGGTATTGGCCGAGACAGGGCAAGCAAGCGTCTCACACGCTCAAGGGTTCCATTGCTGTGAATGTGGTGCCCAAGTGCCCCATTCTCGACAAATGGTGCGCCAAGATGGGGTGACATGGCTGTCAGGATGAGTTAAAATGGCTCCATCTGTAGGTGCTGCCAGGAGAATTGTAGTTTGGAACTAGGGAATTTAGGGTTAAGATGCAGGGAAAAGGGATAGTCACTAGGGGGGAAGGTGGATGTGGTATGACTGCCTGACAATCAGGATACCGACAGTCAGTATACCGACATCAGAATCCCAACTGCCGATGCTCCGACAGGGGGGGACGAGTGCAAAGAAGCCCCTTGCGGGCTTGTTGGCTCGCTTTGCTTGCCACAGGTTCTATTCTCCCTCTATGGGGGTCGTGGACCCACACATAGTTGGGATCCCCCTGTCGAAGCACCGGCAGTCGGGATTCTGACTTCAGTATACTGACTGTCAGGCAGTCATCCGGCACCCGGGGAGAAGTGTAGGGATAGGGATTAGGGTTAGGGGGATAGCAATCACTGCCAGGACCTGGAAGACACTGCTGAAGATGCTGCTGCTACTGGGACCAGGTAAGTGACTGTTGGGCCACCAGGGAAGTTATGTAAACATGCTATCTCTGTCAGCATGAAGAATAACAACATGGTTATTGTCAACATGCCGGCAAAAATGGTCATTTAGACAATTTATGCAAATGCTTTTTTGTCCATTTTCCAGCTTTTGGGAGCAATGGTTGAAATTTGTTCACAGACATTACCAGATTTTCATTCCAACCAGCCACATTGGAAAGATAATCCTATAGTGTGTAACCAGCTTAAGTGGGCCAATAGCAATCACATACTGAAGGCATCACTTACAATGGACTCATGACCGTGATCGCTGTGCCCATATTGCCTATAGATTGTTAAAACAAATAATGATCAGTGGCATGTTCTCTAATAGACTACGGAATGCTCTAAATCAGGGGTTCTCACACTATTTTGCTCTGGGACCCTGTCAGACAAAATACATTTTTACAGAACCCCAGCAAGTTACTGCAAAATGGCCGCCACCTGTGTGGTAGAATTGCAGAAGCTTAAAATGGTGCTAGGAGTCTGAAGTAACAGACAATACAACAGATTTTTCAAACTCCTCGGAAGACAGAGTCGCCACCTACTTTGGGGTCAGGACCCACAGTTTGAGAACCGCTGCAGTAAATTACATGGGCTTCTTCCATCCCGGCTCTGATTGGTTTTACAAAGCCTATTAGGATTTATAAGCCGGGATCGGTAGGTGGCGTGTCATGTACAAACACAACCACGAGCCACACAACACACCAACTTGTCGTGCCACAACGGCCAACTTATCGCTGCTACCACTACCTTGGGGCAGCAGTGACCCCGAACCAAGTTCTTACTGTGCCTGAAATCAATATTTTATTTTTGACACAGCTACGTTCTAATCGCCTGCGACAAAGTTCTATGTTTTTTCTTTCAGCGAATGCTCATTAGAGTGCAGGGATCAGTCAGACCCAAAGCATTAAATTAACACTAAGCCGATGACATTTATGGCAGCGATGTCTATCGCCAACACACGGAGATCACGGAAAGTTCTACGCAGTCATTCTCCGGCTCCCTTAATCCAAAAACATAAAGATCCCAGTGTTCCTCTCTTCCGTACAGAGATAGCACAGAAAGGAATAATAACTAAAAAGAAAGCATTTTTCTATGGCAGTGTTATTAATTAATGACAGTGACCTTTCTGCATGGTTTAGATTAGCTGACACACAATTACTAGCTGCAGTCAATGGCTGGGTGACATTTACACTCGTTACTGATACACGTGCAGAGGAGAGGGGATGAGGGGGGAAATATCACCACTTACAGGAAGGACCGGCACAGAGAACGGCCATTGTGCACATAAACATCGACGTACGGCTGTCTCCCGAGATGATGGGCATTACAAGCAGAGGGGAGGCCTCAAAAAGACTCTTCCTAAATTTGGGCTTTTGGGGTGGATATGTGTGGCGTTTGCACAGATTGTGGCAAATCTTGGTTGGAATAGGGGCTGTTTAGTTTTGTCCCAGTGGTACATGTGCGAATAATGGGAGATATAAGATTGGTGTGGGTAATATTGTATAGATGGGAACAGGGCAGTAGAGAGCTTGGCCGGGCCCAGGTATTCCTCTGAGGGGCTTGGCCTATACAGGGAGGCGTGGCCACGCACCCATAACATAAAATACAGAAAGAATAGGATTCTTAGTGCCTTCCTGGCCTCCGGCTTCCAGGTAATGGTATGAGAACCAGGGCTCCCCATTAGACCTCAGGACCATCTTAAGGTATGGGCTTAATGGGCAGCTGTCCAAGGGCCCGACAAGACGGATGTCACAAAGCCCTACCCCCATTCCATACAAACTCCACAGTTTGCAGATCTGTTTAAAGGAGGTGAGGATACAATTATATGTTTCGCCTCATTGTAGCCCCGCCCCTTCCCAAAGATGATGCGGATTACAGAATTGGTTTCAGGGGCTCTGGGAGCTGCGGGGGCAGCGAGAGACTTGCCCACCTTCTCAGGAGAAGGAGCCTACCCTCCTGGCCATTCTCGGAGGGTAGGCAACCATGGTGTTTCGCTCCTCTACCATTACCAATCGGAGTAAAACTATTTTTTTTTTAAAACCCCCCAAAAACTATGAGCGACCTTTTCATGTTTCGACCAGTGGCGACTCCAGTCCATGATTTCAAGTTTCGACCAGCTGCAGCACAGTCCAAAATTCAAATAGGGGAGCAACACCCACTGCCAGTGAGTCAGTTCGGAACGGCAGTTGGTGGCAGTTGCTGTGCCTCCACTATTTGAATTTTGAACTGTGCTGCAGCCCCTCCTCTGGAGCCTCCCCTTTTGCATGTGTTTACCATATGGTGTTGACCTATCGACTTTTGACCTAGACAGCCCTCCGGATACCACAGCGGCTTCTTCTGGAACTTACTCCTGTCTAAAACGCACCAATAAGTCATTTGTTCCCTCCAGCGAGCCCACAAAGCAGATACACATATACCGCACTGTACCGGAATCACACAATAATGCATCAAATGGTCCCATGCAATTACTTATTATGGTAAATTGTGTCTTTGGATGATTTCATGTGGAAGTGAAGATGTCATTATGCACGGGAAAGATAAATAGAGCGTTTCCATCAGCAGAATCTATTATAATAGCAGTAACTTATAGTGTGGCTGCACTCTGAGGAGCCCTCGTTGTGGGGCGGGCCCTGTCAGCATAGTTGTGCAAATGCTTTATCCTTCCTTGTTTTCTGCAGGTCCCAGGTTTTGCCCATTCTGTATTTAATAAGGCAGCTCCTTCTTCTCCTTCTGTTGGGTAAGACCCCTTACTCAGGGGTAATTTACTAGGATGGGATTTATATTGAATATGGTATGTTGCCCATAGAAACCAATCAGATTTTACTTCTACAAGATCATAGATAGAATCTGATTGGTTGCTATGGGCAACATCGAATCTTCAATTGAACTTCCTTCTTAGTAAATTTAACCCTTTAGAGCAGAGCCGACTGTAGGCATAGGTGAACTAGGCAAATACCTAGGGCATTTGGAAAGCCAAGGGACATCGCTTCCAAGCCTAAGGCCGATTTACCTTGATAGCCGGCAGTGGCGGGTCCGGAATAGTTACAATGTGTAAAAGGGAAAGGAGTACTACTGTGTGGCGAAACATGAATAAGGGACAACTACATGTCATATGATGTGAATAAGGAACATTACTGTGTTACATAACATGAATAAGGAACACTACATGCCATGTAATGTGAATAAGGGATACTACTGTGTGGTGTAACATGAATAACGACACCAGGGGGGGGGGGGGGGAATTTACTAAGATGTGTATTCTACTTCACATGTGATGTTGCTATGGGCAACCAATCAGAATATACTTATTTATTTAGCACCCTCTAGAAGATAGTAGACAGGATCTGATTGGTTGCCCATAGCAACATTACATGTGCAATAGAATACACATCTTAGTAAATTTCCCCCTACATGTTATGTAATGGGAATAAGAGACACCATTGTGACATAAAGTGAATAAGGGACACTATCATGTGATGCAATGTGAATAAGGTTGCACTACAGGATGACGTAATTTGATTTGGGACTATTGTGCGACCATGCCCCTTCCCAAAAATACCTCACCCCTTTCTGGGGCATACCCTTTTGCCTCATGCTGTCCCTATTAAACATATGGGGTTATTGCTAGCACAGGAAACCAAAAATGTCTACTTACACCTTTGTGAATAAAGATTGATATGGATGAGGGGTGATGGGGTGTTTGTGGCTTCTGCTGTGACCTGCGCTGCTGGGGGTATTGAGTGCTGTGCTGGGAAAGTGGTGCTGGACCAGAGGCAAAACTGGTGGCGGTGTTAAGGGGGCACCAGACAAAATCTTGCCTAGGTCATCAAATCAGTTAAGGACGGCTCTGCCTCCGAGCACAGTAAGAAGTTTTATTTAGGCACCAAACATTTCGCAATGTCCCCTGTGAATGGCTTCCATAGGCTGTGCAACTCTTACCAACACCTCTAGTCCTGTCTCCCTGATTGAACCACATGTGCAATGTGATACATTCTGGGGCTTGGACCCTGTAGGCATCGCCATTTGTTGATCGCATTGCTTAATAGAAGTCTATGGAGCCCAATCGGATCTCTCCCAGTGCCTCTATGGTGCGTGTGTCATCCAACAAATGCGTGGAAGGACTCTGGCTCATAAACTTGAGAGTCCTTGTATCGCAGAAGGACAGCTCTTATCCGGGGAGCCGGTTGTAATTTTTTCCAGCATGCAGCGTCATTAAACGCCGCTATGCTCGCAATGAGCGGCAGTATTCATAACATGCTACATGCGATGCTTAATGCACCCCACAACATTTTAGCTAAGTCCTGACACAAATTAGCCTTTATAGAAGGCAATAACTTTAAATGTTCTAATGATATATTCAATGTGGAGAGAAAACGTACAGTAATTTGCATGGTATTACATCTTGGCAGACTCTGTCTTTTCGTGTGACTTAGCTAGGTACACACTGTGCAATACACAGCGTGCCAATATGTTAATTCTGATTATTGCGCAGTCATGCTCATACAGTTGCAGTTGGATTTGCTATCACTGCTGCTTGCTTGGACATCATCGGAAGGATTACAGCACCCACGATGCTGCACGGGCCGTCGGTCATAGAGGAAAGCCCTAAGAAATTCCTGACCTCTATGTGGCGCCGCGCCTCCATTTTTCTCAAACGGTGGACATTTTTACCACCCCCTCGCCATTTGTCGATGCCACCACAAATGCAGCGTGTACACGATCGGTCCGACAAACTGCATGTAGAAAAAATTTACCTCATGATATTGAGGGAAGTGTATTGTTTACATAAGAACAAAACAATAACTGTTTAGGGCGGGATGTATTAAAATACATCACCGCCGGACTGCAGCAATGCTAGCACATATGTATTAACATTGCAGTGCGACGACGGAGGCCCCCCACCCCGCAATACCTGTGGTGTGCGGGGGCAAGGGGGGGGGGGTGGTGGTGGTGGTGTCTCTGCCTCCTACTCCCCTCACGACGGAAAGTCTAAGCAGGCTGTCCCCGGCACCTTCTCCTCCCCCCTGCAGTCGCTAGGACGTCCGGCTGCGTTACTAGGGAGAGGAAGAGTTTACCTTCCCGGGTCCAAGAGGACCTGGAGGAAAGTAAGCCAGGGGGAGGGGGGGGGGCTAGTGTCTGTGGTAGGGATCAACAGAGGCGGCAGGTTGCGGTGGGCGGCTATAGAAGCCCATAGGTGGTGATACCCTGCCCGGCGAAAACAGGGCGGCCGGGTGTTAGTACATTTGAAAATGCGATAAAACCCCCAAAAACGGGGGTTTTACCACATTTTTCGCTAAGTACATCCCGCCCTTAGTCACATTGGGCCAGATGTACTAAGCTTGAAAAGTGATAAAATGGAGAGTGATAAACCACCAGCCAATCAGCTCCTAACTGTCATGTCACAGGTTGAGTTTGAAAAATGACAGGTACAGTAGGAGGTTGGTGGTTTACCACTCTCCATTGTATCACTTTTCAAGGCTTAGTACATCTCACCCATTTTGTATACAGGAAATCAGATGCTCTATAGACATGTGCAATTTGCCCTTTAATATCGCTCAACATAAAGAAATAAAACTCCCCTCCCCTGTACCCCCCTCATGTGTAGCAGTCAGCTAAAATCCAGCAAACACTGAGACTTCTACTATAATTATAAAAAACGGTTTACCTAGCAACATACAGTATATATTGACGTGTTTCTTGTACACCTCTAATGCGGACTCATGACACATTAATTAGGTATTGAGCATCTACCAGTATTTCAAATGTCAAATGATTATTTGAATGTTAAGTTCTAGCATCCTGCATCCTTACTCATTATAAAATGCTTAAAATACCAATAAAAAATGAAAACAGGATTTCAGATAATGGATATATACAGAGCGATGGCTGAGCCTTTTAATTATATTATCTGACATAAATTTTTTTTTTCAGCCCACAATATAACCGAATTTATCTAATGCTGACTGTGTACTATACATTATACCAGGCTGTACTGTGGCTATCCAACGGTTGTGAAACTACAAGTCACAGCATGCTCTGCCACTGTTTTGCTATTAGGGACAGGGGAGCCGAGAGAGGGGGGGAGCAGGTACTAATTACCCGGGCCCAGGCTTGCTGAAGGGGCCCCGCAGCGGCCCTGGTTCGACCCCTCCCTTCCCCCTCCGTCCCTCCCGGGTATCACCAGTAGCACACACTTCTACAGCATGTGCTGTTCTGACAGCAGGCTCAACATGAGTGTCTCACTGACAGCGTGAGAGGTCATGCTGAGCCTGCTGTCAGCTCAGCACATGCTGTAGGTGTGTGCTGTGTCTGAGATTACAGTTTTTAGAGTTTTCTTTTACCCACCGCTAAACATTTTGGGGGTGTGGCCTAAGTGTGGGAGGTGCCCACACCACCCACACTTAGGCCACACCCCCAAAATATCACTGGGGCCCGGCATTCCTCTCGGCTGCCCTGATTAGGGAAGACTAAAACTGTAGCAGAGCATGCTGGGACGTGCAGTTTCACAACAGCTGTGCCTGCATTATACAATGTACACAAAACACTTGGATGCAAGTCGGTTTTGTCAACTTATATATATGTGGGTACCACGGAGCCCATCGCATCGCAGACCATAAGATTTCCCCCGATGTCATACAATGTTAAAATTGTATAGTATTCTATATGGCATACAATGCCATACAATGCGATTTTAAATTGTATAAGCACCCTAATGTTAAATGCACCCCCACTATGAACGTGAACCCGAAGCGTGGTGAGAGCAGAGAGCCCGCGTGGGGCAGCAGTACGCGTCCTCCGACCTTTTCATACCCCCACTATCCACGTCGGCGTGGAGTTGATTTTATATAGTGTGGCGAGCGCAGCGAGCCCCACGAGGGGACGGGGAATACATGTAAAGCAATACGCGTCCGCTCGCCACGCTTCGGGCTCGCCACACTATATAAAATCAACTCCACGCCGACGTGGATAGTGGGGGTATGTAAAGGTCGGAGGACGCGTACCGCCGCCCCTCGCGGGCTCTCTGCGCTTGCCACGCTTCGGGTTGGTGTTCATACTGGGGGTGGCGTGGGGGTGCATTTAACATTGTAAGCACCCATTAGGGTGCTTAAAAGCACCCATTAGGGTGCTTATACAATTTAAAATCATATAGGGCGCTTATACAATTTTAAATCGCATCGGTGTGCATCCGGTGTATGGCATGTGATGCGATTAAAAGTCGTGCAACTTAATATCGGGGGCGCCGTGATAATACACAAGTACCTATATGTGTTTTATCGCACTGTGCACTCCTCGAAGGAGACTCCATCGCATTTCAATTGGTGGAATTGGCTGGTAATGGGACCTTCGCACACAAGATACGTTTATCAATGGCGTGGTGGGAGAGTTGTGGGCTATGCAGAACTGTATGTTTGTGAAATACACCTCTTTTTCAGCAGGGATATAGCTGGTGCATAGATGCGTATAATGCTGTGCATTTAGTTTGTTGCATGCAAGGAGATAATACAGATGTGTCTTTGTACTTCCAACATTTGGTGCCTTATAGAATGTGACACTCCAAGGCGAATAGTGAATAGACTTTTTACATTTTCACATATCTGCCATTGTGACAATGTTTAATAGGGCTGAGCATCGGGAGCCATGGCACACTGATTGCACAAGTGTGCAGGGCATTACTGGGAGTTGACTAAGTCCCATGAGTCTTTGCACAAGAGGTCAAAAGCTGAGAGGCTTGTGCTGAGCTCTGCTTGGTGGAGCTTATCATATGCTTCTCAGGCCCATGGAGGACAGCAGCAGCAGCGGCCTCATCATGGGAGGGTTTTTAATTAGAGGCAGAGCTGAACCTATCAGAGCTCATACAGAGTAAGGTACAGAGGGACAAATGCTTTTCATGTGGTATTTTATATATATTTATGTTTATATTAATCCCCCCCCCCCCCCGCATTACCCATTTACCAAGTTTATACTGCCTTTACTATGTGCTTTGACAGTGTAATATTATCCCGTGCAGTTTGCACCCAATAATGACAAGTGGGAGGGGGCCCCCTGTCTAAAGTGATCCCTGGGCCCCCCAAAGGCTTAATTCAGCCCTGGCTGCACACAGATATAAGTATAAAACACCAAACACGTTTTATACATACGCAGACTTGGTCACATACAGATGTACTAGTAAGTCTCATTGGTCAGTGTGTGCTGGCAATATAGTTTTGTTGCTTCTAGATGTTTTATTTATGCTAATTGTATATGTAAATTTTGAGCAAAAGAGACACTCTGCCAATTCTGCCAAGTGGCACAGGGGCTATTTGGTGTGACCTGAACAACAGTGTATGAGGACTCTGTATTTGGGTTTAACTTACATTGAATGCTACATTGTCCCCTATAGTGTTTAACCAACCAATTCAATGCTTGCTTTTTTGTGTTACGGGTTACAGACAGCAGTATTTCCCAAACACCGTCATCGTGTCCCCTAGCCATCCAGGTTTTAAGGATAACCACGCTTAATGGAATGCAGTCAATCTACCTACAGATGGTCAAAATACTGACCACCATTGACCAATGGTCAAAGGGCCTTATTCTGGTTCATTCTTTGAGGACGCTCGTTCGGACGGGGACCAATGTTTTGAGTCTGCGCGTGCATAGCAGCATTTCTGCACATGTGCATATGGTGGGAGCAGGCGATTAATCTGTTCACCGATTGCACGCTCCCTGCCTTTCAATATCAGGGCATTTCTTTGTTCATGTGTACAAGTGGTCTGGACATATGTGTGTGACTTTCCCATCATTTGATGGTCGGCGACCATCGAAAGATGGGGGAGGTTCCCACTGGCATGCAAATGGTTGTTTTAAAAACGGCGTGCGAATGAAGGCGGGCGTACCACCATTCACCGAGCGTGTTCTGGATGACGTGGTACTCTCATATATTGTCCATGTGAAATGGTGTCGACATAGACACCAACTTTTTTTCACAAATCATGTCTACTTTTTGACCTCTTGACATTTGAAATATCTATATTCTGACCATGTCGGCATTTTAACTGTTAGTATTTTGACCATGTTGGTATTTTGACTGTAGGTAAATCATACTGAACCCTGCCTAAGTATATCATAGGTGATGTCATTAGCTCCTGAATTTGGCAATATGGAATTAGGAGGCAGATATACTAAGCCTTGGAGGGTAATAAGTAGAAAGAGATAAAGTACCCACCAGTCAGCTCCTAACTGACATTTTTTAATCACAGCCTTTAACACGGTAGTTAGGAGCTGGATGTCTGGTACTTTGAGGGCTATTCAGACCTGCACGGTCAAGTCTGAATTCACCCCCCCCCCAGCCGAAGGTGGGGGTTTGGGTGCGCAAACCCCTGGAGCAAACGCCTTTGGTTGAGTTTCAAACTCGCCGGGGTCCTTGCTCAATGATAGGCAGGCAAGGGGCGAACGCAGGGGACCGGCCAGAGTTTTAAGGCCGTGCCCACAAAAAATGGTGGGCGCGCCCATAGAAACACTGGGCATAACCCTGCAAATGCAGGCGTGCCCATGCATCCTCGGGGGTGGGCAGGCTGGCGTCACATGACGTCAGCACCTGCACCCAGTTCGGTGGGAAGCGTCCATCGGAAAAGTATACTATTCAGAGTGAAGGCTGAAAAAAGAAAATCATTCGATGGTATCGACCATCGAACGATTTCTCTTCCTTGCGACCGCATACAAGCAGATGTGTAAGTATACACATCCGCTTGCATGCTAGCATGGTCAATATACGCAGCCTAGCGAGTTGGTCTGAATCAGGCCCTTTATCGCCTTCACTTTATCTCTCTGCAAGGCTTAGTATATATATCCCCCTAAGTTATTTTAAAAAATCATCATCAGAAGATACCGTAGGATGAGCAAAGAGATCATTATTACCTGTCGGATGGTAGATCACTGGCAGTTGAGTGTTTTACTCCAGAGCCGTTCTTAACGGAGTCTTGCCGTACGATCCCCTGGGTCCTGCCCTTGTCTGAGGCGGCTGGTGTTATTAAGTCCCCTGAGGGTCCCTGGTATTGGGAATTCTCTTGTAGCTTCGCCTTTTTCTCCTGAGGTGCTTCTTCGTTCTGGAGCCCAGGCTGGGCCTCTTCGCCGGCCTTCTGTGCTGTGTTTGACCCACTGCTGTAGAACCAGGCTCCTGATTTGGTGAGGATTTCTTGTTGTTTACGGCACAAATTACATACCCACATTACCTGCATGCCGGGGAGAGAAGAACGGAACGTTAATCAGGGAAATGTTAGTTTTCATCTAATATTGCAGCAGGTTCCTGCAGGTCTGCTTGTGTCATGCAAGAGAACATCACCAATCATTGTGCTCAGCAGGCTTGCAATGAAATGAGTTTGCATTATAAGAGGGAACAGGCGGAGATCACTCTCCGGGTATATTGCTCCATTTTGCTGCAGAAATCACATATTGAATGTCAGACACATATTTACTCATTTAACATTATACTGAGTAATAACTTCTAGCCACAGTAAAGCCCTTTAAAAGGTACAAAAAACAATAATCGGGTGTACCACCTTGAGATGACTTTATCTTGACTAAGTTTCTTAAGGTGGCCATAAACTTGTGCGTTCTGCCCTTGGAGAAGTTGCCCCGCGATCCCCCATTGAGCCCAGGCGGCAGGAATAAATGCGATATGTTGTATGCGGTCCTTTCGCATACACTATATCCAGTGGCGGCTCTTACCTCTGTGGAGGAGGGGGCTGCCGCGATGCTGCCCCCTTCTCCGTTGCCGGTCCCCACCACCGGCACCCGCTGGTCCCCGCCGCTGCCACCACTGAAGCCTGCTGCCGGTCCCGACCCCCGTTGAGGTCGCGTGACTGACACATGCACAGTAGCTTCATGCACTGACCCCCAGCCTCTCTGGGCTGCTTCAGCAGAAGTCCATAGAAGCATATACACGGTCCCAGGTCTGGTGCATGTGCAGCATCGTCCTCAGTACTGCTCATGTGCAGAACCAATTTTTATGGTCTGCTTCTGCAGCAGCCCATGGAGGCATCTCATAGGGAGGGAGCATCTCATAATGGGACTGCCTTGGGTGACTGGCAGGTCGGGCTTCCAATCGAAAGTCACTGTCAGTCACAGTGAAGCCAGAGCAGACTCATAGGCTTGGATGCGATCCAACAGATTGCCTCTACTTCTGGTAGGACTTGCAGGCTCCGGTGCGATGCGCACGGGACCGCGCGTCGCACCTCATGTCAAATGCATGAAATGTGAACACGCAGCAATCGTATAAAAAGTGACCAAGTTGCAACACAGTCGCACTAGTGTATGGCCAGCTTAACTCACTGCTGTAGTACATAGCAAGGTCCCATTAATGGTTATAGGTAATCTAGGCTGCTGCCTGTGGTCCGGTTGCCTCTGGGGACCCATCCATCCACCTGACATTTCTATGATTTTTTTGTTTGGGGTATTTAGAGTTAGTGGCCTGTTGAGACCCTCACTTCTAATCTGAGTGGTCAAACATATAAGTTTCCGAATACAGACCACCTATCTCATGAACCTAAATAGCATTGATTACTCTTCGCCGATTTCTCCCCTATCTAATCCGAGCGACAGTAGTCACTTTCTTATCCCCTGTAATGACCTTTGCTACTGTACATGCTATATGTAATGTAAAGCTGGGCACACACTAGGCAATATATGTACCCACGATATATGTGAACAGCATCGTTCACAGGCATATCGCATTGGCTGCGCAGCACAGCCGATGTCCGATAAATAAGCAGATATATGGAGCCTCTGGCTGTGTGTATGGATGGTCCGCCAACTGCCTGTACCCTTATGCAGGGAACTGATGTTACAGCTGGACTGGTAAATTTAAATACCCACCAGCTGGGCATCCCGACTGACACTTTGAGCGGCTAATCGGCAAGTGTGTACACTTACATGGATCAGCCGTTTGGTTGGCGCAACAGCGGGACCACCGACATGTTGGCCAGGTGTGCACCCAGCGTAAGGCTTCATCATACCTCGCTGAGTAGTTAAGGAACCAGAACAATACTTCTGTTGAATATTATTGTAACCCCTAAACTACTATGGGCCTGATGCAGGTTAACCCCGCCCCGTCGAGCCCCCCCCCCCCCCCCCCCCCGCGCACGGCTGCAAACGCATTTGATAATCGCTCAGGCTGCGGATTCGCAGCACAGCGAAGGGGTCTGAATGAGGCCCAATGTCACACGCAGGCAATGTAACATGTTGTATTTCAATCAACCGTCTTTACCAGAAAATGTAAATGGAGGATGTCTTAATTATGAATAATGTATCGTTTTTGTATTTTAATGTTTCCCTATATAGAGCAATAAACTGCTTTAATTGTAATAGGCAATTAAAAATAATCTTTAATTATTTAACATTACAAACCAAAGAGTTTTTAAATATTTAGCCTCTTAAAATAGTTTTTCTTTTAATGTGGATATAAAAGCATTTCTTATAATTATAACTATAAAATGTATAAATAGGTCTGGCTAAGAAATAGTCTGCTAAACTCCAAATGTATGAGACGGAACTGCAATATCCTTTATAGCTACAGTATGTGCAGGCGACATTCAGACGTATTTTATAACATTTATTACCATAAATAAGAAGTATACAGCAACACAAACTAAGGGGTATGGGTAAAAGCCGGACCAGGACAACACCCCCGGACCACCGGACTGGACATAAAATTCTGCAGTCCGGAGCTTGTAGCGTCCGGTCTGGGGGTGTCCTGCCTGGGGGGGGGCTGCCTGTGACGCCTGTCGCCAGGGAGTGGAGGAGGGGGATAATAAAGCCTCCCTGTAAGGTCTGGGCATGTAGCAAAAACCGGACGGGCCGGACAGAGGCGTAGCTACCGTAAGGCAGCCACCGCGGCTGCTTGGGGGAGGAAGCGCCAGCGGGGCGCCCCCGGTGCCTGGGCACTCTGGTCAGACCCCCCCTTACCCCTCCACATGCCGTCGCCACCGCATTCAGTCCGGCACCGCAGATAGCCTCCGGGCTCCGTCTCCTGCAGTAATGAAAAATGACACAACAAAATGGCTGCCCCCTAATAGCAGACAGTTTTTAAGGATGCTAGAGGAGGCCGCCGCCTCCTCTAACATCCCTAAAAAAACTGTCTGCTGTACGGGGGCAGCCATTTTGTCGTGTCATTTTTCATTACTGCAGGAGACGGAGCCCGGAGGCTATCTGCGGTGCCGGACTGAATGCGGGGCCGGCAGCGGCATGCGGAGGGGTAAGGTAATTTTTTGGCGGGGGGGCGCCACAATATTAGTTACGCCTCTGGGGCCGGACCACATGGGGAGGCTGTAATCTCCCCTCCCCCATGTCCCTGATGATAGCTATCACAGGGAACCCCCCAGACAAGAAACCCCCCCCGGACAGGACACCCCGCGGTCCGGACACTACAAGCTCCGGGCTGCAGATTTTGATGTCCGGTCCGGCGGTCCGGGGTTTAGTCCAGGTCCGGTTTTTACATAGTCCCCAAACTAAGTGGTTTCCTGAAGGGATAGGGATTTATTAAAAATGGATTTTTGACATTGTGACCATGTTGACATTTCATTGGTATCGACAGGCTGAACAAGTCTGCCAATATTATGAGTGTCGACATAACCGTCGACACACTGGTCATGATTCAGCCCAGCGAGCAGGTAGCCGCCGCACCGCCTAGCGCACGCCCCCCCAACACTCCCCCCCCCGCCCCTATGTACGACTGCGAATGCGTTGACAACACATGACAATAAATAAAGCACAGGGACAGACACTTAACTTGGCTGGAGTTGACCTACTGTAAGTGAAGAATGTTTTTGTTTTTTCATGAACAACTTAACGTGGCCCTTTTGTGTGTCAAGAAAAAAAAAATCTTTTTGCTTTGAAGTCGGTAGGAAAAACAACTAATGTTGTCTTCAAGGTAATATTATAAAACCTGGGTTAAAAAAAGCCTATCACTAAATACTAAATTATTATACATTTTATTTATAAGGCGCCACAAGTGGTTGGCAGCGCCGTATATAGAGCACACATTAGAACAATACAGGGTGCACAGAACTAAACAGAACAGTAACTGAAACTAAAGCAGAGCTCAGGTAACAATTAGAAGCCCAATTCTTAGTGTACAATACAGCCGAGATGTAGGGAAGCAGAGGAGTTGTCAAGTGAGAAGCGATATGGGTATAGATGGTGGCTGAGCAAGAGAGCTGTATCTGATGTCTGAGAGAAGAGGGCTGTGAGAACAGAAGGGAAGAGGACCATGCTCCAAGGAGCTTACAGCCTAGATCAGGCATGTCCAAACTATGGCCCTCCAGCTGTTGTAAAACTACACATCCCAGCATGCTTTGCCATAGTTTTAGCATTCCCTAATAGGAAAACTGTGGCAAAGCATTATGGGACTTGTAGTTTCACAACAGCTGGAAGGCCATAGTTTGGACATGCCTGGTCTAGATGGAGAGGGAGACAGACAGGAGAAATAAGGTGCATGTAAGGAGACCTGAAGGCAAGAAGTGAGCATGGCAGGGATGGTCAGGATATGAGACAGCATGTAGGAAGAGCGGCCTCGGAGACATAGGTACCGATTTATGTTTTTGCTGGTGGGTGCTCAAGCCAAAAATATAGGGGAGTGGCTTAATGGGGAAGGGGCGTGACCACAAAATAATACCAATTCATATTATGCAGCACAGTTATCTCCAATATTCAAATTATGGCAGCAGTGGCAAATACATAAATGCCCCCACATTGCAGGTACATAAATGCCCCCCACATTGCAGGTACATAAATGCCCCCCATAGTGCCAAATACATAAATGCCCCCACATTGCAGGTACATAAATGCCCCCCATAGTGCCAAATAGATAAATGCCCCCATTGGTCAAGTACATAAATGCCCCCACAGTGCAGGTACATAAATGTCCCCCGCAGTGCCAAGTACATAAATGCCCCCACAGTGCAGGTACATAAATGCCCCCACAGTGTCAAATACATAAATGCCCCCACAGTGCAGGTACATAAATGCCCCCACAGTGCAGGTACATAAATGCCCCCACAGTACCTGTGCCAGCATCAAGGGAGGGGGAGTGCGGTGGGCCATTGCTGAGCTACTTAGTCAGTGCGTGCTGTGTGGCGCCGGCGTCTGATGTCAGAGGCTGGCCCGCCCCACGTCCATGTATCACTCCGCGGACGGAATACACTCTTCCAGCCATCCCAACATACTGCTTCCAAGGCAGCGGGTTCGGTGATGCAAGTGCTGCAGCCGCAAATTAGCAAGTTAATACGGTGGCCCAGCAGCGGGACTCAGGTCCGTGGAAGCTCATCAATTTCCATGGGTGCTCGGGCACTTGAGCACCCACGGAATGGGCGCCTATGCTCGGAGGGTACACTTTGATGAACTGGTGGGTTTTCAGCGCACATTTGAAGCTTTGCATGGTCGGGCAAAGTGTAATAAAGCAAGGGAGCTCATTCCAGTGAAGGGGCAGCACGAGGCGACCGTTACTGGCTGACTGGAAAAGGCAGGAGGAAATGTGTAGCTGGGACAGGTCACTGGTACATGTATATCAAGGTTGCCTACTTCTACAGGCTTCTGCCAGAGATGAGACTGTCAGCAGAGTTGCGGGGGGCGGGGCCTGATATCGGCATCATCAAGCCCCAGCCCTGCAAATACCGGGATTTGCGGGTCTCTGATTTGGGGGCGGGCTAAAAGAATGTAATTTTAGCTCCGCCCCTCCCGAAAAGCGTTGAATCGCTGTATTTAAACACTAAGTTGCGCTATTTAAATACCGGGACCCTGGGTGAATGTGCTGGAACCTCAGAATCCGGGAGGTTTGCCCACCTTTCCGGGGGGCCGGGATGGGGACCCGATTTTCGGGACCCTCCCGGCCAATCCGGGAGGGTAGGCAACCCTGATGTTTATACTATGTGGGGCTGGGGTGAGTCGCTGGTACATGTATATACTATGTGAGGCTGGGGTGGGTCGCTGGTACATGTATATACTATGTGAAGCTGGGGTGGGTCGGGTGTGGTATAACACACTGACAGTCGGGATTCCGACAGTCATTAGCCCGACATCGGAATCCCGACTGAACAGCGGGGGGAGTACAATAAAGCCCCTTGCGGGTTTACTGCGCTTGCCATGCTGCGGGCGCGGTGGTGAGCTGCGCTTGCCACCTATTTTATTCTCCCTCTATGTGGGTCGTGGATCCCCACGAGGGAGCAGTCGGGATTCCGACGTCGGAGTAATGACTGTCGGAATCCCGACTGTCGGTGACTCATCCAGCACCCGGGTGAATCACTGGTACATGGATATACTATGTGAGGCTGGGGTGGGTCGCTGGTACATGTATATACTATGTTTGTTGTATCACTGTTGTATCACTGTCTCCTATTGTATAGCGCAACGGAATATGCTGCGCTATATAAGAAACAATAAAGAAAATAAATATATAAAGTTTGCACTGCAAACTTAGTGAGCCAATGTCTTCTACACAATTAGTGCCCAGGTGCCCTCAGTTATTCCCAATGTGCCCAAATTTCAGTAAGACTGACGACTATTGGGCAGAAATGTATTTTTTTTATATGTTGCTGACATCACCAAGATAACCTCCTACACAAACATCAACACCAATTTCTCTGTACTTCCTACGCAGCATTCAGAGCAGTAAATTAGTTTAGAAAGCACTTTGCATATTTCACAATGAGACTGATCTTTTCCTGCAAGACTCTGACAAAGAAAGAAACGCTCCGTTCAGTGGGAATTCAATGACAGCTGCCAAAGGCTGACAGTTAGATGAAGGATGTGAAGCTTATAGTGAGCGTTAATCACTCGTGCTCTTTCTATCCTCCCATTATAGACTGACAATAGATAAGCATACAATTAGAATGACTTCATAGAAAGAAAGGCTACATATCAAAATGCAGATGTAATAAAACAGCAATAAGACAAAAATTTTATTAAATGGAAAGTAAAAAAAATAAAAAATAAATAGGGGGGGGGGGGGATGTTTTTGTTTGGCTGGATTAGGGAAAGATCTCCTGTGGTCATAGCACAGGATGCAACTTGCGGTTATCGGCGGTCAGAAACATTCTATTGAATATGGGATGTTGCCCATAGCAACCAATCGGACTCTGTCTTATTCTAAAAGATGCTACACAAATAAGAAGTAGCATCTAGAGCAGTGTTTTTCAACCACTGTGCCGTGGCACACTAGTGTGCCTTCAGTTGTTCTCAAGTGTGCCCCCAGATCTAGAGATGCCCAAACCAGTTTACAGCCACCACCAGTTCAACTGTTATTTACTGTTCTCTTCTTTTCATGTAAAGGGCCAATGTATTTTATTTTGTTACCAGTGTGATTGTTTTTTATATGGGGGCCAATAGGTTTGTTTTTTTCCTGTGGGGGGCAATTTGTTTTGCACTGTGGGGATCTCATGGTGTGCCTTGGCAATTTTAAAATCATATTTAGTATGCCGCAAGGTAAAAAGGTTGAAAATCACTGATCTAGAGGGTAGGGTCTTGCATTGGAGCGCAAGGAAAGACTGATATTAGGGGGAATGCTCTAACATCCGCGCCCCCTTACCGCCGCACATCGCCCACATAATTATTGCATATGCTGTAACATATGCGATAATTATGGCAAAGGACAGCTCTTGCGTTAGGAGCTGTCCTTTGCGGTGAGAGACAGCGGGTCCCGCGGCTCTCCCCTTACCCGGCGTCCTTTGCGGTGAGAGACAGCGGGTCCCGCGGCTCTCCCCACCCCAAAATGCCCCCCCCCCAATTTGTGATTTGAATCATTATTGCCCCACCCACTCACAAAGAGCCCAATTGCTGGTATTTGACCAGTGGAGGAGGTGTGTGTACAGATGGGGATGCTCTCAGATGGCGCCGCTCTCAGCGTTGCCGCCAGACCGCAGGTTGCTGCAGGTTTCTGGCACACTGATAGCCGGGGACGCGACATGGACGTGCAAGCATCTCACGCACTCGTGCACCATTGCCGAAAATTGGGCACGCGAGCATCTCGATGTGCATGCGGCCCATTCTGGCACAGGGTGTGGCGCGATGGGAGGTGCTCTGATGAGATCGTCTCCATCTGTATGAGGCTTGCCGGGTGCCGGGGTGGACACCTGATTTTCAGAAGCTTCCTGGTTGTTCTGGGAGGATGGGCAAGTATTATACAAATTTACAGCTGAGAACGCTTTCGTGAATCAGGCCCTTAGGCATGGCAAGGCCGCCTCGTGCACCCGGATCCCTCCATGTAACGTACCTGCAAAATGTTGCACGCGCATCGCTAAAGTGCGAGCGCTTCGCTACACAGCAAAGCGCTTGCACAGTACGGCTTGCCCCATGGCTGCGCTGCAAAATCCAGATACAGGCCGGACATGTTTTGGGTCACAGATGCAGCATGTGACCTGTGTCAGGGCCGGAATGGCATCTGGCACTTATGGCAAATGCCAGAAGGGCATACTTGCCCACTTTCAAAAACGAGTTTCAGGGAGATTATAGTTGGTAATAAGAGATTTGCAAAGCGCCCCATTAAGGGGGCGTGTCATGCACCACCCAAAGGGCGTGTCTAGTTCCATATATGGAGAGACTGTGAAAAGAGATTGTGAACGTGGCACCTAGAAGCGTGGGTGTGCACTGCTACATCTGAGGGGAATTTTTTAAATGACTTTTATCCAAATTTAGATGATCCGCAAAGCAGTTAGTAAGAGATACTATACTTGGTAAAGTGCTGGGAAATGGTGCAGATGATTCAATGTAACTGTATCTATCTCTCATTCCTTTTTTCCCAAAAAATATAACAGTGTAATGTGGGCTAGGTGAAATGAGGGAGATTGCTAGACTAATGAGGGAGAGAGGGAGATTGCTGCTATTTCAGGGAGTCTCCTGCAGAATGCAGGAGGGTAGGCAACTATGCAGAAGGGCCGATGGCTTGATGGGCCGTCCCTGACACCTATAGAAGTGTGGACTAGCCGAGCAGGTCTGCCTCCCGGCACTCTACATAGCCGCCCAGCATACAGAGAGCTGGCGACCTGAGAGGAGGCAACACCCCTGTGACTCATCACCACGCTCCCTCATTGTACGCACACAATAAAATGTCTGATTTAGAGCCCCAATCCTTCACTGCCTAACGGCAAGGCGTTCTTTCCTTTACACCCTATGAAAAAGGTGTTTTGTTTTTTTATATACATTTTGAGCTTGCTATCTAGATGCAAATTCCATCCAACTCAGCATTAGCCCAAAGTATCCAACACTTTATGTAGAACCGGCCAGGATTGCTTGCTGCACTATCGATAATTATAGCGATATAATCAGATAGAGGAAAAGCAGGTGTAACATGCAGCAGTGAATTTACAAAGTCTCAGTGCATAAAGACCTTTGGAATATTACATTGGGCTTTAAGAATCACTAAGATGCCTATGGGAATCCTGATAGTATGTTTGGGCTGCCAAATGTCCACGCCAAAAGAACACGACTTTGCTGCGGGAACCTTATCAGATTTAATTTCTCAGTGCAGATTGGGAATCTAAGAATAAAACACAGCGCTGCATCCTTCAGTTTCATTGTGTTTTTTTGGTTCTAGCTATTTATTAAAGTGACATGGAACTATGCTGTAAAACATTTCCATCTTGGAATCCATCTTGGCGACCATTGAAAGATTACTTCTGAACTCTCAAATATAAGTCAGTGGAGACCGACTTACATTTGCGGGCACCGGTTTGAAGACAGGGCAAGCGGCTGACATCATGTGACGTCAACCGCCTGCCCCCAGCACTCTTCGCATTTGCGTAGGAACGCCCAGCGTTTTCATGGGGACACCCACAGGGGCGGATAGGCCCACCGGGAAACCGGGCCATTTCCGGGGCTGGCGGTGAAGCGGCCGCAGCACTTTGCCAAAATAAAAAATGGCCACGGGAGGGCTGCTGCGCATGCGTGCACAGCACCTCCCAGGCTCCCAGCTCCCCGCCGGCCGCCCAGCTGGGCCCAGAGCAGAGGAGTGGCGCCGTTAATTGACAGCCCCACCAAAGTACAGACACCGGGAGGAAGCCGCTCCAGGTGAGCCGCCCCCCCTTCAACCCAGCCCCCTGGGAGCGCATCACTACCGCCGCCAACCACCCCCCCGGACGCTCATCACTATCGAAGCCACATTTCCCCCTCCCCGCGCTCCCGAGCCGGTTTTGGGTCCCAATTCGCCCCTGGACACCCATAAAAACGCCCCTGTCCGCCCCGTCCCACCTACATCCCTCTCATGCACAAACCCCAACAATTGGGTCAGGGGCGGATTTGGGTTCACTGCAAGTGAACCAGAATCGGTCGCCTGATGTGTAATTTAAAAACATGTCAGCCGTAGTTAAATCCACAGTATCGGACGCATCTACGCTAGAACTACGCTGGGCTGGCAATATTGTTACAAGCAGATAACGGTGCGTCACCGGCAGCCTGCATAAATTAGGCCGTCGTGTCATTTGTAGGATATTTTTGCAATCCAACTGCTTTTGAAACTTGCATTCCGCTAAGAATGTAATTACACCGAGGTAGAGTTTCGCTGTTTGCTGTGATTCCACAGAGAGCGACTACCTCTTGCCAAAATAATTGGCATCTGAATAGGAAGTAATTAGATTATTAAATAATTAGCACTGGGAAGGCATTGTGAGCCAGATCATCTCAATCACTGTTCAGCTATCCGGACAGCTTGTGTTGCAGCGCTGCATTATGGTGTCCGTGCACAGTCATGGCTTTGGACGCAGCTTTTAATGAGCCGACATCAGCTGAAAACAGATTCGATGGCTACGGTCGTCTCTTCTTTTGACCAGCGATGATAGGAAAATGTAAGCTCATGAAACAAGGGAACAATGTGATGATCATATTTCAGGAACTGTGTACTTGCCGGGTATGGTATAAATTACCGACTGTCAGGAGCCCGACAGGGGGGCAAGCGCATTCAAGACCCTTGTGGACTGGCTGAGCTTGCCACGCTGTGGGCTTGTAACCTATTCTATTCTCCCGTTATGGGGGGTATGGACCCCCACGAAGGAAAGTAGCCCATTTAAGTTGGGATTCCAATGTTAGAGAAACGACCATCGGAATCCCAACTGTCAGTCATTCATCCGGCACCCAAAAATGACCAGGAGGCTAACGGAAATCAGACGGCCCTGGAAATGGGGTAAAGTTCCTGCATACCTCCAGACCCCCAGTAAAGCCACAATGACGTGATTGGGTTGCCCCCCATCCTGTAGGCCACATACCCAATACACACGACTAGGCATTCCCCACCCACAAGAAGCAGATTTCATTTTAGGTGGTGTTCTTGTGGTCTCTTCCAACATGGGAACACCTTGCATGGAACGGACGGCTCGAACTTACACAGGTCCTAAGAAGAACTCAGTAGGAACCAGACACCTACTGGTATATTTTTTTAAGTGTTAGTTTATAGAAGTGGAGTTGTTACTAATAGCAACTAAGAGATTCTACGTATTATTTATTTAAGTTTTCCCCCAGCACATCAAGAAGTATCAGCAATAAGACCTGAACATTACACGTCAACTGGAAGATCTTAGCTGCATGTATTTACAAAGATATGGCTAAACCACCAGGCTTCCGCAAGGTTTCTCTTGCACTGGTGGTCCCTATATGATAACAACAAATTATATAGGTAATATAATGAGTTACTGTTATTCTGTAAGATAAAAGCACATATAAAAAGATGTCTAAATTGAGATCCAACTCACCTCACGTCACCCTTATATCTTCCACATGGCACTACAAGAGTCTATACACTCTCCCACTCTGTGGGAGGTACTCAGGTACACGTGTGGTATGATGGATGGACAGAGAAGAAAGGCACGGCAGAGAGACTTTTGACAAACCACTCTAGGTCCTAGTGCCCGCCTGCAATGGGAAGCTGAATGCGCCTCCAAGAATCTGTGCTGTCAATCCTTTCACCCTACTCAATGTCCTTCCCTGATACCTGGTGCCTGGAGATTAATGCTTCCATTGCCTCCAGCAGTTACGCCATTGGGAAATGCCACCTTTAACAATGACCAAAACACATATGGCAATGGTCCTTCCAGCAGTGACCTAATCACATGTGGAAATGCCACCTTCAGCAGTGACCCTTCAGTTATTATAATGGTGTCCCTGTACTTACTGTAAAAGCTATGAACTAGGACTAATCTGTACTTGGTTGGAACCATTTGAATTTCCCTCTAAGCACAGATGCAAAGATTCGGTTTGTTATCACCAATTAGACTGAACGGAATACACAAATATATATTTACTCTCTACAGTGGTGTAAGTTTGTCCCAGTTGCCCGGAGGCAAGATAATTATTGGTGTCCCCCCCACACAAACACACCACTTTATTTAATATATGTATGCATGTGTGTATGTTATGTATATTATTTTTAAAATAAAGAGAGTGAGGTCCTGCTAGGAGGGGGAGTCAGCCACACTAGCGATATAGACAGCTTTAAAAAAACTGATTCAAAAGCAGGGGAGGAGAAGTGCCCCCTTGGGCACAGGAGCCCGGTGGCAGATGACTCCATTGCCTCCCACAGTTATACCTTTGACGCTCTAAACAGTCATAATGTACTGCAATAATAATCACAGTATAATATAGAATTTTAAAAAATACCTCTTTTTCCTATCAACAACACGTCAATAATAAATAGCTTATTAGGAACAATATAAATAAGAAGGTGCTAACAAACTAGCAATGGTAGACATGTACTTAAAATTTGCATTGATTGTATAGCCTCTAGAGGCAAGCGTAGCTGTTTTGTTATTAATAGATCCCTTATCCTTTATTAAGTGCCGCGGTACTGTAAGCCATCTACAATGTTCTAAAGGGCACTTCTAAAATGCAATCCATTCATTTTGTTCCTTTCATATTAAAGTGCAAATTACCTGTACCGAGTAAGATTGCAGCTTAAATTAGTCACAGAGAAAGAACGCTAAAATGATCAAAATTATATAGGTAAATGTGCCACATCATAAAAACGAAGTAGATTATAAGATAAGACCAACGTTATAAGCATATACAGGAATTCCGGGTTACAGTATGTCCCAACTCGGGGCACTAGGCATCACAAAACAAGGTCTCCTTCTCAGGGCCACCATCAAGGGGGACTTCCAGGGCTCCAGTCCCTGGCCCAGGCAAGCTCATTACAGCTGGCGCTTGTAGCATTTTGAAATTCGCAAGTCAGTTGGAGCTTGCAGAAATGCAGCCAATCCGGAGCTAAAACTTGGGCCCCACCATTTCTGATGATCAGCCCTGCTCCTTCTCAGTCCTCTTCATAATAGTTGCTGACAACTACTTACAATGTGATGAAACATAGGGTATAAATAACAATAGCTACCTCTAGGGTAGGGAGGGCCCTGCTTGTGTGAGAGTATAAACTAGTGGGAACAGGGCTGCCGCTAGGAATTTTGGGTCCTGGGACTGATTTTTAGTCTGCCTTCCCTCACTTACCACCCACGGCATCGGGTCCCAACCCCCTTCCGCTGTGCTGCCTCCTGCTCAGTGCACTGTGGCTGAACAAAGCCCTGCTCCTACGGAGTGCAGGCTTCTTTGCCTCCGGATGCTGGCAGCCAATTAAAATGTGGCACGGCTGGTGAGCCAATCAGAGCTTGCATACTGTTAGCCAATCTGAGCAGCTTCTGGCAGTACGCAAGCTCTGATTGGCTGCCGGCGTCTAGAGGTGAAGAAGCCTGCAGGACTTTGCAGGGCTTCGCTCAGCACACTGAGGGCACAGGCAGCACAGTGGAGGCAGCGGCAGGGATTCCGTTGTGCAAAATTAGTTGCCTGGGCCCTTTCCTCTCTCTCAAAGAGGCCGTGCCCGGGACAACTGTACCCACAGCACCCCCCTAATGGTGGGCCTGAGTGGGAATACAGAACAGTTTGTTATGTGTTTTATATATCGCCATTTTAAGATGTAATAATTAAAAGTAAATTTTTATTAAAACCACCTCTCTTTACCAGTGCGCCACACTAATGACAGCCTTCTCTTTCTCAAAAAAAGGAATACAGAACAGTGCAGATGGTATCTGGTCAGAGGTACCCGGGAGATATTACAGCCTCTCTCTATGATCTGGAACGGTCCGGACCATAGAGGGAGGCTGAATCTCTCCCTACCTGCTTCCCTATTGTATAAATCCCTCCAGAGAGAACACCCCCCAGAAAGAGACAGATGGGGAAGCATTCTATTACCTTCACGGTGGATAACATTGCTGCAGGAATCCAGTTTGTTCCGGCGCGACGGGGACAGTTATTAACCAATCCCCAGTGCAAGTTCTCAAAAGATACAGAATTTCAAACAAATGTATCCTGACTTCCAGTGGGGGATGGAGAAAAGGCACTTGGCATGGCGTGGACAGGAGGAGGACGGTAGAGGATGGAGGGGTAGACGGAGAGTGCAGAGGAGTGGTAAGTGTCCCCGGCGCTGGGCACAGATGTGGAGACATCACATCCCAGCCAGCAGGATCCCAAGCTGTTACACAGCCACTATACCCAGCTTCTTCAACAGACGACGATGTGCAGATGACGATCGCGGCCTACAGAGGAGGATCCCGGCCTGCGCATCGGTGGCGATGCTTGGCCTGTAGGCACGGCTGAAGCCCTTCAGTGGACTATGAGAGCCGTCCTTCGCCACCTGATGTCCCAGCTCCGGGTAAACCCAGCAGCGTTCCCCCTTTCCCAGGAGCACCCCCAAGGAGGAGGTATGGCTCCAGAATTGGGGGCAGCGCTGGTGGACCTCAGCCCAGAGAGGCCTCACGACTCACCCCCACACACACCCATGCTGGCTCTCAACCCAGCCATGACTCCAGCCCTCGCTCCACAGCAGGACAACCTCAGGATCCATCCTTGCTGGCTGACTCCTGTGGCGTGCTAAAGGGTCCACTGCTAAAGTCTCCACTGTCGTGTCCTTTATCTGCACACCACAGTGGGGGGTAGAGGTGAATGCCATGAGCAAATTACTGCTTCTTAGCGAGCCAACCACTTACAAAAAATGCCCGCACCCGCTGATCGAATCCCTTCTCTAACATGCGAAGCGGTGTGTACATGAACACATTCCCTCACATGCGGCCGCACGGTGAAAAAAATCATTTGATGGTCGCTCACAATCAAAAGATTTTTCACCGGTTCTCTAATAAAAGTCAGTATACTGTATATAGACTGCCTTTTATTATGGCCGCAGATCGGCGAATTCGGGACAGGCTCTGACGCCATGTGACGTCAGCCGTCCAACCCAAGAAGGCATAGCCGCGCCTCCGTCTGGGAAGGTCTAAAGCTGCTCCTACAGTACAGATTGATTGTCAGATCTGGCTGGTTGGAACAACAACCTGGTAATATCTGAATGACAGTTTGGCAGTTTTCCAGCATTTCAAAGCAAATGGTCAACTGTCATTTGCTCTCATCCATTACCAGGTTTTTGTTCCGACCAGCCAGATCTGACAATAAATCTGTAGATGTATGGCCAGCTTTAGCCTGTACAGCCACAGAACAGCCATAAGAACAGCCGCGGTTCTCTAAGGCTCCTGGGGTGCACGTTCTATATGAAACAAGTTCATACGTCTGACTTCTGACTTTAAGGTTCTGCTTCTTTTCCTGCATAAGCCCTGAGCTTCTATGATCCTGGATTTAAATCTTACCAACTAAATATAATTTTTTTTCCATATATATCAGTGAGGCTAATCTGAATAAACCTCTGTGAAGTTAAAATCATTTCGTTATCCTACTGTTTGCAACTTTCTTTCATTTAAATATTGACGTTTCACTGACTACATCCATGGAAGAAAAAGAATCTGTATTATTCCTAAAGTCAGTCTGCCCTCTTGTGGCTGTTTGGACATTTTAGACTTTCCCAAAAATTTTCTGCAGTCATGGTAATACAAATTGTGGGCCTCATTTAGAGCTGTACGCAGCGACGGACTGGGCCGCCGAATCGGCCCTGACATTTGTGCACGCGGGTGACCTTTGTCGCGCTCAAGCGCGCAAACACACATGCACCGCGCATTTGCACGCTGCCCCTCCCAGTCTTTCCTGGACCTTAGCGGCGCACAGAGAGAGCAGCCGGTCCCGCCGCGAGACCAGCGGCTCTCTCTGTGCGCCAATCGGGAGGCGGAGCCTCCACCTTGCATGAAAAAATCGTCCCCTCTGGCATTTGCCAGAAGTGGCAGATGGCCAGCCGGTCCTGGCTTGTACGATAATGCAGTCGAGGCTGACAATGAGTATACTGTGGCTGTGTGAGATTATGGAAATTTGCATGAAACTATGAATCAGGTCCTGCGTAACAGAGATGGCGGACCTATGGCCCTTCATCAACTGGTTCTACAACCAAGAGTTCATGGTTGTGGTTTTGTGGTTCATGTGGTTTTCTGCCACATGAACCCTTGGTAGCAACAGGGCCGGCGCCACCACTAGGCAGCCTTAGGAGGGCGGCCACTTGGAGCAGCCCCCCCCCCCCTAAATCAGGTGAGCAGCTCCCTCTCTCCCTCACCAGCCCCCCTCCCCCCATGCAGCAACGTTGCGGCCATCGCCGCATCTCAACACATACACACACTCACACTCCCCGGAGCGAGACCTCTCTCACCAGCCCCCCTCCACATGCAGCGATGCTGCGGTCATCTACCGCCGCCGCCCGCTCGCCCACATCCCCCCTCCCACGTAGCAAGACGCTGCTCCTTCACTCTCCCCCCCCCCCACCACCACCGCCGTGGAGTGTAGCGGTGCCGGCGGCCGCTTCACCCCCCCTTCCGTGGAGCGAGTGAGCGCCGGAACGCCCCCCATTGAGCCACACCCCGAGCGTAGCCTAAAGCGCCACCTGAATTTACTGTGCGCATACAGTAATTAATAAAGACTTCAGGGTTTCTGCATCAGGTGTTAATGATCTGACAGCCCAGAGGTACGCTATAAATTGGATCAATATGGTATTCAAAAAATATATACGTGGTTTTATTTGCTTAATCTTATGTGGATATTAAAGCCACTTGATGGGTATAAAATATTTACACAATATTAATCCATATAGACATAATTGAGCAAAATACAAAAAAAAGATTTAAAAATAAAAATATACTAAAAGGGTACATATAATAAAATACAAAATTGGGTAAAACTTATGTCATGGATTCCCTTGGTGCTTGTGGATGCTGGATTTTAAAGTCCTGAGGCTAGATTGTTGTGGGGTCCATATACCTTGCCGGATGAAGGAGCGCTGGAGGAACGATTGAGGACACCCACAATCCATCGGGTTTACCATCTTCCTCCAGCGCTCCTCCATCCGGCAAGGTATATGGACCCCACAACAATCTAGCCTCAGGACGTTAAAATCCAGAATCCACAAGCACCTCCATAAAAGGACACTACCAAGGGAATCCATGCCATAAGTATTACCCAATTTTGTATTTTATTATATGTACCCTTTTAGGGGACGCGGATACCTGTGAAGCCCGCGAGGGGACACGGATACCTGTGAAGTATCCGCGTCCCCTCGCGGGGCTCGCTGCGCTCGCCACACTTTCTATTCTCAACTCCACGCCGACGTGGATAGTGGGGGTATGAAAAAGTCGGAGGACGCGTACCGCTGCGCTCGCCACGCTTCGGGTTGACGTCAATACTGTGTTTCTGTGCAGATGTCACAAGGGGAGGGCTTTGAAGGGTAAATAAATACAGTAGTGTTACAGATGGGCCATCCTATGGGCCAACCATAAAAGCGGGAACGAAATCGAAACGCATCGCATCGTTCAATATCGTGTATGTGCATTTGTGGTATCCGATGCGATGCGATCCGATTTTTATACGGAGAATAGCATGGTGCGCAATTAACGTAGCGGGCGCCCAGATAGGAAACAAGTACCAAATATATACGTGGTTTTATTTGCTTAATCTTATATGGATATTAAAGCCACTTGATAGGTATAAAATATTGACACAATATTAATCCATATAGACATAATTGAGCAAAATACAAAAAAGATTTAAAAATAAAAAATACTAAAAGGGTACATATAATAAAATACAAAATTGTGTAATACTTATGGCATGGATTCCCTTGGTGCTTGTGGATGCTGGATTTTAACGTCCTGAGGCTAGATTGTTGTGGGGTCCATATACCTTGCCGGATGGAGGAGCGCTGGAGGAAGATGGTAAACCCGATGGATTGTGGGTGTCCTCAATCGTTCCTCCAGCGCTTCTCCATCCGGCAAGGTATATGGACCCCACAACAATCTAGCCTCAGGACGTTAAAATCCAGCATCCACAAGCACCAAGGGAATCCATGACATAAGTTTTAGCCAATTTTGTATTTTATTATATGTACCCTTTTAGTATATTTTTATTTTTAAATCTTTTTTTGTATTTTGCTCAATTATGTCTATATGGATTAATATTGTGTAAATATTTTATACCTATCAAGTGGCTTTAATATCCATATAAGATTAAGCAAATAAAACCACGTATATATTTGGTACTTGTTTCCTATCTGGGCGCCCGCTACGTTAATTGCGCACCATGCTATTCTCCGTATAAAAATCGGATCGCATCGCATCGGATACCACAAATGCACATACACAATATTGAACGATGCGATGCGATCCGATTTCGTTCCCGCTTTTATGGTTGGCCCATAGGATGGCCCATCTGTAACACTACTGTATTTATTTACCCTTCAAAGCCCTCCCCTTGTGACATCTGCACAGAAACACAGTATTGACGTCAACCCGAAGCGTGGCGAGCGCAGCGAGCCCCGCGAGGGGCGGCGGTACGCGTCCTCCGACTTTTTCATACCCCCACTATCCACGTCGGCGTGGAGTTGAGAATAGAAAGTGTGGCGAGCGCAGCGAGCCACCGAGCCCGAAGCGTGACGAGCGCAGCAAGCCCCGCGAGGGGACGCGGATACTTCACAGGTATCCGTGTCCCTTCGCGGGCTTCACAGGTATCGGCGTCCGCTCGCCACGCTTCGGGCTCGGTGGCTCGCTGCGCTCGCCACACTTTCTTTTCTCAACTCCACGCCGACGTGGATAGTGGGGGTATGAAAAAGTCGGAGGACGCGTACCGCTGCGCTCGCCACGCTTCGGGTTGACGTCAATACTTGGGTGGCGTTAACAATGGAGGCGCATTTTAAACCATCAGGGGGGGTTTCCTATACAAATCGTGGGTTTGCGGGGTTATTACATTGAAATCAATGTAAAATCGGGTCTCAGGGACCATTTAACATTGATTCCAATGTAAAAATCTGGTTGATCGCGTCACCGCATACGATGCGATTCGATTTAAAATGAAATCGGATCGGATCGGATAGCATCGTCATACGATGCGATTTGATTTAAAATGAAATCGGATCGGATCGGATAGCATCGTATGCCATGGTACATCATCGAGTACCGAATCCGATGCGATCCGATTTCATTACGGTGCCGTACGTAGAAAACCTGGGCGCCCAGATAGGAAACAAGTACCATATATTTTTTGAATACCATATTGATCCAATTTCTAGCGCTCCACCTTTTCCCTTTTTCTCTATACCTTATTTAGGGGTGTGACACCCTCTAGCAGGAGCTGCTTGGCACAACACCCTATAAGGCAGGGCTGGGTAACACCAGCCCTCCAGATGTTAATGAACTACACATCCCAGGATGCTTCGTATTAGTTTTGCTATGTGGCCATGCTGAAACTGATGCAAGGCATGCTGGGATGTGTAGTTCATAAACATCTGGAGGGCCGGTGTTGCCCAGCCCTGCTATAAGGAGTTTGTATACTCTTAGCCGCAAGGCTATTAGTTCACCTTGTAAGGCCAGAGGTACATTAGCTGTAATGGTCTAGCGCAGTGGTGTCAAACTCATGGCCCTCCAGCTGTTGTGGAGCTACACATCCCAGCATGCCCTGCCACAGATTTTATATAATGGATTGCTAAAACTGTGGCAGGGCATGCTGGGACATGTAGTTCCACAACAGCTCGAGGGCCATGAGTTTGACACCACTGGTCTAGCGGATAAGGCCACATCTTTCTATGCACTGCTCCTAGGGTGCAGTGCAAATCCCACTTAAGAACTGTGTCAACGTCCTCTGTCCATTATAATGCTTAGGCTTCAGCTTTCTGGGCCTACTAGGCCTCAGTTCTCATCAGAGCCTAACCTGAAGTACTGCTGTGACAGGTTCCAATCACCTGACCATGGTCCATCCAATCCTAAGCCAAACTGAGACTCTCTGAATCACCTCACTTGGCTCCGCCTCTCATAGCCACCCAGGGGTATAAGTTGAAGTCCTGACTATAGCAAAAAGCCAATACAAAGTCATAGCTCAGTTCCACTGAGCCAAAGCTACATGGAGCTCCTGAACTACTTTCAAAGGATGGACACACAGACCCCTCTGTGGCTTGCTCAGCGGCGTAACTATCAATTCGGCGCCCCCCCGCCGATAATAAAACACGCCCCCCACCATCACCACTCCGGACGCCCATGCCCCCCCCCCCCCATCCCCCGCATACTTACCTGTATTCGGTGCGCTGGTCCCGGCTCCCATCCTGGCTTCATTCTGATAAGAAACACGGACCATCACAAAATGGCCACCCCCATACAGCAGACAGTTTCAGAGAACATGCTGCTATATGGGGGCGGACATTTTATGATAGCCCGTCGCAATAGCAGAATGAAGCCAGGGGAGCCGGGACACCGCAGCAAATATAGGTAACGCTGCGGGGGATGGGACATTACAATAGCACCGCAGCCCCCGCCACCCGCACTTACCCAGCGCCTCCCCGCGACCGCGGGGGCTGCGGTGCTGTAGTTACGCTACTGGGCTTGCTCCCCTAAGCGGCAGCTGGGGCTGCCTTACAGTAGTTATGCCACTGAGAGCAAGTATTTCCAGATCCTACACACATTGAGATTTTCTGAGCATTCTGAACGATGCTAGATCGGTCAGTAAGATCATTCAGCACACAGTGATGTGTCAGCGCTGTGTGCTGCGCAATAGGTCAGGGCCAGTGTTCTACATTGAGAACACTGCCCCTGACCCATTAATATCCAGCATACTGGATTGTAATTGCTGATTCTCTAGGCCTAATTAAGAGACTAAATAGCATACAGTAATTATTGTACAATATGGTGGTAGGCTGAGACTATAGGCCAAATGGGAGCCCAACCCTATGGAGCTAAGCTCAGCATGCTGTTCACAGGTAAAGTGGAAGCAAAGGCGGCTGGTGAATGGTTGTGATGCTTCACATATCCATCAAAGCACTGTACTGTACTGTATTTTGCTATAGTGGAGAGGTCACCACCCAGCTATGAAGCAGTGTAAGTACATGCTTTCATAGTTTGCCATAAGTGTGCCATGACGGGATATTTCTCGTGGCAGGACAAGGAACTAGGGATGCCAATCCCAGGACTGTGATTGGTGGGATCCCGGGATTTAAGGCATTTTTGGCCGGTATTTGAATCCACGGATTGGAGGCTCCATTCCGAAATGTGCATGCGCATTTGATCCCCTTCTCTTGTGTAGCACTGAGCAGGTCGGGGAGGAGGCAGGTAAATCAGAGCCGGGCAGACGCGGAGTCGTGGGAAACAGTGTGTGGCTGCGCAGCGTGACCTCTAACATCACGATGCGCTGCCTGGCAAAAAGGTTGTGAAGTTGTGCAGCATGATGTTAGAGGTCACACTGCTCAGCCACACACTATTTCCTACACCGCCGCATTTGCCCGGACACCGAGTTACTCGCCACCTCCCTGGCCCGCTGAGCTTCCCACCATACAGGGCCCAACTGCCAGCTGTCACCCTGCTCTGTTTCTCCCACCTTTCATGTGGCCAGAGAGATAATGGATACATCATTGAGCATATCAGGAAGCCAATCCCAGGAACCCCGGGATTGACAGTTTTTCAATCCCGAATGCCGGGATTGAAAAAATGGCCTCCCTACCAGGAACCAAGGACGGTGGGCCAACAGGATATATAAACGTGGTTATATCTGTACCTCCCAACAGGACGCATTCCAGAAGAGACAAAATTCTATCAGGACTTCCCTCTTAATAAATGTTGTGAGGTATAATATTATAAGAAACTGTAAATAAAAAAATAATGGGAGAATTCTTTTTTTTTGTTTTGTTTCCGGCGGCCACTAGATGGCACCCAAGACAACAATTCAAGTGTCGACCTAATGACCCATACTCTGCTTCTGTCTATTACACTGATCAAAAATAATGTTACAGTACTGTATTTGGTACTGGACATAGCACCCAGTTTGGGAAACACTGCTGTAATCTATAAAATGGCACATGCGTGTGTTGCTTCATGTTAAAACATAACAGCATAACCAATAAATGTTAAATTGCATAATTCCAATTAATATTTCTATTTGTGTTTTTTAGTCCAAAATAAGGTACAAAGTGCAACAGGATATGCTGGCACTACTGTGTAACAGGGCCCGATTTATCACCATTCACATCATCAGATGCTTATGTGCTGTGATAACATCGGCCCAACTCACAATGTGATTATTGACTACATCCCATGGATATATAAATTATCAGTACTTATATGTTAGTTGGGCGCCCACTAAGCAATTTGCTTAGTGGGCTATTCTGCGTAGTTTTTCATTACCCCACTATCCACGTGGAGTTGATTTTATACAGTGTGGCGAGCGCAGCGAGCCACCGAGCCCGAAGCGTGGCGAGCCCCGCGAGGGGCCGCGTAATACATGTAAAGTAATCCGCGTCCGCTCGGCACGCTTAGGGCTCGGTGGCTCGCTACAATCGTCACACTATAGAAAATCAACTCCATGCCGACATGGATAGTGGGGTTATGAAAAGGTTGGAGGACGCGTTCCGCTGCGCTCGCCACGTTTCGGGGTGGCGTGGATAGTGTGTGGGGGGGGGTGCGTAAAAGCTATTTTTAGGACATACAATCATATTATTGTATACCTCATGTAATGGCATTGCACATACGATAAAAACACATGCGATTTTGCGGGATATGCGATATTGGGGTGTAAAAAAAAATGTACATGAAAAAATCGCATCGCATGCCCTTAAAATGGCCCAAGCGATGCGATTTCCCTACGTTACCGTCCGTATGCTAATTAGGCGCCCAACTAATATAAGTACCCAATTATCACATACAGGGGTGGAGTGCGATAAACTTATGTCCCTGTGTTTGGTCTAAGCAGCACTATCGAAGTAGTCTTCTGAAAAATAACCAGATGTTTTCCATGCACCTCCATCGCTTCTATTGAGAACCCCGGCACTGCCCTCGCCGCAACCCCCCCACCGCTGAATCCTGAAGTGCTAACAGTCTTCCAGCGCTGGTGCTTTGCAGCGTCACTTTACTGCACTGGGTGCCACCGCGGCAGGCCCTCATTTGAGCACTGATCAGCAGACCATGGGGTGGTATGAATTGTTTTTTAAATTTTTCTTTACACAGTGATCAGCTGAAGCTGACGTTATTACAAGGTTTGCTGTGGTATATCTTCACATTTTTTTTTTTAGGTAATTTGCCCAAATAAGTATGGGAAATCTACTTACTAAAAATTTTTTTTTTTTTTGCAATTTTCACATTATTTTAGTAATAATACTCTTAATAAAATGGCCTCTAAGTAACTGTTGGTAATTATTTATTATTTATTTTATTTATTAACAGTTTCTTATATAGTGCATACTGCATACATATTCCGCAGCGCTTTACATAGAATAACATTCACAACATTTTTATGTATTGTTAGGTGGTGTGGAATCCTTGTGGCGCCATGTAAATAAACAATGATAATAATAATAATAATAATAATAATAATAATAATAATAAAGGGTGACATTTAATTTAATAAGAGATTCAGAAAGTGAGAGATTTGGTAAGAAATCTCCAGGTTTTTTTTGTTTTTAAAGCGGCAATCATTTATCCTGTAAAATCTGGTTTTGCAGTGTAAATGTTGCCGCTTTAAAAAAAAAACCTGGAGATTTCTTATCAAATCTCTCACTTTCTGAATTTCTGATCCTATTACATTTCACCCAAAATGTGTAATTTCAATATACAGTAATGCAAACATGTAAGTATCATTTGCATCACTCTAGCTCCCTCTAGTGGAATATATATATTTTTCCAGTAAACTTTTTTACTTTTGCACACTTCAGATAAATTATATTTTACCGTGAATGATAAAAAAAATTCCAGGAAAACAATCATTGCTATTCAAGGATTTACTATATAAAGCAATTTCTAAAATTTTGAAACAAACGTATTATTTATTAAAAATGTATTAACATATGAACAGAATCTGGAGAGCTAGAACCCAATTTGTTTTATTTTATTTCTATATTAAAAGAATTGTAAAAGGACATAAACCATTAATCCCAGCAGGTGCACCATGCCTAAAGAAAAACCCTGACTTATGTATATAAAATACGTATTTACCCAGTGTTTTGTAAAGTATTTACATAACATGTAATTTGGCTCTTTTTATATGATTTTGCTGTAAAAAGCATTGTACATTATTCATTATGTGCAGTGGTAATGGGATTGTATTAAATAGTATATTTGGGATCCAATATTAACACACCTGGCCATTGGATAGAAAGCCGCACATTTGATCAAAAGAGGACACTGGCCTCAATGCGTTTGCTTGCAGTGATAACCAGTGGCTGTACGTGTGCCACTAGTGGTGAGATCACAGGAGGACACTGCCCTCAATGCGTTTGCTTGCAGTGATAACCAGTGCCTTCATGTGTGGCGCTGGTGGTGAGATCACAGGAGGACGCTGCCCTCAGTGCATTTGCTTGCAGTGATAACCAGTGGCTGCATGTGTGGCGCTGGTGGTGAGATCACAGGAGGACACTGCACTCAGTGCGTTTGCTTGCAGTGATAACCAGTGCCTTCATGTGTGGCGCTGGTGGTGAGATCACAGGAGGACGCTGCCCTCAGTGCGTTTGCTTGCAGTGATAACCAGTGGCTGCACGTGTGGCGCTGGTAGTGAGATCACAGGAGGACACTGCCCTCAGTGCATTTGCTTGCAGTGATAACCAGTGCCTTCATGTGTGGCGCTGGTAGTGAGATCACAGGAGGACGCTGCTCTCAGTGCATTTGCTTGCAGTGATAACCAGTGCCTTCATGTGTGGCGCTGGTGGTGAGATCACAGGAGGACGCTGCCCTCAGTGCGTTTTCTTGCAGTGATAACCAGTGCCTTCATGTGTGGCGCTGATGGTGAGATCACAGGAGGACGCTGCCCTCAGTGCATTTGCTTGCAGTGATAACCAGTGCCTTCATGTGTGGCCCTGGTGGTGAGATCACAGGAGGACACTGCACTTAGTGCATTTGCTTGCAGTGATAACCAGTGCCTTCATGTGTGACGCTGGTGGTGAGATAACAGGAGGACAATGTACTCAGTGCGTTTGCTTGCAGTGATAACCAGTGCCTTCATGTGTGGCGCTGGTGGTGAGATCACAGGAGGACACTGCCCTCAGTGCGTTTGCTTGCAGTGATAACCAGTGGCTGCACGTGTTGCGCTGGTAGTGAGATCACAGGAGGACGCTGCCCTCAGTGCATTTGCTTGCAGTGATAACCAGTGCCTTCATGTGTGGCGCTGGTAGTGAGATCACGGGAGGACGCTGCTCTCAGTGCATTTGCTTGCAGTGATAACCAGTGCCTTCATGTGTGGCGCTGGTGGTGAGATCACAGGAGGACACTGCACTCAGTGCGTTTGCTTGCAGTGATAACCAGTGCCTTCATGTGTGGCGCTGGTGGTGAGATCACAGGAGGACGCTGCTCTCAGTGCATTTGCTTGCAGTGATAACCAGTGCTTTCATGTGTGGCGCTGGTGGTGAGATCACAGGAGGACGCTGCCCTCAGTGCGTTTGCTTGCAGTGATAACCAGTGCCTTCATGTGTGGCGCTGGTAGTGAGATCACGGGAGGACGCTGCTCTCAGTGCATTTGCTTGCAGTGATAACCAGTGCTTTCATGTGTGGCGCTGGTGGTGAGATCACAGGAGGACACTGCCCTCAGTGCATTTGCTTGCAGTGATAACCAGTGCCTTCATGTGTGGCGCTGGTGGTGAGATCAAAGGAGGACACTGCACTCAGTGCGTTTGCTTGCAGTGATAACCAGTGCCTTCATGTGTGGCGCTGGTAGTGAGATCACAGGAGGACGCTGCTCTCAGTGCATTTTCTTGCAGTGATAACCAGTGCTTTCATGTGTGGCGCTGGTGGTGAGATCACAGGAGGACGCTGCCCTCAGTGCGTTTGCTTGCAGTGATAACCAGTGCCTTCATGTGTGGCGCTGGTGGTGAGATCACAGGAGGAAGCTGCCCTCAGTGCATTTGCTTGCAGTGATAACCAGTGCCTTCATGTGTGGCGCTGGTGGTGAGATCACAGGAGGACACTGTACTCAGTGCGTTTGCTTGCAGTGATAACCAGTGCCTTCATGTGTGGCGCTGGTGGTGAGATCACAGGAGGACACTGCCCTCAGTGCGTTTGCTTGCAGTGATAACCAGTGCCTTCATGTGTGGCGCTGGTGGTGAGATCACAGGAGGACGCTGCACTCAGTGCGTTTGCTTGCAGTGATAACCAGTGCCTTCATGTGTGGCACTGGTGGTGAGATCACAGGAGGACACTGTACTCAGTGCATTTGCTTGCAGTGATAACCAGTGCCTTCATGTGTGGTGCTGGTAGTGAGATCACAGGAGGACGCTGCTCTCAGTGCATTTGCTTGCAGTGATAACCAGTGACTGCACGTGTTGCGCTGGTAGTGAGATCACAGGAGGACGCTGCCCTCAGTGCATTTGCTTGCAGTGATAACCAGTGCCTTCATGTGTGGCGCTGGTAGTGAGATCACGGGAGGACGCTGCTCTCAGTGAATTTGCTTGCAGTGATAACCAGTGCCTTCATGTGTGGCGCTGGTGGTGAGATCACAGGAGGACACTGCACTCAGTGCGTTTGCTTGCAGTGATAACCAGTGCCTTAATGTGTGGCGCTGGTGGTGAGATCACAGGAGGACACTGCCCTTAGTGCGTTTGCTTGCAGTGATAACCAGTGGCTGCACGTGTTGCGCTGGTATTGAGATCACAGGAGGACGCTGCCCTCAGTGCGTTTTGCTTGCAGTGATAACCAGTGGCTGCACGTGTGGCACTGGTAGTGAGATCACAGGAGGACGCTGCCCTCAGTGCATTTGCTTGCAGTGATAACCAGTGCCTTCATGTGTGGCGCTGGTAGTGAGATCACAGGAGGACGCTGCTCTCAGTGCTTTTGCTTGCAGTGATAACCAGTGCCTTCATGTGTGGCGCTGGTGGTGAGATCACAGGAGGACATTGCCCTCAGTGCATTTGCTTGCAGTGATAACCAGTGGCTGCATGTGTGGCGCTGGTGGTGAGATCACAGGAGGACGCTGCCCTCAGTGCGTTTGCTAGCAGTGATAACCAGTGGCTGCACGTGTTGCGCTGGTAGTGAGAACACAGGAGGACGCTGCCCTCAGTGCGTTTGCTTGCAGTGATAACCAGTGGCCGCATGTGTGGCGCTGGTAGTGAGATCACAGGAGGACATTGCCCTCAGTGTGTTTGCTTGCAGTGATAACCAGTGCCTTAATGTGTGGCGCTGGTGGTGAGATCACAGGAGGACACTGCCCTCAGTGCGTTTGCTTGCAGTGATAACCAGTGGCTGCACGTGTTGCGCTGGTATTGAGATCACAGGAGGACGCTGCCCTCAGTGCGTTTTGCTTGCAGTGATAACCAGTGGCTGCACGTGTGGCACTGGTAGTGAGATCACAGGAGGACGCTGCCCTCAGTGCATTTGCTTGCAGTGATAACCAGTGCCTTCATGTGTGGCGCTGGTAGTGAGATCACAGGAGGACGCTGCTCTCAGTGCTTTTGCTTGCAGTGATAACCAGTGCCTTCATGTGTGGCGCTGGTGGTGAGATCACAGGAGGACATTGCCCTCAGTGCATTTGCTTGCAGTGATAACCAGTGGCTGCATGTGTGGCGCTGGTGGTGAGATCACAGGAGGACGCTGCCCTCAGTGCGTTTGCTAGCAGTGATAACCAGTGGCTGCACGTGTTGCGCTGGTAGTGAGATCACAGGAGGACGCTGCCCTCAGTGCGTTTGCTTGCAGTGATAACCAGTGGCCGCATGTGTGGCGCTGGTAGTGAGATCACAGGAGGACATTGCCCTCAGTGCGTTTGCTTGCAGTGATAACCAGTGCCTTCATGTGTGGCGCTGGTGGTGAGATCACAGGAGGACACTGCCCTCAGTGCGTTTGCTTGCAGTGATAACCAGTGGCTGCATGTGTGGCGCTGGTGGTGAGATCACAGGAGGACACTGCCCTCAGTGCGTTTGCTTGCAGTGATAACCAGTGCCTTCATGTGTGGCGCTGGTGGTGAGATCACAGGAGGACACTGCCCTCAGTGCGTTTGCTTGCAGTGATAACCAGTGGCTGCATGTGTGGCGCTGGTGGTGAGATCACAGGAGGACGCTGCCCTCAGTGCATTTGCTTGCAGTGATAACCAGTGCCTTCATGTGTGGCGCTGGTGGTGAGATCACAGGAGGACACTACCCTCAGTGCATTTGCTTGCAGTGATAACCAGTGGCTGCACGTGTGGTGCTGGTAGTGAGATCACAGGAGGACGCTGCCCTCAGTGCATTTGCTTGCAGTGATAACCAGTGCCTTCATGTGTGGCGCTGGTAGTGAGATCACGGGAGGACGCTGCTCTCAGTGCATTTGCTTGCAGTGATAACCAGTGCCTTCATGTGTGGCGCTGGTGGTGAGATCACAGGAGGACACTGCACTCAGTGCGTTTGCTTGCAGTGATAACCAGTGCCTTCATGTGTGGCGCTGGTGGTGAGATCACAGGAGGACACTGCCCTCAGTGCGTTTGCTTGCAGTGATAACCAGTGGCTGCATGTGTGGCGCTGGTGGTGAGATCACAGGAGGACGCTGCCCTCAGTGCATTTGCTTGCAGTGATAACCAGTGCCTTCATGTGTGGCGCTGGTGGTGAGATCACAGGAGGACGCTGCCCTCAGTGCATTTGCTTGCAGTGATAACCAGTGCCTTCATGTGTGTCGCTGGTGGTGAGATCACAGGAGGACGCTGCCCTCAGTGCATTTCCTTGCAGTGATAACCAGTGGCTGCACGTGTGGCGCTGGTGGTGAGCTCACAGGAGGACACTGCCCTCATTGCAAAAATGATATACGTGCAAGGAGCTGGCTATGAAAAATGAAATACATCATAGAGAGGCGCTAAGTATTCGCAGCAATGCCTACTGTATATAACATCTTCCTTCATCAGCAGCATTAGCCTGTCACCTAGCTAATTATCATTGCCACATCTCCCAGAGAAACCCCAGCCTATGATAAATAGCAGCCAGTCAAAACGCATGCAGTCAGGCATCCAGTGTCCAGCATGCTGGCGGTCAGAAGCCTGACAGATCCATATGGTAAATATTGGGGTAAGGCACTAGGGTAAGGGTACATGAGAAGTTGGTCAGGGTTAGGCCGCGGAAAGAGATAGTTAGGGTATGGAAAGGGACAGTTAGGGTTAGGCTGTGTGAAGGGACAGTTAGGGTTAGGCTGTGTGAAGGGACAGTTAGGGTTAGGCTGTGTGAAGGGACAGTTAGGGTTAGGCTGTGTGAAGGGACAGTTAGGGTTAGGCTGCAGGAAGGGACAGTTAGGGTTAGGCTGCAGGAAGGGATAGTTAGGGTTAGGCTGTGTGAAGGGAGAGTTAGGGTTAGGCTGTGTGAAGGGACAGTTAGGGTTAGGCTGTGTGAAGGGACAGTTAGGGTTAGGCTGTGTGAAGGGACAGTTAGGGTTAGGCTGCAGGAAGGGACAGTTAGGGTTAGGCTGTGTGAAGGGACAGTTAGGGTTAGGCTGCAGGAAGGGACAGTTAGGGTTAGGCTGTGTGAAGGGACAGTTAGGGTTAGGCTGCAGGAAGGGACAGTTAGGGTTAGGCTGTGTGAAGGGACAGTAAGGGTTAGGCTGTGTGAAGGGACAGTTAGGGTTAGGCTGTGTGAAGGGATAGTTAGGGTTAGGCTGTGTGAAGGGAGAGTTAGGGTTAGGCTGTGTGAAGGGACAGTTAGGGTTAGGCTGCAGGAAGGGACAGTTAGGGTTAGGCTGTGTGAAGGGACAGTTAGGGTTAGGCTGCAGGAAGGGACAGTTAGGGTTAGGCTGTGTGAAGGGACAGTAAGGGTTAGGCTGTGTGAAGGGACAGTTAGGGTTAGGCTGTGTGAAGGGACAGTTAGGGTTAGGCTGTGTGAAGGGACAGTTAGGGTTAGGCTGTGTGAAGGGACAGTTAGGGTTAGGTTGCAGGAAGGGACAGTTAGGGTTAGGCTGCAGGAAGGGACAGTTAGGGTTAAGCTGTGTGAAGGGACAGTTAGGGTTAGGGTGCTGGAAAGGACAGTTAGGATTCAGGCTGCAGGAAGGGACAGTTAGGGTCAGGCTACGGGAAGGGGTGGTTAGGGTTAGGCTGTGGGAAGGGATGGTTAGGGTTAGGCTGTGGGAAGGGATGGTTAGGGTTAGGCTGTGGGAAGGGGTGGTTAGGGTTAGGCTGTGGGAAGGGGTGGTTAGGGTTAGGCTGTGGGAAGGGGTGGTTAGGGTTAGGCTGTGGGAAGGGATGGTTAGGGTTAGGCTGTGGGAAGGGATGGTTAGGGTTAGGCTGTGGGAAGGGATGGTTAGGGTTAGGCTGTGGAAAGGGGTGGTTAGGGCCAGGCTACGGGAAGGGACGGTTAGGGTTAGGCTGTGGGAAGGGAAGGTTAGGGTCAGGCTACAGGAAGGGACGGTTAGGGTTAGGCCAGTAAGCCGAAGCTTACTCAGATTGGCCATCAGAACTGGTCAGCCAGGTCCCAGAAGTTGACTCTGAGCTTGGCATGCCTACAATACTGGGATCAACAAGTAAACACCGCCTCCACTCAATCGCTGCTGTTAGTGATGTCATGAAATCTGTTATGCATGTGGCCAGACATTCAATAATCGAAATTGTACCTTGTAGACCCCAAGGAAGACAGAAAAGATATGCTGTAAAATAAATCCCTGCCGGAGCAGTAGTGCATTAGGTTGGAGGGTGCGCTATGGCATCAGCACGCTTCCGTCACTATGGGGACCAGTAGCACAAATTGTGTAGCCATTCCGTACAGATGCACATACATCGAAACGTGTTGTAAGGCTCAACACACCATTCCAAACATGCCTTAGTCCACTGGGCACTGGCTACCACCATCAGCACAAGCTACTGATATTACCCCATCCACAGTGACTCTCGTTCACTACACACTGATGTGAGCGGTTACACACCACTACACTGATAGACTACACACCACTACACTGATACACTACACACCACTACACTGATGACTGGAGCAGGAGCAAACGCCACAGAAGAGGACAATCCGGTCTACTGAACATAATACAGAAACCATAGCTACCATCACAACTGGGGGCCCAGTACAAATTCTACGGGTCTCATGGACAGTTGGGGAAAATGGTGTTAAGTGGCAGAGCATTACTGGGCATATTCCATATTGGTTCCTACAGGGAGGATAAAAGCCCTAACTAAGATGGCCACGGAACCTACTATTGCATATGTGTGGTGCCATCTTCACACTAGGTTAGAGTACTACAGCGAGGGACGGACGTCTTTTAAGGGCCCTACACACGGAGAGATTTGTGCCAGAGATTCATAATGGGAGATTCAGCATAAGAGATTTCAAATCTCTCACAGAAAGGGTTTATGTGACTTCAGGGGAATAAAAAAGTCTTCAAATTTAAATAATGGGTTGGAATAAAGCCGGGGGGGGGGGGGGGGGGGGGGGGGGTGTCATCTTCATTTGTTTATAATAGAAAAATAAATAAATAATGTAAAAAAATGTTGTGGGGTTCCCCCCACGAGCATGACCGGCCCCAGGCTCTCTGAGTTTCTCAGGTCCCCTATATTCAAGAAACCAGCACTGGCTCTTGGGCTCGTCCTGGTTCCCAAAATACAGGGGACAAATGGAGTAGGGTTAACCAGCATCAGGGTAATGCCACAGCCGGGGGACACTTACTATATAAGGTCCCGCGGCCAAAGCATTACCTCTGTGGCTGGTCAGCCCAGTCCAGGTCCCTGGGGGAGTGGGAACCACCCCAATAAATGGGTCCCCCTCCAGGGTGCCACTGGCCCGGGCCGAAGCAGTGTGCGCCAGGCTGATCATTAAAATCATTAGTGGCCTTATAAATAAACGTTGGTGGCATAATGACCCCCCTCACCCCAAACAGGGGTTGCATCTTCAGTCGCTCAGAAGGCCTACTTATCCCCACGCCACACATGCCGGAGATGTGCAGGAGCTTCTGAGCAACTGCACTGGATTTACCGGCGGGTCCGTTCTGAAGCTTGGGCGGGGCTGCGCATGTAAATCGCTGTGTGGGCTACACACATAGCGATTTACATGCGTTTTCAGGCATTTTCTCAGTGATTTATTAAAATCGCTCGGAAAATGCCTGCAAGTTGCCCAGTGTGTAGAGAGACCCAGCCATTGCCGTATCCACTCTGCCTGACAGCTGCTGTACAGAGAAACCCTGCCATTGCCTTACAGGAACAGCTGCCCAGATACAGTCACCGGCTGGTGACCTGTATCCTCTGCACAAGCTCTTCTCCATGCTACTATGTATGCATGAACAGGCAGTACTGCTGCTCTCAGTGGCGTAAGTTCATCCCAGTTGCCCGGAGGCAAGGTAAGTACTGGTGTGCCCCCCCCCCAATAGCTCATTCAGTAAGGTGTCTGTCTCCAGTAAGGTCATGGGTCTAATAAAGGGTGTGACACTTGCAAAAATGATGTTAGAAGGGTGAGTAAAGGCCCCCATACACTATGCGATATGGGAACGATTTCACCCGATATGGATGAATCGGGCAGTGAAATCCGCCCAAATCGCACTTGTAGACATCCCCTCCAATCTGATGCGCGGTCCCGTGCGCATCGGATCGGGGTCGGGAGGTCGGACGGGCTGCACATAAGATTTGCCAAATCATATGTGCAGCCCAGCCAGGGAGCCGTGCAGGGGGACAGCAGCGGGCGGGGGATGCCGGCTATAGAGAGCCAAGCAGGGGGAGGCTGCATATGGCGCCGGGCTGGAGAAAGCTGTGTTGCGGTGGGGTGACAGCGGGAGGCGAGCAGGGAGAACTTGATGACATGACGCTGGCTGCCGGGCAGCGCCGCAGCGGCGGGAGCCGGGAGAAACAGATAACTTAAAAAAAAAAAAAAACGCCCATAGAGATGACTAGCAAGCCATTGATTGGCTGAGACCTCTCTCAGCCAATCAGCGATTGGCTGAGAGAGCTCTCAGCCAATCAATGGCTTGCTAGTTATCTCTATGGGCGTTTTTATTCCCCAAGTTATCTGTTCCTCCCGGCTAATGCCGCTGCGGCGCTGCCCGGCATGTCATCAAGTTCTCCCTGCTCGCCTCCCGCTGTCACCCTACCGCAACAGCTTCCTCCTGCCCGGGTCCCTATGTAGCCTCTCCCTGCTCGGCTCTCAATTAGCCGGCATCCCGCTGCCATCCCCCGCACGGCTCCCTCCTCCTGCAGCTCCCCGGGGACTGCATATGATAAATCTATGCGATTTATCATATGCAAACCTTGGCACATCAAGTGCCTAATCGTGCTTCCCCCTCCCGGGGAGCTGCAGGGGAAATCAGGTCCGACTTGTCCCTTTCAATGTAAAAGGTTCAAAAACGGTAATTAACCAGTAATATACCGTTTACTACATGCAGTGGGAAAGGGGTTAAACCTGCTTTGACCCGTTTAAAGAACGTTTAAAAAAACAGGTCAAAGCAGGTTTGGCAGTGTGAAAGCAGCATAAGAAACAGGTCACTCATGGGATCATGGGCATTCTGTATGGCGTGCCTGTCTGTCATGTGGGAATGCAACAGCACCACCTGCAGGGGCGGATTGGCCATTATATTCACCGCCGGGAGGTTTCCCGTTCCCGGGAGGCTGACGTCTGTGAGGTCAAAATTATTTTGCTCAGCTGCAGCCCGCCCCGTGACGGTCCCCGGGTGGAGGCCCCGCCCCCTCCAAATGCTCATATGCATTGGCCTCCTCTGTATGTGTTATTCAAAAGTCCCGGTGTAGCCCCACCTCCTCCTGCCCTCTGCATAGATAGAGCAGGCTCGTGTGGCCTCACCTCCTCTGACTGCACAGCACATAAGACTGTATGTGCAGTCAGAGGAGGCGGGGCCACATGGGCCTGCCCTGCACTAAGCAGCTTCCAACAGCGAGGCACTCACTCGATGCTCGGCGCAGTGGTGGTGGTGAAGTGGACTCGGTGAGTGTAATTAAGGAGAGGAGGAGGCAGAGCCATACGGGCTCACTCTATGCAGCCAGTGGGAGTAGGCGGAGCCACACAGGGACTTTGGATAACATATACAGAGGAGGCGAGGCATACAGAAATGTGACTATGACATAGAGCAGGGCTGGGCAACACCAGCCCTCCAGATGTTGATGAACTACACATCCCAGCATGCCTTGTTTCAGCATGGCCACATAGCAAAACGAATGCAAAGCATCCTGGGATGTGTAGTTCATTAACATCTGGAGGGCCGGTGTTGCCCAGCCCTGACATAGAGCGTCCCCATGCACCGGGACTCGGCCGCCTCACCTCCTCCTCTGTATGTTATTCAAAGTCCCTGTGTGTGGAGAAAGTTTGGCCCCGCCTCCTCCCCATAATTACACTCCCTGAGTCCCCTTGCCTGCCGCGTAACAGCGCCGCTGCGCAGTTCATTGTTACTAGATGCTGCCGAGTCCCTCCTTCTCATCTCCTCCTCTCCTGTATGTCCATTGTAATGTGTGACGGGGCGTTATGACGTCACCACGCACATTACTTACTATGCAAACAACAAACTCCAACTTGCCACTGAGCGACTTACGTCTCTGCACACAAGTATACCATCTACAGCAGCCCCAAGTACATTACCACAACAGATTATGTTTGATGGATGTCATTAATCATGCACAGGTGAGTTAATCTGCATTGCGGAGTCAGTCACTATCTCACCTGCCATCCCCCCCCCCCCCCCCCCCATCTGCAATAGTAGTCACATAAACTGAACCATAAATACCAGCAAAGATGCAGCGCTAAGATAGGCAGAAATAAGTCATTTTATTGTACAGTAGATCTTTGGATTTACAGGAAGAAAAATTCCCACAGACAAACCTGTGATTGTTTCAGGAAATTGGAGATATTTAGGACTTTACTGCTAGATTTAAGTAGAAACAGGGGCGTAACGAGATATTAATAGGCCCCATAGCAAAAGATTTTTAAGGGCCCCCTATTTAGCAACTGATGGTGATAGATGTATGTAAAACATATTACTTAGGCAGTAAAGATGGGCCCCCCTCAGCTCTGGGCCCCATAGCAGCTGCACCCCTTGCACCTATGGTAGTTACGCCCTTGACAGGGGCGTAACGAGATATTAATAGGCCCCATAGCAAAAGATTTTTAAGGGCCCCCTATTTAGCAACTGATGGTGATAGATGTATGTAAAACATATTACTTAGGCAGTAAAGATGGGCCCCCCTCAGCTCTGGGCCCCATAGCAGCTGCACCCCTTGCACCTATGGTAGTTACGCCCTTGAGTAGAAACATATTTGTCCATTATGAACTCTGTGATTTAAATGCAATTCTGTATTATGAATATGAAATCCAGGGGATGTCACAAAGGTCCCGTTAAATGCATTTAATAAAAAAATCCACCCACCCCTGGGGGTACTCTGCAGACTAGTTGGGGGTACTTGAAAATAATATTGGTAATGGTGAAAGAAGAAGTCCCCCGATGGCAGAAAAAGTCTCCCATTGCCATGGAGACCAGCACGTCACGTTACGCCACTCCCAGTTCTGTCATCAGCATTTCACTGGGAGCTACCCACGCTGCCCTCAAGCATCAGCGATAATCTGCCCCGAGCTGACACGGGTGGAGGAAGCAGCAGCATTAATCCTACAGGTGTTAGCCGGAACCCCGGAGACAGTACACAGCCAGCGGCCAGACACAGAGGGTCCCGATTCCTGACCGCACACTACTCCTCCGCTACCGGAGACAGTACACATCCAGCGGACAGACACAGAGGGGCCTGATTCCTGACCGCACACTACTGCTCCACTACCGGAGACAGTACACAGCCATCGGCCAGACACAGAGGGGCCCGATTCCTGACCGCACACTACTCCTCCGCTACCGGAGACAGTACACAGCCATCGGCCAGACACAGAGGGGCCCGATTCCTGACCGCACACTACTCCTCCGCTACCGGAGACAGTACACATCCAGCGGACAGACACAGAGGGGCCTGATTCCTGACCGCACACTACTGCTCCACTACCGGAGACAGTACACAGCCATCGGCCAGACACAGAGGGGCCCGATTCCTGACCGCACACTACTCCTCCGCTACCGGAGACAGTACACAGCCAGCGGCCAGACACAGAGGGGCCCGATTCCTGACCACACACTACTCCTCCGCTACCGGAGACAGTACACAGCCAGCGGCCAGACACAGAGGGGCCCCATTCCTGACCGCACACTACTCCTCCGCTACCAGAGACAGTACACAGCCAGCGGCCAGACACAGAGGGTCCCGATTCCTGACCGCACACTACTCCTCCGCTACCAGAGACAGTACACAGCCAGCGCCCAGACACAGAGGGTCCCGATTCCTGACCGCACACTACTCCTCCACTATCGGAGACAGTACACAGCCAGCGACCAGACACAGAGGGTCCCGATTCCTGACTGCACATTACTCCTCCGCTACCGGAGACAGTACACAGCCAGCGCCCAGACACAGAGGGTCCCGATTCCTGACCGCACACTACTCCTCCACTATCGGAGACAGTACACAGCCAGCGGCCAGACACAGCGGGTCCCGATTCCTGACCGCACACTACTCCTCCTCTACCAGAGACAGTACACAGCCAGCGGCCAGACACAGAGGGACCCGATTCCTGACCGCACACTACTCCTCCGCTACTCCTTAATATAAGGACACACATAGCACTCAATTCCACTCCACTCATAAGTTCTGTGGATATTTTGAATTGAGACAAGGGAGTACTCATCTATGAAAAGCCTAATCAAGGGGTATGGGAGAGAAAAAAAGATTGGGAACCGCTGATCTAGACATTAACCAACACACCAAAAGGTAGGCGACCCTGTGGTTTAGGGCAAGGCAGAGTAACGTGACTTCTTCACTTAATATGAGAGGAAAGTTCATAACACGTTAGCAGTGCCACACACGTATATATAGCTGGCCTTGGAGGTTCCAAGAACTAAGTATGAATACGCAGACATAGCTCAGTCACTGCATCAGGAACAGAACATATGTTGTATTGCTGTATTATTCACACATGGCTGAAAGACTAGATTGCATTTTCCATTCACATAAACAGCTCTGTAATGTACTAACAAACAGTGAGTCAAAGGAACATATTTACTGAAACGAAGGTGAGGTCAGTGTATCAGGATCCCATGACGTTAATATCTGAAGTTCTATTTTATTCAAACAATGGATGATTTATTCTTATGGAACATCACCTCCATTTATCACCAGCCATAAACACAATGGACACAAGTCCGCACACTGAGATCTGTGCTGTAAAATCATTCAGTGGTAAAATTGAAGTCCTTAATAAGCACTAGAAAAGGGATTACATAGAACAGAATGGGCTTGAAAGTACGGTATAAACGAAGTACTGAGGTCATTTACAAACCCTGTCAATCCAAACCAGTGCTATGATCAGGGTTGCCTACCCTCCCGGAATGGCCGGAAGGGTCCCGAAAATCGGGTCACCCTCCCAGTCCCCCGGAAAGGTGGGAAATCCTCCTGGATTCTGGGGGACCCCCGCTCCCCCCTGACCGTGGTGTTTAAATAACCTTATCTGCCAATCTCCGGGTAGGGGGCGGGGCTAAAGTGTCATCATTGCGCCATTTAGCCCCGCCCTCTCCATGGAGCTAGACAAATCGGGTAATTTTCCTTTGTGTGGGCGTGGCTTAATGATGTCACGCTTAAGCCACGCCCCTGAACTCCTGCTGAAAGTCTCCTCTCCGGGTTTCTCCCGGAGAAGAGCTTTCAAAAGTCGGCAACCCTGGCTAAGATACATCTCTCAAAAAGATTGTCGATCATTCTCCACTTTATAACTTTTTGAAGCTTGCTACATCTGGCACATACCCTCCAACATCTGAGGGGAAGAATTTGGTACTCAATCGGAAAGGGGGCGTGGCAAAGCCTCCTTTCCTATACTTTCAGTGGTAAAGTTGGAGGGTGAATATTATTGAATCAGTAAGTGCAGCCACCTTACTTGCTGCAGTGCTTGCCTCACTGTCTCATCTGATGATCCAATCCCCCCCGTCATGCGCTGGGCACCACACCCCACACACTGCTCAGCCTCAGGCAGCTTCGTGCCCAGAAGGATGTCACTGCTGACAGTACTTTCCCCTGAGTGCGCAGGGTCTGCGGTGCCAGTGCGCGACGTCATGACATTATGACGCATCACACACTGGCCCGGCATGGGACCACCCACAATGCACTCTTGGGAACGGTTGCTGGGCAGGGGAGAACGGCGCACCAGTGGCTGACACCGAGCCTGGATCCAGGAGGAGGATTCGGGACAAATTATGGAGAGCACAGCATTGATTGACAGGAGCCAGGGGGAGTGTCGGGCCAATAAATCGGTACATTAGGTACAGTCTTTATTTGCCCGTACAGACCTAAATCGGTACTGTTGGAGGGGATACTGGCCTCATCTGTTTTACTTGTGAAACAAACTTCATACCGACAGTCACCTTCTACAGCAGAAAAACTCCCGTGAGTAAGGCATAGCACAATGTCGTGTTATCAGGGTAGAACTGCAACCTGGATAGTTCAGAGGAAGACCACGGTAGAGGAAACTCTGAGAGATATGGCAACAGAAAACTCTTTTTAGTCGTGGCACAGATCATAAAGACCCAAGTCACACATAAGCCACTGACCTAAGTTGCAAGTCCATGGAATAAACCTGGTCAATTGCAGGGTTGCAGACTTAGGACTAATCAACCCAGGTCTGACCCTTTCAGTCATAAGCAGGGCCAGGGTAGACCCACTGTGCCCATGGCTGGATTAAGGACGTAATGGGCCTGGAGCTGAAAATGTTTAATTATGAGGAGGGGAGGCCAATGTCATATAGAACCGATAGACTATAAACCCCAATGTCTCCCTAAATATTCAAATTGTATAATTGCGATCTAGCACATCCCACAAGTAGTTTCTAGTAGACTCTGCTGTGTATACAGTTTGCAGGAGGTACACGCAGTGTTAAGTCAGATCACTGACATTCTGTACCAAGCTAAGTGAGAGTCACCGCTTATCATTAACCTAAATCTAGACACAATGCCAGTGCAGGTAGAATTCCCCAACCTACAGCATTGGCTAAAGTATCACTGTGCTTAAATACTAAGGGGGAGATGCTCTAAAGCGAAAATGCGGTACAAACCCCGTTATCAGGGCTTGTACCGCATTTTCGCATGCACTAAAGCTCCTCCACTGGGGCAGCTCCGTCACGGACCCCTCCAAGTATGCCCCGTGGCCATGCGCAGAGGGACTGCCGGGTCTCAGACCCAGAACGGCGCTGCATCGCAAAGGACAGCTCTTATCGCAAGAGCTGTCCCTTGAGTCACTAATCATGTATGTTAGTACATATGCGATTAGTAAAAATGCAGTAGCTGGCGGAGAGGGGTGGAAAGGGCGGCGGATGTTAGAACATCCCACCCTAAGTCTGTATATTACATTGGGCAGTTATTACGGGAATACCCCTTACATCTAAACCAGGCATGTCCAACGTTGGCCTTCCAGATGTTGTGAAACTACACATCCCAGCATGCTTTGCCACAGTTTTGCTATTAGAGAATGCTAAAACTATTGCAAAGCATGCTGGGATGTGTAGTTTCAAAACATCTGGAGGGCCAACGTTGGACATGCCTGATCTAAACTAAATATTACAGTGCTAAGTTCATGTCAAAGAACAAACGCTACATGAAGGCATGGGGAAGCCAATATATTAAAAGTTATTTGGGGAAGGACAGTTTCCAGGCCTTATGATAATACATCTCAAAATGCTTCATTACTTTCAATTACTACTATATACTTCTATTAATGAGAATATTCTTGGAAGAAAAAAACTGTTCTTTGTTCTCCAATGACAATGAGTCTTTTATAATAACAATGGTCAAACGTGTATAAGTGTGTTTGTGTGTGTGTGCGCGCGTGTGTGTGTGGTGCGTTAATTATATTATGCAAAAATAACTGTCAGTGCGTTTTAGGCAACCTGGGTTGTTCTCCATCACTGACCCACACAGTTCTGGTATATATGGTAGACAATTTCTAGGTTGACAATCACAAGGTAGTCCACTAATGGTCAACAGTGAGCAGGTCACCACCTAAAAATGGTTGAAATACTCTAGGTAGACCGTGACTGAAGGTTGACACACACAAAAGGTTGACATGAACATGGTTGGAACATGAAAAAGTTGACACAATTTTTTCATGTTTTGGTTGTCTATGTCGACGATAAGTGTACTACGTTCCCTCGCATGGCCGCAGCACACTATTATATTTCCCCTCCATGTCCAATGGGATGGTAAAGTATCAATAATTCGTGAAAAAAAAATCATGAAGAAACTTGAGTTGACCTTTTCATGTTTCGAACATGTTCATGTCTACCTTTTTGTTTGTGTTGACCTTCTGTCGACCTACAGCATGTTGACCATTTTTAGGTGTCTACCTACTCACTGTCGACCATGAGTGGACGACTTAGTGATTGTTGACATTGTCGACCAGATACCGACCTATACATTCACCATTCGCAGCTTTATGTGCCCATAATTCATTATGCACAGACTATAAAATCATACAGGTATACCAGGTACAGTGAAACCTGACGTAGATATACCAGGGGTGGTATATCTACCACCCCTGTAAAAGTCAGCCCCTTATATCAAATCAAGCAGATTTAGAGTGCTAGCTTTTTAGACGACTAATAAACAAACTAAACAGTCTAATTTCTTTATACCTCTCACTTTAATCTGCTTGGTAACTGGCAAACGGTACCTCTGTTCCCTTTATCAGTGCCTGGTTTGTCTGTCCCCAACATTTCAGTACAAACAGATGAGACCTAGTTATGACAACGTACAGTACATGTCATCTGCAAAACAACCAATAAAAGTACTAGAACATCTTTGTACATATGTAATATAAGACATCTATACTGTATGATCATAGACAGAAAACTGCATAACACATCACCAAATGCAGTGGCTTGGCAAAAAACGTTAAATGAAAACGATAGCATAGGAAGTCCTTTGTAAATATGAAATAAAGTGCAGCGGAAATATTTGCTCTACCTGGAGTCCAGAATTTCCTTGCAGCCCCCTCCATGGTAACGGTACCAGAAGCCACGTTGCAGGAAAGTTCTTCTCTACAGGGAATTGACCCAAAACATCCACAGAGTGAATTAACCTTTCATATAAAAAGTTTCAGCTGATTTTGTTGTTTTTTTCTTTTTAAATGTAATATATTAACAAAAATATATCTCTATTTCCTGTTTATTCCCACAAGTGCTTCCAAAGCACAGATCTGCGCTGGCTGTCGTATTCCTAGCACTTTCCCACTGGTGACGGAGCAGGTGCCTACCAGAAAGAAAACCCATTAATGCTTTCTACTTCACCCGCAATGTCTTCATTATTTATATATGCCGGCACTGGTTTCCAGCAACTGAAGTTGAATCTAGCTGATTAAATATTGATATCATCCCCCCGCTGTGCCATAATGCCTAAATGTACTCAAAGAACCTTAACTGGACTGATACACACCTGTCACCGGAACAGGGGATTTGCAAAGATTGACTAGTGTATGACCCATCATTTAACATAACACTAATTAACAAGATCAATAAATGCCACTGACATTGCAGGTCAGAGAAGTTCTCTATCGCTGTGAAACGGAACTATATATAGACACACAAGAAAGATGGACAGGACGTTCTATTTGCAAACTGGAGATAGATAAATTGCTAGAATTCTTACATATAAAAACGACTTTTTAAGTTGGGTACACTCTAGACCAGGGCTGGGCAACACCGGCCCTCCAGATGTTGATGAACTACACATCCCAGGATGCTTTGCATTAGTTTTGCTATGTGGCCATGCTGAAACTGATGCAAGGCATGCTGGGATGTGTAGTTCATCAACATCTGGAGGGCCGGTGTTGCCCAGCCCTGCTCTAGACGATATTTGAAACAATTATGCAGATTATGACAGGTCGGAATGACAAAATCTTTATATCTTCTAGTGTGCATGCACTATGTCGCTGACAATGCACGCTCCTATGTCAGTGACATATTTCTTCATATGTATATATGCAAGATGACAGAGGACATTGCAAGAGCCAGTCAATGCTTTTAGCATTAACTAATAGCAAAACTGTGGCAAGGCATGATGGGACTTGTAGTTTCACAACAGCTGGAGGACCATAGTTTGGACATGCCTGGAGTAGTGTGTACCAAGCATTAGAAATGTCTGTGTTGACAGCCATGATCATATTTTCCTTCTTCTAATTGAGGAACATAGCTGGAAGGAAGCACTTGATTCTGTCAGCAGATCTGCCTAGATAAATCCCAACTGTCCCTATGTTCGCGGAACAGTCCTGCGAAAATCGCGATAGCGTCTAATCAGGAAAACAGGGGGGGGGGGGGGGTATGGACAGCAGCGCAGAGTGCTGGCCATGCCCCTACAGCAGACAAAATATGGTGCGGCCTCACAGGAGTGTTGCAAGCATAGACCACACCCCTGGTTGTGAGGATATGCCCCCAAATTTTGGGCATGCATTTGTGGTGTATGCAGATGTTCTTCTTCAGTGAGGTCTGAACTTGGGAGGCGGACAACTCTGGAAATATCCAGAAAGAGACAAGCCTGAGGATACATCCAGAAAGAGACAAGTTTGATGAAACATACAAAAAAGTGACAAGTCTCCGTAAACATACAAAAAGATACAAGTCTGTAGGAACATCCAGAAAGAGACAAGTCTGAGGGGACATCCAGAAAGAGACAAGTCTGAGGGAACATCTAGAAAGAGACAAGTCTAAGGGAACATCCAGAAAGAGACAAGTCTAAGGGAACATCCAGAAAGAGACAAGTCTGAGGGACCATCCAGAAAGGGGAAGGTCTGAGGAAACATCCAGAAAGAGACAAGTCTGAGGGAACATCCAGAAAGAGACAAGTCTGAGGAAACATCCAGAAAGGGGAAGGTCTGAGGAAACATCCAGAAAGAGACAAGTCTGAGGGAACATCCAGAAAGAGACAAGTCTGAGGGAACATCCAGAAAGGGGAAGGTCTGAGGAAACATCCAGAAAGAGACAAGTCTGAGGGACCATCCAGAAAAAGACAAGACTGAAAGAACATCCAGAAAGAGACAACTCTGAGTGAACATACAGAAAGAGACACGTCTGAGGGAACATCCAGAAAGAGACACATCTGAGGGAACATTCAGAAAAAGACCCCTTTGAGGGAACATACAGAAAGGATGGCAAAAAGTTGCATATGCACCTGTTTGATGGAACCTGAATCATGCTTTCTCTGGAGGTGTGCACAGAAATGAGCGTTAACTGCAGCCTGGGGCCGAAGGTGCCCTGACTGTGAATCTGTAATTAATAAGGGATCAGCCCGCTGCTAATTGAACCTGCGCCTCAGTATACTATATAGACGGCTAATCATGCACTGACATTCATCAAATATGAGTTAATTATACAGATCATACAATAATAAATACTGAGAGTTCCAGATTACCCATAATAAGTGGAAATAACCAAAGTACAGTATATGAACAGAATACCATCACTTGCTACTAAATTCCAATTTAGAGAATGATTTATTAGGATGCGATGCCTGTTACACCAGCATCCCCCCCCCCAAATAACGAATCAATAGAACCTTTTCACTAACTAGAGAATTAATTTCCAATTAAATCTATACAACTTTAAACAAATAAATAATTAAACCTGAAAACCTTTTTACTTTTTGCCTTTTCAATAGGTAAGTTCATTTACATCAATTAGTTTTTCCGGCTAAGCAGAGCGTGGAGTCTGAGCCGCCAAAATACGCTGAGAAGGAATTTCTTTAACTATCAGGAGACTGGATCACTAGAGATCAGTGATAAAATACATTATAACTAATGAACAACTTTTGCTTCAATGAATCTATCATGCTTTATTAGTTATCCATCAGACTCATCATTACCGACTGCATCCAGCATTAGAGCCCCAAATCAATGATTTCCTGTAATAATTCTGCATATCAATCTAGGAAGAGGGAAAGCCGGGATATCATTTTACTGCCTGTAAGTAGGGATGGGTGCGAGGAAGAGTTCTACTCCAAACTAGGGTAAGAGATACGCTCAGGGGCAATTCAACTTACTGTAACCCAACAACCCCCCCCCGCCCCTTGCCCCCCACAGCCTAACTCAGTCACAGCCTAGTGCAAATTTATGATGTGCGAGTGGAAACATGCAATGTTATGTCTGTTATGTGGCACCATTACCAATGTTCCAATCTGAGAATTTAGGGGTCAAGTCGGCCCTAGGTAAAATACTATTGGAAGTCTCCCCCTCAGACAACACAGTTCCAGCACCACCATCCCCCGCACCCCTGTAATGACGCCATTGGTGTGACCATACTTAGAAGGATGCCCTGCTGAAACTGAGCTCAGGTGCGCGTTTGGAGCTGTCGGACAGTCCAGATGGGACTATGCAGTCAAAGCCCAGTGCGCCTGGAGCAGGAGTTCTTCCCTGCAGGAGGATAGGAGAACCCTATAAACTCTGGGATGTATTAATATACATCGCTGCCCCTCGCCGCCCAGCCGCTGCGATGCTGCCGCATATGTACTCCCTCAGTGTCTCCAGCGTCTCCTCCTCCCCCCTGCCGGATGTCCTCCCGGCTGTGACACCTGCTGGGGGAGGAGGAGATCGATGGAGGACGGGAGGGGGGGTCGCGCGGACAGCGGGCAGCGATAGAAGCCCATAGGTTTCTATACGGTATCGCCACCCAGAGGTGGCGATACCCTGCCCGGCAGAGACAGGACGGATGGGTAATGGTACATAGGAAAATGCGGTAAAACCCCTGTTTTACTGCATTTTTCCTTTAGTACATCCCGCCCACTGTATTTAAAAATTTGCACAAGCCATATCTGTGAACTGATTGTACACAGATATAGCGCATTGGTTGTGCATCACAGCCGATACCCAATATACAGATGGAGCTCGCCAGATTGCCCCCACTTGGGGCATAGGTGCCGATTTATGTTTTTGCTCGTGGGTGCTCAAGCCAAAAATATAGAGGAGTGGCTTCATGGGGAAGGGGTGTGGCCACAAAATAATACCAATTTATATTATGAAGCACAGTTGTCTCCAATATTCCAATTACGGCAACAGAGTTCCACATACATAAATGCCCCCACAGTGCAGGTACATAAATGCCCCCACAGTGCAGGTACATAAATGCCCCCACAGTGCAGGTACATAAATGCCCCCACAATGCAGGTGCATAAATGCCCCCACAGTGCAGGTACATAAATTTCCCCCATAGTGCAGGTACATAAATGCCCCCACAGTGCAGGTACATAAATTCCCCCACGGTGCAGATACTCCGCAGACAGAATACACTCTTCCCGGCATACTGTTTCCCAGGTGGCGGTTCCGGCGATGTGGGTGCTGCAGCCGCAAATTAGCAAGTTTATATGGAGGCCCAGCAGCGGGACTTGGGCCCGTGGGTGCTCATCAATTTCTGTGGGTGCTCAGGCCCTGGAGCACCCACAGAATCGGCACCTATGGCTTGGGGAGATGGAGCTCCATCTGACTGGGTTAAGGTTTCCATACATCAGAAAGATATTGTACCCAATCATACAATCTCAATTGATTGTAAAATGGATTGTATGCAGATTGTGTGCACATCATGTGTACACAATCATACAATCACACAATCTCCGGACCCCGGGAGATTGGAGGATTGATCCTCTGATCTGACATGCTGCACGTCAGATCAGTTGGGATTGGGAGCAGATTGGATGTGCTTTTAAGCAAATGCAATTTGTCTTTAGATGGCTCATACAATCAAAGCCATGTGACACTCCCTCCCTGACTAGCAGAGAAGAGATGAGTTTGAAAAAACTCAGGAGCCCGAGGTGTGCTCCCTACCACCAGTGCTGTGCCTAAACACGTGCAAAGGGGGCCGTGCGATCGAAGTGGGTCCATCTCCCGAAGGAGACGGGCCCCGTTTTTCTCCTAACCCCTCTCAACCATAAGGTCGAAGAGGGGAAAATATCGAACGGTGGGTCCTCTTCGCCGAAGCTTAGAAAGACCCTCATTCCTCAACCCCCAGAAGGGTTAGGACGGTGGGTCCTCCGTACCCGAAGGTTTGGAGACACCCTCAGTAGACTTCCCTCCGCCTTGCGGCTCGGGGTCGTCCTCGGGGGGCACGAAGCTCTCCCCAAAAGGCGAGAGCTTTGGCACATTGGGGAAATGGAAGGCCCGAAAGGGTCGACCACACTACCTAAAAAACGTGACACACTACAGAAAACGTGTAAAAGTGCACGAACGTGAAGAGAGGGAAAATAAATAAAGGTACTCTTTACCTAGAACGGCGCCCACGATTGAAATCGCGGGCATCGCGGGTAAAATCGCGGTAATCGCGGGCATCGCGGGTAAATCGCGGGTACATCAAAATCGGGTACCCGCGATTACCGCGATTTTCCCATAGGGAACAATGTTAAAAAGGCAGATTGACCGCGATTTTAGCGTTAAATGCCTCAATGCCCGCGATTTTTACATAGGAAACAATGTTAAATGGGCCACAGAGCCCTAATAGTCCCCCTGAAGTCTTAAATGGCCCCCAAAATTTTTAACGCCACCCCACGATCAACGCGAACCCGAAGCGTGGCGAGCGCAGCGAGCCCGCGAGGGGCGGCGGTACGCGTCCTACGACCTTTTCATGCCCTACTATCCACGTCGGCGTGGAGTTGAGAATAGAATAGTGTGGCGAGCGCAGCGAGCCACCGAGCCCGAAGCGTGGCGAGCGCAGCGAGCCCCGCGAGGGGACGCGGATACCTTCACAGTTATACGCGTCCCCTCGCGGGCTTCACAGGTGTCCGCGTGGCCACGGACACCTGTGAAGCCCGCGAGGGGACGCGTTTACCTGTGAAGGTATCCGCGTCCGCTCGCCACACTTCGGGCTCGGTGGCTCGCTGCGCTCGCCACACTATTCTATTCTCAACTCCACGCCGACGTGGATAGTAGGGCATGAAAAGGTCGGAGGACGCGTACCGCCGCCCCTCGCGGGCTCGCTGCGCTCGCCACGCTTCGGGTTGGCGTGGATGGTGTGGTGGCGTAAAAAATTTTGGGGGACATTTAAGGGTTAATGGGCTCTGTGGCCCATTTAACATTGATTTCTATGGCCAAATCGGGTGGATTGAGGCATTTAACACTAAAATCGGGTCCATCGCGGCTTTTAACATTGCTTCCTATGGGAAATCGGGAGCATCGCGTCGCGGGCATCGCGGGTACATTTATGGCCGGCCGCGACGCGACCGACGCGATTTTTCAGGTTTAACATGGTTTTCAATGGGAAAATCGCGGGCATCGCGTCGGTTGCGTCGCGGGCAGGCATAAATGTACCCGCGATGCCCGCGACGGGCGCCGTTCTAGGTAAAGAGTACCTAAATAAATAATAAAGGAAGACCCCAGCCAGAAGGCCGGGGTGGGGGTGTGAAAAATTGTCCTACCCCATCCAAAAGGACGAGGTAAGGACGTGCAGCCTAACCTAAGGGGAAGTGCGCAGTGCAAGTGCTTTCTTGTGCAAGGTGATTTTTGGGATCACCCGTGCAGGTTCAGCACCCCCGAGTTTCTCCGGGGGCACAGTGCAGCCTCGGGCCCTAGGCAGCCGACCGATCAGCGTCCGACCAAGTGTTTCTCTGCTCCCATCGTAGGGCACTTTCCAGCCCCTGGCATGGGAATGGGTACTCCACTGGGTTTTTCGACTGACTCCCTCTTAGGGGCTGCGACCCCCTCGGAAGAGCAATCTACTCAGTCTCAGTGTTTCTCCGATCCCAAGGTTAAGGTACTAAGCTGGGCCTTTCGCGGTCTCCCCATCAGAGGCTACGAACCTCTGGAACAGGAGCCATCTACTCAGTCCCAGCCTTTCTCCGCTCCCTGGGAATGGATACTAGACTGAGCCTTTCGCTGTCTCATCCTTTGGGGGCTACGAACCCCGTCAAGAGAGTCAAACTACTAGGCCCAGTGTTTCTCCCCCTCTCTTACCAGTGGATTTATGGAAACAACACCTCCTACCAAAGGCAGAGGTGAAGGTACTCAGCCAGACTTTTCACCACTCCCAGGCAAAAAAGAGGGGTCCCACACCCTCCGCCCATCAGAGCAGCTACTCAGTCCAGCCTTTCTCTATTCTCTACCAAAGGCCAGTCCATACCCACTGATAAGAACAGATACTACACTTGATCTTAGCCAAAAGGCAGAGAAGCGGTAACAGGGGGGTACCCCGATTTCCCGTTTTAGGGGCCAACTTTTTATTTCTATCTTTCTGGAGCTATAAATGGACACAGGACTCTCTTACTCCTCGTTCTATGCAACTCAGTAAGACGAGTGTGCAGCAGAGGTACAGTGTACCACAGAGGTTCCAATACTTGTAATTCAACCTACAATACTTTTGATACTATCCCTTTACCTATATGCAAGGAGGGTCAAGGCAGATATACCTGGACTGCCTATCCTGCAATGCCACCAAGCAACAGGGGGACTCCCAGGAGATCAGTCTAAAAGGATCATCCTTCTACACTATCCCTCTGGGACCATACATGGGCACAGGGCTCGCTCTCCCCTCGCCCTTTACATTAAGCAAGACGAGTGGGCAGCAGAAGTTCTGTGGGCATAGAAATCCCAACCTTTTTAAATAAAACAAAAACAGCGGAGATATCATGGTGACCTATGATTAAATCCTTAACACTATCCGATAAGTGAAAGAAACCAACACTGGTACACGACCTGGTGTAAGGAAATATGATGGTCACATATTTTTCAGAAATCTTCTGATTACAATGAGCTTGAATATCTACACTTAACCCAGCCGGTTATAGAAAAATATTCGCAATTAAGGCATATATACAGGAAGTATTTACATTCCTTTGCTTTTCTTTCCTTTTCCCCTTTCCCCTTTCCCCCTTTGTCGGCAACAATGTGTGGGACCACAGACAATTAATAAACTAACTTAATATGTTTTTGCAGTAAGGCATACTATTCTGAGGGAGTCTGGCGTGCACCCCACCTGATGCTGCTTTCCCACTGCAGACCCGTTTTAGTTTACAGGTAATCTTAAATGGTATTTAGCATTCCCACTGCAGCAGATTACAGTTTCAAATGCCATTTAAGTACCATTCCCATTGCAGGTAAAACGTTTTAGCTCTTCAAAACGTTTAGTGCCTGTGACAATGGGTCAGGTCTGTCTTTCCTTGTTGATATATATATATATATATATATATATATATATATATATATATAGAGATCTATATATATATATATATATAGATCTATATATATATATATCTATATATATAGATCTATAGATCTATGTCTATATATATATATATATATATATATATATATATATATATATCTATATATATCTATATATATATAGATCTATATAGATATATATATATATATATCTATATAGATCTATATATATATAGATAGATATATATCTATCAACAAGGATAGACAGGCAGCTTGGAGGGGGCAGAGGGGGGAAGCTGTCCCCGGGTGCTGTGGGGGTAGAGGGGGGAAGCTGTCCCCATGTGCTGCGGCAGGAGGGGGGTCCCTGCTGCTGCTGAGGGGAGAGGGGGTACCTGTCAGCCTGACACGGCGCTGCCGCTGCTGTATCTCCCCCCCGGCGGCCGGTCCTTGCGGCGTATGTACAGTCAGTGTCTGCGGTCCCTCTGGCGCAGGGGAAATAAGTACTATTTCCCCTGCGCCAGAGGGACCGCCGACACTGACTGTACATCCGCCGCAAGGACCGGCCGCCGGGGGGGAGATACAGCAGCGGCAGCGGCCGCGGGGGGGGAAGAAACAGCAGCGGCAGCGGCCGCCGGGGGGGAGATACAGCAGCGGCAGCCGGGGGGGGAGATACAGCAGCGGCAGCAGCCGCCGGGGGGGGAGATACAGCAGCGGCAGCGGCCGCCGGGGGGGAGATACAGCAGCGGCAGCGCCGTGTCAGGCTGACAGGTACCCCCTCTCCCCTCAGCAGCAGCAGGGACCCCCCTCCTCCCGCAGCACCTGGGCACATCTTGCCCAGCGCTGCACGCTGTGGACCCGCTGCGGGCTGAAAGTGGTTAATCTTTTAGCCCGGCAGCGTACACACACGGAGATGATTGCTGAAAAAAATCAGCAATCATCTCTACCGTTTAAAGATGCATTCCCATTGCATCTTAAACGGTAGATTACCGTGCAAAACCCTGCTCTGAAAACGGGTTGAAATACCGTTTAACTTTAAACGGTATTTCAACTCTGGCGCTTTCCCACTGCAGCCTTAAACGGTATTTTGCCCTCAAAAATCGGCAAAATACCGTTTTAAGGCTGCAGTGGGAAAGGGGCATGAGTTTCTTTTCTCTTGTTTGTTGTTAAATGTAATCAGGTATAACTCGGGGGTGCACCACTGTCCGTCACACAAAAAACACATACGGGGTGATTGACCCACATGTGAAAAAGTGACCAACAAGGAGCAAGTCTCCAAAGGCCAGTTTTGACTCCTCTCATATATGATATAATAAATACACTAAGGGCGGTATTCAATGTCCTGAATCGTTGGTCACAGTGATTCAGATTTAACATTCGCCTGCCAATCGCCGTTTTTTTGCTGTGAATCGCCATGCATGGGGATTCGTGGGGAGTCGCCGAGTCACCCTATTCAACGTGGCTGAGAATCGCCGCCCCTAACGGCGATTCTCAGCCAAACCGGCGTTTCCCTATACAGCCTCATTAATGTAGTCAGTTGGTTAAAAAATTGCAGAAAAATGCCAGAAAAATGCAAATTACCCTGGACAAACGCTTCCCATACAGCAGACGGCAAACGCTGGGTAATCTGCTCAATGGCCAAACGAAGGAGTGAGGTGGGGAGGAGAATCATGGGTAAGTGAGGTGCACCATGGGTAAGAGCAGTGCTTTGTGGGTGAAAAAAAAAATACCTGAAAAAATTAAATATATATTTGTATAGCACTTCTACGACCGTGACATCACACAAGGGCAGCAAATAATAATACATTAGACTTGCATAGTTAAATAGAACCCTTAAAACCAATTATTTCACATGTTCCTATAAAAGTTCACCAGAAAAAGATGACGAGGGACACTCGGTGAGGAACGGCGATATGAAACAAGAAAAAGGAATCGCCACCTTCTCATTGAATACACTTTTGGCGATTCCCCTCAACTACCGTCGATTCCCCATGAAAAATCCTAGAGACAAAAAACGGCGATTTGTAGAGAATAACATTTGGCGATTGGTGCTTCATTCACCGGTCGTCATCGGCGATTACAGCTCATTGAATAGGGTGATTCGCATTTGGAGCTCCAAAAATCACCGTCAGACACGAAACAAACACAGAATCGCCATAAAACTTGGCGATTCTGGCTCATTGAATACCGCCCTAAGTGTCTACACTAGTGCGAGTCCCCAATCTTTTTGTTTTTCTACAACTGTATGTTTATAAGCACAGACCATAAACAAGCAGCTAGAACCCGGCCAGTTTTACGCTCCCATTTATACGTTGGCAGGAATTCAGTGACTATGTGAAACTTTTGAAGATGAGACTATTAAAAGGAGTTTGTTCAAAATCTATTTCTGGCATCACTTGCAGCGGGTCATCTAAGGTAAAAGTCTTCTAAATCCCATACAGCAATCTCTGCAATGTACAACTTACTGTCTACCTCACAAAGGCCCTTATTCTGGTTGGTGCGGTAATATCTGCGTGCGTTCGTGCTGCCGATGTTTTGTGTCTGCGCATGTGCAGAGGCGTCTCTGCGCATGTGCGAGCCGGACGCACGGCAACATTGCGCATGAAATGTGTACACTACGAACAGGGGGTGGAGAGGGGTGTGAAGGGCTGTTTGGGCACATTACCATATGTTTACACCCCGCGTTTCATGTGCGTTCCCATGAAAACGCTGGGCGTACGTATGGTAATGCGGCCGTGACGCACGTGTAGGGGGCAGACATATGACATTGCCGGATGTCAGCTGCCCGCCCAGATCCCTGCTTTTGCACGGAGAAATGCCCGTGTGGTCTGAGGTTGCGGGAGCTGGCGGACCACTCGGCCCTGCATTCGATGTTCTGCGACCATCGAATGATGGGGGAGGTTCCCTGAGATGGAGGGGGTGTATTCATGAGAAATACACGTGCGGTCCGCTCGGACAGCTTCTTACCGCGTACGGACGGAGTTGGCGATCCGTATGGAAGGCGGGGTTTAGGACGCACGGTGCTGGCCGCATATTCGGATCCGGCCGCACCGATCAGAATAAGGGCCAAAGAGGGTGTCCACAAATATAAAATACACGTGTGGATGAGTCAGAATGACACTTCCGCCACGCCAAATAAATCAGAATCTACTTGATTGGACTTTTCTTCCACCACCCTTGCAGATTCTCCTATGGTGACTTTCCGAGTTACCTTTCATCTAGAAATTAATCTCTGGTGCCGATGAAATATATTCTTAAAAATACAAAATGACAGGTCATTTAAAAATTTAAATGGAGATCCATGACAGACTTTAACAGCCATTGGCTAATGTAAGCAGTTATCGGGGACGTGTTTATTATTAATAGGGGGCTGAGGGGAAGCAGACAGTAAGCCTCTATGGAAGAAGAATGATATGAGGGTAATGGTCTTGACACTGTCTAAACTAGGCATACTTCAGGATCCAGGGCTGCCGCTAGGAATTTTGGGGCCCGGGACTGACTTTTAGTCCAGGCCTCCCCTCACTTACCGGCTCCGGGTCCCAACCCCCTTTCTCTGTGTTGCCTCCTTCTCAGTGCGCTGTGGCTTATCAAAGCCCTGATCCCGGAGAGCAGGCTCCTTTGTCTCCAGATGGAGCCAGCCATTTAAAATGTGTCACAGCAGGTAAGCCAATCAGAGCTCGCATACTGTTGCCGGCGAAACTCAAGCTCTGATTGGCTTCCGGCGTCTGTAGGTGAAGAAGCATCCGGGACTCTGCAGGGCTTCATTCAGTGCACTGAGAGCGCAGGCAGCACAGCGGAGGGGGGTGCGGTGGGCAAAATGAGTTGCCCAGGCCCCTCCCTCTCTCTCAGAGAGGCCGGGCACGGGGCAGCTGTACCCACAGGACCCCCCTATTGGCGGTCCTGTCAGGATACATCACCTTTCTAGACGTTTGCCCCAGGTGCTAGTTTTGATACCCATACATGCATGCCATTAAGGGGGAGACAGAATCAAATCACTGCTTTGCCCCGGGTGAAGAAATACCTAGTTTACCTATAGATTGTAAGCTTGCGAGCAAGGCCCTCCTACCTCTATGTTGGTTTGTTTCTACCCCGTTGGTTTTACCACGGTTTACAATTGTAAAGCGCAACAGAATATGGTGTGCTATACAAGAACTGTATATAAATAAATAAAAAGTTTCAGCCCTGGATGAAGGCAGGGAAAATGGGGGAAAAGGGGTGCAAGGGAGAGATATAGGGTTAGAGGGAATAAAATACCTATTGGCATTTATCTTGGAACAATTAAAGACAATTTAAATTAAACTCTGCACCGGTCCCTATATATCCTTACAGAGTTACTCGGCCTTAGTTGGCCTTTCCTTTAAAGCGGACCCTTTTCCCCATGCTCTCCACTTTTAATACAGATCTTATGCCATTAATTTAATACCATGATGACCAATTATATTTCCCATGTCATATGTTCAGTAATGCAAGAATGAGATGTTCTAATTACTAACTCACTGATATTCCCCAATGCCAATATTCCTAGCCCCGTTCCCAGGTGAATGACAAATATATTACCAATTCCCTCATTTATCATCCATTACCGGGATCTCTAAAATCAATTTACAGGAGATAGAGGTGATATATGAGTTTCCTTTCCATAATAATTATTAGAGAACAGGACATAAATCCTAAGGAGTCATAGAAAAACACCAGCCAATAACATATCGGGGGCGGAGCCTATTTTGTCTGGTGGTGTCAATGTTGCGGGTACAGCTGAAACATATAATGGAGAAGTGTTGCGCGCATTCAGGTAAGGATAATTAAGCTGAATTTAATTCTGGGGGAGCCAATGTAGTGATGTACAGAGTGGTGCGGAGGATGTAGCGCATCAAGAGAAGAAGGTTAGTCTTGTCTCAGCTTTCAGTACAGATTGAATTGGGGATTCAATGGTAACATTTTACCATACTATTCCAGTGCATGGTCTATTATGGAACTTTCATTTACTGTTGCTGCTAGGATAGACCCTGCTATATTAGATTTTAGGTTATATGGTGCAAAGGTTTCACCCCCTCTGTTACCCCTATACACAATATATGTTCCCTGGTTGGAAAAGTTTGTATCTAGGGCAGCGGTTAAAGTGAGGAGGAAGAGGATGGAACTGAGTTCCACCACCTTTAAGGGTAGGGGGAACTAAGTTCCACCTCTACCACAGCCCTGAACAGTAATTCCGACATAAAAGCCTGTCCCCAGCAGCTTCTTCTTCTGGCACGGCGTATGTGATGTCATGCCAACACTGCCGCTGAAGTGAAGAAGGGCCACTCAGAGGAGCATGCTTACTGAAGACAGGGTGAGAGGGGGCTGGAGGGACTCAGAGGTGGGGAAGCTGCTGGAGGGACAGAGGGGAGGGAGCTGCTGAGGGACATGGACAGTGAGCTGCTGGAATGACAGAGACAGATGTGTATGAGTAGCACAACTGTGGACATTATGTGTATAAGGGGCACTACTGTGTGATTTAATATGAATCAAGGGCACTACATGCAGTGAAATGTGTATATGGTTGTGCTACTGTGTGTTGTAATTTTAATTGGTGTTACTATTGTGTGACCATTATACCTTTATGGGAGGTAGGATGCAAATTCCCTGGCACTGGTCTAGGCTCTGCCTAATGGGGGGGGGGGGGGGGGGGGGGGTGTTAGAGGAGAGTAATTCCACCACCTCTCCACAAAAAAAACTAGAGGAGTGGCTACATGATAGGGGCGTTGCCTCATTATGCCACACACTGTAATGCTTCTTACACATTATGCCCCACACCATAATACCCATTAAATATTATGTCTCACACGCATAATACCCTCTGCAGTGCTGCTTGCATGCATAATGCCCCCTGCAGTGCAACTTATACATAATGCCCTCTGTAGTGCCTCAGACATAATGCCCCCTGCGGTGCCACTTTAACCTAATACCCCTGTAGTGCCTCAGACATAATACCCCTGTAGTGCCTCAGACATAATACCCCCTGCAGTGCCTCAGACATAATATCCCCTGCAGTGCCACTTTTACATAATGCCCCCTGCACTGCCACTTATACATAATGCCCCCCTGTAGTGCCTCAGACATAATGCCCCCTGTAGTGCCTCAGACATAATGCCCCCCTGTAGTGCCTCAGACATAATGCCCCCTGTAGTGCCTCAGACATAATGTCCCCTGCAGTTTTCCACCAACACTCACTGCGCCAGGCCTGCTGGTCACTGAAGAGAGGAGAGCAGTTCCCAGGCTTCTTCTTCCCCTCCAGGTGCCATTTCAAACATGGCACCAGCTTGTGAACCATTTCGAGCTTGCGGTGTGGCAGCCAATCACTGTGGCTGATGGTACAAGAGCTCTGATTGGCTCACGAGCCAGCATCACATTTGAAGTGAGTTAGAAGCAGCCAGTGCTCGTCTGAAACTGCGGCGTGGCAGCAGGGGATATGGGGTGGTACAGTGTACCAGCAACATTGCCATTCCACATTACTTGCAGCACTGCCGGACGGTAATAAAAAATAATAAACTATGTTTTTGGTGAATGGGTGGTCCAGTGCTTAGGACCAACCAGTGCGTTGTCTTAGGCCCTGACCCCTACATAGGGAAACAACCATGAATCAGGGGTCTGCAGTGAGGCGGAGCTAAATGGAGCGATCCCATATTTTAACCCCACCCCCTGCCCATGGTTCCTGTGATTACCGGTGTGTAGCATATACTATACCAGTGAGGGCAATGCTGCCCACTACACTAGGAAGCAGGCAGCATGAGGGAGAGCTGCATACTGTTGAGACTGCGCAGACTACCGCAGAAATGTGAAGCCTGCGGCAGCTTCTATGAGGGTGTTATATACACAAACACACACACACACATTTCAACAATAAGGGAATTTTTTCACAATAAGCCGTGGTAGTGAAATCGTACTTATCGCCAAAAGGGGCTTCTGCTAGTAGTATGCCACACAGTGGCAGCATTGCTTCGTGAGCGAGTAGTCAAACCTATGATTTGTTTTCATGTAAACTCATTCAGACTCCACAGTTATTAGTGGAGGGCCCTAGGGACCCGTATAGAGCTGATGGCAGTAAGTTGTGTAGTGTTATTAACACAGAACAGTAACTTGCTACAGAAAGACACTTTCGCTGTACACAGGGCCGGTGCAAGGCATCTAGGCGCCCTAGGCAAACCTACAGGATACCGCCCCCCCCCCACCCTACCAACTTCTCACATACACAATTGACTTTTAACATTTTTATTAGCTATATTTTTAGATTGACAACCTAAATTATAGCAACAATAAATACCATATAACAGTAACATCAATAACATACTATTGGTGTGGGGCAGCATGGTAATGCTCATGCTGCCCACCGATGGTGCAAATCACCATCGATGGGCAGCATGAACATAATCATGCTGCCCGACACCAATGCCCCTTCATTTTTTTTAACGTCACATACTATTGTTGTGGGGCAGCATGGTAATGCTCATGCCGCCCACCGATGGTGCAAATCACCATCGATGGGCAGCATGAACATAATCATGCTGCCCGACACCAATGCCCCCTTCATTTTTTTTAACGTCACATACTATTGGTGTGGGGCAGCATGATAATGCTCATGCTGCCCACCGATGGTGCAAATCACCATCGATGGGCAGCATGAACATAATCATGCTGCCCGACACCAATGCCCCTTCATTTTTTTTAACGTCACATACTATTGGTGTGGGGCAGCATGGTAATGCTCATGCTGCCCACCGATGGTGCAAATCACCATCGATGGGCAGCATGAACATAATCATGCTGCCCGACACCAATGCCCCCTTCATTTTTTTTAACGTCACATACTATTGGTGTGGGGCAGCATGGTAATGCTCATGCTGCCCACCGATGGTGCAAATCACCATCGATGGGCAGCATGAACATAATCATGCTGCCCGACACCAATGCCCCTTCATTTTTTTTAACGTCACATACTATTGTTGTGGGGCAGCATGGTAATGCTCATGCCGCCCACCGATGGTGCAAATCACCATCGATGGGCAGCATGAACATAATCATGCTGCCCGACACCAATGCCCCCTTCATTTTTTTTAACGTCACATACTATTGGTGTGGGGCAGCATGGTAATGCTCATGCTGCCCACCGATGGTGCAAATCACCATCGATGGGCAGCATGAACATAATCATGCTGCCCGACACCAATGCCCCTTCATTTTTTTTAACGTCACATACTATTGGTGTGGGGCAGCATGGTAATGCTCATGCTGCCCACCGATGGTGCAAATCTCCATCGATGGGCAGCATGAACATAATCATGCTGCCCGACACCAATGCCCCTTCATTTTTTTTAACGTCACATACTATTGTTGTGGGGCAGCATGGTAATGCTCATGCCGCCCACCGATGGTGCAAATCACCATCGATGGGCAGCATGAACATAATCATGCTGCCCAACACCAATGCCCTCTACAACAGACAGGACATCACAATCTGCAGTCCGGAGCTTGTAGGGTCCGGTCCGGGGGGTGTCCTGTCCGGGGGGTGTCTTGTACAGGGGTTCCCTGTGATAGCTATCACCAGGGACATGGGGAAGGGGTGATTACAGCCTCCCTGTGTGGTCCGGATGGTGGCAGCAGAGGCAGACCAGTTAATTATCATTTTACAAGGTGCGCAGCGCAGCGCTCCCTATGTCAATGAGGGGGGGGAGGGGGGTCACCTCCTATAGGATGGTGCGTGGCAGTAATTTTTTTTTTTAACAAGGTGTCGCTTCCTCCCTCTATGGGGGGGGGGGGGGGGGTGGGGTGTCATCTCCTATAAGGAGATGACCCCCCCCCCTTATAGATGGAGGAAGCGACACCTTGTTAAAAAAAAAAATACTGCCACGCACCATCCTATAGGAGGTGACCCCCCTCCCCCCCCTCATTGACATAGGGAGCGCTGCGCTGCGCAACTTGTAAAACGATAATTAACTGGTCTGCCTCTGCTGCCACCGTCCAGATGACTGGCAGTGGGTGGCAGATTGTGTGCACAGTGAACAAGAGTAGCTGGGTAGGAGGGGGCGGGCGGCGGCGGCGGTTCCTCCACCCGATTTGCAGGCCTGCTGCTGAGCCTGTGTCGGTCACTCACAGCGCAGCACGGGCACGGCACCGGGTGGGGGGGAAACAGTGAATTCACCGTTTGCCAGCGGGGGCAGGGGCAGGAGCTGCCGCCGCCCGCCGCCGAATTTCCCGCTGGCTGCTCCTGGCGCCGCGGCCTGATGACAGGGCCGGGCGACAGCGACTGACTGACTACTGTCTGTCAGCGCTGGCGCCTGGCGGTAGACAGTAGCCATGTACACGGGCGGGGGGGACGGGGGGACGGGGGTCCGAATTATACTTACAACAAGCTCAGCTGAGCTGCAGTTGTGTTGTAGCCTCTCTGCCTCGTCGCTGTCTTGTTGTTCCTCCTCCGACTATCTCCCATGCGGTAGCGAGGCGTCGTCGACGTGCGTAGCAGCTTCCTCCTGCTGCTGCTGGCCAGGCCAGCTCACTACCGCCCTCCAGTGGCCGGCGCCCTAGGCAAATGCCTAACCTTGCCTAGTGGTGGCGCCGGCCCTGGCTGTACACAATAGAACTTTAATCAGACATTTTCCAGGTCTAACCTCATGGTCTCTGCAATGTCAGCAGCAGCCAATCAAATCCATACCTGGCCCTTCAACTCTAATTCCCTTATTGTCATCTCACTTATTAAGTGTAAATGATATTATTCCATTGCGGTTACACTGTTTCAGCCTGATTATTTAATTAAATAAGCTGGGGGTGGTAGGTTATGTGACAGGTGTACACCTGTTTGTTCTTATCCCACAATGTACAGTATACCAACCGTGCACCTGGCTAGCCTTCACCTAATACCAGGAAAGGGAAATGACCCGAATCATGCCCTCTACCAAAAGCAGTACTATAGCCAAGGGCGTAACTAGGTGCAGTAAGTACAGCTGCTATGGGGCCCAGAGATGACAGGGGCCACCTTCCCTGTCATAGTTACATGTGTTATACCGGGGTGAAACTACCATAGGTACAGAGAGTACAGCTGCTATGGGGCCCAGAGCCACTAGGCAGGTCTAGGCACTAGTCTAGGGTGCCGGCCACTGGAGGGCGGTACTTAGCTGCCGAGGAGAGGTACCATAGAAAGCAGGGAGCAGGTGAGTCAGTGAGCTTACCTCTCCCCGTCCCCCCATCCCGCCCATGAATAAAGGCTGCCCCCCCCCCCCCTGGACACGGTATTGCCTGCACCCCCCACCCCCCCCAGTGTCGCGGTATAGTCAGCACCACCCCAGCATCCCCAACCCCTGGAGCGCAGGTAGTGCCGCTTTGAAACCCCCCGAGGGGACTGGGGGTGGGGGTGGGGGATTTGCCTGGGGCGGGCGGGGCACTTGCACTAGCCCTGTAGCTACCATAGGTTCAGGGATTGCAGCTACTATGGGTCCCAGAGCTGGCCACCTTCCCTGTCACAGTAACATGTGTGTGTGTAGCTACCATAGGTGCAGGGAGTACAGCTACTATGGCTGAGAGGGGGCACTTTCCCTGTCACAGCGACATGTGCTATACACAGGGGTGTAACTACCATAGTTGCAGGGAGTGCAGCTAACATGGGGCCCAGAGCTGAGAAGGGCCACCTTCCTTGTCACAGTTACATGTGTTATATACAGGGGTGTAACTACCATAGGTGCAGGGAGTGCAGCTGCTATGGGGCCCAGAGATGAGAGGGGCCACCTTCCCTGTCACAGTAACATGTGCTATATACATTTTTTACCATTGGATGGTACAAAAGGTACCCCTTTCAAACTTTTGCTACGGGGTCTACAAATATACTGACTATAGCTTCTGTCCAGGTATTGCTTCCCATCCCCATCAGTAACCAGGTGTATTGCCTGTAACATTTAATAATCCCACCTATCACACTTCATATTTACATGTGGGAGTCTTTGCCACGTTTAATGCCAACAGAGCAAGCGCAACACACAAATCTCTTCACAAAACCACAGCAACTGTAAACCGACCGCTAAGTAATGGCATTAACATGTCACAAATCAGCTTTGATAACTATTCAATGACACATTTATAAACAATTGTCATGGTGGGAGAACGTCGGACTACATAGGAGACATTTGAGGAAAAAACGACTTATACAAAACATACATGCTGGAAATATGAATAAACAGAAATACATTATCATGCATGTACGTAAACCATGCATCACAAACTAACTGCAAAATAATATGTGTGAGCAAATGAATAGGTTTTGATGTGTGGAAAAGAGATAAAAAAATATTCTAACCACTTTATCCTCCTGCAGCAACATCCGGGAGACAGAGAGAGAGTGCAGAGATGAAGAGAAGACAAAAAGGAAAGAACACATGGTTATTTCAGTAAGAAAAGGTTATACCGGTAACAAAGGGTTATATCGGCAAGACAGGATTATATTAGTAAACAGAATTATATTGGTAACACCAGCATGCTTGCCTATGCTCCAGGAATTTACGGTAGACTCCCGAATATTAGGGAGTACTACAAATATCCCTGAAGAGTAAAGCCACCCTCCTGCATCCTGTCTTGAGTGAAGTGGATAATGAGGTGCAGTGATGACATCACTGTTTTAAATACGACCGTTACTGTAGGAGTTGCCTTATCACCTTCCACTTTATCACTTCACCAGGCTTAATACATATTCCCCATAGTGCATCACGTCAATCCTGACCTCCCAATCTGAGTGTTTGAAGCCTGTCAGGGGGGCGGGACGGACAGACGTCATCGAGCCCCGCCCCCATGGCAGTCAAACGACGTAATTCGCAGGTCCGCGGATTGAGGCAGGGGCTAAAATGCTGTGAAATTACTCGATTCGCGCCATTTTAGCCCCGCCCCTCGTCGCTGACCCACGAAAACCAGTAATTTTATGCAGCATTGAAGGGGGGTGCGTTGGCTGCCTGGAAAATGCGGGAGGATTGCCCACATTCCCGGGATTGCCCACATTCCCTTGTTCCATTCACTCATGTAGACTGGCTGTAGATGACCCTATGGGGTATATTTACTAAGACGCGTCTTTTTTGGCAGTTTTGGCCATGGCATTTAAAAGGGCGAAGTTATTAAATTCAAAATCAGGAGTGTTTTGCAGTTTATGTAATTGGCCTTTGAAATCGCCCCACCAACTCCACCCAAAAATGTTGGCTTTGAAAATCCACCTCAGTAAATATACTTCTATGACTTAACACGGACAGTGCATTAAGACTGAGGGAGAGAAGGAACCAATAAAAACAATAACAATAATTGTAACTCCACAACGGTAGGAGCCAATGGCTGTGATACCCGCATAGTTAATGACTTCCGGTTCACCTGCGGATCCATACAATGAATGTGACAGGTGGCCATACACCTGTGCAAAAGCTGGGGGACTAGAAAACATGGCCTGCGGTCCGGTCCCAAGGACCGAGATTGATAACTACTGCTATAGACATTAAAGGCCTGATTCAGACCTGACCGTTGGGCTGCGAATGCACTCAAAGCCGTGAACACAGGGGGAAATCCATTTGTAATTACTCAGCATCTAATGGACTCCCCCCCTGTTCGCAGCCGCCGGGAAAGGGATACGGGATTCCGACTGTTGGAACGTCCCGACAGCCAGAATCCCAAGCTGTTTCCACCCAGCTTGACTGAATCTCGAAAGCTAGAATACAATGTTCCGGCTGCCGAGTGTCGGAAAGTGGGCGTGTTGGCGAAAATGGCAGCAAATTATTGAGAATCGGACGTAAATTGGACAACCCGCGGCCGTTTCCGACTAAATAGATCTGACTGGTTTTAAAGTCAGATCTGTTTTGTCGGAATCCACCTTCAGGGCTGTCAGAAACGGCAGCATTGAATAGGCGGTCAAGATTGAATACCCCCCCTAAGTCTCTAGACTTACTCGGCATTGGCACTGCGAACAATGTGGTGAGAAGGAGACCGTTACTGATGTCAGCGGCCTTCCCTCCCAACTGCTGGGCAACGACTGCAATTTCCGGGGCTCTCCCCAAAAAAACGCTGGCGCTCCGCTTCCCCCCCCTTCCCCCAAATGCCTGGCGTCTGTCAATCAATTTGCGAACTGGCAAGACATCGTTGGCTGTGGTTGCAAGGAAGGCTTTGCGAATGTTCGATAATCGATAGGGCTGCCAGTTCGCAGCTGAGCAAATGGGTCAAAGCCGGGCCCTTGGCTTAACTATTTAGTACCAGTTATCAGCAGAGTATTGTAAGCTGGCTGAGTGTCTCCACTGAGAACAAGGCTGTTACAAGCAGTGAATATTAGCCACCAGTAATGCGGATACGTGTGACATGCTTGCTAACAAGTAGCTGATATTAAGTTTGCTCTGGATAACATTTACATAGCAGATGCCAGACACGCTGCAATCTAAGTGCCAAGAACAGGCCTGCGCACGTCATACAGAGCTGTTAATTTGTTGAACCTTGTGATTTGGGAGATATTTAATATAGCTGCTAATTAAATTACATCCCAAACTACGTATTATGTACAGTAAATCCTCATTAAGGCATTATTCACTGGAATATATTTAGCATATTGTTATTTCTTTGTCATCCCCCGTTCATCATTTCTCATCAGACGAAGTGGAACTGGCTCTACAACCGGGAACCAGGTGATGTGATCTATGGTAAAGTTTGTCTTTTGGCCAGTCTGTAACTGGGTGATTTCATGGCCACTTGGGGACAGATGTACTAACCTTTAAAAGTGATCAAATGGAGAGAGATAAAGTACCGGCCAATCAGCTCCTAACTGCCATGTCACAGTCTGTGTTTGGAAAATTAAACTGACTGGCTGATTATTTATCACTCTCCATTTTATCACTTTTCAAGGCTTAGTAAATCTGCCCCTTAGTCCCTTACAGAAAATTAGCTCTGTAATGGCCACACACACTATAGCAACTGTTATTTGTACTTTTATTCATATTTGTAGTCAGGGCTGCCGCTAGGAATTTTGGGGCCTGAGACTGATTTTTAGCCCGGGCCCCCCATCACTTACCGCCCAGCTCCCCCCTTCATTTACCACCCCCCGGCTCTGGGTCCCAACCCTCTTCCGCTGTTCTGCCTCCTGCTCAGTGTGCTGTGGCTGAACGAAGCCCTGCTCCCAGAGTACAGGCTTCTTTGCCTCCGGATACCAGCAGCCAATTAAAATGTGGCACGGCTGGTGAGCTCGCATACTGTTAGCCAATCTGATTGGCTGCCGGCATCTGGAGTTAAAGAAGCGTCCAGGACTCTGCAGGGCTTCGTTCAGCTCACTGAGAGCTCAGGCAGCACAGCAGAGGCAGGGGGGGGGGGGGGGGGGGTTTGCCAGGCCCGAGATACAGCACCCCCTCTTGGCAGACCTGTTTGTAGTCCTTATTGCTATCCTGTTTACTTTCCAGTAGCCGCTCTGAGGGAAAAGCATGGTAGCATAAAAATAACCCCACCGCCCGGTACCGACTCGCTTCACAGGGGTTCTGCTCATCTTCTGTTTGTGGGTATTTTATCACTCTCCACGTTTTCACCATAATGTCTCTTCACTTTATCAGTTCAAGTCCACCAGAGGTGCGGCATGCCGGCTGAAGTCAGACATTTTCCTGTGGCAATCACTTACAAAGCATGATTATTACCTTAAAAATTATTACCTTTTTTTAACCGTATGAGTGACAACGTCGCTATGAGAGGTGTGCAAAATATCTGCTAAAAATGCCAGCGCCGCTCACAGCAACTGTGTTTTTTTTTTTTTTGGGAGGGTGCAATATTTAACTAAACTTCAATTAATCGACTTCAGATAATTTCCCGGCAGTAATTAAGAGGTTCCTATTCCTCGACTACGTGGCAGTATTAGCAGATAGTTTTCACATCTCACAGCAACGTTGGCACTGAAAGGGTTAAAAAACATCCATAGTCGGCCAGCATCCCACACCTCTAGTGAACTCTGACCCTATTACATCCTGCCGCAAGACTTAGTACATAGTACTTGCCCTATGTGTCATTACAATATGGTACATATATATGGAATATACTGTATTTTCCTTAATGCCCTGGGAGTTAGTTTTATCGGTAATTAGGAGCACTTTGCCTAAAATATACTAAATAAAAAGTAAATATGGCTAAACAGTTTAGTAATGTTCTTTGCAATGACTGCAATCACCAAACAGCAGCCACCATTTTCCTGTAGCCATTATACAGTAACTCTCAGGAATTCTTAGGATATAAGGATGCTTAATAGAAAAGGGCTAAATATAGTGGGTGTTATTCCCTGACAGTAGCCTTCTCTCCCCATCTGGAACAGCTGCTCATGTTTCCTACGCTTTTAATTAACCCAAAATCATTTCGTACATTTTCCAACACAAATATTCAAAATGAGCAAAAATCTAACCCTCGCTCAGTGACCAGAACACTGGAATAGTGATCCTTCTATCATGTTACCAAATATTTTTGTCCCAGGTTCTTGTCTTAAGCTGTGTACACACGGAGCAATATGATCGCTGGCAATATATTGCTCAGTGTCCCGTTTTCATCTGCGACTAGAGATGGTCACTGATGAAAATGACACACTGCCGGGAGAAGAGGCAGGGGAAGTCGCTGGTCAGAGGAGCAAGCTCCTCCCACCAGCGATCATTAGGGGGCTGGAAACGGGAGCGCGCGGTGCACACGCCAAGTGCTGTCAATATGGTCGCTCAGTGACCATATTGCCAGCGATTTTTGCCTGTGTGTAGTTGTACACACCTTAACACATTTTAGAAACTGGAAAACTTCCATGAGAGTGTTTCTTTTTGGTTAAAGTTCAGTAAAGAACCATTTCAGGTGTTTGGCCTTACAGAGGGCTAATCAGGGCTTGCGGCTGTGGAAGGCCCTGATAGTGCTGCTGGACTGATCAGTGTGAGCAGACTGCCTGGGGAGGCTGCAGAATCTCTGTGAGAGGAACAAGCTTTCTGATGCAAGTAAGCCATCCAGTAGTGACTGGAAAACTTGGTGTTTTGTTTAGAGACAGTTAGAAATATCCTGTGTTTAGTGCCAGACAGGCAAGGTATCTTCTTTTGATGTTTATTATATTTTCTGATGAATAAAACTGGTTGCGGCCAGTTGCACCCCAAAGACTGGACTTGTATGATCTCTCAGCTGCTTCTTGCTGCCTTCTACCTCAGGAAAAGGCATCCAGTTCCCCTACAGTGTTACAATATATATATATGAGGAAAACTGGCGTGAGTCCAGTTGAAACAGACTGTCGGGTCTGTTTGATGTTGTATACGATGTTTGCCATGCTGTAAGCATCTTTCAAATACATTTTTCTTTTCTTACTACAAAAACGAGTGCTGGTCTGTCTTCTTCCCTCCTGCGAAGTTGGGTAAGTGCTAACTCTATATATATATATATATATATATATATATATATATAAAAAAAATCTTGTATTCCCAGTATTTTTAGATTAAATACATAGCTATATTAAGGATCCTTCTATCATGTTACCAAATTTTTTTATTAAAGAAAATTTAAATTATTAAGTCTTGTCTTATGTATGTAAATATTTAATATTTCTGATTGGTACCTGTGTATACCATTAAGATCAATAAACTCAATAGCGCCCGAATAATGGTGGAGTCTCTATTCCCAATCGTAGTCAAGTGTATAATAAATTAAGCCAAAGTTTAAAAAACCTGAACAAAACCCCAAAACAAACCGATATGTCAACCATATGTGTGTGTTGACAATTGTAATGTTGACCCCTTCAATCTGTTGACCTATTTTACGGTCAACATTTTGTACTTTTACATGTCAACTTGTCAAAATGTTTGACCTATTGACCTATCCACTGTATATAGATGTCCATAACGTCTCTTGGACCCACTTTAGGAAGTATTTTTTAAAAGAGAATATTTGGGTATAAATTAGACCAATCCTGAGACTTCTTACATTATCACTGGTGCTGGGCCAGATTAAGCCTTGTGGTGCCTGGTGAACGTAAGACAGAGGGCCCCTGGTGTAAGGTGGGGATGTTTTTATTAGATTGTTTTTATCTCCCAACATGACCCATTCCAGAAGTGACAGAATGCTCTCTATCTCCACTTCACTTTTAATATATTATTGGCATCACAATCTGGGTTCCCTGGGTTCAGCTCTCTCCACCCGCTTATGTTTCTTCTGGTCCAGAAGCTCGTTCGGTAGCTCATGAAACATGATACTTGTGTTGCTCTGCCTGCACTACATACTGTCCTGCTCACATTCTGACTGCCTGGTTCTGCTGCTGCATAAGAGGGACAGCTAGTCTTGTCAGTGTACTCTGGCCAGGGGGGAGGGATAACTACAGTATGCCCTGCAACCCCCCTTAATCTGGTTATGCACTGGTGTATGTGGTTCTTTGTTTATCGTGAACAGATATACACCCCCTTTCCACACTCTTATTTAACTCTGCCCATGATCCTTTGCTCTGAACTGTACAAGACAGGAAAATATTAGGGAGTGAATACAGGATGAGACATTGGCATTGACCTATTTATTGCATTCTGTTCCATGTTCTCAGTATTGGGGGTAATTACGGCAACCTCACAGCTAACTAAGGGGACCAGGAAATTCTTAGCAATAATGTCGGCAGTTACTAGATTGTGTATATTACAAGTGTGTGTCCTAGATAAACGTCCAACAGTACCTTCACCTAAACAGAAACGAACGTGGACTGGGTGGAAACTTATTTGCAATAACCCCTTCAGTGGCAATCCTAAGAATTTTCCAGGCTGTGCCTCAGTGCCCAGTCTGGTAAGCCTGGGAAATTCTCGGGATTGCCATTGTTTAGAGCCGGACAGTGCTGCTGAGTTCAATCGCTGAACTCAGGCAGCTTCGGCGCTGCCCGGCTCCCTCTGCCACGCCTCCTCCTCCCTTCTCCTCCCCTCTTCCCTCCGGCTTTTCTATTGATGTCTCCAGCGCTGGTTTATGACAAGCCAGCTGCTGGGAGCAGGGGCGTGGAGGGGCGCAGGGCCGGGAAGTGGCTGATTGACAGTTCAGCGGCGCTGCCCGGTCCCCGGGGAGGGAGTGGTGGGGTTTTTTAGGGAGCGCTCTCCATAAAAAAACTCGCCCAGTGGGGAGCGCTCCCTAAAAAAAAAAAACACCACTGAAGGGGTTAAACAATATGCACCAAACTATTATATCAGCTGAAGGAGAATCGGAAAATGATGATTCACAATTAGTTCTTGGTGCGAAACCAGGTTACAGCTTAACAAATACTCTGGCATAAGTTACGTTCAAATAAAAGAAATTTGACATACGGGCGTAGACTAGAGGGTCAACAGTAATTAGGAGGAGCCCAAAAGATTGACAAGCACCAGGAGCGCATGCTCATTCGCGCATCTGCCAACCATGAACATCGGGGATAATCTATAATTGGGAACTCATGCATTGTTAGAGTACTTTAGTAGTCATTGCATACGGCTGTGGCCGGATAGGCTGTGGCCAGAGTTTATCTGTGGGCCTAGCTTGAAGTGGGCCGTTATTAAAGTGGGAAAACTGATTCATAACTACAGCGTTATTCCAGCGTTACACCGAAGTGAAACTGAAGGACAAAACAACAACTGAGAAAACCAAAGTCTGCTTTGAGTGAGTTAAATTCATTCACACAACATACTACTCCTGGCTGCTTAATCTGGCAATTCAACCATAATATCATCATTTTACATCTGCAAACAACTTTTACTATCACTGTTAAAGCTTGTACTTGCACTGTCAGTTTTGAAAACGACCAGCTGCACCTCTAATGACCTCACCTCTCCTGCTCTTCCATTGATAGTAGGTGTCCCCCAACATTTTATTCTTGGCCCTCTTCTTCTCTTTCTCTATACGTCCTCTCTGGGTGAGCTTATGTGCTCACTCGACTTCCACTATCACATCTATGCTGATAACACTGAAATCTACCTCTCCTCTCCTGATCTCTCTACCTCTATCCTCACTCATATCTCCAACTGTCTCTCTGCTGTCTACTCTTGGATGACCCAGCCCTTTTTTAGACTTAAAATATCAAAGACTAAGCTGACCTCTTCCATACCTCCCAACTTTCTGTGCGCCGGACCCGGGACACAGCTGTGGCCTAATTTAGGGGGCGTGGCCTATACCGCGGCTCTCCCGCGAGGCCACGCCCCCATTTTGCCGCTATGGGGGCATGACCCAGAGGCTCTGTGAGCCTCTAGCCATGCCCCCAGCCCCCTGGCTGCGGGAATAGACTCTGTGCCTCCCAACAGCCCCCCCTCACCGCGGGACACTGCCGCCCGCAGGTGGGACAGGCCCTAATAAATCGGGACTGTCCCGCTGAAATAGGGACTGTTGGGAGGTATGCTCTTCCGACCCTCCTGCATAAAACCTGACCATCTCTCATCCTAACCTACTGTTTATGCCCACTTCTCCCCCTTCTGTGTCACCCCTGTCTGTCTAACCCTCCCCTTTAGAATGTAAGCTCTCACGAGCAGGGCCCTCTCTCCTCATGTGCCTTTCTTAGAATATATAAACCACTGCCACCCTGATGATTGCTTCAGTGTCCTGTCCCCTGGTGCAACTATCCATATTAACCATATACATGTCCTAAACTGTCTTGTACTGTAATTTGTTATGTGTTTTTGATTATAACTATTCTCTGTAAAGCACTGCGGAATCTGTGTGCGCTATATAAGAAACTGTTAATAAATAAATAATAATACACAATGCTGGGTTTTTGGGATTTCAATTTGCAAATACAGTAAGGATCTAATCGCAATCCGCTCACAGTTTGACTGACAGGAAGCCGGTGTTTCTGGGTGGTAACCGTCCGTGTTCGGGGAGTGTCAGGAATAACGCAGGCATGCCCAGGAGTTTTCATGGAGGTTGTGTGACATCAGCGCTGGGCACAATCAGCATCATTCCCAGAGTTGTGGAAGGGTCAGAGTTACTCACATTTGCACAGACTGGGAAAATTGTTTGATGGTGGGTGAAATGTGTATGGATTGGTAGAGAATAGTGAATAGCAATCCATTCGCAATTCTCATGAAGATTTGCAAGGGGGCGGTTTCCTTTCCGTTGGGTGGCAGCTATCCAATCACAGTCATCTGCAACTTTTGGGTAGTGATCATGCCAACAGTTTCCTGTTATATTTTGCACATTTGTGTTGTGACGTCCAATCGCACATTCATTTAAATAAAACATCAAAATATAAAAATAAAAAAAAATGGCTAGAGACAAGGTCCCAGACCGGAGGAGAGCATACGTACGTGACTAGGCACAGTCACAGCCACCCAATTATATGCTGTTCTCTCACTAGATCACATCCAATTACTTGATACTTTCTGATGTCTCCAGGCCAATCACTGTCAAATGCTGACATCCGATGTTCACGCTGGCCGAGTCTAACACCTTTTAACACTATTGGGTCAACATTTGTTAGTTTTAAAATACATAAGGGGAATGCATCTATACCCTTTACTATGTGCATCAGCTCACTCCAGTTTTGTATTTATTTTTGGTATTGGGATGATTGCTGAATCAGGACACTGGCGGCCTCAGGCACAAATCACAATAGATAATGCTACTGTGAGGACTAAGGGTTTGAGATTTTCCTGAGAATTTAGCACTGGCAATAAAGATGTGCCTGGGATTAGGGGTGCCAGGGCAATGATGTTTACATCGTGGCTATCAAATCCACAGTGAGAGCAGAAGAACAAAGAAGGTACCTTCGCAGGGGTGGAACTCCCAGAGACAATGGACGCACCTGTCTCTGGGCTCCTAGCCCTGAATGGGCACCTGCATGCACAGCACTGTTAATTGGCCCTGTAAGCTCCTGCAATAGGGGACCTCTTAGCCTACACAATATTAAAGGGCACCATATGCCAACTTGCAACTGGCATGAACTTACGCCCCGTACCTACATACAGAGAAATTGAACACACCAAAATGCAGCTATGTGTACACCCTATTTCCAGAAAAACACACGGTACTCCCAAACCCTGACTGTCAATCAGGCAGAGGCGTTTGCTGTATAAATAACTGGTAATAAATAAATATACAAATGTTGATCTGGTACTGGGTAGGAGCAAATGTAAATGTAATTTGTAATTCAGTCATTTGCTTCCAAAATCTGTAAAACCGACAAATGCCCTTATTCTGGTTCACTCGCAAAGGCAAATTTCTTCGCAAATGGACAAAACCATGCTGCACTGCAGGGGGGGCAGATGTAACTTGATTTGGGTGAGTTATGTTGTTTCTGTGCAGGGAAAATACTGACTGCTTTATTTTTACACTGCAATATAGATCTCACTTTGATGTAAACGCCCCCCCCAATCTAATAGAGGGCACACACGGTGAGATACGCACTATTTTTCTATTCAAATTTCCTTTAGAAGAAAAATCGAATAGACAATCAAACGGTTTTTCTATATTCGGTACTTGTTTCCTAGTTGGAAAAAATCGGGTCGATCGCATCGCAACCCAATGTTAAATGCCCCCCAGACCCCCTTTTTAATTGTATACCCACCCTAATGGTAAATTATATGTCAAATGCCCCCCCATTGTTAACAACACCCCACGATGAACAGGAACCCGAAGCGTGGCGAGCGCAGCGAGCCTGCGTGGGGCGGCGGTACGCGTCCTCCGACCTTTTCATACCGCCACTATCCACGTCGGCGTGGAGTTGATTTTATATAGCGTGGCGAGTGCAGCGAGCCACCGAGCCCGAAGTGTGGCGAGCGGACGCGCATTACTTCACAGGTATTACATAATGCGATGGGACCCGATGGGCGCCGTGCTAGGAAACAAGTACCCTACATTCGATGTAGATTCGATCCCAATGCACGCTCCCGTGTAGTCTAAATCGAATTGAAAAATAGTCTTGGCAGCCAAGACTATATAGTGGAAATGTAATGTAGATAGTGCAAATCTAATGTATTCACTGCAGCAATCAATTCGATGTCCATCTCCTGCCTGAAGCCAGTGTTGATGCAAATCGAATGCACATGGGAATAGAAAAGGAGTAGAAAAAACTTCAGAGCAGGTGGAATAGTCCATATCTAATAGAAATCGACTCGAAAATGGAATTGAACCGTGTGTAAGTACCTTAATTCTCTCTGCACATGTTACATCTGCCCCCCCCCCCCCTCCCCCTGCAGTGCACATGGTTTTGTCCATTTGAGAAGGAATTTGCCATTGGGAGTAAACCAGAATAAGGGCCAAAAACTGTCGTTCAGACAAAGTCATGTAGCTATCTCTGTTTGATTTAAACGATTTGACTGTTGTTTTTCCTGCCGCTAGGAATCCGGGGACTGATTTTCAGTGCTGGCCCCGGGCCCCCCTCCCCCCCATCAATTGCTCACCCGGTGAGGGTGGTGGTGGCAGCGGCGCGGCATCACCCTCCTGCTTCCCCTTGGCGTCTCCTCGGTCCCGCTTGGCATCTCCTCGGTCATGACTCGTGAGCGTATCTTGCACAGTGCAGCCTGCAGAGCACCGAGCCTGGGACACAGAGGGGAGCGCCCGGATGATGATGATCGGCACTCCCCCTCTGTGTTCTGGGCTCGGCGCTCTGCAGGCTGCCATGTGTGGTGTGTATGCCTGGCTGGCTGGGGAGCCGCCAAAAGGGAGGCAGTGTGCAGACGAAGAGGGGGTGGCGCCGTGGGCAAAATGAGCTGCCCGGGCCCTTCCAGAGGCCGGGGCCCTGGACAGCTGTACCCACTGCACCCCCCTGTTGGCGGCCCTGAGTCCAAACATCCAACTACAGTAGTTGGATGGAAATTGGTCTAGTGTATGGCCAGCATTAGACGCCTAAGAAATGATCAAATTGCATGCATCTACATTTGTTGGCTGAAGCCCTTGTATATCTCTATAAATCTACCCTCCAAGTTTCCTATAAACATTTGTCATACCTTGTTTGAGCGCAATGACACTCTCCCTCCGCAACGTGCGCAGAATTTAGTTTGGCAATATGAACAGTTATGGCCGCAGCCATCTGCAAATTTTGTTTTGTGGCAGATCCCGCAAGTGGGCGCTTCCCCTTTTTGCTCCTGCTGCTGCTGCGCCTCCTCGCCCATCTTCTTCACTTGCTCCTTGTACGATTCAAACTGCTGGTGCAATTTCCTGCGGAGGACAAGACAGAGACATACTTAGTACAGGAATCTCCTCTGCTGATCTAAAATGCTATATTTATTTTATTTATTTATTTACAGTTTCTTATATAGCGCAGCAGATTCCGTTGCGCTTTACAATAGTAGACAGTGATAAAACAAACTGGGTAACAACAGACAGACTTGGAGGTTGGAAGGCCCTGCTGCAAGCTTACAATCTATAGGGACATAGGAGGGAAACACAAGGACAGGCACCAGTAATACATAGCAGTCCCACCAAGTTACAAGTCCAGAAGGGAAGCTATATAATACATAAGTGCCTCAGAGGGTTTTGCGTGTAGAACTTAAATATGATAGGCTTGCCTGAAGAGGTGAGTTTTCAGGGAACACTTGAAAGTTTGGACTATAGCACTATCATATGTGGAACACAGGGCCTTATTCTAGTTCACTCTTAGAGGCAAATTCCTTCTTAGCTGGAGAAAACCATGTGCACTGCAGGGGGGCAGAGATATTTAGCATTGGGTGAGTTATTTTGTTTCTGTGCAGGGTAAATACGGGCTGCTTTATTTTTACACTGCAATATAGATCTCACTTTGAAGAAAAACCCCACCTAAATCTAATTCTCTCTGCACATGTTACATCTGCCCCACCTGCAGTGCACATGGTTTTGTCCAGCTAAGAAGGAATTTGCCCCTAAGAGTGAACTAGAATAAGACCCACAGTGTAGATAGCTGTTAAGCCAGTATTGTCTTGGTGTCATTGGTACCAGAAGACAATGTTTAACAGCATAGGTTTTCAAACTCGGTCCTCAAGACCCCAAACAGCTCATGTTTCCAGGTCACCGAGCAGGTGTACAGGTGCACTGATTACTCACTGACACATTTTATAAGATCCACAGGTGGAGCTAATTATTTCACTTGTGATACTGTGAGGAAACCTTCGAAAACATTAACTGTTTGGCGTCCTGAGGACTGAGTTTTAGAACCTATGATTAGAGCATAGGTTCTCAAACTTGGTCTTAAGGACCCCAAACAGTTCTTGATTTTTCAGTGAGTAATGCATACTTACACCCTCCCGGAAGTTGAGGGAGACTCACAATTCTTCAGGTACAATAGTCAACTAAACAGGCGGTCAAGGACAGGAAGATATGGCCGTTGTGGAGGGGGCGTGGCGAAACGGAACAAATTGCATCATTTAGCCACGCCTCTCTCTGCGGACCCACAAATCACAGATATTTCCTTGTGTTGGGGTGAGGCCTAATTATTTTACAGTCTGATTGTGCCCGACCATCAAATGATTTTGGGCACCCACACAAGGCTGCGAATGAATGCATATACAAATCATCAATTTTGCAGCGCTGTGGGGAAAATATGCGAATAGCGGGGGGAGGGGGGCAGGCGAGAGGCGGGCGGTGATACAACGCTCACAAAGCAGCGAAATAACGCTGCTTTGCGAGGCAACCAGAATGAGGGCCCAAATGTGCTTTGTGAGCAACCCTGAATCATCTGCTAAGTGTCTCCCAAGATTCGGTTCTTGGTCCTCTTCTTCTCTCTCTCTCTATATGTCCTCATTCGCTCACTGGACTTCCAATATCACATCTATTCTGGTAATACTCATATCTACCTCTCCGTTCCTGACGTCTCTCCCGCGTATTCCCAACGGTCTCTTTGCTATCTATTCTTGGATGACCCAGAGCTTTCTTCGACATAAAATGTTTAAGACTGCGCTGATCATCTTCCCACCCTCCCGCATAAAACCTGACCATCTATCATCCTAACCTACTGTTTATGCTCACTGCTACCCCTTCTGTGTCACTCCGGTCTGTCGGACCCTCCCCTATAGAATGTAAGCTCTCACAAGCCCCTGACCCTGATAATTGCTTCAGTGTCCTGTCCCCTAATGCAAATATCCCTATTTACCATGTACTTGTCCTTAATTGTCTTTTACTGTAACTCGTTTTTTTTTTTTTTGCGTACTTATGTATTGTTAGGCGCTGCAGAAGCCTTGTGGCGCCATATAAATAAACAGTAATAATAAATTTAAAAAAATAAAGTATATAACTAGCTGTAATCAGAAAATGACATTAACAAAGAAGGGCTAACACAAGAAAGGACAAGTGATGACTCCATACCTACAGTACATTTTTAGACGGCTAGCATATGTGCTTGTTATGTAGTTACCCGCAGCTCATTAAGCCTGGAGAATGTCTCATCAGTGCGACATTCTTCTCCATCGCTGACTTTAAACCTCCTCCTTCTTTCCCTTCCTGACTCAATGCCCAAAGACTGCGCGCTAAATAATCTATCACTTTTCTCCCCAGGAAAAAGGTCACAATTAATATGTGGCTTCCTACAAGGTGTTTGATGTATAATTGACATCTATGGGCTGCTTAAAATCCCTTTCTTGCAAGGTAATATAAACCAAAATGAAACTTCTAAAGCAGATGGGATTTTATTGTAGGAATTGCTCCTCTATGGTCCCTGCAAAGCTGCAATATGTAGTCCTAACATTTTACCCCCGTTCCCTCTACTCTCAAGAGCCACAGTGGCTGCACCATGCGGTAGTTCTTTCCAGAGCTGAATGATTCACCGCACCCAATGGTCCCAGGGGTACTCATGGGAGGAACAATCGAAAGCCAAAATTACATTGTTAATCCGCACCCAGTGCTCCGGGAAAGGGAAGAAGGATGTGTAAAGTGTGTGTTGGGTGACTGTGTGTAAGGTGTGTGTTGGGTGACTGTGTGTAAGGTGTGTGTTGGGTGACTGTGTGTAAGGTGTGTGTTGGGTGACTGTGTGTAAGGTGTGTGTTGGGTGACTGTGTGTAAGGTGTAAGGGTGACTGTGTGTAAGGTGCGTGTTGGGTGACTGTGTGTGAGGAGTGTGTTGGGTGACTGTGTGTGAGGAGTGTGTTGGATGACTGTGTGTGAGGTGTGTGTTGGATGACTGTGTGTAAGGGGTGTATTGGATGACTGTGTGTAAGGGGTGTATTGGATGACTGTGTGTAAGGGGTGTGTTGGGTGACTGTGTGTAATGTGTGTGTTGGGTGACTGTGTGTAAGGTGCGTGTTGGGTGACTGTGTGTAAGGTGTGTGTTGGGTGACTGTGTGTAAGGTGTGTGTTGGGTGACTGTGTGTAAGGGGCGTGTTGGGTGACTGTGTGTAAGGTGTGTATTGGGTGACTGTGTGTAAGGTGTGTATTGGGTGACTGTGTGTAAGGGGTGTATTGGGTGACTGTGTGTAAGGTGTGTATTGGTTGACTGTGTGTAATGTGTGTGTTGGGTGACTGTGTGAGGTGTGTATTGGGTGACTGTGTGTGAGGTGTGTATTGGGTGACTGTGTGTGAGGTGTGTATTGGATGACTGTGTGTAAGGTGTGTGTTGGATGACTGTGTGTAAGGGGTGTGTTGGGTGACTGTGTGTAAGGTGTGTATTGGGTGACTGTGTGTAAGGTGCGTGTTGGGTGACTGTGTGTAAGGGGCGTGTTGGGTGACTGTGTGTAAGGTGTGTATTGGGTGACTGTGTGTAAGGTGTGTATTGGGTGACTGTGTGTAAGGTGTGTATTAGGTGACTGTGTGTAAGGGGTGTATTGGATGACTGTGTGTAAGGTGTGTATTGGGTGACTGTGTATAAGGTGTGTATTGGTTGACTGTGTGTAAGGTGTGTATTGGATGACTGTGTGTAAGGTGTGTATTAGGTGACTGTGTGTAAGGGGTGTATTGGATGACTGTGTGTAAGGGGTGTGTTGGGTGACTGTGTGTAAGGAGCGTATTAGGTGACTGTGTGTAAGGTGTGTATTGGGTGACTGTGTGTAAGGTGTGTATTGGATGACTGTGTAGGGAATGTATTGGATGACTGTGAGTAGGGAATGTATTGGATGACTGTGTGTTGGGATATGTATTGGATGACTGTGTGTAGGGAATGTATTGGATGACTGTGTGTAGGGAATGCATTGGATGACTGTGTAGGGAATGTATTGGATGACTGTGTGTAGGGAATGCATTGGATGACTGTGTGTAGGGAATGTATTGGATGACTGTGTAGGGAATGTATTGGATGACTGTGTGTAGGGAATGTATTGGATGACTGTGTGTAGGGAATGTATTGGATGACTGTGTGTAGGGAATGTATTGGATGACTGTGTGTAGGGAATGTATTGGGATGACTGTGTAGGGAATGTATTGGGATGACTGTGTAGGGAATGTATTGGATGACTGTGTGTAGGGAATGTATTGGATGACTGTGTGTAGGGAATGTATTGGATGACTGTGTAGGGAATGTATTGGATGACTGTGTGTAGGGAATGCATTGGATGACTGTGTGTAGGGAATGCATTGGATGACTGTGTAGGGAATGTATTGGATGACTGTGTGTAGGGAATGCATTGGATGACTGTGTGTAGGGAATGCATTGGATGACTGTGTAGGGAATGTATTGGATGACTGTGTGTAGGGAATGTATTGGATGACTGTGTGTAAGGAATGTATTGGATGACTGTGTGTAGGGAATGCATTGGATGACTGTGTAGGGAATGTATTGGATGACTGTGTGTAGGGAATGTATTGGATGACTGTGTGTAGGGAATGTATTGGATGACTGTGTGTTGGGATATGTATTGGATGACTGTGTGTAGGGAATGTATTGGATGACTGTGTGTAGGGAATGCATTGGATGACTGTGTGTAGGGAATGTATTGGATGACTGTGTGTAAGGTGTGTATTGGGTGACTGTGTGTAAGGTGTGTATTGGATGACTGTGTAGGGAATGTATTGGATGACTGTGAGTAGGGAATGCATTGGATGACTGTGTAGGGAATGTATTGGATGACTGTGTGTTGGGATATGTATTGGATGACTGTGTGTAGGGAATGTATTGGATGACTGTGTGTAGGGAATGTATTGGATGACTGTGTGTTGGGATATGTATTGGATGACTGTGTGTAGGGAATGTATTGGATGACTGTGTGTAGGGAATGTATTGGATGACTGTGTGTAGGGAATGCATTGGATGACTGTGTGTAGGGAATGTATTGGATGACTGTGTGTGGGGAATGTATTGGATGACTGTGTAGGGAATGTATTGGATGACTGTGTAGGGAATGTATTGGATGACTGTGTGTGTGGAATGTATTTAAATGACTGTGTAGGGAATGTATTGGATGACTGTGTGTAGGGAATGCATTGGATGACTGTGTAGGGAATGTATTGGATGACTGTGTGTAGGGAATGCATTGGATGACTGTGTGTAGGGAATGTATTGGATGACTGTGTAGGGAATGTATTGGATGACTGTGTGTAGGGAATGTATTGGATGACTGTGTGTGGGGAATGTATTGGATGACTGTGTGTGGGGAATGTATTGGATGACTGTGTGTAGGGAATGTATTGGATGACTGTGTGTAGGGAATGTATTGGATGACTGTGTAGGGAATGTATTGGATGACTGTGTGTAGGGAATGTATTGGATGACTGTGTGTAGGGAATGTATTGGATGACTGTGTGTAGGGAATGTATTGGATGACTGTGTAGGGATTGTATTGGATGACTGTGTGTAGGGAATGCATTGGGTGACTGTGTGTAGGGAATGCATTGGATGACTGTGTAGGGAATGTATTGTATGACTGTGTGTAGGGAATGTATTGGATGACTGTGTGTAGGGAATGTATTGGATGACTGTGTGTAGGGAATGCATTGGATGACTGTGTAGGGAATGTATTGGATGACTGTGTGTAGGGAATGCATTGGATGACTGTGTAGGGAATGTATTGGATGACTGTGTGTAGGGAATGTATTGGATGACTGTGTAGGGAATGTATTGGATGACTGTGTGTAGGGAATGTATTTGGATGACTGTGTGTAGGGAATGTATTTGGATGACTGTGTGTAGGGAATGTATTGGATGACTGTGTAGGGAATGCATTGGGTGACTGTGTGTAGGGAATGTATTGTATGACTGTGTGTAGGGAATGTATTGGATGACTGTGTGTAGGGAATGTATTGGATGACTGTGTGTAGGGAATGCATTGGATGACTGTCTAGGGAATGTATTGGATGACTGTGTGTAGGGAATGCATTGGATGACTGTGTGTAGGGAATGTATTGGATGACTGTGTGTAGGGAATGTATTGGATGACTGTGTGTAGGGAATGCATTGGATGACTGTGTAGGGAATGTATTGGATGACTGTGTGTAGGGAATGCATTGGATGACTGTGTAGGGAATGTATTGGATGACTGTGTGTAGGGAATGTATTGGATGACTGTGTAGGGAATGTATTGGATGACTGTGTGTAGGGAATGTATTGGATGACTGTGTGTAGGGAATGCATTGGATGACTGTGTGTAGGGAATGTATTGGATGACTGTGTAGGGAATGTATTGGATGACTGTGTAGGGAATGTATTGGATTACTGTGTGTAGGGAATGTATTGGATGACTGTGTGTAGGGAATGCATTGGATGACTGTGTAGGGAATGTATTGGATGACTGTGTGTAGGGAATGCATTGGATGACTGTGTAGGGAATGTATTGGATAACTGTGTGTAGGGAGGCTGCAGGTTTCTTTTAGATGGGTAATTACCAAAGAAGTAATATAGGACTGTTCATACTGTAGGCAGACAAACATAGGGCTGTAATATTATGGTTGTGTAATTGCAAGCAGATGCAAGCCGGCACTGAGACGCATATTTACCTGCCAGTATCCAAATCCAGCACCAGCATCTGATCTCTTATGCGAATACAGATGGAGCGCTCTTCATTCTTGCAGGGGCTGGCGGTAGATTCACCAGCCGCCAGCCCCCAGAAGGGGACGCGCGTGCGTCCCCTTACTACGGAGCTCCCCGCCGGTCCCCACCGCTTCGCCGCCGGTCCCAGACGCCCTATCCCACCTCGCGTCTCCCGCTGCCAGGAAACCAGTCAGATGGAGCGCCGGCCCACCAGCGGGGCAATCTGGCAATCTTAAAAAAGTTTCTTGTGTTTATGACCTGGTTATGTACATGTTTATCAGTGCATAAAAGGTCCCCATAAACAGGTCCTACTTGTCCCTCATTGCCCCTTTAACTCTCCTGGAGGGTTGCACGCGATTTGGCACTTGACAAGACATTTTTACATGCGATAAATCTAGGAGCTGCCGGTGGGGAGGGGATTTGAAAACTCCCATTGAAATGAATGGGGGCCGCTGATTGGCTGAGAGAGCTCTCTCAGCCAATCAGTGGCCCCCATTTGTTTGAATGGGAGTTTTCAAACTGCTGTCTGCCGCAGTGCCGCTATGCACTAACACAGCAGCAGGGAAAGGAAAGGGAGGGCTCTCGGAAGCGCAGAGCAGGGAGGACGGAAGCGATACATCGCTAAAAAGCACCCACCATATGTCACCGATGCATCCGATCCAACAGATTGTATGTGCTGCACATGTGATCTGTAGGCTCGTTGTCATCAGTGACCATCGCTAAGCAATTTGGTCGCTAAGCTTTAGTTAAAATCGTGTGTACGGAGCTTTAGGGCCGCATTCAGTTAGCCTTCAAGCAGTACCCTAGGCTATTCAATTGGTAAGCCCACAGACTGGACTTAACGCAAAAGTGTTACCTCAAAGCTCAGGACACTTATCCTGGAATCTATGGGTTAACACATATAAGCTACAGATTTACCTCAAGAGGAAAAGGGGTTATAACTGAATAACTCTGGTCCGGATGTGAGTCCAAGACTACGACCCCATTTCCTCGAAAAATAGGTATGGAGCCTAATTGATTTTGGCACTAAATACTGGTGGCAACAATAATAAAAGTAAATGTTCCTCCACACTTTACTCAAGATTGCTTGACTGGCTCACAGGAAGCATGTCCGCTATCCAGGTTACCCTGTGCCAGTACCACCCCTGCTGGCATTACCTCTTATGCTCAACAAGTCAGGTGGCAAACAGCGCCTGAGGTCTTATCCAACAAAATAACCGCAATAGACCCTTATCCCTCTCGTTCTTTATTTTTCTTATTAAAAAGGAAAGCAACGAGGTTACGAAACAGCAGCATCACAACAGTAAAAGGATACAACGGCCTAAATAATGTAAAGTCTTCATAAATGTTGTACACCATGCAGACTGAACTTCTCCTAATCTCAAAATAATGATGTCACCGGGTATTCAGTTACGGGGCTAAGTAAGAATGACACATGTTTAAAAGCACAGTACAATCATCGCTGCCTGTTTTATGTGTAAAATTTAAATTAAAATAAAAAAAATAACAGCACACATCTGTATGTGAACTGAAGCACACTACTATTTTTCAACTGGATAGCTTTATTGTTCAACCTCCCGACACTTTATATTTGTATAAGTCCAGGCGGCGTGTTTTACTTCGGTGGCTCATGCAATTAAAGTAATTTGAGTGACTAGGTGTAATCATATTTCGATGTACTTAACAGCCAGCTTGGGAAGTAGCTATTTTTAGCTGACTGTATTAAAAGCACTACACTACATTAAAAAAAAAAGGTTACGGGCAGGATGCATAATAAAAATAGCAGTAATACTAGTTATTGACTACTAAATAATGAATATAAATAAACAAAAACTTAAAGGACCACTAAACCGCAAGACTTAAACTTTCTGATGAGCCTCGGAAGTAGAAAAAAAAAATCATAGTTTAGCTTTATTGCTATAATTAACCCCTTCACTGGTAATCCCAAGAATTTTCCGGGCTATGCCTTAATGCCCAGGCTGGCAAGGCCGGAAAATCCTTTTTGTATATAATTCTGACTTGGAGATTAGTCCCTATTGGGATTTTCACCTGGGACAAAAATGCAGAAATCTCCAATTGGTCCGATTGTGAACTCCCATTTTAATAACAAAATAGATCTAATTTGGTATAATTTGCATTATTCACAGAATTTGAACTGTGATTGAACCTCATTTTGCTGTCTCCTACATACACTAAAACCAGCGGACTATTAGGTATGTAAACTTCAAAGTGCCATATTTTCTGTATCTATAAATACAGTTCCAATATCTAGCATATTTGATATCCAATTTCAGATATTGTGGACCTGTTTGGTTGGATCAGGCTAACCATACCGAACGGAGCTAGCTGACAGCCACTTTTTATGGGATGAACTCCCCATTAATCTAAAACTACACTTATCTGTGCCCTAAGAAATTGCTTGGAGAAGGCTGTCGATACATCTCGTACCCTTTGACCCCATATGGGGAATATTTGGTACGTTATTAATTTCCCCTTAATTCATATTATTATATCTAAAAATGTCAACTGTTTAAAGGCCATATTCATCACGTAACTCTCCCGTAGATACAAGGAGTGTTCTCCATTGAGGGGAAGGTTATTACAGCCTTTTTATCACTGAGGAAACAACACGCCAATGCATGCGTTTTTTTGGGTATGTGATCTATTCTTTACAAATATTTGTCATAAAAATTTTTTTAAGATCATATGAAATATAAGCATATAAAATATGAATTGTTTAAAAGCCATATTCATTATGTGGTTCTCCTTTAGATATTTGGAGTTTGCCCCACTGAGGGGAAGGTTATTACGACCTGCGAAATATTGAAGAAATAACACGCCGGTATAAGCGTTATAATTTCATATCTTGGTATGTGCCATATTCTAACTTCCTTCTGTATATTATGGTCTCAATCTTGACCCCTCCTTAAAGCTTGACCCCTCCATAAAGCTTTTCATCCATGTAATATGTTGTTTTATATTATTTTATAAATTATCCTATTATCTTATTTTTTATGCTCATCCTCTCTGTTTTAACATTATTATATATTGTTTATGGACAAATATGTCTGAATGTTCATAATATGTTTTTAAACAAACAAATTATTTGTAAAAGAACATTGTGTTCTGTATTTATACAAAATTTGTGTATCTTTTGTGTACGATATGGAAATATCAGTGTGTAATATTCCATTATTATCTCTACCACCTACAGTTAAACCCCTGATGAAGTCTTTTTTAAGACGAAACGCGTCGGGTAACTGATATTATATTTCCGAAAAGGACACAATCTCCAGATGTGATTCTCGAAACTTTAATAAAAGCACTCTGGTGTTATGATTATATATTGTACTGTATTGCATTTGACTGTAATTGGTGGAAATTCCAGTTGGTGGTTAAAGCGCTCTCTATACCCTGTTTTTTCCATTTCTATCATTGCCTCCCACTAACAGGGGGGGTCTTAGAGTAGCTGCTCACACCATAAGGGCGCACGTGGGGTCATTCTTTGGATATATATATATATATATATACTAGGTGATTCATCGCGCCCTACGGGCGCTCTTCACACCGTCGTAAGGGGCTGCGCCCCCTTAATTTGTGAACATTTGTATATGAGAAAGATGGTTAGAATTGTATGAAAGATGGCCTGTATTGCAACTTGAGTTATAGGTGAAATGTGTTAAATAGAGAGCATATGATGTGGAAGGGGGTGTGTATTGTTTTGTTTAATTAAAAAGCGGTTACAGAGTAAGATGTACATTGATAGTGTGGATGGTACAGTGACATTTGTGGGTGTGGGGGGGGGGCTGTGTGTGCATGTTGTTTAGGTGTGTGTGTGTGTGTGTGTGTGCAATAGTATAGTAGGGTGTTTTTGAGTCAGCGGCTCCCCACTGGCGGAGGTCACGACACAGGAAAACAGGAGGCTGGGTAGTGATAGGGGTGTGTGGACATAAGGGGGACTAAAGAGGAGGGTGGGAGATACTGTGCAGCTTCTGCCAGTGGGTGAGGGTCCAGTGTGGCAGTACAGGAGTACAGGATGGTGGCCCTGAGTCAGTGTCTCCTCCTACTGGGTGGGAGTTAGGGTACATGAGAGCAGGAGGCTGGGCTATGAGGCATGATAGGGGCATGTGGCCAAAAGAGCGTCAGCGACTCCCCAGTGGTGGAAGTTATGGTTCAGGAGAGCAGGAAGCTGGGTAGTGATAGGGGTGTGTGAGTATACGGGGGACTAAAGAGGGGCTCAGGGGTGCCGTGAATTGTGGGAGGGGCCTGAGGGGGTGCCGTGAATCAAGGGAGGGAGGGGGCGCAGGTGTCCGCGAATCGCGGGAGAGGGCGGGGGTCCGCAAAGCGTGGGAGGGGGCGTGAATTGCGGGAGGGGGGGGGTGTGCGGGGGGTGACGTGAATCGTGGGAGGGGTCGTGAATCGTGGGGGGGTGAGCCGTGAATTGCGGGAGGGGGGGGCACGGGGCGCGATAAATCACCTAGTTGGTTATATATTCTTGTAGAAGGATGGTAGGATGTTGCTGTCATTCAGAATGCATTTACATAAACAGTAATAGTAGCAGTAAAAGATCTGACTTAAAACACCTACAGTAAAACAGAACAGGTGTTATATATTATACAAAGAATTGGTTGATGATGTGTAGGTTGACGTGCACATAGTTGTCACTGTAAAAAATTGCTACAAGAAAAAATCAACACAGAAAGGTCAACACATGTAAATGTTGACATAAGTGTGGCACTTCATTGGTCTTCATGTCGACACATGAGAATGAATATGAAAACATTCAAAAAAGATAAATAAATCTTCAAAAACTCATGTCAACCTTTTTCATTGTCGACCATAGCCGTGTCAGTGTTTTGCATGTGCCATTTAATCCTGGGGTTGCCGTGAATCGCGAGCGGGAGTGGGGGGGGGAGGGAGGAGGTGAGGTGTGTCTGCGAATCACGGGAGGAGGGGTCGTGGGTGGATGCCGTGAATTGCGGGAGGGGGGGTGTGGGTGCCGCGAATCGTGGGAGGGGGGGACGCGGGGGGTTGCAGAGAATCGTGGGAGGGTGGGTCGCAGGGGCGGGGGGTTGCCGCAATGACAGGGGGGGAATCGTGGTAGGGGGGGTCGCGGGGGGTGGGGGGTACCGCGAGGAAGGGGGGGCCTGGGGGGTTGGCACAAATCGTGGGAGGGGGGGTCGCGGGGTGCCACGAATCGCAGGAGGGGGTGTGTCACGGGGTGGGGCCGCAAATCGCAAGTCGCCGCGAATTGGAGGGGTGTGCTGTGAATCGTGGGAGGGGGGTCGCCGGGGGGTGCCGCGAATCACCACAAGAAAAAATCAACACAGAAAGGTCAACACATGTAAATGTTGACATAAGTGTGGCACTTCATTGGTGTCCATGTCGACACATGAGAATGAATATGAAAACATTGAAAAAGTGAAAAATAAATCTTCAAAAACTCATGTCAACCTTTTTCATTGTCGACCATAGCCATGTCAGTGTTTTGCATGTGCCATTTAATCGTGGGGTTGCCGTGAATGGGGGGGGGGGGGGGGAGGGACACATTGCTCTGTTTCTGGACTTTCTACTTAATTTATGGATTACCATCACCTGTGCTTAAACACCTTTCTTATCAATTACCCTGTTTAAAATAGGTGATGACAATCATAAATTAAGATGGAAGTCCACAAACAGAGCATTCTGTCCCTCCTGGAGAGGGTCATGTTGGGAGGTATGGAGGTGTGGGGCGCTCACCTGGTGTGTCTGGTGAGTAGCTGTGTCTTTGCTGTGTAACATGGAGAGGCAGAGGGTGTCTGGCACTGTGGGCTCACTGGGCTGGTTCTCTGTCGTGTGAGTCAGTCATGTGAGTCAGAGGCTCCACCCAGCGTTACAGCTTCAGACACACTTTGAGTGACAGATGTAGCCAAATATATAAGATATATGGCATGTGTGTTGTGTCTTTTGTTCGAGTGCCGCCGTCCCACAGATCTCTGGATTGGGAGCCTATTTCATGGAGCCCTAAACAGGAGGAAGGCACCGGAGCCTGTGTACCTTTATTTTCACTGAGTGCCATAACTGCAGACTTTGTGTATATATATATATATATATATATATATATATATATATGACGAGCAAATAAAGAGCTCGAAACGTTGCTTTCAATTCTAGACCTCCATGTCAGTCTTTCACCGGGTTGCATAAGACCCTTTGAGGTCTTATATATAATACAAGTGTGATGTGACTTCATCAGAACAGAGTAATACATCTTCCAAGAGAAATTAAGAGCTTCCACAGATTCCTGGGAGAAAAAAGATAACTCTTCCTGCTTAGCTGTGTCATATCACCAAAACGTTCTAGATACTTGATATTTTTAGCGGTGTGTAAGCACACCAATATAGAGTCAAACCTATGTGAATTAAAAACAAGGATTCCTTCCCTGTGTATCTAGAAAAAAACGAAGAGAGCCGGCAAATGAATAAAGAGATTTTCCTCCAAAAAATGGCAAAAACTTTTCTCTCTATGAGACCTCTATCTCCAACAGGGAAGGGCAGGGATGCTTCGAAAGCTAGTCTCCTGCCCTCTCTGTTTGTTCATGTGTGAGAAAGAGATGTAGTTTCGGATACTGCGTATATATCGATAGATATATTTTATATATAATATTATCCGCAAGGTATCATTTAAGCAGTGACGGAGTTACACGAGGTGTTCCCCGGCATTGCCCGTTGTACAATAATGTTGTCTTTAATATTGTCGATTATTTGAGATGGAGACACATTGATTTTCTGCTGATCCGACCTGTGACACTGATTGCTGTTGTTTTCCCTGGCAGTGCGGTTCCGTTGCATGCAGTGCAGAGAAATCAATACTCAGGAAATGGGATTCGGCAGATATCTGATTTGGTCCGCAAAACCTATATTTTATGCATAAAAAATGTATACGACTATCCACAACCATTTTTAAACATGAAATATAGGTTTCAGAAATAATTATTTAGATGTAACTTCATGCACAGAACACAATGTGCAGTATGCTATTACTATTATTGGAAAATATATAACAAGAAAAATGGCCTCCTGTTAGTAGGGACATTCTGAATTCCTTGCAAGGAGCATCCCTCCAGCTATTGGTGAGGGAGCCCACTCGTAAGGACACAATAATAGACTTAATACTTACAAATGGGGACAGAATATCTGATGTAAAAGTGGGTGAAAACCTGGGATCCAGCGACCAGTATGGTTCAGAATAAAGACCGACTCATCACACACAAAAACAAAGGTGTTAGATTTTAGGAAGGCTGATTTTGTAGAGATGGGGAAACTCTGCAAGTGATTCTTTGGCAGAGTGGAGGACCTTGGACGAAGTGAGAAAAATTAAAAAGCACAATACTAAAAGCAACAGAACTTTGTGTTAAAAGAGTTAGGACAAACACAAGGAAAAGGAAGCCAGTGTGGTTTGCGAAAGAAGTAACAAGTATTGTGAAAGTTGCCCTTTAAGAAATATAAGCAGACGCAGAATAATGAAGACAAAGAAGTGTATCTGGTTAGACATAAGGAGGCTAAGAAGGTAATCAGATGTGTAAAAGCACAGGCTGAGGAGAAAATGGCCCAGTCAGTGGGGAAAGTGGTGGAAACTTTTTTTCAGGTATATAAGTGAAAGGAGAAAAGCAAAAAGTGGAGTAATAAGACTAAAGACAGAGAGAGGAAGTCTTCTTGAGGGAGACAATGTAATAGCAGATCATATTAATAATTATTTCTGATCAATGCTGAAAGAGATGAGGAAGGGGCCACCGTTGAGTTGTAAGTATATTCAGAAAAAATAGGGAGAAAATAAACCAGTATGTTTATAGAGGAGAAAGTACTAAGAGAACTCTCAAAAAAGTGGATAAATCAATGGGGCCAGATGGAATACATCCAAGAATACTAAAAGAGCTTAAAGGGGATCTGGTAAAACCATTAACAGAATTACTCAACCAGACACTAGCTACTAGTGTAATCCCAGAGGACTGGAAAATAGCAAATGTAGTCCCACTGCACGAAAGTGGAAGCAAGGAAGACGTAAGCAACTACCGACCAGTGAACCTTAACAGTAGTAGGGAAATTGATGGAAACAAAGAGTTGTAGAATATCTCAAAACCAGCATTTTACAGGATCCTAAACAGAATGGGTTTAACTAGGGGAGATCATGTCAAACAAATCTTATTGACTTTTTTTGACTGGGGGACTAAAGTAATAGATTAAGGGGGGGGGCATAGATGTAGCTTATCTAGACTTTAGTAAGGCTTTTGACAGTGTCCCACATCGCAGACTGTTAAATAAACTTGAAAGTTTGGGATTGGATTCTAAGATGGTTGAATGGATAATATCTTGATTGCAGTACAGAAAACAGAAAGTTGTAGTAAATGGAGTACAGTCAAAGGAGGGAAAGGTTACGTGGAGTACCCCAGGGATCTGTACTTGGACCAGTGCTTTTAATATCTTTATTTTTACTTTGCAAATGGAATTGAGGGTAAAATATGCCTTTTTGCAGATGACACAAATGGTATGCAACACGGTCATAGGCAATTGCAAGGGGGATTTCCGGTTGCACGGAAACCCCCTCCTCTTATCAAGTGTCTCAAATTATGACAATAGAAGTATAAATATGATTACTAGAGCTGCTGCCACATCATGCAGTGTAAGGGACAGGGCAGAGCTGCTGCACATGACCGGTGGTAGCAGCTTTTTCTACCAAATTTGCTGTGTTTGTGGATCTGAGTCCTCAATCAGTGCACTGGACCAGAGAGCAGCTACCAGGAAGAAGAGACAGGAGCCTTACCATGAGGTGGGAGAATATGTGCTTAGAAAGTGCAGTACTGGTTCCATTATGTTTGTGTATTTATTATGGTACGTTTAACCTTTTACTGACCACCTATTTATGTTATTTATATGTTTGATACAGTCCATACTATAGACCATTTCTAGTGTTAGGTAGTATTACTGTATTCCATACAGTATCCAGTGTATAAAAAGACCAATATTTACATTAATGTCCAGGGTCTTTACTTGGTTCTGCAGAGTGTGAGATTGTGGACTGCATTAGGAAACCCCTCTCTAGAAATCCTGCATTTACCACTGAAGGTAGACACACCAGGAAGGGTAAAACAAATGATGTATTATCCAGGTATATTAGATGAATGGTCAAAAGCATGGCAACTACAGTTAAATACCAAAAAACGCAAAATCATGCACTTGGGTCTCAAAAATCCAAAGACTAAATATATTATAAATGGCACTATAATGGAAACTACTGAGGAGGAAAGGGATCTACAGTATGTGTCACTAATTCAGGTGACTTAAAGGCAGGTAGGCAATGTAACAAAGCAATGAAGAAGGCAAGTCAGATGCTTGGTTGCATAGGGAGAGGTATCAGCAGTAGAAAGAAATAAGTAATTATGCCACTGTATAGAGTACTGTGTTCAGTTCTGGAGGCCATATCTCCAGAAGGATATAAATACATTGACTGAATAAAGAAGGGCAACTAAAATGGTGCATGGCCTACATCACAACACTTCTTTACCCGCAAAAGCTAAAAGATCTTAACATGTATAGTTTGGATCAGAGAAGGGAAAGGGGGGACATGATAGAAACTTTCAAATATATCAAGGGTTTTAACAAGGTACAGGTGGGAGACATTCTTCACAGGAAGAGGAGCAACAGAACACGAGGACATGCACTGAAACTAGAGGGAGGAAGATTCAGGGGAAATGTGAGGAAGAAATACTTCACAGAAAGAGTAGTGGATAAGTGGAATAGCCTCCCATCAGAGGTGGTAGAGGCAAATACAGTAGTACAATTTAAACATTCTTGGGATAGGCATAGTGATATCCTTACAAAAATGACAAATATGGTTTGAGATAACATGTTTAAAAAACGGGCAGACTAGATGGGCCAAGTGCTTCTGATCTGCCGTCACATTCTAAGTCTCTATTATACAGCTCCTTAAAGGGAAAGCAAATCCAGCATTTGACTTTAATATACTGTATAATAAAAGCTTAATATAACGGAGTTGAATACTATACATGAAGAATCAAGTGTTTATGCTTTTTACTTCTCTAGAACATATTGATTTATACATGGAAGTGGGGCCAACGAGGTCACAGCAGCTTAACAGACTGCAGTATTTAGCTTTCTGACCAATATCAAATCCTATTATGAAATGTTGAAAAAAGATGTGAAAGGGGACTTCAGTTGTCTGTATGGGGGTGGTGTGGTAATACGTATACTAATATAAATGATCAGTGAATAAGAACTCTGTGCTTATGCTGCAGCACCTGATATACATAGGCATAAACTGCTGTAAAGTGCCAAATTCCTGAATTTACAACTAATTATGGGTGAGTTAGGGAAAGCAAGTTTGTATCATGAAACTTGCATATATTACACAAAGGGCCTGATTCAGACCCTCTTGCTAAGCAGCGTTCTTTCACTGCTTAGCGAATGGGTAAATGCTGCCTGGTGGGTGAGTGAACACAACCCCCCACCCCCGTGGGAATGTCCACGCCTGCATGCGTATGTGGCCGAATCATTGGATGGTCGCTGACTATTAAAATTTTTTTTTTACCTTTGCGCAAATAAAAGTAATTGTAGACTGACTTTTATTTGACTCAGACAAGGCTGAATTCGGGGGCAGGCGCTGATGTCATGTGATTTCATCCATCCGCCCTGTGGAGGCTCCGCCATGCCTGTGATCTCACGAAGACACCCAGCAGTTCTCTGGAAGCACCCAGCATTTTTGTGGGCACGGCCAGGAAACACTGGGCGTTCCCATGGGACAGCCCCCTGCCCGTCCTACACTGCCCAGAAGGCGTTCGCACAGCGGGTCAGCACATAAGTATTTTCACCGATACATATGAAGAGCATACACCCCAATACATGTATAGTTAGTTGTCACTTTCCTAAATATTTCCCAATGAATATCACAGTAATTGGCTTGAACAGATCCGAAAATATTTTGAGCGCAGACAACATTTATGCTCCAAAAATAAGCCCTCAGCTTGGGCAGAGGGAACGTAATGATTTTCACAAAGGCTAGCAAAGAGTCTAAGGAACAATAAAGAATTTCTTGAACATTTATATTCAAACGCCACATAGATTTGGAGCATACCCCATTTAGTTAAACAGCAAAGCAAAGCTTTATTCGTACATAGAAGCACAGACGAGGGCACAATAATGCAAAAAGCAAGCAACACACACAAATATGTAATGATAGCAAGTAGCCAATGCAGTCTCCAACACACATGCTCAGTGTTGTGTATTACACATCAGCTGTTTCCGTGTGCTTTGCGTGTACTAGTCTTCTCTCTTATATTTGCGTGGGAGCACCTGCTGTTCATATATGGCTGACTTACCTGTGTACAGTAGGTATTGGCCCAGCTATGCAAGAGAAATGTTGGATAATCGCCCTTATGACATTTCTTTTAATGGCATAGGTACTTATGATGACATTTCCTTTGATGGTATAGATATTTATGACATTTTATTTAATGGTATAGATAGGTATGAAAACATTTCCTTTGATGGTATAGATACAGATGAATCTGGCCTTGTTGTGGCTGGCGATCCGCCAGCAGCATGCTGCTGGTGGATCGCCAGCAACACGGCGCCTCTATCTCCCCCACGCACGCGCCTCTATCTCCCCCACGCACGCGCGTCTCAGTATCCGGGCGGCGAGGCGGACGCAATACTGTCCGCCTCCCGCTCGAGGGGGCTGGGGGGGACCCGAGGCACTGCGGGGGGGGGGGGGGGGGTGCGGTCCGCGCGGTGTGGGCACCGGGCGACCGAGGGCAGCACCGTCGGAAGGGGACGCGCGCGCGCGTCCCCTTCCGGCATACAGATGGCGGCGGGGCAGGGGATGGCGATGGCAACGCCATCTCCATCACCTGCAAAGATGAATCCCGCTACATCTGTACTTATGACATTTCCTTACAGGATATAGACAACTATGATATTTTTTTTATAGGGTATAGATACATGGGGCTATTTGGGGGTCATTCAGGACCGCTCAATAAGCAGCGGCTGTTTGCTGCTAGCGAGCAACTTAACACCACCCGGCCCCACCATCACGAATTTGAATCAGGCCCTTGGTACCAACTGGTAGACCACCATCATCTGCTGCCTGGATTTTCAGTATGTCCCAAATGACATGTACATTTTATCGTGATGAAGCTAATCAGAATAATTGGGATTTTTGTTCCCGAAACCATACAATGACTTGAGGGAAATTTTGTGGGGGTATTCAATCCCGAATCCGACTGTCGGGACAATTCCGACAGTCGGATTTACGTCCGTTTTCGACCAGTCGCAATCTTCCTACTGTCAAGTGTCGGAATGGGTTTTGTTGGAAACGGAATTCAAAAATAAGCGTCCGGTTCCGACAATTCCGATTCGACGTTAAAAAAAGCTGAATCAAAAAGCCTTCAATGCTGTCGGAAATGGCAGCATTAAATAGGCGAATGCTGATATTTCTGCCGGAGGAAGTAGCAGAACAGACTGAATAACCCCTTAGTGTACTGCCGGTCATCCACAAGCCAGAAAAGCTGAGTATTTTAAGGGGGCTCTAGCAAGTCTTCTAAAGAAGATGAGTGTGAGGGTTGCCCATAGCAACCAATTTCATATTACAAATTTTCTTTGGCCTGTATGATAGGTTTGTAAAGGAACAATCAGTTGTCATCAGATTATTAGCAGACATCATTCTACAGTACAATACTATGTCTGCGTACCTTACTTAGCATTATAGGTTACGTACAGTACAATAGTATGTCTGCGTACCTTACTTAGCATTATAGGTTACATACAGTACAATAGTATGTCTGCGTACCTTACTTAGCATTATAGGTTACGTACAGTACAATACTATGTCTGCGTACCTTACATAGCATTATAGGTTACATACAGTACAATAGTATGTCTGCGTACCTTACTTAGCATTATAAGTTTCGTACAGTACAATAGTATGTCTGCGTACCTTACTTAGCATTATAGGTTACATACAGTACAATAGTATGTCTGCGTACCTTACTTACCATTATAGGTTACATACAGTACAATAGTATGTCTGCGTACCTTACTTACCATTATAGGTTACGTACAGTACAATAGTATGTCTGCGTACCTTACTTAGCATTATAGGTTACGTACAGTACAATAGTATGTCTGCGTACCTTACTTAGCATTATAGGTTACGTACAGTGCAATAGTATGTCTGCGTACCTTACTTAGCATTATAGGTTACGTACAGTGCAATAGTATGTCTGCGTACCTTACTTAGCATTATAGGTTACGTACAGTGCAATAGTATGTCTGCGTACCTTACTTACCATTATTGGTTACCTACAGTACAATAGTATGTCTGCGTACCATACTTACCATTATTGTTTACATACAGTACAATAGTATGTCTGCGTACCTTACTTACCATTATTAGTTACATACAGTACAATAGTATGTCTGTGTACCTTACTTAGCATTATAGGTTACATACAGTACAATACTATGTCTGCGTACCTTACTTACCATTATAGGTTACATACAGTGCAATAGTATGTCTGCGTACCATACTTACCATTATTGGTTACATACAGTACAATAGTATGTCTGCGTACCTTACTTACCATTATTGGTTACATACAGTACAATAGTATGTCTGCGTACCTTACTTAGCATTATAGGTTACATACAGTACAATAGTATGTCTGCGTACCTTACTTAGCATTATTGGTTACGTACAGTACAATAGTATGTCTGCATACCTTACTTAGCATTATAGGTTACATACAGTATAATAGTATGTCTGCGTACCTTACTTACCATTATAGATTATATACAGTGCAATAGTATGTCTGCGTACCTTACTTACCATTATAGGTTACATACAGTACAATAGTATGTCTGCGTACCTTACTTACCATTATAGGTTACGTACAGTACAATAGTATGTCTGCGTACCTTACTTAGCATTATAGGTTACGTACAGTACAATAGTATGTCTGCGTACCTTACTTAGCATTATAGGTTACGTACAGTGCAATAGTATGTCTGCGTACCTTACTTAGCATTATAGGTTACGTACAGTGCAATAGTATGTCTGCGTACCTTACTTACCATTATTGGTTACGTACAGTACAATAGTATGTCTGCGTACCATACTTACCATTATTGGTTACGTACAGTACAATAGTATGTCTGCGTACCTTACTTACCATTATTGGTTACGTACAGTACAATAGTATGTCTGCGTACCATACTTACCATTATTGGTTACGTACAGTACAATAGTATGTCTGCGTACCTTACTTACCATTATTGGTTACATACAGTACAATAGTATGTCTGTGTACCTTACTTAGCATTATAGGTTACATACAGTACAATACTATGTCTGCGTACCTTACTTACCATTATAGGTTACATACAGTGCAATAGTATGTCTGCGTACCATACTTACCATTATTGGTTACATACAGTACAATAGTATGTCTGCGTACCTTACTTACCATTATTGGTTACATACAGTACAATAGTATGTCTGCGTACCTTACTTAGCATTATAGGTTACGTACAGTACAATAGTATGTCTGCGTACCTTACTTAGCATTATTGGTTACGTACAGTACAATACTATGTCTGCGTACCTTACTTACCATTATAGGTTACATACAGTACAATAGTATGTCTGCGTACCTTACTTAGCATTATAGGTTACGTACAGTACAATAGTATGTCTGCGTACCTTACTTAGCATTATAGGTTACATACAGTACAATAGTATGTCTGCGTACCTTACTTAGCATTATTGGTTACATACAGTACAATACTATGTCTGCGTACCTTACTTAGCATTATAGGTTACATACAGTACAATAGTATGTCTGCGTACCATACTTAGCATTATAGGTTACATACAGTACAATAGTATGTCTGCATACCTTACTTAGCATTATTGGTTACATACAGTACAATAGTATGTCTGCATACCTTACTTAGCATTATTGGTTACATACAGTACAATAGTATGTCTGCGTACCTTACTTACCATTATTGGTTACAATAATGGTAAGTAAGGTACGCAGACATACTATTGTACTGTATGTAACCTATAATGCTAAGGGCCGCATTTATCAACTAATATTTGTGGTTAAATCCCCGAAAACGGTTAACCGCAAATATTAAGTATCCCCCTAATGTATCACAGGGGACCGCAGCAGGGATCTCCGATCACTGCTGCGATCCCCCCCTGCAGCGCCGCCGGCCGCATCCCCCATAGGTTTCTATGGGGGATGCGAAGCTGCCCGATGTATCAACATTGGGCAGCCCGGCATCGCACCCCTGGGCTATCGCCATTCTGATATGGCGATAGCCCATTGTAACCTATGGCTACATATCTCACTGCCCGAGCGGCAGTGCGGTAAGCGGGGTCGCGGGGGGGTCAGCGCATAACCGCGCATGCGCAGACCCCCTGGCTTATGGCTCTAGGCATCGCAGGGACAGGCTCCTTTCGGAGCCCTGTCCCTGCGCCCGGCAGGTGATAAATTCAGGTGATATGATCGCATTTTACAATGCGATCCTGGGCGGTAATATTCCGCCCAGATCGCATTGTAAATGCGATCAATGATGAATGGGGGCCTAAGTAAGGTACGCAGACATACTATTGTACTGCACGTAACCTATAATGCTAAGTAAGGTACGCAGACATACTATTGCACTGTACGTAACCTATAATGCTAAGTAAGGTACGCAGACATACTATTGTACTGTACGTAATTTATAATGCTAAGTAAGGTACGCAGACATACTATTGTACTGTACGTAACCAATAATGGTAAGTAAGGTACGCAGACATACTATTGTACTGTACGTAATTTATAATGCTAAGTAAGGTACGCAGACATACTATTGTACTGTATGTAACCAATAATGGTAAGTAAGGTACGCAGACATACTATTGTACTGTACGTAACCAATAATGGTAAGTAAGGTACGCAGACATACTATTGTACTGTATGTAACCTATAATGGTAAGTAAGGTACGCAGACATACTATTGTACTGTATGTAACCTATAATGGTAAGTAAGGTACGCAGACATACTATTGTACTGTATGTAACCTATAATGGTAAGTAAGGTACGCAGACATACTATTGTACTGTATGTAACCTATAATGGTAAGTAAGGTACGCAGACATACTATTGTACTGTATGTAACCTATAATGGTAAGTAAGGTACGCAGACATACTATTGTACTGTATGTAACCTATAATGGTAAGTAAGGTACGCAGACATACTATTGTACTGTATGTAACCTATAATGGTAAGTAAGGTACGCAGACATACTATTGTACTGTATGTAACCTATAATGGTAAGTAAGGTACGCATACATACTATTGTACTGTATGTAACCAATAATGGTAAGTAAGGTACGCAGACATACTATTGTACTGTACGTAACCTATAATGCTAAGTAAGGTACGCAGACATACTATTGTACTGTACGTAACCTATAATGCTAAGTAAGGTATGCAGACATACTATTGTACTGTATGTAACCAATAATGGTAAGTAAGGTACGCAGACATACTATTGCACTGTACGTAACCTATAATGGTAAGTAAGGTACGCAGACATACTATTGTACTGTACGTAATCTATAATGCTAAGTAAGGTACGCAGACATACTATTGTACTGTATGTAATCTATAATGCTAAGTAAGGTATGCAGACATACTATTGTACTGTATGTAACCAATAATGGTAAGTAAGGTACGCAGACATACTATTGTACTGTACGTAACCAATAATGGTAAGTAAGGTACGCAGACATACTATTGCACTGTACGTAACCTATAATGCTAAGTAAGGTATGCAGACATACTATTGTACTGTATGTAACCAATAATGGTAAGTAAGGTACGCAGACATACTATTGTACTGTACGTAACCAATAATGGTAAGTAAGGTACGCAGACATACTATTGTACTGTATGTAACCTATAATGCTAAGTAAGGTACGCAGACATACTATTGTACTGTATGTAACCAATAATGGTAAGTAAGGTACGCAGACATACTATTGTACTGTACGTAACCAATAATGGTAAGTAAGGTAAGCAGACATACTATTGTACTGTACGTAACCTATAATGGTATGTAAGGTACGCAAACATACTATTATACTGTATGTAACCTATAATGCTAAGTAAGGTACGCAGACATACTATTGTACTGTACGTAACCAATAATGGTAAGTAAGGTACGCAGACATACTATTGCACTGTACGTAACCTATAATGCTAAGTAAGGTATGCAGACATACTATTGTACTGTATGTAACCAATAATGGTAAGTAAGGTACGCAGACATACTATTGTACTGTACGTAACCAATAATGGTAAGTAAGGTACGCAGACATACTATTGTACTGTATGTAACCTATAATGCTAAGTAAGGTACGCAGACATACTATTGTACTGTACGTAACCTAGAATGCTAAGTAAGGTATGCAGACATACTATTGTACTGTATGTAACCAATAATGGTAAGTAAGGTACGCAGACATACTATTGTACTGTACGTAACCAATAATGGTAAGTAAGGTACGCAGACATACTATTGCACTGTACGTAACCTATAATGCTAAGTAAGGTATGCAGACATACTATTGTACTGTATGTAACCAATAAAGGTAAGTAAGGTACGCAGACATACTATTGTACTGTACGTAACCAATAATGGTAAGTAAGGTACGCAGACATACTATTGTACTGTATGTAACCTATAATGCTAAGTAAGGTACGCAGACATACTATTGTACTGTATGTAACCAATAATGGTAAGTAAGGTACGCAGACATACTATTGTACTGTACGTAACCAATAATGGTAAGTAAGGTAAGCAGACATACTATTGTACTGTACGTAACCTATAATGGTATGTAAGGTACGCAAACATACTATTATACTGTATGTAACCTATAATGCTAAGTAAGGTACGCAGACATACTATTGCACTGTACGTAACCTATAATGGTAAGTAAGGTACGCAGACATACTATTGTGCTGTATGTAATCTATAATGGTAAGTATGGTACGCAGACATACTATTGCACTGTATGTAACCTATAATGGTAAGTAAGGTACGCAGACATACTATTGTACTGTATGTAATCTATAATGCTAAGTAAGGTACGCAGACATACTATTGTACCGTATGTAACCAATAATGGTAAGTAAGGTACGCAGACATACTATTATACTGTATGTAACCTATAATGCTAAGTAAGGTACGCAGACATACTATTGTACTGTACGTAACCTATAATGCTAAGTAAGGTACGCAGACATACTATTGCACTGTACGTAACCTATAATGCTAAGTAAGGTACGCAGACATACTATTGCACTGTACGTAACCTATAATGGTAAGTAAGGTACGCAGACATACTATTGTACTGTATGTAACCAATAATGGTAAGTAAGGTACGCAGACATACTATTGTACTGTATGTAACCAATAATGCTAAGTAAGGTACGCAGACATACTATTGTACTGTATGTAACCAATAATGGTAAGTAAGGTACGCAGACATACTATTGTACTGTATGTAACCTATAATGCTAAGTAAGGTACGCAGACATACTATTGCACTGTACGTAACCTATAATGCTAAGTAAGGTACGCAGACATACTATTGCACTGTACGTAACCTATAATGCTAAGTAAGGTACGCAGACATACTATTGCACTGTACGTAACCTATAATGGTAAGTAAGGTACGCAGACATACTATTGTACTGTATGTAACCTATAATGCTAAGTAAGGTACGCAGACATACTATTGTACTGTATGTAACCAATAATGGTAAGTAAGGTACGCAGACATACTATTGTACTGTATGTAACCAATAATGGTAAGTATGGTACGCAGACATACTATTGTACTGTGTGTAACCTATAATGCTAAGTAAGGTACGCAGACATACTATTGCACTGTACGTAACCTATAATGCTAAGTAAGGTACGCAGACATACTATTGCACTGTACGTAACCTATAATGGTAAGTAAGGTACGCAGACATACTATTGTACCGTATGTAACCTATAATGGTAAGTAAGGTACGCAGACATACTATTGTACTGTATGTAACCTATAATGCTAAGTAAGGTACGCAGACATACTATTGTACTGTATGTAACCAATAATGGTAAGTAAGGTACGCAGACATACTATTGTACTGTATGTAACCTATAATGCTAAGTAAGGTACGCAGACATACTATTGCACTGTACGTAACCTATAATGCTAAGTAAGGTACGCAGACATACTATTGCACTGTACGTAACCTATAATGCTAAGTAAGGTACGCAGACATACTATTGCACTGTACGTAACCTATAATGGTAAGTAAGGTACGCAGACATACTATTGTACTGTATGTAACCTATAATGCTAAGTAAGGTACGCAGACATACTATTGTACTGTATGTAACCAATAATGGTAAGTAAGGTACGCAGACATACTATTGTACTGTATGTAACCAATAATGGTAAGTATGGTACGCAGACATACTATTGTACTGTGTGTAACCTATAATGCTAAGTAAGGTACGCAGACATACTATTGCACTGTACGTAACCTATAATGCTAAGTAAGGTACGCAGACAAACTATTGCACTGTACGTAACCTATAATGCTAAGTAAGGTATGCAGACATACTATTGTACTGTATGTAACCAATAATGGTAAGTAAGGTACGCAGACATACTATTGTACTGTATGTAACCAATAATGGTAAGTAAGGTACGCAGACATACTATTGCACTGTACGTAACCTATAATGCTAAGTAAGGTATGCAGACATACTATTGTACTGTATGTAACCAATAATGGTAAGTAAGGTACGCAGACATACTATTGTACTGTACGTAACCTATAATGCTAAGTAAGGTACGCAGACATACTATTGCACTGTACGTAACCTATAATGCTAAGTAAGGTACGCAGAGATACTATTGCACTGTACGTAACCTATAATGGTAAGTAAGGTACGCAGACATACTATTGTACCGTATGTAACCTATAATGGTAAGTAAGGTACGCAGACATACTATTGTACTGTATGTAACCTATAATGCTAAGTAAGGTACGCAGACATACTATTGTACTGTATGTAACCTATAATGCTAAGTAAGGTAGGCAGACATACTATTGTACTGTATGTAACCTATAATGCTAAGTAAGGTACGCAGACATACTATTGCACTGTACGTAACCTATAATGCTAAGTAAGGTACGCAGACATACTATTGTACTGTACGTAACCTATAATGCTAAGTAAGGTACGCAGACATACTATTGCACTGTATGTAACCTATAATGGTAAGTAAGGTACCCAGACATACTATTGCACTGTATGTAACCTATAATGGTAAGTAAGGTATGCAGACATACTATTGTACTGTATGTAATCTATAATGCTAAGTAAGGTACGCAAACATACTATTGTACTGTATGTAACCTATAATGGTAAGTAAGGTACGCAGAGATACTATTGTACTGTATGTAACCTATAATGGTAAGTAAGGTACGCAGACATACTATTGCACTGTATGTAACCTATAATGGTAAGTAAGGTACGCAGACATACTATTGTACTGTATGTAATCTATAATGCTAAGTAAGGTACGCAGACATACTATTGTACTGTATGTAACCTATAATGCTATGTAAGGTACGCAGAGATACTATTGTACTGTATGTAACCTATAATGGTAAGTAAGGTACGCATACATACTATTGTACTGTATGTAACCTATAATGGTAAGTAAGGTACGCAGAGATACTATTGTACTGTATGTAACTATAATGGTAAGTAAGGTACGCATACATACTATTGTACTGTATGTAACCAATAATGGTAAGTAAGGTACGCAGACATACTATTGTACTGTACTATAATGGTAAGTAAGGTACGCAGACATACTATTGTACTGTATGTAACCAATAATGGTAAGTAAGGTACGCATACATACTATTGTACTGTATGTAACCAATAATGGTAAGTAAGGTACGCAGACATACTATTGTACTGTACTATAATGGTAAGTAAGGTACGCAGACATACTATTGCACTGTATGTAACCTATAATGCTAAGTAAGGTATGCAGACATACTATTGTACTGTACGTAACCTATAATGCTAAGTAAGGTACGCAGACATACTATTGTACTGTATGTAACCAATAATGGTAAGTAAGGTACGCAGACATACTATTGTACTGTATGTAACCAATAATGGTAAGTAAGGTACGCATACATACTATTGTACTGTATGTAACCAATAATGGTAAGTAAGGTACGCAGACATACTATTGTACTGTATGTAACCTATCATGGTAAGTAAGGTACAAAGACATACTATTGTACTGTACATAACCTATAATGGTAAGTAAGGTACGCAGACATACTATTGTACTGTATGTAATTTATAATGGTAAGTAAGGTACGCAGACATACTATTATACTGTATGTAACCTATAATGCTAAGTAAGGTACGCAGACATACTATTGTACTGTATGTAATCTATAATGGTAAGTAAGGTACGCAGACATACTATTGTACTGTACGTAACCTATAATGCTAAGTAAGGTACGCAGACATACTATTGTACCGTATGTAACCTATAATGCTAAGTAAGGTACGCAGACATACTATTGCACCGTATGTAATCTATAATGCTAAGTAAGGTACGCAGACATACTATTGTACTGTATGTAATCTATAATGGTAAGTAAGGTACGCAGACATACTATTATACTGTATGTAACCTATAATGCTAAGTAAGGTACGCAGACATACTATTGTGCTGTATGTAATCTATAATGGTAAGTAAGGTACGCAGACATACTATTGCACTGTACGTAACCTATAATGGTAAGTAAGGTACGCAGACATACTATTGTACTGTACGTAATCTATAATGGTAAGTAAGGTACGCAGACATACTATTGTACTGTACGTAACCTATAATGGTAAGTAAGGTACGCAGAGATACTATTGTACTGTATGTAATCTATAATGGTAAGTAAGGTATGCAGAGATACTATTGTACTGTATGTAATCTATAATGGTAAGTAAGGTACGCAGACATACTATTGTACTGTATGTAACCTATAATGGTAAGTAAGGTACGCAGAGATACTATTGTACTGTATGTAATCTATAATGGTAAGTAAGGTACGCAGAGATACTATTGTACTGTATGTAATCTATAATGGTAAGTAAGGTACGCAGACATACTATTGTACTGTATGTAACCTATAATGGTAAGTAAGGTACGCAGACATACTATTGTACTGTATGTAACCTATAATGCTAAGTAAGGTACGCAGACATACTATTGTACCGTATGTAACCTATAATGCTAAGTAAGGTACGCAGACATACTATTGTACTGTATGTAATCTATAATGGTAAGTAAGGTACGCAGACATACTATTGTACTGTATGTAACCTATAATGCTAAGTAAGGTACGCAGACATACTATTGTGCTGTATGTAATCTATAATGGTAAGTAAGGTACGCAGACATACTATTGTACTGTATGTAACCTATAATGGTAAGTAAGGTACGCAGAGATACTATTGTACTGTATGTAATCTATAATGGTAAGTAAGGTACGCAGACATACTATTGTACTGTATGTAATCTATAATGGTAAGTAAGGTACGCAGACATACTATTGTACTGTATGTAATCTATAATGGTAAGTAAGGTACGCATACATACTATTGTACCGTATGTAACCTATAATGGTAAGTAAGGTACGCACACATACTATTGTACTGTATGTAACCTATAATGCTAAGTAAGGTACGCAGACATACTTTTGTACTGTATGTAACCTATAATGGTAAGTAAGGTACCCAGACATACTATTGTACTGTATGTAACCTATAATGGTAAGTAAGGTACGCACACATACTATTGTACTGTATGTAACCTATAATGCTAAGTAAGGTACGCAGACATACTATTGTACTGTATGTAACCAATAATGGTAAGTAAGGTACGCAGACATACTATTGCACTGTACGTAACCTATAATGCTAAGTAAGGTACGCAGACATACTATTGTGCTGTATGTAATCTATAATGGTAAGTAAGGTACGCAGACATACTATTGTACTGTATGTAACCTATAATGGTAAGTAAGGTACGCAGACATACTATTGTACTGTATGTAACCTATAATGGTAAGTAAGGTACGCAGACATACTATTGTACTATAATGGTAAGTAAGGTACCCAGACATACTATTGTACTGTATGTAACCTATAATGCTAAGTAAGGTACGCAGACATACTTTTGTACTGTATGTAATCTATAATGGTAAGTATGGTACGCAGACATACTATTGTACTGTAGGGTGTGGATCAGTTAGTCACCAGCAAGTTGTTAGACAGTCATTAGGTCGACATGTGTCGAAGTCAACATGCTAGGTCGACATGACCTTATGGTGTCAACCTAATGACTGTCTAACAATGACCGCATCCCGTACTGCATGTAGCCTATAATGCTAAGTAAGGTACGCAGACAAAATGTCCACGTTCATGACGTGGACAAAGTTATGCCGGCATCAAAATGTTGACATCTTGTATATGTTGTCAAGGATAGAATGTCGACATATGTCAATATTAGCATTAGGTTTAGGGGTTAATGTTGAAGGTTAGGAATAGACTTACCTTTAAATTACATTGTCAACATTCTGAACTTGTCATCATTTAATCAGTGCCGACATGCTGAATGTTGACATAATGAACGTGAATGTCAACGTGATGAATATCGGCCTTATATACCAAACTCTTATATAAAATCTGTGCTTGGGGTTGTATAGAAGGTGAAAAGTTCATCTCTAAACATAAATAGGAATAGATTAAACAGGTTGAATCCCAATCATCTGGCATTGTACAGATCTTGCCTTCACTTATGGACATGCCAGATTGGACGATCACTGACACTAGGGCGATATAGTCATATAGTCATTGATGGTTGCATACTATGTGATGCATGTCCAATGGTTTTACCTATCGACGGCCATCACTTCTCCCTTGGGCCAATCAGAATCCTGGGGCGTGGCGCTTCATGGGTGTCAGGGGTGGAGCTATGCTCCATGTCCCGGCACCTGGGGGGGGGACACACCTATTCAGTTATGCTGAGCTATCGATGGAGGGAAACTCTCTGATTCTCACCCATCGATGCCAAAATTATTCTACATCGGTCATAAACCATCGATGATTACAAATCATCTATGGTCGATAGCGATCCCTAGCCCTCACTATATGGCTGATATGTGACACATTTAGGGTCTGATTGGTAGAAACAAGTTTTTTGTGGAGCAGGTCAGCGCAATTTAAATTGAAAAGGGTGCAGCCAACTCAGACAGAAAAGGGAGGTACACCACCTTCCGAAACAAATACAATGAAACACAGGATATGTCTAAGTATAGCGCAACCCTTTCTCAATAAGATGTAATCTGAATAATTTTTTCAGAAATTTATTGTGACATTTGCATGAATAAAAAAACAGACATAAAAAAGGGGAAGGCATTCAGTGTATACTTCCAATAATTGTCATGCACAGACAAATGTTAGGGTCCAACACAAGTAAGAGGGTCAAGATCTCACCAAAAAGATGGATTGCGGTGGGCTATGCTCCTGTTGGAGAATCTGCGGCACCACCGCAGTTGGCTTAATCGAGTCCTCCAAAGTTCAAAGTGCTTGTGCTTAAAGTGTCCGGTGCTTCCAAAGTGCAGTGTGAATATTGCACAGGGATGAAGCAATAAGTATCCAAAACGAAGCAGCAACGCGTTTCGGAGATCCGTTTCGGAGATCCTCTGTCTCCTTTGTCAAGCTGTGTGTCCACACAGCTTGACAAAGGAGACAGAGGATCTCCGAAACGCGTTGCTGCTTCGTTTTTTGGATACTTATTGCTTCATCCCTGTGCAATATTCACGCTGCACTTTGAAAGCACCGGACACTTTAAGCACAAGCACTTTGAACTTTGGAGGACTCGATTAAGCCAACTGCGGTGGTGCCGCAGATTCTCCAACAGGAGCATAGCCCACCGCAATCCATCTTTTTGGTGAGATCTTGACCCTCTTACTTGTGTTGGACCCTAACATTTGTCTGTGCATGACAATTATTGGAAGTATACACTGAATGCCTTCCCCTTTTTTATGTCTGTTTTTTTATTCATGCAAATGTCACAATAAATTTCTGAAAAAATTATTCAGATTACATCTTATTGAGAAAGGGTTGCGCTATACTTAGACATATCCTGTGTTTCATTACATTTAGGGTCTGATTCAGCATTTTTTTAGAAAAGCAAAAAAAAGCACGCAACTGGGGAAAAACAATGCTGCACTGCAGGTGGGGCAGATGTAACATTGCAGAGAGAGGTAGATTTGGGTGAGGTGAAACTGAAATATAAACTGCAGTGCAAATAAAAAAGTTGCCTAACATTTGTGGGATACTTGCAAGAGCAGCGAGTATTTACCCTGCACAGAAACAATATAAATGTGGTTGACCCCCCCCCCCCCCCCCCCTGCATAGCAACATGGTTTGTTCCAGACACAAAATTACTTTTTCGCTTGAAAGAATCAGGCACTTATTGTGTTTATTAAAGAAAGAAAAGAAACAGCGGACTCTAATTAGCGCGCACACATCAGACTATGGTGTTTGTTTGCTTCCCAGCTGTTTCTGATGCTCCGTCTATCCCAAGTGTCGCCCGTGGATAGTGGTAGACGGGGAACAGCTGTAAGATGCACCCTAGCTGCCACTTGCAGTCGCTTGCACAGACAGTCGCAGCTCTCAGTCGTCAGAACAAAGAACAGGAAACTCGTAGTACTGAATGAACCTGCTTTTACCTACTATGAACAGATGGCCAGACCGTGTTTATATTGTTAGACTGTGTATAGGCCCTATTATAACAACACTAACAGATGGTAATACCTTTTTATAAATGACAAAAAGACACATAAGCCATTAGCTGGAGACACCTCTCACAGCATTCCCTGCTGAGCTGTTGGACAGCTTTTAAGAGGTTCAAACTGTGGTGTTTATTAACTGCATCCGCATGCCCTAAAGCAGGCTGTCCAGGCCATGTGCTGCCCGCTACCAATATACCCGTGTTCCCTACAGCAGAACTCTAGCGGATAACTTTACGTAGAACAATGGGCCTAGTTCAGACCCAACTCTAAAGGCCCCCATACACTAGGGCGACTTGTCCTTAGGACAAGTCGCCCCCGACTTCCCCCTGAGCTTCCCCGGCTGCTCCCCGGGGGAGCTTGATTAGATTGGCACTTGATGTGCCATTTTTTTACATGTGATAAATCGAGACGATTTATCACATGTAAAAAACCCGGGGAGCAGGGGGGGGGGGGGGGGCTACAGAGCAGGGCTGCTGGTGGGAGCAGGGGGGCTGGGGACACTGCGGGGGACACAGGCGGCATAGAGCCGGGCAGAGGGAGCCGGGAGCTAGCAGTGCTAGAAAAAAAAGCCTATACAATGAATGGGCAGCCTGTGATTGGCTGAGCGCTCTCTCAGCCAATTGCTGGCTGGCTGAGAGAGCGCTCAGCCAATCACAGGCCGCCCATTGTATGGGCTTTTTTTTTAATTCAGTACTGACAGCTGAGCTCCCGGCTCCCCCTGCCCGGCTCTATGCCGCCTGTGCCCCCCGCAGCGTCCCCAGCCCCCCCTGCTCCCTCCACCGCCGCGCCGCCCCACTAGGTCCCAAGTCGGGTGGTCGACGTGCAGCAGGTCCGACCACCCGATGCAGATCCGATGCGCATGGGACCGCGCATCGGATCTGAGGGGACATCAAAACTAGCCGATTTTGGTCCGATTTCGGCCAGATCCGACTGATCTGGCTGAAATCTGACCAAAATCGGCTAGTGTATGGGGGCCTCTACTCTCCCTGCACATGTTACATCTGCCCCACCTGCAGTGCAGCCTGGTTTTACCCATTTTGTGAGCAAATTTGTCCTACGATCAGGTCTGAATTAGGCCCAATATCTGCACAATTAGAACCTTTTTAAAGTTTGAACATGTGATTATTGTGTCCTAAAAGGGATCTTCTGTCATTTAGCAAGTAATGTGATATAGATGGAGATCAATCTACAAGACGTTTTACCCCTCCAATAAAATGGAAAAAAATATATATATATCTTGACCGAGAAAATAAAAAAATTAAAATTGACGTATACTGTAATTGGAACTTTAAGGTATAATTTAGGCGAATTGTGTGTGACATCATATGTGCCATAGTGACAGCGTTGAAAAACTGGCAACGGCTCCCATAACCCCCATAAATCTCTTCCTGAATCTCACATTTTCATTCGCAGCCTCCTAGGGTTCCAGGTTAATATATGCAATTTAGGGGCTACCGTAATTGTGGCTGATGGGCCTCACACAGTCCTTCGATTTTTTTCGAATCTGCACACAAGTGAACACCAGAGTGCGCATGCGCTACTCTTGAAACTGTGGTCGCATTGCGCAAGATGTGACTGCAGTTGCGGGTGCGTAATTTGAAACGTTTGTGGGAAGGGCCGTGGTGGCTTTGTGACGTCACATGTGCTGCTACAACCCAAAACATGGCCGCCCTATGCCTGGCTTCGCAGCAAAGGGACTAACGATAATATGCGATCGCTTCGCTGTATAGCAAAAGCGCTCGCATCACAGCGATACAAAACTACAACCCTTACTGAATCAGGACCCATGTGTGCACTGCATTGGCGGTGTTGCTGCAAACTGGATTCACCCCAATTTGTTCGACTTAATTCAATAGGAAAGCTGGATATCGTGACTAATCAATAATGGCTGCCGGGTGTGCTGACAAGAAGTTACCGGAAAGGGATCAGGTTTATTACTGTAATTAGGTTCTCTATATGCCCAATAATCTCTATATTCAGGTAATGTATTTCTGGAGGTGTTAGGGTGGTCCTATAGAGAGGTCTATCTTTGTATCAATGAATGATTCGTCTGCACTTATGAGCTGATTATGTTCTAGGATGCAATAGAGAATCTGATTGGTCGCTACGGGCAACATCAATTAATTTAATTTGTAGAAACTTTAGTAAATGTACCCCTAAAAGTGGGCATCTCAGGCCTGGCACATACAGATAGCCGTCAGGTGCAGCAGCTGCAGCGCACACAGCCAATGGGGCTTCTGTATTCAGTTTCTGCATCACCCCATTGGCTGACCTGTAGCGTATAGGGATTACAGGACCATATAGTGAGTGCGCCAGTTTTTGTGGCACATTTTGTGTTTGATTTCACTGCGCACGCTCACAAAATGAATGTACGCAACTTAGATGGGAGTTCTAGATGGGATGTTGGCCATAGCAACCAATCAGAACCTACTTATTTATTGAGCATCTTCTAGGAGATAATAGGCAGAATCTTCTTGGTTCCCCATAGCATAACATCCCACCTTCAATAGAACTCGCGTCTTAGTAAACAAACCCCATAGCAACCAATTACAACATGAGAGGCTGAATGGGGTGTGAAGCGACATTCCCACTTAGGTACAGTTAAGCAAAGGGCGTTGATACAAATGTGTGGCGGAACTATTGTATCTGCTGCTACAGGGAGGCTGTAAGTCACCTCGAATTAAAGCCTTCTGTATCAGCATTTTTGAATTATTTCAGATTTTCAGGTCTAGGGAACCGAACGGCTCAGTTTACCTTAACTTTAGCTTTTTTAACTTAGTCAGTGATAAGAGCGGGAGGGCATTAGAATTGTGGGGCAGATTAAGCCTGGTATAGTGATCAAGTGGAAGGTGATAACGCAGCAGCCAATAAGCCCCTAAAATGTCAGTTAGGAGCTGATTGGCTGCTGTGTTATCACCCTGGGTTCCCATCCTTTAAATGTGTCTCTGAGGCTCTACACATGCTCACGAGTCCCCCTCAACAAGGCAGCGGGGAGGGAGTGGGGGCTGCGGGGGGCTGTCAGTAGTGGTGGTCCCTATATTCATACAAAGGTATCTTTATTCTTGATTTCCAAATGACAGGACAATCTCCATCCAAACAAGATTTGCAGATTTTTTTTTTTTTTTTTAAACAAGGACTTCATGAAAAAGTGGGTACAACAACCTCAACCTCCATACCCGGAATGTTGAGACACGAGGAGGATATATCCTGAAGATGTCACCAGGAAGAGTGGAGGTCACAAAGTTTTAAAAGTCCAGTTAAAAGCACCAACGTATTTAATAGAATAGAAAAGAGTGTCCATAAAGGTGCACCTAAAGAATTCTACTAATAAAATGTAACTTTTATTTCTACGTTTAAAAATAGCGAAATAAAACCAAACAAGACATACATGAATAGACATACATAATTAAAATTAAAAAATGATCACCCGGTGGGACCACAATACCCAGATTCCCTCTGTTTATTGATGGCTGGTTGAGATTGCGTGATAAATCTCCTGGTGTATATCCACAATATTTATGACAGGGCTGTGTTAATTTCTGCCTGTTAGGAGGGTGTCCCTGGGTTCAGTTGGGTGCCCAAATCGTGCACTGATAGCACACGGATCAATTAATTGTTGGTAATCCAACAGGATCTATTTAGCAATTGGTATACAACATAAATACACAAGGGCTGCTGTGACAGATATGACCAGTGAAGTCTAAACAGGCGCTAATGTAGCAAATATGTCTGGTCCTGTATACTGTCAAGGGATATCCGTAGGGTTGCAGTGTGTAGCGGCTCACGCTGGACACGGGTATGAGATTACGGTTCCAGCCTGGCCATCACCTGTCCGAGCTGTCACCGACCCCTATTGTAGTAATACATTTTACCTAATTACTAATTACATAACCAACACACACGTTATGTAATTAGTTAAAATGTATTACTCCATGTTTTATGAGTAGCCGGTTTGATGTGGGTATAAAGACCCCCATGGTCTTGCCACATTTTATTTCACCCTGAGGAAGAACTACATGTTTGAAACGCAGTGGACTTTTAGAACTTTGGGACCATCACTTCCTGGTGACATCTTCAGGATATATCCTCCTCGTGTCTCAACATTCCGGGTGCAGAGATTGAGGGTGGATATTCAGTGCTGTACCCACAGTCCTTGTTTTTACTAAATTAAAATCTGCAAATCTTGTTCGGATGGAGATTGTCCTGTCATTTGGAAATCAAGAATAAAGAATCCTTTGTATGAGTATAGGGATCACCACTGGATTTGTGTCTTTGTGGGGCATGAAACCGTGATAAAGATACCTTTATGTGAACATCTTCAAGTGAGACTAGGTGAGCCTCAGAAGGTTTTGCATACAGAAGTTTAAGGAAATTGTCTCGCCTAACATAAGGATTCTTCTTTCTATGTTTGGAGACAAGGAGCAACATCTCTCCCTCTAAAAAGGAGTGTTGAACTTATCCTGGGAACAGCGCAGTGGAGTTTAATTTCTCTTGTGTCGATATTGTATTGGGTTTGGTATCCCATATATTTCTCCCCGCTGCAGTTCCTATATGAGCGCAGGTGGTTTGGTATTATTATATTCAAGATTGGATTACTCACTTTCAAGGCCCTACATGACCAAGCCCCAAGGTACCTGCAGCAGCTGCTGATTCCTACTCGATTACTACGATGCACTGAAGAAGGACTAATAACAGTACCCAGAATCTCCCTGAATTCATCTGGTGGTCGAGCTTTCAGCTTTGTTGCTGCTCCAACTCTATGGAACTCTCTTCCTCGCACAGTGCGAGAAGCCCCCACTGTAGAATACTTTAAAAAAAAAAATAGACTAAAAACTTATCTATTTACTCAAGCATTTCACTGACATCCACTGTTAAGCTTGTTTTGTATATTGAGCTGTAAAGACAATGGTAAAGCACTTTGAGTCCTATTGGGAGAAAAGTGCTATATAAATATCATCATCATTATTATTATTTATTATTACATGGGTGCACTATGTAACATGGCTGCCCCCACTGTATGTAGTAGATGGGTGCACTATGTAACATGGCTGCCCCCACTGTATGTAGTAGATAAGTACACTATGTAACATGGCTGCCCCCACTGTATGTAGTTGATGAATACACTATGTAAAATGGCTGCCCTTGTATATAGTAGATGTGTACACTATTTAACATGGCTGCATCCACTGTATGTAGTAGATGAGTGCACTATGTAACATGGCTGACCCCACTGTATGTAGTAGATGGGTGCACTATGTAACATGGCTGCCCCCACTGTATGTAGTAGATGGGTGCACTATATAACATGGCTGCCCCCACTGTATATAGTAGATGGGTGCACTATGTAACATGGCTGCCCCCACTGTATGTAGTAGATGGGTGCACTATATAACATGGCTGCCCCCACTGTATGTAGTAGATGGGTGCACTATGTAACATAGCTGCCCCCACTGTATGTAGTAGATGGGTGCACTATGTAACATGGCTGCCCCCACTGTATGTAGTAGATGGGTGCACTATGTAACATAGCTGCCCCCACTGTATGTAGTAGATGGGTGCACTATGTAACATGGCTGCCCCCACTGTATGTAGTAGATGGGTGCACTATGTAACATGGCTGCCCCCACTGTATGTAGTAGATGGGTGCACTATGTAACATGGCTGCCCCCACTGTATGTAGTAGATGGGTGCACTATGTAACATGGCTGCCCCCACTGTATGTAGTAGATGGGTGCACTATGTAACATGGCTGCCCCCACTGTATGTAGTAGATGGGTGCACTATGTAACATGGCTGCCCCCACTGTATGTAGTAGATGGGTGCACTATGTAACATGGCTGCCCCCACTGTATGTAGTAGATGGGTGCATTATGTAACATGGCTGTCCCCACTGTATATAGTAGATGGGTGCACTATGTAACATGGCTGCCCCCACTGTATATAGTAGATGGGTGCACTATGTAACATAGCTGCCCCCACTGTATGTAGTAGATGGGTGCACTATGTAACATAGCTGCCCCCACTGTATGTAGCAGATGGGTGCACTATGTAACATGGCTGCCCCCACTGTATTTAGTAGATGGGTGCACTATATAACATGGCTGCCCCCACTGTATGTAGTAGATGGGTGCACTATATAACATGGCTGCCCCCACGGTATGTAGTAGATGGGTGCACTATGTAACATGGCTGCCCCCACTGTATGTAGTAGATGGGTGCACTATATAACATGGCTGCCCCCACGGTATGTAGTAGATGGGTGCACTATGTAACATGGCTGCCCCCACGGTATATAGTAGATGGGTGCACTATGTAACATGGCTGCCCCCACTGTATGTAGTAGATGGGTGCACTATATAACATGGCTGCCCCCACCGTATGTAGTATATGGGTGCACTATGTAACATGGCTGCCCCCATCGTATGTAGTATATGGGTGCACTATGTAACATGGCTGCCCCCACTGTATGTAGTATATGGGTGCACTATGTAACATGGCTGCCTCCAGTGTATGTAGTAGATGGGTGCACTATGTAACATGGCTGCCTCCAGTGTATGTAGTAGATGGGTGCACTATGTAACATGGCTGCCCCCACTGTATGTAGTAGATGGGTGCACTATATAACATGGCTGCCCCCACTGTATGTAGTATATGGGTGCACTATGTAACATGGCTGCCCCCACTGTATGTAGTAGATGGGTGCACTATGTAACATGGCTGCTCCCACTGTATGTAGTAGATGGGTGCACTATGTAACATGGCTGCTCCCACTGTATGTAGTAGATGGGTGCACTATATAACATGGCTGCCCCCACCGTATGTAGTATATGGGTGCACTATGTAACATGGCTGCCCCCACCGTATGTAGTATATGGGTGCACTATGTAACATGGCTGCCCCCACTGTATGTAGTAGATGGGTGCACTATGTAACATGGCTGCCCCCACTGTATGTAGTAGATGGGTGCACTATGTAACATGGCTGCCCCCACTGTATGTAGTAGATGGGTGCACTATATAACATGGCTGCCCCCACTGTATGTAGTAGATGGGTGCACTATGTAACATGGCTGCCCCCACTGTATGTAGTAGATGGGTGCACTATGTAACATGGCTGCCCCCACTGTATGTAGTAGATGGGTGCACTATATAACATGGCTGCCCCCACTGTATGTAGTAGATGGGTGCACTATATAACATGGCTGCCCCCACTGTATATAGTAGATGGGTGCACTATGTAACATAGCTTCCCTCAATGTATGTAGTAGATGGGGGCACTATGTAACATGGCTGCCCCCACTGTATGTAGTAGATGGGTGCACTATGTAACATGGCTGCCCCCACTGTATGTAGTAGATGGGTGCACTATGTAACATGGCTGCCCCCACTGTATGTAGTAGATGGGTGCACTATGTAACATAGCTGCCCCCACTGTATGTAGTAGATGGGTGCACTATATAACATGGCTGCCCCCACTGTATGTAGTAGATGGGTGCACTATGTAACATGGCTGCCCCCACTGTATGTAGTAGATGGGTGCACTATGTAACATGGCTGCCCCCACTGTATGTAGTAGATGGGTGCACTATGTAAGATAGAGCGATAGACCAAAGCCCTGCTTTCTGTACGTTTTTTGGTCTTATGTTTTAGGGGCTGAGTACCCCTAATAGCAGCCGCACATTGGATGTCGCTGCGAATCAGCGCTCAGTCACTGCTCTTTTGTTTTTTTGCACTATGTAAGATGGCTGCCCCCACTGAATGAATCAGGATGACTAGTTTGGCATTTTTGCTGCCACCTTCTAACCACAATTAGTGTGGCGCAGTCCGCGTGGCCTTACGTGTCTTTTTTGTTCTTCAAGCATTTGTGAATCCAAAATAAAAGGAGAAAAGAGCAACACAATCCTAGTCAGGTGAAAGGATCTACAGGCACCTTACACACAGGGGACTAACCTATAGTATGCACAGAGTCTACACAGCATGGACGTAATCTATGCAAAGCAGCTTACTTACTTATCAGTCTCCTTCTCATTGTGCTGCTTTGGCTGTGGCTGTAGAACGTTATTAACCAGTTCAGTGATCCCACTAAAGGGAAACCACCTGTTTGAATAAGCAAATAATGCAACTTTACAACCATAAGAACAAGCGACAAGACCCAACATGTTGCTTTCCCCCATCACTACAGACAGGCAGAAAAAGCTTGCAGCCAGTGAGAGAATTGCAGCTGCAGCGCTCAGCCAGCAAAAGAGGAATAAAGAAACATATATAGGTCTATATACAGAGAAAGTAGTCCACAAGCAGGCAGGAAGAGAACTACATCCAACTAATGTGGATGGGGTAAGACAGCTTGCATGGAGCCGTCTTACAAGCCAATCAGAAAGCACATGACACACTGGATGCAGCCTATTAGGGATCTGCGCCACCTAAAACACCAGAAAAAAGTTGCAAAAAAAAGCGAAACACAGCAAAACAAGTCAAACATAGGAATCCTACTGCACCATGAAGGTGGATACTTACTGTGACACTTGGGGTTTTTGTTCTTCTTTCACCCTAGAAAGATAAGTTTGCACAGCTCAGTGCCACATACACCAGGAGGACACAGTGGCATCAATATTCCAGAGTGGAAACAAATGAGAATGCAGAAAAGTAAAACAAAAGTAGCAAATAACAATAGCAAAAATAAAGAAATAGATAAAGAAAGACATAAATAAATGAATAAATAAATAAATGAATAAAGCATTTTTATTTTGATGTGTATTGGGTTACTTTCTCTACAGGGAAGAGCCTCAACTGTAATGCAACCGGTGTCGTAATTAGGTCGACAGTAAATTAGGTCGATAATGAAAATGGTCAATACAGGGTCAATGCAGCATGACACCCCCCCCCCCCCCACCACCGGCTCTGTCGTGTGCGGCATCGCCACGCGTGTATGCACTTGCTGACCATGGTCCCCCGCCGCCGCCGGCAATATCGTCAAACTTTTAATGTGTCGACCATTTTCAGGTTGACATTTTGCTTCTGTCAACCTTTTGTCAGTGTCAACCTAAAGCATGAGGGCCTTTTTTTATGGGTCGACCTATTGACCTTTGACCGATCAACCGTATCCAAATGTAACTTAAAGGAAGGTTATAAGGGGAGTAATCAATTGGCGGTGAAGAGGGTGAATTGGCCATTGCTGCAATGTTTAAATGCTGGCCCCGGCAGGTCGGTTCTCACCCCTTATGATGTAGCAAACAATTTGAGTGAGATGCCACCATCGTAAAGTGGGGCAGGTGGCATGGGACTTCAGCTTACGCTACTGTTGCCGGTGCCTCTGCACTATGGTAACCGGTCCTGGCTGGCTCTACCATTAGGCAGCTGCCTAGGGGCTACACAATGTGGGAGGCGCCCCTGAGTCTATCACAAAAGGAAGCTTGCATCCTTGCTGGACTTAATATGAATAGCAGGTGTTGAACTTCTAAAGGAGCATATACTCACTAGACCAGGGCTGGGCAATTGCGGCCCTCCAGATGTTGAGGAACTACACATCCCGGCATGCCTTGCATCAGTTTCAGCATGGCCACATAGCAAAACTAATGCAAAGCATCTTGGGATGTGTAGTTCCTCAACATCTGGAGGGCCGCAATTGCCCAGCCCTGCACTAGACCATATATAAAATGATATGCACAATATGACCATTGTTCACAATATTTGTGTGCATATAGTGTACTGCATACACACTACATTGTTAATGATTTGCACTCCTGTGAGTTGATAGCGATGTCCTCGTTCCCCCAACACACACACTTGCAGGCTACTCCCTGGGTCCTGTCATTCCCAATATCATGCTGGGTGTGTATCATCTAATGCAGTCATGTTTAACCTACGGCCCTCCAGCTGTTGTGAAAATACACATCCCAGCATGCCTTGCCACAATTTTATCATTTCCTAATAGCAAAACTGGCAGCTTGGCGGGCCCCTGGATGGCAGAGACCTGGCAGCTTGGCGGAGACCCTGGACGGCAGAGACAGGGGCAGCCTCTCTCCTAAGACCAGGTGACCTCTTTATGTTGAGCTTATCTCGTACATCCAGCTTTCAGATTACATTTAATATATAAAATATCCAGCCCATTGTTTAAAAAAAAAGTGGCCGTATTTCCAGTTGCGCGCCATTTTCCCATATGTAAACAAATTCTTTTCCCTGGTACCTAGTCATTGCTATGATTGCAGGAAGTTCTGTCTCTAAGTCTATAAGCCTAGAAGTCAAACAGCAAAGCATAACTGGGCGGTGATATTTAGAGTTACAGGAAGCAGAGAAGTTCCCATTGTGCCTGAGAGTCAGTGTAGGACTGGTCACATGGGGAAGACACTGAAACACACACTGAAAAGGGGTGGAGCTAAAATCGCCACAATTCACGTAATCTAGTCCCACCCATCCATACGGCATTGCAAGTCCTTGCATTATCTCCCATCCCACCCACCCACTTCCCAAGGAAGTGGGTGGGATGTGAGAGATCCAATTACCTTTCCAGTGGTGCAGTAACTTCCAAAAGACTAGACAAATATTGCTTACACATGTGTGCGGACATCATCTTACAAGGCTAATATTAAAAACAACATGTACAATAAGCTGACGGATGGAAACTCTACGGCAGAATTTACACCAAAAGTCACATTGCATTATCAGATTTGTTTGTTAGAACACCTAAGCCTACTTAGCTACTTCTACAGTGGTCCAGACTAGAGTGCAAGTGTGATAGGTGTGGTCTGTCTGCAGCCTATGACAAAACAATGCCATCCCAACCCCGCCCACTTTGCTTTGCATTCTGGGAGAGCAGGCATGCAATATTTATCCTCCAATAAAATATCTGCTTATATGCTATTACAGATAGGTGTCTTCATGCGGTTAAATCTATTGTTTCAACTTATGGCTGTGAAGGTTATAGGGACATCCTAGTAGCACTTAACGGTATCAGGTGGTCCGCAAATGCTTTAAACGCATTGTGTATCTAATTTTATTTGTATTAAGTTGGTGCGTGGAGAATTTGAGTCTCCAATTCACTGCCAAATCAAACTATAGATATTAATACAGAGAAAATAATTTAAATAAATATAAATTTTTCCCTGCGGTTTTAGGATAGCTGAGTAAATAGGATAAACAATGCTTCATAAATAATACACCGACGTTCTGATTCCTTACCTGCACCCTTGTCTTTGTCAGCCAAACAAACAGGTTTTGTAGAGTTTATTTGCTAAAGTATAGCTGCTACCACCCATCTATTTGAAGCTGACAATGTCATACAAGATGGACATATACCGTCCACTTTAGATGACAAAGGCTCCGGAATAATCCACAACATCGACTCATATTACAGCCTTTGATTTCTCAGCTTCCAAAATTAGCTTCATGCTCTGATTCTATATTTAAAAGCAGCGAAGTGAAAGTAGGGATTGATTGCCGTTATCTGGTCTAGCCAAATTTGGCAGAGCTGAAGTTTAAATTTGGAAGTATATTTATATAGTGTGAAAGCACTGTGATTCCAGCTGTGAGTGGCAAACACACAGAATCTAGCGCAGGGAGACAACCCATTCCTCTCCATCTGTTGTACAAGTATTGGACGCAGTGCTCCGGCCTGGTCTGGAGAGCAAGGGGATGAGTTCATTATGGCAACTAGTAGCCCCGAATAACAATAATTGCCCTTATGGCTCCTACACATAAAGCAATTTCAGGGCATTTTCTCATTAGATCGCTTAGAAAATGCCCCAACATTGCTCCGTGTGTAGGGGTCATAGCGATAGTGATGCGCGGTGGCCCAGGGGATTAATATCCCGCATGCTGGATAAATCTAGTTAATCGCCGGTCAGGCCCAGTGTTCTCACCGGAGAGCACTGGACCTAAGGGCTTTTTCACACGCTCTGGCTCCTGCCGGGCGGCGAAACCCCGCACGGCCAAATGCCTGCCGCACACAGTAGTTGTTAATGGACACGATTGTGTCCATTCACACAGGACGGCCACGGCCTGGCCGCCCAGTTGCAGCCGGATTCCACCACTGGAAGGGACGGCTTCCGGGCTGTGGCCATCCCCACCATTGTAAACTGCTGTGTGCGGCCCGGCTTCCTGGCCGTGCGGGGTATCGCCGCCCCGCAGGAGCCGGAGCGTGTGAAATAGCCCTAACAGATCGCTCAGCACAAATTCAGCAAATCTCCCCATGTGTAGGCCCCTTTACAGCCTAATTAGTTTCTTAGCGGTCTAGTTAGCAAAATGAACAGTACATATTTTTCAGCAGAGGATCCGGCTATACTGTATCTACCATCACTTTAAAGAGAAATGCAAAAGAAATCGAAGCGTTAATCGAGCTCATTGTGCAAGAGAACATTCACGCAGGCACAGACTGTAAGAAACATATATTAGATGCACTTGTGTGTGTATATATACACGAGGAGTGGGGGGGTGGTCAGAAAGATTGCGTCTTTGTGGCCACGCCCCCCGCTGTGTAATGCCGGTATTTCAACAGTATTACAGGTCGGGTCTCCCTTATCCGTGTATTCTAAAGATTCCGGAAACCGTGGTTTTTCTGAATATTTTGGGTGTTTTTTCCCCCCCAGACCTTTTTTTTTTTTCCATAATTACCTCGACCCCCCGATGTCCATGGCGGCCTCTGGGATCCTCTTCAGCGGCATCTCCGGTCTCAGGGGTGCATTGCGCGAACGCACTGATGACACGCTGATAACGTGCACTCGCGCAATGCACCCATGGGACCAGAGATGCCACTGAATAGGATCCTGAAGGCCGCAGTGGACGTCGGGGGACCACCATCGGGGGACCACCAGGGGACTAGGTAAGTATGAAAAAAAATATATTTCCAAAATCTGAAAAAATCCCTTATCCAAAAAATGCTCGGAGCATTTAGGATAAGGGACACTCAACCTGCACTCGGACATAGGCAACCTATGTTTCATATGGTAATAATATTGAGATTATATAAATAGAAATCACGGGTGAAATGTAATAGGGTGAGAGAATCAGAAAGTGAGAGATTTGGTAAGAAATCTCAGTACTTGTGTATTATCAGGGCACCCGGCTAATTGATAATACAGGAGGCAGCAGGGTGGTGTGGTTTATACTTACACTCCTCCGGCCCGGGCACCGCGTTGATCCCCGCTGACTCCCCGCCATCCACGGTGACTCCCCGGCAGTCGTATTCAGTCCCCCTGCTCCGGCACTCGCAGCGGACGCTGTACGTAATTCAGCGTAGTGCCGCTGGCGGCGCATCACATGGTTTCCCTGCTCCCCCAGCGGCACTAAGTTAATTGCGTACAGCGACGTGGCGAGTGCCGGAGCAGGGGGGCTGAATGCGACTACTGGGGAGTCACCGTGGATCACGGGGAGTGTCGCGGTGCCCGGGCCGGAGAAGGGTAAGTATAGACCAGCCATTTTACCCCCACTATCCACGCCGGCGTGGAGTTGATTTTATAAAGTGTGGCGAGCCCGAAGCGTGGCGAGGGGACGCGTATCCGCCACGCTTCGGGCTCGGTGGCTCGCTGCGCTCGCCACACTTTATAAAATCAACTCCACGCCGACGTGGATACTGGGGGTATGATGTGGATAGTGGGGGTAAAATGGCTGGTCTATACTTTTTAGGGCTCCAGAGCCACTTACGTAGTTTACGTAGCCAGCATAGTGCTGTATTGGTATTCTCAATACACCACTACGTAAACTACGTAATGGGCGCCCTTGATAATACACAAGTACCAAAATCTCCAGTTCTTTTAAAGCGGCAATCAAACTGGTTTTGAAGTATAAATAATTGCTGCTTTAAAAAAACTAGAGATTTCTAAGGCCTGTAGATCTTCAGTGGTTGACCCAACGTATGTTGACCTTAATTTGGTCGACCCAATGACCGAAACCCACTGAATCCCCAATGCTGTCAAAGATACTAATCTCCAAAATACAGGCTAAAAATGTAACAACTAAAATCTGAGACTATAAAAATCGGGTTGTTACTATCCAATAAAAGTAGAATCCCGTAAAAAAATTAGACATCTTCTAGTGTGTATGGGGCTTTAGTAAATATACTCCTAGATATGAACAATATGTCATATAAAAGTACGGTAATTGTTTCCTAGCACGGCGCCCATCGGCATACGATGGTATGCGATGCGATACGATGTTAGCCGATGTTATACAATTTTAAATTATATGCCATCGAATTGTATGCCATTGTATGGCATATACAATGGTACACGATTTTAAATTGTATAAGCACCCTAATGGGTGTTTTCAATGTTAAATGTGCCCCCTATAAGATAAAAAATTGTATAAGCACCGTAATAGGTGCTTACAATGTTAAAAGCACCCCCACTCCACCGGTACTTTCAACCCGAAGCGTGGCGAGCGCAGCGGTACGCGTCCTCCGACCACTATCCACGTCGGTGTGGAGTTGATTTTATATAGTGTGGCGAGTGCAGCGAGCCACTGAGCCCGAAGCGTGGCGAGCGCAGCGAGCCCGTGAGGGGACGCGGAATACATGTGAAGTGATACGCGTCCGCTCGCCACACTTCGGGCTCGGTGGCTTGCTGCGCTCGCAACACTATATATTTAATCAACTCAACGCCGATGTGGATAGTGGGGATATGAAAAGGTCGGAGGACGCGTACCGCCGCCACGCTTCGGGTTGACGTCGAAACTGGGGGTGGCGTGGGGGTGCATTTAACATTTTAAGCACCCATTAGGGTGCTTATACAATTAAAAATCGTATAGGGGCTTATGCCACTTGCCCAGCCCTAATATGAAGTTTGGAACAACAGCGGCGTGCGAGGTTTATGCCCCTCAGCACAAGCAGACTATTTTCCTCTCCCTGAATTGCTTATTAAGAGAACCCGCTTCATAGATTTGGCCTATTCAGCTCACGAAGCAGGACTGGGAAGCAGGAGTTCCAGCTTCCTGTTTCCAGCTAATTACATCTCTTTCCATTCATGCCTAATTGCAGTTGTCATTCATTTAAAGCCTCGGCACCATCCACATTTCCTTTTTTTAACAAGCGCACTTTAAATACACTATTTATAAGTAAAAGCATAGACAGAAAGCTGCGCAACACGATCTGCAGCAGAACGTTTAACCGATGAATTGCGCAGAATTTCTGGGTGAGTCCATATTTATCGTAGTATTAAATAACATGAAACTTTACAACATCCCAACAGAGAGAGAGAGAGAGAGAGAGAGAGAGAGAGAGAGGGGGGAGCTGGGGAAGGAGTTATCCCAGACAATAATATACCAAGGAGGTGATTCAGACCAGATCGTTGCGGGCAGAATTCTGTCCCCCCGACCGATGGTGGGAATATGAGCATGTGCAAACCCCCTCAGCGAGTTTCTCACTCGCCGGGCATTCGCTCCAAAGTGGGAGGAATGAGGGCGGGGAGAGAGGGCCGAAGGCGGTGACGACGCTGGACCATGGGACCGCCCAGCATTTTATGGGCGTCCCCATGAAAACGCTGGGCATTCCCATGGGTATGCGGGTGGGCCGATGCCTGCCAGGGGCGGGTGGCGGATGTCACAGGACGTCAGCCGGCCGCCCCATCTTCGTCCCGGTGTGCAGGGGAACTCATTAGATTTTTTCCTGCCAGCGGCTCATCCAAGATGTAGCGGCTCATCTCGTGTATTTGGACAGGCGGCGCCTCAGGCACTCAGTAAGCCGCTTACCAACCCAACCTGAATGAGGGCCCATCGTGCTGTGTGTACGGGTGATCCGCTGACCACCTGCACAGCCTCGCTGGGAGTCGACAGTGATTGACAACTCAGTGGGCGGGCATATGCATATGGAAGACGGATCGGGTAGGGTGTATGGAGAACACGCTGCCCCCGTCTGTAGCTACATCAATGGACCTGCAGATATATATACCAGTGTGTACCCAGCTTAAGTCGGCCCCTTCCGCAACTCTGCAACAAATACAGGCTGATCGGGGCTGGCGTGGACGTCACAGACCGTCCCTTAACACGACTGCGTTTTTCCTTACACTCCCAGAACACTGATGGTTCCACCCCAAACGCCAGCTTCCTGTCAGTCAATCTCCATCCGCTTTTGCGTTTACGATCCATAAGCTTCTTCTGCCACTATTCGGGTTTGCGCTTGCGTGATGTGGGCGGTAAGCCTGCACAGTCATTAGATAATTGATCAAATTGTGAATTCGCTCATCAATGTCAACTCTGAATTAGGACCTACATCTGCCCCAAAAACGCCTCTCCTTTAAACAGGTAACCCTGTCAGTTTTCAAACAAAGGAATATCTATAACAAATATGAAAATGATATTAGTGACCCCTCTGAGTTACTGAAATGGAAATCAGAAAATACGACTTCTTTTGAAATGTAACATTAAACTAGCAAAATGACAAATGTTTATACGAGCAGAATGCAACAATTAACTAGACAATGTTTTTTAATGCGGTAATTCTAGGGTGTGAGTCTAGGATGTGATATATTAGGTCACAGGTTCTCAAATTCGGTCCCCACAGAATCATAAGTGAAATAATTAGCTCCATCTGTGGCTCTTTCAAAATGTGTCAATGAGTAATGAATGCACCGGTGCACCTGCCAGGTGACCTGGGAAACGTGAACTGTGCGGGGTCCTGAGGACAGAGTTTGAGAACCCCTGTATTAGGTTGACAATGTCCAGGTCGACACCAAAAGGTCAAAATGGTGGACAGTGACAAAAGGTTGAGCAAAAAGTGGAGAAGCAGAAAATGGAGAAGCAAAAAGTGGACCAGCAAAAAGTGGACCAGCAAAATGTGGACAAGCAAGCTGACACGGAAAAGGTCAACATTTTTTGTGTGTCAATGTTGACACCTAACCACATGTACGACCAATTGCAGAGTACCTAGATGGTAAAGTATGAAAGTGTCCAAAAATAGGTTTCCTGGGGAGCCTGATACTTGTTGGCGGTGTAATGAAGACATGGGCTCCCCAGTTACACATCTGGTGGGACTGCCGACTACTTTGCTCTTTTTGGGATCATGTGATTTCTATTTCCAAGTAGATAGTTGGTATTGGGGTTCCTTCTGTTCCGTCATTCTAGCTCCTCAATCTACCTGGCCCCTGGCAGCTTATAAATTTTTTTTAATTGAAATTGCTTATTATTGTATCAAAAGTGGTCATCCCAGTTGGCGGTCTACTTCCCCTCTCACTATGCAGGAATGGTTCCCCTGAATTGCTATGTATATGTATATGGAAGATTTGCGGGTGGCCCCGGAGAGGAATAAGTTCACAGCTACGTGGTGTCCGTGGTTGGAATTCAAGTCCTCTCGACTGTCTCTACTGAACACTGCCTGAGCTTGGATTCGTGTCACGTACCTTTATGTTTGTATTGTGGGGTTCCACACTCTTCCCCACTATACTCTCTCTCCTCAATTTACTTCGGCCCTCCCCTTTTCTTTGTGCGCTTTGTTTTTTTCGGCTTTTGTTTGTTCTTATTCAGCTTTGATTTATGTTGAGCAAGAATTCATGGATATTGTTGGTATGTTTTGCATGAATTTACATAATCCACCTATGTTGCATATAATCTTTATTTATTTAGTTGTGTGCAAAAACGTCCTCAAAATGTGAAAGTTCCCCAAAAACTCATGGTGTCCTTTTAATGTGTTGACTATAGCCAAGTCGATATTTTGCTTGTGTCGACATTTTGACCATGTCAACCATATGCATGTCGAACATATGGTGCTGACTTATTGACTGTTGACCTACAAACATTCAACCTACCCTCCGGAAAGCCTCAGTCTAACCCCAATTGCAGCCTTACCCTAACATCGGCTGTTGACATTCACAATGTCGGCATTTTACGTTGACATAAAACAGTGTAAATGGTGACATGCTGAATGTATACCTATTTTTGCATGGCCATTACACAAACATTATACGGTCACACAGAGGAAGGTCGACTTTTATTAGGTCGACCACTGAAGATTGACAGGCCTTAGGTCAACATCCTCAAAAGGTCGACATGGCTTTAGGTCAACAGGGTCATTAGGTTGACACAACTATTAGGTCGACATGGCAAATGTCAACAGTCAAAAGGTCGACGTGGGGTTTTCACTTTTTGCCCTACCATGCACTAGGGTGTGGAGAGAGAATAAAATAGTGTCACAGAGCATGGTGAGTGCAGCAATCCATGCGAGTGGATGCAGGCACCGATACAGTGCCCATGGCAACAGCGTCGACATTTGGGACAAAAAACATGAAAAACCCATGACAACCTTCTGACTGTGAAACATCCCCAGGTTGACCTAATGACCCTGTAGACCTAAATCCATGTTGACCTTTTGGAGGTGTCAACCTTCAGTGGTCGACCTAATGAATGTTGTCCTTCCTGTGGTGGACCCAATGATCCCAACCCACACAAACTATTCAGGACCAGTGGAGATCAGAGTATCAGCTGTATTCCGCGGTCCCCTGTAGCTGACCTGTGGCAGGAAGGTGCGAGTTGCTCCCACTTAGTCGGTAATTTTGCATATACATAAAAAGCTCAGGATCATCTGCATTCAGAGTATATAGGGGCTGGTTTGGAATCGAATGCTGCAGCTTCCACATTGCACCCGGCTCAAAATCTGGTCCTCAATGTGTCACAATTCTATGAATAGGCAATCACTATGTGATACGGTCATTGGGTCTACAGAATGTTGGTCGAAAAGCATTGGGTTGACACCGTTAGGTCAACATGGGGATAGGTCGACATGGTTCTAGGTCGACATGGGTCTAGGTCGCCGCAAGCATTAGGTCAACAGTGTCTAAGTCGACAGTCAAAAGGTCGATATGGGGGTTTTCAATGCTTTTTGAGCCGACAGGCGGTATTTCAGGCCCACTTACAAAGACCTCACCCATTCCACTCCCATCTACATCTCTGTCTTCCTTTACACTCCCACCTGCTTTTTTTGCTCCACAAATGCACGCCGCCACCTGATGACTTCCTTCCGTTCCTGCTTCTAAGATTTTGGCCTGCTCCTTTCCTCTGGAACTCCCTACCTCTCCCTATCAGACTCTCCACCTCTCTACAAAACTCGAATGGGCTCTTAAAACCCCCACTTCTTCATGAAACCCAGCCAACTCTCATCCTCACCCTCTGTTCTATGCTCTCTGTGTCACCCCTGTTACTCTGTTTCTCCCCTTTAGAATGTCAGCTCTGACGGGCAGGGCCCTCGTCCTTCATGTGCTTTATACTATCTTCTACTCCATACTCCTTACAGTGGCACCTAACCCTCAGTTTCTGCCCCCCTGATGCTAATTTAAGTGCTGTGTGTACTGGTGCAACAATGTTTATATATCATGGGCGGGATGCAATGAAGGATGCTGGCGGAACCCAGGGCAATCATTTACAAGGCATGGATTTGCTGAACTCGGGCAGTTTTAAATCCCGTCCCTTGTCTTACATTATCTTGTACTGTAAGTCGCTGTTTTCTCTTTTGATAATTTATTTACGTAGTTTGTTGGGCGCTGCTGAACCCTTGTGGCGCTATATATATATATATATATCAATATACTTGGACAGCTTTTTGCAGCCCTGTGTACAGGGTCAGGGGACCTATTTAAAAGACACTACTTCACTTCTGCTTATGTTGGATACATTGGGCACGGTGCCAGAGGGGTGCCTGTTGTGTACTGTGGACGTCGCAAGCCTCTATATGTGTATTCCTCACGAGGGGGGGCTCGCGGCGGTCAGGACACTAATTACAGGTAACCCCCTGTACCATGGCCCTGACATTGAATTATTTTTACAACTGTTGGGGTTAACCCTCAAACGTAATTATTTTATGTCCAACAACAAGTATTATCTACAGCAGAGGGGGTGTGCGATGGGGTCCTCCGTGGCCCCATCGCTCGCCAATAGTTACATGTTTGTGGTTGAAAGGGAGCTGTTTCTATCCGACCCGGGGATCAGTGGGCATCTTGTGCTGTACACCAGGTACATAGATGACCTGCTGATCCTTTGGTCGGGCCCACAGCAGCTTCTGGAGCAGGTCATCTCAACACACAACAGCTCAGAGTCCCCCATTAAATTAACATTCAGCATCAGTCCTGAATGCATCCAATTTTTGGATGTTTCCATCAGTAACCACAATGGCACATTGTCAACTGCACTTTTTTGCAAACCCACTGACCGTAATAATTTACTTTTATGTTCCAGCCACCATCCGGCCCCTCTTAAGGCCGGTCTGCCACATTCACAGATGTTGCGGGTACGCCGCATAGTCAGTAATGAGGATGAGTTAGAGGTTTCTTTATCCCAGATGGTTGATAAATTCAAAGCCCGGGGTTATCCTTTGGAGGACCTATTAAAATCAAAAACCAGGGTTCTGGCTTTATCTAGAGCTCAAGCCCTTGCCCCTACACCCCGTAAGGAACAGAACAAATTCATCTGGGTGAATTCGTACCATCCAAAAAGTTATGATATCAACCGAATGGCCAAGGCCCATTGGCCTATCATCCGCACAGATCCCTCATTACGTTCTTTAAACAATTCCAAACTTATGTGTGCCTACACTAGAGGCAGGAATCTAAAAGATTATCTTGTGAAGAACGATGTGGTAGACAGTCCCAACATTGTACCATCATCTTTTTTGGGAACTCCAAAGATGGGGTGTTTTAAATGCAGTGGGTGCATTACGTGTGGTTTTATGACTGCAGGGGAAGTTTTCCATCACCCCTTCTCGGGCAAAGCATTCAAGATTCGGCAGAGGGTAACATGCACGTCGTGTTACGTTGTGTATCTCATCAGTTGCCCATGTGGTCGACATTATGTCGGCAAGACCATCCGGGCGTTTAAAGAGCGGGCGGCCGCCCATAGATCGGCAATTAAAAAAGCCATCCTCACAGGTACAAGTGAACAGCCGGTGGCCCGGCATTTTGTGAATGCCCGACACACCCTGGCATCACTTCGGTACCGCATTATCGAACAGATCCCCATCCCAAAACGAGGGGGAGATCGGGGGTTGAGTTTATGTAGAGCCGAAAGCCGTTGGATATTCCGGCTGGATACGTTGGCTCCAAGGGGGTTAAACGAACATGCTGGTTTATCTTATTTCCTATAAAGCTATAATTGTTCTTTGTAATTTATAGGGGTGTCATTGCAATTTGTAAGAGTTAATATCCCGCATCAGGACGAGAGACCACACTGTGTTAGAGCCATAATATATTATAACCTGTGGGGACGATTGCAAGGTTCCCACAGGCCTTTTTTGCGGTGTCGACTTTATATGTCGACTACCATACATGAGCGCCAGATTTTTAACTTTTTACTCTTTTATTGGTGTTATTGTTCATTATGATCTGCACTTGCACTTTATTACATGTATTTATTTATATACATTGTACTTTCTTACGCACTTTCATTAATTACTTTGTCTCTTATTTTTACAGCTTTTGTTTAGAAGTGATAGGAGGGTTCTGTAAGCCCTTGCCGGCTCATCGGGCGGGCTTTCCGTGACAGGTTACGTTTACCACGCCGGGATGCACGCCCGGGGGGCGGGGAACGGTCCGGCCCAGCATAAAGGTTGTTTTTTTGCACTGTTTGAATTGTCTCTTGCACCTTGATAAAAAATCCGGAAAGGATTTAAAACGTTGGTTAAACAAGGTCTCCTGCCTGTTTATTACTCACCTCTATTCCGAGTGCCGCCGTCCACCACAATCTATATATATATATATATAGAAGTATAGAATAACAAGCAGCGGCACTCAGTCGGGATTTTCAAAAGTATATTCAAGTGGTCACAACATGTCCAACGTTTCGGGGTTTAAACGCCCCTTTGTCAAGGTGTGGTGATACATATATATATATGAACGATGATAAAAATAATAGTCATAATGGTAATAGTAAATTGATGGCAAAATGCAATCATCTCATTATTCTTGTCACAAACTACAACGCAATTTGAAGGATCCAAAAAGATGCACAATACAAGCACATGCACAGTCTCACGAGTATACAACATACACTTTATGTAAAGTGTATTATATGTAAACCAATCAAAATCCTATGTGTCAAAGTCCTACTTTTTCTAGTTCTGTAGCTCAAATCAATATGTATTATTCAATTGTGACTGTAACTCTGCCAGTGATTTAGCTCTCGTTTGCACTGGTACAGCGGGATCTTTAGCTTACTCTTATTACGCTGTTGTATACATTTCAGCTTATGCCACCAGCTCCTATGTGGTGTCATTGGGTGCGGGTGAAAAGGTCAGTGGTATACTGTACCTCATCCATTATACCTGCCTACCACTTGCTTCAGTTACACTCTGGAGATTGCATGCGATGGGATGTGTACGCTTACGCACATGAAGGAAAGATCATTTCATGGTCGCCGAATATGTCAGTCTAAAGGCATGTCCAAACTGTGGCCCTCCAGCTGTTTTGAAACTACATGTCCCAGCATGCCTTGCCATACTATTAGCATTCCCTAACAGCAAAACTGTGGCAAGGCATGATGGGACGTGTAGTTTCACAACAGCTGGAGGGCCTAGTTTGGATATGCATGGTCTAAACTGACTTTTATTTCAGGCGGAGATGGCAGAAAAGGGGGCGGGAATCAACCCACCTGCGTTCCCAGGGGAACCTGCAGCGTTTATATGGGGAGGGCCATAAAACACTTAACCTGCCCCAAACCCCCTCCCTATATTGCCCGTGTGAACGCCACGAAGAGTGTGATACTCGCCGAGTTTATTCGTGCAGACGGTCCGCACACGCGCAGACCCGCACAATCAGAAACAGGGCCAAATTCAGCCACATCAGATTGAACCTGAATCAGGCTCTTTTTTATACTCACAAAATGATGAAAATATTTAATTGAATAATCTTTAGGCAGTGCGTATAAGGTGCATATAAAGCAAAGGCATTTTGGGTTTATACTTGGGACCAGGGACGGATTGGCAAATAAAAGTGGCCCGGGAAAATTTCTAGAAGTGGCTTCACATGAACGGCACCAAATCAAAAGTGGGCGGATCCGACACCAAAATATGCGGGATTGATACATCACTGCACCTGTGTGGATGCTGTTGGTTTCAATATGCCCCTAGACCTTGTAGCTGCTGTGACAAACCACAAACCTCCACATTTCAAATAATACCCCCCTCCCCCCACACACCCCAAATCCTGCATCAAGCAGACCGACAAATAACTAATTACCATAATCCCCCGATTATTACAGATCTACCCAGTGGCGGCTCTTACCTCTGTGGAGGAGGGGATCTGCCGCTGGCCACGATGAGGCCCCCCCCTCCGCTGCTGCTGAGGCCCCCCTCCTCCGCTGCTGAGGCTGCGAAGTCCCGGAATCGGAAGTGGGGACCAGCAGGTACCGGCGCATGCACTGGTCGCAGCCTCTATGGGCTGCTTCGGCAGCAGTCCATAGTATCATATTCACGGTCCCGGGTCCGGCACATGCGCAGTATTGTCCTCGGTTCTGCACATGCGCAGAAACCGTTTTTATGGGCTGCAGCCGCAGCAGCCCATAGAGGCGTTCCAGTGAATCCAGTGCAGAGACTGCAGGTAAAAACCGCCAATGGATATACCCACCCATCCTCCAGTGGTGCCCAGAAACAACCCAGACATTGTTACACCCCAGATAGCACCCACTTCTGTCCCTTTAACCCCTTGAGTGGTATGCCCAGAGATTTTCCAGGCTCAGCTGTGCTGCTGCAGCGGGCTGTCCCGGAAAATCTCTGGGCATACCACTAATATACAATAGGTGTGCGCCAGTGGTGTCCAGGTGTGCACCACTGGTGCAGCACCTCTAGTGCCCACCCCCCACCACAAATCTTGTCCCCCCCCCCCCGTCCACCCTATCAACTTTGCTCCGGCGATCAGTTCGCCGGAGCTCCCCTGACCCGCCCGCCAGCCAGCCGCCCGCCACTCATTTTACATTGATGTCGGTTTCAGGCTCGGGTATGGTCGGCGCGGCTCGGGGGGGGGGGACTCGGGAGCGCTCAGGCACCCGAGTCCTCCCGAGCCGCCGCGATCATCCCCCAGCCTGCCGCCGACGTCACTGCTGAATGTGACAGGCGTGCGGCTAAGGCAGCAGCGGCAGCTCCGGCATACTAACGCCGGAGCAGAGGTGAGGGTGGGGGGCTTACAAATTCCTGAGGTGGGTTTTGCTGGGGCAGGATAAACCTGCCCTGGTAGGTTTGTCCTGCACCAGCAAAACCCACCACTCAAGGGGTTAACAGATGACACAATGGATATAGATATTCCCATGCCTTAGTAGAAAATTTGCAGTATCAGGTTCTCTACTCTTTGAACTGGGGAATGTTGTTTATGTGGGAGACAGGAGGGGGAGGCGGTCACTGCTCTGGGCAGGGCCAGATTTAAAAAATATAGTTACTGGCTGATAGGCGGCCTCACAGGTTTGCCAGTCTACTGGGAATCTTCCAGATAAGACCGTATTCTATGGAGAAATCTGAAATCTAAAAAACTTCTAGTTCCAAGAATTTTGGATATCGGAGACTTTACCTGTGCAATTACTGTGGATACATGAAATATAATTTTTCAAAGTATATATGTAGAATAATGGCAGAGTTTTCAACAGGCAATTTCAGGCCGCAGCCCTTTTTAACTTATCAGGGTTCATTCAAATCAGGGTTGCCTCACGGTTTTTGGGGGGCAGCCACCCTTGAAGAGTGAGCACCACTGCTGCCCCCAATGGGGAGAAGAGTAACAGGCCTCCTTTGTCCGTGAAGAGGGGGTGTGGCCTAGTCAGTGGCAAACGCAGGATTTTCAGAAGGGGGTTTCCAGAGGGGCGGAGCAAAGCACGGAGTTGGACACTTAGGTGACCCAGTATATGCCGGGTCAGTTAAAGTATTATAGATAGACCAAATGCATATAAATAATAATAATATATAAAAAGAATATACATATCTCTTATATATTTAGCCAGATCTGTCACTCATCCCCTGTGTGGGTAACAGTCCTGCCCAGCGGGATACACAAGCCCGCCCCCCCTAGGGAAAAGACCAGTGTTCTATGTGTAGAACATTTTCATGTGTATAACGTTCCACCCCCTTGACATCACCTCTCCCCGCCCAGCCAGGTCTACAGTACACGCCCACCATCCACCATTACTCCACAGCCACCATCCACCATTACTCCCGCACCCCCCCTCTGCCATCACACCCCCCCCCCCCCGTGCGCGATTTGCGGGACCCCCGCGACCCCCCCTCCCGCGATTCGGGGGACCCCCGTGACCCCCCCCCGCGATTCGCGGGACCCCCGTGACCCCCCTCTCGCGATTCGCGGGACCCCCGCGACCCCCCACCCCTGATTCGTGGGACCCCCGCGACCCCCTCCCCCGATTCACGGGACCCCCGCGACCACCCCTCCCGCGATTCACGGGACACCCGCGACCCCCCCCTCCCGCGATTCGCAGACCACACTTAGGTCAACAGTCATTAGGTCGACCACTTTGGGTCGACAGGGGTATAGGTCGACAAGGGGTCAAGGTCAGACCCCTGGGCATAGCAATGTATTGGGGCCCCTACCGATCCTCCAGCGGTAGGGGAGGGGGAAGCTTTGATGTCCCGCGGGTGGTAGGGGGTATTATATCAACCGCTCAGCATGTAGGGCCTGGATCAGTAATTTCCACTAATTACCCCTTTACTGCACAGATGGTGGGAGATGGGGTGGGAGAAGAGGGCATTGGGCTGAATGAAGGGGCCCTGATACATAACTTCCAGGGTGGTAGAGGATGTTTAATATGCAGAGGAGGGGTGTATAGTGGAGTGGGCTTATTATTCATAATTTTCTGGTGGGGGACAGCTTGCTTGACTGCAGATATCTCCAGTTCCCATAAATAGATTTCTTAGATTTTAATGGAATTAAAAACTAGAGAATTCCACCTACCAAATGGTACTGGGGACTAGGGGATCAGAGTTCAGGAGGCAGAGCAATCCGCCAAAGAGTATATAAAACTACATACCAGGTGTGTGGAGCTGGAGCAGTAACCAGCTGCTCGAAGGCTGATATCTCTGGTTCTGGGAAGAGTAGAGACAAGCTTCTAGTGTCCCTCAAAGGGGGAGAGTCCCAGCTTTTGGAATATACCCTCAGAAAAACTCTAAGTTAGACAAAACCTGAAATATCTGACTGGGAAGAGCAATTAACAGTCTTGGCTGGGGACCATTGCTTTGAAGTCAGATATCTCCGGTTCCCAAGGGCCGATTTTTAAAATTCTTGTACTCCGGGAAAGAGGGGACCCTCAGCTTTCAGCCCTTAGACTTCTAAGGGGGTTTCTGGGTACTCAGAATCCCCCCTGCATGCGCTACTGCTAGTGACTTGATTCTATGTTAATCCCGGCATTTGGACCCCGTCTCCAAACTCCTCCCAGAGAAAACGATTTAAAAGTAGCTAAGGTAGGATTTAAGTGCTCCTCCCACATTCCAAAAGCATAGTAGTAGGTAAACGGCGGCTTCTGACAAAATTCACCCTTGTGGGGTTGGGCACTATAGAGAAATACATAAAAAAATAAATAAAGTAATAGAGTATAAACTCCACTGGGACAGTGCTGCTAAATATATAGATACTATATAAACAACCATTAATATATAATGAAATAGAAAACATCCTGAAGTTTAATATTAGCCATACATTAAGCTAAAACCGTACTTGCTGAGACGTCCTGGAGGCTCCCGAGTCTGGGTGGCTCTCCAGGACCGCCCAAAAGAACAATAAATTCTGGAGGACACCCAGAAGAAGAATACATTCTGGAGGCATCTCGATCTGAATTGCATTATTGTAGCCCGCCCCAAATTTACAGTGCTGAGAGTAGCTGAATTGCATTGCAGGGGGTGTGCCCACAATCATGCTGTCACTCTTACCAGCCCCACCCATGGCAGTCACCATGTTTGAGCTATGACATAATCTGATTAGTTGCTAAGGACAACATCCCCTCTTTTCATTTTTAGAAGCTTTAGTAAGTTTACAGCTCAGAACTACCCCTAATGATAAAGGAATTCTGCAGGTTCCCATGTAAACAGAATAAGAACAATTGCATTAAGGACATTAACTACACTGGGGCAAATTTAGTAATTAGAGTGTACATTCTGGGCCCAATTCAGGTTTGATCGGAACGGGGCAAATTCGGCCCAGTTCTGATGGAGTGGTCGGCAACCTAGCAAGTGGGTATGAATCAGTCCCCCTTTCCTGATAGTGATAATCCATAGATCTACAGGGCAAGTCCAGCCACCCTGCAATACACAAGCACCAGAGCAGCCTGCGAGTTATATAAAGATATCAAACACATGCACGTGGTCCAGATAATAGCAACCAGACAGGTGCTGCATGGCAGATGTCACTTTGTTCTGTACTAAACAATTGGTTGCTGGGTAACAAAGAAAACCAACAATTCTTTAGCTTACTGGCAGCACCGTGGCACTGTTAGGCTGGCCAGCATAGTAGCTTTCCTTAAAGGGGAACTGTTAACCTAGATGAGCTGTGGGCAAGAGTAAGTACACCTATTTCCTAATTAGCCTCTAGGTACGGCCTTCGGATCATGGTGAGAGGAGTTAATACTCTGCAAAGCCTATTAAACAGCCTTCTTGGGGCAATGAGCAAATCTATCATTAAAGATTGGTGTCAACACTGCCCTCTAGAGGTCACATGGCTGCCAGCAGCAGACTGTACAAATAACATTGGTTTCTTTATACTAAACTACAGTAGGTCATACTGACGGCTCAGTCCCTATCTGCTCCTACCTCCCAATCTCTCTGTCTTCACAGCTTCCGCTCTCCATATTTAGCAAGTTTGAGATTTAGCATTTTGCTTTCACTTTCTGTTAAGGAGTCATTTGGCCCGTTGAGTGACCTCTAGTGGTCACTGGTGGTACTTCACCTTAGAGGTGAGGAGTGTTTAGCCTATGATATATATAGATAAATGATATATGATATATGATATATATAGATAAATGATAGATATGATATATATAGATATATATGAAAGCACACCTTATGGTCTGACACAGATACCCTGCATGCACATTGGCAACGCTATCTCTACATCAGTAGCGGAAACAATAGTATTAAACCGTCGTAGCGGTAATTATATATTCATACAGACTCAGCAGGCACACATGTACTGTAGCCCGTTTCTGTAGCCGCAATATTCTTGACGGGGTAATTAATAGCAGTGTTCTCATGAATTGCACAGTAGCTACTGTTACAAGTGTAGAATAATTACTTCGGAAGGCAACAGTGTCCTTTAGCAACAATAATAGTTGCGAATACATATAAACCCACACATTCAGTGACTATATACCCCTGACCATACAAGTACTCACTGGTACAATACCACTGATAGCTATCACCAAACTATCAGAGCAAACCTGATTAAAACAACAGTTTACAGATTTTAATCTTCTTATTTTCTTTTCTTATCTATATTCATTACTTTATTTTAATACTTCGCTATCAATATCCCTGCCACAGGGACTCGTTATACCAGGTCACCAGACAATTAATAAAATTGACCAAATGGAATAATAAATGATGGCCTTTTACCTTTAATTGCATACCAATAAAGAACATGTACTAATTTTTTATGTCCCATGGGACAATGTGGATGAGGAGTGCATCCCAGTGAAAACTGATTTCTTTCCTTCTTTTTCTGAACAACTGTACAAATAACATTGGTTTCTTTATACTAAACTACAGTAGGTCATACTGACGGCTCAGTCCCTATCTGCTCCTACCTCCCAATCTCTGTCTTCACAGCTTCCGCTCTCCATATTTAGCAAGTTTGAGATTTAGCATTTTGCTTTCACTTTCTGTTAAGGAGTCATTTGGCCCGTTGAGTGACCTCTAGTGGTCACTGGTGGTACTTCACCTCAGAGGTGAGGAGTGTTTAGCCTATGATATATATAGATAAATGGCTTTGTGTGATTCTACCTGTGATTCTATTTGGTTATTTTATGCATGTTATACTATTGGTTGTTATTGCATGTTATATTAGCCAGATGCTGTTGTAGACAGGGTCTATATATGTATTCGGGAAGCCCAAATGTCTTGGTTTCATGGGGTGGGCAGCTGGATTGCCACTGGGAAGTCGGCCACTGTAACTGAGGGCCTTATTCTGGACAAGAATATTCTCAGTGGCGCATGTGCAGGGTCTTTTCTGCGCATGTGCATACGCCAGGCATTCCCATGGGAATTCCGGGCGCTCTTATGCAAATGCCCGGATTACGCAGGTGCGGGGGGCGGCCAGTTGGCATCACCGGATGCCAGCAGCCCGCCCACTTCCTCCCGAGCGTCCACGCATATGTAAGTATGTTCAGAGTCACGTGCACTACGAATGACTGTGTAATATCCTTTTGCAGGACCTGCGAGGGAATCGCCCTTGCGAATGGGTGATGGCCAGGCCACCATTCGCAAGGCGGGGGTTTGGTGGACTCGCAAGGCTGTGAATTTGCAGCCTTGCGAATCAACCAGAATCACCCCCTGAGTTTCCGGGACCACCAGAGAAGCTTAAAATGCTTCTTTGCAGACTGGTGGTCCCCGGCAGCCAGTATCAGTGCCCAGGTATGCCCCCTACCAAACATCTACCAGTCAAGAGCTTGCAGCAGCCCTATTTTGACATTACCCAGCACAACACACAGCTGTGGAGAAGAAACAAGGTACAAGAAGAGGATTGGGACTCCCAGAGGTGAGGAATTAAGGCTGGAGGTGCGGCAGGACTGTGAGTACAAGCACAATACTCTGCACAAAGGGCCTGATTCACTTGCAAAAGAAAATTCTCTCTCTAATGGACAAAACCATGCTGCACTGCAGGTAGGGCAGATGTAATATGTGCAGAGAGTGTTAGATTTGGGTGAGTTACTTTGTTTCTGTGCAGGGTAAATACTGTCTGCTTTATTTTTACACTACAATATAGATATCAGTTTGAAGTACAAACCCCCTTCTAAATCTAACTCTCTCTGCACATGTTACATCTGCCCCACCTGCAGCGCACATGGTTTTGTCCATTAGAGAGCGAATTTGTGAAACAGAATCAGGTTGAAAGTATGATGGCCTGACAAGGAAGCGGCTGAGGCTGGAAACAAAATAACTCACCCAAATCCAACTCTCTTTGCACATGTTACATCTACCCCCACCTGCAGTGCAGCATGGTTGTTTTTTTCCATCTTGCTAACAGGTCTGAATCAGGCCCTTTCATGCAGAAAATGATTACAAATATTGTAAACATTACCATCAGGCTGTGTATAAGGTGTGTATAAAATTAAAATGTATTATGTGTTTTAGACTTGGGTCTAGTGGTGGCTCCTACCTTACCATAGGAGGGGAACTGCCGCTGGCCATGCTGCCGGGTCTCCGCTAACTTTGCACCCTCCGCCAGCCGGTGCAGGCACCTGTACAATGCAGCTGACAGGCACTGGGCCCAGCACATGCACCATATCGGCTATGGTACTGTATGGGCTGCAGAGGTAAGGCTTCATAGCAGGGCCGCCGGTAGTGGGGAGCTGTGGGTACAGCTGTCCCAGGCCCCGGCAGCTAATTTTTCCCATCGCAATCCCCTACCACTGTACTGCCTGCGCTGCGCTCGGTGCACTGAACAAAGGGTACTTGTTTCCTAGCACGGCGCCACTGATTTTGATTGCATCCATCGGGTCGGAAAAATCGCGTCCATCGCATGCCAACCAAATCGCATGCGATGCGATCAACGCGATCGACCCGATTTTTACATTGGAATCAATGTCAAATGGTCCCTGAGACCCGATTTTACATTGATTTCAATGTAAAAAGCCCCAAAACCCCCCATTTTAATACCAATCCCCCCCTCATGTTTGAAATGCCCCCCCATTGTTAACGCCACCCCGCTATTGACGCCAACCCAAAGCGTGGCGAGCGCAGCGAGCCCGCGAGGGGTGGCGGTACACGTTCTCCGACCTTTTTATACCCCCACTATCCACGTCGGCGTGGAGTTGATTCTAGATAGTGTGGCAAGCGCAGCGAGCCACTGAGTCCAAAGCGTGACATGTGCAGCGAGCCCCGCGAGGGGACGCGCATAACTTCACAGGTATATGCGCCCTCTCGTGGGTCTCGCTGCGCTCGCCACGCTTCGTGCTCGTTGTCTTGCCACACTTTATAAAATCAACTCCACACCGACGTGGATAGTAGGGGTATGAAAAGGTCGGAGGACGCGTACCGCCGCCTCTCGCGGGCTTGCTGCGCTCGCCACGCTTCGGGTTGGCGTCAATAGCGGGGTGGCGTTAATAATGACGGGAGCATTAAACATACTTTACAACTATATTCAATGTGAAATTTGCCAAATTGGCCCATTTCACATTGTCACCTATGTAAAATGGGGTTGATCGCGTTGATCGCATCGCGGGCCATTATAATGGCCCACGACCGACGCGATCAACCCGATTTTCACTTTAAAAATAATTTAACATTGAAGTCTATGGAAAAATTGCGTTGATCGCGTCAGTCGCATCGCGGCCCTGTATTAAGGGCCGCGATGGACACGATCAACGCGATTTTCTCTTTCACCGGCAAACTAGCTGGTGATTGACAGAAAATCGGGTCCATCGCGTTGATTGTATGCCTTAAGTACCTTAAAGTTAAGGCATACAATCAACGAGATGGGCGCCGTGCTAGGAAACAAGTACCGAACAAAGCATAGGCTTCTTCGATGCAGGACGCCAGCGGCCAATTAAAATGCTGCACCGGCTTTTGAGACAATCAGACCTTGTGTACCGTTAGCCAATCAGAGCAGCTGCCAGAACACAAGCTCTGATTGAATCACCAGCTGGTTCTGCATTTTAATTGGCCGCAGGCGAACTGCATTGAAGAAGCCTGCGCTTCAGGACCTGCTGGGGGATGAGGGAGCAGGAGTCGGGCAGTAAGTGAAGGGGGGGTGGAGATGAGGGCAGGGGGAGATGAGGGGAGGGAGAGATGGGGGGGGGGGGGTGATGGGGATGGGCCCGGACTGGAAATCAGTTGGGGGGGGGGGGGGTGGAGATGAGGGCAGGGGAAATCAGTCCCAGGCCCCAAAATTCCTAGTGGCAGCCCTGCTTCATAGGGAAAGTGGCTTCATAGAGAAACCAGCTCACTGCCTATTGCTACCTGGACTGGCAGTCTTGGAGGGAGGGAACATTACCCAATGGGACTGCCTTACTGCAGGTGACTGGCAGGTAAGTCTTCCACTAAAAAGTCACTGCCAGGCACAGTGAGTCAGTGCAGTCTCAAGCTCAAGAAAATAATGCACGTGGGAGGATATAGTAAAACATACAGTATCACTCCAAAAAAACTTTTTACCTTTTACTTTATCCTCTAGTGTGTATGGAGGTTTACTCGGTGGCTGCGACAGAAACAGTCTCATCAGGGCCGGAGCTGACTTTACACGACTTCCCCTAAAACGCCTGGAAACACCTGCATTTTCCCTGACACTCCCAGTTACCACCCACAAACGCCGGCTTCCTGTCAATCAACTTCCAAACAGCCAGCGATAAAAAAAAAAGTAGCGTGATTTTATCGCAGGATGGCCTCCTGTATGCGTACTAGGGGCCGAACGCAAGCGCAGTCTATCGACAATCACCCTGCCTGCGTATTTGAAGCCGTGTGATTAAGCCTGAATTACCCCCACATGAAGTAAAACTACAGCCTTATACCAGCTGTCTTAGCCTAGGCAGTCGGCGTAACCCTTTCCCCCCAGAAATCGAATGTATCGCTGTCACAGGGTATCTCCTATCACTATTTCAATATAACAGATGGCCAAAAAAAGTAATAGCAGACGCTACAGTATGACCAGGGTCACCGCTGCTTAACATTAAACATTTATACGGCACAAGGTTAACGCACAAATATACAAAATGTGAAGAAGTTATGTTTGGTTAGCGGACGAATCCTTTATAAAAAGAATGCCAGCGTAAGTGTTACGTAGATAAGGTTCCTGACAGAGCCGGTGTGTCACCAGAACAATAAAGGTAACAGGAATCGAATGTTAGACCCTAACAAAAGTCCACTGATGTGTGAGTTTGTAAGAGATGTTCGTTGTACTTCATTGTACTTCATTAAATTGCTAATATCAGTTTCACAACACTAGCTGCCCTTTTTTTCTAATACTAAGTGTCTCGGAAATCTGAGACGCGTCTGTCGCTGGTTAGTTATTTTTTTAAATAATAACGCCACGTGTAAATATTGGTCACCACTGGTGACTATTTTGACAGATTGCTTAAAGAGAAATCATCCTAATAAAAATGGGACGGTGACTTTTTTATGTTTCGCACATTAAAAGATATGGCGTTGCCTGTTATAAATTATAAATAAGTAACAATAATACTTCAACGCGCTGTTTTTCCCTCTGTTTTTATTGATTTGAAAAAAAAAAACTGTTTGTAAAGTCTGTGGTGTTTTTAATAGAACTTCTAGCTGTCAACTAGGTATACGGTATTGCAAACAGCTGTATGGAAACGTCATTTTAAATAAGTACACCTATACACCTTTCGGGTAAAATATATACTGTAAGTATTAGAGATGAGCTGGTCCGGATCTCCGGGATCCGACAGATCAGAATATCGCGATCCGAGTCTGGATCCGAGCCGGCTCGGGAGTTCCCGCCTAAATTCCGGACCAAAAATGAGGCAAAACGTCGGATTCTCGCGGGATCTGAATTCTATATAAGACGCACGCGCGCCCCGCCATCTTTACTCCAGCATAGGAGAGGGGAGAGGGTGGTTGTGCTCTGGGCTGTGTGCTGTGTTATAATAATAATATATTATTTTGCTGCTGCTCACTCGATTAGGGTCTGCAGGGGCTGCTGTACACAAGTCCAGTGTACAGGGGCTGCAGTGGCCAGTGTACAAGGGGCTGTACAGGGGCTGTGTTCAGTGTGACAGGGCTTGTGTTCAGTGTGACAGGGCTTGTGTCCAGTGTGACATGGTCTGTGTCCAGTGTACAGGGTTTGTGTCCAGTGTACAGGGGCTGTGTCCAGTGTACAGGGGCTGTGTCCAGTGTACAGGGGCTGTGTCCAGTGTACAGGGGCTGTGTCCAGTGTACAGGGACTGTGTCCAGTGTACAGGGACTGTGTCCAGTGTACAGGGGCTGTGTCCAGTGTACAGGGGCTGTGTCCAGTGTACAGGAGCTGTGTACAGGAGCTGTGTCCAGTGTCCAGGGGCAGTGTCCAGAGTGACGACTGTGTCCAGTGTGCAGGAGCTGTGTCCCGGGGCGGTGTCCAGGGTAACGGGCTGTGTCCATTGTCCAGGGGCTGTGTCCAGGGTGACGGGCTGTGTCCAGTGTCCAGGGGCAAGGTCCAGGGGCAGTGTCCAGTGTGACGGCTGTGTCCAGTGTACAGGAGCTGTGTCCAGGGGGGTGTCCAGAGGCTGTGTCCATTGTCCAAAGGCTGTGTCCAGGGGCTGTGTCCAGGGTGACGGGCTGTGTCCGTTGTCCAGGGGCTGTGTCCAGGGTGACGGGCTGTGTCCAGTGTCCAGGGGCAGTGCCAAGTGTGATGGCTGTGTCCAGTGTACAGGAGCTGTGTCCAGAGGCTGTGTCCAGTGTGACGGCTGTGTCCAGTGTACAGGAGCTGTGTCCAGAGGCTGTGTCCATTGTCCAGGGGCTGTGTCCAGTGTGACGGCTGTGTCCAGTGTACAGGAGCTGTGTCCAGAGGCTGTGTCCATTGTCCAGGGGCTGTGTCCAGTGTGACGGCTGTGTCCAGTGTACAGGAGCTGTGTCCAGAGGCTGTGTCCATTGTCCAGGGGCTGTGTCCAGGGTGACGGGCTGTGTCCAGGGGCAGTGTCCAGTGTCCAAGGGGCTGTGTCCAGTGTGACAGGCTGTGTCCAGTGTAAAGTAAGAAAAATAAATAAAAGTAATAAATAAAAAACACATTTTTGGAGGATGATGGAGGAGGAAATAGTGGGAGATCAGCAACCTGATAGAAGTGCTGAAGCTGCTACCACAAGTCATGACAAGGCCGATACCTCTTTGTATTTTTTGCTCTTTGGAGCATTTCACTTTTTTAGGGATAGTTTATTAAACTGCCACCCTGTCTGCCCCTGCAGTGCCGCTCTGCTTCCAAGATGTGCCAGGTTGGAAGTGTAAGGTCCACATGTATGTGATGCCCACTGCTGTCGCTTAGCTTAGTCATCCAGCTACCTTGGTATACCCTTTTGGCCCAACTACAGTAAATTAAAACTATTTTGTAAGCTGTGAAGTGATCAAAATTGACTAGAAATGAGTGGAAACTAATGTTATTGAGGTTAATAATACATTAGGGCAAAAACAGGCCCACATTCTGTTATTTTAGCCATTTTTAGCATTTTTTCATAAAAATCCAGATCCAAAACCAAAACCCACAAGGGTGGTTTTGCCAAAACCAATCCAGATCCCAAACACGAAGGGAGATCCAGATCCAAAACCAAAACCCGAAAAAGTGGCCACTGCACATCTCTAGTAAGTATACCTACTATGATATATCCGTTAGCTACAGGATGTTAGTGTAACCCAGTGGTTCCCAAACTGTGTGCCGTGGCTCCCTGGGGTGCCTCGGGACACATGAAGGGGTGCCGCGGCTTGGTGGTCTAGGACCAATTCAAATTATTAATGGTTAATTATTTATGAGCAAAACCAGTGCTGGTGGCTGCCAATCATAGAATGTGTAGAAACAGAAGCAAATCCTGCCCTTTACCACATAACTGCCCCTAAGAATCGCATATAAACCCAATCTAGTTAATTTTTTTGGGACCTATGGGTGCCGTGAAAAAAATTCTGATTCTCTAGGGTGCCGTGAATCAAAAAAGATTGGGAACCCCTGGTGTAACCATTACAGGATGTTAGTATAACTATTAGATATAGGATGTTAGTGTAACCATTATATGATGTTAGTATAACATAGATATGGGATGTTAGTGTAACCATTACAGGATGTTAGTATAACTGTTAGATATAGGATGTTAGTGTAACCATTATATGATGTTAGTATAGCATAGATATGGGATGTTAGTGTAACCATTATAGGATGTTAGTATAAACGGTTAAATATGGGATGTTAGTGTAACCATTATAGGATGTTAGTATAACTGTTAGATATGGGATGTTAGTGTAACCATTATAGGATGTTAGTATAACTGTTAGATATGGGATGTTAGTGTAACCATTATAGGATGTTAGTATAAATGTTAGATATGGGATGTTAGTGTAACCATTATAGGATGTTAGTATAAATGTTAGATATGGGATGTTAGTGTAACTATTATAGGATGTTAATATAACTGTTAGATATGGGATGTTAGTGTAACCATTATAGGATGTTAGTATAACTGTTAGATATGGGATGTTAGTGTAACCATTATAGGATGTTAGTATAACATAGATATGGGATGTTAGTGTAACCATTATAGGATGTTAGTATAACTGTTAGATATGGGATGTTAGTGTAACCATTATAGGATGTTAGTATAACTGTTAGATATGGGATGTTAGTGTAACCATTATAGGATGTTAGTATAACATAGATATGGGATGTTAGTGTAACCATTATAGGATGTTAGTATAAATGTTAGATATGGGATGTTAGTGTAACTATTATAGGATGTTAATATAACTGTTAGATATGGGATGTTAGTGTAACCATTATAGGATGTTAGTATACCACAGATATAGGGTGTTAGTGTAACTTAAGCTGAGAACACATTAGCCGATTATCGCTAACAATATGTACGTCAACATTATTTTTGTGCATATCAGCTAATGTGTACACACTATGGGGGGATTCAATCCTAGGTCACGACTGTCGATCTATCCTGACAGCCGTGACACTGCTGGCCCGGGGTGAGATGTAGCAACGTCCCAAAAAACCATGTCGTTCCTGCGAAAACCAGGACAGTTGGGAGGTATGTGACAGGTTAGCACAATTTACTTCAAATAATAAAGTAAGAAACTTGCCTAGGAGTGGCATGAAGAGATTGCTGATACTTTAGGGCAAAGCGATCCAGGAAAGTTTGGGAAATGGTATAAACATTAAACATGTTAGCATGTAGTTACATAGACATGTTCAAGCTATTTTTTTTTTCAGTACCTAATTAACCAACCAGTATGTCCTAGGAGTGTAGGAGGAACTTGGAGTAATCAGAATAAACCTATGTAAACAATGGGGGAAAATACAAACTACACACAAATGAGCCATGACTGTGAACAGAACTCAGTGCTGGGATGGAAACCACTGTGCCAAACATGCGACCATAAATTGGAAATTGAATGTTGGGATCCCGACTGTTGGCCAGTCATCTGGGACCCCTCAGAAGGGCCCTTCTGCGGGATATCATTAACAAAACCCCCCACCCCCTGTCATCTCTACATGCAGGCTCAGTGTTGTCTATATTGTAAACGATGCATGAACACACCGGGGGTCCCAGTGACGTCAATGGCTGATATCGGTCAGTGTGTATGCACTGTATGGTTTGCCTGTGGCACCTGTTGTGCCGTTAATTGCCTAGTGTCCAAACTACGGCCGTCCAACTGTTGTGAAACTACACATCCCAGCATTCCTTGCCATAGTTTTAGAATTCCGTAATATCAAAACTGTGGCAAGGCATGATGGGACTTGTAGTTTCACAACAGCTGGAGGGCCATAGTTTGGACATGCCTGGCCTAGTGTGTACGGGACTGTACAGTAGTTGCTGGTGTAACGGTTGGCTATATATATATATATATATATATATATATATACACACACACATATACATATATATATATATATATATATATATATATACACACATATATGTAGGACAGGGTTGCCGACTTTATCATTCTCCTCTCCGGGAGAAGCCCGGAGAAGAGAGTGCCAGCAGCCGTCCAGGGGGCGGGGCTTAAGTGTGATGTCACTAATTGACGCGATTGTGTCATTTTAGCTCCGCCCCCTCCTCTGAGACCCGAGGATTGCGGCATTTTAATGGTCTTTTTCAAGGTGGCCACCTTGAAAAAGACCATCCAGGTCGAAACGCGTTGGGTGCGGTGTTGTTATTTGGCATCCAGACTCTGAGAGAAAAACTTGGACCACCCATACTGGTGAGCATCGCGGGCTTTGTTATTCCATCTTCGCCCAGTTAAGGTGTCCTCGTTATATCTCTAGTCTGTGTGCATACCTATTTGGACTGGTTGTATTTGCACTTGGTTTTATGAATAAAGTTACCCTTTTTATCAACCCTGATGTCTGGAGAATCCTTGCTTAAAGAAACCTTGATAGGAGGAGTCATACGTTTTTTCAAGTAAGCATACAAGTAAGCACGACGAGTTTTAAAGAAACCCTGATGTGTTTATTCTCATTTGTTCACATGTAAGCATACATGTACGCATATCTGATCCTATGGTGACACGTGGTGAACCAATAATCAATAACCTGAACAGACACATTAAGGGAAGAGGAAAAAAGGAGGGAAGAAAACCAAGGGTGTATATCCCGGGACCCCCATGAACTTTTAGCACTGTAAAAATTGGACTTTACATTGTTTGTTTGTTTTACCTTTTTTACATATACATCCATTATGGAGAAAAATGTATGAAAAGTTTTGGACCCTCTGAGGATATATACGTTGAAAAGTAAGCGTTATATTATCCACTCTCCGTGTGTTCCTAACTGTTGGGCGCTTAGACCTTCTATTTTTGTTTTATATTTGCTTGTCTACACCAGGAAGGTAACTTCTGGTTGGTTTAAGCTGCCCTCACCAGCGCCAAAGATTGTATATTTGTTTTTGGACAACACTGGATGTCAACTGCCCGCCGTGTTCCCCTCCAGGACACACGAAACTTGAGAGTGTCTTAGTTTTGTGTGTACCTTCCACCCTCATTCGATGTTCGGCGACAATCAAATGATGTGGGTTTGGCCCCGTAGGCTGCGAATGGATGTTTATGCAAAACATCCATTAGCAGGCGTGTGGGCAAATTCACCCTGCAAAGGGGGGTGGTGGCATGTGCGAGCGGTGGGCGGGCTAAAAAAAGACACGCAGTGCTGCATGTCAAGCAGAATAACCTCCACAGCTTGGTCAGGCCTGGCTTAGTTAGTCTAGTCCACTGATGACAAATCAATGTTAAAAATACATATAATAAAAAAAAGTTAAATTAAATATTCGTAACATGTATTTCAATGCTTTTCATTGCAGGGAATGTGATATGTTCAGCAGCTTTCCGAACCCTTGCAACATCCAGTAAGGGCCCTAGTGGCGATACACACTGTATAGTACTCCAGGCTTCTGCGCGGGGTAAATACGTGTGTAGTAAACAATTGAGGATGCATTCATTCCATTATTCCGACTTTGATATGTTCAGCTTTGTGCTGACGCTCTCCATTCATGCAATCACCGCCCACTGCCTCTCTCATTAATTATGGGAACAATGAGTTCCTCCATTCAGAGCACACCGTCACTGACAGAGTGACTCATATACAATGCCATCACAACTGCAAGCAATGCAGACAGCAATCCACTCTGGTAACCGGGTGGTGACTACACAGTACTACTGCATAGGTGAATCTTGTGACTAGGTTTGTCTTGGAATTGTTCAGTCACTGATACAGTATCTGCCATCAAAAGACCAGAACAAGTTGCACCTTGTGTACTGCATCCAATTCACCTACTGCAGGCATGTCCAAACTATGGCCCTCCAGCTGTTGTGAAACTACACGTTCCATCATGCCTTGCCACAGTTTTGCTATTAGGGAATGCTAAAACTATGGCAAGGCATGCTGGGATGTGTAGTTTCACAACAGCTGGAGGGCCACAGTTTGGACATTCATGCCCTACTGTATATGAACCAGGATGGCTGCAGCCTACTAGGAAGCATTAAATGACATCAATATCCATGTCTCTGGTTAGCAGTATGTACTGTATGACTGGACAAATGGAGCAATGGGCAGTAAGTGTTAGCAGGAACAGAACACAACAATGGCCGCAGATGGACTCGTCAAGTGGACACATTTTCATCTGTCAGTTGCAGGAAAATAGAAGTCATTTAAACATGGATGCTCGTCTGATGAACTTACGCACAAATGTATCATTACGCCCTGTGCTCTGTATGAAACACTTTTACTTATAGCTCATGGCCCCTGTCTAGATCAGGGCTGGCCATATCGGTCCTGGTGATCTACCAACAGGTCATGTTTTATAGACCCCTTAGATCAGGCATGTCCAAACTGTGGCCCTCCAGCTGTTGGGAAACTACACATCCCAGCATGCCTTGACATAGTTTTAACATTCCGTAATAGCAAAACTGTGGCAAGGCATGATGGGACTTGTAGTTTCACAACAGCTGGAGGGCCATAGTTTGGACATGCCTGCCTTAGATGGTGCACAGGTACAGTCATTACTAACGGTCACATTTTCATGTCCTGCTTTCATCCCTAACCGATACATACTACAGATCCACAAGTGGCCTGGAAAACATGACCTGTTGGTAGATCTGGAAGCTGCGGTTTGGTCACCCCTGTTCTAGATACTACAAATACAACAAGACCTTGCCAATGTATTACCTATAAACATACTGTACATAGGCATACTATACAGATCACCTGGCAGGAAGTGACTACAGATCACCTGACCAGTGTGTGCGAGCATATGCAGATTTCCGACTTCTTCGCACTCACACCGGTCTAAAGCTTATTACGTCCCAATGGGTGGATCAGGGTGGCACCCCAGCATGATGCCGTAAGCCCCATTACATAGTATATTCCCGCAGATGTGAACACATGTATACTTTGAGGGTGACTAAAATACACCTGGAACCAGGTTTGGGGGTAAATAACAGATGATGATGATGACTGCCAGATCTGCTTGTGATTGGCTACTCGTGAACCCTACGCTGACAGTGATTGGTGCTTTCTTTTGCTGTATCAGAATATGCTTCTGTGGGCGGGGTTTGAATTTGTTTTTAGTTTTCCTTGTGACAACAAGTTGGAAGGGAGGAAGGGCGGTGGGGTGGTCTCTGCGGTATGCAGTCAGGGGATAGGCCATATCTAGGTCGGAAGTCACCAGGTCAACCATTAATGGTCGACAGTGAGTAGGTTGACACCTAAAAAGATCAACATATCTTAGGTCTACACTACCAAAAGGTCGACACAAGCTTATGGTCAACATTGATTTTTTTTTTTCGTTTTAAAGGTGGTTTTTCATACTTTATTATCCAAGCGGCCATCGCATGGGAATATAATAGTGCCTGAAGCATGGTGAGGCACCATGCACGAAGCATGGCGAGCGAGGCGAGAGGCCACGGTATATACTGTATATATACTGTGTCCATGTTGACGTACGATTACATACACACCAAAAAATCATGAAAAACTCATGTTGACCTTTTGACTGTCGACCTTGCCTATGTCGACCATAAGCTTGCGTCAACCTTTTGGCAGTGCCGGCTAAGGTATGTCGACCCTTTTCATGTGTTGACCTAGCCAATGTCGACCATTAGTGGTCGACCTAGACATTGTCTATCAGGTGCACCCAGTGGCGGTTTTTACCTATGGGATGCAGGGCTGCAGCCCCTCAGGTAAAATCCGCCACTGTAATGAAGCCAGATGCACTTTGCAGGGGCTGGCGATTCTATCACCAGCCCCCGCCAGCGGCCAGCTACACAAGATGCTTGCGTGCCCGTGGCAACGGAGACTGCCGCGGGTCCCCGCTGCCACCCCCACCGTCGCCGCCGGTCCCCCTGGCCGCCTCGACCCCCCCCAAACTGGGCAGCGTCTCCCTGAAACGAAGGCGGGCAGGGAGACACTGCCCAACCACCGTGAGACAGCTCCATCTGTATGTACTGTGCATTCACCAGTCATCATAATAGTACAGGCGCCGGGAACACTCTGTGTGGCGGCAGTGGCGTAGCTACGTTTTGGGCGCCCCCCCGACGTTAGGGGGGGGGGCACCCATACCCACCCCCCTCCGCCGCACCGTCGAGCACCCCCCCCCCGTCGCCCCGCCGCCTATGCTAACCCCCTCCCCCTCCCCCGCAGTCTTACCTATCGCGCTGGTCCCGGCGGCTCTGTCCGTTCATCTGCTGAGGACCACCACAAAATGGCCGCCCCGTACAGCAGACAGATTCAGAGAACTGTTTGCTATATGGGGGCGGCCATTTTGTTGTGGTCCTCATCAGAAGAACGGAGCCGCCGGGACCAGCAAGATACGTAAGTCTGCGGGGGATTGGGGGGGGGGTAACTATAGCACCGCAGCCCCCGGCGCCCCCACATGCACAGCGCCCCCCCGCGGTGGCGGGGGCTGCGGTGCTATAGTTACACCCCTGTGTGGCGGGGACCAAGAGGAGGAGCAGCAGCGGCGGCAGCAGCAGGGGGTAGGGGGTGCCTGCAACATGGCCAGCGGCAGCCCCCATCCTGTAAAAAGCAACAAGCCGCCACTGTGTATACCGTAACTGTCTCTGCTGTATGTGAGAGATTTTAGCTGCTAAGACAATTCTAAATAGCAAAGGTAGAACTGCTAGAACCCAGTATCTGTACAAATGTAAGTTTATTTTGCATGCATTGTATCTCATTCTGCATCAGCTCCTTTGTCCTTAAACCACCTTTATATCTATATATAAAAATCGATGTGTGTGTATTTGTGTATGTTCCCTATAGACTCCAAAATGGCCTGACCGATTTCGATTAAATTTTCAGGCAATCTTCAGATTAGCCCAGCGGGTGATCCTGTGAAGTTTGGAAGCGATCGGATCGACAGAATTTTTTTTTTTGCCAATTAATTGATTAATGAGATTTCGTTACCGCCAAACTTCTGTCAAATGCAACTGAATATTCAAGCCGTTGTCGACACGTATTCCCAAATCTAACAACCAACTACAAAAATACGGATTGGCTGTGCGAACGTGCAATGTTGGCACCAAAAAATGATGATGTCAACAAGCTCAATGAGCAAATTCAATTGAAAATGCCCGACAAAACAGTCAAATACAAATCGATCAACACAGTAATGGACGAAGAACAAGCCGTCAGTTATCCAATTTAATTTTTTAATTAATTGGAACCACCCGGAATGCCACCGCACGTATCAACATTGAAGGTTGGATCACCGGTGATGCTTATTCGCAACTTAAACGCACCAAAGTTGTGCAACGGAACCAGATTGACCATCGGCACTGTACCTATAGATATCTGCTAAAACTACGTCACATGACCGCCCCCATCCACCAGAAGTCATCTGGCTATAGATAATTAGTGCTTCCCATGCAAAGCTGGGGTGGGTCGCTAGTTATCTTATAGAATTTGAATGACATTTTAAGCCACCGAGTAAAAATAAAATAATTGAGCCCAATTCGCACCTAAGAATGGTCAAGAAAGGAAAGTGGGGGTAAACATCACCATACCATACATACACCGCTGGTGATCACTCTCCCTGCACAACCACCCTTGTAGATGGTGTGGCCATACCCCGTGCAGAAGCATGGCTCATGATGATCGATGTTGGGGAAAGCGCACCCACTATCTTCTTTACCGCCACCAAGGAAAAGAAATACGGATGGGAGGGTGGGGATTCACAAGAAAAGAGGACGATCACCCTAGCACGTGATCACTTCTATCCTGCCTACTCCTCCCTAAACATTCTGATTGGCTCAACCCCTATCTCATTTACATACCCCCTGATCTACTAGCTAAAGTTTCAGCATGCCAGAACCCTTCAGTGGTTTATGTCTCATCACTGCTTATTCAGCATTCGGATTTTCTTTTTGCTAACATTGGTCAAATCGTTTCTGTAATTGGTTTAGAGTAAATGTTCACAACCAACAAAAAGGACAGGCCATTCTTTTTGCATGTTGGAGAAGTCACATGACATGTCAGGCAGCGCTCACCACCAGCAGCGCTTGGCTCAGATGCTGCCTGGCAAACAGACTTTGCGGCTGCACACGCCTGCCCCTTCAGAAGCGCTTCAGTCCCTTCAGCCGTGATTGGCCGTTTTAGTACTGCTGCATAGCAGTTCCAAGCATGGCGTGAAGTCTGAAGGGTGAATACCGGGTATGATTGAGAATTTTTCAATCCCGGGATTGAAAAAATGGCCCATGATAGGCCTCCCTAGACAGAACACAACAGTGGAGTAACAGTGGTTAGGTCATTTCATAGCTGAATATGGGTGTGTCACCGGAGTAGACGAAGGGTTTACTTTAAGTTTTGCTAATTAAAAAAGATTCCTGTATTGGACCTGCAGGTAAGGTATCATATGACTTCGGACAGCCGTACACCACAGCACATCAAGGGGACTCACAAGGTGAAAATACAGTACTTAGTAGTCCGTTAGACAGAAAGGGAAGATGGGACACAGACTGCTTGACGTGAATGGACTGACAGGACGGGAAAAAGTGATAAATAACAGCTCTAAACTTTCGCTTCTAGGTGTAAATTATTCTAAAGATATTCAACCTTTTTACCTAATGAATATTCCAATGTGGACGACTGAAGGGACTTCCTGAGACAACAGATATAGATTTAGCGATAGGAGCGAAGCCACGTACAACGCAGGTTCCGTAATGATCCTTAGATGAAAACCTAAGCAGTCAACAAAAATTCCCAAGATAATACTTCAGAAGCCAAAGACGGGAGGGTTCCTCTCATTTTCAGCCCCTTGGAGACTCTTTCTTGGTTAATGTCTTAAGTGTAAACTCAACTAACACATTACTAATTTTTTTTGATTCATGGGAAACATTTAAATGACAGAAACACTAGCCAATCACATTCATTAGCCTCATCTCCACATCTCTCATAACTGGGTAGTAATGGTGCTTCGGCATGTCGATAGGTGTTCTGAGGGCATCTGGTGGGGTTCTAGGTAGCCTTGCATGCTATGCAGAGGTCAATACTGCTGGGTTATGGTGTTTGGGACCTTACATTGTAGATTATTAGGGGCAGTCTTACAAGCAAAGCATGGGCTGGGGACAGCTTATCGGCCAAAAGCTGGATGACCACCCCACAAGCAGGAGCTATGAGACAGCCCCACAGGCAGCAGCTATTAGACAGCCCCACTGGTAGCAGCTATGAGACAGATCTTGGGCAGGAGCTGCGAGACAGCCCAATGGGAAGGAGCACCGTTATGTTCAGTTCGGTTTCTACATTGAACCAGTTGAGTGGTTGAATGTGATATCTGTCTTGAACATAACCGAGCTCAATCAAACCTATTACCTGATAGACTATAAAAGAAAATCCGTGGAATTTTCATACCATTCCGAGATATTATACTCGGATGGTTCATGCATCTCTGAGAACCAGGTTATTAGTCCCCGCAAGCAGTGCTATGCCTAAGGAGAGCTTTGCAATGTACATATACAATATTAAGAAGGGACTCACTAGGACTAGTGACATTGCTGATGCCTACAATGCGTTGGTTTAGCAGAGGAGACAACTGCCGGGTCTGTGTAGGCATCAAGGAAAGCTTCAGCCAACATCTAACATGCTTCTAAAGGGGCATACACACGGAGCGATTTTGTGCTATTTTCTAAGCAATCTGACTAGATTGCTTAGAAAGGAAGCACACATCTCTCTGTGTGTATGTTCCAAGAGATTAAATATATCTTGCTAACTAAGTCAGTGCATGCAGTCAAAATCTAGTCATATTGCTTAGCAAATGACTGCAAATCTCTCTGTGTGTACAGAATGAGAGATACTGATCGCAATCTCTCATTCTGATCCACTACACGGCCTTTTTTTTTTTTGCTTAAGCAAAATTGATTAGCACAAATCTCTGCGAGTGTATATGCTCTCCATGGGAGATCTTGACACCGGCAAAATTGCTTAGCTCTACATGTGTATGCCTCTTTAAGTCATAAAATGACACACATATATACTGTATACTCTCTACTCTAAAGAGGCCATTACACCAACGCTACAAAGCATTCTGCATCTATTCATTTATTTCTAATGTACTGTATAAATCTATCCATTCAGATACACTTCTATATAAGCATAATGACAATATATTATGTAAAAATACATTATGTAAAATTTGCTAAATTTGGGTCTAATTCAGATGGTCTCGATAAGCAGCGAAATTCGCTACATGCCGAGCACTGAAACATCGCCCACTGCCCCACTTCCTGTTCCAATCAAACAAAGTGATATATTCCAAACAGCTTTATTAAAAAGTCCATAAAATTCAGCGTTCACATCAAACCTTTTTTTTCTCAATATATTGTTAATGAAGCACCACATGCAACAAAGACAAATTAAAAAGATACAATCAAATTTGCATGTGATATAGGCGATGTCACATCAAACTTTTCACACAGAAGATGTTCCACTCCTTTCAGAGTAGTGGAAAGTAAAACCTGATGCGTTTCGTTTAAACCCACACACACACACACATATACACACATACAGTAAGCTTATAACAAGTAGTCTGAGTCACCTGAGTCTGAGTCAGCCTGACACCTCTCCAAAATCATGTACACACGGCACGATTTGGCCAGGTGATTTTGACTAGATAGTCAAAATCGCCTAGAAGATTAGGCAGAATCGCCCCAGGTGTACACTGGCACGGCCCTGTGGCATCGCTACCGCCCGGCCAAATAGACTGCAGGCAAGGCCATTTTAATTAGCCACCACACACACAGTGTATTTAGCTGTCAGCAGGTGTAGAGACTGGAACTCCCTGCTGGCTGACACCTCCAACCCCCCCCCCCCCCTCCCATACACACACACACACACACACACACACATGAACCAGGGTATGCAGGTGTGTACAACATTGTTATTACTTGAGGCGGCATTTGTGTTCCATAGGCATTTTAGCATTTTAGGGTGGGACCTGGGACATTTAAGGGGCCGCATCAGTCGGCGTAGAGACAAGTCTGTTCATACCACTGCCGGCCAATAGTGATGGGGAGCTGAGAACCGCCCCGGCGTCTTTTAAATGATCATCAGAAGCATAAGAAGATTTTCTATCACTGCAGTATGCGGCAATAGAAAATAATCTTCATTTTGTTACATAGACTTCTTAATAGTTGTAATAAATATTCTCAGCACTTATCTCCTGTTTGCAGAAAACACTTTCATTTGGCATTTCACTGTAATGTTTTCACTACTGAGATTTTAATTGCCTACAATATTAATCACATGGTTGGGTGGGGTTATTTTGTGACTTTTTGGTGAAAATGGTAAATGTGCAGAATGTATATGTAACATGGTTAGCATATCAGACACTGGGCAGAGATTTACGCCAATTAGATTCTAGCTCTCGTTTCTCTTTTGCATCCTAGGCAGAATCTGATTGGATGCTAACATTAGCCCCACCTGCAGTGCAGCCAGTAGCGTAACTTCGTCCCAGTTGCCCGGAAGCGAGATAAATATTGGTGATCACATACACGGGGATTCAAATAAAGACTTTGATCTATATTTTATAAAGCAGGCCACAGCATACCAGATTCATTCCATAGGTAAGCATAGTTACAGGCAGCAGCATACAGGTAATCCAGCATAGAAGAGAGTCTTGCAAACGCTCCGGTGGTCCCTAACATAGCCCACACTCCGGCCTATCGCTTGGGCATCTAATCCACCATCAGGAGCATTTACCCTCTGCCCTGGAAACACTTATATCAGGAGATGACAGGTGCTGCCGATTACCCAACCTTGCTTTTGCTACTGCTCCAAAACCTGGTCTGGATCCTCCACATTACTCTCATGTGGAGATACAGTATGCTGTCTCAGCTACTATATATACTGTATATATATATATATATATATATATATATATATATATATATAAATAAACACACACATACAGGATTCTGAACTGATTCAAACTCATCTATGTGGCTGCACCGCCCCGTATATAGGCCTTTGAGTGCAGGTATATATAGTGCAGCCTTGGTCCAAAAGATCTTTGTGCATGCCCAACTCTGAGCAGCCCGCAAATCCATCTACACGTCCACGGCAAATGTATTTTAAGTGCAGACGTCCTGATGCGCACAGCTCCTCCCATTCAGCCTCAAGTGGAGAGAACGGCTGCCTTTCATGCTACTCTAGATAACCCGCAGAACCAAAGAGCAACCTCTGGGAGGGGGCAGCCAGGTCAGACAGTGGTTGACAATGTAGGGATCTTGTCATATTGTGTAAGGGGCATTATGGTGTGTGGCATCATATGTAAGGGGCATTATGGTGTGTGGCATAAGGTGTAAGGGGCCCTACAGTGTTTGGTATAATGTGAAATGGGCAATATGGTGTGTGGCATAAGGTGTAAGGGGCATTACAGTGTTTGGTATAATGTGAAATGGGCAATATGGTGTGTGGCATAATGTGTAAGGGGCATTATGGTGTGTGGCATAAGGTGTAAGGGGCATTACAGTGTTTGGTATAATGTGTAAGGGGCATTATGGTGTGTGGCATAAGGTGTAAGGGGCATTACAGTGTATGGCATAATGTGTAAGGGGCATTACACTGTGTGGCATAATGTGTAAGGAGCATTATGGTGTGTGGCATAATGTGTAAGGGGCAATACAATGTGTGGCAAAGTGTGTAAGGGGCATTACGGTGTGTGGCATAAGGTGTAAGGGGCATTACAGTGTTTGGTATAATGTGAAATGGGCAATATGGTGTGTGGCATTATGTGTAAGGGGCATTATGGTGTGTGGCATAAGGTGTAAGGGGCATTACAGTGTTTGGTATAATGTGTAAGGGGCATTATGGTGTGTGGCATAAGGTGTAAGGGGAATTACAGTGTATGGCATCATGTGTAAGGGGCATTACACTGTGTGGCATAATGTGTAAGGAGTATTATGGTGTGTGGCATAATGTGTAAGGGGCAATACAATGTGTGGCAAAATGTGTAAGGGGCATTACGGTGTGTGGCATAAGGTGTAAGGGGCATTACAGTGTGTGGCATAATGCCTAAGGGTCATTACAAATAGTGTAAGGGACATGAATCAGGAACAATAACATACAGTAGCAGTATGGAGTGTTTTTGGGTGGGGGGCCCTAAGCCAGTATCTTGACTAGTGCCCCATGAGGTCTAAATCCAGCTCTGCTAAGAAGCATATTATGTGCCGGTTGGATGAAAAATCACCAATCAGTAGGAGAGCATTCACAGAAGGCACTTCACTAGTGTGACTGTGAGGACCTTCATCCTCATCCGGTATTTACACCTGTTCCTGACCCCACAACAAAGACACAATCATATATACTGAAACTCATGTTATCTATTACAAGGGTAATACTGTTTCATCAAATGATAATATATTGGGGGACACATACAGCATTAATGAACACAGTATAGGAAGAGTATACAATGATCAGCCGGTTTCCGGGTCATTGTATACAAGACCCCTCTGTACGGGATGCAGTTTAAATCCCGGCGGTCGGGATCCCGACCGCCGAAATCCCGACAGTTTGTCCCTCCGTGGGTGTCCACGACACCCCTGGAGGGAGAATAAATTAGCGTGGCGAGCGTAGCGAGGCACCGGGCCCGCTGCGTGGCGAGCGCAGCGAGCCCGCAAGGGGGGGCGATCCACGTCCCCCCCTTGTCGGGATTCCAGCATCGGGATTTTGAACGCCGGGATCCCGACCGCCGGGATTTCATACTGAATCCCTCTGTACATGTCTGGGAATACAGACTATAGTGCAAGCTGCAAATAGCCGCACCAAGAATTGGCTGCGCAGATGTTATTATACTGTACTTAAGGTGTGGACAAGCTCTCAGCTGGCACAAGGCCACAGGCTATAGTTCTACTAGTTTTGCAACTGGATAAGCTGCAGCTGACAGTGGTCTGGTGTTTCCCAGCCTTATCAGCCTGTGTACACAGTGAGGGCGCTGTCTTCTGGATGCTTGGCTCATGCTATCTACGCTGCTTCTATTTTCCATGCTACAGTATATACGCTGCTTCTATTTTCCATGCTACAGTATATACGCTGCTTCTATTTTCCATGCTATATACGCTGCTTTTATTTTCTATGCTGTAAACAAGAATGGCAGTTCCTGTGTGAGACGTGGTGCTAAAAATGTATTGCTATATGCACCCCTTACCAGCTATAGTGCGCAGTGGGAGCAGCTGTCAGTGTAACAATACGCATGAGTATGTCTGATTTCACTGGAAGACGATGGGCGAGATGCAGGAATGGCTCAAATGCGGCCAATCCATTGAAAATGCTGTTCTTGGAGGTTTGGCCGCGGTCCGCATATACACAAAGCCCAGAATGCGATACATTCCGAGGCTAGGCCGCGGTCGGCAACACAGACTGTATACGCACAATGACATGTGTTGCACACACACGTCATACACAGTCACGACATACAAGAAACACGATGCCTACAATCTGCATACAATCCCTCAAGATTGTACGCTTGTGTGTAATGTCTTTCAGGGGTATGGGGGCCTTACTCTTCTCTTGTGGCAAGTATACAGCCACCGCCAAACTCTCGTGGTCATTGTACAGCACACTGACAATTTGTCATGGTTATTGTACAGGAGACCAGCAATCCCTCATAGCCAGTATAGAGCGCACCTCCAATCTCTCGTGGTCATTGTACAGCAGAACACCGAACTCTAGTAGCCAAAGTTTTGTGTAGCTCTAATATCGGAAACAGATAACTAACCGCTTCCTGGTGGCCACGGGGTAGGGTGCATGGCCTCCTACCCCCTAGTGACGCCACTGGCCAAACACCAATATCTTTGGTGGTACTTGCATAATCGCCCACCAGGGTGAAATTGACTAAGATGATGGGAAATACACTTCACAGGTCATGTTGCTATGGGAAACCAATCACATCCTGTCTACTATCTTCTAGAGGGCGGTAAATAAATAAGAAGTAGCTTCTGATTGGTTGCCCATAGCAGCATGACCTGTGAAGTGTATTTCACATCTTAGTAAATTTCACCCATAATCTCTAGTGAGTATTGTGTGCGTGTATCAGACCGGTAATCTCTGGTAACTAGTTTGTGTCAGGCAGATAATGTCAGGTGACACTCTATAATCAGTGGTAATTAAACAGTCCTATTAATGTCTGGCAATCATAGAATAATCTCGGATACTATAGTGGACTTCTGATCTTTCCTGAACAATATATAGTAGACTTCTGATCCCACCATGATGTACTCTCCATCCACTGACCACTATCCTACAGCGGAATGTCCAAAGAGCTGCAGGATACTGGACAGCTCCTAGTGCGGATTTGATCATAATGTTTGATCCTTTCACTATCAATATCATAAGAAGCGTCCTTATCTCCTTACTTATATGAATATGTTCTCTTTTATAATGTGTACTGTACATTCTGATTAAGCCCACTGCTCATATTAACTACTATTAACTATATTAACTACTGATATGTACAATATCATTCGGTCATTGTACTGTACATTATGTGTAGAAGGGCTCTACTATATACTACTGCTACTGTACTGTATACTTCTGGTCTTGGCATTCTGCTGTATAATATTGGCAATGTCTCTATACTGTATACTACTGGCCTAGGGAGTATACTGTATACCTCTGGCTTTTGACTGTATATTACTGGCTTTGGCACTGTGCTGTACACTATTGGCATTCTCTCTACATACATACATACATACATACATATATATATATATATATATATATGTATATGTAACTACTCCTCACCTCTATGAGGTGAAGTACCGCCAATGACAACTAGAGGACACTCCACAGATCAAATGTCTCCTTTGTGCATTAAACTAACAGAAAGTGCAAGCAATATTTGCAGGGACACTGATCTGTTTCAAACTTTTTGGATATGGAGAGAGGGAGTTGTGAAGACAGATTGGAGGTAGGAGCAGATAGGGACTGGGGGCGGGGTGGAGAGTCTGTTCGCTAAAAACGATCTGCTAAAAATGTCAGCGTCTCTCATATTTGTTATATAAATTCAAATAAAAACTTTGTAAAAAAAATAAAAAAAAAGATTATATATATGGTAAATAATACAGGTCACTATGATAAATAAAAATGTTTGCTTGGCACTCAAAGGGTTAAGCCTGGTAAAGTGGTGATAAAGTGGAAGGTGGTAACGCAACAGCCAATCGGCTGTGTTTGAAAAATGACAGTTAGGAATTTATTGGCTGGTGCGTTATTACCTTACTGGCCCCATCATTGCCAAATATGTCTTACCCCTTAAATGCATACTACTGTTTTAATAGCCCTTTACCAGTCATTAGTATATATAAATATAAATAGATCTCCTGATCCACTTCTCAGTGTCAGTGGTGCATAATATCTGACTCATCCTATCATAGCCATGGGTAAAACAAGGACTGGAACAAACAATGGAACTGGATCTTTCAAAGACGCAGTAGATTCAAAAGCAGGTAAAAAATTATAAACCAAAGTTTCGGGTCTGACACGCCCCTTTGTCAAGGTGTAGGGTGGAACAACATGATACAGAAAGGGCTTACCTTAAATAGGGTGCATGTTACATGTATATATACACAACGACGACCTGCCACTAACATTAGTGGGTGTCTCGGTGCACTCTGTAAATTACTCTGTTATTGGGTTTCCTGAGGAAAGCAGCTATTTCTGCAGAGCAGGACCCCACCCACATGGTGCCGACTATACTGGCTGCAGCATGTCATTTTTATTGCAGTTGTATTTACAGCACAGGGAATACAGGGACTAGGGGGCTGGTCAATACGAACAGCACTTAGATTTATATGACCACATGGATACAGGTATACTATATGTATTCTCAGCATATATATACCTGTTATCATATTATATGGCACCACAAGAGGTTCTCAATAGATTCCTTAGTACAAAAAACTGAAACAAAACTAGAAATCCGTGCAAGAATGCATAATGTTATAAAGGATTTGGTGCTACTACTAAACGGAGGGAGGGTGCGATGATTTTAGAATTAGCGAAGGAAAAGTGGGATGGGTACTAAATACAGGCAGCCGGGATCCCGGGAGTGAGATCCTGGGGGCCAGAACACAGACACAATGGTAAGTAATTTTACCCTACCTTTATTCAGATTGCTAAACCCTAATTGGACCTAAACATGCCCAATCTACATACAATCTGCATCCAATCGGTCAGAATTGGATCCAGATTGATGGAATTGAGCCCTAATTGTTCTGGTGTGTACCCCCCCTAACCCAAACCCCCCCTCCCACTGCCTAACCCTAACATCCCCTCCCGCTGCCTAACCCTAACCAACCCTCCCACTGGAGTCAAACCTCCATCCCCCTGCCTAACCCTAACCTCCCCTCCCACTGCCATCTTTTCCATTGGGCTTAATGAGCAGTTGCCCAGGGGCCCAAGAATTGCAGGGGCCCACCCCAATGGGAAAGACGGCACTGCCCCGGGCAGCAGCATCAAGGCAGCGGGGATCCGAGCAGCGGCGGCTGGGAGTTTGTAGCGCTATTTGCCGGGCGGCGGGGCGGGAAGCGTTGCTGAATTTGAAAACAAATTGAAAAGACTGGCCAGATGCTGATTGGCTAAATTCTCTCAGCCAATCAGCGTCCAGCCAGTCTTTTCAAAATAGCGCTACAAGCTCACAGCCACCACTGCCCAGATCCCCACTGGCTGGACCCGCTGCTGCACATAGGTGGGGGGGTGTGTGGGGGGGCCCAGTGAATTATTTTGCCCTGAGGCACGTGCTGATGTTAAGACGGCCATGCACACACACACTGTACGGACCCAAGTGCAGGCCTGCGTACCGATGTGTACGGGTACATAACCGATCGCTAGCGCCGGCACAGAGGAGAAATCCTTTGATGATTAATTACCATTCAAGGATTTTTCCTCCTCTGGCACGCCCACAAAACACCGGGGGTGCGCATGTGCAGACCCACACCATCAACAGAGGAACTGAATCGGCCCCAATATACTGAGAGCAGTGCTTTTTCTGCAGCAGCACAGCATAGTTGTAGGGGCCGGTTTATAGAGCGCAAATAGAAGACAGGCTAATGTAAAAAGTACGGCTTGCCAAATAGTCCCATATACTGTAGTTAATGCACTGTCTATTAGTGGTATCATTACACTTTACATTTCAAAATTGGATCAGCTGCTTTCACAAAGGCACTCAGAAGGGACGGCAGACTACGACAGCACTTCCAGACAAGCCAATCGGCTCCGCCAGCCAATACAAGGGCAGACATTACAACGCACCACGTGATAGAATATAGAAATGTTTTACCATTAGTCGTTATCGTTATAGAAGGATGCATGTGTAACGTATCGGTGCTTGTCTGATCTGAGAATGTGTGTGCACATTGTTATTACACACACACACACACACACACACACACATCAGAATAACATAGGCACGGCCTAGCGCCCCACATATTCCACTCATGGTACCAGGTGGTTGCCATGCCGGTTGTAGCCAATGTTTCCGCTGTCAATATTTGGAAGGTGCCCGAGTAATGTTATAAAGAGCTCTTTCTAGAACAACACAACATGTACTAGGAAGAGAAGGTATATAATAACAAGTAGCAAAACACTATCAAGGATATACAGTAAATTATAAAACCTTGGTGGACATAAAGCCAGGTCCATAAATATTGGGAAATCGACACAACTCTCATATTTTGGGCTCTATACACCACCACAATAGATTTGGAATGACCCAAACAAGAGGTGCTTAAACTGCAGACTTTCAGCTTTAGTTTGAGGGTATTTACATCCAAATCAGGTGAACGGTGTAGGAATTGCAACGGTTTCTATTTGTGCCTCCCACTTTTTAAGGGTCCAAAGTAATGGGACAAACTAAACAATCCTAAATCAAACTTTCACTTTTTAATACTTTGTTAAAAATCCTTTGCAGTCAATTACAGCTGAAGTCTGGAACACCTAGACATCACCAGACGCTGGGTTTCATCCCTGGTGATGCTCTGCCAGGCCTCTACTGCAAATGTCTTCAGTTCCTGCTTGTTCTTGGGGCATTTTCCCTTCAGTTTCGTCTTCATCAAGTGAAATGCGCAATAGGATTCAGGTCAGGTGATTGACTTGGCCATTGCATAACATTCCACTCTGGTTGCTTTTGCAGTATGCCTCACGTCATTGTCCACCTCCACTGTGAAGAGCCGTCCAATGAGTTCTGAAGCATTTGACTGAATACAAGCAGATGATATTGCCCGAAAGCCCTTCAGAATTCATCCTGCTGCTTTTATCAGCAGTCACATTATCAATAAATACAAGGAAACCAGTTCCATTGGCAGCCATACATGCCCACGCCATGACACTAGCACCACCAAGCTTCACTGATGAGGTGGTATGTTATAAATCATGAGCAGTTACTTTCCTTCTCCATACTCTTCTCTTTCCATCACTCTGGTAAAGGCCCGAAACACGTTGATCTGTGGAGGACATACTGTTAAGTCAACTCAGCATTTTTTTCAAGGTTCCCTAATCCAGTTACGGAGACTATGTTCATCTCCACCTGTCAGGAGGTCTTGTATATACTTTTAATATATGTTTTATGCTGTTTTTTTTACTTTCACCCAAGAATTTTTTTTTTCCCGGAGAATTGATCTCCATCGGTGTTATTCCTGGACCCCTTGATTGGAGGCTGTGTAAAGATACCTTTCTACACACATAAGGCTTGATCCCTAGGTGAGTCATGTATATAAGGGGATTATATCTGGGAAGTGTCACCATACTTGTACAGTGCGACACCGGTGGTAGAGTCCATTGACATAGAAGACCAAAAAAACTCCTATACGTATAAAGGGCATATTTAAAAGTTCAGTGTGTGGAATATTCCCATTGGGGAACCACGGTCATTGGATCCAGTCATTGGAGTTTGTCTGGAGAGGATTATACTCACCATCTAGAAAAGAAACCCCTATGTGAACATAGGGTTCTGACCGAAGGTCAGTTATTACTGTCAGGTTTTAACGACAAGACAGAAGAGAGAGGATATACATGAGAATATCCCTATGTGTAAACTGAGGATTCTATTTGTATGTTGTATATGGAGGCACAGCGCTATTGACACTCCTCTTTGACATTTGTAACGTATTGGGAATTGGTAGATCCTTGGAGTAGTCAGAAGCCACAGTAGCAGTGGCGCAATCAGTGTCCTACACTCTTGTCTTTTTGGTTCTCTTGATTGTTGACTTTGATCCATACTGTATGCATCTACCTCCTGGAGATTGTTCTTGATCAGGCCAACTGTTGTGAAGGGGCTTTTCTTCACCAGGGAAGTAATTCTTCTGTCCTCCACCACAGTTGTTTTCCATGGTCTTCCGGGTCTTTTGGTGTTGCTGAGCTCTCCGGTGTGTTCTTTCTTTTTATGAATGTTCAAACAGTTGAACTGACCACACCTAATGTTGTTGCTATCTCTCAGATGGGTTTATTTTGATTTTTCAGCCTAATGATGGCTTGCATCACTGATAGTGACAGCTCTATTGGATCTCATATTGAGAGTCGACAGCAACAGATTCCAAATGCAAATGTCACACCTGGAATCAACTCCAGACCTTTTACCTGCTTAATTGATGATGAAATAGCAAGGGACTAGCCCACACCTGTCCATGAAATAGCTTTTGAGTCGATTGGTGCATTACTTTTGACCCCTTAAAAAGTGTGAGGCACATATAGAAACCGTTGTAATTCCGACACCGTTCACCTGATTTGCATATAAATATCCTCAAATTAAATATCAAAGTCTTCATTTAAAGCACATTTTGTCTGGTTTATTTCAAATCCATCTTGGTGGTGTATAAAGCCCAAAATATGAGAAATAATACAACTATTAGGTGGAATATGGTGATATGTTAAAAATGATATGGATGGGCATTATCATAAAATGCAAAAAAATTAATGAAACATTATTGGTTATATAATTGAGAAAATTATTTTGTTCCTAGGCTTATCAACCCAAATAGAGAGGTTTCATTATCCATTAAGAGAATACTATTTAGTTACTCATTCTGGGCCACGGCAGACATAAGAGGGCTTTCCTCACTGCCAACTGATCTGAGATGGGGATGGCCAAATTGTGGCCCATTGCCTGACACCAGGTAGGTAATATTCTGGACTCCAGCAGACATAAGAGGGTTTTCCTCACTGCCAACGGGTCTGAGATGGGAATGGCCAGATTGCAGACCATCGCCTGACCCCAGGCAGGTCATTTTCTGATTTAAAGTTATAGATCTCCACCCAAAAGCACATTTCAACCTTGGGGTACAAAATGTAATTAATGTATTAGTGTATAGTCTATAAAAAGAATAACGTTTCAAAAAATTACATTTAATGTTGATGTTTTATCATGATAATATCATTTTTTTTGAGGAGCCACACCAACTGCCACCCAAATATGACCCATATAATAGGATACAGTATGCATGCCTAAATCTAAACCACCACCACGGCCTAACACTAGGACACCCCAGCATACGTACAGCTGAGGGGACTGCAGCAATGGCATCTCAACTGATGCCGGGATTCCAGTTCCAGTGTTGTGGCTTCTGGAAAGGATTTTGGCACCGGTATTTCGACCACCAGCATTGTAACCACTTCCCATATAATATGTTTGTCTCCCTACTATATTATTATTATTATTATTAATAATAATAACCCTTGATACTTTTGCAGTATGGATGAAATATCGCAGATTTCTAGAGGCATTCAATCTGTGCCGATCCAACATTGGAAACTCACCTACTCAATGCTGCCATTGGCGGCAATTATCTGTTTTGTTGGAAACGGATTGTCAAATTCACGCCCATTTTCCGACAATCTGCAACCGTTTCCGACAATTTACAGACAAACGCTGTCGGAAACGGCCGGGATTCCAACTGTCGGGATTGAATACCCTCCAACGTAGAGTTCCAACGGGACAATCCATGTGTATTTGTAGACCGTGAATAAGGAAGTGACAAGTAATAAGCTATTCTCATGTTACTCTCATTGTAACATTCCTACACAGCATTAAATGTCCACCAGCCCAAATCCTCTTAACAGATTCCCGTACATCAAGTTCATTGACTATCTCTCTGGCCGACAAGTCCGGCAACGTAATATTCACCACAGATATAAATACATCATCTATTTCTGTTAGACGTCTGTTTGCTCTTTATTGTCCCATTGTCTGAATTAGACGTGTTCCCATCTTCAGTTTCCTATTGGTTTGCACTTGTCCTGTTTTTAGATGTAGCAGAAGGTGTTTTTGTTCTAGAAAGTGGCACAAGTGGAATAGTGGTAAAAGGTCTGTCCGACGCAGAGAAATTTTTTTTATAACGTTTTATAATGAGGCGAGGACAGAAAACGAATCAATCTTCGAGTATAAATGCAAAAACAAACCAGAAAAAGTAATATATATACAGTAGTAGTAGTAGTAAGAGGACATGTACAAATCAATAAATTACAGGAATTAGATGGAAATATCATTTAAAGTAGAATGTTCATGCAAACGCACACACCATCTTGTAGTATACGTTAATAAAGCAATGCTTCCTCTCTCAAAATGCTCTAATAGAGGAGATAAGCCCTTTCCCTGACAAAGACGGGTGTTCTCAAAAGGCTAACTTAGGATATAGTCTCCGGCCAGGACACTATTTGCAAGGTTTCTAGTTCAAAGCGTGGGAAAAGCCTATTTAGAAGAGGAAGCAGAGGTATAATCGTCTTACTGCAACAGCATTAATAGTCCACAGCAAAAAAAAAAGATTTTTTATTATATCCCTTTTCCACTGACATAGAAAAAAATCCTGGGTTTTTGCACATGAATGCGCACCTACCCTGGATTTTTGTCAGTGGAAATGGTGAAATCCTGTGTAAAGTGACCCAGGGTTTTTACCCTGGACACAAGCAGTAGCGGGTCAGCAGTGGAAACAACTCTTACCTGGGATGTTGAACCGGTTCCAGTTGTCTGGCCGCCGGGGAGAAGAGAGTGGAGACCCACCAAAATCCCAGGTCAAAATTCCTGTGTATGACCCAGGATTTGGGTGGGATTGGTATTAGATAAGTTTATAGATATTTTTAGTGGTTTAGATAATTTTTTAAATTTTTTCCAAAATGAAGTGCAGGACTGTCTGACAAAGCGATAATACTCCCCTTACTTTTACCACCACGTATCAGCCAAAATCGTTCAGCAGCTCCAGTGGCGTTTGATGAGTTCACTATTAGTTATAAAGTAGCAAATTCTTTATTACCGCTGCATCCTTATAACTAGGCCGGAAAGTGAAGGGGGAGGAAGATGCAGGGTAAATTGAACAAACTGACCATCAGGCGGATGACTTGTCTGTTATACATGTGTGGGGCCCATTCTGTGGTAACTTGCTAGGGATCCTTGGTGATATGGGCGATATTTAATTATTATTATTTATTATTATTATTATTTATGAACAGTTTCTTATATAGTGCACAGTGGCGTAACTATGAAAATTGCACCCCCCCCCCTGCCGAATTTCGGCAGCGCCCCCCCAGTAAATATAACAAACCCCCCCCCGCCGCCGCCCATGCCTTAACCTTCGTTGTGCTGCGGCTGAGACCCACAGATTTTGTCTGCGGTCCCGGCTCCCCTCCTGCCCTGGCTTCTGCTGGTATGAAAACGGACCATCACAAAATGTCCCCACCCATACAGCAGACAGTTTTGTGAATGGTCTGCTCTATGGGGGCGGACATTTTATGATGGTCCATTTTCATTCCAGCACTGCAGAAGCCAGGGCAGGAGGGGAGCCAGGACCGCTGCGCAGACAGGTAAATCTGCGGGGCCCAGCCGCAGCACAGCGGCATTACAATAGCCCCGCATACCCCCGGCGCCTGCACTTACACAGCGCCTCCCCACGACCGGATCTGCGCGCCTATTGTTACACCACTGATCGCGCATACATATTCCGCAGCGCTCCATACGACATACGTCAATCTTATTCATGTCGACCATGTCCACGTTGAGCTTGTGTCAACCTTTGTCAATGTTGACAGAGTATATTAACCCTTAGGTTTCGACGTAGGCGCTATCTACCTTATCTATACCGTAACTGTTCTCCTAATCTTGCCTACTTCAGCAGGAAGTGGGTGGCATATGGTAACACTATACTCATCCAGGAGTTGACGTCACACCCCCTACCTGAAACCGCTTGGGTAGGCCTGAGTTTTCCCTGACACTCCCAGAAGACGGACGGATTAACACCCCCAAATGCCGGCTTCCTGTCAATCAACTTGTGAATGGCTTGCGATTTAAAAAAAACGCTGGATTTTATCACTGAATGGCCTCATGCGTGCGTACTGTTATTCGTACGCAAGCACAGTCTATCGATAATCTAAGTACCCCCCGCCACAATTCGTACACAATATAGCGCATGTCTGTGCAGTGTTAGAAAACGAAAAAAGTCACATTTGCCAAGTAAAAGGCAATGAGAACCAGATGCAAAAAACAAAATGAAAGTAATCATTAAGCACAAACAAATGCAAACATCTGTTGTATTTCTCTTCAAAAGATCAAATGGGAAAATGATTCCGTTCAGCAGAACAATTCCAAATATCATTCTGCAGATTGATTTCAGCAGCCAATAATAACAGTACCACTGACAGGTGATCAGACATAATCGGCCAATCAGAGGTGGCAGCATCAGACCGCATTTTGTGCCAGCCTCACAAATGACCCGCAGCTTGATTAGTGCGTCACTTCTATGGTCAGCCTGGAAACACCGGTGAAAATGCGTTCTTTCTGACCTCTGCCCCCTGCCACCACTGCTTAGATGGCCCCTCCCACATCGGTACCACCTGTATGTGCGCACATTGCACATCTATGTACAATTCTACTGATTATGGACCCATTCAGACCTGCTCGCTGGGATGCGTGTGTTCACAGCCCAGCGAGCAGGTTAACGCAGCGCTTGAAATCGCGCCCCTTCCTCCACCAGCCGGGGATGCAGTCGTTAGGTCTACAAGCCTTAGGTCGACAGTCATTCGGCCTTAGGCCGACAGTAACTAGGTCGACACATGAGATCGGTCGACATGCATTCGGTCAACATGGTCATTAGGCCAACACAAGCATTAGGTCAACAGCATGAGGTCAACAGGAGTGTTTCATGTAGACCTTTTTTTATGTCAACTTAATGCTTGTCGACCTAATGACTTTCAACCTAAGTTCTGTCGACCCCCAGGGCTGCAAACGGATATGTACAGGTGCACAGGCAGGGGTACGCCTGTGTTCGCTGGGGCCTGCCCACTGTTTTTGTGGGCACGCCCACTGTTTTTGTGGGCACGCCCATGAAATGCCGGGGATCCACCCTGGAACGCCCCCGCCCCTCAGTCTCCCGTGGTATGGCCAGCGAAGGCTACCCTTCGTATGGTCCATCCTCAAGGAGACCCCGCACCTGCGCACAGCGCACCGTGCCCCTGCGCGGTTTATTGATGTCCGGGCGGCTGCGAATTCGCAGTCCTCCAAACGGGTCTGAATCAGTCCGAATATGATACTGATGTTGCAGCATAAGAAGCAATAAGCATGGTAGCAGAATATAAATCTCAACATCATATCCCTAATCAGTTTTTGTACATTAATTTAAATACTGCACAGTGGAGGTGTAAATTCATAGCCATGGATGCAGCCTATGGTGGCCAAACATTACCGAAAGGATTACATCACTAATACAACTCTATTGTTGCTTGAATCAACTACAGTCTCTCTATCACTCACAGCCGCCTTGTATTCAAAGCACTTGAGTTTCCTTCCCAGCAAACCCTCCCTGAAAACATCTCAGACAACAACCTGCCACCTTCGTCTCTGCAACACCAACAGCGCAGACACTGGAACCAGGAAGTGGAGACAAACACAGACCAACTTTGATGTGCTTGCATAGAGTATAATGTCAGCATTAATTTAATGTATAGACGTCAGTTTTGCTGCTGCTTTTTGACCGAGAAACGGTTTAAATGATCAAAGCTCATTCAAGAGGAAGCATTTGACTGTAAGCCTCTGTGTATAGTTTGTATGTACCCATAAGCTACTATGTGTAGTTTGTATGTACCCATCTTAATTTTCTATGCGTACACACTCAAAGGAGTGATGTGACTGAAAACAGCACTCTAGAACATGATGGCGCTATATAAATAAATCGCTGAGTGCATCATGCTATTAGGTATTGCTGGGGTGGTTGTCAGACAAGGCCTCTTGGTGGATGGATTAAGGACGCTCACCAGCTGTTTATCTATTCTACAGCCAAACATTTCATATGAATGAGGCGAAACTATTACTAGTTTCACCAAAAGTTACACAAAATAGTTTCAAAGACGTAAACAGCAGCTGTGACTTCCACCTTGTCCACTAATGCAGTGATACTCAAACTCGGTCCTCAGGACCCCACACAGCTCCCATTTTCCAGGTCACCCGACAGGTGCACTCATTACTGAATGACACAGTTTTAAAATATCCGCAGGTTGAGGTAATAATTTCACTTGACTCTGTGAGGAGACCTGCAAAACATGCACTGTGTGGGGTCCTGAGGTGCGACTTTGAGAACCTGTGTCCTAATGTGATTAGGAAAGGGAATAGGATTTACTGCCAATGTAGTGGTGCAGCCTCTTTGGTCCTGGGTATGGGATGAGGAACACTGGGAAGAGTGGGCACAGAAGCAAAAGAGGCTGGCCAATACAAGCAGAGACTATGAAGAAGGTACAGGCCTCACCATTTCCTCCCGCAAATGCCTAGCAATATCGTGTCCAGCCCATAAATGGGATGTGAAAACCAGAGCGATCGATTCTCTAACACTATACAATGTAGTAGAATACTTTAAGATCCAAGTATATAAGTTAAACATTTGCAACATGTGTTTTATTTCCACCAGAAGCATGAAAATAATGAACCAATATCTGGGAAATGATGTTATTGCAGTGAGGATTATAATGTTATTCTGAAGAGTAATTATCATTTTTGCTACAGCATGACCCAACTTTCTGCTGCCAACTCCTCTCATACACTGGATCAGGGTGGATAATGTGAGATGTAACTGAAGACATATATGCAGCTTCTATTACCCGTGAGAGACTGATACCCTCTAGCAAAATATATATATATATATTATCAAATACTAACCGTTGTAAACTATAACTCACTAGTTCTGTTATGTGAAATATTTTAACCAAATGATGTGTCCAATACACACACACACACACAGGCTGAGCAAAAGGAACCAATTTTAAACTGCATATGGTAATAGTAATGTTGGGGTACATTTGTCATCTCAAAAAGATTGTACTACCAAAAATGATATCAATATTATCCCCTGAAAGGTCAAAACACATTATTGTATGACACAACAAGGATATCAGAATATTGTATCTTACACCAAAATGTTATTGATGTAAGTGGCTTAGTTCCCTGTCCCAAACAAAACTAATCCACCTACTGATGTGTTCATTTTGTTCTCCTATCTTGCAGTTTAATTAATCTATCACGTCAATGTCCCACGTCAAACACCCATACCCTGAAATGACTAATCCACGAAGCCATCCCATTACCAGTACAGTATCTCCGACCACCCTCATATATATATATATATTATATATACACAAACAGACACACACAAGCCATTTGTATTAGCTGGCAGGGGATGCACTCTGACACCAGCTCACAATAGTCACAGAGATGGCAGCGAAACAGCAGCTGGAATGAGCAGCAGCCTCAGATCAGCACCCTGCTAGTGGACAGCAACCTAGTTCTGAACTTGCTGTGCACACAGCCGTGTATCCAAGACTGTTCCTCTAACCATCTCTCTCGCTCTCTCTGTCCATACAAAACCATTTGCCTGCACTCCTAGCATGCAGCATCCTTCTGTATCCTAATCTCAGAGTTCAAGCAATACAGGGGGAGGGGAGGGGGAGGAAGGAGTTGAGATGTGTTTATGGAGAAAGATGGCAGCTGTTATAACCCACCCAAAAGCCTGTTTAAAGTAGGCCCCGGGACTAGATCTGAATAATATTGCAGCTTTTGCACTGAGATTGCAAACCAGGGTGGGAGGATTGCTTCCCTGTTCCATCGCGGCACCCCAAAGGCACACTGCATTGCTGCTTCAGAGGGAGCACGGAGCAGGGATCTGCAGGCATGTAGCAAAAAAAAAAAAAAAATTGCATTGCTGGTCTTGCACCTGGATGCAGCCATGATGGATTCCAGAAGCCAGCCATTGCATGTTCTAGGTGCCTATCTATTCCTCCTTATAGCGTGGAAAGGATAAACAAACACTTGTATCCACATAAGCAACAACAGATAAAGAGAAGGACAAAACATATAAAGAAAAAAACAGCCTCTATCTGATCTCAGGTCCTCTACGTCTCACCCCAATACACCAGGTACCCATTAACCCTTAAGCAGCCGGATCACTTAAAGGCTGCTCAAGATGTTGACGTGTATTTATGGCATACAGGCACATAAATAGTATTGTGAATGAAACACACACATTTGCAACAACAACAACAAAAAACACCACCATCTGGTGAATATCAGGCCTTCCTATTGATTCATGGAAGTAAGGAATGGAGGGGGGGGGGGGTGTCTTTGCCAGTGCTTACAGATATTTTTAACCCTTTCTCCACGACACGGTGTGTAAGACAATTCTACTTGAACGTGAGCAGACACCAGTGCACACTCAGACTAGGGTCTTGCTATGTAGGTGAGGGTGAGCTGGTGCAGACAGCACTCATTAGAGAGGAGTGCAGGAGGAGCCTGTACAGGTTTAGATAGTAGACAAGCTTACTTGAGTACGGACTGCTCCTTCTCCTCTTCTTTCTTCTGCCGGTCCATGACTGCAAGGATGGTCTTCCTCTCATCCTCCGTAAGATGGCTAAGGTCTGGCATCTCGGGCAAGAGTGGCTGTGCAGGAGGGAGAGGGGCACCCCTGGGCCCGACGGGAGCAGACATGTTGGTGGATAAGCAACACACCGATTGGAAATACTGGATCTCAAGCAAGTTGATGGCAAGACATAGAACATAAATTACACAGATCTGCGGCGAGCCTTTAAATCACGGATCCGTAGTGACAGGGCGGACATCGAGGTACGAAGAGAGAGCCGGGCTCAGTGAATTAGACGGAGGAGGGTAAATTGGTCACAAACATAATGCTGCAAACGAAGGAGCATTAATGCAAAGCAATAGATCCAAAAGGGATGGCTGTTCTTGGAGGGACATTCCAGCTTTGTGCTATCGAATGCCCCCGTGGATATTCCCCCCTCCCCCCTGCACCCCACAGACGGTGCAAGGTGTCCCTGCTCGTGAGCTGAGGGGGCTGGAGAGAGCTGCTCGGTGACAGCAGCAGCAGCAGCTGGAGACAGATGGGGGAGGAGGCAGGGATGCTGGTAGTGGACGGAGCTGAGCATGCGTTTGTCACAGCTAGGTGGAAGGGGAGGAGGTGAACTAATATATATATCCTCTTCCGGAGACTAAAGAACAGGAGGGTTGAGTGAGTCACAGATGACCAGATGGCTCCTACTAGAGATAGGCAGATGTATGCACACTGGAACTAGCTTATCGCACCCAGCGCAGAGGAAAAATAGATGTATATTTCAATTAAAAAAAATGATGAGGTCAGAAATGGAAAATACATGTGTTTATTTACAGGACAATTCTGTGCATTGCGAACCTACTGTCATTTCATCGTGAGAAATAAGGGGCACATGTACTAAGATGGGAGGTGGATTGAAGATGGGATGTTGCCCGTAGCAACCAATTAGATTGTGAGTGACTGACTGAAAAAAAAAAAAAAAAGGCAGAATGACATCCAATCAGAGATCACGTTCACCTGTCGATGGCGAGTCTGACTAAAGGATACACATACCGGCTGCTGTGGAACTACAAGTGCAATAATGCCCTGTCAGCGCTGAGCCTGCATTGTGGGATTTTTTTGTTTTATATGAAGAGGAGCTATAGGGCCAGATGATCTAAGCTTCAAAAGTGATAAAATGGAGAGTGATAAACAGCCAGCCAATCAGCTCCTACCTGTCATGTCACAGACTGTGTTTGAAAAATGTCAGACAGGAGCTGATTGGCTGGCTGTTTATCACTCTCCATTTTATCACTTTTGAAGCTTGGAGAATCTGGCCCATAGCCAGAAGAGGCATAAATGACTTTAATTAAACATGAGCAGGACAGTATAGTATATAGGCAGATCCGTATACATCACAGGATTCGCAAAGTTTGCAGCATATACCTATAGCTGGTGCTAAAAATTAGTTCCGGGTGACAGGTGTCAGCGTCTTGGTCGACAGCCAATACAGTAGGTCGATACTGATAACATTTCGGCACATGCAGAGGCCGACGTGTCACTGGCTGGCATGCAAATATCGACACACGCAAAAGGTTGACATGGCAATGGTGTTTAGACTTTTTCATGCTTGACAATCCACATGGACTACAATGGGGGCACGGTCAGTTGGTCGACCTAAAGATGGTTGACAGTCATTAGGTCGACATACTGGCAGGTCAACATGGGGTCTAGGTCGACATGGAACAAGGTCGACAGGTCGTTAGGTTGACACAAGCATTAGGTCGACATGGTCTAGGTCGACAGTCACAAGGCCGACATGGGGTTTTTCAACGGTTTTTGAGCCGACATGTGCCGACAGGCGGTATTTCATACCTACCATCCACTAGGGCCTGATGGGAGAATAAAATAGTGTGCCCGAAGCATGGTGAGAGCAGCGAGCCATGCGAAGGGGACTCGGTGCACTTAAAACTGTGTCCATGTTCCCTGTGTCGACATTTGGGTAAAAAAAAAAACAGTGAAAAACCCCATGTCGACCTTTTGACTGTCGACCTAATGCTTGTGTCAACCTAATGACCTGATCATCTTGTGCTATGCTGACATTCCAGTATGTTGACCTAGTCGTGTCGACCTAATGACTGTCGACCCTCTTTAGGTCGACCATACAATCCATACCCCAACGATTTGGAACGGTAAAGTGTGCTGAGCACAGCGCCACACGTTACACTAATTGGGGGGTCCCGCGTCGACAGATGTCGACATTGACACTAAAACCGGTAAAAAAACTCTTGTCAACCTTTTCATGCGGTGGCCATTGCCATGTCAACCTTTTGCTTGGGTTGACCTTTTGCATGTCAACATTTTCCCAATTCTCGACCCTCTGCCTGTCGACCATTGATGGGCAACCTATTGACTCTCTACATAGACACTGTTGCACAACCTTAAAAATAAAGTATAGGTCATTAAGTCGATCCTATTAAGGTCGACATGCATTGGCTTGGCCACTGAAGGTCGACACCTTAAATAGGTCAATATGGGTAAGGTAGACAGGGTTGGAAGGTTGACGCAAGCATTAGGTCGACAATGGGAATGTCGACAGTCAAATGTTGACATGAGTTGTACACGATCTACCTGTACATAATAATATACGGTAATATATTCATCTGACATACAGGAGCGCTGACAACACATTGCATTGGGGAGACAGGTTAGCACATATAAACACACATGCAGTATTGTATGTAATATGTGCGCTGGCTGCCAGACACTGCTAAGTTAGCACGGATTTAAAAGAAGAAAAAGCTGCCGTCAGCGCCAGCTGCTGTGTGCGCCTAAACAGCTGGCGCTGACATTATTATATTTCCATGTCGCAAAAACACCTGAATTCTCACCATAGAGGACAGGAGCGGCTTTATCCTTTTATTTTACCGGCTGTGTGTATGTATTGCTATAGCAAATAACGGTACTTGTGTATTATAGCGGCGCCCATCGCATCGCATACCATAAGGCATGCGATGGTATGCGATGCGACGCGATATCGCACGATATTGTACAATGTCATACAATTTTAAAATTGTATGACATTGTGTATGGCATACAATGCCATACAATGCGATGCGATTAAAAATTGTATAAGCACCCTAATGGGTGTTTACAATGTGAAATGCACCCCCACGCCACCCCCCCACTATAAACGTGAACCCGAAGCGTGACGAGCGCAGCGAGCCCGCGAGGAACGGCGGTACGCGTCCTCCGACCTTTTTATACCCCCACTGTCCACGTCGGCGTGGAGATGAGAATAGAAAGCGTGGCGAGCGCAGTGAGCCCCGCGAGGGGACGCGGATACCTTCACAGGTATCGGCGTCCCCTCGCGGGCTTCACAGGTATCTGCGTCCGCTCGGTGGCTCGCTGCGCTTGCCACACTTTCTATTCTCAACTACATGCCGACGTGGATAGTGGGGGTATGAAAAGGTCGGAGGACGCGTACCGCTGCGCTCGCCACGCTTCGGGTTCGCGTTTATAGTGGGGGGGTGGCGTGGGGGTGCATTTCACATTGTAAGCACCCCTTTAGGGTGCTTATATAATGTTTCATCGCATAGGGGGCAAAAATCGCGTCGCATCACATGCCATCGGGTGCATGGTATGCGATGCGATAAAAACATTGCGCGATGTACATCGGGGGCGCCGCTATAATACACAAGTACCCAAATAACTTTAACCCATTGAGTGCCGACGTTGCTGTGAGCAATCCTCAAAATCCTCCGCTAAAAATGCCAGCGTTGCTCTCAGCGACTGCTCTTTCAGTATGAATACAGAGAAATACCTCCAAGTCAATTCACTGAGGAATAGTTAAATAATGCACCCAAGAAAAGGTGAGCAGCGCTGGCATTTTTAACGAATGTTTTTGAGGATCTCGCAACGTTGGCACCTAAAGGGTTAATAAAAAATATATATAGGTTTGCTTGGCAATTTTCACCCCTATTTTGACAAATTCCCTTGGCGCTCAAAGGGTTAAACATCCCTCAGACACGTTACTTTCATTTCCAATTATGAAACTCCTGAAATTGCATTGTGGGCACAGGATTACCACCTCTGTCATTTAAAAGAAGACTAGAAACACTATTAACCCCCTCCTCCCTCTATCCCCAAATAAACTCTATGCATTGTTCTCTAGCAACTCTTATTTTTACTATGAGGCACTTTGCACCTCATGCCTCAGTAACGTGGTGCCTCTTTGCCTCAGTAATGTAACAAGCTACTAATTAATTCATAGGCTTTATATAATTTTTGCCTACAACTCCACTGCGTTGCAGATGCCATGACCACGAGTCTACAACAAGACACACAAAGCACACACCATGCTCCCTGGCTGCAATGCTACTTGTCCTGTGTATCATATGTGTTGTATACGGCTGACCTGGCAGGCTGATGACGTCCTGACTCCTGCAGAGCCTCCTGTGCCAGTATTCTCACCTGTGTCAGTAACGTTACACCTGCCCCACAGCGTGTAGTGTAGTTAGTAACTCCCCCTCCTCCTGCTGATGCCCTGCAGCTCCTACAGCCACAGGTCTGTGCTGCTGTGTGGGAATAGCGACACCAGGGGCAGCACTGAGCACATGCAAAACAAGCATTTACCCTGTGTAACCCATAACCACAGGTTCTATGAAATACCCACAGAGGTGCATGAGGCATAAAATGGAGGTCATATATCAGCATCATGCAGAATAATAAATTGTTTGGGTACTTGTTTCCTAGAACGGCCACACCGATTTTGATCAGGTCGGAAAAATCACGTCGGTCGCATCGCATGCGCCCAAATCGCATGCGATGCGACCAAAGCGATGGACCCGATTTTTACATTGAATCAAATGTGAATAGGGTCCCTGGGACCCTATTTTACATTGGATTCAATGTAAAATTGTCCCCAGACCCCAAATAGCCCCATTGTGAACTGCACCCCACGATTGACGCCAACCCGAAGCGTGGCGAGCGCAGCGAGCCCGCGAGGGGCGGCGGTACGCGTCCTCCGACCTTTTCATACCCCCACTATCCACGTCGGCGTGGAGTTGAGAATATAAAGTGTGGCGAGCGCAGCGAGCCACCGAGCCCGAAGCGTGGCGAGCGCACGCGCATTACTTCACAGGTATACGCGTCCCCTCGCGGCGCTCGCCACACTTTATATTCTCAACTCCACGCCGACGTGGATAGTAGGGGTATGAAAAGGTCGGAGGACGCATACCACCACCCCTCGCGGGTTCGCGTCAATCGTGGGGTGCCGCTCACAATGGGGGGGGGGGGGCTTTAATTTATAGGCATGACGGGGCATATACAATGAGAAATGGGCCATATTGGGCCATTGTTAGCTATGTAAAATGTGCTTAATCGCGTCCATCGCATCTTGTGCCATTATAAGAACGCGATTACAATGTTAAAAATATTTTAACATTGAACCCTATGGCAAAATCGGGTCCATCGCGTCGGTCGCGTGCCATGTTAATGCACGCGACCGACGCGATGGACCAGATTTTGTCTTTGCCGGCAAAATGGACCTGATTTCAAAGGAAATCGGGTCCATCGCGTTAATCGTGTACCTTAAGTTAAGGTACACGATTACTCCCGATTGTGGCCGTGCTAGGAAACAAGTACCATTGTTTGCAAATATTCCTGGTTGTCAAAACACTTTCGGCATGTGTCTCTCAACAAATATAGGGGGGATGCACTAACATCCGCTGCCCCACTTCACCGCACATCGCCTGCTACTGTACCAATAATAGGGCGGAATGTATTAATATACATCGCCGCCCTTCGCCGGCTGTCCGCCGCGATGCCAGCGCATATGTACTATCATATGCGGCTGGCATCGCAGTGCGGTAACGGAGACCCCCCGCGATACCTGTACTGTGGTCTGCGGGGGGGTCTCCATCTCCTCCCTGCCGCCTCCTGCTGCCTACATGCCGGGGACAGCTAAGCAGGCTGTCCCCGGCGCCTCCCCCTGCAGCCAGAAGGACGTCCGGCTGCGTTGCTAGGGGGAGGAAGGGCTTACCTTCCTTGGGCCCAGGAGAACCTGCAAGAAGGTAAGCCCAAGGGAGGGGGAAAGGGGGGGTCGGCGAGACGGTGGGGTTGTGGCGAGGCGACGGGCGGCGAAAAGAAGCCCATAGGCTTCTATAGGGTATCGTCACCTTTGGGTGGCGATACCCTGCCCGGCGAAATCCGTGCGGCTGGGTAATAGTACGGGCATTTTACCGCATTTTCCCTTTAGTACATCCCGCCCATAATCTGGAAGGGGAAGTACGGTGCTAGGGAGGAGGAGGTCTCCTGCTGTGCTGCCCGGTCCTCAGGTGAGGGGGAGTGGCGCGGCCAGTGCGGGGTTGCGAAGAGAAGCCCGTTGCGGGTTTTAGCTCATAAAAAAATGCGGTAAAAGTCCCATTCCATTAGGTACAAAATGCTCTGTTCCTGGACTTCCCTGCCAGTGGCAGTTACAGAGGTGGGGCTGCAGCACAGTCCAATATTCAAAGAAGGGTCCAGTGAGTCCAGGACAGTGATGTTTGCAGGGGCTGGCTGGCAACTTTCAGCCTGGGGGGCAACACAAGCAAGTGGACCCACCACCATCACCATCGTTTCACCACCCTATCCTCTCCCCTCTATGTAGTATGCAGCAATTATTAAACAATCATTCCCCTACACACACACACCCCCGAAACAGGGACAGTGCGCGCCGGAGGTGCGCTGCAAAACTTTACACTGTAATGCCTATTACACCTAATGCCACACACCGTAATGCCCATTCCACATAAAGCCAACACCGCAATGCCCATTAAACATAATGCCAATTAAACAATGCCCATTACACATAATGCCAACACTGATATGCCCATTAAACATATTGCCGCACACCGTAATGCCAATGAAACAATGCCCATTACACATAATGCCAACACCACAATGCCCATTACACATAATGCCAACACCACAATGCCCATTACACATAATGCCAACAACTTAATGCCCATTACATATAATGCCACACACCGTAATGCCCATTCCACATAAGGACAACACTGCAATGCCCAATAAGCATAATGCCAATTAAACAATGCCCATTACACATATTGCCGCACACCGTAATGCCAATTAAACAATGCCCATTACACATAATGCCAACACCGCAATGCCCATTACACATATTGCCACACACCGTTATGCCCATTACACATAATGCCAACAACGTAATGCCCATTCCACATAATGCCAACACCGCAATGCCCGTTACACAAATTGCCACACATCGTAATGCCCATTACACATAATGCCACACACCGTAATGCCCAATAAACATATTTGCCTGCTTTAACCCATGGAGTGGCACTGTTTGTTCATTACCGATAGATAGATAGATAGATAGATAGATAGATAGATAGATAGATAGACAGACAGACAAACACACACACACATACATACATATATACACACACACATATATACACATACACACCATGTAAAAGTCTAGGCAGAACAATGGGGGTTATTCTAGTCCATTCTTTCTGACAAAATCCTTCTTAGATGGACAAAACCATGTGCACTGCGGGTGGGGCAGATGTAACTTTTGCAGAGAGAATTAGATTTGGGTGGGGTATTTCTTCAAAGTGAGATCTATATTGCAGTGTAAAATCATGCAGTCAGTATTTTCCCTGCACAGAAACAAAATAACTCACCCAAATCTGATTCTCTCTGCACATGTTACATCTGCCCCCCTGCAGTGCACATGGTTTTGTCCATCTAAGAAGGATTTTGTCAGAAAGAATGAACTAGAATAAACCCCAATGTACTTACAGTACAGGCAGTTTTTCCTAGCAGGGTCAGCTCGAGCTCAGCCTCCATGAGCTCCTCCAGGGCCCCCTCACTACATGCAGCATCCATGATCCGGTCCCAGGCAGGAACAGTTCCTGGTACTTCATTCAGACCTGGTGCAGGGCCACCCATGCTCCTGCCGGCGGCCTCCGCAGGTAAACTGTACCTGCTCCCCCTCTCAGCAGCCCTGGATGCTCCTCGTCATGGGGTTCCTTTTAAACAGCGCGCCAGTGCTACCAGAAGCCGCACTTCCGGGTAGCGCTGGCCGCGCTGTCAGACAGACACTCTCTGACGGACACTAGAGGTATAGCAATACCTCTAGTGTCTGTCTCCTCCAAGGCGGCGGCCATTTTTGGAGGGGCCGTCGCCATATAAGGAGGACAGTGTGTGGCAGCAGGACCCGGAGACGGCTGCGGCAGCAGGGCTGTGCAACTTCAAGATGCACACAGCCGGCCCAAGCCCAGCCACTACATTCCGGCCCGGGGGGCATGTGGCACCCGGCCCCCCGGCCCAGCCCGCCCCTGGATGTTTGGGGTGGCAGTAGGTGTGGCTCCCCTTTTTGAATATTGGACTGTGCCGCAGGCTCACATCTGTAACTGCCACTGGCAGGGAAGTCCAGGAACAGAGCATTTTGTACCTAATGAAATGGTTCATGTTGGAGGGTATGCGATAGAAGCCGATCTCTTGAATAAAATAATAATAATAGTTTTATTTATGTAGAGCACGTTCTCCAACATGGCCTAATACCCTGTGTATATGCTGCGCACAGGGTTGGATCTGGACTTTTCTTTTTTTTTTTTTGGTGGGGAGGGGGGAGGGTTTAACAATTAATCCTGACTCAAAGCTCAGCAGTGATCACAGCCACACAATGCTAGAGGGGATGGGGGGGGGGGGGGGGTAATCGCCCCGTTAGCCCCCTTGATCCGCCCATGGCTGCACATGCACAACAGACTTTTCGGTACTTATGTAGTAACTGGGCTGCCGATTTTGAAATCGGGTCCATCGCATCGCATCGCACCCGACCAGATCGCATGCGATGCGATGCGATGCGATGGACCCGATTTTTCCATAGGATTCAATGTTAAAATGGACTGAGTCCATTTTAACATGGAATTCAATGGGAAAAAGGGGTCCTTTTCATACCCCTACTATCCAAGTGGGCATGGAGTTGGATATAAACCTGTGGCGAGCGTAGCGAGCCACCGAGCCCGAAGCGTGGCGAGCGTAGCGAGCCCCGCGAGGGGACACAGAATACCGTCCCCTCGCGGGGCTCGCTTCGCTCGCCACGCTTCGGGCTCGGTGGCTCGCTACGCTCGCCACAGGTTTATATCCAACTCCATGCCCACTTGGATAGTAGGGGTATGAAAAGGACCCCTTTTTCCCATTGAATTCCATGTTAAAATGGACTCAGTCCATTTTAACATTGAATCCTATGGAAAAATCGGGTCATCGCATCGCATCGCATCGCATCGTATGCGATGCGATGCGATATCGCATCGCATCGCATCTGATTGTATGCCTTAACTTAAGGCATACAATCAAAAAATCGGCAGCCCAGATACTACATAAGTACCGACTTTTCCATTGGACACCCCCCACCTCCTCCCGCCAGGAGGGCTGCTGAGCCAGCCCTGGTTCCCAAAATACGGGGAACAATATGAGTGACGGTACCTCATATTTTAGGGACCAGAACCAGGCTCCACTAGCAGGGGGTGTAATGCCATAGCCAGACCGGGAGTTCCTCAGGAGGTAGGGACCACCCCAAAAGAAGGGGTCCCCACTCTCCAGGGCACCCCAGGCCTGGGATAAAGCCCAGGAATATTCCCTGCACTCCTGTAACACCAATATAACACCATTCCTGCAGCACCACAATAACACCAATCCTGTAACACCACCATAACACCACTCTTGTAACATCTCTACTGCAGCACTACAATAACATCACTCCTGTAACACCACCATAACACCATTCCAATAACACCACCATAACACCATTCCTATAACACCACTATAACACCATTCCTGCAGCACCACAATAACATCACTCCTGTAACACCACCATAACATCATTCCTATAACACCACTATAACACCATTCCATTAACACTATTATTCTATAACACCACTCCTGTAATACTGCTATAACAACATTATTACTGAAATACCACTATAACACCACTCCTGTAACCCCACTATAACACCACTCCTGTAACCCCACTATAACACCACTCCTGTAACACCACTATAAAGCCACTTCTTTTAACACTGCTATAATACCACTATAAAACCAATCCTGTAACACCACCACTCCAAAATCACTATAACACCATTTTTGTAATACCACCATAACGCCATTCCTGTAACACCACCATAGCATTACTCCTGTAACATAGCTATAACACCACTACTGCAACACCACTATAAAACCACTTCTGTAACGCCAGTAACACCCTTCCTGTAACACCACTATAAAGCCATTCCTGTAACATCACTGTAACACCACTTCTGTAACACCACTATAAGACCACTTCTGTAACACCACTATAAGACCAATTCTGTAACACCACTACTGCGACACCACTATAACACCACTTTTTTAACTCCTATATAATGCCATTCCTGTAACACCACTATAACACTACTCCTGCAACATCACTGTAACACCACTCCTGTAACACCACTATAACACCAATCCCGTAACACCACCACTGCAACATCACATAACACCACTTCTGTAACCCCTATACAGATTGAGCCTTCTTCATCCTTGCCCGGCGCCCGCCAGATCCCCATCTCTGGCGAGTGCTGACGATAGGGACTGGGACGCATCTTACACGCACGCGCGTCTCAGTCTGGCATCGTCAGCGCATCGGGACCCTGCCCGTCTCCGCTTCAGGGGGGGGGGGTCGGGGCTGCAAGGGGGACCGGCGGTGACGGCGGGGGAGGCCCCTGGCGCGCGCGCATGATAGAATGATAGAATAGCCAGCCCCTGCAAGGATGAGCCAGGCTACATCTGTATAACGCCATTCCTGTAACACAACTAAAACACTACTCCTGCAACATCACTGTAACACCCCTCCTGTAACACCACTATAACACTATTTCTGTAACACCACTATAACGCCACTCCTGTAACACCCCTATAACACTATTCATGTAACACTGCTATAAGACGATTCCTGTAACACCACTATAACAACACTCCTGTAACATCATTATAACACCATTACTGTAACACCGCTATGCTATAATACTATTCCTGTAACACCACTATAACACCATTATTGTAACACAAGTATAACACCACTCCTGTTACACTACTATAACAACATCATCACTCCAGTAACACTGCTATAACATCATTAATGTAACACCACTATAACATCACTCCTGTAACACTACTTTTATACCAATATAACACCAATCCTGTAACATCACTGTAACACCACTCCTGTAACCCCACTTCTGTAACAAAACTATAACACCACTCTTGTAACACTACTATAACACCATTAATGTAACACCACTATAACACCACTCCTGTAACACCATTATTGTGGTGTTATATCAGAGTTACAGGAGTGGTGTTGTTATAGTAATGTAGTGTTATAATATAATAACAACACCACTCCTGTAACACTGATATAACACCACTCCTGTAGCACTGATATAACACCATTCCTGTAACGCCACTATAATGCCCCTCCTGTTACAATACTGTTATAAAATCACTCCTGTAACACTACTATAACACCATTCCTGTAACACCACTCGAACACCATTTATCTAACACCACTATAACTCCACTCTTGTTACACTACTATAACAACACCACTCCTGTAACACCGCTATACACCATTCCTGTAACACCACTCCTAACCACAGCTGTAACACCACTATATTTGTTGGTGTAGCACGTTTATTGATTTTTTCTTTTTTTTTTTTAAATTCAGTCTTTCTTTATTTCAATTTTTACAAAATCTTACAAACAAACATCACAGTATTATTCATTATGCAGTCGCCTGTCATATAAAAACCCATTTGAAATTTATCACAGCTTGCATGTAATTCTTACATATAAAAACATCATTTACCCTCTTAAATTCAAAGTTGTATTGGGGTCCCGATTTTTCCCATTGCGTATTTTTCTATTTGTTCTTCTGACCCTTCTCTTTCTTACATTTAAAGCATTTCATCCATTCTTTCCGACCCACCCTCCCTCCCTTACCCTTGTTCTGTACCCCCTAGCCCCCCCGACTTAAACTTGTTCTATCCATTTTTTGTGATTCTTCCTATATATTATTTATCCTAATCATTTTCGCGTGTCTATCTATATGTATTTAGGTTACCCCCTTTATTTTGTACCAATGTCGATCCTATTTTATCTTTTTATGTTCTGCATTTTACCCAACCCTATAGTGTTTTGATAGTATCCATGGTGCCCATGTTCTTTCAAACTCTCGTAAGTGCCCACTTCTCCTAATGTGCAAATGTTTTTCGTGTTCTACCGTGTTATTCACTGCTCTAATCCATACTTTTAAGCCCCTATCCCGCTGGAGCTTAAAATCCCCAATATACACTCTCTTACTTCAGGGTTTTGGTGAGTTCCTCTGATATCCCCTATGGTATGGCCGACTTGTCTCCAGAACTCTTGGACCACCCTACATTCCCAGACCATATGTATGTAAGTCCCTAATTGCTGTTTGCATTTCGGGCATATTTCATCACAGTTTGGGTCATACTTTTTTTTTCCTTACTGGGGTGACATATGTGCGGTGAAGTATGTATATCTGTATTTGCTGGCATCTTATGGATTCAGTTGCCCTCAGGGGGGACGATAGCGCTCTCTTCCATTCCCTATCGTTTAAATTACCCACATCCATCTCCCAGTCTTGTCTGAGCTTAGTTATTTGGGGGTTCTTCATCTCTTGTATTAATAATTTATATATTTCTGAAACCTTCAACTTTTTTACTCTATCCAACATTACCTTTGCTGGGGAGCTGTCTAATTTTATTCTCTCCTTCCCAAAACTCACCTCGAGGCTACCCCTTAATTGTAGGTATCGGAAGTAGTAGCCTCTGGGTAACCTATATTCTAATTCTAGCTGATTATAGATTTTAAACTTCCCATCCTGAACCAATTGGCCCAGCTTCTCTATTCCCACTTTGGACCAGGATAGTCTAGCCTCTTCCTCCCCAATATCATCTCTCTCCTTTCTATTTCCCTTCGTTTGTGTTTTAACCCATACTGCAGTTTCTGGATCTACGCCCCTATGATCCATAATTTTATTTGTATAACACCATACATTTACCGCTTGTTTAACTATGGGATTTTTTATTTTTTTTGTTCTCTTTATGCAACTAGTGATTATTACTTGTCTAGCTGTTATTTTCCCGAAGCACTGGGTCACCATTTCTTTGACCTGATCATTTTCCCTACCTGTTATCCAATCTTGTATGTGTGTAAGCTGTGCTGCTATATAATATAGATAGAAATGGGGAAGTCCCAAACCACCACGTTTATTGATAATAGAGAATGTTTTTGTAGCAAATAAAAAAACTGGCTACAAATGTATGCAGAATTGGGATATAAGAGTCCGTCGATTGCCTGGCGTAAAACAGGCGCATAAACAATTGTAATGCCACTTTGCAAATATTCCCAATTGCATTGTTTTTTTTGATAGTTGCTGTGCCAGTTATGGCACAGTTACTTATGTCCAATGCTGTATGTGCCCATAATACCTGCAGCACTAGATAGCTAATAGGACTGTGCTCATATCATACACTGCAAACTTCTTTTTTCCAGGCTTTTGACATTGATTATTTTCTTGGAAAGGAATGTAATAAAACACTCGGCTGCGTAGCAGGAGTCATAGAAAGCAGCAGACAAGTAGGGGAAACCAATCTATTAATTGTTTGTGCAAACTGATATATCAATTGTAAGGAAGGAATGGAACGCACAGTAACCTTTTCTTAGGGAAACCTATCTTTGTGTATTAGCATGGGGAAGAGTACACTCTAATACAATTGTCACAACAGTGTCCTCGTAGTTTTTTGTAATATGGGCCTATTTATTAAGCACTGCATATACAATACGATCTGGGCGGAATATTACCGCCCCATGTGCGCAGGGACAGAGCTCCAAAAGGAGCCCATCCCAGCGATGCGCTTGTAATAGTCTGCCCCGGTGCTGGGACAGCATCCATGCTCCCAGCACCGGAGCACCAGCGGCAGGCAGGGGAGATGGAGCTGTGTCCCCAGCGGGACGCAGCTACAGCTAGCGCTGGGATCAAAGAACTGATCCCGGCGCTGACATTCCAGGCGGGCGAGAGGCGGCTGTTTGTAATTGGCGCCTTTTTGGCCGCCAATGAAAGCCGCCGCCCCCTGGCATTTGAACAATGGCACCATTTCGGGCCAATCACGGCTCCAGAATCGTCAGCCAATAGAAATCGGCTGTGCGGAGCCAATCAGTGCTCGCGCGCCGTACACGGCCCCGCCCCCGGCGTCTGATGTCAGACGCAGCCGGGGAGAGGCAGAAGGCAGTCCAATGGTGGAGAGGGTGCGCAGGAGCACACCTGAAGAAAGAAGATGCCGCAGAGAGGAGGAGACCACGGCGATGGAGACAAGAGTTCCGGCGGCTGCGGAAGAGGCCAGAAGACGCCGGGATCAAGAAAGAAGATCTCCGGCGCATTCTGGAGGAAGAGGAGAAGCGGCGCCGCCGCTGGCCAGGACAGGCCAGTGGCAGAAGAAAAGAAAGATGATGGCCAGACAAGGAGAGTCCGTCGGGGGTGGAAAGCACTAAAGCTGATGAAGGTCCCCCCCACGGCCTCTCCCAACAGCAGGTAGGTGGCCCCGGCCATCTAGAGAGGCTCTAGTTAGGAAGGGAGTAGTGACATCTGAAAGGTAGGCAGAGGTTTGAAGGGATTGTTTGTGTTAGAATCTTGTACCGTTTGTATATTGTGTCCGTACAGAGCAAAGTTGTATAGGAAGTTATAGTTGTGTTGCACCACACACACTTAGTCAGTTCTAAGGCTTTGTGTTTTAGTTAAAGTAGTCATGCCACATTTAGGTTGTGTTAGGCTCTGCACGTGTCTGGTGTTGTTGACTCCTTACAGGGACGTTAAGAAGAAGGAACAAGAAAGGCAACGGTGAGTGTCATCTTGTCTGTCCATCTGTGTGTGTGTTCCTGTCTGCCTCCCCTTCCCTTGAGTACCGGCTTAGGGGCTGTACACGGACGTGTGAGTTCCCTATCTAAACACCTGGGTGGGCGAGCACCTATAGGTGAAACTGGGTGGCTGAGGCTCCGGCCAATGATGACCATTCACCCAGCCGGTAAAGGTCGCGGCCACCCATAACCACCTCCACTTTCAACTCTCTGTGAGTTGACGGTGAAGCCTTGTTAACCACCCTTTTGATCCTGACAGTACGGCGAGGAACACCGGGAGAGGAATACATCGGGAAGAAGGTCCATCGTGTCCGGGTGCCAGAGTTTCCAGGACCATGATTTGGCACGGCCTGAAGGTGAGAGGGTGCGGCGCCAGGTAAGTGGTCTGACGACACCTGCGCGGCAGCAGGCACCACACCGCACCGCCCCTACACCCCTCTCACGCGCTCAGCCGGGCACTGGGGGGGTCTACATATGCGCGGTCAGCTCTGACACACCGCTGACCCTGCTGGGGCATTGCGGTCTGTAGCCCATAAGATAAAATGGGCTACCGCTATCTCAGCGTGGCGGTAGCCCAGGGACCCGAAACGATGCTGCCTGATGTTGATACATCAGGCAGCTTCGCATCCTCCAAAGTAACCTATGGGGGATGCGGCCAGCGGTGCTGCAGGAGGGATCGCAGCAGGGATTCCTGCTACGGTCCCTCCTGATACATTTGGGGGATACTTAATATTTGCGCCAGTTTTTGGGGATTCAGCCACAGATATTAAATGATAAAAGACCCATAATCCCTTTAACCCAGCAATGCCAACATCCTTTGGTCTACACTAGGCAACACTACATGACGTATAATAGACACATTGTTGGGTTCCCTGTCATGGCAGCCCAGACGCTAACTGAAAAATATTGTGAAAACATCAGAAGAATGGAAGAGAGATATACAGAATCGCCAGGGGTTAGTGTGTAGAACGGAAATACAGACAGGATCGTGTTTATGTTCCCCATAAACAGACACGATCCTGTCTCTATTGTTTTAATTATTATTCGTTCTTCCATTTTTAACCGCCGGAGGCTGCACCCCCGAACTAAATGAAATTTCTGATTATAGGATACTAGGGGCCTATCTTCTCTCCAATTCAACACAATACAAATTAGTCCTGGTGCGGTAGCCCCCTCTATAAAGTGTGAGCGTGCAGGTGGGGTTTCTACCGAGTTCCACCACCTGTAATGATAATGAGGTGAAGATAGTTCCACCTCCACCTTGGTCCGGCACAGTAATTCTAACACAAAAACGTTCTAATTAGCAGAGAGGTGCCCTGGCTCTGACTAATGGGGGGGAGGAGTTAAGTGAGAATTGAGTTCCACCACCTCTCCAGAACCACTTTAAGCCCTATGATATAATGTACATCAGAAGACCTCCTGGAACGAAGAAAATGTTCCGCTAAGGTCAGCAGCAGAAGACCAAATTAGAAGTGTAGTGGAGGCACTGAAGTCAGCAAAGATCCCTTGCAAAGAGAGCTGACGCTTACTTTCCATTGCCCAGATGAAGCCTGCATCTGTCAAGATGACAAGGCCCAGCTGTGGAGTCATGATTCTGGCACATGGACTGTGGCAGAGTGGCCTCATATTAAATACTTACCCCCAAGACCGCCGGCGCCATCAGAAATTGTGGGGCCCAGGACTGACAAAATAGGCTCCCCCTTCTTGAACCCCCTCATGCCTGGTGAGACCTTCGGTGTCCATAGCACTGGCCGCACTACTCAACCTCTACATTGCTTTAAGGGAAATGTACACTTTGTTTATGACAGATTATACTTGATGGACTCCAGTCCTGGGCCCCGCAGAACCCCCCTGATGGCTGCCCTGCTTACCCATGGTGTGTCCTTCTATGCCCACAAAGTCATCAGAGCACATAAGACCTTATGCTGCCCATACACGCTGCGATCCCGGCGTGCGTTCTGGGCTACAATAGCATCCATCACATCGCAGTGCATGCCTTGTGCATGTCTTGTGCATGCAATGCGATGCGATGTGATGAATATCAAGTACAAAAAGTATATGCAGCACATACTTTTTGTATTGTGTGATGTGCACGGGAGCGTGCACCTCAAAGGACACATCGGACCCGTCGGGATCGCAGCGTGTATGGGCTGCTTTAGTTTTGCACTTCTCTTAGTAGCCACCAGGATTAGGCATAATATTAGGTCCTGCTTATAGTGTGGGAATTTGGCACAGTGGTTCTCTGCCCTTATGAGGGATATGTATAATAAGGTAAAAGGCCCGGGGCAGTAGATACTTGAAGCAGAGTTGCCTACCCTCCCGGAATGGCCGGGAGGTTCCTGAAAATCGGGTCCCCCACGCGGCCCCCGTAAAGTTGGGGGACCCGATACCAGCAGCAACCCCATATCTCCCTGGCAGCAGTGGTAAATTACCCCCGATTTGATGGGTTTTGGGAGGGGCGGGGCTAAATATGCAAATTGTGCCATTTAGCCCCTCCTCCTCGAAAACCCGCAAATTGCAGGATTTTCTGTACTGGAGGGCGGGGCTTGATGATGTCTACAACAGGCGCCACCCCCAAAGTGCTGCTGATAGTCTCCTCTCCGGGCTTCTCCCAGAGAGGAGGCTTTTAAAGTGGGCAACCCCATACTTGCCGACTTTTTCATACTCCTTTCCGGGAGAAGCCCGGAGAGGAGTGAAATGGGGCGGGTAGAGGCTTCGTTTTGGGGGCGGGGCACGGGTGATCATCAAGCCCCACCCCCATGACGGGCTGAAGCCTCAATTTGCAGGTCCGTGGGTGGGGGGAGGGGCTAAAAATGACACGAAATGCCGTGAATTGCGTCATTTAGCCCCACCCCCTCCCCGCGGACCCGCGAAAGTCACAGTTTTTAGACCGCGGGGACAGGGGGAGCCGGGGAGCCGGGGCTGTAGGGAAATGCGGGAGACTTGCCCCCCTTCCCGGGGGACTGGGAGGGGGACCCGATTTGCGGGACCCTCCCGGCCATTCCGGGAGGGTAGGCAAGTATGGGCAACCCTGACTTGAAGGCATCCATCCATGCCGCATATTAGGGCACTAGGCCGCAACCCCTCTGATATTGGCAATAAGGCCCTGAGTCAGGAGTCTGCAGCTTCTAAGGAGGATGTCCAGCCCACACAGTACGTAATCCCCCTGGGGTAGGAATAGAGGCACCCATGGGGAGAGAAGCTGCACCCACATTTGTACCAGTACAGTAGACATTAACCTTGCTACACTTTGACAACATTTCAGTTGGCCGCCTTTAGGAGACAGACCTCATCACTGTACGCCGTGTGCTACTTTGGATGCAGCACTTGCATGGCTGATGCTGGCAGGAGGCGTCAATCTCCCAGAGACACCTCCTGCTGCAACACTAAAACCACATGGGAATCAGGCCCGGAGTGCTCAGTATGGCAGGACAGCCTGACAGGCAGTAGGCAACGAGGAGGAGTGTTAGGGGTGATTCAGGTTGGTTTGCAAAGGCATATTTGGGGGCCAATTCTGGATCACACGCAGTGATTGGAATTTGGCCCCGATGGTCGGGGTTTGCGCATGTGCAAACCCCGACTGCGAACGGCCGTGGCGAGTTACTCAGTCACCGGGTCGTTCGCAGCTGGGAGGGACAGGGGGCGGACTGTGTCATTGATGGCGCTGGCCCTTGGGAATGGGCAGCATTTTATGGGCATTCCCTTGGGTGCGCGGGCAGGCTGCTGCCTGCCTGGGGTAGGCAGCTGACCTAACAGGACGTCAGCCGCGCTAGCCCCGTCTTCGTCCCAGCACCCACAAATAACAGTCAGTTGAGACTGACTTTTATTTGCGAAGGCACCATAACTCTCTCCTGGAGCGAGGGGAAATGGTGGCGGGGGGGGGGCTAGTATTCAGCTGGTGCGATCTCCGCAGCTTACCGAGCCAACCAGATTCAGGCCTTCGGTTTGCTAATGGGCAAAACCATGCTGCACTGCAGGTGGGGCAGATGCAACATTCAGAGAGAGTTAGATTTTGGTGAGTTATTTTGTTTCTGTGCAGGGTAAATACTGACTGCTTTATTCTAATTTTTTTCCCATCAATAAATTGTTATTGAAACAGTAATTTTATATGGGGTACAGAAAAGAAAAAGGGGGGAACTTTTTTTTGGGAGGGGGAGGGGATGAGGGAGTAGGGGGTATCAAGTTACAATTGAAATACAATTAATGTCGCTATGCAAAGCGAATGTCACAGGTGCGTCAGACAACACATGGTGTTTAGCACATCAAATTACAGTATAGTTACCAAGATAGATGAGAATAGGGAAGATACATAGGTGCACATAGTCAGAAGGCTATAAAGCTTTAGTTTATCCATCTAGTCATATAGGTGTACATATCATTGTTGAACCTCAGGTGGTTCATTTAGGTTGAACTGGCGCGGATCTGTGAGAGAGGTGGATGGAAAATATTTGGCACCCTCACCCTCTGTCACTTTTGAGTGCCAGGGGAGCCAGCGTATATGGGGAGAGGTGGGTGTAGATGAAAACGTGATATAGTTGGCTTCCATAAGGAAATGGTGATTTAGCAGAGATGGAGGGGTAGGCTGTTTTCATTGTTGGGCTAGGTTGGCTCGGGCAGCAATAAGGATATGGCCCAAGAAAAATCACTTTTCGAGAGGGACAGATTGTGGGTAAATATGGAACAACGCAAGGGATGGGTCGGGTATAATATCTGTTTCGAGAACAGTAAAGATAAGAGTAAAGACCTCGGACCAGTAATGCAGGATTTTAGGGCAAGACCAGAAAACATGGTAGATATCACCTACGTTTCAGCACAATCTCCAGCATTGATTGGTGCATGAAGGCCAGAAGGTATGAAGACGGTCAGGGGTCAGGTACAGTCTGTCAATCAATTTGATATGCATCTCTGTGTGGTTAAGGCAGCGAGACATTGTGTAGGAAGAAAGAAAGATCTGGCGCCATTGTGTAGGAGTAAATGTTCTGCCCAGGTCTACCATAAAGGGTCTGGCAAGGAGTGTCTGAGATGTAATGTCCGGTGGGGCGTGGGTAGGAAAGTGGGATTTCCACCAATGTGCAATATGGAGGTAGTGGAAATATTCAGATGGGTGGTTGGAGAAATGGCATTGTAGGAAGGAGAAGGGAAGTAAAGAATCCCCGTCAAGTATTTCTCCTAGGGAGGAAATACCCAGGGTTTTCCAGGAATTAAGGTTGAGATTCGGAATTAGTTTTGCTACGGTAGTGATGGAGATGGAAGACATGGTGCATGCCGGGGTAGGTAGAGTAGCTAGAAGTTGGTCCCAGGCATGTAGGGATGCCTTAGTGGACAGGAGCAGGGATATTTGAGCCGGTCTGAGATGTCTAGGGATTCTAAGCATGTCAGCCAGGGGGATGTAGGGAGTCGAGGCTTGATCAATGGTTACCCAGCCTGTAGATGGGTTGGATTCAGCAAAGAATTTAAGAGGAGCCAGGAGGCACGCGTTATGGTAGTGGAATAGGTCTGGGAGGTCCAGACCGCCAAATGCTTTGGGCAAAGTCATTTTGGAGCGGGCCATAGTTGGGGGCTTGGACGACCAGATGTATTTTGTTATCATGGAGGTACAAAGCTGTAAAGATTTCTTAGGGAAAGTGTAGGGGACAGTGCGGAACAAGTACATCAGTTTAGGGAGTAGAGACATTTTGAAAGCCACCATACGGCTCATCCATCATGAGCAGGGGAGCCGAGAGAGGGGGGGAGCAGGTACTAATTACCCGGGCCCAGGCTTGCTGGAGGGGCCCTGCAGGGGCCCTGGTCCGACCCCTTCCTTCCCCCTCTGTCCCTCCCGGGTAGCAACAGTAGCACACACTTCTACAGCATGTGCTGTTCTGACAGCAGGCTCAGCATGAGTGTCTCACTGACGGCGTGAGAGGTCATGCTGAGCCTGCTGTCAGCACATGCTGTAGGTGTGTGCTGCCTCTGAGATTACAGTTTTTAGAGTTTTCTTTCACCCTCCTCCAAACATTTTGGGGGCGTGGCCTAAGTGTGGGAGGTGCCCACACCACACACACTTAGGCTACACCCCCAAAATTTTACCGGGGCCCGGCATTCCTCTCGGCTGCCCTGATCATGAGATATCATATGCCAGCCAGGATTTAGATGTATTGGTCAGAGCTGTGAGAAGGGGAGTGAGGTTAGCGGAGAAGACATTAGATGTGAGAGGGGGGATATGGATGCCCAGATATTTTATTGATTCTGACTGCTAGAGGTACTTCTAAAGTGATCGTAGGTGGGGTAAGGATCTGGAAAGGTTGATCGGGAGAGCATCAGTTTTAGTGGTATTTAATTTATAGTAAGAGGCTGCGCTATATGCGGCTAATGTAGTATGGAGAAAATGGAGCGTTCTAGAGGGGTTGGTCACGAAGAGCAATACATCGTCGGCGAAGAGACTTAGCTTATGGTGATGTGGGCCTATCTGTAAACCTGGGAAATTAGTGTCTTTGCATATAGTAATAGCTAGGGGTTCGTTGGAGAGAACAAAAATCAGGAGGGAGAGGGGGCAGCCCTGCCTAGTACCGTTTGAGAGTTCGAATGAGTCAGAAAGAAAAACGTTGCTGAACACCCGAGCCGATGGTGAACTATAGAGCGTCATGATCGATGTGAGAATGCGATCTCTGAAGCCAAAGCGTGAGAGCACATCTCGCATATATTGCCAATTCAACCTATCAAACGCTTTTTCTGCGTCGAGGGATAGGAGAAGAAGGTCTTGGTCTCTGGAGAGGGAGTCTATTAGGTTGAATACTCTCCTCGTATTGTCAGAGGCCTGTCTTCAGGGCACAAATCCTGTCTGGTCCGAGTGCACCAGCAACGGGAGGAACTGGTTGATACGAACAGCCATCAGTTTGGCAAATAGTTTAATATCACAGTTTAACAGCGCTATAGGGTGATCGTTTTGGCAAAGGGCGGGGTCTTTTCCGGGTTAAGGTATGGTTACAATGCGTGCCTATAATAACTCTGGGGGGGGTAGAGCCTAGGGAGGATAACTCATTAAAATGGTCTTTCAGATAGGGAGTTAAGAGGTCACAGAATGTGATGTAGAAATCAGTAATGAACCCGTCTGGGCCTGGGGCCTTGTTTTGGGGAAGGGATTTAATGGCTGATTGGATTTCCATATGGGACCATGGAGCGTTAAGTGAATCTAGTTGTTCCGGGGTTAGAGATGGGATCTGAATCAAGTCTAGGAATATGGTCTCATTAGAGGGTTGCGCTGACGAGGGGTCAGAGGATAAGTTGTATACACTAGTTGGGAACAGTATTGTACAAATTTGTTTGCAATATCTTTGGGATTTAAGAGTTTTTCTTTCGCGGGAGTGATAATGTGCTTAATCCTGTTTCTGGCCTCTTGGGCTCATAATTTTCAAGTGAGCATTCTGCCTGATCTATTGCTCAGTAGGTAGAATTTATTTTGCATTTTGTTTAAGGCTGACTGGGTGCGGGCCAGGAGGAGTTTTTGAAGTTGGCTGTGTACGCCTGAAATCTCTTTTTTTCAGGGATCTAGAAGGGGCAGTTTTGTTTCTGGATTCAAGAGCGATTAAGTTGGTCTCTAGGTCTATTTGGGTCTTAAGAGCTCTGCGTTTAGGATTGGCGCCTGCCTGTATCGCGGCCCCTCTTGTAACCGCCTTGAAGGTACACCAATGGTTGGTAATAGATGTATCCTGTGGGGAGTTATTAGTTATATAGGAGTTAATAGAATCTGTCACAATCCTGCCAGAACTCTGTGCATTTGTCCTGTCATACCAGCCTGCTGCAGCAAGACTATCATATAATCTGAACCTGTGCTAGTAATGAGCACCTGGGTGAGCCTGAATCAGCCATTGACTCTATAATTACCTGCTAAATGGAATCATGCAAGTTCCCTGTTAGCTTCACCCACAGACTGTTTCAGGTGTTGTCATTGCTAATCACCTGGCTGCCCAATCAGGGCTGCTCTGAGGGGATATCCTCTCAGCTCTGCATGAACCCATTGCTTGTGCATCGTCGCTTCAAGCTCCATGCTGAAGGAGCTCTCCCTGAATGGGTTCCCTGGTTCTAACCACCCTGGCTGCAGCTCCTGTGACTCCTAGTGTCTGCATCCAGCTATCCTGCACTGCTGGTATCCCCAGCTTCCAGCTATCCGGCACTGCTGGTATCCCCAGCTTCCAGCTATCCTGTACTGCTGGTATCCCCAGCTTCCAGCTATCCTGTACTGCTGGTATCCCCAGCTTCCATCTATCCTGCACTGCTGGTATCCCCAGCTTCCAGCTATCCGGCACTGCTGGCATCCCCAGCTTCCAGCTATCCGGTACTGCTGGCATCCCCAGCTTCCAGCTATCCTGTACTGCTGGTATCCCCAGCTTCCAGCTATCCTGCACTGCTGGTATCCCCAGCTTCCAGCTATCCGGCACTGCTGGTATCCCCAGCCTCCAGCTATCCTGCACTGCTGGTATCCCCAGCTTCCAGCTATCCTGCACTGCTGGTATCCCCAGCTTCCAGCTATCCTGCACTGCTGGTATCCCCAGCTTCCAGCTATCCTGCACTGCTGGTATCCCCAGCTTCCAGCTATCCTGCACTGCTGGTATCCCCAGCTTCCAGCTATCCTGCACTGCTGGTATCCCCAGCTTCCAGCTATCCTGCACTGCTGGTATCCCCAGCTTCCAGCTATCCGGTACTGCTGGTATCCCCAGCCTCCAGCTATCCTGCACTGCTGGTATCCTCAGCTTCCAGCTATCCTGTACTGTTGGTATCCCCAGCTTCCAGCTATCCTGTACTGCTGGTATCCCCAGCTTCCAGCTATCCAGCACTGCTGGTATCCCCAGCTTCCAGCTATCCTGCACTGCTGGTATCCCCAGCTTCCAGCTATCCTGCACTGCTGGTATCCCCAGCTTCCAGCTATCCTGCACTGCTGGTATCCCCAGCTTCCAGCTATCCTGCACTGCTGGTATCCCCAGCTTCCAGCTATCCTGCACTGCTGGTATCCCCATCTTCCAGCTATCCTGTACTGCTGGTATCCCCAGCTTCCAGCTATCCTGTACTGCTGGTATCCCTAGCTTCCAGCTATCCGGTACTGCTGGCATCCCCAGCTTGCAGCTATCCTGCACCTGTGCTCCGTCCGCATCCTGCACCTGTGCTCCGTCCGCATCCTGCACCTGTGCTCCGTCCGCATCCTGCACCTGTGCTCCGTCCGCATCCTGCACCTGTGCTCCGTCCGCAGCCTCATTCATCTTATACACACGCCTTCAGTCTCCATTTCCATTGGTAGTCAGCTAACCACCAAGGTCACTCCCGGGTCCCAATCCCCAGTCGTGACAGAATGCACAAGCCCATGGACCTAGCTAGTGACTTTAAAGTGGTTATGCAAAATCTGAAAGCAATACCAATGGAAACCTACCACCACTACACACCAGCGACCATTAGGGGCTGAAAACGGGAGCGCGCACCCGGCGATTTATCACTGATGCACTCTCCAATCGCTGGCAATATGGTCGCTCAGCGATTTTAGATTTTATGCCCAGGTGTACGCACCTTTACACTAACCTCATTGCACCTCCAGCAGCCTAACTCTAACCTCCTCCACCAGCAGCCTAACGCTAACCTCCTCCACCAGCAGCCTAACTCTAACCTAACCCCTCCAGCAGCCTAACCCTAACCTAACCCCTCCAGCTGCCTAACTCTAACCTAACCCCTCCAGTCTCCTAACTCGAACCTCCCCCTCCAGCAGCCTAACTCTAACCTCCTCCTTTAGCAGCCTATTACTAACCTCCCCCTCCAGCAGCCTAACTCTAACCTCCTCCTCCAGCAGCCTAATACTAACCTCCTCCTCCAGCAGCCTAATACTAACCTCCCCCTCCAGCAGCCTAACTCTAACCTCCTCCACCAGCAGCCTAACCTTAACCTAATCCCTTCAGTAGCCTAAAACTGTGTACACACGGAACAATATGATCGCTGGCAATAACGCAGCCTAATGCTAACATCCTCCACCAGTAGCCTAACTCTAACCTCCCCCTCCAGCAGCCTAACCCTAACCTCCTCCACCACCAGCCTAACTCTAACCTCCCCCTCCAGCAGCCTAACCCAAACCTCCTCCACCACCAGCCTAACTCTAACCCCCCTCTCCAGCAGCCTAACCCAAACCTCCTCCTCCACAGCCTAACTCTAACCTCCCCCTCCAGCAACCTAACCCTAATCTAACCCCTCCAGCCGTCTAACTCTAACCTCCTCCACCAGCAGCCTAACCCTAACCTCATTGCACCTCCAGCAGCCTATCTGTAACCTCCTCCACCAGCAGCCTAACTAACCTCCCGCTCCAGCAGCCTAAATATAACCTAATCCATCAGTAGCCTAACCCTAACCTTCCCCACCAGCAGCCTAACCCTAACCTCCCCCTCCAGCAGCTTAACCTTACCTTCCCCTCCAGCAGTCTGACCCTAACCTCACCCTCCAGCAGCCTAACCCTAACCTTACCCTCCAGCAGCCTAACCCTAACCTTACCCTCCAGCAGCCTAACCCTAACCTTACCCTCCAGCACTCTGACCCTAACTTGCCCCTACAGCAGCCTAACCCTAACCTCCCCCTTTAGCAGTCTGTCCCTAACCGGCCACTCCAGCAGCCTAACCCTAACCTCCCACTCCAGCAGCCTAACCCTAACCTCATTGCACCTCCAGTAGCCTAAACCTAACCCCCCCTCCATCAACCTAATCCTGCTATCCCCCATAGGACTCATAGACAGCCGCCTCCCCCATAGGACTCATAGGCAGCGCATCCCCATAGGACTCATAGGCAGCGCATCCCCCATAGGACTCATAGGCAGCCGCATCCCCCATAGGACTCATAGGCAGCCGCATCCCCCATAGGATTAATAGGCAGCCGCATCCCCCATAGGACTCATATACATCCGCATCCCCCATAGGACTCATTGACAGCCGCATCCCCCATAGGATTCATAGACAGCCGCATCCCCCATAGGATTCATAGACAGCCGCATCCCCCATAGGACTCATAGGCATCCGCATCCCCCATAGGACTCATAGGCAGCCGCATCCCCCATAGGACTCATAGGCAGCCGCATCCCCCATAGGTTTGTGATGCTGCTTGATGTATTAATCAGGGGCATAACTAGAATGTTTTGGGCCCCAAAGCCAAATTCTGAAAATCCCCCCCACACACAAACACACACACATTGTAACCACAATTCCCTTTAGGCTGGGTACACACTGGCTGATTTACTGGTAGCGATATGGATGATATCAATACCATTGCAGCTATTGCATGAATATCGTCCAGTGTGTACGGTCAATATTGTTATCAATGCGCTATGCCGTAGGTCGTTATCGACCCCCCCATGTTGTCTGTACATGCAGCTTAATATGACAATAATGGTGACGTCACTGACCAATATTGTGAACAATATTGGTCAGTGTGTATGCAATCGCTTCAGTGTGTACACAGCAATAAGGTAGCAAGAGAGAGTGAGGGTAGGTAATGACAAAGAGGATGTTAGGGGGAGACAGAGTTAGAAACAGGAGAGGTACAGTAGAGAAAGGGGGGGGACAGCATCAGAGAGAGGGGGAGGAGACAGTGCAAGAGATTGGGGGAGGAGACATCGTCAGAGAGAGGAGGGAGGAGACAGTGCCAGAAAGATGGGGAGGAGAGAGTTTTAGAGAGAGGGGGAGGACACAGTGTCAGAGAGAGTGGGAGGAGACAGTGCCAGAGATTGCCCGTCCACTCCTTGGGACTACGAACGCTCGGCCAGAGAACCGTATGAGCGCGGTAGCGTACATGTATTGGCACGCCACTCCCCTTTGTGTGTGGTTCTGAACGCGCGCCACTGTTGGCCATGTAGGCGTAGCTTCCGTTTGCATGTGCGATTCATTCGCTCAGATACATGCAAATGTGTATTCGAACAAGTCAACCAGAAAAACCCCCTTAGAGCAGAAGGAGCTGTGGGCCCTACATACAGCTTGGGCCCCATAGCAGCTGAACCCCCTGCACCCTCGTTAGTTATGCCCCTGGTATGAATAACAGGCAGCATTGCATAAGGTCCCGGGGCTACATTCTGAGATGGCGATAGCCCATTGTAACCTATGGGCTACACACCACACTGCCAGCAAAGCATGCGCAGACCCCTTGCATCCAGTGAAGCAGAACACAGCGACAAGCTCCTTTCGGATCGCATATTGCAATGTGATCCTGGGTGGTAGATCCTGGCCAGATCGCATTGCATATGCCATCCTATGGTAAATGGGCCCCATATAGTTACTTGATATTTTGTTATAGTTTTAGGTGTGAATTCCCTTTCAGACGTCTGTATTCATTTCTGCCATTGCAATGCTGAATAATGCAGTTTGTAGTTTTGGATACAAAGCTTATAGTCACTTCCTCCCACTATTTCAAAGACTTCTGTGTTTTTTTTTTTTTATTTCTTTGCCCTAATTAATCCAACTGCCCCCTGTTGTCATGTTCCCTTTCTTCCTACTGATTCTATGCAACCAGCTATGTCCCAGAAGCCTTTGCTGCCACTTCTTATTCATTATACTGATTAAAGGAGAATTGTAGGGAATCAAATTAATGGCATAGAACAGTCAAATATGAAAAGTTAGGTGTTCATTGCAGTGCTGGGGGATAAAGTGCAGCGCTTCACTGACAAACTGTTTTAATCAAAGACCTAATTACGTTTCCAATGTTGTTTCATATTTACAGTAGGCCAGCAAATATTTCTCAGTTTGCATTAGTTTCCTTATGAATGGCCATATGTCACTGAAACATCCAGGGAGTCCTCCTCTCCCCCTGCATGTAGAGCAGCTTAGAAATAGCGGGTGAAGCTTTACGCTGGGTACACACAAGTCAACTGATCTCCAGAAGGATCTACAGATGGATCAGGCTGCGTGTTTTCTATACACACGGACATCAAATCTTGGCCAGTGAGCTGTCAATCACCGGCGGGTTGTTCAGCGGCTGTACGGGTGGTTGGCAGGGGTTGGGATTATTTGGTCTACAAGAAGTTGGTCGACAAACATAGGGTCGACACCATTAGGTCGACATGGGTCTAGGTCGCAATGGCTTTAGGTCGATACAAGCATTAGGTCGACATGGTCTAGGTCGACAGTCAAAAGGTCGGCATAGGGGTTTTTCACTGTTTTTTTTACCTGAATGTTGACACAGGTTAAAGTGCACCGCGTCCACTCGCTATGCTTCGCGCACACTATTTTATTCTCCTACTACGCCCTAGTGGATGGTAGGGCATAAAATACCACCTGCCGGCACATGTTGTGTCGACGTGGAGACAGAAACGTAGCTCCGCATCCCCTCACATGGCTCGGCACACTATTTTATTCTCCCGCCACGCCCTAGTGGATGGTAGGGCATGAAATACCGCCTGTCGGCACAGATCGGCTGAAAAAACAGTCGTGTCAACATAATGACCTGTCGACCTAAAGCCATGTCGACATTGACCTATGTCCCCCCATGCTTGTCGACCATCATGCTGTAGATCAAATGACCGTATCACGTTGGCAGATCAACACAACCACCTGTACACGCAGAACAATACAGAATTGTGTTGCACAGCCAAAGTGATGTTTCTGTGAAGGACGCCATGCACAGATATATCGATGGGCACATTAGCTGATGGTCAGTTGATATATCGGCTGTTCAATTGTACGCACCTTTAGACTGCAGGTTTTAGCAGTTATTGCTTCTTACAAAAATTGTGCAAGGGTCCAACCCCGCTTGTCATAACTGGGGTTTGGGAGACTACAGTGAATGTTTGAATGAGTTATTGGTTTGTTTCAAGATGGAAGCCAACTGGATCATGATATAGGGTCTTAGACAATGGGTATAAGGACATCTAGGGACAGATGTATTCAGACTCATCAAGAGTTAAAGTGAAGGGTGAAAAAGGACCAGCCAATCAGCTCCTAGCTGCCATGTTACAGCCTGCGTTTGAGAAATGACAGTCAGGAGCTGATTGGCTGGACATTCTTCATCTCTTGTTAAGGCCTAATACATCTGATGTCTAGTTATCTTATTAAAACCTACAAGCATTAAAGTAGATCCCATTGTATAGATGAGGCCTGAATTTCCACTGTATATCCATATCTCCCAACTGTCCCGATTACAGCCGGACAGTCAAGTTATTTGGAGACTGTTCCGCTATCCCTCCCACAGCTGGAAATATCCTGCGTGTGGGGGGTGAGGGGGAGCCGAAGATCACTGCTGCTCTTCAGTGCAGAGAGGGAGGGAGTCAGGGGCTGTAAATGACGATAAAAGGAGGTCGCGGTGCGAGACCACCCCTCCCTCTACCAAAGACCACACCCATTACCTATTAGTCCCGCCCCCTTTTGCGTGTCCAACTGGGCTACCCTGGGCCAACGGTTTGGTCTCAGGATCAAAACTGTACATAAAGTATTAATCATCAATGATATATTCTCACAGACAGAGTTTGAGTGACCACCCATCACACCTGACCTGCACGCTGCGGCACTGGCACCAAGTCACCCAACCTGTCTCTTGCTGAATCTTGCTCAGGCCAAGCTTTTCATGGAGTACCAAGCGGATGGAACCCGATGAGATGCCTACCTCCTTCTCTAAAGGGGTGTACACACGGTGCAAATTTGTGCTATTTTCTAAGCAATCTGACTAGATTGATTAGAAAGTAAGCACAGATCTCTCTGTGTGTATGCTCCGAGAGATTAAATATCTCTTGCTAGTCAGTGCATGCAGTCACAATCTAGTCAGATTGCTTAGCAAATGACTGCAAATCTGTCTGTGTGTACAGAATGAGAGATACTGATCGCAATCTCTCATTCTGAACCACTACCCGGTCTTTTTTTGCTTAAGCAAAATTGCTAAGCACAAATCTCTGCGTGTGTATGTGCTCTCCATGGGAGATCTTGACACCAGAAAAATTGCTTAGCAAAATTGTTTAGCACAGATCTCTACGTGTGTATGTCTCTTAACTGGGCCATGTTCACCATGGTGTCTACCTCAACTATGGTCCGAACGGCAACAACATTATCCTCTCTGAGGAGGACCACAGCGATGCTATTCCAAGGACCATCTCAGACGCTGAAATTCTGCAAACTACTGAAACATTTGCAGTCGGTCAAAACTCACCTGCCGTTGGAAGACCACACTTGTAGTTAAATAAAGATCATGACTCTCCAGAGGCCTCTGTTGTGCTCCATGAAGAGTTTGTGAAGTAAACATGCTGACGGTGTGCTAGTTATATACGGTTCCGTGCCTGAACATTGCTCTACCTATGCTGAGGGGACAGCAAACGGAGCCGATTGGGACGATTTCACGGCCCGATTAATCGGAATCGGACTAAATCGGTTCAGTGTATGGGCACCTTTAGACATACATTAGAACATCTACAACTGGAGACACCAGAGCCCACTGTAACGTAACACAATCACGGTACACATTTTTAGTTTACTTTTTTATTTTTATTTCAAGGAGGCGTTCTTAAGAACCATAAAAACTTATACAAACACTTTACATAATATTGTGGATAAGACGCTGGGGTCATCTTCACCATCAACATTTTTAGTCTCTCATGGATACAATAAATAGATATCATTGTCTTCCACTCCAGATCTCATGATAGATGGAACGAAAAAAAACAAAAAAGGGCAACTGTACAACCTATGCACATGACGCACCTGTGCGCCCGTATAAAACTTTTTAGTCCACCACAGCGATAACAGATTTCTTCTTCTCCGGCACGATTGGCACTGCGCCCTTTTTGCTGTGCTTGCGGCGATTCAACTCCCTGGAAAGGAGATTGTTAGTTAGAATGAGAGAAGACACATAGGGTTGCATACATTGGTCTATGCATAATTATCACCCAAAAAATTATGTTTGAAATCCACTACTAGAGCTCAATTAAATAAGCACGTTTTTAGTTTGCAGTTTGAATCAAAGGACAAAGACTAGAGGAAAAGATCAGAAGTCAGAGAAAAATTCTGCTTGGTGGATTCCTTTAGTCTTCTTGGGAGTATTGTAACTATTCAGTGTGTTAGAAACACGCAGACTACTTACTATTATTACAAATACATTTTTTAGGATTACTGGCTCAGTCTACAAAATGGCAGCCACTGCTAAGTGGAGAAAATGGCTACGCTGATGGATTCTACAAATCAAGCGCTTCATTAAAATTATTGTAATGTAATTGACAAATCAATACCTTCATTTTTTTGTAAAGGTTTTTTATAGGGGGATGGTTCTAAAGAATTGCTTTAATGCCAAGCTGATGGCAAAATCTAAAGTTTCAGGTTAAATAAATAAATAAAAAAAAAAGCATTATCTATAAAATGAAAACATTACTACATGTGGACTCTCAGTAGTAGTAAGGTTTATGGGAAAATAGCTGTTATTTTAAAAACAAAATCAGGCCACAAATGGCCAGTGTGACTGAACACCTGTAACATTGCTGTGGTTTCTAGAGATACATACTTCTTGCGTCGAGCATCCCTCATCTCGCGCTGTTCCTTTATCTGGCTGTGGATGGCTTTGGGGAGGTGTCTGTGTTGTGCAATTCTCTTGACCTGCGGATGATGCTTGAATTTCTCCTTTAATTTTTGGTTGTAGTTTTGTGCTGCCCGCTCTCGTGGTGATAACTAAAAGAAGAAAGCAAAAATACAAGTGATACACAAAGATACACACATGTATAGGCAAGTTACTGATCCAGACAGCAATCTTACAAAGAAATTGACTTTCTAAAACCAGAGAGCCATGCAGGGGGACGCAATACACTTAGACGGAACCCACGTTGACTGTCCTGGACAAAAAAAGTGAAACAATCCCGTCGACCTTTTAACTGTTGACCCAATGCTTGTATCGACTTATTTCAGGTGTCGACCTACAGCGGTCAAACCAATGACCCAAACGGGCATACAGCACTATCTAGTATCGGTGTCAATTATCACTTCCATCAGCAATGCAATCCTATTGGCCAGTGGATAATTACATGGCACCAGCATACAACATAGCTGGTGGGTACCATTGGTCACAATAGCTATGCTGGGTTCAATATGGGTACTGGGAAAATGCAGGGGTAAGTGGGCTCTGTTAGCGATTATATTACCCGCCTGGGGTTCTTGATCATGGCCCGGTGCCGGAGTCTCACAGGAGCGTGGCATGTCTCCTACTTCCAAGTTCCACCTAACTTTAATGAATCACCTTCTGAAAGTTCAACAAATCATTAGCACAAAGACTTTATTTGTCCTGGTGATTGGAAGCGCTTTGTCTTGTCCCTCAGCCGGATAGCGCCATCAGTCTCATTTACAACCGAGTGAATGAGAACCTGATAAATGGCTTATCCTATGTGTGTAATAATGAGAAGATCAGAATACACTGTATTTATTTCCGCCCCGTAAGACAACTGAAAAATGTGCGTTTCCCCAAAAGGTTTAGCGACTGCTCTTCTTTATTGCTCCGTACATACATTAAAAGTGAACTTGTCACTGTAAATCAAAACGGTTTGCGCCAGCGCAACATAGATCACATCATGCTAGCTACTTACTATGCTTATATTATGCTTTCTACTCCCCAGGGCTGTACGTTACATACGGAGCTAGAATAAGACGCTTGTCTCTGGCAGGAGAGAGATTATTTTCTTTAAATCATAAAGAGAAAATAGAACCAGAAGATCATTCATCCAATACTGGGCTGGCTAATGTTTTTCCCCGTGGTGAAGTCGCAATGACGTCGTCATTTAGTCTCTGGCCACAATTATATTTAAGCAACCATTTTAGAAATCCACTTAGAGGGGAGATTTACGAAGGCATCGGCACTGAAAGTTTCCGAATTGGCAACAGGACTAAATCGGAATCGGCAATAGAACTAAATGTTAAACCAGGATTGTTTAAATCCAAACTGCACCTTGGTAAATCTGCCTGTAGGAACGTGGAATCAATTCTTGAAGTTTGTCAGAAATTTGTGGGTTTTTGATTGTCCACCAGCCTATTAAATAATGACTGCAAGTTCTTAATGAGATTAAAACATACTTACCTATCCTCCCGAAATGGCCCGTCAGGCTCCCGGAAATAGGCCCCCCCCCCCATGCCCCCGGAAGGGTAGGCAAGCCTCCCGCATTTATTTAGTGAGGCACCCGCACCCCCTCCCTCTGTCAGTCATATACTTGCATTCACGGCTCTTTGGGGGTGGAGGGGGGGAATTAAAGTCTGAGGAGTTTCCTGAACATGGACCCAAGATTTAGATGTTTTGTTCCCCGAACCACTTGGTTATCACTTTTGTCTTAAGGCAAGGTGCTCCATCATGCTGGAAAAGGCAATGTTTCTCACCCCCCCATTCCCCCCCCCCCCCCCCCCACCGAAATCAAATTAAGAGATGGTCCTAATGCAGTGGTGTCAAACTCCAGCGTTGTTGAACTTCACATCCCAGCATTCCCTGCCACAGTTTTAGCAATCCATTATATAAAATCTGTGGCAGGGCATGCTGGGACGTGTAATTCCACAACCGCAGGAGGGCCATGAGTTTGACTCAACTGTCCTAAAGCTTGCTAGACAGTTTTGGGTACCCTTAAGCCTTCTTCACAACTATTGAACCGCTCTCCTCAAAGTTCTTGATGATCCAATAAATGGTTGATTGAGGTGCAATCTTACTAGCAGCAATATCCTTGTCCGTGAAGCCCTTTTTGTGCAAAGCAGTGACAACAGCAGGAGTTTCCTTGCAGGTGACCATGGTCAACAGAACAATAATGATTTCAAGCACCACCCTCCTTTTACAGCTTTTCCGCATGACAAGAGGGCTCTCCAGCCTTGTCCTGGTCAACGCTCGTGTTAATGAGAGAATTACGGACAGGTCAGCTGGTCCTTTTGTGACAGGACTGAATTCACTGTCATGGTAAAGAGGGACTTTGCAATTAATTGCATTTCATCACGGTTCATGACTTTCTGCAGTATAGGCAGATTACCATCGTAGAAACAGAGGCAGCAAACTTTGTGAAAACCAATACTTGAGTCATTCGCTAAATTTTTGGTCATGGCTGTTCTGCTACACCAGGCATAGGCAGCTACATTTTTTTTTTTCTTTTAATAATTCAAATTAACATTAACACAAAGATCTGCATAAAAAAAAAAAAAAAAAATCCTAAACATTAAATAATAAAAAATGATTTGGCTGCTGCAGTTTTTGGCCATGTGTCAGTTTATTGGCCGGATGCTTGGAGTCCTATCACTCTGCAAGTGGCCAGATTTATCAGTATGTCTGGTGCTTCAAGGGATGACTCTGCTGCTTACTGGTCGCCATTCAGATAATGAGACGAGTTGTAACATTTATTCCTAATTTATTACTGGACCACACAAAACATTACTGCAGTGATTGGTTAGATTATTTATAGGAATCGGGAAGGAGGGGGTGGGGGCTATCCATCTACTCTTACATTAGCCCTCTAGGACAGTGATCGCGAGCATTGCAGCCCCCTTTGTGTAATGTCATTTTGCCCGTTTCCCTGAGCCAGCCTAAACAGGAGCTTACAATATTTTTTTTTTCCCATTGTGCAGCAAATTGTCAACAGCCTCCAAGTGAGAGGGCTTTTATTCTAATTAAAAGCAATGATTTTCTTTAATTTAATTGAGAAAGAGTAAAGTGCTGGTGCTGATTTAGTACAAACTAAACAGTTTTGTAGACCAAAACCTCTGTGCGGAGAGACGGCACATTTAACCGTTTCATCACCCCAAGCGAGTAGAGCTATGCTTTACCAGGAAGGGGCATTTCTCTGTGGTTCTGTTATATTTACAGACCGGAGAGATAGAATTAGGCTGCAGGAGGGGAGGTTATGGTTAGACGGTAGGAGGTATGTATCCGCTATATTCTTACGGCCGGACCTAGAAGACAAATGCTGGAGCCGCTCCAACCACTTGTCCATAAGTAACATTCTAGTTATGTCAACGTGATAAATGTTAACAAAATATACACCTGCGTAGGGATTCCCTTTTTTTTTTTAACCAGACACGTATTAGCCCTAGCTGTCTATCCAGTCCTTACATCCTTTGTGAATTAAGAATTTGGCACACCAAAACCAAGTGTGCATTATCCACACCAACTTCATACAGGAATGTTTCCACTTTAAAGACTAATGGGGTTTATCAAAATGTGCATATTTCACGTGCGGTGTTTGGGTGGTAATTGGCAAGCGGGGGCCTGTGCAATGAAGGAATTTTGTTTCAACTAGGGATGGCCATCGACCATCGATGATTGGAAATCATCAATGGTTCATGGCCGATGTCGAATACTTTTGCCATCAATGGGGAAGAACCGGATGGTTTCCATCCATCAATGGAATAGCAAAACGATGTTTGGCTGGGTTTTTTCCCAAAAGTGGCGGGACACCGAGCATAGCTCCGCCCCCGACACCCGTGAAGGCCCGCCCCCTGTATTTTGATTGGCCCACAGGCCAATCAATCAAATACAATGGATGACCATCGAAATGTAAAAATATCGATGGTCATCCATTGCATAGTTAAGCACTATCGATGGCCAGTTGCAGAATTTGCTGGGTTAGTACCTCATAGGCCGTATGACATACACCCGCCACAAGGGAGTTTATATGTAGCGCGTTCGGTGAGCCCTTACACAGCGCCATTGTTTATCTATAGGCCGCCACCTCTGCAGGGTACCCTAGTCCGTCATCACTGGGTTCAGCCGAGCAGGGCAGATGGCATTTCCTGCCATTTAAATGCAATGGAGGCGGTCATCCTCAGAGTACCACACATGAGATACGGTCCCTAGGTTCAACACAGTGAAGGTTGACATAAATGATGTCAACCACTACAGGTCGACAGGTCAGATGGCTGACATGAGTTTGTCACGTTATTTTGTGCCGAAAGGCGGTATTTCATACCCTACCATCCACTAGGGCGTGGAGAGAGAATATAAGTGTGTGCCGTATTACGTCCAAATTTGGGACAAATTCATGTCAACCTTTTCACTGTCTACCTTCCCATTGTTGACTTAATGCTTGTGTCAACCTTCTGACCCCGTGAAAGTTACAACTTCTAAATAAAAGGTTGAAATGAACCGATCATTTCTGTACTGCACCTTTACAGAGCGCACCCCAGGCAAAAGCTCAGATGCTTTATTCTGTAAATAAAGCCCCGTAGGGGGGGCAGCGACTGCTTTATACCAATGCGAGGACACATTATGAGACGACCGTTAATATTACCAACAACATCCTGTTATGAAGCTAAATGCCCTGACTGATGGAGCCTGTGATGTAAGGAGGTCACCGTCAACATTAAAGCTGTATTCTCCCCTGAACTGTAAGTGAAGACAATAAACCCCCCATCCAGGACCCCTGCAGATGGCTTCAGTCATTAAATGGCTACAAAGTAGCACGTTCTCCGGGATTTGCATTGGACTCATGCTAGGAGAAAAACAAATTAGGATTCAATTAATTCTGTTTCCTGGTAAAGTGTTGAGCAATGACCTGAACAGTACAATTTACGGGAGGCTCACTGTCACCTGGTGGAAAGCTGGATAGCGCCCCCATGTGGTCAGAAGGGCGATCCGTTCCTTAGAACAATCTTTAAAGAACATTCAATAAAACACTGTATTCATTGCTTAGATGGTACAATTGCTTTCGTGGGCTGTCGAGCTTGGAGCAGACCCCTGGTAAAACGGCTTTACATGGGGTTATGGCTACTGAAAGTCAACAGATAAAAGGGAGTGTAGCCATTGTCTCAGTGTCATAAAAGCTTTCACACTGTTCAGTCTTCATGCACCAGCATTTACAGCTTTATTGGCCCGTTTCCCCCTTTCCCTGCTGTTTGACCGCTCGTCTAATAAATAAAAAGCAGCGGAACCCTAATACTCCTCCTATTCCGGATCCACCACAGTGCAGGGAATGCTGACCTCGGACCATGCAGGAACTGCACATATAAGGAAGAAAACTGAGCTGCGATGCACGAGATGTAGAGGCAAACTGCGGAACGCCGGGAAATGCTGTCTTCTATTACATGTGCTCCTCAAATACTAAGCCGCTTTAAGTATACACTCAGAGAACAGCCATGACAAGGAGATCCGGATGACTCACAGACATTGTCTATGTAGAAAGTCAACAGGTCGACATCGGGAAAAGGTCAAAACGGTTTTCCACAAAAGTTTCCGTTTTTTTTTTTTTTTTTTTTAAGGGACTCTAAGGGATATGATCCAGGATTCCGATTGTCGGAACGTCCCAACAGTCAGCATCCCGGTCTGTTTTCACTTCTCGCGATCATCCGACAGCCAGAATTCAAGGCTCCAGCTGTCGGAATGCCGGAGGATTGGTGAAAACGTGGCAGTTTTTTGTCGAAAAATCCACGGCCGTTTCAGACAATGCAGACTTCTCCATAGGGAGGCGGTTCTGTAGCAGAAAAATCCCGGCTGTGATTGAATACCTTAACTGCAGATATTTCCATTGTCCCAAATATTGGTGGAATTAATTGGGGTTCCATGTTGACAAAAAAAAATAAAACCCATGAACAAATCATGTTGACATTTTCATGCATTGACATATTTCGCGTCAACCTTTTGTCAATGTTAAACTATTTACTGTCAAACATTTGGTTTCGACATATTGACTGCACTCCAGATTTGTACCCATTTTTTAAACTGCTGTAATGTCAACTCTGGAGGGTAAATACACTGGGCGATTTTCACAGGAGGTGAACCACTTCCCATAATACGAGACTATGGAAAGAGGTTCACTCGGCTGGTGAAAAAGCCCGACGGCGGGCGAAGATGCGGGAGTGCACACCAGCGATCATCGCTGGACCATACACACTGGGGTCATTTAAACCAAAAGTAGCTAAAAACCCCACAAGTGAGCGGCTTTCAGCTCAAAACCAAGCAGTGTGTATGGGCCTTAAAAGATACACTTTGCCCATCTAGTCTGCACCTTTTTTAAACATGTCACCTCAGACCATATGTGACCCTTATTGCTTTGTAAGGATATCAGTACGCCTATCCCAAGCATGTTTACATTGTACTACTGTATTTGCCTCTACAACCTCTGATGAGATGCTATTCCACTTATCTACTACTCTTTCTGTGAAGTAATACTTCCTCACATTTCCCCTGAATCTTCCTCCCTCTAGTGTCAGTGCATGTCCTCATGTTCTGCTGCTCCTCTTCCTGTGAAGAATGTCTCCCACCTGTACCTTCCTCCCTCTAGTGTCAGTGCATGTCCTCGTGTTCGGCTGCTCCTCTTCCTGTGAAGAAGGTCTCCCACCTGTACCTTCCTCCCTCTAGTGTCAGTGCATGTCCTCGTGTTCTGTTGCTCCTCTTCCTGTGAAGAATGTCTCCCAGCTCCCTCCTGTACCTTGTTAAAGCCCTTGATAGAGTTGAAAGTTTCTATCATGTCCCCCCTTTCCCTTCTCTGCCCTGTTTGTGTATATTATATAATAATTTTCTATTTTTTGACTGTCCTTATTGCAGGACTGCAGCTTGTTGAGTTTGACCTCGTCTTTCCTTTACATCAGCTTACGGCTTTCCCGATCATGCAGTGTCTTATGTATGATTCCAGCCTTCAGTTCTGACACCTCACTCTGCAATCACAGATGGAACAAGCCATCTTGCATCAACGCTTGGGATAGGGGCTGCCAGGCAGTCTAGGTGCTGCGGCCTGACTTCAGGATTTAGTGCAGTGCAGTATGAGTCACCCAGCGGCTCTATTACTAAGCACTAGGATCTGGCTGTAGGTGCACTGCAGGGACTCTGCAGCTGCAATTAACGTATTGCTTTGTTGGACACTACAAGCAAATCTTACCAGGCCAAGTTTCTCAGAAGCGTTGGCTTTCCATATCCGGATGTTCATTTCGTCTGAGCCGCACAGGATGTACTTGCTGTCGGCCGACCACCTGACGCAGGTGACGTGCTGCATCCTCTTGGTGTGATAAACTTCCCTGTTAGGGGAAAGCAGAGCTTAGAGTCAGACGACTGCGGGAGGGGGAATGAGAATTGTGATCGGATCTATCACCAGCCTGGTGAAGGTCTCACCTGCTGTGTCCACTTTCCACTGGGAAGATACGGACAGATTTATCAAAGCTAGCAGCCACAAACTCCTTTCCGGTGGGGGAGTAATCCACATCCAGGACAGCGGAAACGTGGTCCATGTGCACCCTTACAGGGGCATCCATGTAGCGCATGTCATAGGTGTACAATCTGCAGGGAGAGAGAGAACGCACTGTGTTATGTAGTATGGCCGCCAACCCGGGAAGTGGAGCTTTCTTAGCTCCACCGGCAGCCTGCCTGGTACATCCCCCTGAATGCTCTGGGCGGCTCGGCAGTGGTGCAGCTGGCGACAGGGGGATATGGTCATTAGGTAGACATGCTTTGTGTCGACCACTGAAGGTCAACAGGCCATAGGACGACACCTGAAATAGTTTGACATGGCTGTGGTCGACAGGATCGGTAGGTCAACACAAGCTCGACAATGGGAAGGTCGACGTGATTTTTTCACGTTTCTTTAGCCGACATAAGGTATTTCATGCCTTTCCACCCACTATGGCGTGGTGGCAGAATAAAATAGAGCGCAAGGGGACGCGGAATACTTAGACGGTGTCCGTGTCGACATTCAGGACAAAAAATGTGACCTTTTGACTGTCGACCTAATGCTTGTATCTGCCTTCTTACCCTGTCAACCTTAGCCATGTCGACTAATGGCCTGTTGACTTTTAGCGGCCGACTGAATGCATGTTGACCTAAATTGCGTCGTCCCAATGACCCATTCCAGGTACCCTGCAACCCAATCAGGCACCGTGAGGCACTGAAGGTCCCGTTACCCAGAGCAACAGCGCCCCCCCCCCCCACACACACACACACTAGATAAGGCCCCGCATTAACAAACGCTATTAACCACGATTGCCAAATACAACCTACGTTCATAAGGAAGATTTAGCAAACCTTCTAAAGAGGGTAAGTGGAAACATAGCAGCCAATCAGAGCCTAGCCATTTATCTAGTAAACTCTATAAAAAATAAATCGATAGAAGCTGGTTGCTATGGACAACCCCTCCACTTGACCACTTTAGGTCAAGCCTACCCTGTAATTCTTTTTTTGCTCCTGCAACTCTACAAATACAGGGAAGGGGAACCCGGGACCGCCCACTCTAATTCCAAATAGGAGAGGTGCTATCATGCTGAGACGTGTAGTTCCACTTAAGCCCCATACACATAGGGCGATTTCAGCCATCACTGCCAGGGATATGGCCTTGCTTGCACAGTCTATTTATGCCAGACAATTTTGACTAAGCAGGAGAAAAACTGGGAGATCTAGTCAAAATCTCCTACCAAAATCTTACCATGTGTACACCCCTTAAAGGTCCATACACACTGGGCGACTATGCCCAGAGTGTATGGACAGCGATGAGAGCATTCATCAGCAAGCTCCTGCAACCAGCGATTAGAACGGGGCTGAAAACGGGAGCACGCACCCGTCGATTTATCGCCAGGGCACACTCCCATCACTGGCAATATGGTCGCCTGCGACCATATTTCCAGCGATTTCAGCCCCTATCGCCCCCGTGTGTACACAGCATTAGAGTGCTACATAGCGGCAAGGTATTAATTAAAATACTAAATAACTTTGTATTAGTAAACGAGGGGTAGATTTATTATAGCGGTGCTTAACGCAACACTATAACACTTCCTACTTCGCATTATTAGCGAGGTGAAGCAGGAGGGGAGACCGACAAGATGTATCTGGTGATGGCTCCCCCTGCTGGCAGCACATCAGATTACACTGACACGCTGTGTCCTTCCCCCTGGCCGGCTGGACTGGGCATCTCGTTACTCACGCAGCTCAGAGCTAGCAGCAGGGACCGTGATGTCCCTGCTGTGGGCATAGGGCATTGCCGCCTGCAGCTGTTGAAGTCGATAGCTGCAGACCGTTCATACATTAGGTAGGAGGCAGGTTCCCAATATAAAATATTGTCCCTGCGCTAAGCATCCTGCCCCACACCGCCGCACATTAAATACTCACACAGCGGGTGTCGCAGATCAGAGGAAGCGCTATCCCCTGCCATAACGCACAGGGATAGCGCATATTCCCCTGCCAGCCACTTAGTAAATCTACCCCTGAGATTGTAAACGTGTCCGTCGATACTCACTTGTAGTTCTCATTAGCAGCTGTGAATACGAAAGCTTCCATAGGGTTCCAGCTAATCGCATTTGTTCTCATTTCCAGAATAATCTGTAATAATAGAAAATAAAATTAAACAATAGCATAAAATGACCTAAACATTTCACTATAGCGGTAGTTATGCTTTATATTGCAGTACATCGTCTGTTATGAAAAACGTTAACAGGTTTGTACCATCAGCAGCTGGTGACATGGTGACATACAGCCCAGTTACAGTATGGGGGGGGGGGGGGGGGGGAGGTTATTTGCATCTGTATGAGAACAGAATCAGGCTTCCATCGCATACAGCCCCAAAGCAGCTAACCAACTTCAGAATCCTTCACCATTATCAAAAGAAATTGAAAGAGGTTATTTAGTTGGGTCCTCCAGTCCTTTGGGTGATGTGAATTTCTGCCTCTGATCCAAGGCAAGACAACTGCGGTTCAGAAATGGCTCGAGGGAAAATACCGTACTTCCTGCTGCCACTGTTAGGGAGACCATGGGACTCCTACGGATCGGAGGACCGCAGGTAAGGAGCTTTGGCTGGAGTCTCCTTATGCATTCTCCCAACCCTCTACTTAGCGGATTGTGTGTATATCTAGGTTAGTTTTCTTTAAACCTCTTTTGGTTGCATGACATTCCAGGTGGGACATCTATTTTATTACAGTAATACACTGACTAGCACTATTCTGTAGCCCCCCCCCCCCCACACTTATCTTTTGCTCCAGTTTTTGCTCTAGTGTTTGCTTGTTTTATGTGACTTTATATGCATGTTAAAGTTGATCTGATGTATGCATTTATGATTCATAAACAGCGAGTTTAGATTTTTAGATTACAGATCCATTTAAATATGTTATTTGTTTGAAGTCAGGCTCTGATTTGGTAAGCGCATACTTCAAGACATATTATACCAGGCCACAACTTCAGAAACCAAAATTTGAACATGCAATGACTGAACGGTATATTACTTGTGAGGACCTATCAGGACAATATCCTACATATGTAGGAGGAGCTTCCAGTCTATTAGTGGAAAGTCAGATCAAAAAAATATTAACGCTACATATCCCAGCATAACCTACCACAGATTTAGCATGCCCTTTTAGCAAAATATGTGGCAGGTGATGCTGGTATGTGTAGTCCCACAACAGCTGAAGGACTGCATTCTGAATATCCTTGGGCCATTTTATGCTGCTTGTTTATTCATTGCGTGACATCCTACAACGACTGTGCTCTGCCTCCTGCAATCCAGCACAGCACCTCCTATGCAGAGATCCGCTCCTTCCTGCGCACAGCAGCCTGGGAGATGGCAGAGTGGCCCGGATACTACAAATACACAGAGAATGCATTACTTACCTTTTTTAATGGTGTAGGTTTCCGCATATCATATAAGACAATGCTTCTGTCTGCAGCGCAGCTTCCGAGAATCTGTGTCTAAAAAAAACAAAATGAAATACTATAAATTTCCTGTCTATATATTACATGATATACTACATAGACTAAGTTAATGGGAGTGCTATTGAACCATCAGATGTTGCCCATAGCAACAAATCAGATTCCACTTATTTATTTAGCACGTTCTAAAAGACAATATCCCATTTTCAGTAGCACTCCCATCTTAGTAACCCCCAGGCACTCTGACTGTCAATGAACGCTATCACAGCTGTGTTACCTCAATGGGGTTAAACCGGACACTGGAAATACTGTCTACTCCCCAGGAATAGGAGCGCACGGGACTGGTCCGCTGTTCATCCCAGATATCCACATGCTGCCCACATGTGGCAAAAATGGGGTCCCTCCAGTGATGATCCACCCACGTGTACACAGTCTGCAGACAAAAAAAATGGGACAACATTAGGACACAATTGGGATAGCATGGAATATATACCACAATGCAGTCATCCTGACCTCAATTGTACCTGGAAAGCAGCGTGTTTGAGAGTACACTAGTCATTCTTATAAAGCAGAATACGGTTTACCCAAAAAGAAATGATCTTTTTATAAAAGATATATATATATATCCACTGAATGGAGTGATATTTTTTTTTTTAGATGTAGAATTTATTCTTAAAATTTAGCTAAGAGGTCGGGATTCATTTGAAGAGATCCGCTCTTCTACATTCAGGGCTGCTTCTATAAAATCTGTCCCGGAACGTACTGGTGTGCGGGGTCTGATACAGTAATGTCACATTATTTACAGGTAAATGCAGAATGATTCTAATAATCATTTACATAACCTCACAATATTACGCAGTGCTTTACGGAGTTATTTCATCATACTTTACCTCAGCAGGACTAAGTCTATGCAAGCGAATCAAATGTTTAATGGGTGCTCATATTTGTATTTCCCACCATCTCTTTGGATGGGGTGGTGTGCAGTTGTTTGGGCGCCCATTGTCTTTACGCACATGGTCGAGCCTAAAAGAGCCGGATTAGTCAAACTAAAACCGGCCGAAGTGCTGCCCTTGGTGCAAAAAGTCCCATTTTAGCACCCAGACAGGACACTTTCCTATATTCCCAGCTTGTGGGACCGCAAACAGAAATGTCCACACCAGCAGTGATCACGCTCTAACATTAGTACAATTGAATAGTTGCCATTGTACGCCATCTAGTGGCCGGTGCCTGAAAAACAACTGAATTGCCCACAAAGTACGGGCAGTACGGATGGTGTAATAGTTAGCATTACTGCCTCACAGCACTGAGGTCATGGATTAGATTCCCACCATGGCCCTAACTGTGTGCACTTTGTATATTCTCCACGTGCTTGCATGGGTTTACTCCGGGTACTCCAATAATATATTTGGCTCCTAACAAAAATTACCCCTAGAATGTCTGTGTGTGCGTGTACATGTGGTAGGGAATATAGATTGTAAGCTCCACTGGGGCAGGGACTGATGTGAGTGTTCAAATATTATCTGTAAAGCGCTGCGGAATATGTGTGCGCTATTTAAGAAACTTAATAAAATAATAAATCAATTTAGAGGTGAACGCAATGGCCATATCGAATGCATGTGTCAAGAGGCAAATGCACATCTGTTCCGATGGTTGCCGCTTGGAGACTGAGATTGAATTTGGAGACCGTGAACGATTTTCAGATGTGTTGCTAACCGTAGATGCGACTAAAACAGAACCACTGACAGCAAAGGCCTTGCTTAGATGGAGCAACTGTACCAGCAATGGGTCTAATGCAATTTGTGATGCTGCAACCAATGGCGAATCTTATTACACACCAAGGCAGATTAGCGCCTCAGTAGGAAGGTCATCAGTCGCAGCATTAGAATGAAGATTTCTATGTATCAATGCCTATTACCCTATAGATTGTAAGCTTGCGAGCGGGGCCCTTTTGTCTGTCTATAAATACCCAGTTTGTAGTATCACTGTCTCATTTTGTAAAGCGCAAAGGAATATGCTGCGCTATATAAGAAACTGTTAATAAATAAAGATGTAAAAACCGATGTGGCGGAAGACCTTACTTATACACACCCACTAAAGGTCCATTTGTTGGAAGCCAATTAACCAATACATATGTTTTTAGTGTGTGGTAGGAACTTGGAGCACCTGGGGGAAACTCAGGCAAACAAAAAGTCAACATACAAACTCCACACAGAAAACCCTGGATCGAATAGCGCACGAGCCTTTATCTATGATGTAGTGAAGCGTTACGCTTCTTTGTATTAAAAAAAAAAAAAAAAGACGAACACAAAGTACAAGAAAGAAAAAAAAACTTCAATAAAATTTCCCAACCCACCTTGCCCAGGATTGTATGTATTGGCTCCTCTTTCTCTCCGTACCCGGGGCTTTCCATCTTCCACTGTTTCACCGTCTTATCATCTCCAACCTAGGACCAAAGAACAAACCAATAAATACATATATGTTTATTTGATAAATATAGATATCAAAGTGATCTTCATGCATGCCCAGAATTTAGGGAGCAGTAACAATACCAGAGATAAATTCCTGCTCTTATGCTTACAAGGTAACTCAGCTCAAAAATCATTTTGCCTAATTAAAGTTATACCAAACACCCAAAATACGTATTCTACACAATACAGCCAATCGGAAGACTCCTGCATATCAGGAATATTGGATAGTGTTCAAGCCTTTTTTTTTTTTAAACAAACACAACAACAACAAAAATGGGTACTTGTTTCCTAGCACGGCGCCCAATTTCTGTACGTACGGTACTGAAATCGCATCGCATGCCGCGTTATAGTGACATGCGATGCGATTTCAGTACCACTCCCGTTCCTGATCACTGACTCCCGCTCCCTGGCTCACTGTGAATCCCGCCCCCTGTCACATCCTCACAGAAATCGTTCTGAGGTGATTTTCTGAGAGGAGTGGAAGTGTGTTTGTGAGCTGGTGTTTATTGTTGGAGAATTTTTATATTTTGTGAAATGGCTGCTTCGCTGAATTTGTTCTCATTGCCTCGGACGGAGGAGAAGGCGGCAATTGATTTTTTTTAGCGCCATCATCTACTACCGGTGGCGGTAAATTGCGCAAATGGACACATTATGCGTCTAAGTGTGAAGGAAGGTATGTGGCGGTGCCATGTCAAGGTTTGCCGCCTAAAGGTGAGCCTGCGAGGGGCAGTGGAACGCGTCCTCTGACCTTTTCATACCCCCACTATCCACATCGGCGTGGAGTCGATATGATATAGTGTGGCGAGCGCATTGAGCCGGAAGCGTGGCGAGTATTACTTTACATGTATTCTGCGTCCGCTCACCACGCTTCAGGCTCGGCGGCTCGCTGCGCTCGCCACATTATATCAAAACAACTCCACGCCGACGTGGATAGTGGGGGGTATGAAAAGGTCGGAGGATGCGTTCTGCCACTGCTCGCCATGCTTCGGGGTGACGCAAAACAATGCCAGAGGTGCTTACAATTGTAAGCACCCATCACATGTAATACTATGCACAAATCACATCTCATTGCATCACATGTCATAGTAAGCACCAATCACATCTGATGGCATGGGTGCTTTTACAATGAAATATCCCATCGCATTTGGTGCCATGCGATCCTATGCGATATTTCATTGTATAAGCACTCCTGTGCACTTAATATGGACATCGCATCGCACTATACACGCTACGCAATGCGATTTTCCTACGCAGAATAGCCCACTAAGCTATTTGCTTAGTGGGCGCCTTGCTAGGAAACAAAGTACCCAAAAATGAATAAACCGATCATTTGACTTTTAAAACAGAAGCAAACTCCCAAAGCTTCAAAGGGTTTGGATGGATCTAAAAACAAATGGCCCCACAAAAGCTGTGTAAATACAAGCTCGAACTCTGACTAAGGGGGGTATTCAATGTGCCGCCACTATTCCCGATGGGGGAAATAGTGGCGGCTCCCTATTCAATGTGGTCTTTAGCGACAGCATTGATGCGGGATCATGGCAGAACGGGCCCGACTTTAGAAGCGGTCAGGCCCGTTCTGCCGATAACAGCCGTGGATTGTCGCGTTCCTGGCTGCAGATCGACAATCCACAGCTGTTTTCGCGGCCATGCCCCCTTTGCACCGATTGGCAGGCGGGACATTAAATCCCGCCTGTTGTTCAAACCACAAACGGGCCAGCATTGCGGATGACGGGAGGGATCGACAGCCGCGATCCTGGAATGCACATTTTCACTAGTTGTCAGGGGTGTTTGTAAACTGCACATTAAATGTGGGAAACCTGTAATAATTTGGGGTATACTGAAACCTTCAGGGGTACATACCGTAAAAAAGGAGGTGCCGCAGAAGCGAACACAAAGCCCTCGGACAAAGCCTTCATGTGCCTGTACTGTTCGGGTGCACTTATGTGTGGCCAGATTCCAAACCTTTACCTGTGGTAAAAGAAATATATTAATATACAGATAAGTGTACGCAAAACATAATGAAAACCACATTGTCTTTAACTCTCTCAGGCATGTCCAGAGTCAGGCCCGGGGGCCAATTGCGGCCCGTGCCGTCATTTCAAGCGGCCCGCAGCCTCCAGCTGGAAGCGGGCAGAGCATCAGATGTGGGAAGCACAGCACAGGACACTAAAAGGTGGGGCCCCGGCGAGTGCGCCTTTATTTTGCTGTCTGCTGCCTTGAGGAGGTGCCGGCCGCCACAGTCAGATGTGTTTGGCGTCTTTCGTGTGAGTATGCACTCCACAATCACAGTGACAGCAGTGTTTGGGGAGGGGGCAGCAAGGGGGAAGCTTGCTCCCGTAACATGCAGAGTGGAGGAGGGCAGCAGCGGGAGCCCAAGCATCTCCTGTCCTTGCAGTGCCTGCTTTGCCTCTCCTTCCTCTTTCTCACACAAGGGGCTGGGAAACATACAGAGAAGGGAGGGGGCAGAGTGGGGGACATACAGTGAAGGAGGGACAGGCTGGGGGACATACAGTGAATGGAGGGAGTGAAGGCCATTCAGAAAAGGGGGAGCAAGCTGGGGGACAGAGTGAATGGGTGCAGAGTGGGGAACATACAGTGAAGGAGGGGCAAGCTGGGGGACATAGAGTGAATTGGGGCAGAGTGGGGGACCATTCTGATGTGATTAATGATTCAAAGAATGTCAGGCTGAATGGTCGGCTCCCACATATTTACACTTCACCAAATCTGGCCCTCGTCGCAAGAAGGTTTGGACACCCCTGCTCTTAGTGTTGGACTGAATAAGTTACAACGCAGAAGCGTTGGCTTTATAGACTTCAAATTAAGACAAAAAATCTAAACGTAAAAAAGAGCTATATAAAAGCTAAAACAATAATATTATTATTCTAAGCAGGATGGAATTGCATATGCATTGTCTTTATCCCCACTAGCCCAAAATGTAAAATAGCAAAAGGAAACCTTTCAGAATAAATGCGGAGCCCCTTACCTCTCCATCACAGGCCCCTGACAGCACTGTGGATAGGCTCCTCGGATGTTTAGCCATACAGTTGATTCCATCTCTGTGTCCCTCCAATGCTGCCACAAATGGCTTGGCAAACACGCGCTCAAGCTTGGTGCTATTTAGTGCCCTGACATACTCACGAGGTACTTCAAACGGGTGGAGCGAGGGATCATAGTTTCGAGGAACTAAAATGGGAAAACAATGACAGTATAATGAGATGAGGAGACACTGTGTGCAATGTAACATCACATAAATCATTGTATGCTGCTAATAGTAATGTACTCAGGGTAACAGCTACTAACAAAAGTCATTATTTAAGTAGGCAAATGTCATAAGACCACCAATACATCTAAGCACTCCCAGGGCCGGTGCAAGGCATCTAGGCGCCCTAGGCAAACCTACAGGATACCGCCCCCCCCCCCCACCCTACCAACTTCTCACATACACAATTGACTTTTAACATTTTTATTAGCTATATTTTTAGATTGACAACCTAAATTATAGCAACAATAAATACCATATAACAGTAACATCAATAACATACTATTGGTGTGGGGCAGCATGGTAATGCTCATGCTGCCCACCGATGGTGCAAATCACCATCGATGGGCAGCATGAACATAATCATGCTGCCCGACACCAATGCCCCTTCATTTTTTTTAACGTCACATACTATTGTTGTGGGGCAGCATGGTAATGCTCATGCCGCCCACCGATGGTGCAAATCACCATCGATGGGCAGCATGAACATAATCATGCTGCCCGACACCAATGCCCCCTTCATTTTTTTTAACGTCACATACTATTGGTGTGGGGCAGCATGATAATGCTCATGCTGCCCACCGATGGTGCAAATCACCATCGATGGGCAGCATGAACATAATCATGCTGCCCGACACCAATGCCCCTTCATTTTTTTTAACGTCACATACTATTGGTGTGGGGCAGCATGGTAATGCTCATGCTGCCCACCGATGGTGCAAATCACCATCGATGGGCAGCATGAACATAATCATGCTGCCCGACACCAATGCCCCCTTCATTTTTTTTAACGTCACATACTATTGGTGTGGGGCAGCATGGTAATGCTCATGCTGCCCACCGATGGTGCAAATCACCATCGATGGGCAGCATGAACATAATCATGCTGCCCGACACCAATGCCCCTTCATTTTTTTTAACGTCACATACTATTGTTGTGGGGCAGCATGGTAATGCTCATGCCGCCCACCGATGGTGCAAATCACCATCGATGGGCAGCATGAACATAATCATGCTGCCCGACACCAATGCCCCTTCATTTTTTTTAACGTCACATACTATTGGTGTGGGGCAGCATGGTAATGCTCATGCTGCCCACCGATGGTGCAAATCTCCATCGATGGGCAGCATGAACATAATCATGCTGCCCGACACCAATGCCCCTTCATTTTTTTTAACGTCACATACTATTGTTGTGGGGCAGCATGGTAATGCTCATGCCGCCCACCGATGGTGCAAATCACCATCGATGGGCAGCATGAACATAATCATGCTGCCCAACACCAATGCCCTCTACAACAGACAGGACATCACAATCTGCAGTCCGGAGCTTGTAGGGTCCGGTCCGGGGGGTGTCCTGTCCGGGGGGTGTCTTGTACAGGGGTTCCCTGTGATAGCTATCACCAGGGACATGGGGAAGGGGTGATTACAGCCTCCCTGTGTGGTCCGGATGGTGGCAGCAGAGGCAGACCAGTTAATTATCATTTTACAAGGTGCGCAGCGCAGCGCTCCCTATGTCAATGAGGGGGGGGAGGGGGGTCACCTCCTATAGGATGGTGCGTGGCAGTAATTTTTTTTTTTAACAAGGTGTCGCTTCCTCCCTCTATGGGGGGGGGGGGGGGGGGGGGGGGGGTGGGGTGTCATCTCCTATAAGGAGATGACCCCCCCCCCTTATAGATGGAGGAAGCGACACCTTGTTAAAAAAAAAATTACTGCCACGCACCATCCTATAGGAGGTGACCCCCCTCCCCCCCCTCATTGACATAGGGAGCGCTGCGCTGCGCAACTTGTAAAACGATAATTAACTGGTCTGCCTCTGCTGCCACCGTCCAGATGACTGGCAGTGGGTGGCAGATTGTGTGCACAGTGAACAAGAGTAGCTGGGTAGGAGGGGGCGGGCGGCGGCGGCGGTTCCTCCACCCGATTTGCAGGCCTGCTGCTGAGCCTGTGTCGGTCACTCACAGCGCAGCACGGGCACGGCACCGGGTGGGGGGGAAACAGTGAATTCACCGTTTGCCAGCGGGGGCAGGGGCAGGAGCTGCCGCCGCCCGCCGCCGAATTTCCCGCTGGCTGCTCCTGGCGCCGCGGCCTGATGACAGGGCCGGGCGACAGCGACTGACTAACTACTGTCTGTCAGCGCTGGCGCCTGGCGGTAGACAGTAGCCATGTACACGGGCGGGGGGGACGGGGGTCCGAATTATACTTACAACAAGCTCAGCTGAGCTGCAGTTGTGTTGTAGCCTCTCTGCCTCGTCGCTGTCTTGTTGTTCCTCCTCCGACTATCTCCCATGCGGTAGCGAGGCGTCGTCGACGTGCGTAGCAGCTTCCTCCTGCTGCTGCTGGCCAGGCCAGCTCACTACCGCCCTCCAGTGGCCGGCGCCCTAGGCAAATGCCTAACCTTGCCTAGTGGTGGCGCCGGCCCTGAGCACTCCAGATCCCCCGAGCACCCCCGCCCTATGAGTTATGACCCCTTAGGGTAGCCCATGTGCCCCTGACCTTTGACTCCTTAGGACAGCCACCACATTCTGATCCCTCAGGGTAGCCCATGTGTCCCTGTCCACTGACCCCTCATTCCTCCCAACATGACCCATTCCAGGAGGGACACAATAGGACATCCCAGGTCATGCACTCACCTTTTTGGAGATCCTTTTTAGTTTCCCGCACATAATCGTCGGGATTCCTACACAAAACCTTCACTTTCATAGCGATAAACACCACCAGCTCCTCTATCTCCTCCTGCTTTCTCACCACATGGGCCGGAACTGAGGGAACAGCAGCAACGTCACCAGAACTGCGCCGGAGCCGTCACACATCGGCCGCCATCTTTACTCCGGTATGCCCACACTAGTACCGTCATGCCCGCAGTCTATACGTCCCACCCCTGTACTGCGTTGACTGCTACGCAAGTGCAGGCGACGCCATCTGCTGCGTGCTGCGCCGATTTCCAGAAGGGTCGGGAAGGTGGGGGTGCAGCGCCTGACGCAGGAATCAGTGGTCGCCATCTTTAGTAGGGGCAAAGAGTCCGGGGCGGGGCTGACATTGGAGGGTGGCTGCTGCTTCCTCCTGTATCTCATGATGCAACGTGTGTGCGGTGCTGCAGCTGCAGGTGTCAGACGTTCGCCCGGTCGGTGCGCCCGCACTGCATGGCTGTCCCGTCTGGGCCGGAGGCCGCGCTCCCATCCTCCCCGGCCGCTCCCTGGTCCCAGCTCCTTAGGCACGTCCAGTACGAAAACCTGGTGGCCGGCCTGAGCGGGGGCGTCGTGTCCACACTGGTTCTGCACCCGCTGGACCTGGTCAAAATCCGCTTCGCAGGTATTCGTGTATTATGCATCAGATAGTAACTACTTTCCAGCAACTACCCTCTCTGGCTCCGTGGGGTCCAGCAGTCCAAGGTTTCGTGTCTTCATTGACCCGTCCTCAGTCTGAGGTGTGTGGATTATTAGGTCGACAGTGAAAAGGTTGACACAAGCAAAAGATCACTATGGTGATAGTTGACGCAGGAAAAGGTCAACATGCGTTTCACGTGTTTATGGCGCCTGTCAACATGAGTCTGCATGGACCCCCCAATTAGTGTAATGTGTGCCATTGTAAGATGCCATGCTTGGCACACTTTACTGTTTACATCTGTTTACATGTAGAACACATGGATTGTAAGATATGAACAAGTCAGTTAAAAGGAAAATAAAATGTGAAAAACTCATGTTGACCTTTGACCAATTGCATGTCGACCTAATGACTGTTGACCTCTCAACCAGAACCACCTCAGGGAACTAAAGTACAGTGTGCAAAGGCTTACTGTCTATATATAGCTAGGTGTGGTATGACGGCCCAACAGTCGGGATTCCGAAGGGTCAGTATACTGTCATCAAAATCCCGACTGCCGGTACTCTGACAGGGGGCCAAGCGCAGAGAAGCCCCACGGGATCGTCACACTTCTGTCTCACCACATATTCTATTCTCCCGCTATGGGGGTCATGGGCACCCACGAGGCATTATAGCCCCTGTCAGTCAGGATCCCGACTGTTTATTTATTACCAGTTATTTATATAATAATAATGTTATTTATATGGCACTTTTATCCTAATAGGACTCAAAGTGCTTGCATTAGCCTTTTACAGCTCAAAATACAAAACAAACGTAACAACTTAACAATATTATAGCGAACACATGTTCTGCAGTGCGGTCCAGAGAATAGTTGAACATTCACATCAGTCCCTGCCCCAATGGAGCTTACAATCTATATTCCCTACCACACGTACATGTACACACAGACATTCTAGGGTTAATTTTGTTAGGAGACAATTAACCTACCAGTATATTTTTGGATTGTGGGAGGAAACCGGAGTACCCGGAGGAAACCCCCGCAAGTACGGGGAGAATATACAAACTCCACACAGTTTCATGTTGGGAATCAAACCCACGACCTCAGTGCTGTGAGGCAGTAATGCTGACCATTACACCATTCGTGCTACTCCAAGTGACTGTGGGCATTTAAACAAACACGTCGGTAGATGTAGCAGCGTATGCCCTAGTGAGTATGACCATTTCTGATTGGCTGATTGACCACCTTGTTGTGTTTGTTATAAAGCTCACTCACACTTTTTGCTAGCCATTGTTTTTACTTTGTGTAACTGAAGCTGTTTTCATCCGTATCTCAGCGGTTACACAATCCATTCCTGATGTCATGGTTGTGATTTGTATGTCTGCATACAGGACTTTATTATATCTGTGTACTTATTATGTCTTTGCAGTGAGCGATGGATTGGATCTCCGACCTAAGTACAATGGCATATTGCACTGCATGTCCACCGTGTGGAAACAGGAAGGACTACGCGGCCTCTATCAGGGCGTTACCCCTAATATATGGGGAGCTGGGGCCTCCTGGGGACTTTACTTCTTCTTGTAAGTGTTTACTGTGTCCCCGTATTAGATGCTTAAATTAAAGATGTTCTGTCTGACGGAGATATACACCTAAGGTCCATACACGCTGGGTGACTTTGCCCAGCGTGTATGGACAGTGATGACTGCTTTCATCCCTGGTGGGGGGTGGGGGGGGGGAGGGGGAGGGGAGGGGAGGGGAGGGGATGGGAGGGGGGAGAGCCCTTCAGTGCATACACAATGAGCTGCTTTCCCCCTGCCCAGTGCTGAGATACAGACCAGAGTGTGCTAGAAACGACAGAGCAGAGTGTAACACCCCAGGGAAAGCAGTACTGCATGGTTTGTTTCAGGTGCTGGGTGCTAAAATGAAGACTACTGTGTATAGTAATAGGGTTTATATTTCTATAACCTCATCTGCACTTTGTTTTCTAAAGTAATGCATCATATTATCCTGACATGAGTGAGTGACTCTTTTTATATTAATGAGTTTACACCCTGGGTTCCAGTATAGTTCTCTTACCTGTGTGATGTTATCATAGATGCAATTGTGATTAATTAAATTCAGGTGTTCACTGCTAGTTAAAACACTTCTTATCTACGGCGGTACTGTATATTGCATTATTACCCACAGATTCGGTCTTTATTTACCTATCATATTATTTTTCTTTATTACTTTATCTGTGTGTTTTTATCTATTTATGTTGTTTTTCACCTTCCAGTTACAATGCTATCAAAGCGTACAAGAAGGAAGGTAGGGCGGAGAACCTTACAGCCACTGAGCATCTCCTCTCTGCTGCTGGTGCCGGTGAGTCAGGCTGTAGGTCCTTGTGGGACTAGTGACTTAAAGGAATGTGAGATGGAAGCTACAGTATCTATACACAGTACTATAATGTCTGCCCTGCTCACCAAATTTCCGTACTATGTACTGGCTTTCGAGCGTGATAAAGTACCAGTCAATTAGCTCTTAGCTAGGTGCTGATTGGCTGGTATTGTAACTCTGTCCAAGTAATCTATCTGCAAGGTTTGGTACATAGCCCTGAAATAGTGCAGTTTGTGGCACTGGACTTGTCTTAACCAATGTCAAACATGAATGTAAGATAATTGTACTGACTGACAATGTATTAATTTCCATCTCAAATGCAAATTTATGCTCTGATGAAATGACTCATACTCTATGCTACAGCTGTCACCACTGTGCCATATTTATGTGGGGAACTGACTGGTGCTCGTGTGGGAGTGATTGAGGCATTGTTGGTATTTAGCACCTGTTTAGGAGCGTTATACCCCTTTTACACCAAAATCCCTGGTCGGACCCTGGTCTTTGAACACAGGAGTTTCCAGGGTTGGACCCAGCTTCATACCCCATTTACTGTGACCCAGGTCGGCGCCGTTTACACTGAACCTGGGTCAGCACTGCTTTTCCCTATGGATGACATTAAAAATGTCCATTTTAGGACTGATAAACTGCCAGACAACCTTCCCTCAATGATTTAAAATAAAAATTAAAAGACATGACTAGTTAACATTGAAAAATGTTGGTTTGTTTATTTTGTAAAATATTTTTCAAAAAGTTTTATTCAGTGCTCAAGCACACATAGCGGTATAAATGTGCAGTATCACCCATGTGCTCTCCCCAGCCCCTTCCCCTGCAGCAGCAGATGGAATCTCCCATGTGCTCCCCCCAGTCCGTCCCCGTCCCCCCCCCCCCCCACCCAAAAAATAAATAAATAAATAATAATATAAATGATACTGCATCCAATTATGATTTCTGTGTGCACTGCCCATATCCTTCCTGGCTGCTGTCTTTTGCCACTGCAGCGCACTGTGGAAAGGCGTCCAGCACTTCTGGTATCCTTTCAGCACTACCCGGATGTCCCAACCTGGGTTGGGACCATTTACACCGCCCACGACCCAGGTCCAACCAGTGTTCAACCCTGGTCAGGACCTGGGTAGGAGACCTGTGTTACTGGACCTGGGTTGACCCCTTTTACACCAACATTGACCTGGGTCCAACCTGGGTTTTTCCTTGGTGTAAAAGGGGTATAAGTCTGAAACGGGTTCTCCAACACACACATGGGGCTGTCAGTAACTTCATTCACGGTTTGCAATATTCCAAAACATAAGTGATGGTCCTTGATTACATGTGCTCCTGTCCCCAGTCTCAAATATTCCAAGGACACCTCTGTACACAGGGAAATGATGTCCGATCAATGCTGGGTGAAAAAGTGATGTTACTGGGGATTGTGTTCTGTTGATGATTTATGTACTATTATTTTTCTCTATCCCCTTACACAGGTGCCTTAACCTTGTGTCTTACAAACCCAATATGGGTTACAAAGACTCGTCTCGTCCTTCAGTATGACGCTGGCACTGACCCTTCCAAACGTCAGTACCGGGGCATGTTCCATGCTTTGGCGAAGATCTACAGGCAAGAAGGAATCCCGGGGTTATACAAGGTAACGTCTCCTTGCGTGATATCTAGCGATGTGCGGTATGTACAGATTGTGTGTTTGCCATTTATGATCTACAGCTGCCATATTTTGTGTCTGCAGGGTTTCGTGCCAGGCCTATTGGGAACATCTCACGGGGCCCTTCAGTTCATGGCGTATGAGGACTTAAAAATGAAATATAACAAGCACCTTAATAAGCCCAGTGATGCTAAGTTGGTAAAACCAAGTCTTTACATACCTTTAGACCAGGGCTGGGCAACACTGGCCCTCCTGATGTTAGTGAACTACACATCCCAGGATGCTTTGCATTAGTTTTGCTATGTGGCCATTCTGAAACTGATGCAAGGCATACTGGGATATGTAGTTCATCAACATCAGGAGGGCCGGTGTTGCCCAGCCCTGCTTTAGACTTACACATACATATGTTTTCATTTTTATACAATGTTACTATTACCCTAAGAGTTACATTTGCTAGAGCTTCTAAAATGGAAAATGGAGGTGTTGTCCTTAGCAGCCAATCAGATTTAGCGATCATTTATTTAGAACATGCAGTTAAATGATAGTTTCGATCGCGGCTTCCATAAATTTATTTGTATATTTAACCATAACTGCTTTAAGCACAGATTCCTCCTTCCTCATCAAGCCTCTGTATGTAATTGGTCACGGGACACGAGGCGCATGCCAACTCCCATGTGACTTTTGGCCACGCCTGCAGTCGCTAACTGACTAACACACAAGCAGACCTTGCTGATTACAATGATAATGCTCCGTGTTTATATTCTGTGTGTGAGTGCACATGTATCTGCATACAAAATGCTACGTTAGTGTGTTTTAGGAAAACAGCTACTGATGCTGTAACATAGAATTTCCTACGCAGATGCAGTTGCGCACACAATATACACATATCACTTTAATCATGTCTTGCTACATAAATACAACGCACACTTTTGTGGAAAAAAAGATTCTCAGTGTTGGTAAATGTTGCTCAGGACTAGGCGTGACCAGAGGGGTTATATGCTGTAATTGTAGCAATGATGAGGGAGGACACGTCTGTAGTTTTTATTTTATTTATTTAATGTGTCCTTTGGAAGCTCAAAGACTTGTGAGAACATAAAACAAGCACAACTATATAAAACCATAACTTTTTTTTTTGGTTATATTATAGTGTAAGGGTGCGTACACACGGGGGCGATTTTGTATAATAACGTGGGAAATATGGTCGCTGAGTGACCATATTGCCCGCGATGGGAGTGTGCACCGGCAATATATCGACGGGTGCGCTCTCCCGTTTTTACCCCTGTAGTGATCGCTGGTTGCAGGAACATGCCACTGCCGCGACCAGCTGATTACCACTGCCAGGCTTCTTTTTCATCAGCGACCATCTCTGGTCGCTGATGAACAGGAGAAACTGAGCAATATATATCCCCGTGTGTACGGGGCTTAAGGCCGGGTACACATATGCACAACTGGCAATTGTGCTGATGGTCCGGGAGATTTCTTCTTGCCCCAGACCACAGCAAATTGCCGGTGCACGTTACCAGACTTATCATTCTGCCCATCATTTCGCTTCACCAGGTCGGTTGCAACATTCTCTGGTTGGCCGTGCCATGGAAGCATGCAATAGGCTGTACACTATTTGTTCCGATATGTTTAATTGTGACCCGGCTTAATAATTTATAGTTAAACCGATATAGTTAAGCTGTATTTTCCATTGTAGAAAAACTTTTATTTCATTAATATTCATTTAAGTTCAACTTCTTATATTCATTTGTGTCACCCGTTTGTGAGGCAGAAATGCGCATCTTTGAAAGGTCACCTATTTAGGCTTCATCATTATTTTGGCTAAAGTACAATTTCCAAAAAGGCTGTGTACAAATGCCCAGTAATTTTTTGTTTTCTTTATTCAGAACACTCTGGAATACATCACCGTGGCAGCGATGTCAAAGATATTTGCCGTGGCGGCTACTTATCCGTATCAAGTAGTGCGCGCTCGTCTGCAGGACCAACACAATCGCTACGCCGGGGTGGTCGATGTCATCAGCAGGACTTGGCGGTGAGTAGACATGTCATATATCTGATAGTCTGGTGATTACACGTGCATTAGTGAGATATTACCCTGGTCCATCAAGTTATGAAACCTTCGGGCCCGATTTTGTATCTCTGCAAATTGTAGTTAATTACTAACCGTATAACAGAGCTAAGTAAATAATTAGGCTGATCCAAGCTAATTGTTAATTTATTTTCATGGCTTACTGAACAGGTAAGAGTTGTGCCCGGTAAGCCCCAATATGTATCCTTGTTCCAGATAATATATATGAAGTGATAAAAGATAACAGAAGTGTTTGAGCAAATCTTGCCTTCTTATGGTGGGTACACACTGGCAGTTATATTGGCTGATCAATTGATGATATATCGTTAAGTGATTGGCCAGTATGTACCAGAGATATGTTTGGGAACGACATAGTTATTGTCGGCTGTGCAACACTGCACATATATAAGCGTATATACACTGACCGCCGGTAGGGTGCAGGATGACTGCCCGACAGGGGGGATCCTGACTGTCAGAATTTCGACTGCTGGTGCTCTGACAGGAGGATCCTGACTGACAGGCTATTCTCCCTTGTGGGGGTCCACGCCTCCCATAGAGGGAGATTAGAACCTGTGGCAAACCCGCAATGGGCTTCTTTGCTCTCGCCCCCTGTCGGAGCACCGGCAGTAGGGATTCCCCCTGTCAGACGCCATACCACATGCTGGTAGCCCCGCACCAGAAACTGGCAATGATTGACAACTTAAGTGGGCGTGTGTAGGTAAATGCTCCTGCCCAGTTGTGATGATCGAGTTTATGGAGAGCATCTATTCAGATCTAGTATCTGCAGATATATCTATTAGGTGATGTGTAAGGCTGTGTACCCACTATCAATGGAACGTCCAATTACCTGGCTCTGCTAAAAAAACAAATGTACTCTCCTCTCCCCATACAAGCAGCACATTGGCTTTCTGCTCACCTGGACTTTGAGGAACATGAGCAGATCTTGTGCTCTAAACTAAATTCGGTACTTGTTTCCTATCTGGGCGCCCAGGTTTTCTACGTACGGCACCGTAATGAAATCGGATCGCATCGCATCGTACACATACACGATATTGAACGATGCGATGCGATTCGATTTCCCATAGGAAACAATGTTAAATGGCTCAATTTAGCCAAATTCTCATAGGAACAATAGTAAATGGGCCAAAAACACCCCTGAACATTGAAATGTCCCCCCAAAAGTAGTTGACGCCACCCCGCCATCAACGTGAACCCGAAGCGTGGCGAGCGCAGCGGTACGCGTCCTCCGACCTTTTCATGCCCTACTATCCACGTCGGCGTGGAGTGAGAATAGAATAGTGTGGCGAGCGCAGCGAGCCACCGAGCCCGAAGCGTGGCGAGCGCACGCGGATACCTTCACAGTTATACGCGTCCCCTCGCGGGCTTCCCAGGTGTCCATGGCGACGCAAACACCTGGGAAGCCCGCGAAGGGACGCGTTTACCTGTGAAGGTATCCTTGTCCCCTCGCTGCGCTCGCCACACTATTCTATTCTCACTCCACGCCGACGTGGATAGTAGGGCATGAAAAGGTCGGAGGACGCGTACCGCCGCCCCTCGCGGGCTCGCTGCGCTCGCCACGCTTCGGGTTCACGTTGATGGCGGGGTGGCGTCAACTACTTTTGGGGGGACATTTCAATGTTCAGGGGTGTTTTTGGCCCATTTACTATTGTTCCTATGAGAATTTGGCTAAATTGAGCCATTTAACATTGTTTCCTATGGGAAATCGCATCGCATCGTTCAATATCGTGTATGTGTACGATGCGATGCGATCCGATTTCTCTACGGAGAATAGCATGGTGCGCAATTAACTTAGTGGGCGCCCAGATAGGAAACAAGTACCCTAAATTCTAAACCTGGGTAGCCAACTCCAGTCCTCAGGAGCTACAGACAGTGCATGTTTTCCAGGTCTCCGCACACAATCACAAGTGAAGCATTTAGCGCCACCTGTGGATCTTTTAAAATGTGTCAGTGAGTAATGAGTGCCCCTGTGCAGCAGCTAGGTTATCTGGAAAATGTGAACTCTTGGTAGCTCTCGAGGACTGGAGTTGGCTACCACTGGTCTAAACTCTAGGGATTGACATCAGAAGTCGGGTTTCTGACATCCAATCGTACTTTGGGTTGGCTGCTACAGTCAGTTATTCAGCCACTGGTTGGAAATTCGACAATCATCTAAAATCCTTTAATGGATTGGGAACATCTATGATTGCAAATCATAACCATTGGTTACCGATTTCCAAAGCTGAAAGAACTACTGACCTGGTGGCCTTTCCTTGCGTCGGCATGCAGAATGACAACATTGCAAAGTGATTTTCTCTGCTCGGTTAGTCTTTCTCTCGTAATGGAATATTTGATATTGATTAGAACTTACTCTTCTGCTTTTTACTTTCTTCATAAAGGAAAGAGGGTGTCCACGGTTTCTACAAAGGAATTGTTCCCAATGTGATCCGAGTGACTCCCGCCTGCTGTATCACCTTTGTAGTATATGAGAACGTCTCCCACTTCCTGCTGGGCCTGCGGAAACCAGGAAATAAGTAGCCTATACTGCCCTCTCTTGGACTGTTGGTGGAAATGTTTTTGGATGAGCAAGCAGTGATTTGCAGAGACAATGCACGGGAACGGCCAATGTGCTGCCTGGAACTTATGCAGGGTTTTTGTGTCTCTATACCTGTGTGAGAGCAGGCGGTTGTTTTAATTTATTACATTTGTATGTATATTGCTTCTACAGTTGTATGTGCAAGCAATTTTTTTTTGGTTACAAACTGGGATCTGACATCTACATTTTAATGTTTTTCATTTCTAGTTGTATTTATATTACAGCTTCTACATTTCAGACTTACAAGCAAAAACAGTGGAAGTAAATAATAAAATTAAAAAATATTCTTTTAATGATTATATGCATAACAAACCACAACAAGCACGTCTGTAATGGAAGGCTGGTGACACTAGCACTGGTCCTGTTCACATGGATAATTACTTTAACAAAACAACCAGTATGGGCACCCAATCACCATTGAGGGTTTGGTGGTCTTCTCCTTCGCTGTTGGCTGCATAAGTGATGGTTGTGCCTTAGATTTTAGTTTAACATGGTTCTGGACTAGTCATTATTCTTACTGAATACTCCTTTACTGTACCCAGCCAGGTGGCAAGCGACTTTCCGTCCCCAGCACACTGATAATGTGGCTCGAAGTGGAGACAGGCAGGGAAGCCTTCTGTCCCCCGCTCCCTACCGCCTTACGGATGGGGACATGTAAGTGAGTGAGCTGTCCCGCACATCACCATCCTCCGCCAGTGCTTCCCAGCCATGGGGATCTGGTGAGCGCTCAGCAAGGCTGAGGGCGGCTACATCTGTGTGTTCAAATTTGGTTTCAAATTAGAGTGTTAAGGTGCATCTGACCCTTTAAATTTTAAACAGGCACTCATATTTCTACAGAAGCGGTGACCACTTGTTTCAAAAGAGGATGAGCTGGACATTCAAGCGGGTGTAGGGGAATCCCCACCCTCTGCCTGCCAGGCCGCTAACACTGCTGGATCTGGTATAACTGGATACTCACTATCAAATATTATTGGTTGGAACAAAAAATTGGTATTGTATGGGAGCTGATGGCAATTGACCCTTTATACAAATACTGGAAAAGAGATTTTAAAAAAAGTGGCTGTTCAGACAAATTAACCCATTTTGGGAGCACATGGTTGCTTGTCCATTGTTCCCATACAGTACCTTATTTTTACTCAAAGAAAAAAAAAAATTGACAGATACTCTATTTATCCAGCAGAATATATAAGTTCCCGCACACTGATATCCTGCAATCTCCTGGCGTAACACAGCAACATTTATTATTTATTTACAGTTTCTTTGATTGCACAGCATATTCTGTTACAATTGTGATTACAGACAGACAGAGTTAGGAGGGCCCTGCTCGCAAACTTACAATCTATAGGGAAATGGTACCTATCCTTATGTATCCTTGCTATCTATAGTACAGTAGTCCCAGGCGATTACAAAGAACAGTCCTGATGGGATGCAATTAGAATGAAAGCTTTTTAAGGTTATGTGGGCAGTTCAGGAATTTGAAAGGCTTGCCTGAAGAGATGAGTTTTCAGGGAACGCTTGAAAGTTTGGAGGGGGATGCAGTGTAAGTCCCGGCGGTCGGGATTCCGGCGTTCAAAATCCCGACACTTTCTCCCTCCGGGGGTGACCACAACATCCCCGGAGGGAGAAAAAATTAGTGCAGCGAGCCCACAAGGGGGGGCGATCCACGTTCCCCCCCCCCCCCCAGTCGGGATTTCGAACGCCGGGATTTAATACTGAATCCTTTGGAGGCTAGTGGAGAGTCTTATTGTGCGTGGAAGGGCATTCCTTAGGATGGGAGCAGCCCGATGAAAGTCCTGTAATAGTGAATGGGAGCTAGTGATCCGTGCAGAAGAGACACGCAGATCTTGTGCAGAGCGGAGTGGTCGAGATGGGAGATATTTTGTGATAAAGTAAAGAGATATATGCTGGTGCAGTATGGTTAATGGTTTTATATTAGTTACAGTAAAATGGAGGGACTATTACTGCGGATCAGCAGACGATGAGCGTCTTGCAAGGAAGATCAGCCTAGCAGCAGCATTTAGAATGGATTGCAGTGGCGAGAGTCTGTTCTTGGGAAGCCAGTTAGGAGACTATTGCAATAATCAATGCGGATATAATGAGTGCATGGATAAGAGATTTGGTAGTGTCTTGTGTGAGATAGGGTCGTATTTTGGATATGCTTTTTAGATGCATGTAACATGATTTGGAGACAGATTGAATGTGGGGAACAAAGGACAGTTCAGAGTCGAGGTTGACCCCTAGGCAGCAAGCTTGTGGGGTAGGGTGGATAATTCTGAACAAGCGATAGGTGAAATAATAATTGCGCACATACAAAAGAGATGGGAAGTATAGTTACGTATTCTTGTATGGTAACTCGAGATGAAAACTGAGATGTAGTACAATCCCTACTCCTCCAATATTTCTCATACAAAAAAAGAATATACATAGTGTAATACTATTTAAAATGTTCTTAAGTCTTATATCAGGAACTCCAAATAGGATGAGATCCGTCCAGTATGGGTCTTCGTGATAATAAATTCTTATGGGGTCACCCTTTGTGCTGAATCAACTATAAGGTGCTTACAGCAAGCTTACATTCACAGTATTTCATAAAGCATATAAAGGTATCTTTTAAAATTGATGCTCACGTGATCTTACTTCTTCTAAACGATATGTCCACCCATAAAGGTTTCTTTTCTCCACATCAAGGAAATGGCACCAAAGCAGATTGAATAATCCAAATAAAAGTTTTATTGATGTAACAATAAAAATGGAAGGCTCTTCTTACAGATGGAAAACAGTAAGTGAGTGACAAAAAAAGGGCCCGGGGAGCAACGAGGGCGCCACTAGTGGCTCACCACAGACACAGTCACAACACAAGTGAAGGGTACCTTCCACAGAGATTCAAATAAAAAACACCAACGCGTTTCAACACTGAAGTCTTCCTCAAGGTACATCAATCCTCTGATTCCCAGTGTACTAAAGCAGCACAGTCATGAGCCCCGTATACACAGTGCGATTCTAGCAAGAATCGCTGGGGATATGGTCACCGAGCAACCGTATCCCCATGTGTACGTGACTAGTGTCACCGGGAGTGTGTTCCCGTGACCAGCCCTGCACTGGTCACTTGAGCAAGCTCCTGCGAGCAGCGGATTCCCGGCGATCAGCTGTTTCCCCCCCCGCGGCTTCCCCTGGCAGTGTCTCCTTTTCATCAGTGACAATCTCTGTTCGCTGATGAAAATGTGACACTGAGTAATATGTTGCTGAGCAATCATATGCGTCCTCCCCCGCCGCAGGTCTCCGAAGAGAGGGTGGGCTGAAATGGCATAAGCGTGTCATTTTAGCCCCACCCCATCCATGGAGATCTGCGAATCGGGTTATTTCCCATCCTGGGACAGGGCTTGATGACATCACACTCAAGCCCCGCCTTCAAAGTGCTGCTGAAAGTCTCCTCTCCGGGCTTCTTCCAGAGAGGAGACTAGAAAAAGTAGGCAGCCCTGGTGTATATATACTGTATACACCAGTGGTCGCCAGCCCGTCGCTCGCGAGCTACCGGTAGCTCGCGGCAGCGAATCTGGTGGCTCAACCACTCTGCTGCCCGCCCGGCCGCCTGTCTCTCCCTGCCGCGGCCGCCTGCGCTAACGCTATGAGCCGGAGGGGAGGAGAGCGCATTGCGCGTCTCTCCTACCCCTCACTGAGCATCCCTGTCACTTGGCCGCCTATCCGCCAATCAGAGCTCGCGGGCCGGCAGCCAATCAGGAGCCGGCCCGCAAGCTTTGATTGACGCCGACGGACGGCCCAGTCATAAGGAAGTGAAGGGAAGGAGAGACGTACGTTGTGCTGTGCTCTCCCTCCCCGAGAAGAGGAGAAGCTGCGGCAGCGGAGACACTGACACTGCAGGACGACATCGGACACAATGGTGAGTGTGCTGTGTGTGAGTGTGCTTTGTGTGAGTGTGTGTGCATACCACTTGCTGGAACTGTGGGGGCATACTACTTGTTGGCACTGGGGGCATACTGTATTACTTGCTGGCACTGGGGGCATACTACTTGTTGGCACTGTGCGGGCATACTAGTTGGCACTGTGGGGGCATACTACTTGTTGGCACTGTGGGGGCATACTACTTGTTGGCACTGTGGGGGCATACTACTTGTTGGCACTGTGGGGGCATACTACTTGTTGGCACTGTGGGGGCATACTGTACTACTTGCTGGCACTGTGGGGGCATACTACTTGTTGGCAATGTGGGGGGCATACTACTTGCTGGCAATGTGGGGGCATACTACTTGCTGGCACTGTGGGGGCATATCCGGCACGGCACCATAGGGGCACAGATGGCACCGTGGGGGTATTCCTTTTTCTGGCACTGTGGGGGCATACCTGGCACCGTGGAGCATATGTGTATCTGGCACTATTGGGGGCAAATGTGTATCTGGCACTATTTGGGCATATGTGTATATGGCATTGCACTATTGGGGGCATATGTGTATCAACCCATTTTCACCCTATGTGGCTACACCAATTTTTGGCACGCACAGTTATGTATGCGGCATAGTGTGTCAGGGCCATTACAGTGTGTGGCATAATGGGTAAAGGGCATTATTTGGTTATTAGGCAGATTTTTTAATTATTTTAGTAGCTCTTCGGGTGGTTCAGTTTGCCGCGAGTAGCTCGCACCCCGAAAAAGGTTGGAGACCACTGGTATACACACACAACCCCCCCCGTAATACATTTAGTGAAACCATTATAACACTTGTTAAGTTATGAGAAAATAGATTTTATTCATTTAAACAGTCTTTACAATAATATTCAATGCATAATAATGATATTGGTGAACATAATTAAGCAATAACAGGTAACAATAATATTAAAACAATGTTATAGGCTGTAGTCCGTTGCCTCAAACACATCACTTTGCTTTACGTAGGATAAAAAGGAATCCTTGGAGGTTGCAGTCTGTAAAGAAAATTTGAAATAAGTCAAAATATATCTCATCAAGCATAAATCTAACATTCTAAACACTTACTGAACCAAGGCACTATCTGTAAGTACGTCTCTTTTACAGTTAAATATGAGTTTCTAAGCAGCAGAGAAAAAAAATGACAGTGGTGGGCAAATATATATTCCATAAAAAATAAACCAACAATATCCCAATAAAATAATGGCCCTTATTCTGGTTCACTCGCAAAGGCAAATTATTTTAAAATGGACAAAACCATGTGCACTGCATGTGCTGCAGATGTAACGTGCAGAGAGAGTAAAGGGGCATACACAGCAAATTTGTGCTATTTTCTAAGCAATCTGACTAGATTGCTTAGAAAGTAAGCACAGATCTCTTCGTGTGTATGCTCCTGGGTGGAGTTTCACCTGATGAGAAAAGGACATCTATATTGCAGTGTAAAAATAAAGCACTCAGTATTTTCCTGCACAGAAATAAAATAACTCCCCCAAATCTAATTCTCTGCCCCACCTGCAGTGCACATGGTTTTGTCCATTTGAGAAGGAATTAGCCTTTGCGAGTGAACCAGAATTATGGCCAATGTCTCTGCACGGGATTGGTACGAAATCCCGGCAAGGGATTCCGGATTCCCCCCCCCCCCATTTCGGGCCCGGTCCATAACAACCAATAATTGGTTGTTATGGACAAGCTTTAGTAAATTCACCACTTAGTTACAGGAAAATACAAATTCCAAACACTTTTCAGAGTTAAAACCCATGATCGTGTAGACAAATACACAGTATACATTATTTATCCATCATTTCAACATGCAATAGGGAAGATTCAGTTTGAAGTGAGACCTTGACAGAGCCCCTGCATAAAACAGTTCAAATCTGTGATGTATGGTTGGTGTAATGGTCAGCATTACTGCCTCACAGCACTGAGATCTTTGGTGGGTTTCCTCACACAACCTGAAACGTGACTTATACAGTAGGTTAATTGTCTCCTAACAAAAATTAAGCCTAGAGTGCATTTGCGTGTACATGTGGTATGCAGTGCCGTCACCAGGTGTGGCAGAGGAGAGTGTTGGTGCACGGAAGGCACACACTTGTGAAGGGGGCGTGTACTAATGTCAATATGGGCATCTGCTATGCATTATAATCTTATTGCCATCCATGGCCTAGATGAGATTGGGGCATTGGGTAGGGTTGCCACCTCAGGCATCTTCGATTCCTGGAGATTCCTCCCCCCTTACCTACATGCGTGTCGAAGGTGCGCGCGCTCCTGGAAAAGTGGGCATGGCTTCATAAAACAGGCGTGGCCTCTTTGGAAAAGTGGGTATGGCCTCTAATACAGACAATGGCGTAACTACCATAGGTGCAGGGGGTGCAGCTGCTATGGGGCCCAGATGCTATGGTGCCTGTGAAAGTATCATGTGCTGTATACATTTTTCAGCATTAGGTGATAAATAGGGGCCCTTACAAACTTTTGCAATGGGGCCCACATTTATCTAGTTACGCCACTGAATACAGACATGTATTGAAGTCCCTATTGTTACATTTAATAACACATTTCCGCTACTGACAACTCCTACAGAGATACCTCACACATCCTCCCCTCACCCTGACACCAATGACAACAACTTCACAGCAACCTCCCCCACCCCCTCACTTCTCTAACATGCATATCTGCACCAAACACTGACCGTCCACACACACAAATCCCCCCCTCCACACTGGCCTCACCATTTCCTCAGCTGACAGCACAGCCGGCTCTGCCCTGGGACTGATACACAGTAGCAGCAGGCTTATTTCTCCTCGGAGGCTCAGTTTGGGAGGAAGCGCTGCTGCAGCATTATAAGCTTTTGGCTGCACAGTGCTCCTCCGTCCTCTCCTCTACCGCAGCCCAGTTTAAATATTTCTGGAGGTAGAGGGAGCTGTCGGTTGGGCAGCAACTCGCAAGTGCTGGAGACGCACTGTGCATGCCCTGTGGCCTTTCTGGCGCCCGGAGCTCATGCTCCGCCGGAACCCCCCCACCACCACCACGCCCCTAACAGTGTGCACACTCAGTTGGGAGGCTGTGGAGGTTTTCAAAGTCACCCAGATTCCGGGAGAATCCTGAAATCCGGGACACTGCCAAAATGTCCTGGAGGGTTGTCACCAATTCAGGGAGAAACCAGGAAATCCTGGAGAGGTGGCAACCCTAGCATTGGGGGGAAGAAGACCATCAAGAAAAGGACAGGACACCTCAATGCTGAAAGGAGGGGGAGGGAAACCATAAAAAAACAGATTTAGTGAACATACCCGCTTCTGCTTTCTGGTGAATGTATTAGCAAATATCTGTTTCTCAGGTTGCTAGAAAGAAAAGCATTGAAATGGTTATTTTAGTTCTACATCATGGTGGCCAGACCTAGCTTTTGTTTTGCCATAACCGGTACAGACAGTAGCTCGTTACTCACAATCTCCAGCTCCTCCTTCATAAAAGACACCGGTTGTTCTCTCAGAATCTTTTCTATACAGCTACTGAGCAGGAACGCCTGGAAGAGACCAGAAATGTTGGGAATTTATGGGTAACACAGACGCCCACCCCAATGCGCCCGAGTCAATATGGTTCCCCGACATTCCTGCTAGTCAATAAATAGGGAGGCAGGCATATTTAAAAACTCGGTGAGGGCAAATTTGCTACACCAGCCAATGTTTGGGCATTGGGGGGGGGGGGGGGGGGGGGAGAGTTTCACACTCGCCAATAGTGGGCGGGCAGGGGAACCGCCACCGTTTTGTTGGGAGTTTTTTAATTTGATATTATTGTGTGGCCACACCCCTTCAAAGCAAGACCACACCCCTTTCCAAAATGTCTAGTTATAGCTATGTGGATAAGGATTGCTATGGATGAATGGTGACAGATGTTGCTAGCTACTGCTGGGTAATGGGTGCTGTGCTGTGCTGGGAGAGGGGGTTTTGGATTATGGCTGATCAAAATTGTCTGTGCTGTTAGGGGGCATCAGCTAAACTCTTGCCTTGGGCATTAAGTTGGATAGGGCCGGCTTTGCCCACAGCACGAGATGTATCATAACTTGCATAATTAATGCAATGATGAATATGGCTTGACAACTTTTTCTCTTTGTCGTCATGTAATAAAATCTTCTTCGCTACAACAGACAATGGGCCAGATACTCTAAGCTTCAAAAGTGATCAAATGGAGAATGATAAACAGCCAGCCAATCAGCTCCTACCTGCCATGTCACAGACTGTGTTTGAAAAATGTCAGACAGGAGCTGATTGGCTGGCTGGTTATCACTCTCCATTTTATCACTTTTGAAGCTTAGAGAATCTGGCCCAATGGGGCAGATGTACTAAGCCTGGTAATGTGATAAAGTGGAAGGTGATAATGCACCAGTCAATAAGCTCCTAGTTGTCAAGTTACAGGCTGGATTTGAAAAGTTATAGTTAGGAGCTCATTGGCTGGTGCATTAATCACCTACCACTGAATCAACGGTTTATCACTTTGCGGGGTTCATACATCTGCCTCAAGGATAGAAGTATATGTGCTAGGCTTTTCTCCATACCCCACAGTGTGTATGTGTATACTATCCCATGCCCCGCCCCAGCTAATCACCCCTGGCAACCAACCTGTTCTGTCCATAATGTGATTGATTTCGGCGAATGCTCTTGCATGTACTCCAATCTGATTTCTAGTTCTCTGTTTTCTGTTTGCTGAAATAAAACAATCATCTGATTTGGGAACAGATATCAGATATTACATAGTCTGTTCCTCCAGAACAGAGAACACCTGCCTAACCCAAACAGAGGTCCGCTGTAGGCACATGGATATTAAGATGAGGTATAATATACAAAGTGCAGTGAATGCAGTACGTCAGACAATGCAGAGTAACCAGGTATATGCGGTAGTAGTGCCAGCCATACATAGTGCAGTGTGTAATACATCAGACATATACAGTGATCACAGTAACCCGGTATATGCAGCAGTAGTGCCTGCCATACATAGTGCAGTGTGTAATACATCAGACATATACAGTGATCACAGTAACCCAGTATATGCAGCAGTAGTGCCAGCCATACATAGTGTAATACATCAGACATATACAGTGATCACAGTAACCCGGTATATGCAGCAGTAGTGCCAGTCATACATAGTGCAGTGTATGTAATACATCAGACATATACAGTGATCACAGTAACCCAGTATATGCAGCAGTAGTGCCAGCCATACATAGCGCAGTGTGTGTAATACATCAGACATATACAGTGATCGCAGTAACCCGGTATATGCGGCAGTAGTGCCAGCCATACATAGTGCAGTGTGTGTAATACATCAGACATATACGTGATCACAGTAACCCGGTATATGCGGCAGTAGTGCCAGCCATACATAGTGCAGGGTGTGTAATACATCAGACATATACAGTGATCACAGTAACCTGGTATATGCGGCAGTAGTGCGAGCCATACATAGTGCAGTGTGTGTAATACATCAGACATATACAGTGATCACAGTAACCCGGTATATGCGGTAGTAGTGCCAGACATACATAGTGCAGTGTGTGTAATACATCAGAAATATACAGCGATCACAGTAACCCGGTATATGTGGCAGTAGTGCCAGCCATACATAGTGCAGTGTGTGTAATACATCAGACATATACAGTGATCACAGTAACCCGGTATATGCGGCAGTAGTGCCAGCCATACATAGTGCAGTGTGTGTAATACATCAGACATATACAGCTACCACAGTAACCCGGTATATGTGACAGTAGTGCCAGCCATACACAGTGCAGTGTGTGTAATACATCAGACATATACAGTGATCACAGTAACCCGGTATATGCAGCAGTAGTGCCAGCCATACATAGTGCAGTGTGTGTAATACATCAGACATATACAGTGATCACAGTAACCCGGTATATGTGGCAGTAGTGCCAGCCATACATAGTGCAGTGTGTGTAATACATCAGACATATACAGTAACCAGGTATATGCGGCAGTAGTGCCAGCCATACATAGTGCAGTGTGTGTAATACATCAGACATATACAGTGATCACGGTAACCCGGTATATGCGGCAGTAGTGCCAGCCATACATAGTGCAGTGTGTAATACATCAGCCATATACAGTGATCACAGTAACCCGGTATATGGGCGGCAGTAGTGCCAGCCATACATAGTGCAGTGTGTAATACATCAGCCATATACAGTGATCACAGTAACCCGGTATATGCGGCAGTAGTGCCAGTCATACATAGCGCAGTATGTGTGATACATCAGACATATACAGTGATCACAGTAACCCGGTATATGCGGCAGTAGTGCCAGCCATACATAGTGCAGTGTGTGTAATACATCAGACATATACAGGGATCACAGTAACCCGGTATATGCAGCAGTAGTGCCAGCCATACACAGTGCAGTGTGTGTAATACATCAGACATATACAGTGATCACAGTAACCCGGTATATGGGCGGCAGTAGTGCCAGCCATACATAGTGCAGTGTGTGTAATACATCAGACATATACAGTGATCACAGTAACCCGGTATATGCGGCAGTAGTGCCAGCCATACATAGTGCAGTGCGTGTAATACATCAGACATATACAGAGCAGTGCGTGTAATACATCAGACATATACAGTGCAGTGCGTGTAATACATCAGACATATACAGTGATCACAGTAACCCGGTATATGCGGCAGTAGTGCCAGCCATACATAGTGCATTGTGTGTGATACATCAGACATATACAGTGATCACAGTAATCCGGTATATGCAGCAGTAGTGCCAGCCATACATAGTGCCATGTGTGTAATACATCAGACATATACAGTGATCACAGTAACCTGGTATATGCGGCAGTAGTGCCAGCCATACATAGTGCAGTGTGTGTAATACATCAGACATATACAGTGATCGCAGTAACCCGGTATATGTGGCAGTAGTGCCAGCCATACATAGTGCAGTGTGTGTAATACATCTGACATATACAGTGATCACAGTAACCCGGTATATGGGCGGCAGTAGTGACAGCCATGCATAGTGCATTGTGTGTGATACATCAGACATATACAGTGATCACAGTAATCCGGTATATGCAGCAGTAGTGCCAGCCATACATAGTGCCGTGTGTGTAATACATCAGACATATACAGTGATCACAGTAACCTGGTATATGCGGCAGTAGTGCCAGCCATACATAGTGCAGTGTGTGTAATACATCAGACATATACAGTGATCACAGTTACCCGGTATATGTGGCAGTAGTGCCAGCCATACATACTGCAGTGCGTGTAATACATCAGACATATACAGTGATCACAGTAACCCGGTATATGTGGCAGTAGTGCCAGCCATACATAGTGCAGTGTATGTAATACATCAGACATATACAGTGATCACAGTAACCCAGTATATGCAGCAGTAGTGCCAGCCATACATAGTGCAGTGTATGTAATACATCAGACATATACAGTGATCACAGTAACCCGGTATATGCGGCAGTAGTGCCAGCCATACATAGTGCAGTGTGTGTAATACATCAGACATATACAGTGATCACAGTAACCTAGTAAATGCAGCAGTAGTGCCAGCCATACATAGTGCAGTGTGTGTAATACATCAGACATATACAGTGATCACAGTAACCCGGTATATGCGGCAGTAGTGCCAGCCATACATAGTGCAGTGTGTGTAATACATCAGACATATACAGTGATCACAGTAACCCGGTATATGCAGCAGTAGTGCCAGCCATACATACTGCTGTGGTGTAATACATCAGACATATACAGTGATCACAGTAACCCGGTATATGCAGCAGTAGTGCCAGCCATACATACTGCTGTGTGTGTAATACATCAGACATATACAGTGATCACAGTAACCCGGTATATGCAGCAGTAGTGCCAGCCATACATACTGCTGTGTGTGTAATACATCAGACATATACAGTGATCACAGTAACCCGGTATATACGGTAGTAGTGCAGTGTATGTAATACATCAGACATATACAGTGATCACAGTAACCCGGTATATGCGGCAGTAGTGCCAGCCATACATAGTGCAGTGTGTGTGTAATACATCAGACATATACAGTGATCACAGTAACCCGGTATATGTGGCAGTAGTGCCAGCCATACATAGTGCAGTGTGTGTAATACATCAGACATATACAGTGATCACAGTTACCCGGTATATGTGGCAGTAGTGCCAGCCATACATACTGCAGTGCGTGTAATACATCAGACATATACAGTGATCACAGTAACCCGGTATATGCGGCAGTAGTGCCAGCCATACATAGTGCAGTGTGTGTAATACATCAGACATATACAGTGATCACAGTAACCCGGTATATGCGGCAGTAGTGCCAGCCATACATACTGCAGTGCGTGTAATACATCAGACATATACAGTGCAGTGCGTGTAATACATCAGACATATACAGTGATCACAGTAACCCGGTATATGCGGCAGTAGTGCCAGCCATACATAGTGCATTGTGTGTGATACATCAGACATATACAGTGATCACAGTAATCCGGTATATGCAGCAGTAGTGCCAGCCATACATAGTGCCGTGTGTGTAATACATCAGACATATACAGTGATCACAGTAACCTGGTATATGCGGCAGTAGTGCCAGCCATACATAGTGCAGTGTGTGTAATACATCAGACATATACAGTGATCGCAGTAACCCGGTATATGTGGCCGTAGTGCCAGCCATACATAGTGCAGTGTGTGTAACAGTGGCGTAAGTTCGTCCATGACGCCCGGAGGCAAGATACAAGTTGGTGCCCCCCCTACATAGAGAGAGAGAGAGGGGTAATGTACTGTACAAAGAGAGAGGGGGTAAGAGGGAAGGTAAGGCAGAGAGAGAGAGAGGGGATGAGGGTGGTGAGAGGTACCTTCCAGCTACATTTCCTTGGGCTGGCTGAGCTGCTGCTGGAGCGTCTCCTGATGGGGGGTTCTTGTTTCTGGGTTCACCCTCCACTCCACTGCAGGGCCTGCTAAGAGGCTACAGCCTGGCCCTTTCTTGCGGGCTGCCGCAGACGAGCTGCAGACGAGAGCGGAGGGGGCCGGCGGCTGGGAAGATCGCGCAGCTTGGACGCCTGTCGGGAAGGTGCGGTGGGGATGCTTCTCTAGGGGTGGGAGTCTGGACTGACACCCGGCCGCTGTGACGAGCTGCAGGGGAGAGAGCGGAGGGGGCCGGCGGCTGGGAAGATCGCGCAGCTTGGACGCCTGTCGGGAAGGTGCGGTGGGGATGCTTTTCTAGGGGTGGGAGTCTGGACTGACACCCGGCCGCTGTGACTCGCTCCAGGACATCACTTCAGGAACTCAGGGACGGATCTATATTTCCTCTGTATCCGTCCCTGAGTGGCACCCGCCGCATTGGCTGCTGACACCGGCTCCTCGTCACTGTGTTGGCTGGCTGCTCAGACCGCTGTCACTCAGTGAGTACAACAGCAGCCAACCAAGTGACAGGGAGCACTGGGGGAGGGGGGGGGGGTGTGAGAGCGCCGCTGCATGCATTAAGGGTACTGCCGGGCAGTACCTCAAATGAGCGGGGCACCGGGGGCAATGGAGCCAGTGCCCCCTTTAAGGCTGGCGCCCGGCGGCAGATGACTCCATTGCCTCCGGGAGTTCCGCCACTGGTGTGTAATACATCAGACATATACAGTGATCACAGTAATCCGGTATATGCAGCAGTAGTGCCAGCCATACATAGTGCCGTGTGTGTAATACATCAGACATATACAGTGATCACAGTAACCTGGTATATGCGGCAGTAGTGCCAGCCATACATAGTGCAGTGTGTGTAATACATCAGACATATACAGTGATCGCAGTAACCCGGTATTTGTGGCAGTAGTGCCAGCCATACATAGTGCAGTGTGTGTAATACATCAGACAGATACAGTGATCACAGTAACCCGGTATATGCAGCAGTAGTGCCAGCCATACATAGTGCAGTGTGTGTAATACATCAGACATATACAGTGATCGCAGTAACCCGGTATATGTGGCAGTAGTGCCAGCCATACATAGTGCAGTGTGTGTAATACATCAGACATATACAGTGATCGCAGTAACCCGGTATATGGGCGGCAGTAGTGACAGCCATGCATAGTGCAGTGTATGTAATACATCAGACATATACAGTGATCACAGTAACCCGGTATATGCGGCAGTAGTGCCAGCCATACATAGTGCATTGCGTGTAATACATCAGACATATACAGTGATCACAGTAACCCGGTATATGCGGCAGTAGTGCCAGCCATACATAGTGCAGTGTGTGTAATACATCAGACATATACAGTGATCACAGTAACCCGGTATATGGGCGGCAGTAGTGCCAGCCATACATAGTGCAGTGTATGTAATACATCAGACATATACAGTGATCACAGTAACCCGGTATATGCGGTAGTAGTGCCAGCCATACATAGTGCAGTGTGTAATACATCAGACATATACAGTGATCACAGTAACCCGGTATATACGGTAGTAGTGCCAGCCATACATAGTGCAGTGTGTGTAATACATCAGACATATACAGTGATCACAGTAACCCGGTATATGCGGTAGTAGTGCCAGCCATACACAGTGCAGTGTGTAATACATCAGCCATATACAGTGATCACAGTAACCTGGTATATGCGGCAGTAGTGCCAGCCATACACAGTGCAGTGTGTAATACATCAGCCATATACAGTGATCACAGTAACCTGGTATATGCGGCAGTAGTGCCAGCCATACATAGTGCAGTGTGTGTAATACATCAGACATATACAGTCACAGTAACCCAGTATATGTGGCAGTAGTGCCAGCCATACATAGTGCAGTGTGTGTAATACATCAGACATATACAGTCGTCACAGTAACCCAGTATATGTGGCAGTAGTGCCTACCATACATAGTACAGTGCGTGTAATACATCAGACATATACAGTGATCACAGTAACCCGGTATATGTGGCAGTAGTGCCAGCCATACATAGTGCAGTGAGTGTAATACATCAGACATATACAGTGATCACAGTAACCCGGTATATGCGGCAGTAGTGCCAGCCATACATAGCGCAGTGCGTGTAATACATCAGACATATACAGTGATCACAGTAACCCGGTATATGCGGCAGTAGTGCCAGCCATACATAGTGCAATGTGTGTAATACATCAGACATATACAGTGATCACAGTAACCCGGTATATGCGGCAGTAGTGCCAGCCATACATAGTGCAGTGTGTGTAATACATCAGACATATACAGTGATCACAGTAACCCGGTAAATGCAGCAGTAGTGCCAGCCATACATACTGCTGTGTGTGTAATACATCAGACATATACAGTGATCACAGTAACCCAGTATATGCAGCAGTAGTGCCAGCCATACATACTGCTGTGTGTGTAATACATCAGACATATACAGTGATCACAGTAACCCGGTATATGCAGCAGTAGTGCCAGCCATACATACTGCTGTGTGTGTAATACATCAGACATATACAGTGATCACAGTAACCCGGTATATACGGTAGTAGTGCAGTGTATGTAATACATCAGACATATACAGTGATCACAGTAACCCGGTATATGTGGCAGTAGTGCCAGCCATACATAGTGCAGTGTGTGTAATACATCAGACATATACAGTGATCACAGTAACCCGGTATATGCGGCAGTAGTGCCAGCCATACATAGTGCAGTGCGTGTAATACATCAGACATATACAGTGATCACAGTAACCCGGTATATGCAGCAGTAGTGCCAGCCATACATAGTGCAGTGTGTGTAATACATCAGACATATACAGTGATCACAGTAACCCGGTATATGCGGTAGTAGTGCCAGCCATACATAGTGCAGTGTGTGTAATACATCAGACATATACAGTGATCACAGTAACCCGGTATATGCGGCAGTAGTGCCAGCCATACATAGTGCAGTGTGTGTGTAATACATCAGACATATACAGTGATCACAGTAACCTAGTAAATGCAGCAGTAGTGCCAGCCATACATAGTGCAGTGTGTGTAATACATCAGCCATATACAGTGATCACAGTAACCCGGTATATGCGGCAGTAGTGCCAGCCATACATACTGCAGTGCGTGTAATACATCAGACATATACAGTGCAGTGCGTGTAATACATCAGACATATACAGTGATCACAGTAACCCGGTATATGCAGCAGTAGTGCCAGCCATACATAGTGCATTGTGTGTGATACATCAGACATATACAGTGATCACAGTAATCCGGTATATGCAGCAGTAGTGCCAGCCATACATAGTGCCGTGTGTGTAATACATCAGACATATACAGTGATCACAGTAACCTGGTATATGCGGCAGTAGTGCCAGCCATACATAGTGCAGTGTGTGTAATACATCAGACATATACAGTGATCGCAGTAACCCGGTATATGTGGCAGTAGTGCCAGCCATACATAGTGCAGTGTGTGTAATACATCAGACATATACAGTGATCACAGTAACCCGGTATATACGGTAGTAGTGCCAGCCATACATAGTGCAGTGTGTGTGTGTGTGTGTGTGTGTGTGTGTGTGTGTGTGTGTGTGTGTGTGTGTGAGATACATCAGACATATACAGTGACCACAGTAACCCGGTATATGCGGCAGTAGTGCCAGCCATACATAGTGCAGTGTGTGTAATACATCAGACATATACAGTGATCACAGTAACCCGGTATATACGGTAGTAGTGCCAGCCATACATAGGCCCTTATTCTAATCGGCTCGGTACGGCCCGCGTGCGGCCGTACCGCCGATGTTTTTGTTCTGCACATGCGCAGAGGTCATTCTGCGCATGTGCAGCCCCCTTCGCCGCAGACGGATTTCGTCCGCCGCAAAGGGGGCGTATAGGGGCGTGAGGGGCTTCAGCCCCTCATTTCCCTATGTGTACGCCCCGCGTTTCATGGGCGTTCCCATGCAAACGCGGGGCGTATGCATGGTAATGAGGGCATGACGCCCTCATTACCATGACATGGGGGCGGAAAGCTGACGTCGCCGGATGTCAGCTTTCAGCCCCCTTTCAAGCTCCCACACGGACGATTGTCCGTGTGGTCTGAGCTTGCGGGAGCTGCCGCGGCGTGCGGGCCTGCCTTCGATGGTCGTCGACCATCGAAGGCAGGGGGCAGCTCCCACCATGGTGGAGGCGTAGCCTCCACCATTTTTGTGCGGATCGCCAGCCGTCCGTGTATGGACGGCCGTGGCGATCCGTCGGGTGGGCGGCCCTTGGTTTGTGCGGTCGGAGCCCCGTGTGCGGCTCTGACCGCACCAACCAGAATAAGGGCCATAGTGCAGTGTGTGTGTGTGTGTGATACATCAGACATATACAGTGACCACAGTAACCTGGTATATGCGGCAGTAGTGCCAGCCATACATAGTGCAGTGCGTGTAATACATCAGACATATACAGTGATCACAGTAACCTGGTATATGTGACAGTAGTGCCAGCCATACATAGTGCAGTGCGTGTAATACATCAGACATATACAGTGATCACAGTAACCCAGTATATGCAGCAGTAGTGCCAGCCATACATAGTGCAGTGTGTGTAATACATCAGACATATACAGCGATCACATGAACCCGGTATATGGGCGGCAGTAGTGACAGCCATGCATAGTGCAGTGTGTGTAATACATCAGACATATACAGTGATCACAGTAACCCGGTATATGCGGCAGTAGTGCCAGCCATACATAGTGCAGTGTGTGTAATACGTCAGACATATACAGTGATCACAGTAACCCGGTATATGCGGCAGTAGTGCCAGCCATACATAGTGCAGTGTGTAATACGTCAGACATATACAGTGATCACAGTAACCCGGTATATGCAGTAGTAGTACCAGCCATAAATAGTGCAGTGTGTGTGATACATCAGACATATACAGTGATCACAGTAACCCGGTATATGCGGCAGTAGTGCCAGCCATACATAGTGCCGTGTGTGTAATACATCAGGCATATACAGTGATCACAGTAACCTGGTATATGCGGCAGTAGTGCCAGCCATACATAGTGCAGTGTGTGTAATACATCAGACATATACAGTGATCACAGTAACCCGGTATATACGGTAGTAGTGCCAGCCATACATAGTGCAGTGTGTGTGTGTGTGAGATACATCAGACATATACAGTGACCACAGTAACCTGGTATATGCGGCAGTAGTGCCAGCCATACATAGTGCAGTGCGTGTAATACATCAGACATATACAGTGATCACAGTAACCCGGTATATGGGCGGCTGTAGTGACAGCCATGCATAGTGCAGTGAGTGTAATACATCAGACATATACAGTGATCACAGTAACCCGGTATATGGGCGGCAGTAGTGCCAGCCATACATAGTGCAGTGCGTGTAATACATCAGACATATACAGTGATCACAGTAACCCGGTAAATGCGGCAGTAGTGCCAGCCATACATAGTGCAGTGTGTGTAATACATCAGACATATACAGTGATCACAGTAACCCAGTACATGCGGCAGTAGTGCCAGCCATACATAGTGCAGTGTGTAATACATCAGACATATACAGTGATCACAGTAACCCGGTATATGCGGCAGTAGTGCCAGCCATACATAGTGCAGTGCGTGTAATACATCAGACATATACAGTGATCACAGTAACCCGGTATGGTACTTGTTTCCTAGAACGGCCACAATCGTGAGTGATCGTGGCTCTTAATTAAGGGACACGATCCTCACGATGTGGCCGATTTTTAACAATTTTTTCACTTTGATTGACAGAAATCGGGTCAATCGGTCGGTCGCGACCAATTAAAATCGGCCGCGATGCGACCGACCGATTGACCCGATTTTTCCATAGACTTCAATGTTAAAAAATCTTTTAACATTGAAATCGGTCGGTCTTGTGCCATTATAATGGCACAAGATGAGATGGACTTGATTAAGTCCATCTCACATAGGGAAAAATGATAAAAAAGGTGAAATGGGCCAATATGACCCATTTCACATTTTTTATGTGCCCGCCATGACCCCACGATAGACGTGAACCCGAAGCGTGGCGAGCGCAGCGAGCCCGCGAGGGGCGGCGGTGCGCGTCCTCCGACCTTTTCATTCCCCTACTATCCACTAGGGCGTGGAGTGAGAATATAATAGTGTGGCGAGCGCAGCGAGCCACCGAGCCCGAAGCGTGGCGAGCGCAGCGAGCCCCGCGAGGGGACGCGTATACCTGTGAAGTTAGATGCGTCCCCTCGCGGGGCTCGCTGCGCTCGCCACGCTTCGGGCTCGGTGGCTCGCTGCGCTCGCCACACTATTATATTCTCACTCCACGCCCTAGTGGATAGTAGGGGAATGAAAAGGTCGGAGGACGCGCACCGCCGCCCCTCGCGGGCTCGCTGCGCTCGCCACGCTTCGGGTTCACGTCTATCGTGGGGTCTAGCACACTTATTAACATTTGGGGGGGCAATTGAAACAAATCTGGTGAAAAAAAAAAAAAAATCGGGTGAAAAATCGGTCGATCGGATCGGTCGCATCGTATGCGACCAAATCGCATGCGATGCGATCGATCCGATTTTTTATCTTACGACCACAACGATCTAAATCGTTGTGGCCGTTCTAGGAAACAAGTACCCCCGGTATATGCAGTAGTAGTGCCAGCCATACATAGTGCAGTGCGTGTAATACATCAGACATACAGTATACAGTGATCACAGTAACCCGGTATATGCGGCTGTTCCGGTGTGTGTCACACCTCCCTTGGAGCTGATCCTAATGGAAGGTGTGATACATACACTGGATAATCCTTATATACTGCACATGGCCACACTGTGTTCTCAGTACAACACACAGCAGATCACTTACTGTGAGCATGGTGACGTGCCAGCTGCTGATCTTACTGATGGGGAGATGGAGCACTTCAGTTTGGCTGCTGGGTGTCTGAAAGCTGCAGTATAATCCATTGCTCCCCACAGACACAGTAACTGTGGTGTAAGTCTCCAGGTAGTTTGTGGTACAAGGGTCCAACCGCAGGTGACCGTAGCGCTCCACTTGCTGCATCAACTCCAAAAACTGAAACACCAAATGACAACATGCTCAGCGCGCTGGGGTGGATTCCGGGTCGCATAGAACGGAACTCTGTGCACAGATTGTCATCGCTGTACGCATATAGCGCATGTGCACAATTTATTGACACCAGTTATTTATATAGCGCACACATATTCCGCAGCGCTGTACAGAGAATATTTTGAACATTCATATCAGTCCCTGCCCCAGTGAAGCTTACAATCTATGTTCCCTATCACATGTACAGGCATGCGGTAAGAGCCTTCCTTTGCAATGATAGGACTTCTGGGTTTAGTTCTCTGCATCTCGCCCGTAGTCATGTCATGGGTGTGTACATAAAACTCTGTGCGGTCCTGAAGTGAGTGTATGAGGATGTGAAGCCCAATTCTGGGGTCTGTTGGGTTTCTTGCACCTAGCATGGGATACTAATGCTGGGTGTTGTGGGGCAACTGGAGTAAAATCCTGGGTTGACCATAGAGTATCTTCCAATGCATTTACGGGTTTTAATTTAAACCGTACAAGGTTACGTCTGTTATATGAATGCATATACTTGGGGCAGTACGGATGGTGTAATGGTTAGCATTATTGCCTCACAGCACTGAGGTCATGGGTTCGATTCCCACCATGGCCCAAACTGTGCAGAGTTTGTATACTTGTGTGGATTCCCTCCTACAATCCAAAAATATACTGGTAGGTTAGTTGGCTTAAAAAATAAAAATTTCCCTAGAATGTCTGTGTGTGTGTGTGTACACATGTGGTAGGGAATATAGATTGTAAGCTCCACTGGCGCAGGGAATGATGTGAATGTTCAAATATTCTCTGTAAAGCACTGCAGAATATGTGTGCGCTATGTAAATAACTGGTAATGAATAAATAAATAAACAAATAAAAGAATAACCGGTACTTGTGTAGTTTCACGGTGCCGCCGCTGCGCGCACAGTCTGTCTCTGAAACTTGAGAGGCTCTGTTTAACTGTGCACGTGCCGTTCTAGCTCTGTCTGACTGTGCGCGTGCCGCTCTAGCTGTAAACTACATACTGTCAGCTACGTTATCAGCGTAGCGCCGGGCAGCAGCAGCGCGCTGACAGGTCACTGTGGAACTACAAGTACAAGGAACTACAAATAGGCAGCCCTGCGCACCGCTGACAACGGGGGCACGTAAAAGTGGACACCCTGGGCACACCGCTGACGTGCCGGGGCTTCTAAACTACACACCCCGGCACACCGCTACCAAAGGGGGAGTCCCCCATGCAGACGCTAAATTTAGACGCAAAGCGTCTGAAAACCGGACTACCTGCAAGCTGCTAAGAAGGGGGAGTCAGGATTCAGACTATAAAGCGTCTGAAACCCGACTACCTGCTAGCCGCTACGAAGGGGTCGTGTCCCCCATGCAGACGCTAAAACTTAGACGCTTAGCCAACTAGCCGCTTAGAAGCCGGGGTTTCTAGACTTAGACGCTAAAGCCTCTGAATTTAGTTGGGACTAGGGGTACATCTAAATTAGGCGCTAAAGCATCTAAATTTAGCTGGGTCTAGGGGTACACTATTGAAACCTGTCCACAGTGGCACTAGTCGACGCAACAGCTGTCCACCTTGTAAATTCCACTATCCACACCAACCCGAAGCGCGGCGAGCGCCGGCGGTACGCGTCCTACGACCTTTTCATACCCCCACTATCCACGTCGGTGTGGAGTTGAGAATAGAAAGTGTGGCGAGCCACCGAGCCCGAAGCGTGGCGAGGGGACATGTGAAGCCCGCCACGCTTCGGGTTGGCGTGGATAGTGGAATTTACAAGGTCGACAGCTGTTGCGTCGACTAGTGCAACTGTGGACAGGTTTAAGAGTGTTTTGCACAGTGCATATGGATTCAGACGCTAAAGCGTCTAAATTGTAGCATCTGCATTTCGGACACCCCCTTTGATAGCGGTGTGCTGAGTTTAGACGGAATTAGACGCTACGCTGATAGCGTAGCGCTGCGCTGAGAACAGCTAGAGCGGCACGCGCACACGCTACGCTGGTAACGTAGCTCTGAGAACAGCTAGAGCGGCACGCGCCCAGAGTCTGGCAGGCTGCCAAGTTTCAAATAGACTGTGCGCGCAGCGGCGCCGTGAAACTACACAAGTACCGAATAAACTTCCAAATCTGCTGACTAAAGCTGGCCATACATCTACAGGTCAATTGTCAGATCTGGCCGGTTGGAACAAAAACCTGCTAATGTCTGAATGACAGTTTTTGGCAGTTTTCCAGCAATTCAAAGCAAATGGTCAACTGTCATTTGCTCTCATCCATTACCAGGTTTTTGTTCCAACCAGCCCAATCTGCCAATCGATCTGTAGATGTATGGCCAGCTTAAGCCTCTGTATGACACACTGCATTCAAAGTAGGTATAATTTATTAAGCCGTCATAAGAATATTATTGTTATGTTTATTTTTAATTTTATTTCTAAAACTTTCTTTAATAGGACTCAAGGCCTAATTAATGTAGATGACAAATCTGAATGAGCCTCTGTACTGTAGGTCGGTCTATAATCAAAGTGCTATAGTTCATCACACCGTCATAGCTTAATTAGCGTATATGACATATCTGAACAGCACATTCGTTACCTGGACTTTATTATGTATTTTCATGAAACTCTGAAGTTTCGCTGTCTGTTCTTCGGACGGTCTGCACCATTTCATTTCAAGTTCCTGAAGAGCCTTTAAAGAAAAAGGATTGGATGATAATAATATTAATACTTTCTCTTTCCTCCACTAGGTGACACTGGAGAGTTACAGTGGGGAATAGAAGGCGACCACAGGGAGCTTGGGCACTTTTAGAATAAATTAATAGTGACTAACTCCTCCCCTTCTACTTCCTCTCCTAGGCAGTTTTAGCATGTGCCCTGCGGGAGCTGGGTGCGTTCAAGGCTCACTCCTGAGCTTTATAATTTTTTCTTTTATAATGATGCTACTATCAGCAAGAGGACAGGCAGGTAGCTCCCTGTCCCTACCTGCCTGCGACGCGGGCGCTGTCGGCAGGTCCGGTCGCAGCTGCATGCAGCTCGCCTCCGGTACCTGGCTGCAGGATCCACTGATCCTGAGGTCCCGTCGCCGCTGCTTGCAGCGCGCCTCGAGGACCACTCAGCATGCCGCATCCGACAGTATACGGCAGGGGTAAGTATAACACTAATCCCCGCTAGCGGGGATTCAGTGTAAAAAGCCGCGGCAGCGCACTATTTAAACTCAGCGCCATTCCTGAGGAGCGAGAGCGCGGCATGCTGGGTACTTCCGCTTCCTCCTTCTTTGTAGGAGCGGCAGCCATTGAAGCAGCAGCGTGATCCGCGGCTCCCTCGAGGCGGCTGAGAAGTGCAGGTGTCCCTGGTTCAGTGAGTCACAGCGGGACATAGGAGGTCAGGGCAGCTTGGACTGTGTCCAAAAAGGTCCCTTAGCCGGCGCAAGTTATATTTATATACAGTGCGCGTATCGGCCTCGTGGCAGACTCTGCCTCTTTCCTATACCTCCTCTCCTGTCCGGTATTTCCATCTCTCTCTACCTTCTGTGTAAGATTGCTGAGTGTATGATGGCTGGTAAAAAGATTGCGTGCAAGAAGTGCAGCAATAAATTCGCGCCACAAACGGAGGGCGCCATTTTATGTCCCTCATGTACTGCATCCCCAGCCCCCACCCCAACTACATCGGGGCAGGAACCTCCTGTATGGGCTTCACAACTGTCTACAGTAATTTCTCAGCTAGCGTCTGAGTTATCTTCTGCCAGACAGGACAGGGATGCAGCCAGGGATCAGCAGGCAGAGTTAACCTCTGCTGTGGAGTGTTTGTCTAGAGCATTAAATGCAGACACATCTTCACCCCCTCCCCCTAGACTGGCTTCTGCTAGTAGGTTGTTTCCTCAGGTCCCTCTGTTAGATGATACAGATGATGACATGCCAGCTCTAGAGGAGGGTGAATTTCAGGACCCTGATGCTCAGCCTGATGCTGAGCCTGATGCTCCGCTTATACAGGACACTGATGTCCCCTCTCAAGGTTTAGAGGACTTAATACAAGCAGTCAGGTTAACCCTCAATGTAACAGAAGAGGTGAGACCTGCTGCGCGTCCCTCAGTGTTTGCTAAAAGGCAAAAACAGTCTGCATATTTTCCAGCCTCAGAGGAGCTGGATGAACACTTGCAAAAAGCATGGTTACACCCAGACAAGAAGTTTCAGGTTTCTCAGAGATTTTTCACTGCCTATCCTTTTCCTAAGGATGCTAGAAAGTCTTGTGAAACGCCACCTGCTGTTGATTCTTCGGTATCACGCTTGTCCAAAAAGACAGTGTTACCCATCCCAGGTGCCTCTACCCTTAAAGATGTGTCTGATAGGCGGTTAGAGAGTGCTCTGAAAAATATTTATACAGCCGCTGGTCTGTTACAATGGCCGGCACAGGTGGGTTGCTGGGTCAATAGAGCCATGGAGGTATGGGCATCCCAGGTGGCCTCCTCTGTAGACCCAGGGGCAAGTGATATGCTGCTCCTAGTGGATCACATACGTGAGGCTGCTGGTTACTTAGTGGAAGCATCTTCAGACGTTTGTATGCTCGCTGCCCGTATTTCAGCTCTTTCAGTTTCTGCTCGCCGTACTCTTTGGTTGAGACAGTGGAATGCAGACGCCGACTCCAAGAAGGCGGTGGAAGCATTGCCTTTTGCTGGGGAGGCCCTCTTTGGTCCAGAGCTGGACAAAATGATTTCGCAGGCTACAGGGGGCAAGTCTCAGTTCCTGCCCACTGCAGCCCCTCCCCCTCGTAGATTTCCTACTACTGGAGGGCAGTCCTTTCGGTCCTTTCGCCCCACCCCCAGATTCAGGGGTAGGTCTAGAGGAGCGGCTACCAGCTCCAGAGGCTTCCGTGGAAGAGGCAGAGGATCAGCCAATGCTCCAATACTGGATGCAAAGGTTACCTCAAAGCCCTCAGCATGACTCTCCCAGCTCCTGTCCAGATCACAGGGTGGGAGGCCGGCTTCTCTTTTACCATCAGGTATGGGCCGGTTCATGCAAGGATGCATGGGTAAGGGACCTGGTAGCAGTAGGCTACAAGATAGATTTCTTGTTGCCTCCTCCTCAACGGTTCTTTCCCACAGGTTTGCCAGTTTCTCAGGAAAAAGGCAGGGCCTTACAGGCCGCCATCCAAAAGCTCAGGGATCAGGGGGTGGTGATCCCGGTCCCGGAACCAGAAAGGGCAAGGGGATTTTATTCCAGTCTTTTTCTGGTTCCCAAGCCGGACGGCTCAGTAAGACCCATCTTGAACCTAAAACAGCTCAACCCTTTCTTACGGTTCACTCGCTTCAAGATGGAGTCTCTCCAGTCTGTCATTGCAGGCCTGGAACCAGGGGAGTTTCTTGTATCCATCGATATCAAGGATGCATACCTGCACATCCCCATCTGGCCCCCTCACCAGGCATTCTTGCGGTTCGCAGTACAGAACTATCACCTACAGTTCCGAGCCCTCCCATTCGGCCTCTCCTCTGCGCCTCGGGTATTTACCAAGGTGATGGCCGTCATGATGGAAATACTCAGGGCTCTGGGAGTTACAATTGTCCCTTATTTGGACGACCTTCTGCTGAAGGCTCCGTCCAAGGAGGTTCTGCTGCACAACATCCAACTAACACGTCGGACCCTGGAGTCCCATGGCTGGATGCTCAATATCCAGAAGTCACAGCTGACCCCATCGCAGAGGATCCTGTTCCTAGGGATGATTCTGGACACTGTCCAGAGGAAGGTGTTCCTCCCCATGGACAAGATCTTATCCTTGCAGGACGCAGTGCGACTGGTGCTGCAACATCGAACAGTCACAGTTCTTCTTTGCACGAGACTGCTGGGAAGGATGGTGGCCACGTTCGAGGCCGTGCAGTACGGGCGGTTTCACTCTCGGCCCTTCCACCTGTGTCTACTCCGCCAGTGGACAGGCTCACACCTGTTTCTACACCAGAGGATTTCTCTCTCCCATCAGGCTCGAGCTTCACTGGCGTGGTGGCTCAACTCCAGCAACCTGCAGGAGGGGAGGAGGTTCGCCATTCACAATTGGACACTCCTCACCACGGATGCCAGCCTCAGGGGCTGGGGAGCGGTCACGCTGGGCCTCCACTTCCAGGGACTGTGGACTCCGGAGGAAGCACAGATGTCCATCAATGTGCTGGAACTGCGAGCGGTGTATTATGCCATGCTCCAGGCAGAAGTGATTCTCCGGAACAAGGACATCAGGGTGCAGTCCGACAATGCCACGGCAGTAGCTTACATCAACAAGCAAGGAGGCACCCGCAGCCGTGCAGCAATGAGAGAGGTAAAGAGGATTCTGTGCTGGGTGCAGGAGCACGCAGGGGCCGTGTCCGCCATTTTCATACCAGGCGTGGAGAATTGGGAGGCGGACTATCTCAGCCGGCGGGACGTACACCACGGAGAGTGGTGTCTAAACCCTCTGGTCTTCCAGACCCTGACCCGTCGGTGGGGGTGTCCGCAGATAGACATGATGGCCTCCAGACACAACCATCAATTGCTCCGGTACTGCGCCCGGACAAGAGATCCACAGGCGGAGGCCGTGGACGCTCTCACGGCTCCCTGGACGGATCAGTTCCTGTACATCTTTCCTCCAGTGCCTCTAATCCCTCGGGTTCTGCAGAGAATCCGACGGGAGTCAGTGACGGTGCTGTTCATAGCCCCGGACTGGCCTCGCCGGTCGTGGTACACGGCACTAACAGGCCTGTTAGTAGACGAGCCATGGCCTCTGCCTCTCTGCGAAGACCTGCTAACACAGGGGCCGTTCGCCTGTCCCAACTTACAGCAGCTTCATTTGACGGCATGGCTGTTGAGAGGTCCATCCTGAGGAAGGCCGGGATCCCGCAGGCGGTGATTCCAACCATGATAGGAGCCAGAAAGCAGGTTACCTCGGTGCATTACCACCGCATCTGGAGGGCTTATGTGGCCTGGTGTGAATCCAGGAGGGTTTCACCAGTGTCTTTCAAGCTGGCAAGATTACTACTTTTCTTGCAAAAGGGTTTGGCCTCAGGACTCCGGCTGGCGTCCTTGAAGGTTCAAGTATCCGCCCTCTCCATTTTTTTCCAGAAGAAGCTGGCTCTTCTTCCTCAGGTACAGACTTTCTTCCAGGGGGTGTTGCGGCTGCAACCTCCCTTCAGACCTCCCACTGCTCCATGGGACCTGGATGTGGTACTGGCCTTTCTCCAGTCCTCTGTATTTGAGCCCATGGAGGAAGTGGAACTTAAATACGTCACCTGGAAGACTGTCATATTATTGGCCTTGGCTTCAGCTAGAAGGGTGTCGGAGCTCAGTGCTCTTTCTTGTAAAGCACCCTTCTTACAGTTCCATGAGGACAGAGCGGAGCTGCGCACCTCCAGTGTTTTTCTCCCTAAGGTGGTTTCGGCATTCCACATTAACCAACCTATTGTGGTGCCGGCCTTTCGGGAGGACTCACAGGAGTCTAGGGCGCTGGACGTGGTCCGGGCCTTGCGTATTTACGTGGCCAGAACAGAGTCTGTACGTAAGTCGGACGCCTTATTTGTCCTCTATGACTCCTTGCGTCCTGGCTGGCCAGCCTCCAAACAGGTCCTGGCCAGGTGGATTAGATTGACAATTCGTCAAGCTTATGTGGCCTCCTCTAGGGTGCCACCTTCTTCAATTTCCGCCCATTCTACAAGGTCGGTGGGTACCTCCTGGGCGGCTGCCCGTGGAGTTTCTATACAAGATCTTTGTAGAGCGGCTACGTGGTCTGGTCAGAGGACCTTTGTCCGCTTTTACAAGTTTGACACTTTTGCGGCAGCCGCTTCGCGGTTTGGCCGTTCTGTGTTAAGGGGTTCTCAGCGTCATCCCACCCGTGTTGGGAGCTCTGGGACGTCCCCACTGTAACTCTCCAGTGTCACCTAGTGGAGGAAAGAGAAAAGGGGATTTTGTACTTACTGTTAAATCCTTTTCTCAGACTCCATAGGTGACACTGGACGCCCACCCGACGCTGCCTTTCGGTTTACTGTTGGTTTTCAGGTTATCAATTACCTGAGGTTAAAGAGACTAATATACTCGGTCTGAGTTCTAAGTTTTATAAGGTTTATGGATGTGTTCATTCTGTTATGAATGTTATTCTTCAATCTATATGTTCACTCTATGTGAGTGTGTGTGTGACTTGTTATGTTTGACCTCCTCTCGGAAGTGGGTTGTTTTTCCTTTCTTCCAGCTCCCTCCGGGCACATACTTAACTGCCTAGGAGAGGAAGTAGAAGGGGAGGAGTTAGTCACTATTAATTTATTCTAAAAGTGCCCAAGCTCCCTGTGGTCGCCTTCTATTCCCCACTGTAACTCTCCAGTGTCACCTATGGAGTCTGAGAAAAGGATTTAACAGTAAGTACAAAATCCCCTTTTTCTCCCAGTAGGACTCGACGTGCTTTCCATTGGCCTTTACAGCACAAAATACCAAATCAGTTTAAACAGAAAAGAGAACCATTTCTCTATTCTAGGAATGAAGCCTAGTTCACACCTCTTTGCTAGGCTGCGTAAACTTTTATACATAGGTGGTCAATGTATGTATTTGTATTTTATTTGGCCATATTTATTTATATGGGCGTTCTGGTGGTGGTGAGAGTGAGGGTGTGTTTTCCAATATTAGCCCAACATTTTGATGTTCTACGTGGTAGAGAATGTGGCCACATAGAATCGCTCCTTCAAATATAATGGTTTTTGTCCAATGATCTCCCTGTCCAATGATCTCCCCCCCTCCCTCCCTCCCGTAAAAGCAGTAACTGCGCCAGTTCCCCGCTCACTGCTGCCGGGTCTCCCGCTTACCAGCAACTCCAGTGCACTGTGCATGGACGCTCACACTGCAAAACAGACTGAGATCAATTGTACTGTATATTACCTGTGCATATAGCAGGTCCACAGTCGCTGGGCAGCCCATTAATATCACATCAGAGGAGGGATTCATATACCTAGGGGACATAAATGAACTCTATTTACCGTAGTGTTCCCGCTAGGCTGTTTTAGCCTGTGCTGCCTGGCACCCGGGGAGCCCACCTCCCCCCCACAAACGTTCTGGGGCAGGCAGGGAGACTTCCATCTCCCTGCCTGCCACCGTCCTCAGGCTCCCTGCGGCGTAGAAAATGGTTTGGACCACCTATTTAACAATTGGTCAAACAAAGCTTCGGTAGATATACTCAATAACAGGTGGATAACAGTGTTGGAGGTAACATTTTTCTGTCCACAATATAAAAATTAGCCTCTCAAATTAAGACAAACTGTGAATCACAAGTTCTGGCACTGGCTGTCTGAGAACTTGTGATTCACAGTTTGACTCACTTTGAGACTCCCATAAAATCAGATGGATACTCTCCATGCACCTCAATCCTCCTTACCAGTCACTGCATAAAAACCCGCAGCGCATTTCGAAACACTTCGGAATCCTTGCATTCCAATTGCAGTTTACACACCCTGACTGTCGGAAAACATGTAGATCAGTGAATCCACGTTTTCTGCTGAAGAAAACGGCCGCTAATTCGACAATTTTGTGGAAGTTATTAGCTATGCAGCTTCGATTTTATCATTTGCGTAGGCTAGTCCCAGCCGAAAATGGTCCTCATCACATTTAAAAAAAAAAAAATATATATATATATATAGAGAGATCATGGTGTTTTCCCTTAAATTCTGCTTCAACTAGGACTTAAATTGGTACTTGTTTCCTATCTGGGCGCCCATCGCGGGCATCGCGTGTACATCGCATGCCATTATAATGACATGCGATGCGACCGACGCGATTACCGCGATTTTACATAGGGAACAATGTTAAATGTCCCAATTGACCCGCGATGACCACGATTTACCATAGGAAACAATGTTAAATGGATCAATTTCCCCAAATTATCATAGGGAACAATGGGAAATGGGGCAAAAACACCCCTGAACATAAAAATGTCCCCCCAAAAGTAGTTGACGCCACCCCGCCATCAACGTGAACCCGAAGCGTGGCGAGCGCAGCTAGGGCGTGGAGTGAGAATAGAATAGTGTGGCGAGCGCAGCGAGCCACCAAGCCCGAAGCGTGGCGAGCGCAGCGAGCCCCGCGAGGGGACGGATACCTTCACAGTTATACGCGTCCCCTCGCGGGCTTCCCAGGTGTCCATGACGACGCGGACACCTGGGAAGCCCGCGAAGGGACGCGTTTACCTGTGAAGGTAGCTGCGCTCGCCACGCTTCGGGCTCGGTGGCTCGCTGCGCTCGCCACACTATTCTATTCTCACTCCACACCCTAGTGGATAGTAGGGCATGAAAAGGTCGGAGGACGCGTACCGCCGCACCTCGCGGCCTCGCTGCGCTCGCCACGCTTCGGGTTCACGTTGATGGCGGGGTGGCGTCAACTACTTTTGGGGGGACATTTCAATGTTCAGGGGTGTTTTTGGCCCATTTACTATTGTTCCTATGCTGATTTGGGTAAATTGATCCATTTAACATTGTTTCCTATGGTAAATCGTGGTCATCGCGGGTAAATTGAGGCATTTAACATTGTTCTCTATGGGAAAATCGCGGGCATCGCGTCTGGCCCATCGCACCCGATTTTTTATCGGCCGCGATGGCCCCGATTTTACCCCCGATGCCCGCGATTAAAATCGTGGGCGCCCAGATAGGAAACAAGTACCCTTAAATTGATGTATTGGATTTACAATATGCACATTAATCTCCTGCTGCACTTACCTCTTCCGTATACCAGGCCGAAACCGGTCATCATCAATGTTCCTAATAGTTATAAATGGAATTTCAAAGTTTGCAATCGGCTTCATCACTGCAGAGAGAAATGTGTGTAATATACAGTATAACGGCCGTATTTATAATAAGAAGGGACTTAAATTGGCAGAAGCTCTGTGTTGGCTCCATTGTATTATCTGCGACACAGCAGAGAACCTGCTGCATTGTTACTTAGCAACGTTTGTGCTCTGCATTGTTGGTGACATCACGTAGCGACAGAAGATACCTGTGAAGTCACCGTTACTTGCTTTGCGTGTAATGAAGAGACAGAAATATTCCATAAGGCCCCGGGACACATGCAAGATATACAATGCAGCCTGAAAAAGGGAATAAAGTGTAATCAGGCATATAGACTTTTTAATTCAACATATTAAAGTGCTAGGTCATCGTTTCGTTATCTGGGCAGGTTTTCTAGGCAACTGGAAACCCCCACTGAGTTTGCCTAATGATATTATCATCAACTTCCATTGGATTATGAATCAGGCATGGGGTGGGCTTGGAATAACACACAATGGGACAATGGGCCAACTGTCCAATAACATTGTTTAAATAGCATAAGATCCGTAACTAATACTTACTATGTGGGTGTGGTATGGGACTCAGACAGTCGGGATCCCGACAGTCATTATCCCGACGTCGGGATCCCGACTGCCCGGAGTCAGACAGCATGGCGAGCGCAAAAAAGCCCCTTGCGGGCTCGCTGCGCTCGCCACGCTGCGGGCACGGTGGCTCGCCACGCGAGCCACCTATTCTATTCTCCCTCTATGGGGGTCATGGACCCCCACGAGGGAAAATAGCGGGTGTCCGTCGGGCACCCGGCTGTCGGCATTTTGACAGTTGGGATCCCGACTGTCGGGACAGACTTTCACCAAAATATGGCAGCATGCGATGAGTTAGCAGAGTAGTTTTAGCATTCATTAAAGGGTAAGACAGTTGAATTACATAATGTATCAAGATTTTTTTCTTTTTATTATTTCTAGTGGACTTACCCCGCCCCAGCACTCCTTGTCCTGCCCACACTCCCATGGGATGCCCAATGTCTCATGGAGACGCCCATGAAATGCTTGGCATTCCCATGGGCACGACCCGTGGGAAGTCACCGAGTCCGTTCGTTAAGAAAATCATTATGCAAAAAAAAAAAAACGCTCCACCGTGCGAACGCGCGAGGGAGCAACTGATACAGAATGTCCCCCCTGGGTTCCAGCTATTGCACAACACAAACATGGAAGGTTGCCCAAGGTAAAGATGGCGTCCTGGTTACCTCCAGCACTATGTCCGCGGTGTCAGACGTCTGAGCATCAAGTTTCACCTGTCTGCCATCTGGCAAATCAATTTTGAAGAACAATTTTCTTGTGGACACCTTAAATGTTTCCTAAAATACATTTAGATTCCCAAGTCAGTTTACATGTGACCAACTTTTAGCCTTTTATATTCAAATAAACACTTATAAGCAGTGGTGGCTCCTGCCTTTAGACGTAAGGGGGGCTGTAATTTCCTGGGTACTGCTCGTTGCAAACAAACAGTCATTAATTATATGCAGGGTATTAGTTATTAGCGCTGTACTAGTGTTTGTGTGCATGTACTATAAATACATGATGTAATCATATGCACACATACACAGGTACAGAGCAAAATACACACTTTAAATAAATGTAATAACCCACGCAAGTATGGGGACTACATGCTGAACTCCTCCCCACAGTGCCGGTATATGATGGCTCAAAAAAAAACAAAAAAAACAGTGAAAACCCCCATGTCAACCTTTTGACTGTGGACCTAGACACTGATGACCTAATGACCTGTTGACCTAGACCCATGTCGACCTAGACCAATGTCAACCCAATGCTTGTCGACCAACTTGCTGTAGACCCAATGACCGTATCCCAACTAGAGGGGGCGGTGCAGAGACTACAAATGGGCCTCCTCCTTTAAATACACAAAAGATAAGAGTGTACGCATTGAAATGCCTGGCTTCAACCCGTGTTCATCATCCTGAGTCATACAGTAACTGGTTAAAGCCATGGTTGATGTCTGAAAGGGGTATTAGAACATATGTGTGTAAGGCAAATTAATAATTAGCAGTGTGCGAATATCCAAATTGGCATTTTATTTAAATTATAAATATACACTGGAGCCACCTACCAACTGTAATTTCTTAAAAAATGCGATGAACACGTCGCTGCCTGAAACCACAGGATCCGAAACAACTAAAAAAAAAATATCACAATTCAGTTTGCAATTAAAAATCTTACATAAAAAGAAAATCAGCAGATCCAACGGTGAGACACCGTTCTAGAACAAGAACATTAACATTGTTCAACATTCAAATTACCATTTTTTTTATTTTTTATTAAAAAGCCATGCGATGGGACGTGGTATACTTTGCGGGGTCCATGTCACCCTTTCGGATAAAAAAAAAAAAAAAAGGGAATGTGAACATATAGGATGTTGCCCATAGTAACCAGATTCTGCTACTAGTTATTTAGCACCTTCTAGAAGATAATAGATAGAATGTGATTGGTTGCTATGGGCAACAGCCCATCTTAGTAAATTTACCCTGGATCTGTATTCAGTATCCATACATACATAGGGGCAGATTTATTAAGCTCGGTGAAGTGATAAAGTGTCTGGTTTTTATCACTGGCCAATCAGCTCCTACCTGTGAAGTTACAGGCTTGGTTTGAAACATGACAGGTAAGAGCTGATTGGCCGATGATAAAACCCAGACACTGGGGGAGATTCTCTAAGCTAAAAATGCGGTAAAACCCAGTTATCTGGGTTTTTACCGCATTTTGGGATGCTGTAAGCATCCCTCGCCGGGTTACCGCAGCGGAGGGCAGCGCTAGAAAAATCTGGCGATGCCCCATAGAAGCCTATGGGCTTCTAACGCATCCCACTGCCGCCCCGCAACGACCCCCCGCCGCCGCACACGGACCCCCGCATCGCCCCCTCACCTGTGTCCGGGCAGCACAGAGCTGTGCTGCCCGGACCTGTGACCTCCCCCCTGCACCGATCCTCTTTCGGGTGCAGGGAGGAGGAGAGCCTGGGACCCAGCGACTGTCACCGCAAAGGATAGCTCTTAACGCAAGAGCTGTCCTTTGCCTTAATTATCGCATATGTTAGAACATATGCGATAATTATAATTGCGATGGGCGGCGAAGGGGGGCGGAGATTCTTAGAGAACTATCACTTCACCGAGCTTAATAAATCTACCCCTTAAAGACATACATACACATCAACACCTGGTCCTACTCTATCAGAACTTGCAGGAGACTTTGATTACTTGGGTATAGGGTGGCCAATCCCGGGATCGGCGGGATCCTGGGATTTGGCCCCCAAAACGCCGGGATTTCAATCCCGGGATTTCGGGATTAGACTGCGCTTGCGCGCAGTCTAATGCCGGGCAGCGTCTGAGCATCGCTCAAGCGCTGCCCGACTTCTCCCGGCAGCACTGTGTGCAGCGTGACCTCTCAGCGTGAGATGAGGTCACGCTGCGCAGGCAGAGGTCGCGCCCGGCATTGTAATGCCGCGCCACCCGCCCAGCCAGCGCGCCCTCCCGTCCAGCCAGCGTGCCCGCCCTGCCAGCGTGCCCAGCCGCCTGCCCGCCCAGCCAGCGTGACCAGCCAGTGTGCCAAGCCCAAGCGCCCAGCCAGCCAGCACGCCCACCCGCTCACCCAGCATGCCAGCGGCATGGACGACCCGTCCCCCCACCAGGCAACCATCAAATGTAAGTAATTACATTGTAATTACTGACTGGGGCAGTAATTGTGGGGCAGTTTTTTTATTAGAAAAAAAACAATCCCGGGATTGAGCATTTTTCAATCCCGAATCCCGGGATTGAAAAAATGCCCCGGGATTGGCTTCCCTACTTGGGTAGTCCCCTGCTCCAGCGGAAGAGTAAAAGGGGCCTACACGCAGGGAGATTTTGCTGAGCGATCTGTCAGGGCCAGTGTTGGCCCTAACTGGTGATTAACTAGATTCTTCCAACACGCTGGATATTTATCACTGGGCGATAGCGACGCATGGAGTTATATGGCCCAAATGATGTGCTTCTATCTATAATAGTTACATTATTTGGCCCCAACTCCTATTCATATTAGTGCGATTAGTGGCATTTTACCCAGGAGTGGGCAAGGCCCTATGATGCAAACTGTCTGCCCCCAGAGCCGGATGTAACAAGCAGTGGCTGTGCACCCGCCACACATCGTGCCAATGCTCACCGTATACTGTATGTACTAACATATTGGATGAGCAGCTCTCCCAGTAATAGCTGCCCTTTGGGATACCCGCCACTGCTTGGACGTTCCTCATCAGTGATTTACATGCTACGGCAAGAAAACCAAAACAATGGTTACAGTAACTGCAATGGAGATCCCAATGCAGAATGCGGTCTACTCCACATTGCACACGTGCTCTGGCTCCCTCTGGTGTCTGTAAGTGGAAGTAATATAAAATGAACGCACACGCAACTACGTCTTACTGGTCCCCAGCGCGGGCTGTTATTGGAGCATTATTATTTATTAGTAGACAATATTGTACAATAAGTAGGTCTCTAAGACTTTGATATCTACACACATAATAAATACAGCACATTACCTTTTTGCAGATACTTCTCCAGCATTAACCTTCTTTCTTCAGCCATGGGCTTGGTCATTGCCAGGAAATATTTTGGTGGGAATTTTGGCAGTCTGCCGCCAAATACTCTGTGCAACTACAATGGGACATAAAGCACAATTTGGGGGACTATACAAATAAATATACAGTGGTCACAGTGAGCTGGTCAGACGACCCAGGGCGTCAGTGCTATTAGTCTCATAGACGCCGCTAAATAAGCGACAAGTAGGAGTTGGGATGTTTTTGTGACGTGAAGAAACAAAGTGATTCCGACCCACGCAGTGCGGTCTGCATTCACTACCCTGGCCGATGTTTAGGGTTTATCTGCTCGATAGGCAGCCAATATACCCAGCCTAGTGAGCAGGTCTGAATCAGGCCCATGGGACAGACATTATGGAAGTGTGCATCTACATTGCGCACTCTGACGATCCCTGTTAGATCTAGGGATGGCCATCGACCATTGATGATTCAAAATCATCGATGGTTCATGGCCAATGTCGAATACTTTTGCCATCGATGGGGGAGTACCAGATAGTTTCCCTCCATCGATGGAATAGCAAAACGATGTTTTGCTGTTTTTTTTTTCTTCCAAAGTGCCGGGACACTGAGCATAGCTCCACCCCCGACACCCACGAAGCCCCGCCCCCGTGTTTTGATTGGCCCAGAGGCCAATCAATCAAACACAATGGATGACCAGCGACATGTAAAAATACCGATGGTCATCCATTGCATAGTTAAGCACTATCGATGGCCAGTTGCCAAATTGCCATCGATGTCAACCATCGATGGCAATGGCAACGATGGCCATCCCTAGTTAGATCGCAGGGTGCATCAGTGTTGTGCTGATGCGCTGCGTCTCTCCCTATGGCCAGCTCCAGTGGGCGTGTGCAAGATCGCACATGTGACCCAAGCTCTCAGCCAGAGATGACTTGGTGCGGGCAACAACATCTGCAGGTGTCAGAATCGTCAGCACTACTGACCCTTCACATAGAAGGGTACATTTTCCAAGATGGGAGTTTTTTTGAAGATGGAATGTTGCCCATAGCAACCAACATGGATGATCAGTAGGTGACAGGGAGGTACTGATGTATTATACCCACACTTATGCCGGCAGAACATTTCAAATCCACAAGGGGCCGTGATCAGTGTCTCTTATTTACTGTATATGAGTCCTACTGCAATGCACTGTCCAGCTGCTGAGTGTGAACCTCCAGGTTAATTAAGTATAGCCAGAAAACACTTTTTTTTTACCAATGTACCAACCTGTTCATCCCAAAAATGTAGGTCTTTGTAGCGGACTTTGAAAAGGATGAAGCCATCTAGATACACTGAGTACAGCTGAAAGGACACAAAACATACAGAAAGTTAATACCTGCGCAATGCCCCATCTAGTAACATAAAGAGAGGCAGCAACCAGATTTGATTTGTTAATTTTTTATTTTTAACGCGTAGTGCACATCTGGGAGGGATCAGTGTGGTAGCAACATAGGGGGCGTGGCCGGCAGGGAGGTGGGCTGTCCAGGGGAGTGGCATCATAAATGCATGACCATGACCCCACCCCCCACTATACAGTGCCAAAAAAGCAGGCATTGTACAGCAGGGGTGGCAGTAGCGCACACAGGGGGGATTTAGGAGCACCCAGAAACCCCCTTACAGAAGAGAGAGCAGGTATGATATTAAATAGGAGTTACTTGGGCCCAATTGCTGTACGTAGGATCTCAGGGTCGGACCCCTCCCAACTGCAGGGAACGAGGATTGCATGCGATACGTCACATGCAGAAGGTCTCGGGTGGCTCAACGTGGAGGTCACATAGTGTATGGGGGCCTTAACAGTGCAGGTTTTCAAGGTTTCCTCAGGATTAGCTCCACCTGTAGATCTATTGTGGCGGTGAGTTAACACTCACCTTTGTGAAAGCTACAGCCAGTAGTGAAACTTGTTAGGCTGCTATTGCCCCACCTCCAGGACCATTGGATTTGGACACTGCTGAGCCAACCACCACCCATTTGGATACCACCTTTCTCTTCCACCGCAAACTAGAGAGGATTCTCCAACACACTCAGGGATCCCCTGCTCCTGAATCTCCTCCAGTGGCCTACTTTCCATCTACCGCCACCCTCAGAGAGGACGCTTGATCTCAGCACCAACTGGGTCGTAATCTTGAACATTCCCCCAGAGGCTTATTTCCAGGTGCCATTATTATCATCTGCCAGTGGGACACGGATACCTATTTTTCCTCAAGCGGGCAACCAATTTATGGTAATGTACCCCTTACCTCACCATCATCTGATTACCGTCTTCTCCAACATATTATTATTAGTTGCTCTAGTATCCGTACCTGCAGGTGTGGCACTTTTTTGATTGTTTAATTAATACATTTTATTTATTTTTCTTGTATAGTGTCCAAAGTCAGGCCCGGGGGCCAATTGCGGCCCATGCTGTCATTTCAAGCGGCCCACAGCCTCCAGCTGGAAGCGGGCAGAGCATCAGATGTGGGAAGCACAGCACAGGACACTAAAGGTGGGGCCATGGCGAGCGCGCTTTTACCTTGCTGTCTGCAGCAGTGAGGAGGTGCCGGCCGCCACAGTCAGATGTGTTTGGCGTCCTACCCCTGTTGCTGTAATCGTATATTACCCTACTCCTCAATCACAGTGACAGCAGTGTTTGGGGAGGGGGGCAGCAAGGGGGAAGTTTGCTCCCATAACCTGCAGAGTGGAGGAGGGCAGCAGCGGGAGCCCAAGCATCTCCTGTCCTTGCAGTGCCTGCTTTGCCTCTCCGTCCTCTGGATCCCACAAGGGCTGGGAAACATACAGAAAAGGGAGGGGGCAGAGTGGGGGACATACAGTGAAGTAGGTTCAGGCTGGGGGACATACAGTGAATGGAGGCAGTGATGGCCATTCAGAGAAGGGGGAGCAGGGGCAGGCTGGGGGACATACACTGAAGGAGGGTGAGGCTTGGGGACATACAATGAATGGAGGCACTGATGGACATTAAGAGAAGGGGGCAGGCTGGGGGACAGAGTGAATGGATGCAGAGTGGGGAACATACAGTGAATGGGGGACATACAGTGAAGGAGGGCAGGCTGGGGGAAATACAGTGAAGGGGCAGGCTGGGGGACAAAGAGTGAATGGGGGCAAAGTGGGGGACCATTCTGATGCGATTAATGATTCAAAGAATGTCAGGCTGAATGGTCGGCCCCCACACATTTACACTTTAACAAATCTGGCCCTCGTCGCAGAAAGTTTGGACACCCCTGGTCTAAGTAATATGTTTTACATACATCAATTGCTAAATAGGGGGCCCTTACAAACCTTTGGGGCCTACGAATATCTAGTTACGCCCGTGCGCATAGGGTCATGCCGCTGGCTGCATTTCCATACTATTACAACAGCAACTACCCCCCACTCATAATTGAATTGACCACACTGTTTAGGTGGAACAATTAAGGACATGCAGCAAATAAACTGAACAAAAGAATGGTCAGCTGAAAATCTCAGAGGAAAGGTGTAAAGTTGCAGGTGTCCCTAATGGGGCGATTTCAGCCCATTTTCTAAGCCGCGTGTCCTCAGGACCCCACACAGTGCATGTCTTGCAGGTGTCCTCAGAGAATCACAAGTGAAATAATTAGCTCCATCTGTGGATCTTTTAAAATGTGTCCACCTGCCGGGTGACTGAAAAACGGAATTCTGTGGGGTCCTGAGGACCGAGTTTGAGAACCCCTGCTCTAAGCGATCTGACTAGATTGTTGAGAAAATGACCCACATTGCTCCGTGTGTAGGGGCAATATCTATGCGCGGCCCCGCATGTAGGGGTTACCAACTCATCCCTTTAATCCGGGACACATATTAATTACACAGGTTCTGTGGCTGGCTTTCACCTGGTTTTAAACTGCCACAGAACCTGTGTAATTAATATGCGTCCCGGATTAAAGGGATGAGTTGGTCACCCAACCCGCATGACCCGGTCGTCGGGCGATTAATATCCAGCATGCTGGATATATCTAGTTAGATCACCGGTCATGGCCAGTGTTCTCACCGGAGAAGACTGGCCCTGACAGATCGCTCAGGACACAGCGCTGACACATTGCTGTGCAGTGCGGGTGTGCTTAGCGATTTTGACATCTTCCGGACATGCAGGTCAATCTGCCAATATTGCTCATGCCATTTGCACCCAGTGTGGATGCACAATATCTTTCATGATCAGCTCAAGGGAAACTGTTCACCAATATCTTTTGTCTTTCATATATTCTAGTGTGTATGGGCCTCAAATTAGCCAATTTGTCTGTAGGACCAATTTATGTCTGTTTTCCATGTTTAGGAGCAAATGGTCATTTGGCCCCCAAAATTTTCCAGATTTTCATTCCAACCAGCCAGATTGGAAATATAATCTTCTAATGTGTATGGGCCTTTACATTTAAATAGATCCTTTTTTTTTTTTTTTTTATTGATCTGAAATCGGTCAACGTTACCATCTAGTAAAGATATTTATTAGTGTCTGCACCTTACGTCCTCTGGCAAATCCTTGTATCCCAAGTTATACTTTAAATACATTATAAGCCATAGGGGGCAGCGAATGGAGTGGAAAAAATAAAATATTTGTGGTGACAAATGTATAAAGTATTACAGTACATTGCAATAAGCTTAGACACACTGACTACTTGCCTGCAAATTCCATCACACTCATGTTGTATAATAAACTCCGAAACACACACACGGGACAACATGTAATAAGAAATAACACATACAAACATGTTTGGTCTATATAACATAACAACATATTATAATCCCAAATGTGTAGACATAAAATTACTTAACCACATAACTTCCCCCAAGATTGTCCACACGCTCTTCTGTGATAGGGATGCAGATATCCATAACTCCAGTTACAGGTAAGTGGGTGTCAGGTGCAGGTACTGTAGCTCTGCTGCTGCCTGACCTCGCCTGGGGGTGTGCCCTATCTGCTGCCTGATTTCACCTGAGGGGGGCGTGTCCTATCTGCAGGCTGACACACCTGGGCCATCACCTAGTACCTAGCAGGAAGGACATGCTGCAGGTACACATGGGAGTCCTATAATATCATGTAGGCAGGGCCGGTGCAAGCCTCCCCCCCGCCCCAGGCAAATCCGCCGCCCGCGGGGTGCGGATGATACTGCGCTACAGGGGGGGGGGGGGCGTGTGGGCGATACTGCGGCGGGCGCCCGCACCCTCCGTGTCCAGGGCGGGATGGGGGGGAGAAGGAAGCTCACTGTCTCACCTGCTCCCCGCTCCCTGCTTTCTATGGTACCTCTCCTCGGTGGCTCAGTACCGCCCTCCAGTGGCCGGTGCCCTAGGCAAATGCCTAGACCTGCCTAGTGGTGGCGCTGGCCCTGCATGTAGGTCCACAGTTAGTAAAGCAGATACCAGATAGAATGAACATATTCTTGTATAAATAATAAACTCCCTCATTGATTTTAAATTTTAGTTCTCATTTATAAAGCACCAACCAAACAGCTCCTGTTATTTTTCGAACACAGCCTATAACAGGCCGCTGTAAACGCAGCCTAGCGAACAGTTCTGAATCAGGCCCTTTATCTTACGCCACTCACCCCAAAGTCTGATACATACGCTATGTTCTAGAACTCCGATATAACATGAATACAGAATGATCAGGTTGTCAGTGCCTAGGTCGACAGCCAAAAGGTCAACCAATATTGGTCAACAGGCAGAAGGTCAACACATATGGTGAAACGGTCGACATGGTGAAACGGTCGGCATGGAAGATGTCGACATAGGAAAGGTGGACATGAGTTTTTCATGATTTCTGGGTGTCTATGTTGACATAGGTCGACATGTCGCATGCTCTGGGCATGGTGCCTCACTGCACCCCACACCTATTATGATCTAATGTTATGGTAAAGTATCAACAAGTTGGTTTCAAACAAAATCATGAAAAACACATGTCAACATTTTCCACGTCAACCTTTTTTATGTGTTGCCCTTCTGCCTGTCGACTTTTTGACTGTCGACCTAATGAGCAGATACTGCTTGGACTGCACATCCTAATAAGAGAGGAATGCCCTCCTGCGCTGTCTCCTGTCCCCTTGTTAGGGCAACGACCAAAGTATGATGACATCACAGCGCATGTGCGACCTGACACACGTCACTGCGCTGTGCGATGAGACCTTATACCACTATGGGGCTGATTCCCGTTTGTTTCTGTCTGAATTCGGCCCCGTTACCGATGATTGGTGGTTTGCAAATATGCGCATGGCCAAACCCCAGGAGCGAATGGCGATTGGCCTTTCGATTTGGGAAGGGAGGGGCCGGGGGTGGCAGCAGGGTAACACACCGTTAAAGGTCCTGCAAATACATATTTTCTATGAGATTGACATGTGATAGATACAGACATCAATTCAATTATTGACTGTTATTTAATTATTAAGCCTGAGGTTTTTTTTTTAATACGAATGTTGTATATTATAGTCATTTATTTTTTTCCAGCACTTGCTCCATTCTATACAAATGCGCTTGGGTCTGTTTGGGGTTTATTGCATCATTTTGCTACGTCCGTATGCATGTTGGTTGAGACCACCTCCTAGGGGGTTTTCCCACTGTATATGGACATACTCTGCACTGTCCAAATTCATTAGGGGCACCTCCATACAGCCAATAAGCCAGAAATCTGACCTTTAAATTCTACAATACTATTTCCTAATGCCCTCCATGTATGCAATTAAGGATAGAATATTGCTGTTATACCGGGTACACACTGGCCCTTATTCATCTGATCACAGTACAAATTTGTTTGGAAAATGGGCAAAACCATGTGCACTGCAGGTGGGGCAGATGTAACATGTGCAGAGAGAGTTAAATTTGGGTGGGGTGTTGAAACTGAAATCTACATTGCAGTGTAAAAATAATGCAGCCAGTATTTACCCTGCACAGAAACAAAATAACTCACACAAATCTAACTCTCTCTGCACATGTTACATCTGCCCCACCTGCAGTGCTCATGGTTTTGCCCAGGGCTATTTTTTAGCAGGCTCCAGCAGGAACTGAGACCCTTATTCTAGTTCACTCTTTCTGACAAAATATTTCTTAAGGAGCCCATACACGCTCCGTTTTCGCAGGCTCCGTTTTGTACTATACGATGCACGCTCCCGCGCATCACATAGTACGGTACAAAAAGTATGTGCTGCACATACTTTTGTACTAGGTAAACATCGTATCGGATCGCAGTGCATGCACACTGCATGCACAAGCGATGCGATCCGATACGATGTGTGCTGTTTCAGCACAGAACGGATCCGTTAAACGGACCGTGTATGGGGGGCTTTAGATGGACAAAACCATGTGCACTGCAGGTGAGGCAGGTGTAAAACCCCACCCAAATCTAATTATCTCTGCACAAGTAACACCTGCCTCACCTGCAGTGCACATGGTTTTGTCCATCTAAGAAATATTTTGTCAGAAAGAGTGAACTAGAATAAGGGCCTCAGTTCCTGCTTGAGCATACTGAAAAATAGCCCTGGTTTTGCCCATTTTGAGAACACATTTGTACTTTGATCAGGTCTGAATAAAGGCCACTGTAGCGATGTCAGGCAGATTTGCCATTTCTTAATGATAAATCACCTACATAGCTCAGTGTGTACCCTCATTCAGACCTGAACATACAATTCGCAGATGGGTTATATTCCACCATGCTGTAGTTGTGTGGAGTTTGTTTGTATATTCTCCCTGAGCTTGTGAGTGGATATTGGCAGACAGACAATTTCTATTTTATCCACCAGGTGGCAGTAAAAGCTCTCAGAATACTTCACAGCAATTCAGTTTATTTCAGCTTCAGTCAAACTGAATTTATTGTGACTGAATTAAAGAGATTGAGGGGTATCTAATTACCCACGGTAATTGTCTTGATGTTGTGGTATCCAATGAGCCCCAATATGCCAGCAGGGGCCACAGCTTATCGTGACAGGCAGGCAATGCCGAATCCTCAAAAGCAGACCCATTTTTGAGTTTAGCAGGGCTGCAGTCAGCAAACACTGAACCTGTGTGTTTTTGTGTAAAAATGTATTTTATATATTTTTTTTACAGGCGATCTAAATTGGATAGCCCAGAATAAAAAATGTTTTAATCTAAATGACCAAAGCAGTTCCATTCCAAAATGGTAAAAAGCAGGATTCTATCAGTAGGTTCATACCCTCCAACAATCCCAACGGAAAAATCTGTACAGGCCAGGGGGTGTGTCCATAGATAGAGGGTGTGGCCATTTGTAAAGGGGCGTGGTCCGTGAGCCCGGCCTCTGTGTTCGACACTGTCTAAGTGGATTACTATTGGTTTACAATGACTAGGTCGACACCTAATAAACATGAAAACCAATCAGATTCTGTATATTATCTTCGAGAATAAGAAATAGATTCTAATTGGTTGCCGGACCATAGCAACATCTGAAATTAGAACTCGGATGAACCCCTACGTCTTTTCAGTGTATTTCTGTACATATAACAGAATGCTGTTGAATTGTGGTGAACTGTAGGAGAGGGTCGTAGCAGGAGAAGGTAGATCCAACCCGGAGCTGGCCTCTAAGAAAGAGAGGGTGCGTGCGTTACGGGGGTCTTTGCCCTGATCACCCCCTGTGCCCAGATCTGTATGAAGCATTATCATATGGGGTGTTCACCAGTGTTTGTGGCATGACCAATGTATGACAAGGATTTTATTGGAAAGCAGAAACAGTATTTAGGAACTAGTACTGCCAAAACCATTGCTAAAGTGCACTTGATTCGAAAATCAGGTCCCCCTCCCGGACCCCCCCAGGAAGATGGGCAAGTCTCCCACATCGCCCCCTTCCCCGATACAAGTACTGGATTTTGCGGGTACGTGGCAAGGAGTGGGGCTAAAATTACGCGATTAACGTAATTTCCTATAATTTTAGCGCAGATCGTGACTTGACGGTTTTGACTGGTATGGGGGCGGGGCTTGGTAACATCAGCTTCGTCCCGCCCTTTGACATGTAGTGTTTGGTCTTCTCTCCGGGCTTCTCCCGGAGAGAAAAAAAAGTAGGCAAGTATGAAGATGTGACGTTGCCCATAGCAACCAATTCGATTTTCGCAAATAGATTTGCTAGCCGTGCACATCTATTTGCAGGGCGTGATTTCACTTGGCGGTGCAGCGCTTACCTGATCTCTGACTGCTGGAAATGAGTAATCCTGCGATCAGGTCTGAATCAGGCCCTTAATGTCTAGCCCCCCCCCCTTCCCCTTTGCAGGCTAACCCAAACCCCCCAGCCTAACTCTTGCTAGTGCCTAAACCTGACCTCCCCCCCCAGTCTAATGCTAAACTGCCCCACATTCTTACATTTGGCAGTTATGATTCTGGCATCAGCGTCATCATCGATGTTGGAATTCTGGCGCCGCAAGTCATTATACCAATGTTGGTATTTTCGGATGTTACCGGCATCCCCTTCAGCTGCCATGTGTCCCTGCACCCTCATTGCAAGCAGGCCTCCAGGAATTTGGCACATCTATAACATTGTACATACAGTATGTTCTGCATTATCTGCATAGTCTACAACCAGGGCTTAAAGTGGTCATGCAGAGGTGGGGGAACTCAGTTCCCCCTCACTTTCACCCCTGTCTACAACATATATTTCACACATCTAAAACATGGAGTCCATAGTCATCTTGTTTTCCCCTTTATTTACTTAATGCCCTCGTTATACTTAATTTGATTCCCTTTTTTTGTTTTATCTTTCTTTTTCTAGCTCTTGACAGCTGAATATGGGCCAGATTCTCTAAGCCTTGAAAGTGATCAATTTGAGAGTGATAAATAGCCAGCCAATCAGCTCTTGTCTGACATCTTTAAAACACAGTCTGTGACATGGCAGGTAGGAGCTGATTGGCTGGATGTTTATCACTCTCCATTTTATCACTTTTGAAGCTTAGCCTTGGACTGGCCCCTCTCAGCTCAGGGCCCCATAGCATCTGCACTTCCTACACCTATGGTAGCTCTGCTCCTGTATATAACACATGATTTAACTGTGACAGGGAAGGTGGCCCCTCTCAGCTGTGGGCCCTATAGCAGCTGCATTCCCTGCACTTATGGTAATTACACCCTTGCGTATAACACATGTAACTGTGACAGGGAAGTTTGCCAATGCTGTGAGAGCTGCTGACCATGCCCACAGCCCCTTTCTCCTGTGAATAGAGACTCTCAGGATTATTCAAGTTCATTCGGTCCTCCGTGAATTTGCACGGGGGACCAAATGGGTTTGGTGGATTTGCAAGGCTGCGAATTCACAGCCTTGCAAATTAACCAGAATAACCTCCCCTGTGCGCATGCGGGACAGTTGGGAGGTATGCATGTAGCTGTGGCAGGGAAGGTCTATATTTCATTCATACTTGCCTACTTTTGAAAACTAGTTTCAGTGAGAATATAATTGGTAATATCATTTTGCACAGTGCCCCATTGAGGGGGCGTGTCATGCTCCTCCCAAAGGGCGTGTCTAGTTCCATATATGGAGAGATTGTGAAAAGAGAATGTGAACGTGGCACCTAGAAGTGTGGGGGTGTACTGCTACATCTGAGAGGAATCTTGTAAAATGACTTATATCCAAATGTAGATGAGCCCCAAAGCCGTTAGTAAGCGCTACTATACTTGGTAAAGTGCTGGGGAATGGTGCTGATGATTCAGTGTAAATGTCTCTCATTCCTTTCTCCCCAAAAATGTAACAGTGTAATGTGGGCTAGGTGACATGTGGGAGATTGCTAGACTAATGAGGGAGAGATGGAGATTGCTGTTATTTCAGGGAGTCTCCTGCAGAATGCAGGAGGGGAGGTAACTATGATGTAACAGTGTAATGTGGGCTAGGTGACATGAGGGAGATTGCTGGACTAATGAGGGAGAGAGGGAGATTGCTGTTATTTCAGGGAGTCTCCTGCAGAATGCAGGAGGGAAGGCAGCTATCATTTCATTCATGCCATGTCCTTTCCACTTATTGCAATTGCCACTGTCATTTTCTATTTATTACCACTGGTTTTTCCTTTTCACCCGGCCAGTTGCTCACAGAAATAATTTCTCATTTGAGTACAGTCAGCAATTCTCCAATCCTTGCTTTGGTGCAGATAGCCTCTGTGGCTGCCTGCATATTAAACCACACTGACGGACGATACAGACACAACTGATGCTATCAGAAAACTTCTCTCCCCAGGTTCTAGAGTTACCCATATAGTCTCAGTCCTATGTTCTGTACCCGGCGTAGTGCTGCTTTAAGCTCCTTCTTTGCAGATAAGTAAGAGAAGTCCCAGTCCCTGTTCCCAGCTCCGTGTTCTGCAAGCAGGTTATAACCATGATCAGCTGTGCCCCAGGCATGGTTATCATTGTACAAAGACGCATTATGATTAATAGTCATGTGCCCGCATACCTGTGTGCGACCAATTCCTGTATGCAAAGTCAGACTGGTGCATGGATGACCCAGAGGGTAATGCAGTGGTAGGGGCCCATGTGGATAGTCTCCAGTGGGGGTGTGGCCAGCCACCACAGAGGTTTAGCTAACTGTTAGACAATGCATGGTCTGGGCCCTTGATAAATGTAAGTACTGCTATTGGATGCATGATAATGTACCAAATTAATAACATCAATGCACGTTAGAATAAGGTAACATATGTATAATGTACAATTTAAGTGCACACCCAGGAGCCTAGACCCTAGAGAAGGAGGTGGGCCCCAGGCCATTTCTCCCTGTGCCACTGTGGCCCAGACCAACCCTGCCTGTACGATTAGAGTACACTGTGTGCAGCTTCACTGAGCCTGCGTGTGGACTACTACCGTGTTTCCCCGATAATAAGACCTACCCCGAAAATAAGCCCTACCCTTGATTTTGGTCACTGGTCCTAAATAAGCCCGACCCCGAAAATAAGCCCTAGTAAAATTTCATTATCTGGCGTTCAGACAATAGATTCTACACCTGCTAAACCCCCCTGATCCCCCACTCACCACCCCTAACCCCCCTCACCTCCGTTGTGTAGGTAAAAGCACAGGCTTCTTCTGAAGCCGCTTCTATTCCCATGGATGCATTGCGGTGCGGTACGTCACCTCGCACATAACGCGGTTGCAGAACGGAGCTGTGTCACAGCAAAGAAGAGCTGGACATTATTGAGACTTAAAGGAGTACTGGGGTATGTTTACCTTTTATCACGGAGGAGTGGGGACATGTTTATTACTGTAAGGAGGACTGGGGGCATGTTTACCGGTATAATGGAGGACTGGGGGCATGTTTGCCGATATAATGGAGGACTGGGGGCATGTTTATTAAGGAGTACTGGGGTATGTTTACCTGTATCAAGAAGGACTGGGGGCATGTTTCTTGACATTTGCTGTCAATGTTCATTAAAATAAGCCCTACCCCTAAAATAAGCCCTATGGTGTTTTTTGTTCAAGAAAAAAAAATAAGACAGTGTCTTATTATCGGGGAAACACGGTACCTGAAGAGATGTCCGGCATATTTTTTTAAATACACCTGGATTCCTGCTTCTGGCCAACTCTTCTGTTATGTCATGATGTCACTTGTTCTGCATAACCTCCATGTTTCTGACATGATCAACACAGATCAGTAGCTTCTTAGTAGTGGCTTTTTTTTCATTGAGGCTCCATGGTAGTCTCATACATCTTTACTGATAGCGTAAGACCGAGTACATTGTGGTAAAGATACTGTATAACGATGATCCTACAAATCTAATACCATTATGACCCAACACCATTACGATCCAACACTGTCAAGATCCAACACCCTCATAATCCAACACCATCACAACCCAACACCATCACGACCCAACATCATCATGACCAACTCAAGCCCACACCATTATGACACAATCATGACCAAATGACATCAAGACCCAATAACATCATGACACAGCATCATCATGAATGACAGCAAAGGCGGTGTCTGGCAGTACATGATGAAATTCCCATTCAACAATTCACTAATTTCTAGATTGTTTCTTTTTAGTTTTATTTAAAAAAAAAACATTTGGATATAAAAAAAACAAAGTACAACTAAGGAGTATGGAGATTGCCTTCTAATGAATGACATTGGAGCCGATTATCTAAAATTGTCCTGCAATTTGTCGAAAGTCAGCTCAAAAAAGCGTCTTATTGACCGATAGAACATAAAGTGTTGTCACATTCTAAATGACTAAAAAGCACCTGGTCATTTTATTTATACAGTACGTATAATTCCATATTTTTCTAATTTCCCTTCCGTTACAGAGGTTTCGTTCGCTGCACCTATAAAATAATAATGTGCAATTTTAGTGTTGAGAATGTTTATTTTGGTAGCTCTTCAATGATGATCCTGGAGACGGAGTTCCACCCAGTAGAAGCATCTCCTCTGGGGTAGTCAGTGCAGGTGCCCACCCAGACAGCTACGTCCACCAGTCCAGAACTGATTCCTTCACACAAGCCCTCCACTGTAAGCAAAACACAAATATTTCACAGCAAAAGTTCGTAGCCATACATGAACATAACAATATTTGTCTTTATAGATTGGGAACACATTAAAATGTTTACCAACCAAATTTCACTTCAATCATCTGCCCACGATGAACTGTGGAGAACTTGCTTAAAGTGTTCCTATCAGTTTTGAAAAATCTAAAATAACCTCAACCACCAATGATTTTAAAATATTAACCCCTTCCTGACAGAGCCAGTTTTTGCGTTCCTGACAGAGCCCTTTTTTTCAAATCTGACATGTCTCACTTAAGTGGGGATAACTTTTTTTTGCTTTTACTTATCCCAGTGATTTTGAGATTGTTTTTTCGTGACACATTGTACTTCAAATTAGTGGTAAATTTGGGTCGATACAGTCTGTGTTTTTTTGTGAAAAATACCAAAATGTCGTGAAAAAATGGAAAATTTAGCAATTTGCAAAATGTTAAATTTTCTGCTTGTGAGACAAATAATCATACCACTCAAAATAGTTTATAACTAACATAGACCATATGTCTACTTTATGTTTCCATCATTATTTCAACTTCCTTTTAATTTTTTTGGACACTAGGAGGCTTACAATATGAATAGCAAATTCTCAAATTTTCAAGAAAATTTCAAACACTGATTTTTTTAGGGACCAGTTCAGTTCTGATGTGACTTTGAGGGACTTGTATGTGAGACACCCCCATAAATGATACCATTTCAAAAACTGCACCCCTCACAGTATTCAAAACAGCATTTTGGAAGTTTGTTAACCCTTTAGGTGTTTCACAGGAATTAAAACAAAGTGTAGGTGAAATTTCAAAATTTCATTTTTTTTGCAGATTTGCAATTTTAATACATTTTTCTAAGGAACACAGTACATTTTACTAGAGAAATGTGACTAAAAATTGATTCCCCCAATTCTTTTGTTTTCATAAATATCCTATATGTGGCCCTAGTGTGCACGTTGACCAAACCACAGGCTTCATAATAGAAGGAGCACCTACTTGATTTTGGAGCCTCCTTTTTATGAGATTATTTTTTAGGCACCATGTAGGTTTCTAGGCACCATAAGATGCTAAAATTTAGGAACCCCCCCACAAGTGACCCCATTTTGCAAACTACACCCCTCAGGGAATTTATCTAGGGGTATAGTGTACATTTCAAACCCCCAGGGGTTTCACCAATTGTGGTACAACTGGGCAGTGAAAATGAAAAATTAAATTTTTTACACAAAAATGCAGTTCTGGCTCAAAATTTTTCATTTTCAGAAGGTATGAAGGAGAAAAAGCACCCCAAAATCTGTGCCCCAATTTCTCCCGAGTACGGCAATGCCTCACATGTGACCAAAAAATACCATTTGGGTGCATGGCAGGACTCAGAAAGGAAGGAGTGATTTTTGGATTTTGCAGCTCAGATTCTGGTGGAATGTTGGTGGGTGCTATGTTGCATTAGCAAGACCCCCCAAGCACCAATACAGTGGAACCCCCCCACAAGTGACCCCATTTTGCAAACTACACCCCTCAGGGAATTCATCTAGGGGTATAGTGTACATTTCAAACCCCCAGGGGTTTCACCAATTTTGATACAACTGGGCAGTGAAAATGAAAAATTACATTTTTTTACACAAAAATGCAGTTCTGGCTCAAAATTTTTCATTTTCACAAGGAATGAAGGAGACAAAGCACCCCAAAATCTGTGCCCCAATTTCTCCCGAGTATGGCAATGCCTCATATGTGACCAAAAAATACCAGTTGGGTGCATGGCAGGACTCAGAAGGGAAGGAGTGATTTTTGGTGGTGGAATGTTGGTGGGTGCTATGTCGCATTAGCAAGACCCCCAAAGCACCAATACAGTGGAACCCCCCCACAAGTGACCCCATTTTGCAAACTACACCCCTCAGGGAATTCATCTAGGGGTATAGTGTACATTTCAAACCCCCAGGGGTTTCACCAATTTTGATACAACTGGGCAGTGAAAATGAAAAATTACATTTTTTTACACAAAAATGCAGTTCTGGCTCAAAATTTTTCATTTTCAGAAGGTATGAAGGAGAAAAAGCACCCCAAAATCTGTGCCCCAATTTCTCCCGAGTACGGCAATGCCTCACATGTGACCAAAAAATACCATTTGGGCGCATGGCAGGACTCAGAAGGGAAGGAGTGATTTTTGGATTTTGCAGCTCAGATTCTGGTGGAATTTTGGTGGGTGCTATGTCGCATTAGCAAGACCCCCCAAGCACCAATACAGTGGAACCCCCCCACAAGTGACCCCATTTTGCAAACTACACCCCTCAGGGAATTCATCTAGGGGTATAGTGTACATTTCAAACCCCCAGGGGTTTCACCAATTTTGATACAACTGGGCTGTGCAAATGCAAAATTAAATTTTTTACACAAAAATGCAGTTCTGGCTCAAAATTTTTCATTTTCACAAGGAATGAAGGAGACAAAGCACCCCAAAATCTGTGCCCCAATTTCTCCCGAGTACGGCAATGCCTCACATGTGACCAAAAAATACCATTTGGGTGCATGGCAGGACTCAGAAAGGAAGGAGTGATTTTTGGATTTTGCAGCTCAGATTCTGGTGGAATGTTGGTGGGTGCTATGTTGCATTAGCAAGACCCCCCAAGCACCAATACAGTGGAACCCCCCCCACAAGTGACCCCATTTTGCAAACTACACCCCTCAGGGAATTCATCTAGGGGTATAGTGTACATTTCAAACCCCCAGGGGTTTCACCAATTTTGATACAACTGGGCAGTGAAAATGAAAAATTACATTTTTTTACACAAAAATGCAGTTTTGGCTCAAAATTTTTCATTTTCAGAAGGTATGAAGGAGAAAAAGCACCCCAAAATCTGTGCCCCAATTTCTCCCGAGTACGGCAATGCCTCACATGTGACCAAAAAATACCATTTGGGCGCATGGCAGGACTCAGAAGGGAAGGAGTGATTTTTGGATTTTGCAGCTCAGATTCTGGTGGAATTTTGGTGGGTGCTATGTCGCATTAGCAAGACCCCCCAAGCACCAATACAGTGGAACCCCCCCACAAGTGACCCCATTTTGCAAACTACACCCCTCAGGGAATTCATCTAGGGGTATAGTGTACATTTCAAACCCCCAGGGGTTTCACCAATTTTGATACAACTGGGCTGTGCAAATGCAAAATTACATTTTTTACACAAAAATGCAGTTCTGGCTCAAAATTTTTCATTTTCACAAGGAATGAAGGAGACAAAGCACCCCAAAATCTGTGCCCCAATTTCTCCCGAGTACGGCAATGCCTCACATGTGACCAAAAAATACCATTTGGGTGCATGGCAGGACTCAGAAAGGAAGGAGTGATTTTTGGATTTTGCAGCTCAGATTCTGGTGGAATGTTGGTGGGTGCTATGTTGCATTAGCAAGACCCCCCAAGCACCAATACAGTGGAACCCCCCCCACAAGTGACCCCATTTTGCAAACTACACCCCTCAGGGAATTCATCTAGGGGTATAGTGTACATTTCAAACCCCCAGGGGTTTCACCAATTTTGATACAACTGGGCAGTGAAAATGAAAAATTACATTTTTTTACACAAAAATGCAGTTCTGGCTCAAAATTTTTCATTTTCACAAGGAATGAAGGAGACAAAGCACCCCAAAATCTGTGCCCCAATTTCTCCCGAGTATGGCAATGCCTCATATGTGACCAAAAAATACCAGTTGGGTGCATGGCAGGACTCAGAAGGGAAGGAGTGATTTTTGGTGGTGGAATGTTGGTGGGTGCTATGTCGCATTAGCAAGACCCCCAAAGCACCAATACAGTGGAACCCCCCCACAAGTGACCCCATTTTGCAAACTACACCCCTCAGGGAATTCATCTAGGGGTATAGTGTACATTTCAAACCCCCAGGGGTTTCACCAATTTTGATACAACTGGGCAGTGAAAATGAAAAATTACATTTTTTTACACAAAAATGCAGTTCTGGCTCAAAATTTTTCATTTTCAGAAGGTATGAAGGAGAAAAAGCACCCCAAAATCTGTGCCCCAATTTCTCCCGAGTACGGCAATGCCTCACATGTGACCAAAAAATACCATTTGGGCGCATGGCAGTACTCAGAAGGGAAGGAGTGATTTTTGGATTTTGCAGCTCAGATTCTGGTGGAATTTTGGTGGGTGCTATGTCGCATTAGCAAGACCCCCCAAGCACCAATACAGTGGAACCCCCCCACAAGTGACCCCATTTTGCAAACTACACCCCTCAGGGAATTCATCTAGGGGTATAGTGTACATTTCAAATCCCCAGGGGTTTCACCAATTTTGATACAACTGGGCTGTGCAAATGCAAAATTACATTTTTTACACAAAAATGCAGTTCTGGCTCAAAATCTTTCATTTTCACAAGGAATGAAGGAGACAAAGCACCCCAAAATCTGTGCCCCAATTTCTCCCGAGTACGGCAATGCCTCACATGTGACCAAAAAATACCATTTGGGTGCATGGCAGGACTCAGAAAGGAAGGAGTGATTTTTGGATTTTGCAGCTCAGATTCTGGTGGAATGTTGGTGGGTGCTATGTTGCATTAGCAAGACCCCCCAAGCACCAATACAGTGGAACCCCCCCACAAGTGACCCCATTTTGCAAACTACACCCCTCAGGGAATTCATCTAGGGGTATAGTGTACATTTCAAACCCCCAGGGGTTTCACCAATTTTGATACAACTGGGCAGTGAAAATGAAAAATTACATTTTTTTACACAAAAATGCAGTTCTGGCTCAAAATTTTTCATTTTCAGAAGGTATGAAGGAGAAAAAGCACCCCAAAATCTGTGCCCCAATTTCTCCCGAGTACGGCAATGCCTCACATGTGACCAAAAAATACCATTTGGGTGCATGGCAGGACTCAGAAAGGAAGGAGTGATTTTTGGATTTTGCAGCTCAGATTCTGGTGGAATGTTGGTGGGTGCTATGTTGCATTAGCAAGACCCCCCAAGCACCAATACAGTGGAACCCCCCCACAAGTGACCCCATTTTGCAAACTACACCCCTCAGGGAATTCATCTAGGGGTATAGTGTACATTTCAAACCCCCAGGGGTTTCACCAATTTTGATACAACTGGGTAGTGAAAATGAAAAATTACATTTTTTTACACAAAAATGCAGTTCTGGCTCAAAATTTTTCATTTTCAGAAGGTATGAAGGAGAAAAAGCACCCCAAAATCTGTGCCCCAATTTCTCCCGAGTATGGCAATGCCTCATATGTGACCAAAAAATACCAGTTGGGTGCATGGCAGGACTCAGAAGGGAAGGAGTGATTTTTGGTGGTGGAATGTTGGTGGGTGCTATGTCGCATTAGCAAGACCCCCAAAGCACCAATACAGTGGAACCCCCCCCCACAAGTGACCCCATTTTGCAAACTACACCCCTCAGGGAATTCATCTAGGGGTATAGTGTACATTTCAAACCCCCAGGGGTTTCACCAATTTTGATACAACTGGGCAGTGAAAATGAAAAATTACATTTTTTTACACAAAAATGCAGTTCTGGCTCAAAATTTTTCATTTTCAGAAGGTATGAAGGAGAAAAAGCACCCCAAAATCTGTGCCCCAATTTCTCCCGAGTACGGCAATGCCTCATGTGTGACCAAAAAGTGGCAGGACTCAGAAGGGAAGGAGTGATATTTGGATTTTGCAGCACAAATTCTGGTGGAATGTTGGTGGGTGCTATGTCGCATTAGCAAGACCCCCAAAGCACCAATACAGTGGAACCCCCCCACAAGTGACCCCATTTTGCAAACTACACCCCTCAGGGAATTCATCTAGGGGTATAGTGTACATTTCAAACCCCCAGGGGTTTCACCAATTTTGATACAACTGGTGAGTGAAAATGAAAAATTACATTTTTTTACACAAAAATGCAGTTCTGGCTCAAAATTTTTCATTTTCAGAAGGTATGAAGGAGAAAAAGCACCCCAAAATCTGTGCCCCAATTTCTCCCGAGTACGGCAATGCCTCATGTGTGACCAAAAAGTGGCAGGACTCAGAAGAGAAGGAGTGATATTTGGATTTTGCAGCACAAATTCTGGTGGAATGTTGGTGGGTGCTATGTCGCATTAGCAAGACCCCCAAAGCACCAATACAGTGGAACCCCCCCCCACAAGTGACCCCATTTTGCAAACTACACCCCTCAGGGAATTCATCTAGGGGTATAGTGTACATTTCAAACCCCCAGGGGTTTCACCAATTTTGATACAACTGGGCAGTGAAAATGAAAAATTACATTTTTTTACACAAAAATGCAGTTCTGGCTCAAAATTTTTCATTTTCAGAAGGTATGAAGGAGAAAAAGCACCCCAAAATCTGTGCCCCAATTTCTCCCGAGTACGGCAATGCCTCACATGTGACCAAAAAATACCAGTTGGGTGCATGGCAGGACTCAGAAGGGAAGGAGTGATTTTTGGATTTTGCGGCTCAGATTCTGGTGGAATGAATGGTGGGTGCTATGTGGCATTAGCAAGACCCCCGAAGCACGGTGAAATGATGAACCTAAAAATCCATAGATGTGTGGTATATTTTAAAACACTCCTTTATACATAGGCCGGGTTTGTCGGGGCAAGTGTCACACTGGAAAATAGTTTGCTTTCTTATTCCCTTTTTATAGCAAACTTTGCACCTTTTTTGTGTCCTGCCCTTTTTTCCAGTGGAGGGGATTTCATCAGGAAAATGCTGCCCTGGTACAATACGGGGGCCAGTACTAGAAGTACTGGGGCCCTCTGCCTGCTGGTTCCCAAATACTAGGCCCTTTATGACTTCCTCTTGAAAGTGCATAAATGTCCCCCTCTGGCCGGTAGAACGGAATAGCACGTAAGCGTTATACAGTGCCATCTGGATGATATACACGGCCAGCTTCTTGTACCAGATTTTTGTTTTCCGCAGGGCACTGTACGGCTTCAGTACCTGATCTGAAAGATCCACTCCGCCCATGTACCTATTGTAATCCAGGATACAATTAGGTTTGGAGGTGTGGGTACTGGTACCTCGTACAGGGACGGAGGTGGTACTGTCTCCGTGAATTGTTGTCAGTATAAGGACATCCCTCTTGTCCTTATATTTGACCAACAACATATTTTCGGTGCATATTCCCCTGCTTTCACCCCTTCTCATTACTTGGGCAATGTGCGTTTTTGGGAGGCCTCTTTGGTTCTTGCGCACAGTACCGCAAGCTGCTGTACCTCTTGAACCAAGGGCCTTAAACAGGGGGATGCTGGTGTAAAAGTTATCCACATAGAGGTGATAACCTTTATCCAGGAAGGGGTGCACTAAATCCCAGACAATTTTTCCACTAACACCTACGAGGGAGGGGGGGCATTCTGGCGGTTCAATTCTTGAATCCTTCCCTTCATATACCCTAAACCTGTGGGTGTACCCTGAGGTGCTTTAACACAGCTTATACATTTTTATGCCATACCTTGCCCTCTTACTGGGAAGGTACTGGCGGAATTTAACCCTTCCTTTAAAATGTATAAGGGACTCGTCTATGCAAATGAATTTATCTGGGATGTACATCTCTTCAAATTTGGCACTGAAATGATCAATGACCGGCCTGACTTTGAATAGCCGGTCAAAGGTGGGATCATCTCTGGGTGGGCACTGTGCATTATCGTTGTAATGCAAAAATTTAAGGATCGTCTCAAATCGAGCCACGGGGCATGGCCATACGGTAAAATGGGGTGCTGTACAGAACATCTGTACTCCAATATTGCCTAATTTCTGGCTTTTTTACTATGCCCATATGAAACACCAGACCCCAAAACGTCATCATCTCTACTGCATCTACAGGGGTCCACCTAGAAAATGATGACGTGGGGTTTTGAGCAATAAACTGCTGGGCATATAAATTAGTTTGGTCCACAATTAAATTTATAAAATCATCAGAGAAAAATAATTTGAAAAAGTTAATTTCTCTGAGACCTGTGGAATCAAATTGGATTCCTGGCATGGCCAAAAACTCAGGAACCTGGGGCTCAAAATTGTCTGGTGGTGGGGTCCATACGAGATCAATTATTGGGGGGGGGTCTCAGCTGCTCTACGGGGGCGTCTTTGAGGGGGTCCCTCATCACTAGAGGAGGAAGAGGAGCTTAAGATGAATCCTTCAAATTCCCCGCTTGCCTCACTGGCTGTGTCAGAATCAGAGGCAAGCATGGCATATGCCTCCTCCGCTGAATACATTCTTCTGGATGACTGGGATGACATTTGGGATGACATTTGGGATGACATTTGGGATGACATTTTTATTTTTGTGTTACTGGTAGTGAAATGTTTCAACACGTGTATAGTGTAGGGGGGGGGGGGGGGGTACAAACTTTATTTCAACCCGGGGGGTATGTAGTGTGTAGTGTGTATGTAGTGCAGAAAAAAAAAAATACTTTATACAGGAATTTGAACCCAATTAAAAAAAAAAAAAATTGAAGGGGTTAAAAAAAAAAAAAAAAAAAGCTCCTGCGCCAAAAATTGAGCACAGATGTTGGTCAGTAACGTCCGTCACTGAACAGCGCTCAAAGGCAACAGGAATTTGATAAAAAAAAAAAAAAAATAGATCAACCCTGTGCCGAAAAAGCTGATCAGTGATGTACGTCACTGATCAGCGCACAGTGGCCACAGGACACCCACAAAATCACAGTGTGTGTAAAAAAAAAAATTAAAAAAAGACCCACAGCAGCCTCAAAAAAAAAAAAGGTGATCAGTGATGCAACACTGATTACCAGTGAGGGGCAGCAGGTGCACAACCTTTGGTGCAACTGACAGTGCAACTGGCAGCAACTGACAGGTATATATATATTAAAAAAAAAACCCTGCGCCCCCAAAAAGTTGCTGATCAGCACAGATATACTGATCAGCACAAAAGGGGGGGTAGCAGACACAAAATATACACTCTCTATCACTCTCTGTCACTATCTCTCTCTATCTCTCTCTATCTCTCACTATCTATCACTATCTATCACTATCTATCACTATCTATCACTATCTATCACTCTAGGACACTGCAGCAGCAGCACTGACAGTTAAATGTATAAAAAAAAACCTGCACCCCCAAAAAGGGGGGGTAGCAGACACAAAATATACACTCTCTATCACTCTCTGTCACTATCTCTCTCTATCTCTCACTATCTATCACTATCTATCACTATCTATCACTCTATGACACTGCAGCAGCAGCACTGACAGTTATATATATAAAAAAAAAACCTGCACCCCCAAAAAGGGGGGGTAGCAGACACAAATCTCTCTATCTCTCACTATATATCACTATCTATCACTATCTATCACTCTATGACACTGCAGCAGCAGCACTGACAGTTATTTATATATAAAAAAAACCTGCACCCCCAAAAAGGGGGGGTAGCAGACACAAAATATAGCTCTCTCTGTCACTATCTCTCTATCTCTCTCTATCTCTCTATCTCTCTATCACACTGCAGCAGCAGCAGGAAGTCCCAAGAAGTCAGATCCAGGAAGCGTCCAGCACGCTACAAGCAGTGATCAGGTAATCAGGTAAGGTATTTGCAAGGATCAGGTAAGTATTAGCAAGGATCAGGTCAGTATCACGGCAGATAGGCACGGTGACCGCTCTGCACGCTATTCCAGACCGGAATGGCGTCTGCAGCGCAGTCACCGGTAGTCTAAATGTCGCGCCTTGGCTGTGATTGGTCCGTGGGTCCCACGGACCAATCACAGCCTTGGGGGCAGGTGGGGTGAGGGTGGGGTGAGGTGTCATCGTCACCGATGACCCCCTCATGCCCGGCGGTGATTGACACCTGTGTTACCGAGCGTCTGATTCGCTGGTAACACAGGAAAACGCTGTGAATGGCTGTTCACACTGAACAGCCAATCACAGCGATCGCCGACGGGGGGGGCGACATCGCAGCCCCCCCTGGGCATGCAGGGACATGTCTGCTGTCAGGGACAGCAGACATCGTCCCTCTGTCACTGCGTCTCGAGACGCAGTGACAGTTTAAAGTCATGACGTACATTTATGCCATGTGTCGGGAAGTACATCCCGGCCATGACGTAAATGTACGTCAAATGTCGGGAAGGGGTTAATAGTTTAGGCCAATGGTGAATACTTTTGCCATCGATGGTAGAGAATCAGGTGTTTTGCTGCTATCGATGGATCATATCCACCCAATGTTTTTTTTCTTCCTGTAACGTGCCTGGACACAGAGTACAGCTCCACCCCCTGAAAATGCAGAGCCTGCCCACATGTCCTGATTGGCCTTTGGGACAGTCAGTGAAAGAACAGGGATGACCATCAGTGGATGAAATCATCAATGGTCTTCTATTTTATTGGTTGCAACCCTCAAATGGCCACTTACCATTTAAACCTCAATGTAACAATCAACAAGGTGGGAAAGGGTGCCCAGAAGGTAGCATCTATCACACATCCTTCTTTATGGCCCTGATGCCTTCAACATTATTTCAGGTAGTATTTTTAGACCGGGTCATGATGATGTCACATAAAGTTTACATATGTCCTGATTTTTATGACTTCTGTGAAAAGACTCGTTATTGTACGAAAGGTGTTTGACTTGATGTGGATGTAGATTGGGGGCATGGTCCAGTGTCCGATTGGGAACTAAAATCTTGTAGATGTGTCCTGACATGGGCAGCATCAGAGGTATCACATGCCATGTAACCATGGCAGCATCACTTGGGGCCAAATGTAATAGGGTGTAAGAATCAGAAAGTGAGAGATTTTAGGAACGTTTGCCCATTTTTTTTAAAGTGGCAATCATTTACATTCTTAAAATAAACCTGGTTTTGTCATGTGAATGATTGCCGCTTTAAAAAAAAAAAAGGGGGGGGAAATCTCTCCAAAAATCTCTCACTTTCTATTACATTTGGCCCCTGATGTCAGAGTTGCTGTACTGCAGATAAGGAATAACAGAATGAATGGGGACAATGCAGTGTAACCTATACATGTTGGCCTACTGGAACTGTGGGCCCTCTGTCCAATCTGCCTACCAAACCTCATGCCTGACAAACCTGTCTAGAATGGGGCAGAGTGACGGAGACCCCAAATGCTCGGGGGGAATGTTAATGTGTAATTGTGTCTGACAAGTCTGCATTAATGCAAGATAACTTTTTAATTGCTCTCCTGTTCATTTCATTTTAAATTCAGGCTGAAGCATAAGTATTATATATGTGTATATATCAGGGTTGCCTACCCTCCCAGAATGGCCGTGAGGCTCCCAAAAATCAGGTCCCCCTCCCAGCCCTTCCCAAAGGTGGGCAACCTCCTCGGACACCGGCAGCCCCCACCCTCACATCTCCCCTGTGGCAGTGTTAATTTCCTAAGATGCAAATTGTTTCATTTAGCCCCGCCCTCTCCTCAAAGACCCGCAAATTGCGGGATTTGCAGTACTGAATGGCGGGACTGCTGAGCGATCTGAGCAATGTAGAAAGATTGCACAGTGACCTGTCAGTGTAGTCCGGTGAGAACACTGGCCGTAACAAGCGATTATGGATTTATCTGGCATGCTGGATATTAATCGCTGGACAATAACGACAAGCAGGGCCACACATCGCCATCACTATGGCCCCTACACACGGAGCGATGTAGGGGCATTTCCTGAGTGATCTAGTGAGATCACTAAGAAAATGCTCTGAAATTGCCCCACAGGCATTGATCATTTCAGTCTTAAGAATCACAGGATAAATGGCTTGACGTGTAACCATCCTCATTCTACCTGTAGAAGTGCGGTGGATGTTTATTGTAGAGTTGAACTCCGCGCTGCCTTGGTCCAGATATATAATGGCCTCTATAGGGAGTGGGCCGGCGCACTCTGCCCCATTGAAGGTGAAGTACCAGCGCTGACAGCAGGCTTGCTTACACTTCAGGCGCAGAGAACCGCTGAACACGACTCTCAGAGCGCTGTGGGAACGCATCTTGGTGAACGTACATTCCTTGGGAGAAAAAGAAAGAATAATACATCCTCAGAATGGCCGGCCGGGGGTGTGTGTGTGTGGGGGGGTGTTTAACATTCTTATTCTCACAGAGGGCCAGATGCACGAAGCTTCAAAAGTGATAAAATGGAGTGATAACCAGCCAGCCAATGAGCTCCTGCCTGACATTTTTCAAACCCAGCCTGTAACATGGCAGGTAGGAGCTGATTGGCTGGCTGTTTATCACTCTCCATTTTATCATTTTTGAAGCTTAGAGCATCTGGCCCTTAATGATCTAGAGACAGACAATGTAACACAAAATGATTTTCTTGAGCAATATCTCTGCAGAGCAACATAGGATCATGAGATTAGAACAAACATATGAAATATTGGCCTGTGGATCTCAGAAAGTGCTCATTGCATCAGTAGTCATGCTACGCCATAACTAAATGCAATATGCATGCAAAATGTGATACATGAGAGATCCTGCCTCTTGCCTTCAGGATACAGTAACTGGTACTTATAATCCAGCAGACCAAACTCAGATAAACTGTCCATATGTTGCGGACCTGGGGCCTGATTCAAACCTGATCGCTAGGCTGCTCATTTTCTGTGTGTGCTTTTTCATGTGGGGTCTGATGGTGTGCCTTGGCAATTTCGATATCTTGTTTGGTGAGCCACAATTTAGAAAAGGTCAGGACAGGCCAGCAGTCTCCTCATCGTTGTTCAGAGAATGGGTTTCCAGATGTTTTCGCCTGCTACAGGCATATCATGGAACTTCATAGCTGTGCCTAAACTGGCATCCCTGTGGGGATTTATTTATTTTCAGTGGAAATATCTGGCCTGAACACGTGCCTACCTCAGGAAATGGTTTATTATGATGAGAATCCATATTTTTTACCTCATAGTGGGCCAGATGCACTAAGCTTCAAAAGTGATCAAATGGAGAGTGATAAACAGCCAGCCAATCAGCTCCTGCCTGACATGCTACAGACTGTGTTTGAAAAATGTCAGGCAGCAACTGATTGGTTGGTTGTTTATCACTCTCCATTTGATCACTTTTGAAGCTTAGTGCATCTGGCCCAGTCTGAGGTATAGGTTAAAAAAACTGAGGGGCAGTTGTATTAAGCCTTGGAGATAGATAAAGTGGAGAGAGATAAAGTACCAGCCAATCAGCTTCTTACATATTCCAAACACAGCCTGTAACATGGCAGTTGGCAGCTGATAGGATGGTGCTTTTGTTCAGGATGTAATGGGAAACGATTTTGGTCCGCATTTGTGAAATGTTCTATTTTTTTCCGCAATAGCCGGACATTTTGCAAAGTCAGCCACTGTTACAGAGTCCGAGTCCCTGAAAAGTCAGATGTTTTCGGCTCTGAATAAGAGCATCCAGAAAATGTTGGGACCAGATATTTTGCCCATTTTAAACATGCAGCTTTTTTTTATTGGGGATGGGGGGGGGGGAGGGGGGGAGTTGAGTTGTACTTGGCAATGTTGTATATCAACAAGTGCACGAATACTGCACATTTGCAAGAAATAAACATTTTTAAAATGATTTCTAACCTTAAAAATAAAAAAAATAGGTACATGTGTATTATCACGGCGCCAGGCTACGCTACATTGTCAGCATAGCCCAACCGATGCCTAGTATAGTCAGCGTAGTGACTTTGCGACAGCCCTGCATAGTCATTGTAGTGTCCCCGTCAGGCAGCTAGTCACCATACTGTCCCCGGGAGCTGCAGCTCTGTCCCCGGCTTCCCTGGCAAGCCTAGTGAGCGCCTGTCACACAGCGCCGGTAACCACCAGATCCCCTGCGCTGGCGGACACTAGCGGAGAGGGGATCATGCGGGCACTGGCACAGAGGTGCTCCATCTGTCTGAGATGCAGAGCATCTCAGACGCTTGTGCGTCTCAGTAAGTATTGCGGCAGGGTATGGCAACCCTGCCCATGTCTGCTTCAGGGAGACGGACAGGGTTAGGGGTTCGGTAGCCGGGGGAGCGGTGCAATAAAGGATGCATTTGCCAGTGATCCATATTACATACTGGCAAATGTCTACATTTCAACCCCCCACTATCGACGCCAGCCCAAAACTTGTTCATACCCCCACTATCCACGTCGGTGTGGAGTTGCTGTTATAAAGTGTGGCGAGTGTAGCGAGCCACCGAGCCCGAAGCGTGGCGAGTGGACACGGATTACTTGACGTGTATTCCGCCTCCGCTCGCCACACTTTATAAAATCAACTTCACACCGACGCGGATAGTGAGGTTATGAACAAGTCGAGAGGACATCTACCGCGCCAAGCTTCGGGCTGGCGTGGATAGTGGGGGGTTTTCAGGAACACATTCACACCTGTCATGTCAGGCAGGTTAAAATGGTCAGTGGTTCCCACACAATGTAATAAGCGCTGACTGACTACACTAACTACGTAAGCTCCGGCTAGCCGCAAACAGGCGGGAACAGATACTGGCAGGGAGGCCTGACTGACTACACTAACTACTTAAGCGAGCCGCGGGAACACTACACTGATTCTGACAGGAATGCTGACTACGCTGGCCATGGGAACACTACACTGATTCTGACAGGGACGCTGACTACGCTGGCCATGGGAACACTACACTGATTCTGACAGGAACGCTGACTACGCTGGCCATGTGAACACTACACTGATTCTGACAGGAACGCTGACTACGCTGGCCATGGGAACACTACACTGATTCTGACAGGAACGCTGACTACGCTGGCCATGGGAACACTACACTGATTCTGACAGGGACGCAGACTACGCTGGCCATGGGAACACTACACTGATTCTGACAGGGACGCTGACTACGCTGGCCATGGGAACACTACACTGATTCTGACAGGGACGCTATGCTAACTATGTAATGGGCGCCGTGCTATTACTCAAGTACCAAAAAATATACTTTGATCTCTCAAAAAAGGTACTGTACATTGCTAGGTGAATAGAATGCCCAAGCAGCTTCTGCTGATTAAAATAATATGCAGCATGCCTATATTCTGTGTGTAATTGCAACATCATCTGCATACAGAATGTTATGCTAAAGTGTTTTCCTGCTGAACACTGTAACATCATTTCATATGCAGATACAGCCAAGGCATGCCTATATTCTTTGTGTAATTGTGGCTCCCATTACATAGAATTATTCTACTATACGAGTATTATATCCATTTGTATTTGATTGCAAATTAGCATGGGGCGTTTTCTCTTTCTGTCCGAGGGGCGGCTATATTCTCGCAGTCAACTGCAACTAAGTGATCAGATGAGCGATCCATGGTGAATTAGGCCTATACTGTACAATTATCTGTCCAGACTGTAGATGTATGACAAATTGGCCAGATAATTGTATAAAGTATGGCCAGCATTACAGAGATTGCTTTATCCAAACAATACTAATGACATAGTATTATTAATAATTATATATGTATTATATACATACAATTATTAGACAGATCGCAACCGATTTTTTTTTATTGATTTTTTTATCGCAGTAAAATGTTAGCAGTGCCTTCATTGCGCTATTATGGGGTGTGAAATGGATTCAGCCTTACGACCAGATAAGATGATATTGGATTAGATATTGTCTAATTTGGTCACTGAATCAAACTTTATTTAAAATCCAATTTTTGTTAAATCTGTATTAAATGACATCAAATAAATGTATATTTTATGGCAACAAAACCTGTTTTATGTTCATTGAGCACTTCTCAACAGGAAACAGTATCGTATAATTATATAAAATGATTTACTGAATGCGCTATACTACAGTATGTGCGGGGCCTGGAACAGCTGTTTCTAATTATAGGTAAATGTTTGGCCATATGTGCGCTATTTGTAGATGAGGCAATTGTTTGGTGAGTTATTAGGCGCTGATTTATTAACATTATTTTTGCCAAAGTAATGTGAAAAGGGGCGTTTCCCTGACAGGTGGTAGTAACCCTAGAAAAGGGGTGTTTCCCTGACAGGCGGTGGTAACCTTAGAAAAGGGGTGTTTCCCTGACAGGCGGTGGTAACCCTAGCTGAAGATGTAGGGGAAATGCTTACCGCGATTTTCCCCAGGTCTATGCCATAGTTGAGAGCACTCCAGGCGCACTGCTTGAAGTTCGGTGTCCAAGACTCTTCTATGCTCTCCCTCATGCATTCTCCTTTTTCACCCTTCCCACCATCACGTCCAGGAATTCCAGGTGTCCCCGGGATTCCATTTACTCCCGGAGTTCCGTCTCGGCCAGGAAGACCCATACTGCCTTGCGTGCATAAGCCATTGTACTGCGGAAATACAGAGAATGGTGACATATGCGTAGCCATATATTTTCATATTGAACATGCTCATGTTATAACTCAACCATCGCCTATTAAATCCTATGGGGTAAGTTTACTAAAGCTTATAAAAATGAAAAGAGGTGATGTTGCCCATAGCAACCAATCAGATTCTATCATTTTCTAGGATGCAATAGAGAAATAATAGATAACTAGTAACTATGCTAACCACTAGAATTGGGGATCTTAATACTACACTAGCCACCAGAATTGGGGATCTGATCACTATGCTAACCACCAGAATTGGGGATCTGATCACTATGCTAGTTACCAGAATTGGGGATCGGATCACTATGCTAACCACCAGAATTGAGGATCTGATCACTATTCTAGTTACCAGAATTGGGGATCGGATCACTATGCTAACCACCACAATTGGGGATCTGATCACTATGCTAACCACTAGAATTGGGGATCTTAATACTACACTAGACACCAAAATTGGGGATCTGATCAGTATGCTTAACCACCAGAATTGGGGATCTGATCACTATGCTAATTACCAGAATTGGGGATCGGATCACTATGCTAACCACCAGAATTGGGGATCGGATCACTATGCTAACCACCAGAATTGGGGATCAGATCACTATGCTAACCACCAGAATTGGGGATCGGATCACTATGCTAACCACCAGAATTGGGGATCTGATCACTATGCTAATTACCAGAATTGGGGATCGGATCACTATGCTAACCACCAGAATTGGGGATCTTATCACTATGCTAACCACCAGAATTGGGGATCTGATCACTATGCTAACCACCAGAATTGGGGATCTGATCACTATGCTAATCACCAGAATTGGGGATCGGATCACTATGCTAACCACCACAATTGGGGATCTGATCACTATGCTAACCACCAGAATTGGGGATCTGATCACTATGCTAACCACCAGAATTGGGGATCTGATCACTATGCTAACCGCCAGAATTGGGGATCGGATCACTATGCTAACCACCAGAATTGGGGATCTGATCACTATGCTAATTACCAGAATTGGGGATCGGATCACTATGCTAACCACCAGAATTGGGGATCTGATCACTATGCTAACCACCAGAATTGGGGATCTGATCACTATGCTAACCACCAGAATTGGGGATCTGATCACTATGCTAATCACCAGAATTGGGGATCTTAATACTACACTAGCCACCAGAATTGGGGATTGGATCACTATGCTAACCACCACAATTGGTGTATTTTATCAACACACCCTGTACGTTACCTTGTAATTTTTTTGTTTTGTTTGCTATGTACGGCGCTGCGGACACTTTGTGGCGCCTTTTAAATAAACGTACTACTACTACTACTATGCTAACCACCAGAATTGGGGATCTGATCACTAACCACCAGAATTGGGGAACTGATCACTATGCTAACCACCAGAATTGGGGATCTGATCACTATGCTAACCACCACAATTGGGGATCTGATCACTATGTTAACCACCACAATTGGGGATCTTAATACTACACTAGCCATCAGAATTGGGGATCTGATCACTATGTTAACCACCAGATTTGGGGATATGAGTACTATGGTAACCACTAGAATTGGGGATTTCATAACTACACTAACCACCAGAATTGGTGGTCAGCTTACTACACTAGTCTCCAGATTTGGGGATATGATCAGTATGGTAACCACAAGAATTGGGGATTTCATAACTACACTAACCACCAGAATTGGTGGTCAGCTTACAACACTAGTCTCCAGATTTAGGAATATGATCACTATGGTAACCACTAGAATTGGGGATTTCATAACTACACTAACCACCAGAATTGGTGGTCAGCTTACAACACTAGTCTCCAGATTTAGGAATATGATCACTATGGTAACCACTAGAATTGGGGATTTCATAACTACACTAACCACCAGAATTGGTGGTCAGCTTACTACACTAGTCACCAGAATTTGCGGTCCGATCACTGAACTAGTCCCCAGATTTGGCAGTCTGCTTGCTACATAAGCCACTAGAATTGGGCATTAATAATCACTATTTGGCATCTATTTTATACACTAGTCAGTATGATTGGAGGGGTCACCTTACTATACTAGTAATCAGAGTTTGGGGGTATTCTTTAATACTGTCTACCCTTTCCACTAGAATAGTTTATAATAGTCTATAAAGAATGGCATTTGGTCTGTTTTCTACACAAGATGTGTGCTGTGTTTTGTAGACTAGCCACTAAATACCAGGTATACATTTAGGCATATAGCCGCAATTGTTTTCATTGTACGTATACTTTTGAAATAGACCCTCAAAATAAATTTTGGGTACTTGTTTCCTATCTGGGGGCCCAGGTTTTCTACGTACGGCACCGTAATGAAATCGGATCGCATCGGATTTGGTACTCGATGATGTACGATGGTATACGATGCGATGCGATCCGATTCGATTTCCCATAGGAAACAATGTGAAATGGCTCAATTTAGCCAAATTATCATAGGAACAATAGTAAATGGGCCAAAAACACCCCTGAACATTGAAATGTCCCCCCAAAAGTAGTTGACGCCACCCCGCCATCAACGTGAACCCGAAGCGTGGCGAGCGCAGCGAGCCCGCGAGGGGCGGCGGTACGCGTCCTCCGACCTTTTCATGCCCTACTATCCACTAGGGCGTGGAGTGAGAATAGAATAGTGTGGCGAGCGCAGCGAGCCACCGAGCCCGAAGCGTGGCGAGCGCAGCGAGCCCCGCGAGGGGACGCGGATACCTTCACAGTTATACGCGTCCCCTTGCGGGCTTCCCAGGTGTCCATGGCGACGCGGACACCTGGGAAGCCCGCGAAGGGACGCGTTTACCTGTGAAGGTATCCGCGTTCTCTCGCGGGGCTCGCTGCGCTCGCCACGCTTCGGGCTCGGTGGCTCGCTGCGCTCGCCACACTATTCTATTCTCACTCCACGCCCTAGTGGATAGTAGGGCATGAAAAGGTCGGAGGACGCGTACCGCCGCCCCTCGCGGGCTCGCTGCGCTCGCCACGCTTCGGGTTCACGTTGATGGCGGGGTGGCGTCAACTACTTTTGGGGGGACATTCCACTGCTCTGTGTGTTTTTTTGGGGTTTCTGGCCCATTTACCATTCTTCCCTATGCTGATTTGGGTAAATTGATCCATTTAACATTGTTTCCTATGGGAAATCGAATCGGATCGCATCGCATCGTTCAATATCGTGTATGTGTATTTGTGGTATCCGATGCGATGCGATCCGATTTTTATACGGAGAATAGCATGGTGCGCAATTAACTTAGCGGGCGCCCAGATAGGAAACAAGTACCAAATTTTGCTACAAAATCTGGTTCCACCTCCATATGCTTCAACCATGTGTGTCTGCCCTACTCTTATAGACTGTATGTCCTGACAAGCAGGTTTCTCATTCCCCCATTAACTATTCCTTTTCTTATCTACCCTATCAACTACTTCCCCATGATATTCTGTGGGCCCCATAATGGCTATCTATAAAGGTGGCCATACACTGGTGTGACTTCTCGCAGCAGTACATGGCCATCCGATCCCCCTTCAGCTGCCTGGGACCTTCCCGAACGGCATGCAGTGCTTTGACATGTGATCTAGCCGCTGCTGGGAGGCGGTCTGAGTAGGAGGTCAGACGTGCAGCAAGTCCGCCCTCCCATCCGCACAGGGTCACGCATCGGATTGGATGCAAACACCCCCGATTTGGCCATTTTCACCCGACTTCTCGGCCCGACCCGTTGGAATCGGGTGAAAAGTGGCCAAATCGGACTAGCGTATGGGGTCTTAAAAGTACTAAAACAACCTTAACATTGCCGCAGTTCCACTGCGTGCCTTGTTATCGGTACTCTTTCCCGTTTATTGGAATTCTGTATAAATGAATGAATAAAATAAATGTTCTCAATGCTCGTAGGAGGCCCACAATATGCAAAGTGTGATGTTATAATCAGTCTGTCCTCACAGAGCTCCCAGGTCTATACAAACGGTTCCAACCAAAACACAGACCCTGAACACTGAGGTCATTGTGACCCCATTTCCCTTACTAGTCACGCTTTCTAGCGATTGATGGAAACTGTTGATTCTACCCTGAAAGCAGGAGGTAGGCGGAAATACCTGGGGTTGTAAATTCCAGCCTGAGCTGGAAAATGTGAGTCAGAATTGATGAAGAGAGCAGTTATGTCTGTTAGAGGGGAGAGCAGGAGCTGGAGCCGTACTCTCAGTCGAGATGTGTAAGTGTAACTCTATACACTAGCTCCTGCCAGAGAGACCTTTCATTTACTGTAAGCGCTCTATAGCCGGATAAATATGTCTGCTGAGATCGCCTGCAGACATCTCTTCTACTTGGCCAAGTCCTTTCACTGCGTACAATCAGCCAGACTTTGCAGAAGTCCTTGGTAAACGATGAAAGGAGTCACTAGCCAAGAAGAGGCTGAGACACAGCACACTGATTATTATCCTTTATTTATACGGCGCCACAAGGGATCCGCAGCGCCCAATTACAGCGTACACAGACAATTAGGCAAAACAGTGACTTACATTTGTATAAAATAGAGGACAAGTACAGGGTACATAACCATAGCTTCATCAGCAGAGGACATTGGAATAAGTATCCAGGTGGCAGAAAACACAGGATTTGGTTCCATCAAAGATGGTTAAGTCAGAGAAGGAAAAGCACATGAGAGAAGAGGGCCTTGCTCGTGTGAGCTTGCATTCTAAAGGGGAGGGGCAGACAAACAGGTGTGGCACAGATGGGGTAGACCATAAGCATGTAACAGAGCATTTAGGTTGAGATTTGGCTGGGTTTGGTGAAGAAGTGGGTCTTGAGAGCCCGTTTGGATATTTGTAGGGAGGAGGAGAGTCTGAGGGAGAGAGGTAGAGAATTCCAGAGGTAGGGAGCAGCACGTGAAAAGTCTTAGAGGTAGGAGTGGGAGGAAGTTCAGTTGGCAGGAGAGGCGGCATGCATTAGCAGAGCGGATTAAGGGCAAACGTTATTTTACAGTTTTATTTTCGAACATTTTGTATAAGACCAGACTGTGAATCGAACATGACATATCGGGTCATTCCTCGAAAGATCTCATTTTTGGAGATACCACCAATAACGGATGATCTTCCTAATGTACTATGCAGGTATTTGAGCAGCCGCAGCCCTTATAGTTTTACCAAGTGTAATTACCAAGCTCCAGAATGTGAAGCATTATAGTATATACACAACTGACAATGGCCAAATGAGTGCTTATTACCAAACAATTAAATTGTATTATTATTACATTAAATAAAAATGTAATAATAATAATAATAAAAAAATTATAACTCATGCTGAATTAAGCCCATTATCTTTTTCATCTATCTTGCAATTAGATGTATGGCCACTAGAGGGTGCTGCATTTACTGAAAAGAAAAAGTAACATCAAACAAACTATAAATAAATATATAAAGCAAGCTTATCAACTACACGGACACCACTGCATACCTCCCAACTGTCCCGCTAAATGCGGGAACGTCCCGGTTTTTGGGGACGTTCCCGCGTCTCTCCCGGGGCCGCCATTGTCCCGCGGTGGGGTGGGGGGCAGTTGGAAGTCCACCCCAGTCTGAAGAGAATAGACGCTGTGCAGTGCGTCGAAAAACGGGGGCGCAGCCTCAGGACGCATCATCCCGCGAGGCCATGCCCTTTTTTGCAGACCACGCCCTCTTTTAGGGCACGGCACGGCTAAGCCGCGCGTGTGTCTCGACCTTCACAGATGAAAAGTTGGGAGGTATGGGTCAGCCCTGGATGGGGTACCTAGGGGAATGGGGACCCCCAATAAAGGGTACCCCCAAAGCTTCACCTGTCCGGGGCTGTCCCCGCCACCCCTGGGCTGTGGGTGGCAGGCTGATTGTTTTGGTGTAAAAAAAAGAATAAAAAAAAAATACATTGGTTTTTACAGTAGAACTACAAGTCCCAGAAGGCCTCCCCCTGCATGCTGGAACTTGGAGACCCACAAGTTTCAGCATACGGTGCATTAATGGGCCCGCTTAGACTTGTAGTTCTTCTGTGAAAACAATGCAATAAAAACAAAAAACCACAGAAAAGCATAAATTTAAAACACACTAACACACATACTTACCATATCCACATTCCTCTGACGGAACGGCTCCTCCTTCATACGAAAGTCCCAGGGATTTCCACTGACCTCCGTCATGGGGACTCCGCTCGGCTCTGACTGGCTCTAAGCGTTTCCATTGAGATGCCTACAGCCAATCAGGCCTGAGCTTATCCCTGATTAATCATTGTCAGACCTTGAATCTTGCTCCTTTCCACCCAATAGGGGGTCAGGCAACGTCACGTCAATATTTACAATTTAAGATGTCTCACAGTAGACAGTTATTATTTTTGCTAGATGAGGCGGTGGCCATTTTGGGAGGGACATTTTCAATAGTGGCAGACGTTCCAGACTGCGAATGAGGCCAGAGGGAAAGCGGGGAACCCCTGACAACGAGCAGGTACCCGGGGCTAAGGGGGTGCCGGAGCCTGAAAGTTTTACCAGTGGCAGGACACATTGATAATAGGTACACCACTGACTTTAAAGACATTTATGACATGTACAAGGCAAAATCATGTGTATAGTGTGTGCCTACACAGATCCACAAATCTTAATAAATGGACTTATGTCCAACTGATAATTAGGGCATATATATATATATATTAATCTTGCACATAAATCATACTTGCTTACTTTTGAAAACTAGTTTCAGGGAGATTATAGTTGGTAGTAGAATTTTGCACTGCGCCCCATTGAGTGGGCGGGTCATGCTTCCCCCAAAGGGGTGTGTCTAGTTCCATATATGGAGAGATTGTAGAACGTGGCACCTAAAATCTTTTAAAGCAACTTATATCCAAATGTAGATAAGCCCCAAAGCAGTTAGTAAGAGCTACTAAAAGTCACTGATACGTGTCAGGGATTGTTGGCTCCATATAAATGGGCACAAGACATGCATGTAGCCATAGGGATTATTGTATTTTATCACCATTGCTGGGACATGGTGCTGATGATTCAATGTAAATGTATCTATCTCTCAATCCTTGTTTCCCTAAAAATGTAACAGCTACACAATGTGGGCTAGGTGAAATGAGGGAGATTGCTAGACTAATGAGGGAGAGAGGGAGATTGCTGCTATTTCAGGGAGTCTCCTGCAGAATGCAGGAGGGTAGGTAACTATGACTTAAATACTTCACAAACATTAGTAATACACAATTTGGGAATCAGCCAGAGGTGTTGGTGCAGCTGGTCGGTGAGCAGAGAATTACAACGCACGGTGTCAGGATTAAATATTAATCCCAAATTGTCTGAAATATTTAGAGGGTGTAGCTCCTTAGCAGGTCTCTGAGCACTTGTTGTGCAGTGTACCATGAAACGAGATGAGGCGCTCAGTTAAATGACTTAGCATTTTACTGTCAAAATATCCTTTGTTAGATAGGTTATACTATGTCTTTAAGGATTAGCCTCACTTTACCGGTGCCAGTCACTCTGAGCGATGGGGGAAGTAGTTCTGTGCTGCAGTTCAGTTAGCAGAATTGGCTTGTATGTCATCACCGGCTGAATCACCGGCCTGGAATGTGGCGGCTGGGAAGTGAAGAAGGAATAAACGTAATCTCCAACTTTGTTTTCCCAACAAAGTAAGTGACCATTTTGTGATGAGAGAGGTCCTTCTAGTCCTCCTATTGAGCCACTTCACATAGTTCAACAGCACAAGACACTTGTGTCAATCGATGAATGGACAGCGGCCTGCGGTTCTAAGCCCCCTGGTCCTTTCCCATGAATGTGGATGGGGTCAGTAGCACCCCTGCGTCTATCATGGAAGATGTAACCTTTTGCACCAAGGCAGATTTCTATGTTTTATGTAGAGATGTGCAGGCTCTGATTTATTCTGATTTACTCTGATTTCAAAGCAGGATCTTATTGGCTATCAACTGTCAACAACTGTCATGTGATTTGGGATAGTCAATAAGATCCTGCTTTGAAATCAGAGTAAATCGGAGCCTGCACATCTCTAGTTTTATGTTGTTTTAGAGAGCCTCCCAGAATGGCCAGGAGGCTCCCTAAAATCAGGTGGCCCTCCCCTGGAAATGTGGGTAAGTTCGTCGCATCCCCATGGACCCCCACAACACCCTGTGGATGCCCACATACAGAGCACAAGTGGGCGGACATGGGGGATCCTATAATGAAATTCATTCTGAATCGCATCATCACCGCCCCCGCTATATATAGGTTTCGGGCGGCTCAAGGGGGTTCGGACGGCCATACAATGCTGCGACTTTTCACAGTAGTGTGAGTCCATCTTAAGACATTAAGGGGCCAAATCATCAAACATTGGGGCAGATGTATTGGCGAAGAGATAAAGTGAAGATAAAATTAAAGGAGATAACGCACCAGCCAATCAATGGCCTACTGTAATTTTTCAAACACAGCTGATTGGCTGGTGCGTTATCTCCTTTCACTTTATCTCCACTAGGCTTAATACATCTGCCCCAATGTTTGTGCACTGGCGTATATCTGTAATGGGTGCAAGGTGTGTGCTTCGCACAGGCCCCTGGATTCAGGGGGGCCCGCACCGCACAACCTGCACCCAGTTAATCATATTCATCTCTCATTTGGCTTCAGCAGTGCAGCAGCAAAAATCACTGGGAAAATGACTGCCATGTGCGATTCCCTGTACTTTGCGCATGTGCAATAGAACTGTCCTCAGGAAGACGCCATGTTTGTGCAGACCTGCATGTGTGCAGAAGACTCTGGCACATTGCCAGAGGCTAATGCACTGCCGTAGAGGAGAGCATTAGAGCCCCCTCCTCTCTTACAGCGTTCCTGTGTTTGCAGCCAATATAGATTGATCAGATCGCACAGCACACAGCGTTGCACAGCGCTGTGTCAGCTCTGTGTGCTGAGCAATCTGTTAGGGCTAATGTTCTCCAGTGAGAACACTTACCCTGACACTGGCGAATATAGATTTATCCACCATATTGGATATTAAACGCCGGTCGATATTGACGCGCAGCTGTACATCACTAACGTCCCTACATCTGGTCAGATCGCTTAGAAAATGCCCTGAAATCATCCCATGTTTAGGCCCCATTAGACATAAAGAAGCGAAAAACTATTTACTAAGATGGGAGTTCTATTGAAGATGCCATGTTGCTATCGGCAACCAATCAGATTCTATCTGTTATCTTCTAGAAGGTGCTAAATAAATAAGTAGATTCTGATTGGTTGCTATGGGCACCATTGCATCTACAATAGAACTCCCATTCTGAGGTTGCCGTGTTCAAATGAGACATTATGAACGTTTAAAATTTTTTGAATGTCGACTTTTCATACCCCACCACAGCATACCACCGCACAAATTGGGGGCCCGTGTCGACAGGTGTCGTCAGTGATCTAAAAAAACGTGAAAACTCATGTTGACCTTTTCATGTGTCTACCTTTTTCCTGTCCACCTTTTGCTTGTGTCGACCATTTTTACATCTCGGCCTTCTTCCATGCTGACTTTTTACCCCACGTCGACCTTGTCCCTGTCAACCTTTTGGGGTGGACCTATTGACTTTCAACCTAGACACTGTAGATCCTATGATCCCCACCCACATTATTTAAACATCCGCACCCCCCCTTCCTGAGACCCGGCACCGCAAACACCGTTCCCCCCTCCCCTTGACTGGTCGCCCTGCTACCACACAATCCAGGCTATAGCCACCCGCCGAGTATCGGTCGACCCAATTAAGGCCATAGGTCGACACCTTAAAAAAGTCGAAATGGCTTAATTCAACAGGGACAAAAAGTCCACACAATCTATAGGTCGACATAGAAAAGGTCAGAGTTTAAAAAAAAAAAAATTGTGTCTACAGTATGTCGACTTAGTGATTCATCAATTAATTCTCCATTATGGGCACTTGTAGACGAATGAAAAGCCTGCTTACTTCTTTATGCTAATGCAAGAATTCGCCCACATCTGCGCATCTGCTTGTGGTCTGTAATATACAAATCAGTGTGTTTCATTTTTGTATAGAAATGAATGGGAACATAATATGCATAATATTTTGCAATAAGTTTTACCATTTTTAAAATAGACTGTGGAACAAACCACTAATTCAGGGTTTAGGACAATGGCACCGAACATTAAGCTATACACAGCAATCATAGGCAGCGGGAGAGCAGGAGTAAGATTCAGAGACGTCAGCAGTTGGATGAAACTTTGAAAACCCGACAAAAGTCTGTGTGGTGAGAATTTCATTACCTTCAATGTAATGTGTACAGCCCATAAGTGCCATGCCAAAAGCCCCAAAAACCTGACTCATTCACACAAAAACATAAAAAGGTGAGGGGTAGTGCAACAAAAGTGCAGATGCATGTGCACCCTGATTGGCAATAAGTCTCCAGTGTCAACTAGAGGCCCGGCAGTCTGAGGAAAAGAATCCATATGTACATATGGATTACTAGGTGATTCATCGCGCCCTACGGGCGCTCTTCACACCGTCATAAGGGGCTGCGCCCCCTTAATTTGTGAACATTTGTATATGAGAAAGATGGTTAGAATTGTATGTAAGATGCCTGTATTGCAACTTGAGTTATAGGTGAACTGTGTTAAATAGAGAGCATATGATTTGGAACGGGGTGTGTATTGTTTTGTTTAATTAAAAAGCGGTTACAGAGAAAGATGTACATTGATAGTGTGGATGGTACAGTGACATTTGTCGGTGTGGGGGGGGGCTGTGTGTGCATGTTGTTTAGGTGTGTGTGTGTGCAATAGTATAGTAGAGTGTTTCTGAGTCAGCGGCTCCCCACTGGCGGAGGTCACGACACAGGAAAACAGGAGGCTGGGTAGTGATAGGGGTGTGTGGGCATTAGGGGGACTAAAGAGGAGGGTGGGAGACACAGTGCAGCTTCTGCCAGTGGGTGAGGGTCCAGCGTGGCAGTACAGGAGTACAGAATGGTGGCCCTTAGTCAGTGTCTCCTCCTACTGGGTGGGAGTTCGGATGCATGAGAGCAGGAGGCTGGGCTATGAGGCATGATAGGGGCATGTGGGCAAAACAGCGTCAGCGACTCCCCAGTGGTGGAAGTTACGGTTCAGGAGAGCAGGAAGCTGGGTAGTGATAGGGGTGTGTGAGTATACGGGGGACTAAAGAGGGGCTTAGGGGTGCCGTGAATTGCGGGAGGGGCGCGGGGGTGCCGTGAATCAAGGGAGGGAGGTGGCGCAGGTGTCGGCGAATCGCGGGAGAGGGCGGGGGTCCGCAAAGCGTGGGAGGGGGCGTGAATTGCGCGAGGGGGGGTTGCGAATCGCGGGAGGGGGGTGCGCGGGGGGTCCGAGAATTGCAGGAGGGGGGGGGCACGGGGCGCGATGAATCACCTAGTTGGTTATATATTCTAGTAGAAGGATGGTAGGATGTTGCTGTCATTCAGAATGCATTTACATAAACAGTAATAGTAGCAGTAAAAGATCTGACTTAAAACACCTCTAGTAAAACAGAACAGGTGTTATATATTATACAAAGAACTGGTTGATGATGTGTAGGTTGACGTGCACATAGTTCATAGTTTTCACTAGAAAAAAAATGCTACACGAAAAAATCAACACAGAAAGTTCAACACATGTAAATGTTGACATAAGTGTGGCACTTCATCGGTGTCCATGTCGACACATGAGAATGAATATGAAAACATTGAAAAAAAGAAAAATAAATCTTCAAAAACTCATGTCAACCTTTTTCATTGTCGACCATAGCCGTGCATGTGCCATTTAATCCTGGGGTTGCCGTGAATCACGCGTGGGGGAGGAGGGAGGAGGTGAGGGGTGTCCGCGAATCACGGGACGAGGGGTCGTGGGTGGATGCCGTGAATTGCGGGAGGGGTGGTCGCGGGGGGGCATGTGGGTGCCGCGAATCGTGGGAGGGGGGGTGCGGGGGGTTGCAGTGAATCGCGGGAGGGTGGGTCGCGGGGGCGGGGGGTTGCCGCAATGACAGGAGGGGGGTTCAGGGGTGGGGAATCGCGGTTGGGGGGGTCGTGGGGGGCACCGTGAACCTCGCGAGGGGGGCCCAGGGGGTTGGCGCGAATCGCGAGTGGGGGGGTCGCGGGGTGCCACGAATCGTAGGAGGGGGGGGTGTCACGGGGTGGGGCCGCGAATCGCTGGAGTCACCGGGGGTGCCGCGAATTGCGGGGGGTGTGCTGCAAATCGCGGGAGGGGGGTTGCGGGGGGGTGCTGCAAATCACCACAAGAAAGGTCAACACATGTAATTGTTGACATAAGTGTGGCACTTCATTGGTGTCCATGTCGACACATGAGAATGAATATGAAAACATTGAAAAAGTGAAAAATAAATCTTGTCAACCTTTTTCATTGTCGACCATAGCCATGTCAGTGTTTTGCATGTGCCATTTAATCGTGGGGATGCCGTGAATTGCGGGAGGGGGGGTCACGGGGGGGGGGGGTTGCCGCGAATAGTGTGAGGGGTGGGGCGCGGGGTGTTGCAGTGAATCGCGGGAGGGTGGGTCACGGGGCCGGGTGGTTTCCGCAATGACAGGAGGGGGGGTCAAGGGTGGGGAATCGCGGTTGGGGGGGTCGTGGGGGGGCACCGTGAGCCTCGCGAGGGGGGGCCCAGGGGGTTGGCGCGAATCGCGGGGGAGGGGGGCGCGGGGTGCCGCGAATCACAGGAGGGGGTGTCACGGGGTGGGGACGCGAATCGCGGGAGTCACCGGGGGTGACGCGAATTGCGGGGGGTGTGCTGCAAATCGCGGGAGGGGGGTTTCGGGGGGTGCCGCGAATCGCCACAAGAAAGGCCAACACATGTAAATGTTGACATAAGTGTGGCACTTCATTGGTGTCCATGTCGACACATGAGAATGAATATGAAAACATTGAAAAAGTGAAAAATAAATCTTGTCAACCTTTTTCATTGTCGACCATAGCCATGTCAGTGTTTTGCATGTGCCATTTAATCGTGGGGATGCCGTGAATGGGGGGGGGGGGGGGGAGGGAGGGAGGTGCATACCCAACATGAACCTCTCCAGGAGGGACACATTTCTCTGTTTCTGGACTTTCTTCTTAATTTATGGATTACCATCACCTGTGCTTAAACACCTTTCTTATCAATTACCCTGTTTAAAACAGGTGATGACAATCCTAAATTAAGATGGAAGTCCACAAACAGAGCATTCTGTCCCTCCTGGAGAGGGTCATGTTGGGAGGTATGTGGGGCGCTCACCTGGTGTGTCTGGTGAGTAGCTGTGTCTTTGCTGGGTAACATGGGGAGGCAGAGGGTGTCTGGCACTGTGCATACCTCCCAACATGACCTATGCCAGGAGGGACACAATGCTCTGCCATTGGACTTTCTTCCTAATGTATGATTACCTCCATCTGTGTTGAACAGGTTAATTGATAGGAAAGGTGCTTCAACACAGGTGATGGCAATCATACATTAAAAGGAAAGTGCAGGAGCAGAGCATTGTGTCCCGCCTATGACTGTTGGCTCACTGGGCTCCACCCAGCGTTACAGCTTCAGACACACTTTGAGTGACAGATGTAGCCAAATATATAAGAGATTTTCAGTGCATTGGCCTTGGGACTTGGCATTTTTTTTATTTATAACCCTTGGGATGCCTACATGGAACCAAGCGAGACCCGGAAGTCCAGTGCCGGCACCGCATCGCAAGGGACAACTCTTATCGCAAGAGCTGTCCCTTGCGTTAATAACAGCATATGTTACAGCATATGCCGTTATTAATAATGCGATGTCCGACGAAGGGGGGCGGCGAATTTTACAACATCCCGCCCTACATGTGAGTTACTGGTGAGTTACATGTGAGTTACTGGTCTATTCCAATGGTGCTTCCCTAGTCTGGACTTCCCACCTCACCCCGTTAGGCTATCCCCAAGTCTCTGAAATCGCACTTCCAAGTGACATTGCTGCAGCTCCTCTTAATTACATTGGGGGTTATTCTGATTCACTCAGAAAAGCACAATCACTCTCTGTCCTCTTTTACAATTTCCTCTCCCCACACTAATAACCCCTACAGTTACTGTATTCCTAAATTACCCCTCACTCATCCCACTACTAGTACCTCACTGTGGGTGGGATGCACGAACGCAAAAATCCATCACGGATCCCTCCCAGCGTGCCCTGCGGCCGGTGCCGGGGTCTGTGCATGCGCAGATGGACTTCCGGGTCACATGCCCGGCGGCCTGCACCGTCACTCCGCGAGGGACTCCTGGGTCTCAGACTCGGAAGTCCAGCACGAGAGCCGCATCACAATGGACAGCGGAAGAGCTGTCCGTTGCGTTAATAATCGCATATGTTAGTGCACATGCGATTATAATGGATGGGGCAGTCGGCGAATGCTGGCGATGGGGGGCCGCAGATGTAAGAGCATCCCATCTGTTTCTCTTTTACATCCACATGATTGTAAGCTCCTCACTCTTTTTCTTTGATTTATATTACCTCTTACATACAGTGTAATGCCTTCAATACTGTATGATGATGATGATAATAATATTCTATAAACGTGTGTGAGGAGACAGAGATTGCTGGGAGATGGGCCAGAACTACTGATAGAGACACTGGTATCATTGTAAGCACATACAGTACTAGCAGGATCACATCTGTATCTGGTTAGGGCACTTCCACCATCCACGTGGACGTATCACACACATATATCCGCTTCATGTATGAGAATCACGCAGTAAGTGTGCACCGGGCCATGCAGTGAGTCAGTGACACTTATCAGTGTGTAATATATTGTGTCTCTTCCCAACCGCACACTGGAGAGCTGATTGATAAATATCCCCATCCAGTACATTACGGTAACTTACACTATGATGTACAGTACATTCTGGGAAAGAGATGGATACACCTTATATTGCACATTTATTTATACGGCCTCAGCATATTGTGCTTTATAATAGCTGACAAAAAGTCATAGAGCAAGACTGGGGGGTAACAGACAGGGCAAGATTTACTAAGCTCCAAAAAGCGATAAAATGGAGAGTGACAAAGTACCAGCCAATCATAACTGTCCTTTTTCAAACACCCCCCACATGGCAGTTAGGAGCTGATTAGCTGATTTTATCACTATTACTTATTGATGCTTAGCACATCTGGCCCCGAGAGGTAAGTAATACCCCTTTTACACCAAAATCCCTGGTCGGACCCTGGTCTTTGAACATGGGAGTTTCCAGGGTTGGACCCAGCTTCCTACCCCACAGCACTGTGACCCAGGTCTGCACCGTTTACACTGAACCTGGGTCAGCACTGCTTTTCCCTATGGATGACATTAAAAATGTCCATTTAAGGATAAACTGCCATCCAACTTTCCCTCAATGATTTAAAATAAAAATTAAAAGACATGACAAGTTAGCACTGAAAAATGTTGTTTTTTATTTTATTTAGTAAAACATTTTTCAAAAAGTTTTATTCAGTGCTCAAGCGCACATAGCAGTATAAAGGTGCAGCATCACCCATGTGCTCTCCCCAGCCCCTTCCACTGCAGCAGCAGACCGAATCTCCCATGTGCTCCCCCCCCCCCAAAAAAAGATATAATAATAATAATAATAATAATAATAATATAAATTATACTGCATCCAATTATCCAATTATGATTTCTGTCTGCACTGCCCGTATCCTTCCTGGCTGCTGTCTTTTGCCACTGCAGCGCACTGTGGAAAGGCGTCCAGCACTTCTGGTATCCTTTCAGCACTACCCAGATGTCCCAACCTGGGTTGGTACCATTTACACCGCCCACGACCCAGGTACAACCAGTGTTCAACCCTGGTCAGGACCTGGGTAGGAGACCAGTGTTACTGGACCTGGGTTGACCCCTTTTACACCAACGCTGACCTGGGTCCGACCTGGGTTATTTCTTGGTGTAAAATTGGTATTACAGGACCCGGCTTTTAGAGGATGATTAGAAGATAGAACTCACCCTGTCTATGATGTCCAGATCTTTCTGCCGCAGTGATCTCTGCTTCACCTTCTGGTTGTCAGGATCGGACTGGGAGCGATGGAGAAGACAGGATGCGGCCAGCAGCAGGGGGATCCATAGTGAGCGCATCTCAGGTGGGAGCTGTGAGAAGTCTGTAGCTCGCGGTATAACTGCACAGCAGTGAATGAGGGTCTGCTGCCTCTGAATCACACACACAGTGTCTGCTAGAACTGAGGCCTGTGTGTTATTATTACATCTATGGCTGGCCAGCCTCAAGGGGGTTAGAGGAATTCTCAATTCCTGAATCTTAACCCCTCACCACAGCACACGTGCCGCAGCTGAGCGGCTACAGACCTCGCATTGTCATTGGGAACACTGGGGGATGTACTGATGTTGACTTTAAAATCCCTGGGTATTTGTACATGGGCAACAATGGCAGCATTAAGTGATGGAGGGGTCATAGAGGCAGCATATACATTTTATTTAATGTTTCTTTTGGTACTGCCTCGTCTTTGCGGCCACCGCTTACGCCAGTTACGTTAGCCGCTTTAAGAATAGCATCATCGTTCCCTTCGAGGGCTCGCTTCACTCGCCACGCTTCAGGCTCGGTGGCTCGCTCCGCTCCACTTTGCTCGCCACAACTTTACTAAAGGTAATAGATGATGACATGGACCCAGGGTGGTGCGCCATACGCTACATAAGTTCCGTAGCGTAAGCGGTGGCCGCAAAGATGAGGAAGTATCATTCTCTTTAGTATTGTCATCACAAAGCTTTATTAAAACAGGTGTGGTGACGATCTATTTAGAAATTGAGAAACATTCAGAATATCGACAGCAGAATGTCGATATTGTGAATGTTGACAGTCGGCATAATATTTTTAGCAGTTTTTAACCTTAAACATCTAGGTCTGGTTACATCTAGGTCTTAATAGGCTGTATAAATATAAGATTCCCTCACTGACCTTGGCTACAGGAGAACGATCCATCACACCCCAGTTCCAGGAACCCAGTGCCAGGGCAGGGAGGCACTGAGCCCTGTGCGGCACCACCCCCTGAATATGATGTAATGCCGAAGGATCAAGAACTTTCTCGCCTATCATCCTGGAAAGGCCGAGAGGCTCCCAAAAATCGTGTGGTGCACCTGGCACCCCAGAAAAGTGGGCAAGGATCCTGCTTTGCCTGGAACTCCCCCCCCCCCCCGGACCACAGCAACTCCCCCCTCAGGCACCCACAACAGAGTACAAATGGATGGTCCGAGGAAGACCCAATTTGTGCTGAATAGCGTCTTTGTAGTCCCATACCCCACTATACAGTGCCTGGTTTTAGGCACACAATGGCATGACCTTCTCGCCTGGCTACACCCCCTATTTGTCTGCCACGCTGCTCCCAGAGGAGGGGGAGGAAGCAATTTCGGATTGTCCAAAGGAAGCTCTGTTACAGTGCTCTTGGCACCCTGCAAGTCAAATGAAGGGACCTTAGGGCAGCGATAGTGCCACCCTTAGGACCCTGTAGCCTGAGCTATAGCACCACTCACACAGCCCTAGTTATGCCCTGTCTCCGCCCCCTCGGAAGGGTGGGCGGAGACAAGGCCCACACATTCCCCCACACCTTCCTACCCTGCTGGTAGTTTCCCACTATTTGCCCCGCTCCCTCCATGTACACCTGCGAATCGTAGAATTTATTTATTTTTTGCAAAGGGGCGGGGATTGATGATGTAGGGCTCCGTCCCCGCCCTCCAAACGGCAGCTGAAAGTCTCCTCTCCGGGCTTCTCAGGAAACAATAAATGTCGGCAAGTATGATCTAAACATTCTGGATTCGGGATTCTGTCAATTGGTATTTAGTCCGTCGGCAAATTAACTACATACCAAAATACAGGGCCAGATGCACTAAGCTTCAAAAGTGATAAAATGGAGAATGATAAACTACCAGCCAATCAGCTCCTGCCTGACATTTTTCAAACAGTCTGTGACATGGCAGGTAGGAGCTGATTGGCTGGCTGTTAATCACTCTCGGTTTTATCACTTTTGAAGCTTAGTGCATCTGACCCACACTCTGTAATTAAACAGTTAAATGTTTTTTTATATTCCATAGTTGTCAGTATCCGGCCTGTCCTGCAAAGCAGCTGCTCCCTATGTATCGTGCAAAGATTTATAGTCAGGACAATCTGTAGGTTTACAGTCCTCTGCCTTTCATCAGGAGCCCCTCAGATGTGTATTCCCATATAGCTCCAGCAGTATAATAATCTGCTGCAGGTTTAGTGCATGGATGGGATGACTATATTCATACTCAGCATGTGTTCAACATTGAAATAAACTGTCAATTTTATCATTATAAACAGCTGAGAATTTTATTTGTATTGGGCCAAATGTAATAGGGTGTGCGAATCAGAAAGTAAGAGATTTTGGGCGGGATGTATTAATATACATCGCCGCCCTTCACCGCCTGTCTGCCGCGATGCCAGCGCATATGTACTAACATATGCGGCTGGCATTGCGGTGCGATGACGGAGGCCCCCCACCATACCTGTAATGTCTCCGTCACCTCCTGGGCGCCTCCTTCTCCACTCATGCCGGGGACAGCTAAGCAGGCTGTCCCCAGCGCCTCCCCCCGGAAGGACCTCCTTGCATCAGGAGGACCTGATGCAAGGTAAGCCAGAGGGAGAGGGGTTGGCGGAGGAGGCGGGTGGCAATAGAAGCCCATAGGCTTCTATAGGGCATCGCCACCCAAAGGTGGTGATACCCTGCCCTGCGTTAACGTGGCGTCTGGGTTTTAGTACATATGAAAATGCTGTAGAACGGGGGTTTTACCGCAGTTTCGGCTTAGTACATCTTGCCCTTTGGGAGAGCTTTCCCGTTTTTTTAAAGCGGCAATAATTTACATGGCAAAACCAGGTTGTTTTTGCCATGTAAATGATTGCCAATTTAAAAAAATGGGAAAACTCTCCCAAAATCTCTCACTTTCTGATTCGCACACAGTACTTTTTAGCAAGCAGTGGGCCTCATTCAGAGGTGTATGCAGTGCCCAGGGCAGACGCAGTGGGGCCATTTATTGCAGTTTCTCTATCCATACACATAGGAAGCCATTTCTATAAAATAAGCTTCATCGGCCACAGTACTGATGAAAGTTTAGAAGGTATGAGCGATTGTGGTGCTGAGGATTCACCAATTGCGTATTGAGGCCAGAAGTACTGTGGGCGGGATCTCCTAACATCCGCAGCCCTCTAACGCCTCCTTTCACCTTGTTAATAATCGCATATGCTCTTGTGATATGAGCTGTCCCTTACGATGCGGCCGCAGGGCATGCTGGGAGGGATCCGTGCTTTTGCTGGCAATCCCCACCGCAGCGCTGACACTGCAGAGGGGCAACAAAGAATACAGAAACGCGTTAAAATCCCCGATAACAGGGTTTTTACTGCATTTCTGGTTTAGAGCATCCCGCCCTGTTCAAGGACACATCTATATGTTAAAATGAGCTCAGAAAGATATTCTTACTATTAATTGCAAATTACTTGTGTATTAAGTGTAATATTATATATACAGGTTGAGTATCCCCTATCCGAAATGCTCGGGACCGCGAGCATTTCGGATAGGGGAATTTTCCGTTTTTTAGAATATTTTTTTGCAGCCATACTTACCTGTCCCCTGATGGTCCCCGGGCGTCCCTCGGCGTCCGCGCAGTCCACAGCAGGCCTCCGGCATCTTCTCCTGGTCTCCAGCGGTCCCAGGAATGCATTGCGCGAGTGTGCGCGCGCACCGGTGACGTCACCGGCGCGCGCGCACACTCGCGCAATGCATTCCTGGGACCGCTGGAGACCCTGGAGAAGATGCCGGAGGCCTGCTGTGGATGCCCGGGGACTTGGTAAGTATGAAAAGAGGGTTAGGGGGTTAAAAAAAAAAAATTCAAATGATTCCAAAAACCACAGTTTTTGGAATAATTCGGATAAGGGATGTCCGGATACCGGATACTCAACCTGTATATATATTACATATTGTAGTGAAAACTTATAGGTGATTACATAGAAACAGCATTTGACAGCAGATAAGATCCATCTCTACCACTCTCTTTTTTATTTATTTAGTTATAATCTCAATAAATGCCATTATATTACATAATATGAACTGGAGCACTGTAATCTGCAATAATATGAACTGGGGACACTGTGGGCCAGATGCACTAAGCTTCAAACATAATAAAATGGAGAGTGATAAACAGCCAGCCAATCAGCTCCTACCTGCCATGTCACAGACTGTGTTTGAAAAAAGTCAGGCAGGAGCTGATTGGCCGATTGTTTATCACTCTCCATTTTATCACTATTGAAGCTTAGTGCATTAACTAGAGCACTATTATTGTGTGTAATTATAACTACTGGTTGGGAGAGGTGTCTCTCTAGGACGATTGGGACAGGGGTCCCTTCAATATGTTGCTATTTGGCCCAGGATGATTCTCATACAGTATGTCAGTACATACATGCCAACTTTTGAAAATTCCTCTTCGGGAGAAGCCCGGAGAGGAGTGAAGGGGGGGCTGGACGAGGCTTCGTTTTGGGGCCGGGGCTTAGGTCACTAAGCCCCGCCCCACGACCGGCAGCCTCATTGATTTGTGGGTCTGTGGATGGGGGAGGGGCTATATACCTTCCCCGCGGTATAAATTTCATAATTTTGTGGGTCCGCGGGGAGGGGGCGGGGCTAAATGGCTCATCATTTAGCCCCGCCCCCTCCCCGCGGACCCGCAAAATTCTGAAATTTATACCACGGGGAAGGTGGGAATAGAAGCTGTGGCTACAATGCAGGAGACTTGCCCACCTTCCCCGGGGGGCCGGGAGGGGGACACGATTTGCGGGACCCTCCCGGCCATTCCGTGAGGGTAGGCAAGTATGTGTCAGTATTACATGTGTTAATAGGCTGCAGCATGAGGCATGTGAACGCTGTAATATATCCATAGCCAGCAATAGCAACACCAGACAGAGTGACATCATTGTTGCATCTGCCTCATGAAGATCAGATTTTTCACATAGTAAATGAAGCATTATAGTAAACTGCACAAATACCTTCTAAAGCAGATGTGGCCAAACCGGTCCTCGAGATTTACCAACAGCTCCTGTTCCAGCCCACCGGTGTATCTGTAGAATGTGTGGGTTAGGAATGAATGCAGCATTTTTGAAAATGTGACAGTTAGTAATGATTACACCCAGGTCCGGATTAGGGGCCTTATAAGCCTGGAGCTGAAATTGTTCAAGGACCGATTATTAAAAGCAGAGGAGGTGATGCCAATACTATGTAGGCATGTAGAATCCATACACAGGGGGAGGGCAAACCGGTCCTTGAAATCTACCAACGGTCCACATTTTCCAAATCACCTAGCTGGTGCACAGCTGTAGTCATTACTAACTGTCCCATTTCCCAGGTCACCTAGCTGGTGCACAGCTGTAGTAATTACTAATGGTCACATTTCCCAGGTCACCTAGCTGGTGCACAGCTGTAGTCATTACTAACTGTCCCATTTCCCAGGTCACCTAGCTGCTGCACAGCTGTAGTCATTACTAATGGTCACATTTCCCAGGTCACCTAGCTGGTGCATGGCTGCAGTCATTACTAACTGTCACATTTCCCACCTAGCTGGTGCACAGCTGTAGTCATTACTAAGAGTCACATTCCCCAAGTCACCTAGCTGGTGCACAGCTGTAGTCATTACTAACGGTCACATTTCCCAGGTCACCAAGCTGGTGCACAGCTGTAGTCATTAATAATAAGACCTGCACACAGGGAGATGTGCTGAGCGTTCTGAGCGATGCTAGATCGCTAACAACACTCAGCAAGATTGCTCAGGATACAGCGCTGTGTGCTGAGCGATCTGGCCCTTTGGCCCGATTAGTCATGGACCAAATTTTGCCTTATCCCCGATTTTCAGCTGTTAGGCTGCGATTACACGCAGCCTAACGAGTATGCCTGAAACAGGCCCTTAATTTGGACCTCAGTTATGTTGCTATAAAGAACGGAATGAGTGAGATCGGCATGTAGTGGGTTAAACATCCGAGGCTGTGATGACCTTAGTGAAGCATGTGACTTGTCATCCAATAAGGATGCAGGTATGTCAGAGTTAGCTGTGGATATGAGTTGCAGGAAGAGGAGGAGTCTCACTCTTTTTCCTGAGTTTCCCGCCCTCCTTCCCCTTATTTTGGCTGTGGATGGGTGTTTCTTTGCGTTGGCTGTTTGGCTGGAATGAACGGCAGGTTAATTGATTTAAGGTTTTCGTTAAATTATGTGTCGGTGTATATAGTTGTTTTTTGGTGCGCTCACCTTCGTGGACTATAAGCCATCGCCGGATCACCCGGTCGGGAACAGCGACACCATCCGGACTGGTGGGCAGTCAATGTAGACGGCAGAGCGGATACCGCTTGTTGTTAGGATATTTGTTGATAGTTATCGGTGGAGCTTAAATAATCAGCCGTTCTTTCTTGGCCACCATTAATTAATTACAATCAATTAAATTAGTTTAAAATTGTTTACCAAATACAACACTTTCTGCCAAACCTAGAGCTGCCCATACACCTACAGATTTATCTTCAGATCTTGCTGGTTGGAACAAAAACCTGGTTATGGATGAGAGCAAATGACAGTTGACCATTTGCTTGGAAATGCTGGAAAACTAACAAACTGTCATTCAGATATTACCAGGTGTTTGTTTCAACCAGCCAGATCTGAAGATAAATCTGTAGGTGTATGGTCACCTTAAAGGTGCGTAAACACGTACAGATTTTCTGTCTGATCTATCTAGTGGGAACAAAAACCTGGAAATGTATGGGAGCATATGCCAATCAAAAATTTCCACCCAAATGCAGGAAAACAGAAAAAAAATATATGCTTTGATAAATTTGTTATATCAGAGTGATTTAAACAATGGCACTTGTTTCCTAGCACGGCGCCCACGATTTTTTGATTGTATTGATCGGGTCGGAAAAATCGCATCGATTGCATCGCATGCCAACCAAATCGCATGCGATGCGACCGGAATCAATGTAAAATGGTCCCTGAGACCCGATTTTACGAGGGGCGGCGGTACGCGTCCTCCGACCTTTTCATACTCCCACTATCTACGTCGGCGTGGAGTTGATTTTATATAGTGTGGGGAGTGCAGCGAGCCACGAGCCCGAAGCGTGGCGTGCGGACGCGCATAACTTCACAGGTATACGCGTCCCCTCGCGGGTCTCGCCACACTATATAAAACAACTCCACGCCGACGTGGATAGTGGGGGTATGAAAAGGTCGGAGGACGCGTACCGACGCCGCTCGCCACGCTTCGGTTTGGCGTCAATAGTGGGGTGGCGTTAACAATGGGGGGCATTAACCATACTTTCTAACCATATACAATGAGAAATTGCCCATATTGGCCCATTTCCCATTGTTCCCTATGTAAATCGGGTTGATCAACCCGATTTTAACTTTAAAAATAATTATTCTCTATGGGAAAATCGCGTTGATTGCGTCGGTCGCATCACGGCCCATGGACCGCGATGGACCCGATCAACGCAATTTTCTAATTTAACATTATTCTCTATGGGAAAATCACGTTGATCGCGTCGGTCGCATCGCGCCCATTAAATCGGGTCCATCGTGTCGATCGCATGCCTTAAGTACCTTAAACTTAAGGCATGCGATCAACCCGACGGGCGCCGTGCTAGGGAACAAGTACCTAAACAATTTGTCTGACTGATCACTGTCTGTTTTCAAGTGTTTGGGAACATTTTTTTGATTGTCAGCTGTTCCCATATACTTCCAGGTTTGACCAGATAGATCAGACAGAAAATCTGTACGTGTGTACGCACCTTAAGTCTCCGAGTCGTTATTTCAGGTTTAAGTTAAGTGTTTATTATCATGCAAACACAAGGTCGCACATCAGTTGCTGGGATGTTTAAACCATCTGTGCTGAAACCAGGGAATTGCTAAACCCTGCATTGCTAGTGTGCCTCGAGGACCGAGGTTGGGAACGTCTGGTTAAGGTTAAATTGGCTGAGGGCTGCTTAAGCCAGAAGCCACATAAGAGCCCTGACTTAGGTCACAGAAAGTTCAGCAGAGAGAAAAAACTTAGGCTAGTCTGTTCTGCCTGGATACAAGCTGGTGATCAGGCAGGGACCTATCAGGAGGTTAGTGGGAGTAGCCAGAAGTAGGTTATATAAGCCAGGTGATCATGTGACCTCTTCCTGCTTTTACCATTTTGGAGCCCTCCCTCCCACCCTATTATCAGGCTCAGCGGGGTGATGGTTCATCCTTATGAGCGGTGGTTTTTGCAGAAGTGTTTTGCAAAAAAAATTTATTTTTGTGGCTTTCCAGCCAGTATGGCGGGAAGTCACTACCAGCCAGCGGTCAAAAGGGGGCACAAGCGGTCATCGTGGGGCACCACCCCTTTCGTAGGACGGCGGGTGGTCCTTCCCATGCGGGTGGACAGGGGGCGTTCCCCTGCGGGACCGTCCGCTAAGGGCTCAGCCAGGTTAGGGGGTGGTGAGACCCTCACGGTGCAGGTTGTGCCATTAGGAGGCGGTGGTGAACCCCTCCTGCAGTTCTGTTTACGTATTTCAAGTTGACTGGGCTGGCGTGTTGGTAGCGGCTTAGTCTTTGCCATCCTCCAACCTTTAGTTTAAAGTTAGGGACTCGATATCCAAATTCAAATCCCAAATTTACTAGTTTAGCTTACAAGGTCTTCAATAAATATTCCTCTGACCTTTTTAAACTTAACTCTTGGTGTCAGTGTGGTTATTTCTTGTCTGTGTGAGTTATTTTGGTCGTCTCATTTATTATAGATAAGGGTTTTTATTAATAAATAATGTAAAGGTATTTAAGTCATGGGCTACTTAAGAACCTTTAAATTTTTATTATTTTATTTATTACCTGTCACTTAAACAGCGCTCACATATTCCTCAATGCTTTACAGCAATTATTTGGCCATTCACATAACAGTGGAGCTTAACACGCACATATAACATATTAGCTTTCATCTTTGTCAGAAGCCAATTAACCTACCAGTACATTTTTGGAGTCTGCAACGAAACTGGAGTCCTCAGAAGAAACCTATACAAGCACAGGGAGACTATACAAACTCCCCACATCGGAGGCAGAGCAACTTGAGTCTGACTCATCTGTTAAAGTTGTCTGTTCTATGTTATTGCTGAAGCAGGCATCAGAGAGGAGGAGTGTGGTACATGACATCCAGAGACCCCACAGTAGTGAGTCACAGTCTCAGAAGGAGTTTATAGTACAAAGCCCCCAAAAAACGGTGTTCCACAATTTCACTATTTGCCGATACACACCTGCTCTGAAATATGGTAGCGTACAGTGAGCAACTGATTTATTTTCTCAGTATAAACCTCAAAGTGAGATATATTATCTTGGTGACGTCTAAGTCTCCTTTTTAGTTCCACTTAAACACCGGTTTATCAAAGTGTCCTCTGTTCCAAGCACCACTTAGGCCATCTTACACCCACCGAAGCCATTTCTTAAAACCCCCGCCTTAAAATTGTTCCGCTGTTTACTTTGTACGCTCAATATAGCACAGATACATTCTCACAGTCATTTCACAACAATGACAGGGCAGTTCTATGAAAGAAACCAGGCTGAAAGAAACTCTGCAGTGACCTTAAAAACCATCCATCCTTTTACACAGGTAACTATGTGCACAGGGAAACAATGTCGCACAGCCCAGGGCTCGTCATTTTCCTTTCACACAGAGTAACAATAAATCACTTCAGGATAAAAGGCCTGTTCTCCGTGTCCTCTTCCTGCATACCAGGGAGTGTGGGGCAGTCACAAGCACTGTGTCATGGGTTATTGCCTGGTATTATAGTACACACTCATCTTACACCAACAGGAAGACACCACTTTCTTCTAGATCTATGCTAGTTTCTGCAAGGGCTTCAGATAGTTTATTTAAACAGAATGACATTTTAGGGTGTTAGAAAGTGCAGGCCTGCGGTTCTTTACAGCTCCCGATTTTCAGTGGTCGTCTTGAGGGTACATTTCAGTGGTGGAACTTGTGGGTGATGAGCCCAGGTGCAAAAATATAATTTAAGCCCCTTCCTCCACCCCAACCCCAAGTTCACAATATTCAACATAGCAGTGGGTGACAGGGAGAGGCAGATAGTGACAGAGAGAGGCAGGGGGAGGAAGAGAGAGGCAGATATTGACAGAGAGAGGAAAGGGGAGGCAGATGGTGACAGAGAGAGGCAGATAATGACAGAGAGAGGAAGGGGGAGGAAGAGAGAGGCAGATAGTGACAGAGAGAGGCAGGGGGAGGAAGAGAGAGGCAGATAGTGACAGAGAGAGGAAGGGGGAGGCAGAGAGAGGCAGATGGTGACAGAGAGAGGCAGGTGGTGACAGAGAGAGGCAGGGGGAAGCAGAGTGTGACAGGAAGAAGGTAACGGGCAGTAGTGTGCCCCTTCGTCCTCCAGGTCCCCGGTGCACTGCACCTGCTGCACCACTGGTAGTTCCGCCTCTGGTACGTTTACTAAAAGGTCAATTCTCATTGCTCTTATATGGATGATAAGTGATCTTAATCGATGTTGCAAATTTACTGACATTGAAAAACGTTATGAAAAACAATATTTAAGTAAATGTGCGTTTCAGCATACATTGGGGCAGATGTATGAAGGTGCGTTACGGGGGAGAAGGGGTATCAGCGCATGTTATGTGCACTGATACAGCTTCTCCCCCATGTATGAAGCAGCCGGTGTGCGGTAAATGACAGGGGCGCCCCTGCCCATATCGGCGCTGCTATCTAAATGATAGCAGGCCGATATGCATGGCAAATCTATAAACCCTGCTGCTGGCTCTGAGCTGTGCTGGAGATCCTGCACATGCCCAGTCCAGCCAGCCGGGGGAAGGAGACAGCACGTCCAGGAGAGGACATCGCCGGAGGGGGGACCTTGCACTCCTCAGCTTCTGCACACACAATGTTAATACATCTCGTCTATGCCCCTTCCTGCTTCGCCTCATTAATGATTTTAGTGGCAAGCGATGCCTCATTGATTGATATTTAAATGTTTTTAAAAAGAAAAGGATGACTATGGACCTGGACTCCCAGGTCTTGGTGATGTCCTTGGGATTTTGGTGCCTATTTTATTGTTGTTTTTTTAGCAGTGGCCCACTCTATATAACTATATCGTTCCTATTGTGATGCATATTCGTTACTAGATGTACGATTGTTCTTATGCTTAAGGGGGAGATGTAGCAAGCTTTGGATAGAGATAAAGTGGAGAAGCTGGCCAAAACAACCAATCAGCTTCTGTGATTGGTTGCTATAAGCAACTCCTCCATTGAATCTCTTGCCAAGGATTCATACCGCAGAGGGGCGGTTCACGGGAGACGGGTTATTTGTGCGACGTGAAAGGGGTAACAGTGTGTCCCACGAAATTAGAACACGTCATATAATGTGACTATCTTGATATCCTGATATTTTGTATTGTACAAGTTTAAAGCCCCCATACACTTTGAGCTGAAAGCCGCTCAATTTACTGGTTTGCTCGAAATCCGCCCAGTGTGCACAGGGCAGAAATGAGCAGTGAGAGTTGATGCGTGCTCCAGATACATCGCTGGCCCGGCCGCTATGTATTACCAGCAGATGAGCGACGGGGTGGATGGTATTCCCTAGCGTCCTGCTATGGAAAGCCGTCCACCCCATAGAAAAATCGCTAAAACAGGCGAAAGTTGTTCAGTGTGTATGCACTGAGCCTTTTCAAGCCCAGCAATTCTCTCCATCATTGGTCGGCATACACGGTGGGCCTTTACTCTGTTCAGCAAGGCATATATTACACTGAACCTATGTATCAATAATAAGCCCGCTCGAAACAAAGGCTTCAATTGCTAGGAAGGTGGCTAATGTACAGAAAGAGATGTAGTTTCACTTGCTGCTAACAGATGGCAGTGTTTCGGTGACACACAGACACTTTGGGACTTGCTTTCCAAGGATGGATACATCTCTCCTTGCAACCAATCAGCACTGAAGTAACATCTATAATTTGCATACTATACAGAGCTGCTGATTGGCAATGTAGAAAGAAAAATAGTTGGATCACCCTTGGGCGCAGCTGCTACTAGGTTTCAAACACTTGATGAGGAGACACCACTCCTCCAACAACACATCTACTACACAATTTTCAAGTGGAGACCCTATAGCGCTCTAAACACAAAAAAAAAATTATACACAGTACTTCCCTTTTTGGATCTTATGGGACAGATGGATGGAACAGAAGATCCTGGTAATCAGTTTTTCATTGTTGGTTATTCATGAAAACAGGGTGGTCACTGTGACTGCCAGGTAAAGGAAGAAATGGCGAAGTATAGAATTCTACAACCTGGGGGGTCTTCCGGATAGTCCGCCAGGCAGAGTCTTCAACCAAGGTCCCAAACTGGATAGCAGCAGTCAAACAGCAATCACCTTCCTCTGATCACACAACGCGTTTCGATCCGCTCTGGGATCTTTTTCAAGTGTTTTCATTTTATTCACTTTGTATGTTATGTACTTCTGGATGTGGAAGACAGTAAAGTTTTTATGATCCATATACCGAGTGGTCCTAAAGATACCTTGATGTGAACGTCACAGCCTTTTATTCAGTGAGTTGGGGTACGCATCCCGTTGGCTATACCGTCTCATTCACCTCATTTAAAAGATACCTTTATGTGCGAATACTACATCCACATAGTGTGAGTTGGGGTACGCTAATAAAAGATACCTTGATGTGTTTAACCACCACATCTTTGATGTGAGTTTTGGTACGCTCATCTGCACATTCCATTTATCGGTGGAGGAAAAACAGCTGCACAGAATCCCATCAATCTGCACGGGTGCATCAACCCATTTATTGTATGGACAGTTTATTAATCACATGATCCCTCGGTTTCCATTGTTTTGCATGAATAACCAACAATGAAAAACTGATTACCAGGATCTTCTGTTCCATCCATCTGTCCCATAAGATCCAAAAAGGGAAGTACTGTGTATAATTTTTTTTTTTTTTGTGTTCAGAGCGCTATAGGGTCTCCACTTGAAAATTTTGTGTAAGAGCTGCTGATTGGTTGCCATGGGCACCTTCTCCACTGGCTCATTTATCCTCCTGCTTCATACATATACCCCATAACCTTTAGAAGCTAGGTGCAGCATTGCGTGCTTGGCAGTCATTTGGTGCCTATGGAATACACAGTACTGTGCTATACATACAGGAGCTAGGTGCAGCATTGCGTGCTTGGCAGTCATTTGGTGCCTATGGAATACACAGTACTGTGCTATACATACAGGAGCTAGGTGCAGCATTGCGTGCTTGGCAGTCATTTGGTGCCTATGGAATACACAGTACTGTGCTATACATACAGGAGCTAGGTGCAGCATTGCGTGCTTGGCAGTCATTTGGTGCCTATGGAATACACAGTACTGTGCTATACATACAGGAGCTAGGTGCAGCATTGCGTGCTTGGCAGTCATTTTGAATATGATATAGAAGGGAACTGAACTCAAATCTATCTTGTGGACAGACCTTTAAGCCCTGTGAATGCATTGGCGCTCAGTGTACACATCTCAGTATGCAGCTGAATGGGTGTAACTGGGTGACAGCAGGGAGTCTGTCTATGAGATTAATGTAGTGACGGTATATATATATATATATAAATAATATATATATATATATAATATATATATATATATATATTGGTTTGCAATGCCCGGCACTCAAAGTAATAACGGCAGCTTGGAAAGGTGCACTGTTTCCCTTCTGGGATAAATATAGAAACAACTTGCACAGGCACTCTTTCAATAACAACTGATCCAATAAATGAAGGACACCCACAACGGTAGGTACTGTCAACGTTTCGAGTTCTTAGACTCTTTATCAAGACATAAAGAAAATGAACATGGGACTTACATTTATAGTAGTGATCACAGAGACAATAACCAGTGCAGTCAGCAGCTCCCAGCGTGTGCGCCCCACGGGACTCCTATGACGTCATACAGGCGCCGGTGCGCTTGGCTGGCCCGTCAGACCGGAGAGGGGGGGGGGGGGGCGTGATTCCAGGGGAGAATGCCAAAACAAATAATCATATAAGCACCTAAAAAACAAACAGTGCAAAATGAGTGGTAATGCAAAAGTTAAAACAAACACACATATCCACGTAATAGTGTCATGTATCAAAATATAACAATTCATCAAATAACAACAAATAATAATGTTGACGCTAAGAAAGCGGATGATAAAGTTTAAACATGTTGTAATGGAAACGCCTGAGGATGCGTCACTGGAGAGCGGGTGCTGTGACAGACGCATTAAGTCAAATACTGTTGACTATAAATCGTTACTCCACAACAAGTGGGCAGACTACTAATTCTGTAGTCAGATGGATAAGGAATGGACATAGCAGCGAAACATTGCTGTTATGTAGTGGTGGATGGTGATGAAGACATGTAGTCGACGTACGGCATGTCGTCATTTTACAAAAAACAGGTAAAGGAGAGCTGTTCGTTCAGGCCGAGCGGGTGCACTGTCTGTAGACGGTGTATCCATTTGGCTTCGCATTTTAATAGCATCTTATTCCTATCACCACCTCTTTTATTAGCTGGTATACAGTCAATCATTTTATACCTGATTGATGGTAGAGTGTGCTTGGAGTCTCTGAAATGTCTCGCAACCGGCTGTTCAGAACCTTTGCCATCCAATGCAGCCCTGATTGCCGATCTATGGTTGGCAATTCGTTCCTTGAATTGTGTGGCGGTCTTGCCTACATAGAATAAGCCGCACGGGCATCTTATGTAGTAGACAACGTACCTACTACTACAGGTTAAGGGATATCTGATTTTGAGCTTTTCTCCTGTCCGGGGGTGGAAGAAATTTTCACCTGTTTCAAGATTGGCGCACGTAGTGCAGCCTAGACACTTGTAGTTACCATTTTTCCTACTGAGGAAGTGTGTCTGTGGGCTAGGGTTAAAATCACCGATGTCGTTGTGAACAACAAAATCTTTGAGATTTTTCCCTCTCCTAAATGATGGCAGAAACTGGCTGTCTTTCAGACTTGGCAAGGTTTTATTAGAGGCGATAATTGGCCAGACTCTTCTAGCTGATTTAACTAGGGATTGGCTGTGTGTGGTGTACTTTTGAGTCCACACAATCTTGTTGTCCAATTTTTTGTCCGTGGAGGAATTAAGGACAGTGTTTCTGTCGAGGTTAAGGACTTTGATTTTGGTGTTCTGTAACAGCTTGTGCGGGTACCCTCTTTTAAGGAAATTGATGATCATTGCATCAATTTCAAGCTCAGCATCTTCAATTCTGCTACTGATTCTAAGTGCCCTCAAGAACTGCGAATACGGGAGACCCCATTTTAGAGATGGGGGATGGTGGCTGGACCAGTGCAGTACTGTATTGCGGTCCGTGGGTTTTTTATACAAGGTAGTGATAATGGCATTATCATGAGCGATGTTGACACATACATCTAGGAAGTTGGTAGTAATGGGGCTGCAATTATAGGTGAATTTAATAGATTGGTCACTCTCATTTGCTTGGCACATGAATGCATGGAATTTTTTCTGCACTTGCTAACCAAATAAGGAAGATATCATCTATGTAACGATAGAAGACATAGATCGCAGATGATATCTCAGGGTTGCTAAAGAAAATGTCATTTTCTACTTCATGCATCAATATGTTGGCTAAACTCGGAGCCACACAAGAACCCATAGCTACCCCCGAGCACTGTAAGAAAAAATGGTTATCAAATAAAAAGTAATTTCGAGATAATGCAAGATCAAGGAGTTCAATAAAAAACAAAGCATCAGGTCCATTGTATAGATTACTGGACAGTACCGCTCTTTTGCATTAATTCATTATACCTCAACACACAACCACTTATCATCTATTACCATTGCTGTTTATAAATTCAAACTATAGTCTATGAAATACTAAAGTTACATTCGCTTGGGAATCATCTATAGGGAATTTATAAACTTAAGGTATACACAATGTGTCAATATTTTAATTCTTTATTTTCCCATGTTTAGTTGTTATTAATTATGTCTAGTATAACAGGAATTATGGGGCTTGTAGTTTCCAGTGGTTGGCGATCTGCCCACTGTGTCACATGACCTCTATATCATCGAATGGGGCTCCATCTAGCATCTCTAGCCCTTATCATAGCTTGTTTATTTTCTTGACCACCAGTATATGTCATATCATGTGATCACTGCGTCATTGAACGGGGCTACGCTCGCTGTAGCAGCCCGCATAACATCGCTGCTTGAGGTGTGGGTCACGTGATGCGCGACCCTGGCTACATGGGTAATGTAGTCTTTCAACAGGAGTCGCAGTCACAGCCTACCCTCACACAAATCAGGAAGTCTCCCTCACCACCAATCCGATGAGCTATGCGCTCAGCTGCAGCACCAAGGCAGCTCCTCCAATGCCGTCCATTGAGATGCGGTCACGTGACACGCGACCCTGACTACATGGGTAATGTAGTTTCCTAAACAGGAATCGCGGTCACGTGACTCATTTGTGAACCAGGAAACCCTCCCTGCCGCTACTAGCCGCTACTAGCGATTAGCAGCGACCACGCACAAACCGGAAGTAATCCCATTTCTTTGTTGCACAGTGTGATTTATCGATGCTTTAAATAAATATTATTATTTTTTTTTTTTAAAGAAATTTTTATTGGGTTTTTTCATGTCAAAAATACAGAGCAGTCAAAACCAATAATAAATTTAACATGGTGTAAACAGATTGAGTGCGTTTTGGTTTTTGAAGAGAAGTCCATATATCAACTCAAGAGAGCTATAGAGAAGCTACAGCGAAGGACAAATGGACTATGAGGGTGTATGCATAGTGGGGGGAGAGGAGTAGGAGGAAGGAAAGGGGGGTAAGGGGGGGGGGGCGGGGTCGGGATGGCAGGCAGTTTTAGATGAGGGGTTGGGGTGATATACAAGCAGTAGTCAGATATGCGTCAAAGGGGCCTCGGATTGAAAAAAGGAGGTCCACGGGGACCAAGCTTTTATGAAGGAGGGAGTGGAGTCGTTTAAAAATGCTGTGATTTTCTCAATTTTGTATGTGGACCAGATAGCATTGACCAAGATAGGTTTGGAGGGTGGGAGGGGGCTTTTCCAGTTTTTGGCTATTAGACATTTAGCTGTATTTAGGATATGGTTAATTAGCTTTTGAGAAGCAGGTTGGATGTGTGGGATTGGTCTCATCAACAGGGAGAAAGAAGGTGAGGAGGGCATCTGGATGTTGAGAATCTCTTTGATTAGTTCATGGGTTTCTAGCCAAAAGGGCTGGATAATTGGGCAGCTCCACCATATATGTAGATGATTGCCTTCTTGAGCACACGATCTCCAACATTGAGAGGGAGTAGAGGGGTAAATGGAGTGGAGCTTGGTCGGTACCAAGTACCAACGGTAGTAAATTTTATATGCGTTTTCTTTTATACGTGTTGATATAGAGCTTTTTGCAATGGCTAATCTGATATCAGACCAGTTTTTTGCGCTGAGTTCCTCTCCCATATCTGATTCCCATGCAACTTCATGTTTCTCTTTCTGCGGCTGATTGAAAGTGTTAAGGATCTGGTAGATGGTTGATATCAATTTTTTCGTGATTTGGGGTTGTCTGCATAAAGATTCAAGGGGGGATCTTTTGAGGGATGGAGAGGCCTGAGGAATAGATTTGTAAAAGTGGCGGATTTGCAAATATTGGTAGAAGCTAGAGTTTGGAATCGAGTATTTGGATCTAAGGGATTCGAATTCAGGGAATAGTGGCGTGGGGGCGATGTCAATGGGAAAAATAATGTTATGACTCGTCCAGGCTTTAAACTCGTCTTTGTTGGTCCCCGGAGGGAAAGCAGGGTTATTCCATAGTGGAGTGAGTGAAGGGTGGTGTGATCGCAGTTTGTATAGTTTAGTGGAAAGGTCCCATATCTTAAGTGAATGGCGGGTAGTTGGGAGAAGGGATGACATCTTGGGACGGGCCGATGACGGGATCCATAGAAGAGAGTAAAGAGAGTAGTGTGCGATGGAGGATGCCTCAATGAGGGTCCAAATTCTTTGTGAAGGGGGGGCGTGCCAGAGTATTACAGGGGCAATATGTACGGCTCTATAATATTTGGTGAGGTCGGGGAGACCGAGACCTCCTGTAGTGTGATGTTTTTGTAAGAGGCGAAGTTTGACTCTGGGTTTTTTGCCCGCCCAGACGAAGGTGCTAATGTCTCTTTGGAGGTGTTTCAGAATTGTAGTAGGGATATGAATGGGGAGAGTTTGCCAGAGGTATAGCAGGCGTGGTAAGATCATCATCTTGATCGCCGCCATCCGGCCCACCCAGGAAATAAATTGTGGGCTCCAGGTGGCAAGGTCAGATCTGATGGTTGCCAACATTCTAGGAACGTTCGCCGCGTATAGGTCTGTGTATGATTTGGTTAGATAGGTTCCCAGGTATTTGATTTTGTGCGTTTGCCATCGGAGCGGAAATTTAGATTGGAGGGAGGCAAGGTCGGGTGGAGCAATGTTGATATCAAGGGCCTCTGATTTCGATGTGTTAATTTTATAGTTGGAGAATGAGCTGTATGATTGGATTTCGGAGAAGAGAGATGTCAGTGAAGGAAGTGGATTAGTAAGGGTGAGTATGACGTCATCGGCGTAGAGGGCTATTTTGTGTTTTGCGGAGCCTATGTCGATGCCATAAATATTTGGATTGATGCGTATACGGGAGGCCAGGGGTTCCATGATTAGCGCAAAAAGGAGGGGGGAAAGTGGACAGCCCTGGCGTGTGCCGTTTTTAATTTCGAACTGGGGTGATTTAAGGCCGTTAACTAGTACCGAGGCTGATGGGTTGTTGTAAAGAGCTAAGATACCGTTTAGAAAAGGACCAGTGAATCCCATGTGTGTCAGGGTGCTATGAATAAAAGGCCACGCCACCCTGTCGAAAGCCTTTTCGGCGTCAAGGGCCACAACCAGGGCTGGTTCTGCCCGCTTATTGGCCACGTGTATAAGATCGATAAGGCGTCTAGTATTGTCAGGTGCTTGGCGGTTGGGTATGAAACCCACTTGATCTGGGTGGGCTAGTGTAGGGAGGTGGGGAGCAAGGCGGTTAGCGAGAACTTTGGCATATAACTTTAGATTGGAGTTGAGCAGGGAAATGGGACGATAGTTTCCCATCTCTGTGGGGTCTCTGTCGGGTTTGGGGATAACTATTATGTTAGCCCTGGTTGTGGCTGAGTCTATGGAATGGCCTTGAAGAAGCGAATAGGAGAGTGAGCATTGGGGCGAGGGGTTGGGCCATTTTTTTATAGTAGAGGTTTGAAAACCCGTCGGGCCCAGGAGCTGCTGAACGTCGCAGGGTTTTAATGGTAGCGAGGATTTCGTCGGAGGTGATCGGGGTATTTAAAGCTTCTATTTGGGACGGGGTCAGTTTAGGGAGTTGACATGATGAGAGGTAATTGTCTAGGGCTTCTGAGTTGGTTGCAATAGTGGGTTCAGAGGATGCAAGGTTGTAGAGGTTTTCATAGAAGGTGCGGAATTGAGCGGCCATGGTATTGGAGTTATACGTGACAGTGCCATCTATACATTTTAGGGATATAATCCTGTTTTTGGTACGTTTGGCCCTAAGTTGGTTAGCTAATAGTGCATCTGCTTTGTTGGATTTTTCGTAGAATTTCTGCTTTGCCCATAGTAGTGCTTGAGTGGCTTTGGATGAGAGGAGTTGGTTTAATTGGCCTTTTGTCGTTAGGAGTTCCATATATTTGTGATGAGTTGGGTGAAGTTGGTGGTCTTGTGTGAGGGATGTAAGGGTGTTTTCTAGCTCTTGAATGCGTTCGCGTGTAGCTTTATTGTGTGCACTTGTCAGGCTTATTAAATAAATATTATTTTATCTTTTTCTTAACCAGTTAAATGTTACATGCTTGTAAGGTCTGCCTCCTATCTCAACACATTGTTATTACACACCTATCTTATAATTGGATGATCTAGTTCTAATTGATTGGTCATGTGACCACAATATGGAAGGTATATATACCCAGTTTTGATACCATGAGCACTATTCCTTTGATAAAGCTGGCAGGACCGGCGAAACGCGTCAGGAAGTGCTCCTAACCCCATTTGCCACCCCTATTTGTGAATTGGAGTCCGAACCAGCCCAGTGGAAGATACAGCTTCCCTCGACATTAATACATCATCGAGACGTTTATCCACTCCAGGATCATTGCCTCATTTCTTCAAATGAAAAGGTCACCAAACAACTGTCCTCCCAACATCTCCAGTGGTACGGTTATTTGTGCCAACTTGGGCCGACCACCAGGATACAAGGACATTTGGATATTTTCCACCTACCAATTCATCCATCGCAATTTCTGACCGGAGTGGTAACTATCCATCTCTTTTACTACTCTGGGCATACTAGGACCGGACTCTTCACATTACTCTCTTTATTGTGGTATTGGGGTACCCTACGCCTTGCAATTGTGTTTTATATTAATACACACTCAGGTGTGCTGTTTTTTAATTCTATGTTGTGTTACATTTTTCTAAGTAAAACATTTCCTTATGTAAAGATCATCCAATTTATTGTTTCAATTTCCCTAGCGCTGCTATCTCTCTTTTTTTTCCCTTAGTGCACCCGCTCGGCCTGAACGAACAGCTCTCCTTTACCTGTTTTTTTGTAAAATGCCGACATTCCCGTACGTCGACTACATGTCTTCATCACCATCCACCACTACATAACAGCGATGTTTCGCTGCTATGTCCATTCCTTATCCATCTGACTACAGAATTAGTAGTCTGCCCACTTGTTGTGGAGTAACGATTTATAGTCAACAGTATTTGACTTAATGCGTCTGTCACAGCACCCGCTCTCCAGTGACGCATCCTCAGGCGTTTCCATTACAACATGTTTAAACTTTATCATCCGCTTTCTTAGCGTCAACATTATTATTTGTTGTTATTTGATGAATTGTTATATTTTGATACATGACACTATTACGTGGATATGTGTGTTTGTTTTAATGTGGATATGTGTGTTCATTTTCTTTATGTCTTGATAAAGAGTCTAAGAACTCGAAACGTTGACAGTACCTACCGTTGTGGGTGTCCTTCATTTATTGGATCAGTTGTTATTGAAAGAGTGCCTGTGCAAGTTGTTTCTATATATATATATATATATATATATATATATATATATATATATATATACACACATACACACACATTTGCATTACCACTCATTTTGCACTGTTTGTTTTTTAGGTGCTTATATGATTATTTGTTTTGGCATTCTCCCCTGGAATCACGCCCCCCCCCCCCCCCTCTCCGGTCTGACGGGCCAGCCAAGCGCACCGGCGCCTGTATGACGTCATAGGAGTCCCATGGGGCGCACACGCTGGGAGCTGCTGACTGCACTGGTTATTGTCTCTGTGATCACTACTATAAATGTAAGTCCCATGTTCATTTTCTTTATGTCTTGATAAAGAGTCTAAGAACTCGAAACGTTGACAGTACCTACCGTTGTGGGTGTCCTTCATTTATTGGATCAGTTGTTATTGAAAGAGTGCCTGTGCAAGTTGTTTCTATATTTATCCCAGAAGGGAAACAGTGCACCTTTCCAAGCTGCCGTTATTACTTTGAGTGCCGGGCATTGCAAACCAATATATATATATATATATATTATATATATATATATATATTATTTATATATATATATATTTACCGTCACTACATTAATCTCATAGACAGACGCCCTGCTGTCACCCAGTTACACCCATTCAGCTGCATACTGAGATGTGTACACTGAGCGCCAATGCATTCACAGGGCTTAAAGGTCTGTCCACAAGATAGATTTGAGTTCAGTTCCCTTCTATATCATATTCAAAATGACTGCCAAGCACGCAATGCTGCACCTAGCTCCTGTATGTATAGCACAGTACTGTGTATTCCATAGGCACCAAATGACTGCCAAGCACGCAATGCTGCACCTAGCTCCTGTATGTATAGCACAGTACTGTGTATTCCATAGGCACCAAATGACTGCCAAGCACGCAATGCTGCACCTAGCTCCTGTATGTATAGCACAGTACTGTGTATTCCATAGGCACCAAATGACTGCCAAGCACGCAATGCTGCACCTAGCTCCTGTATGTATAGCACAGTACTGTGTATTCCATAGGCACCAAATGACTGCCAAGCACGCAATGCTGCACCTAGCTTCTAAAGGTTATGGGGTATATGTATGAAGCAGGAGGATAAATGAGCCAGTGGAGAAGGTGCCCATGGCAACCAATCAGCAGCTCTTACACAAAATTATATATATATAATACATACATACACACACACACACACACACACACACAACTATGGATTATGTAGATACATATGTGTGTGTATTCAGACACCTCTGTACCTAGTACAGAGCTGGCACAGAATGGCACTGATGACAACCAGTATGCCAGTGCAGGCTGATGGAAGGACAAGTCACAGCATGCACTCAGTGACAAACCAAATAGGGGGAAGAGGCGCATGTCACACCTAGAGGCGCATGCCACATCTACATGGATTTTTTATATTTGCTGCCAGCAAGTAGTTTCTGCAAGCTAGTGTCTACACCTAACAGTGGCATGTGCCCATTTCTCACCAGCGGCACAACACAAATCCCCGGTATTCTAGACGTTGCTTGTCATTTTGCGGCATGTTCCTCTTTTCTACAGATCCCATCAATTATATAAAACTATGGGTGGGCAACGTTTGAGATTTTGTGGTCATTAGCATAAAGTGAAAAGATCAACATGCTGCGCGGTGGTAACATGTATACTCTGCTGCTGTCCCTTCTCATGTCCTGGCCATCCCTGCTATTCTCACTTTCTGCCTTCACTCCTCCCTGCCTACGCTGCACCTTATATCACCTGTATGTCTCCGCCTCCCTAAATCGCAGTGGCCAGGGTACTCGGTCCTCATTACCCCACACAGTGCATGTTTTGCTGGTAACCCAGCAGGTGCACAGGTGTACAGGTGTACTAATTACTCACATACACATTTTATAAGGTCCACAGGTGGAGTTAATTATTTCACTTGTGATTCTGTGAGGAGACCTGCAAAACATGCACTGCGTGGGGTAATGAGGACCGAGTTCCCTGACCACTGCTATATCGTCTAGGCTGGGGGTAGCCAACTCCAGTCCTTGAGAGCTACCAACATTTAAGGTTTTCCAGGTCTCCTCACAGAATCACAAGTGAAGTAATTAGCTCCACCTGTGGATCTTTTAAAATGTGTTATTCAGTAATGTATGCACCTGTGAGGTGAGCTGGGAAACATGTACTGTTGGTAGCTTTGGAGGACTGGAGTTGGCTATCCCTAGTCTAGACCAGGCTTTCCCAACCACGGTCCTCAAGGCACACCAACAGTGCAGGTTTTGTAGATATCCAGGCTTGAGCACAGGTGACTTAATTAGTATCTGAGGGATTCTGATTAAACCATCTGTGCTGAAGCCTGGATATCTCTAAAACCTGCACTGTTGGTGTGCCTTGAGGACCGTGGTTGGAAAAGCCTGGTCTAGACTGTAGGCTTCTTGGAGCAGGGCCCTCTTCCCTCCTGTTCTCACAGCCCTCCTCTTGCACTTCAATTACAGCTCTCTCTTGCTCAGCCACCATCTATACCCGCATCTCTTCTCATTTGTGTTCATTCATCTCTACCAATGACAACCAACACCTGGTAGTAAAAAGACACTTCCTCTGCGCCCTACATCTCAACTGTATTGTGTACTAAGAATTGTGCTGCTGTATTGTTCTAATGTGTGCCCTATGTATGGTGCTGCTAACCACTTGTGGCACCTTATAAATAAAATAACAACTCCTAGTCTCCGCATGTTAACTTTTATTTTAAAAACATCCCAGAAAAGGGAAAACTATTATTTAGATTCTATGGGTTAAGAGCAGCAAATTGGGGCAATTCCCCGTTCTCCCAATGTCCAGTGGTCGGAGGAGATATAACAGGTTGAAAATCCTCGATTCACTCCAAAAATGATCAGCATTGGCGCTTTAGGGGTATTTAACATGCTGAACTTGACAGATTCCCTGGCAGATCCCCGATCATCAATTTCCACCAATCAGCCTCCATGAATTGTCCGCATTACACTTTAGTCTGGTGTACCAGGATAGTAATTATCTTTCCCTCGTGGCTGACCTGTACTCAGGAGCCCAAGATGTATCACGTATAATAGCTGTAATGGCTGACATCATGTAATGCATTCATGTGCAATATTCTGTGCTAGATTTCCTTCTTACGGATAGCAATGAAGATAATGATGTTAAGATCAGAGATCTGTTCCAGGGATGGGCAGGTGGCAGATCTCCAGGTTGGCGTATGGCAGCTGCTTGGCAGTGTATACTGGAAACTGTATTTCGATGCATCTGACGGGCGGACTCAACGCCTGAGGATGCACTCGCGCCTGCCAGTGATGTGATTGCACAGAGGCGAGGCTACTACAGAGCGCAGCCACACCTAGGGGTTAAAGGTTATCATACTTTACATAAACAAAAGGCTCCTTATCTGCTGCACTCCCAGCACAATGATCCCAGAATACACAACAGGCAGCTCCATTCCTCCTTTGTTTGGGTTGTTCAGTTTCCATGCAGTCTGGATGCTATTTTCATCCCTCTGCCATGAGATTATAGAAGAACAAAAGGCAGGCGCATAAGCAGTAACTCATTACGTTCCCTCGCCAAGGCCAAAATACAAGTTATCATAGTCCCAAGCTTGTGTAAACCTCCGAAAACTAAACGTTCGATCAGTAGATTGCAGTGTAAAGGATGTGTGGGTCCTTGAGTCGACCACTGAAGATTGACACCTGAAATAGGTTGACAGTTTTGGAAGGTTCACAACCAAATGGTCAACATTTTTTTGCTTCAAACGTCGACATAGTAGACATGGACGCCGTCAAAGTGTACCACAGCGCTTGCCATGCCTCACCCAACTATTCTATTCTACCTCCACGCACTAGTGGGTATTCGGGCATGAAAATGGCCTTAGGTTGACACTTGAAATAGGTTGACATGGCTGAGGTCAAGATGGGTTTTTCATGTTATTTTTGTGCAGCCAGATATTTTTTTGTTTCTTTTTAGGAGCCAAATAACCTACCAGTATATTTTTGGATTGTGGGAAGAAACCGGAGTACCCGGAGGAAACCCACGCAAGCACGGGGAGAATATACAAACTTCGCACAGTTAGAGCCATGGTGGGAATCGAACCCATGACCTCAGTGCTGTGAGGCAGTAATGCTAACCACTACACCATCCGCACTGCCCGTACCTTAGTGGGATTGACCTTGTGACCGTATCCCAGATGTAAAGTGTCCTACTATTCATGCATGGATTCTAACTGAATTGCCCACTGGCACGGTACGAGACTGGGAAGGGTAACGGCCAGATTAATGGAAATTGACCTCAATGTTCATCTCTCTTTATACTGCGCTGAGCGCTGGAAAGTAGATGTGAACTAGAACCTGTTTGTAGTCATTAGTGTAGAAAGTGTCCGGTTTTATCTCCCTTACATTTGAATTACATTCCCACATCCTCGTCGTGCAAATTCACCCTTTCTGATCTAACTAGAGACATAACGTAATGGATGTGCTTCACGTGAATGTTTAAATACACTGTGGGGGTTATTCTGGTTCACTCGCAAAGGCAAATTGACTCTCAGATGGACAAAACCATGCTGCATCTGCACTACACGTGCAGATAGAATTAGATTTGGGCGGGGTGCGTACTTCTAACTGATATCTATACTGCAGTGTAAAAATAAAGCAGCCAGTATTTACCCTGCACAGAAACAAAATACCTCACCTTTTTAGTGCTTCCAACATGGCTGCCTCATCTGGCACACTTGTGGATAGGATGAAAAATAAATGGACCTGAAGGTCTTGTTGGGTTAACCTATTCCACCCATGGTAATCCTAAGCAGTTTCCCCAAGATGGATGCCTCACCTGGTACCTCGTTAGGGTGGAATACACAACCCATGGAAGTTATTACCCAAAACGCCCGCACCAATCCTGCATTATGCTTACTGTGCTCTCAAGGATTTCTGTAAGGTCTGTGTGACTGTCTATTGCTGTACTATCCAAATCCTGTGTATTCTGTGCATTGTTTTGATGTCTTTAAAGCACCTTGATTCCTGTTGAAGAAAGTGTGCTTGATAAATAAAACATACTTAATAACTGGGGTGTAATGAGATGATCTTGTATGGATAAGTGAGGGTATATGAAAACAACTAAAAACTCTCAAACCCCAGCACCAACACCTCTTGCTGCATATGTAATAGAGAAGGAGACATCCGAGAACTCAACCTGGATTGTTATAAATAGGGGCACTGGGCAGCTGCAGGTAAGGGGAGGAGATAAGGCCCCCATACACGCTGCGATAGCAGCATGCGATGCGGCTCCCGCGGGCTTCGCACAGTACGAAAAGTAGGTGCTGCATATAGTTTTTGTACTGCCCGCGGATCGCATCACATCATACTCTAAAAAAAATAAAAAATACACAACATTTTTTTTAGGCAAAAAAAAATCAATATAAAATCAGACTAAACAACGATATTTGTTTTGGGAAGGTGTAAAGACAAGAAATGCATATTATCCAAAACCAGTACAGCAAGTGCTGTGATTTATGTGCTGCTTTTCAGCAAAGGTTAGTCCATAAAATGTCTGGTTTTACCGCCTGTAAGCGACGGAAGTCATAAAAAAAAGGAAAAAAACAAATAGAAAGCAAAACACACAAACCCCACCGTTGTTTAATCACAACACAATTTCTTTAGAAAATTAGGATTTTTATTTTAAATAACTCCAGTGTAAAAACTACTAGCCGGAAACGAGCAGGACATAAAGCAGGCGTCGGCCGGACATTTTATGCTAGTGGAAGGTGCGAGAACCTCAGATGGGTATATTGTATATGCCATTGTTACTATGGCAATACTGGTTACCGAGCAAGCTGTCTACATACAGTATACAATACAGTACTGCCGTGTTACTAAAGCACTTACCTAGCCTTCTGAAACGTTTGCTAAACACACACGGATAAAAATAAGATTTCAAATTCTACATTACAAAATGTATCAGAATACAAAATAGGGTGTACGATTCATGTTGCCTAGGCACAAGGGAGAACGTCCCTTTGCTGAGTAACCCCGTACTCAGCCTATCAATGTCATTCGGCCCTCTTGCTGCATTTTCAAAATGGCTGCCGCCGTTGCGGGTAATCCTCTGGCTAACATGAAGACGCTCTCAGTAGTATCCAACTCTGTGTACTAAGTGCAAAATGTTAACAGTTCTATGGATTGTTGATGTACGCTAGGAAGGCTACCGGCTGCTGTAACGGAAATTCCGGTTTCTCACGCCATTTGTGTGTTGTTGAGCAATGCGGGTACGCTGGTGAGGCTTGCATTCAGGGTGGAGTGTGGAGATCCTCTGTCTGGATATGGGGCCGTTTCAGTGAATTCATTTTCAATGCGTGAACTATAGTGTATTGAAACAAGAGAGGAATAAAATGAAAAAAAGGGGAAGAGGGAATATAAAATAAAAAAAAATTACAATTGTTTTTTTAAATGTATAAGTTTTTCAAGTAACAACCATTCAGCTCCTATAGCAACTGTGACTTACTATAGGAGCTGATTGGTTGGTAAATCGGATAGGTTGCTATGGGCACCACAGTCACTTTTCCTTTGTAGGAGCCTTAACCCTGTGAGTGCCAACATTGCTGTGACTCAATGGGTTAATAAATCTACACCGAAGTCTTTAAAAGAACTCAGCAAATCTATATGCCAAACTATCCCCATACCAGGGGGGTAAATGGCTGGGGAGGCACTGGCTAGTACCAGAATCAGATTTACACATAGAGAAGGGAGATGAGGCACCACCTCACCGATCATAGAGGCCCATTTATAATTGGATCACAATCGCAATGCGATCTGGGTGGGATCTACCGCCCAGAATCGAATTGCAATATGCAAACCTCTCGGACAAAATGTATGTTCCTGCGTTAATGGGCTACCGCCATCTCAGAATGGCGTTAGCTCTGGAACCTGATGCAATGCTGCACGATATTGATACATCGGGCAGCATCGCACCCCCCATAGAAATCTATGGGGGAAGCGGCTGCTGGCGGTGAAGGAGGAATCTTCAATTCCTCCTGTGGTCCCTCCGTGATACATCCGGGGAATACTTAATAATTGCGGCTAATTTGGGGAATGAGCCACAAATATTATATAAAAAATGTGCCCCATAGACTTTTTACTCCACAGTTTTGACCATGGGTCCTCAAACTGCGGCCCTCCAGATGTTGAGAAACTACAAATCCCAGCATGCCTTGCCACAGTTTTGCTATAGGGAGTGTTAAAACTGTGGCAAGGCATGCTGGGATTTGTAGTTTCTCAACATCTGGAGGGCCGCAGTTTGAGGACCCATGGTTTTGACTATAAAAATGATTAGAATAATGCAAAGAAGATATTTATGATGTATTAATTGTATTAAATGTATTAAGGATTTATGATGTATTAATTGTATTTGTGTGAAAGGGAAATCTCTGCCTCACCTCACCGCACATCACTGCCCCATAACCATTCTCATTAACAACAGCTTAACCTCCGGTATGACGTACAAGTATAGACATTTACTGATGATCATCATTTTAAGTGCTAGGTAAATGTGCCATACATGTAGACATTGGGGCGGATTCAAATGTTTTAATCGAGCCCAATCTCTTGTCTAAAGAGATGGGAGATAACATAGTACAGGAGGGAAATTTTCTTCAAAAGGAAAAGTATTAATAGAACACGGGAACATGAACTGAAACCGGAGGGAGGTAGGTTCAGGGGAAATGTTAGAAAAAATTACTTCACAGAAAGGGTAGTGGATAAGTGGAATAGCCTCCAATCAGAAGTGGTAGAGGCTAAAGGCCCCCATACACTAGCCGATTTTGGTCAGATTTCAGCCGATTTTGGTCAGATTTCAGCCAGATCAGTCGGATCTGGCCGAAATCGGACCAAAATCGGCTAGTTTTGATGTCCCCTCGGATCCGATGCGCGGTCCCGTCCTGCTGCACGTCCGACCACCCGACTTGGGACCTAGTGGGGCGGCGCGGCGGTGGAGGGAGCAGGGGGGGCTGGGGACGCTGCGGGGGACACAGGCGGCATAGAGCCGGGCAGGGGGAGCCGGCCGGGAGCTGTCAGTAATGAATAAAAAAAAAAAAAGCCCATACAATGAATGGGCGGCCTGTGATTGGCTGAGCGCTCTCTCAGCCAGTCAGCAATTGGCTGAGAGAGCGCTCAGCAGCCAATCACAGGCTGCCCATTCATTGTATGGGCTTTTTTTTTTTATTCATTACTGACAGCTCCCGGCCGGCTCCCCCTGCCCGGCTTTATGCCGCCTGTGTCCCCCGCAGCGTCCCCAGCCCCCCCTGCTCCCTCTACCGCCTCGCCGCACAGACGCTGTCCCCCGCAGCGTCCCCAGCAGCGGGGGACACAGACGTGTCCCCCGCAGCGTCCCCAGCCCCCCCTGCTCCCTCTACCGCCTCGCAGCACAGACGCTGTCCCCCGCAGCGTCCCCAGCCCCCCTGCTCCCACCTCTGTAGCCCCCCCCTGCTCCCCGGGTTTTTTACATGTGATAAATCGAGACGATTTATCACATGTAAAAAATGGCACATCAAGTGCCAATCTAATCAAGCTCCCCCGGGGAGCAGCCGGGGAAGCTCAGGGGGAAGTCGGGGGCGACTTGTCCTAAGGACAAGTCGCCCTAGTGTATGGGGGCCTTTAGACAGTAGAACAATTTAAACATGCTTGGGATAGGCATATGAATATCCTTACAAAGAAATAAGGATTAAAAAGGGTTGAGATTACCTGAAGGATAAAATAGAGGCAGACTAGATGGGCCAAATGGTTCTTATCTGCCGTCAAATTCTATGTTTCTATGTATAGTGGGGTGAAAATCAAGTGCCCGTTTTAAACACGCTGTTCGCGCCCATTAAGGTTGGCTTCGGGCGTGCATAGTGGCTAAACCTGACCAAACTAATGGACGTTCCGTTTGTGCACCTAAACCGGTGACTTTTCCAGCACTTCAGCTCACCACCCCCCTGGGGGTGCGAGCTGAAATGATGGCACTGGCAGCCATACACGCCCCCACAGAGAGCTACATTTAAATAGCTCCATTGGGTGCCCTCTAGTGGCTGCTGGCGCAAAAAAAAAACCACTTAAATCTGGCCTATTGAATTTAGATCGGGGTAGTCAACTCCAGTCTTCGAGAGCTACCAACAGGTCACGTTTCCCAGAACACCTACCTGGAGCACAGGTGTAATTATTATTTACTGATACATTTTAGATTATCCACAGGTGAAGCTAATTACTTCAGTACGGAGACCTGAAAAACGTCAACTGTTGGTAGCTCTTGAGGACTGGAGTTGGCCACCCCAGATTTACATAGACATTTTAATATTTAACCAGATGTAACGGAATCTATATAAAAAAAATGAGCTTGAGCGAGAAAAATCTAAGTGAAAAATAAAGGTTACACTGATGAGACCAGATTTGGGTTCTTACCTTCCCTCAATCACTCTCTGTATGCTACCAGTGATGCCATTGCCTCTGCTCAGCCCAGGCTTAGTATCCTGGTCTCCTTGTTGTGTGGAGACCTCAAAGTTCTCTAGTAATGTCTGCGCAGTAGCTTCAGCGGTGAGATCCATCCTTCTCTTCTGGATACTACTCCCAGACTCTTGGTCTTCCTTTGGCGATAGGTCCCTAGTACTTTGAATGTCCACAGCAGTCTCGTTGTCTAGGTGATCGCGGCTGCTGATGGACATTACAGATGCCACGTGGTTTGCTTTAGCACCAGTGCTGGTTCCCATGGACTTGGAGAGAACTTTAAGCTTGTGGGAGCTGGAGCGATGATGCTTCTTGTTGTGCTTGGTCTTGTTGTTCGAGTTGTGTTTGATGAAAAACTCACAGGACTCCTGCAGGACTCTTCTGCTCTCGGTGACCGGGCTGGAACACAGGAAGTCTCAGTTTAGAAAACCGGAGAATGGGCTCAAACGGGGCAACTCATTTTCAGGACAAATATAGGTTCGGAATGGCTGAGTAAATCAATTTTTTTTTAACCAAATCTAACAAATAGGCCAGTCATTTTCCACTTACACTTAAATGTGGGAGGATTGAATTTGAACGTGGCATATCGAGCCCTATTATTAACAAAAAGGTCCTCTAAAGAGATGGTCGTGTTATCAAAATGTGAAAACGTCCTTTAAGCAGAACTGGCCTGATTCTACGTTGCCCTGTAAGGTCAAAGTGCCCTCACCTAGTGACATTTATAGCAGAATGCACTTGTGCTGCCGTAAACATACACATCTTCAGGTACGTCCATGAGATACAGATGTATCCTGGCCTTTCTGTCCTTCAAATAGATATTTCTGATTGATAATGGGCATATATTTACCGTATTAAGTCATGCCTACGCAGAGGGGACGACTAGACCAGTCACAACTCTTGTACATAGCGTGGGGGTAAGTATAAGTGCAGGTAGTGTAAAGGTGCATACACACTGAACAATTTTTTTGACCAACTTGATTGAAAGACATTTCCATTGAACCTAGTGTCCTGGACGAAAGATGTTGACGAAAGATATTGACGAAGACAAACGACGAATGATGATGCGCATATCCGCCAGTTGTCCATCAAGATTGTTTGTCAACTGTGCATGCAGCTCAATTTGGATATCTTTCAAAAAGAGCCTATAAACTGTAGCTAGATCTTTCGTCTTTCATTAATATCTTTCGTCAACATCTTTCGTCCAGTACACTGGGTTCAATGGAAATGTCTTTCAATAAAATTGGTCAAAAAAATTGTACAGTGTGTAACACAGATGGTGCCTAGAATTTTAGCATGGTTTTATGAGGACCAGACTCCATGGGGCTGAATCTGATGTAGCTGTATACGTTTGTATCTACTGCCTATCACAAATGCCGCTAGAAAACCCTTCTCTGGCGTACACACGTAAGACCACACTTGCAAGGCGTCACACGCTCACTCTCAACGCCGGAAGGTGCTGAAAATACCGATTGGTGCAACTTAAGAGGCACCATCAGACCTTTCATGAGTCTTACGGCAGTTACATCACCAACGTGCCCATAAGGCTGGGGCCACACTTTAACGGGTCCTGTTGAACAGTACCCACTGGGCAGGAGGGTGGCTTTTGTGAGCCACACTTAGCATTTTGGCTGGACCCTGAAAAACAGGATCAAGTCACCCGTCAACTCCTAGAAATGCCCAAAACACATTTTTGAGACCCTGCAACCTCCCATACTCATCGATCACAATTCCAAGTGTGTGCATGCTATCTGTGTAACCTGACGCATACAAAATGTACAATGACAATATATAAAAATGCGATGCAGTATCCCATTGGCATTAAAACAAACTGTTTTTTTTACATACGACCCTCCCAGTGTTTTGGGGCTATCTAATTGCAGTCAAAAGCAAAAAAAAAAAATTGCACGTCTTGTAAGAATTCTGCTGTGACCCCCAGGTGAAAGGATTAGGTTTCAGGAGAACATGCAGAAGTGTCAGATAATACAGAATGTGTGCAGATTAGTCAGGCTGGGTGCACACCACTACATGAGGTTGGTAATTCCTGCTGTAGGCGGACATGTTCCCCGCTGGCACTAGCTGGTAACTGGAGACGAGAACACATACCGCAGAGGACAGGAAATTCTAGGTGTCCCTTATACAAAACCCTATTCAAGACGGCTGACTTCTACCGAGCCAGTCACCAACCGCAGATCTGCAAGTCTGCAAACCAGAGCTGGAAGCCCAACAAACAACTAGCCAGGAAAGAGCTGGAGAGACTAGCAGGACTTGTGCCACGCAGACCGCACCATCTGCCATTCAGTCCTCTCCGGAACTACGCAGAATGAGAACAAATAAATAATAATGCTGCTGCGGGGAAGAGCTGCAGGACATTAAACGTCTAGAGCTGTGTACACACGGGGGCGACAGGGGCTGAAATTGCTGGAAATATGGTCGCAGGCAACCATATTGCCAGTGATTGAAGTGCGCACCAGCGATAAATCGCCGGGTGCGCGCTCCCGTTTTTAGCCCCCTTATGATCGACACAATTATACTATTAGAAGAGGGGGGGGGGTTTGAGGGCTTAGTACTCCAAGGGCCCTGTAATTTGCATGCAATGCATCCCGCTACTCCTAGTAAGCATGGTATTTATTAAAAAATTAAGTCAATCCCAAAGGACAGCTTTTAGTGGTAAGATCTATTCTTTGCTATATATATATATATATATATATATATATATATATATATATATATATATATATATATATTTTTTTTTTTTTTTTTTTTTGATAATACAAACCAAAAAAAGCAGAGACAAAGAAAAAAAAATTATTGCACTACGTGTGAAATGTGTGTTAAGTACACAAGGGGAATGGTGGTATAAAATAAACCCTAGCTTTATTGCTTCTCGTGTAGGAGCACAACCACACTCTATGAACAGGGCGCTTCCCAACTACAGCCAGCAAACCACGGGTAAATAGACACGGTGGCCTGAGAAGAAGCCAGATGTTGGTGGTGATGGATTTGGAGATGAGGAACATGGTGCTGAGAAAAGCTTTCTAACATCTCCAACCCAATAGACGAGCTCCCGGCAATGGGCCAGTCATCCAGCAGCTACATGTCAATGTATAAGCAGGTCTGGATTGGGCGAGACCAGGCCACCAAGTAGCTGGAGTCTATAAACATTACAAACAGCACTGACCAACAATGTGAAGCTTGTGTGAAACACCACCGCAAGAAGGTATAATCTAATCATAAAGCAGAGAATAAGAGCTGGGGTCACCATAGAGTGAAGCAGGGGACAGAACTAACAAATGACAAAGCAGGAAGGATCTGGGGGCCACTGGGGGCAAACTATTATATTCCACAAATATATAACCCGCAGTGTGATGATGAAGAACTGGTCTTACTCTTGTTTTTTACTCCGGTTGAAAAAGTTTGCCCACTCCGAGCAAGTCTTCTTGCTTCCGACCCAGAAGATGGCGGAGATCCCGACAATGAGAGTCATCACGTATTTGGTTAGAAACAGCCCCAGGTTTGGTCGGGACAAACTCTTTAGCTGTAAAGAAAGTTCCGCAACACTGGATTATTTAAGTATAAAGAGAAGTATACACATACGATACTTATGGTAATTACAAACCCCAGCCAACCACAACGTCTTCTCCATTCTTCGTCGCAATAGATGTCTTTGCTATCAATTATATTTCATATATTGCCTTGGAGGCGCTAGGTAAGTTTGGGCTCCGCAGGGTCTGCGAAAACTATTGGGGCTGCCACATCTGTCGCCCTCCCCCTCCTCACCACTGCCGCCCAGTCCTCTGCTGCCCGCTGGGACCAGCAGATCCTCCTGTCTGCAGTCCTGGCGCTCCTCCTGTTAGATTGTCACTTGCAAAATGGCTACCCCCTCACAGCAGACGCTTATTAAGGATGCTGGAGGAGGTGGTGACCTCCTCTTGCATCCTACATAACGGTCTGCTTTAAGGAGGTGGCCGGAGGCGGTGACCTCCTCTTATATCCTACATAACGGTCTGCTTTAAGGAGGCGGCCATTTTGCAAGTGACATTGTAACAGGAGGAGTGCCAGGAAAGATAGGAGGATCTGCTGATCCCAGCGGGCAGCAATGGACCGGGAGGCAGAGGTGATAAGGGGGCACACAAATTTTAGTTTCGGGGGGGGGGGGGGGGGGGGGGGGGGGGGTGCCCAAATCAAAGTTACGCCACTGGTCCTTAGTACATCTGGCCCTAAACCCTATACTGGATATAATGTGCCATTATGTAAAGGCGATTCTGCATTAAATGTACGTATTATAAAAGTTTCTAAAACGTAAAAAAAACCATAGAAAACAAATATTGAGAAACAGCTTAAAATAAATGACTGTATGATCCGTTTATAGTACGGTCACATATACTGTCGGGTGGCTGTTTTCAGTCCACACCTGGGAATCAAAACCCTGCTACTGGTTCACGGCTACAGGAGAGATAGGGAGCAGCAAAGGGTCGGAGATATAAATCACCTCAAAAGACAACAAATGCGATGTGTGAAAATCAAACCGAGTAATAACCAATTAAACTGATGTCCCTGCAGCAAGATCTTGTCAGGGATACGCACTGGATTTATAGCTACTGATTTACCGTGTACAAATATACTTTATGAGGTGTCTTGTTTAAAGCTTGCAGCCTGGAAACACAGCAGAGTCCCATTTCAATGGACAATAAATATTAGGTTGTAAAACACTGCGCTACTGTATTGCAGATTCCTCCGTATGATAACATCTATGCAGGAACACAAAGGCCAATCAGCTGCACTGCAACCACCAATCAGCAAATCGCTTTCATCCGTCTAATGCAGAACGAAAGCAAGTTCCATTGGGCGAACATTTGAGTAAGGTTAATACATAATCCTGATCTAATCCACAGGGGGAAGTGGACACAGGACGCAAACATTAGGACACTCTCACATTTCTGGCATTGCTGTATGTCTGCAACACCCACAGTGGGTTTGGGTCATTGGTTCGACCAATGAAGGTCAACAGGGATGGAATGAAAGGGATAGGGCATGAAATACCGACTGTCGGCACATGTCGACTAAAAACAAACTGTGAAAAACTCATGTCAAACTTTTTCGCTGTCGACCTTACCATTGTCGACCTAATGCTTGTGTTGACATTCCAACCCTGTCGACCTACTTCAGATATCGACCTAAACCTGGTCGACCCAATGCATGTCGACCTAAAAAGGGTCAACATACTGACCGTAAGCCCCCCCCCCCCAAGTGAGGAGTCTAGAAGCATAGCTATACCACTGTATGTAAAGATAGAGCGAGAGATGTATAAAGCTTTGGGGGCAGATGTACTAAACCTTGGAGAAGGATAAAGTACAAAGACAAATGACCAATTGGCTCCTAATGGTCATTTTTGAAAGTCTATAACATGGTAGTTAGGGGCCGATTGGCTACTACTTTATATCTCTCGACTTTATCACTCTCCGGGGCTTAGTACAACTCCCCTCGAGTTGGAAGGAGATACAGTGAAGTTGCCTAAAGCAGCCAGCTTCGAACGGTCACATCATAGACTGTAAAGGCCCCCATACACTAGCCGATTTTGGTCAGATTTCAGCCAGATCAGTCGGATCTGGCAGAAATCGGACCAAAATCGGCTAGTTTTGATGTCCCCTCAGATCCGATACACGGTCCCATGCGCATCGGATCTGCGTCGGGTGGTCGGACCTGCTGCACGTCCGACCACCCGACTTGGGACCTAGTGGGGCGGCGCGGCGGTGGAGGGAGCAGGGGGGGGCTGGGGACGCTGCGGGGGACACAGGCGGCATAGAGCCGGGCAGGGGGAGCCGGGAGCTGTCAGCACTGAATAAAAAAAAAAAGCCCATACAATGAATGGGCGGCCTGTGATTGGCTGAGCGCTCTCTCAGCCAGTCAGCAATTGGCTGAGAGAGCGCTCAGCCAATCACAGGCTGCCCATTCATTGTATACAGTAGGCTTTTTTTTCTAGCACTGACAGCTCCCGGCTCCCTCTGCCCGGCTCTATGCCGTCTGTGTCCCCCGCAGCGTGCCCAGCCCCCCTGCTCCCACCAGCAGCCAACCCCCCGGGTTTTTTACATGTGATAAATCGAGACGATTTATCACATGTAAAAAATGGCACATCAAGTGCCAATCTAATCAAGCTCCCCCGGGGAGCAGCCGGGGAAGCTCAGGGGGAAGTCGCCCTAGTGATATACGACAGAAGCTGATTGTAAATCTAGTGTGATGTGAACATTTTAGTTGACAGTTGCTTTGGACAACTTCTATTTTTAGCTCTATACAAAGATTGATACGTACCCCCCCCCCCCCCCCAGAATCATAACTTCATTATGATCTAACAATATCTACATGAAGAAATCAGTTTTCAAAAAAGTTTCAAAAATTTTACCGATGACAAAGTAAAAAAAAAAAAAAAAAAAAAAATTAAAAAATGACTGAGAAGTAGAAATATTCACCTGATATGGGCATGGAATGTGGAATTCCTGGCAATGGTCTGCGACCCACGTCATTTCCCACGTAGATCTCCACAACTGCTCATAGACATAACACCCCAATAATATCCCCAGGGGAACAAGGTAAGTGCCGCTGAAAACTCCAATACGGATCATAAACTTTTTTAACTTCTCTTGGTTCCTCTCGTCGTGCTGTATAACTTGACGGACATTGTTTAAAGATATAATCCCGGCCAGGAGTAAAGAAAGTCCGATGAAAACGCTAAAACATAGAGGTAACAGCACAAAATACGTGGAGACATTTTGGTCGTAGAGTCCAACAAAACAGACTCCGCTGATGTTGTCTCCTTCCACTTTGTTCATGGCCAAAAGTATGACCGTGAGAACTCCTGGGATGCCCCAAGCCACGGCGTGAAACCACATGGACTTCTGCTCGATGGCCTCAGAGCTCCACTTCTGACCTGCGGCCAAGTACCATGTTATGGTGAGCATGACCCACCAGATGGTCCCGGCCATGGTGCAGAAATATAGGAGCATGAAGATGACCGTACAGGCTTTGTGTTTCGAGCCGAGAACCACAGTGTCTTCTGCAAAGTCTTCATCCGCCTCATTGCAGGAGATAGAGTTCCCCATTAGAAACCCAATGAAGTATATGAGCGATACAATGCTGTAACAGACCGAATAGAAGATGATTGGCCTCTCGGGGTATCTGAACCTTTTCACGTCAATCAGAAATGTCAAGAAGGTAAAGAGCGTGGCGCAAAGACAGATGATCGAAATGATGCCAATAAAGTTTTTGGCAAAATCCAAGTCTTCTTTTTGAAAGTACATGTTCGGGCAAGGTGGTGCACAGTGATTTATCCCCAGAAACTTATAACCTGTCCCTTGGGAGGTTTTCAGATGGCGGGGACACCAAAATCCATAGTCTCTTTGCACTTTCTCAGCTGGTTTGTGCGTGCCTTGTTGGTGATTGTTTTCCGAGTTCTTTGAGGCGGCACAGTCTTCCAGCCTGAGGAAGAGAAAATCAGTGAAATTTACAAAAAAAATTATAAACATGAATATTGAAGTTCCAGTACTCACAAGGAAATAAAATAATGGAGACAAGCATTACGTATAGCTTGTAAAGGCAGCAAAACTGTCACCCACCTGTCACACTCCAGTTCAGCAGGCCAGGTAATGCCGAACGTGTCAATCAGGCGCTTGCAGTCGGAGTAAACGGTCTCACACAGGTCCCGGCAGGGTAGCGCCACGTGCTTCGGTTCCGTGCAGGCTGGAACAAATGCCATGCAGAGAAAGTTGTGCACTTCTGGGGAGCAGCGGAGTTTCAGGAGAGGAATAAAGGGCTGCAGAGACACAAGAGAATAATTGCGCATTAGGGTCAAGGGATCCCACATCTGGGTGACAAGTCGGCCAACATCATCTCACGTAAATGGCCAATCACTGGGCCAACCCCAAGATCTGCTAAAACTATGGCTTATGAAGACGTAGATTGAATAGATGACTGAATGGAAGGTTTGCTTGGAGTAAAGCAGGCCATCTATCTACAGATCGATTGTCAGATTGGGCTGGTTGGAACAAATACTGGTAATGGATGAGAGCAAATGACAGTTTACCATTTGCTTTGAAATGCTGGAAAACTGCCAAAAACGGTCACTGAGATTTTACTAGATCACCCCTTTAGTGACGGCGGTGTCCGGGCCCGCCCCTTTTGTGCCGTCGGCTGCCCGGGACCGCCCACAACTGTGACGTCATTGGGCCTGGTCCGCCCCCTTGCAGCGGCGCCCTGCCCGCACAAAATCCTAGTGAACACTAGTATTCCTGTGTATATTACGTTAAAGCAATGATTATAAAGTGCTCACAACTCTATAAATGGCTTAAAAAATAAGCAACATAACATTACTATAACATCTCGCAGAGGGCGACTATGGAAAATGGCGGATCCATTACTCAGCCCCATTGTGTGCTGTGATTTGATCCTATGCACTGACAGTTTTAGTGCTGGTGTGTTCCAGGCTCACATAAATGTGGCAAAGGAGGAACATAGACAACGGCACTCTGTATATCACAAGGGTTGCAAAATGGAGTGGCAAAATGGAGAGTGATAAACCACCAACCAATCAGCTCCTACCTGTCATTGCCTGTGCATGTAACATGGCAGGTAGGAGCTGATTGGCCGGTGGTTTATTACTCTACTTTTTATCACTTTTCAAGCTTATTACATCTGGCTACATCTGTCATGACAAACTGCAATCGTTCCACAAAACATTGCAGCTCCGCCTCGTTCACTCGGACCGCAAAGTCCGCAACGCGTTTCGTGACACTGCAGAACACAACTGGTTCTATGGGATGCAGTGACAGAGTTCTGCATTTAGTTCCATGCACGCAATGGAGCAAACTCACATGCAATTCTGAATGGGCCCCCAAAGTGATTAAACCAGCCTGTATGTGTACATTTGGCATAGGAACAGTCCTGTGTAAATGGAACGTAGAAGCGGAAGTATCAAAAATGTGAGTCTTTCGTGATGCAAAAGGAAATAAAGACGTTTACAGCAAAAATGTTTTACTAGTTTCACCAAACAGGTATTATGACTGCTGGCAACAAGCACACGTGGTATTGTATGTCTGTACACAAACACACATGCTCATGGTAAACAGATAACAGAGTCCCTGGTGGACACAGAAAACGGTCTTCATGAGTTTTTCACGCTTTTTTTCCCCTCAATTTTTTTGTACTTGAACAAGCATGGTGCGCAAACTTGGCACACTCATTTGGGGTGCATGTACTCAGGTGTCGACACGGACACAAAACAACTCATGTTGACCTTTTCAGTGCACCAACCTAGACAGTAATCAACATGCTATAACACACCCATTTTTAGAAGCATTTTTTTTTTTTACGGTTGAAGTCCATTGGCCTTACTGACAGATGAAAGTATGCCATCCAACAGTCAGTAAATATTATAACAACTGGCAGACATTAATTTATCAGAATAGTGTTGGAAGACGGAGCATCTGTGATCTTATATCAGACCCTCCAACATAATCCGACTCACCTGGTACAAAATGTCTTCCCAGACATCTCATTTGCATAAAGTCAAGGGTCATGACCTGCCATACCAAAGGCGAAACCGCTTCCGATAAGAGGTGGGTCTTGGTAGCAGTAGGCCCGCCCTTGGATGGTCTAGCACCGCTAGTCACATTTTTGGGGGTATGTCCAGCGCTCTCCAAGCTGCCGGGAAAGCCCGGACTCCCCTCCCCGCTGCGTTAAGATTCAGTGATCAATGGCTGCTTTGCATAGCAGAGTATGTATGGACATCAGAAGCCCACCATCAAATGATGGCTGGGCATCTGCCACTGAACCTTTCGATGCGATGTTGACTGACCATCGAATCAAAAGAATTCCTTTGGGAAAAAAAAAAAATCATAGGATTTGTGCACACACACACACACACACACACACACAAAAGCTGCGTGGGCGGCTGGGGGCAGGACTATCACAACGCCATCAAATGTTTACCATTCGATGGCGCCAAACAAAACTACTACCATCAGAACAAAAACATTGGTGGTTAAGAATTATCGAAATGCGATGTCCATCCCTAGAGCAGCGGTGATCACTGGCTCCCTCAACTGTCGCCCCCCAACCCCGGGACACTACAACCCGCCGGTGGGACTGTTTTGCTGTAATTAGGGACAGTTAGGAGGTACGTCTTTTGGTATATAGATCACAGGTAAGTGCATTATTAATGTGACTACTGTGAAGGATTTGAAAATATAAATGAATTAATTCAATGTAGGGCATTGACTTATTATGGTAAACTAGGTGATTCATCGCGGCCTACGGGCGCTCTTCGCCCCCTTAATTTGTGAACATTTGTATATGAGAAATATGGTTAGAATTGTATGAAAGATGGCCTGTATTGCAACTTGAGTTATAGGTGAAATGTGTTAAATAGAGAGCATATGATGTGGAAGGGGGTGTGTATTGTTTTGTTTAATTAAAAAGCGGTTACAGAGTAAGATGTACATTGGGATCCGATATGTAATGCCGGCGGTCGGAATCCCGACACTGGAATCCCGACCACCGAAATCCCGACATGGGGGGGACGTGGACGCAGCGGGCCCGGTGCCTCGCTACGCTCGGCACGCTATTTTATTCTCCCTCTATGGGTGTCGTGGACACCCACGGAGGGAGAAAGTTTCGGGATTTCGGCGGTCGGGATTCCAGTGTTGGGATTCCGACCGCCGGCAAATTGACTGCATCCCGTACATTGATAGTGTGGATGGTATAGTGACATTTGTGGGTGGGGGGGGGGGGGCTGTGTGTGCATGTTGTTTAGGTGTGTGTGTGTGTGTGTGCAATAGTGTAGTAGGGTGTTTTTAAGTCAGCGGCTCCCTACTGGCGGAGGTCACGACACAGAAAAACAGGAGGCTGGGTAGTGATAGGGGTGTGTGGGCATAAGGGGGACTAAAGAGGAGGGTGGGAGATACTGTGCAGCTTCTGCCAGTGGATGAGGGTCCAGCGTGGCAGCACAGGAGTACAGGATGGTGGCCCTGAGTCAGTTTCTCCTCCTACTGGGTGGAAGTTAGGGTGCATGAGAGCAGGAGGCTGGGCTATGAGGCATGATAGGGGCATGTGGGCAAAACAGCGTCAGCGACTCCCCAGTGGTGGAAGTTACGGTTCAGGAGAGCAGGAAGCTGGGTAGTGATAGGGGTGTGTGAGTATACAGGGGACTAAAGAGGGGCTTAGGGGTGCCGTGAATTGCGGGAGGGGCGCGGGGGGTGCCGTGAATCAAGGGAGGGAGGGGCACAGGTGTCCGCAAATCGCGCGAGAGTCCGCAAAGCGTGGGAGGGTGCGTGAATTGCGCGAGGGGGGTTGCGAATTGCGGGAGGGGAGGTGACGTGAATCGTGGGAGGGGGCGTGAATCGCGGGAGGGGGGGGGACGGGGGGGTCCGCGAACCGCGGGAGGGGGGGCCCGGGGGGTTGGCGCGAATCGTGGGAGGGGGGGTCGCGGGGTGCCGCGAATCGCAGGAGGGGGGTGTCACGGGGTGGGGCCGCGAATCGCGGGGGGTGCCGCGAATCGCGGGAGGGGGGTCGCGGGTGCCGGGAATCGCCACAAGAAAAAAATCAACACAGAAAGGTCAACACATGTAAATGTTGACATAAGTGTGGCACTTCATTGATGTCCATGTCGACACATGAGAATGAATATGAAAACATTCAAAAAGTGAAAAATAAATCTTCAAAAACTCATGTCAACCTTTTTCATTGTCGACCATAGCCGTGTCAGTGTTTTGCATGTGCCTTTTAATCGTGGGTTTGCCGTGAATTGGGGGGGGGGGGGGGAGGGGGAGTTGGGGGGTTTCTGCGAATTGCGGGGGGGGGTGTGGTGTCACGGGGTGCCGCGAATTGCGGGAGGGGGGGTCGTGGGTGACGCAAATCGCCACAAGAAAAAGTCAACACAGAAAGGTCAACACATTAAATGTTGACATAAGTGTGGCACTTCATTGGTGACCATGTCGACACATGAGAATGAATATGAAAACAATCTTAAAATGAAAAATAAATCTTCAAAAACTCATGTCAACCTATTTCATCATCGACCATAGCCGTGTCAGTGTTTTACATGTGCCATTTGATCCTGGGGTTGCTGTGAATCGCGGCGGCTGGGGGGGGGTGTGTGTGCCATGAATTGCGGGAGGGGGGGTCGCAGCGAATCGCGGGAGGGAGGGGGTGCGGGGCCGGGGGGGTTTGCCGCGAACCACGGGAGGGGGGGTCAGGGGGGGTGCCGGGAATCGCGGGGGGATGGGCACGGGGGTTGGGGTGCCCCGAATCGCCGGAGGGGGGGTCGTGGGGGCTGGGGTTGCCGCAAATCGGCACGGGGGGGGGGGGGTGTGGTGGGGTTCGCGGAGGAGCGCGCGGATCATTGGAGGGGCCCCGCGAATCGCGGAAGGGGTGGTTGCGCGGGGGGCTGGGGGCAGCGAATCAATCGCGGGAGAGGGGGTGTGTGCCGCGAATCGCGCGGGGGGGCGCGAATCACGGGAGGGGGGCGCTCACCTGGTGTGTCTTGTGAGTAGCTGTGTCTTTGCTGGGTAACATGGGGAGGCAGAGGGTGTCTCACTGGGCTGGTTCTCTGTCATGTGAGTCAGTCATGTGAGTCAGAGGCTCCACCCAGCGTTAGAGAGTCAGACACACTTTGAGTGACAGATGTAGCCAAATATATAAGAGATTAGTTATATTTAATGAGCACCTGACACTGTAGCACAAACAATAAATATACTCGTAACCTTGTACACATAGAATTACCGCAACAGCAATCTGGGAATTTATGAAGCGCACTTTAAATGTGCGCAGTAACTCATTCACGTGTACTACAGGCGTATGAATACACCTGGGCTAACCCCCTCCACCTTAGCTATGCATCTGAAAGGGTTGATGCAGGGGCAAATGCAGGTTTTCCAGAAATGGGCGGAGCCAAGCATGTGGGTGGAGACTGATATCGCAAACGCAGGTCAGACCCGGGATTGCAAACCCGGGTCAGATTCGGGCCGGCATTTTAAGATGCATCCTCAAAAAAATGGGCGACCCGGGTTTAACCCTTCTTATAACGCATTTCAAAATGCTGTGTTGGTCGACCCGGGTCATTTGGTGTAGTGCGCACCTCGACATGTCACCAACCGGGTCTGAACTATGTTATTTGTGAAATGTGAGAGGTATTAGGTGTCCCAGTATATTAAAACTAGTGTGTGTGTGTGTGTGTGTGTAATAATTATTCCAAAGCACAAAACAAGCATCAGCACCCAGAGTCTTAATCGAATATGTAATAAAAATAGTCAAAGTCCAAAGTTTGGGGACACATTGAAATGCCATTATATATTTAATACATATTGAATTAAGAATAATTACAATAAGGACAAGAATAACTAAATAAAAATAAAAATTATATATATATATATACTAGGTGATTCATCGCGCCCTACGGGCGCTCTTCACACCGTCGTAAGGGGCTGCGCCCCCTTAATTTGTGAACGTTTGTATTGTGAGAAATATGGTTAGAATTGTATGAAAGATGGCCTGTATTGCAACTTGAGTTATAAATGAAATGTGTTACATAGAGACCATATGATGTGGAAGGGGGTGTGTATTGTTTTGTTTAATTAAAAAGCGGTTACAGAGTAAGATGTACATTGATAGTGTGGATGGTACAGTGACATTTGTGGGGGGGGGGGGGGGGCTGTGTGTGCATGTTGTTTAGGTGTGTGTGTGCAATAGTATAGTAGGGTGTTTCTGAGTCAGCGGCTCCCCACTGGCGGAGGTCACGACACAGGAAAACAGGAGGCTGGGTAGTGATAGGGGTGTGTGGGAATAAGGGGGACTAAAGAGGAGGGTGGGAGATACTGTGCAGCTTCTGCCAGTGAGTGAGGGTCCAGCGTGGCAGTACAGGATGGTGGCCCTGAGTCAGTGTCTCCTCCTACTGGGTGGGAGTTAGGGTGCATGAGAGCAGGAGGCTGGGCTATGAGGCATGATAGGGGCATGTGGGCAAAACAGTGTCAGCGACTCCCCAGTGATGGAAGTTACGGTTCAGGAGAGCAGGAAGCTGGGTAGTGATAGGGGTGTGTGAGTATACGGGGGACTAAAGAGGGGCTTAGGGGTGCCGTGAATTGCGGGAGGGGCACGGGGGTGTGCCGTGAATCAAGGGAGGGAGGGGGCGCAGGTGTCCGCAAATCACGGGAGAGGGCGTGGGTCCGCCAGGCGCGCGAGGGGGGGTGCGCGGGGGTGACGTGAATCGTGGGAGGGGGGCGCGATTTGCGGGAGGGGGGGCACGGGGCGCGATGAATTAACCTAGTTGGTTATATATTCTTGTAGAAGGATGGTAGGATGTTGCTGTCATTCAAAATGCATTTACATAAACAGTAATAGTAGCAGTAAAAGATCTGACTTAAAGTACCTACAGTAAAACAGAACAGGTGTTATATATTATACAAAGAATTGGTTGATGATGTCTAGGTTGACGTGCACATAGTTGTCACTGGAAAAAAATTGCCACAAGAAAAAATCAACACAGAAAGGTCAACACATGTAAATGTTGACATAAGTGTGACACCTCATTGGTGTCCATGTCGACACATGAGAATGAATATGAAAACATTCAAAAAAAAAGAAAAATAAATCTTCAAAAACTCATGTCAACCTTTTTCTTTGTCGACCATAGCTGTGTCAGTGTTTTGCCTGTGCCATTTAATCCTGGGGTTGCCGTGAATCACGCGCGTGGGGGGGGGGGGAGGAGGTGAGGGGTGTCCGCGAATCACGGGAGGAGGGGTCGTGGGTGGATGCCGTGAATTGTGGGAGGGGGGGTCGCGGGGGGGTGTGGGTGCCGTGGTTCGTGGGAGGGGTGGGGCGCGGGGGGTTGCAGTGAATCGTGGGAGGGTGGGTCGCGGGGGCGGGGGGTTGCCGCAATGACAGGAGGGGGGGCGGGGGGGGGGGAATTGCGGTAGGGGGGTACCGCGAACCGTGGGAGGGGGGGCCTGGGGGGTTTGGCGAGAATCGTGGGAGGGGGGTCGCAGGGTGCGGCGAATCGCAGGAGGGGGGGTGTGTCACGGGGGGTACCGCGAACCGCGGGAGGGGGGCCTGGGGGGTTGGCACGAATCGTGGGAGGGGGGGTCGCAGGGTGCGGCGAATTGCAGGAGGGGGGGGGGGGAGTGTCACGGTGTGGGTCCGCGAATCGCGGGAGTCGCTGGGGGTGCTGCGAATTGTGGGGGGTGTGCTGCGAATCGCGGGAGGGTGCCGCAAATCGCCACAAGAAAAAATCAACACAGAAAGGTCAACACATGTAAATGTTGACATAAGTGTGGCACTTCATCTGTGTCCATGTCGACACATGAGAATGAATATGAAAACATTTAAAAAAAGAAAAATAAATCTTCAAAAACTCATGTCAACCTTTTTCATTGTCGACCATAGCCGTGCCAGTGTTTTGCATGTGCCATCTAATCCTGGGGTTGCCGTGAATCACGCGCGGGGGTGGGGGGGGAGGGAGGAGGTGAGGGGTGTCCACGAATCACGGGAGGAGGGGTCGTGGGTGGATGCCATGAATTGCGGGAGGGGGGGTCGCGGGGGGGGGTGTGGGTGCCGCGAATCGTGGGATGGGGGGGGGTGCGGGGGGTTGCAGTGAATCGCGGGAGGGTGGGTCGCGGGGGCGGGGGGTTGCCACAATGACAGGAGGGGGGGTCAGGGGTGTAGAATCGCGGTAGGGGGGGTCGTGGGGGGCACCGTGAACCACGGGAGGGGGGGCCCGGGGGGTTGGCGCGAATCGTGGGAGGGGGGGTCGCGGGGTGCCGCGAATTGCAGGAGGGGGGGGGGGTGTCACAAAAATCAACACAGAAAGGTCAACACATGTAAATGTTGACATAAGTGTGGCACTTCATTGGTGTCCATGTCGACACATGAGAATGAATATGAAAACATTGAAAAAGTGAAAAATAAATCTTGTCAACCTTTTTCATTGTCGACCATAGCCATGTCAGTGTTTTGCATGTGCCATTTAATCGTGGGGATGCCGTGAATGGGGGGGGAGGGAGGTGCATACCCAACATGACCCTCTCCAGGAGGGACACATTGCTCTGTTTCTGGACTTTCTTCTTAATTTATGGATTACCATCACCTGTGCTTAAACACCTTTCTTATCAATTACCCTGTTTAAAATGACAGGTGATGACAATCATAAATTAAGATGGAAGTCCACAAACAGAGCATTCTGTCCCTCCTGGAGAGGGTCATGTTGGGAGGTATGTGGGGCGCTCACCTGGTGTGTCTGGTGAGTAGCTGTGTCTTTGCTGGGTAACATGGAGAGGCAGAGGGTGTATGCCACTGTCTGTGGGCTCACTGGGCTGGTTCTCTGTCATGTGAGTCAGTCATGTGAGTCAGAGGCTCCAGCCAGCGTTACAGCTCCAGACACACTTTGAGTGACAGATGTAGCCAAATATATAAGAGATATATATATATATATATAGAGAGAGAGAGAGAGAAAAGGGGGTTTTCAGGGTGCGCTGAGACCTTAAATTATTTAGACAGTGTTTTTAGAATAAAAACAATTTAATAAACATTTGCTCACAGAGCATAGCAGTATAAAACAAAGGTCGGATCAATACAGTTACAATGTATAGAATGATGGTATATCAATTTTGACAGTGGTCGAAATACGCCCAATAGGCCCAACGCGTTTCGTCGTGAACACGACTTCCTCAGGGGCACAATACAACAGTAGGCAACGGTGGTCACACAGTCTATGGTTTGAGGTTGGAAACCTTCTAGATAGAGAAAATTCACGAAATGGGATGTCCTTAGATGATTTAAAACATAATGTCCACCAGCTGTTAAGGATGGGTAAACAAATAGAGAAACTACTCAAAGTTTATCGACAATAATGGCCACCTTCAAGTGTAGGTAGATAAGGTGAAATTTGTAACTCAATGATCAGATGTATACTGCTCAGCTCCAAAAGTGAGAGTGCACTCTCACTTTTGGAGCTGAGCAGTATACATCTGATCATTGAGTTACAAATTTCACCTTATCTACCTACACTTGAAGGTGAAACGAAACGCGTTGGGCCTATTGGGCGTATTTCGACCACTGTCAAAATTGATATACCATCATTCTATACATTGTAACTGTATTGATCCGACCTTTGTTTTATACTGCTATGCTCTGTGAGCAAATGTTTATTAAATTGTTCTTATTCTAAAAACACTGTCTAAATAATTTAAGGTCTCAGCGCACCCTGAAAACCCCCTTTTCTCCTCATTTCTATACTGGGTCCCATCTAACAGGGGACCCCTTCAGGGTTGCTGCTTAGCTAACTTCATTGAGCGCATTGTGTGGCCCCTTCTTTTCGATATATATATATATATATATATATATATATATATATACATATATATATATCACTTACAAGTGCCACCAGGAAGACAGCAGGCTGCAGATGCTGATAACTGAAACTCTCATTGGTAGTTTTGGTTGGTGGAGGGACAACCACGCAGATCAAAAAGGAACAGCAGCTAGGCTAGGGGAACAGAGCAGGAAGTCTTGCAGCATAACCCGTGGGACTTCAGAAAGGGGGCGGCGCCTAATGGCAAGGGGCAGGGCTTAAATTATGGGTTGCAAAATGTGTAATAAATGAAATATGATCTGTCAGGGGGGGTTTCTGGGTACTCAGAACTCCCCCCCCCCTGCGTGCGCCACTGTAATGAGCAGCCTAACGACTGAAGACATTCTTATACATACAGGCCCATAAAGGAAGAAATCCAGTATGAAGCTGGCACGGTCTGCGTTTCCTCATGTGCTTTTCGTCTTATATTAGATGTGAGGAGGACGGAGAGCGTTACCGAAGTCTCACAGACGGGCCTTTATGCCAGCTGGAATCTGACTCGCGTGCTCAGTACACACAGTTCTTTCACTGGGGAGAATTCTGCGCAGTTCCTGGGGCTCCGAAAGCGGAGATGCTCTCGCTTTATAAAACCAAAGGGTCTGTACACACACTATAGTACAGTAGTATGTAAGGGTCTTGTGCAAGCTGCATGCAGCTGATGTGGTGATAAGTGTAATACAAATCATACAAGCTGAGGTCGCATGTAATGTATGCACGTTCTTTAACCAGGTATGCGCAACAGAGTCTACACAATGAAGGTCCACATACATTAGGTAGACCACTAAAAAGGTCAACACCGCTTAGCTTGACACATTAAATAGGTTGACATGTCCAAGGTCGACACAAGCATTCGGTCGGAAATGGGAAGGTCAACATTAGTTTTTCACTTTTTTGCCTCGAATTTTGACGTAAGTCGACATGGACACTGTATCAGCGTACCGCTGTGCACGCCATGCTCCAGGCACTATTACATAGTTACATAGTAGGTAAGGCTGAAAAAAGACTTGCGTCCATCTAGTTCAACCTGGTATAGATATCCATTGCTGATTTGGTAGGATCTGGTATTTAACAGACAAATTATATTTCTTATTTGTACCCATGGATGTTTTTCTCCAGTAAATGTTTGTCCAACTTTGCCTTGAACGCATTTAATGAGCCAGCCGTTACCACCTCTCTGGGAAGAGAGTTCCAGAGTTTGACTGTTCTGACCGTAAAGAAATTCTTTCTACTAGCTGAATGAAATCTTTTTTCTTCTAATCTATACTCATGCCCTCGCGTCCTAGATTCCTTTCTAGTAGAAAAGAGGGTACGTGACAGATCCTTATATTGGCCCTTGATATACTTGTACATGTTGAGCATGTCCCCCCTTAAACGTCTCTTTTCTAATGTAAATAGTCCCAAATTGCTTAATCTCTCCCCGTAGCTTAAATTCTCCATTCCCCTAATAAGCTTTGTTGCTCGCCTTTGGACTTTTTCTAATTCTATTGTATTGTCCCTCCACACCCTAGGGCACCCTGTCGAGCCACGTCAACATATTTCATGTTTCGACATAAGGTCGATATACATTATGTCGACAGGGTTTAATAGTGTCAACATATACATTATATATATATATATATATACATACAAACACAGGGGGCCCAGCACTCACTACAACAAACTAACTCACCTTAACATTCAAATAATCAATAAATAAATAATGGGGTTTTAGTTCATGAATTGATCAATGCATTTAAGCTTGCAGCCCATCGCCAAGGGACCCCATTTCACTGCAAGTCCTACACTAACTGGTTTTCTTGGGAAAACCAGTTAGTGTAGGACTTGCAGTGAAATGGGGTCCCTTGGCGATGGGCTGCAAGCTTAAATGCATTGATCAATTCATGAACTAAAACCCCATTATTTATTTATTGATTATTTGAATGTTAAGGTGAGTTAGTTTGTTGTAGTGAGTGCTGGGCCCCCTGTGTTTGTATTACTAGTGTGTGGTCACAGGCCACCGCACCCCACCCTGGGATGTGGGTGCTGTTTGCACCCCATTCCTTGGAATGGCGAGTGTGTTGGTACTTCTGTATCTATATATTTGGGTTGATTTTTAATTAACCTCTGTTACTGTGATCATAGCTTTCTCATGCACCCTTGATAAGCTCATTTACCTGAAACCTGTGACAGCTGCCCCTTTAATACTAATTCAGGTGCTGTGTTTGGGATTGTCTCACCTTATAAAAGCCATGTTACTTGGCAGTTGAGCATTAACCCAGAGAAAAAACACATGTTCATTTTAGCTATGATGTGTAAGCAGGTGCCAGGTTCCCAAGAAAACCAGTTAGTGTAGGACTTGCAGTGAAATGGGGTCCCTTGGCGATGGGCTGCAAGCTTAAATGCATTGATCAATTCATGAACTAAAACCCCATTATTTATTTATTGATTATTTGAATGTTAAGGTGAGTTAGTTTGTTGTAGGGAGTGCTGGGCCCCCTGTGTTTGTATTTACTAGTGTGTGGTCACAGGCCACCGCACCCCACCCTGGGATGTGGGTGCTGTTTGCACCCCATTCCTTGGAATGGTGAGTGTGTTGGTACTTCTGTATCATATATATATATATATATATATATATATATATATATATATATATATATATATATATATATATATATATATATATATATATATATATATATATATATAGTGTTCATTCTAGCACTCGCCATCTTTGGAAACCCATGCAGTTCCTCTTCTCTGCCTGGGGTGTCACTGTCTGCTGTAGTGCTTCTAGCAGAGGGTGGTCTGTATATCAGCACTGATATGCAAACCAGACCTGTGCTAGAAACACCAGAGCAGACAGTGACACCCTAGGTAGGGAACAGGAACTGCATGGGTTTTCAAAGATGGCGGGTGCTAGAATGGATTCAGTATTAAATCCCGGCGTTCAGAATCCCGATCGCCGAAATCCCGCCGCATTCGCCACGCAGTGGGCCCGGTGCCTCGCTACGCTCGGCACACTAATTTATTCTCCCTCCGGACACCCCCCGGAGGGAGTAAGTGTCGGGATTTTGGCGATCGGGATTCCAGTGTCGGGATTCTGAATGCCGGGATCCCGACCGCCGGGATTTACACTGCATCCCGCTAGAATGAATACTAGACATACACACAAACACACACACACAAACTTGCCAAAAATAAACAAAGACCAATACCAATGCTGATAGAATATAAAAAGAACATGCTCGGATTTAGCAGACACCACTACATGAATCCGCCCCCTGTTGGGAGACTTGCTGCGGCAGTGAAGGGGTTACAGTTACTCGGTGAGTGCCTGGCATTCTGGTCTCATTCACAAGACTGTTTGTCATACAGGGAGTGGAAGAGAATCGGATTACCAGCGACAGAGGGCAAACACGCAGGCTCATGTCAACACCGTCATTGTCTTAAAAAACAAAAGCTTTTTTAAGTGATATTTAAAAATGCCTTCATTTGACACCCCAAAAGCTGCGTGAGCTTACGGCAGACAGATTTTTTGCAAACCCCAGAGGGATTTAGAGAAGGCGACGTGGATTTGTAGAATGACAGCCAGAAAATGGATGAAAATTGTTAAAAATGGGTGCCGGATGATGCTCTCAGAGGGAGAATAGAACTTGTGGCGAGAGCAGCGTCGGAATCCCAAGTGTCAGAGCGTCATACCCCACCCGTTAGGAATGTACTTAGCGTTACCATTTATTATACTCCACCAAAGTCCCGGGTATGACCTGATTTAGAACATGGGTACAAGCTGAGTCAGATGCGGACCTCACCCCATTCTCACTGCGGTGCCGTTTACACTGCACATGGAAGTCCAGCACATCAGGTTACCCATTTACACTGCCCTTTAACCCGGGTGCAACCTGTACCCAGCGCTGCAAGTTTCCTGGATAACTGGACTTGCGGTTTGTTTTTTTCTGGGACCCTTTTACACGGAACAAAAACCTGGAGTGCTGCGCGTTCATGTGCAAATACCTGGGTGTGTTCAAGGCAGTGTAAAAGGATTATATGTGGCATTACTGGTACAGGAGGTGTGGAACTTTAGGTAGCACAGTAATTAGGTCAATACAATCAAATTGGTGCCAATGTTGAAATCTGTAGACAGGGACACAGTATACATGTGCTTGTGAGCCATATACTGTAGCTCAGAAAGGGGCTTCTAAGCGACAGGGCTCACAATGTCGTCTAGTGTGTACACTCAATATGGTTAACGATACGCGCACCGCCGCATATAAATCGATGCCTTCTGGACACGTAGGTCATTTGGCTATATAGTATGGTTGACTCAACTATATCGGCCGCGGCCAGTGTCGGTTAGTGTGTTTGGGGCTTTGGGACACCGACACAGAAAAAGTTCTTACTTCACGATCCAAGTGTGCGGTATGCACACTTGGATCGTGAAGTAAGAACTTTTTCTGTGTCGGTCTATTGACTGTCAATCTAATTACTGTTGACAACTTGACCGGGCCCCGGTACAGAAGGGCACTTCCAACTAATAAAGTCCTCCATCCCTCAGCCACTATTACAGCTATCCGAGGTATTTAATCTGTGCTGATAAGATCGGCACTCACTTATTCAATGCTGCCGTTAACAACAGCATTGATGGGTGTCAGATCCAACTTTTTTTTTTTTTTTTAAATCGGATGTTTTGTTGGAAACGGTCACGGACTGTCGAATTCACGTCCATTTTCCGACAATCCGTGGCCGTTTCGGACAATTTACGGAATTTGACAAGTTCCGACTGTCGCGTTAGTGTAGGATCAGACGAAAAACGGCCGGAATTCCAACTGTTGGGACGTTCAGACAGTCGGAAATCGAATTGAATATTCTATTTTTTTTCTTTTACAGATTAGCAGATTTAAGATTGCTGCTATTGTCCAATCGGTCTGATTAGTCCATAATTGTATGATCAGGCCAATAATCACATTGTTTATGCAAGAGAGTGTCTGCCGATAAACAACTTCAAGTCAGCCGCGAGGCTGGTATATCTCCTTCCCGGCCTCCCGATCCTGCTCAAGACATACAAAGTAAGAAAGTAGATTATAGAGTGTGCCCGGCTTTACTTCTGATTAGCAGCCATAGTGACTTTACCTGTGCCCTGGCTCAGGTCCCCACCCCTCAGGATCAGTCAGTCACTTTCAACCGCTAATAGCAGCCTCTTTCCGGTAATCTGCCTGTGGAAATCTAGATGAGTGGATAATCCGAGGCTCGCTCGCACAAACACACAGGGCGGGATGTATTAAAATACATCGCCGCCCTTCGCCCCCCCCCCCCCCCGGCCGCGATGCCGCCGCATATGTACTAACATATGCGGCTGGCATCGCGATGCGGTGACGGAGGCCCCCCGCGATACCTGTACTGTGGTCTGCGGGGGGTCTCCGTCACCTCCCAGCCGGCTTCTGCTGCGTTCACGCCGGGGACAGCTAAACAGGCTGTCCCCGGCGCTTCCTCCTCCCCCTGCAGCCGGAAGGACATCCGGCTGCGTTGATAGGGGGAGGAAGGGCTTACCTTCCGGGGTCCAGGAGGACCTGCAAGAAGGTAAGCCCAAGGGAGGGGGAGTCGGCGAGGCGGCGGGCGGCGAAAAGAAGCCCATAGGCTTCTATAGGGTATCGCCACCCAAAGGTGGCGATACCCTTCAATGTGGTATCATTTTTGATACATTGGAAAATGCGGTAAAACCGGGGTTTTACCGCATTTTCCATTTGATACATCTCGCCCACAATGAGGTAAATCTACTAAATTCTATTGAAGCTGGGATGTTGCCCATAGCAACCATTCAGAATCCACTTATTATTTATTTAGCACCTTCCAGAAGATAATAGATGAAATTAGACTGGTTGCTATGGGAAACATCCCATCCTTAATAGAACTCCCATTTTAGTAGATTAACTATTCTTTTGATGCTTCTCATGACGTCTGGCCCCTACACATGGGGTGTTTTCTAAGCGATCTCACTAGACGCTCCTACGTCGCTCCGTGTGTACAGGCCATAGCGATGCACCAGAGAACACTGACCCTGACAGACCGCTCAGCACACAGCACTGACATCACTGTGTGCTGAGTGTTCTGAGTAATCTAGCATCGCACAGAACGCTCAGCAAATCTCCCCGTGTGTAGGCCCCATTAGAAATGATGAACCACATCATGTCCATGGCAGAAGGCAAATGAATGTACTTAATAATAGGACCCATGTGGTGTATTGAAATAGAAAAGCAGGGACACAAAAATCCAATTCTAAAATTGGAAAGAGAAAGAGAGGGAGCTTTGGAACTAGAAGCTTGTGGGAGATCTGTGGGTGGTAGGAGAATACTTCAATTAATAACATCAGGATCCTTCAAAGAAAATGATCCCGTTCATGTGTGGTATTTTATAATTCTATATCATACGTCAGGTCGCTGGTTATCATGCCCAGTGTTGCAGGGTGAATCCCTCATGTCTGGTCCAACTGACCTCCCCCATCTCTCACTCGTCTCTGTCCCTCTATCTCTCTGCCCCATCTCCCTTCTCTCTTCTCCGTCCAGAATGCCCGTTTCAGTCATCTCTGCCCCAGTATTTCTCATCTCTCACTACAAAGTACAATACACTCATATTTTGTTCCAGTTAAGCCAGAATTAAAAAAGCAAACCCCATTCTCCCCTAACAAACAAAAATGAACCAAACAAACAGTTACGCACAGGAAGAAACCAAATACAGTTCTATTACGCCGAAACACATCATAAAATTATACCGAAGGCTATGTTCCAGTTAGCAAGTCATAACAGTATGTATGAAAGCCTAACGAGGCATCTTCGATACATAAAATGTCATTTCAAACCCTGGCTTTGTACATTTTAGCACATATCAAATGATATGGCCGGGAGCAAGCCCGATAGTTTGCAAGCTCTCACAATTCCCACATCACAGGAGTGCGAGTCTTTCTTGGGAACATAACTGAATATAAAGAAATTAATTTCAAAAACTGAAGCTGCGTAGTGTAATTCACACCAGAACGCTACCTGCAGCAACAGTGCTGGTGATAAAAAGCACAATCGCCGGGCTATTCAGTTACTCACAGAACCTGTCAAACATGTACACACAGAATATTACAGGTGCTTTAAGTCTCAAGCATCAAGTGTGTTCGCAAAAACAAGGGGAGACATGTCATCTACGGCAACTGCAAAAGGTACAGGTAAATAAAACCAGGTCTATATGCAGAAAGCAAGTATGAGCGTCTGTAGATGGGGCAGCGAGAGATCAGGACACTGGGCATCTATAAATAAGGCAGTGATAGATCAGGACACTGGGCATCTGTAGATGGGGCAGTGATAGATCGGGGCACTGGGCATCTGTAGATGAGGCAGTGATAGATCGGGCACTGGGCATCTGTAGATGAGGCAGCGAGAGATCGGGCACTGGGCATCTGTAGATGAGGCAGCGAGAGATCGGGGCACTGGGCATCTATAAATGGGGAAGTAGAGATCAGGAGATTGGGCATCTGTAGATGAGGCAGTGAGAGATCAGGACACTGGGAATCTGTGGATGGGGAAGTAGAGATCGGGGCACTGGGCATCTGTAGATGAGGTAGCGAGAGATCAGGACACTGGGCATCTGTAGATGAGGCAGCGAGAAATTAGGACACTGGGCATCTGTAGATGAGGCAGTGAGAGATCAGGGCACTGGGCATCTGTAGATGAGGCAGCGAGAGATCGGGCACTGGGCATCTGTAGATGGGGCAGCGAGAGACCGGGACACTGGGCATCTGTAGATGGGGCATTGAGAGATCGGGGCACTGGGCATCTGTAGATGGGGCAGCGAGAGATTGGGGCACTGGGCATCTGTAGATGGGGCAGCAAGAGATTGGGGCACTGGGCATCTGTAGATGGGGCAGCGAGAGATCGGGGTACTAGGCATCTGTAGATGGGGCAGCGAGAGATCGGGGCACTGGGCATCTGTAGATGGGGCAGCTGGAGACCAGGACATTAGGCCCAGCAAGATTGATCTTGCACTTTATTAACAGACAGTATGCAGCGTTGTGTGTATGTGTATTTGAACCTATTTGGGGCAGAATCACACAAGACACTACCAAATCTCTTATCCATGCACTCATTATATCCCGCATTGATTATTGCAATAGTCTCCTAACTGTTCTTCCCAAGAACAGACTCTCACCACTGCAATCCATTTTAAATGCTGCTGCTAGGCTGATCTTCCTAGCAAGACGCTCATCGTCTGCTGATCCGCTCTGCCAGTCCCTCCATTGGTTGCCTGTATTTTACCGTATTCAAAATAAATTACTTCTACTCACATATAAAGATATTAACCATACTGCACCAGCATATATCTCTGCACTTATCACAAAATATCTCCCATCTCGACCACTCCGCTCTGCACAAGATCTGCGTCTCTCTTCTGCACGGATCAATAGCTCCCATTCACTATTACAGGACTTTCATCTAGCTGCTCCCATCCTATGGAATGCCCTTCCACGCACAATAAGACTCTCCACTAGCCTCCAAACTTTCAAGTGTTCCCAGAAAACACCTCTTCAGGCAAGCCTATCATATTTATGTACCACCCACATAATCCTCTGAGGCACTTATGTATTATATAGCTTCCCTTCTGGACTTGTAACTTGGTGGGACTGCTATGCTATTACTGGTGCCTGTCCTTGTGTTTCCCTCCTGTGTCCCTATAGATTGTAAGCTTGCAGCAGGGCCCTTCTACCTCCAAGTCTGTCTGTTGTTACCCAGTTTGTTTTATCACTGACTACTACTGTAAAGCGCAACGGAATCTGCTGCGCTATATAAGAAACTGTAAATAAATAATAAATTATCTCCACCAGGAATAAATCTGCAGCAAGCTTGCCCTGATAATAGTGTCTAAAACCAAGTAAGTGTATGGATAGAAATCAACCAGCCTATGACACTAGTGTTGTGCAGCAGCAATGCTAACCACTGTGCTGTCATGCTATTCCTTATTAACATTAAAATACTAATCAACTTTTACCTTCATGCCTACCAGCCCCTAGTGCACCCCTCTAGCCACCCTTCCCACCTAAAAGCATGTAGTGTGCCCCTCTATCCACTCACCAGCCTGCAGTGAGCCCCTCTAATCACCCTTTCCCACTACCAGCCTGTAATGCACCCCTCTAGCCACCCTTCCCAGCTACAAGCCCGTAGCATGCCCCTCTATCCACCCATTCCACCTACCAGCCTGTAGTGAGCCCCTATACCCACCCCCTTCTCACCTAAGAGCTTGTAGTGATCCCCTCTACCCGCCTACCAGCCTGTAGTGATCCCCTCTACCCACCTCCTTCTCACCTAAGAGCTTGTAGTGATCCCCTCTACCCGCCTACCAGCCTGTAGTGATCCCCTCTACCCACCTCCTCACCTAAGAGCTTGTAGTGTTCCCCTCTACCTGCCTACCAGCCTGTAGTGAGCCCCTCTATCCCACCCTTTCCACATACCAATCCATAGTATGCCCATCTACCCAGCTTTTCCAGCCCATAGTGTGGCCCTCCACCCACCTCCTTCCTGCCTATCAGCCTGTAGTAAGCCATCTACCCACCCTTCCCATCTACATGCCCATGGTGCGCCCCTCTACCCAACCTTTCCACCTACCAGCCCGTAGTGCGCTACTCTACCCACCCTTCCCATCTACATGCCCATGGTGCGCCCCTCTACCCAACCTTTCCACCTACCAGCCCGTAGTGCGCTACTCTACCCACCCTTCCCGTCTACATGCCCATGGTGCGCCCCTCTACCCAACCTTTCCACCTACCAGCCCGTAGTGCGCTACTCTACCCACCCTTCCCATCTACATGCCCATGGTGCGCCCCTCTACCCAACCTTTCCACCTACCAGCCCGTAGTGCGCTACTCTACCCACCCTTCCCGTCTACATGCCCATGGTGCGCTCCTCTACCCAACCTTTCCACCTACCAGCCCGTAGTGCGCTACTCTACCCACCCTTCCCGTCTACATGCCCATGGTGCGCCCCTCTACCCAACCTTTCCACCTACCAGCCCGTAGTGCGCTACTCTACCCACCCTTCCCGTCTACATGCCCATGGTGCGCCCCTCTGCCCAACCTTTCCACCTACCAGCCCGTAGTGCGCTACTCTACCCACCCTTCCCGTCTACATGCCCATGGTGCGCCCCTCTACCCAACCTTTCCACCTACCAGCCCGTAGTGCGCTACTCTACCCACCCTTCCCGTCTACATGCCCATGGTGCGCCCCTCTACCCAACCTTTCCACCTACCAGCCCGTAGTGCGCTACTCTACCCACCCTTCCCATCTACATGCCCATGGTGCGCCCCTCTACCCAACCTTTCCACCTACTAGCCCGTAGTGCGCTACTCTACCCACCCTTCCCGTCTACATGCCCATAGTGCGCCCCTCTACCCAAACTTTCCACCTACCAGCCTGTAGTACGACCCTTTTTCCACTCCAAACTTCCTGGATATGAAGAGAGAGAGCCGTGAAGACAGAGATCGGAGGTACGGTAGGAGCAGATGGGGACTGAGCCGTCATTGTGACAGGCTTTTATCTAGTATAGGTATAAGATGTGAAAATGAGTGAGAAAAAAAAAATCTGCTGCGTGAATGAAAATACTGTAAAATAAAAGCAGTGTAATTGTAAGAGTGTATTATATAACTGAATAATGTAACATTAAAAACTCTCCAGGGAAACAAAGCAATACTAAACATACAGATCAATACGTGGTAGCACATAATTAAGTTGAACAAACACTGTACATTCCTTACAGCCCTCAGAGCAGCGGGCGTACAGCAAATCCATTCCCTGCCGCTTCCTGTAACGCTCATGCCAAAGCTGAACAATGAGAGCAGTGGATCTTTAACCAAGTTGTGTAGAATTTGACAGGGCTACTTCAGTGGTCAGCACAGCTGTTTGCAGGCACAGGTTTTGTTTTTTGGGTTTTGTTTTTTAACCAAAGGGCAGCCATTTTGAAACAAATGCGTATTTCACAAACCGTGGGCCTGGAATCCACAGTAGCCTCTGTGAATCTAACACAGTTAGCAACAGGATGCAGACACAGGGGGGAATCTGGTAAGAAATCTCCAAGGTTTTTTAAAGCGGCAATCATTTAAGGCCCCCATACACTGTGCGATTTGGGCCCAATTTCACCCGATTCGGATGGATCGGGCAGTGAAATCGGCCCAAATCGTATGTGCAGACATGTCATCTGACCCGATGCGCGGTCCCGTGCGCATCGGGTCGGAGTCGGGAGGTCGGATGGGCTGCACATAAGATTTGGTAAATCTTATGTGCAGCCTGGAGGCGGGCAGGGGACGCAACGTATGGGGAGCTGATGCAAGGAGCCGGGCAGGGGGAGGCGCACTGACCTGGGCGGTGATCGTCGCAAGCAGGGAGCCGGTGGTCCGGGGCGGTGAACGCAGTGATGGGCACCCTGTAGCGTGGGGGAAGCCGGACAGCAGCGGGCGCGCATAAAAAAATGAATGGACAGTCAGTGATTGGCTGAGAGCTCTCTGTCAGAGAGCGCTCAGCCAATCACTGGCTGGCCATTCATTTCTGTGTGTTTTTTCTATGTGCGCCCGCTGCTGCCCGGCTTCTCCTACGCTACCCGGCAATCTGGTCCCCTCGCCGCTCAGTGAGTAAACTGCCTCTGCGTCCCCTGCCTGGCTCTGCGCTTGCAGCCCCCCCCCCCCCTGGGGAGTTGTCAGTAGATTAGGTCCGATGTATGGGGGGCCTTTACACTGCAAAATCAAAATGGTTTAGTTTAACGGTGTTAAATTTCACCCACTATGTTGTTATTTAGGGGGGGCATTCAATCCTGGGTCACGACTGTGGATCCGTCCCGACAGCCATGACACTGGCCCATTTTTGTTTTGTTAGCCTGCTTATCGCCAGACGGGATTCAATGTCCCACCTGCCGGTCGGCGAAATGGGGGCGTATCTGCATAAACGCCCGTGGATTGTCATGATCGTGACACGGCTGTTATCGACAAAACAGGCCCGACAGCTTTTAAAATGTCCTATTTATTACAAGTTATTTATATAGCGCACACATCTTCCACAGCGCTGTACAGAGAACATTTTAACATTCACTTCATTCCCTGCCCCAGTGGAGCTTACAATCTATATTCCTTACTACATGTACACGCGCACACATTCACTTCAAATTCAATTTTTTTGGGAGCCAATTACCCTACCAGTATATTTTTTGGATTGTGGGAGGAAACCGGAGTACCCGGAGTAAACCCAAGCAAGCACGGGGAGAATATACAAACTCTGCACAGTTTGGGCTATGGTGGGATTCGAACCCATAACCTCAGCACTGTGAGGCAGTAATGCTAACCACTACACCAGTGTTTTTCAACCACTGTGCCGTGGCACACTAGTGTGCCTTGAGCTGTTCTCAAGTGTGCCCCTAGATCTAGAGATGCCCAAACCAGTTTACAGCCACCACCAGTTCAAGTGTTATTTACTGGTCTCTTCTTTTCATTTAAAGGGCCAATGTATTTAATTGTGTTACCTGTGGGGACCAGTGTGATTGTTTTTTATATGGGGGCCAATAGGTTTGTTTTTTTCCTGTAGGGGTCAATGTGTTTTGCCCTGTGGGGATCTCATGGTGTGCCTTGGCAATTTTAAAATCTTATTTAGTGTGCCGCAAAGTAAAAAGGTTGAAAATCACTGCACTACACCATCCGTGCTGCCCCACAATCCTATGGTTTGCATATATTAGCAGTGACCTCCCACAGTTCTAGACCATACCCAGACGAGACTACAAGCCCTGATATTATCTATTTGCCAACCAACAACATTCAGCGTAATGTTGTGTAAGTGACAAATTCCTGTCACACTAGAGCTGAACGACTCTTCAGTGCTGCAGGGGACAAGTAACAAGATCACCCAGGAAATTGCGCTGCTCAATTAAAATACAAAAAAATGGGTTATACCGGTTTGTATAGTCTATCTCTGCCGGAAAAGCTGTTAATGCACATAATAAACACTTTCCCCCAAAAATAAAGAGATAAAACAATGTACACATTAACAAAAAAAAAACAACTAGGTTCAAGTTACCCGCCACAGAGATACAGGGACACAATGTATTATTCAGCCAGTCTCCCTGACAAGTGACACAGTATCTGAGCGTTTGATGAAACCTGCAAGCTAGCTGTGGGACGGCCATTGTTTTCTATGGCACTTTGCCAGGCGGGGAGCGCTGTTTAGTCTTGCAGGCAACAGAACAAAGCTCCTGTCTGCATAGCCAAACATTCCTAACAAGGCGTGCTTTATAGCATGCCAGCACTTCTCCGAGAGACGAGAATAATGGAAATTCCAAGCGCTCGCTGGATTCAGTCAATGAGAATAGGAAGAACAATCTTACCCCCCACCCGTAAGAGAAAGCCCCTGCAGCACAGTTACAGAGGTGCTATCTTACAGTGTAAATGTATTTATTTATTACCAGTTTCTTATATAGCGCACACATATTCCGCAGCGCTGTATAGAGAATATTTGAACATTCACATCAGTCCCTGCTCCAGTGGAGCTTACAGTCTATATTCCCTACCACATGTACACGTGCACAAAGACATTCTAGGGTTAATTTTGTTGGGAGCCAATTAGCCTACCAGTATATCTTTGGATTGTGGGAGGAAACCGGAGTACCCGGAGGAAACCCACCCAAGTACGGGGAGAATATACAAACTCTGCACAGTTATGGCCATGGTGGGAATCCCATGACCTCAGTGCTGTGAGGCATAGTTACATAGTTACATAGTAGGTAAGGCTGAAAAAAGACTTGCGTCCATCTAGTTCAACCTGGTATAGATATCCATTGCTGATTTGGTAGGTTCTGATATTTTACAGACAGATTATATTTCTTATTTGTACCCATGGATGTTTTTCTCCAGTAAATGTTTGTCCAACTTTGCCTTGAACGCATTTAATGAGCCAGCCGTTACCACCTCTCTGGGAAGAGAGTTCCAGAGTTTGACTGTTCTGACCGTAAAGAAATTCTTTCTACTAGCTGAATTAAATCTTTTTTCGGTACTTATGTATTATCTGGGCTCCCATGTTAAATAAACCCCATTTTTTCATACCCCTACTATCCAACTACGCATGGAGTTTATTTTATATAGTGTGGCGAGCGCAGCGAGCCACCGTGCCCGAAGCGTGGCGAGCCCCGCGAGGGGACGCGGTCTCATAACAAAAACGGGAGCCCAGATATTACATAAGTACCCTTTTTTCTTCTAATCTATACTCATGCCCTCGTGTCCTAGATTCCTTTCTAGTAGAAAAGAGGGTGTGTGACAGTTCCTTATATTGGCCCTTGATATACTTGTACACGTTGAGCATGTCCCCCCTTAAACGTCTCTTTTCTAATGTAAATAGTCCCAAATTGCTTAATCTCTCCCCGTAGCTTAAATTCTCCATTCCCCTAATAAGCTTTGTTGCTCGCCTTTGGACTTTTTCTAATTCTATGATGTCCTTTTTGTAGTGCGGGGCCCAGAACTGCACTCCGTACTCGAGGTGAGGTCTCACCAATGCTTTATACAGTGGCATAATTACCCTTGAGTCCCTAGTTTCCATTCCCCTCTTAATACATGCCAGAATTTTGTTGGCCTTTTTTGTAGCTACATTACAATGGGCACTACATCCCAGTTTGCTGTCTATTTGGACTCCTAGATCCTTTTCAAGTTCGGAATTACCCAGTTCCTATCCGCTAAGGTTGTAACTTGCACACTGGTTGTGTCTCCCAAGGTGCATAACCTTACATTTATCTACATTGAACCTCATCTTCCATTTTTTTGCCCACTCATCTAGAATTGCAAGATCATTTTGAAGCATGGTGACATCTTCTGATGATTTGATGACTTTGCTAAGTTTTGTATCGTCCGCAAAGATGGATACATTGCTGAGTAACCCTATCCCAATATCGTTAATAAAAATGTTAAACAAAATGGGCCCCAAAACCGAACCCTGGGGCACTCCACTTAGTACCATCATATCTGATACGGCACTATTCACAACCACTCTTTGTTCTCTATTACATAGCCAATTCCCTACCCATCTGCAGATATTTTCACCCAATCCTAGGTTCCCCATTTTATTAATCAATCTCTTGTGTGGGACAGTATCAAATGCTTTAGCGAAATCTAGGAAAATCACATCTACAGTATTTCCATTATCGCGGTTTTTGCTAACCTCTTCATAGAACCCGAGTAGATTAGTTTGGCATGAACGATTTTTCACGAACCCATGTTGGTTAGTACTGAGTAGATGGTGATGATCTAAATATTCCTGGATACCATCCCTTAAAAATCCTTCAAATAGTTTACCCACAATTGATGTTAAACTAACGGGTCTGTAATTAGCGGGATCTTCCTTTTTTCCTTTTTTGAATATTGGCACTACCTCTGCTAGGGATGCAGTTAAGATCCCGGCGGTCGGGATCCCGGCGTTCAGAATCCTGACGCCGGAATCCCGACCTCCGAAATCCCGACACTTTCTCCCTTCGGGGGTGTCCACGACACCCCTGGAGGGAGAATAAATTAGTGTGCCGAGCGTAGCGAGGCACCGGGCCCGCTGCGTGGCGAGCGCAGCGAGCCCGCAAGGGGGGGTGATCCACGTCCCCCCCTTGTCGGGATTTCGGCGGTCGGGATTCCGGCGTCGGGATTCTGAACGCCGGGATCCCGACCGCCGGGATTCAATACTGAATCCCCTCTGCTATTCTCCAATCTTTTGGTACTATACCTGACGATAGTGACTTGCTAAAGATATAATGTAGGGGGTAGCTAGTTCATCCCTTAATTCCATTAATACCCTCGGATGAATCCCATTTGGCCCTGGTGATTTATTTGTTTTGAGTTTGCTTAGCCTCAGTATTATTTCCTTCGGCGTGAAATCCACAATGAGATCTGGCTTATTTGTCCCGTTTGTGGTAAATGTTTGTTCCACAGTCTGCTCTCCCTTAGTAAATACTGATGAGAAGAACTCATTTAACAGTTTTGCTTTTCCCTTGTCCTCAGTAACACTTTTTCCACTAGTATCAGTTAGTGGGCCTATGTTTTCCTTAATTAAATGTTTACTATTTATGTATTTAAAAAAACTTCTTTGGGTTGGTTTTGCTTTCAGTGGCTATGCACTCTTCATATAATATTTTAGCTGCTTTGATTACCCCTTTACAAGTTTTGTTTGATTCTTTGTATTTTGCGAACGCCTCCTCATTCAAGTTATTTTTATAGAATTTAAAGGCTCTGGTTTTATTGTTGATAGCTGACCTTACTTCTTTGTCTAACCATGGTGGCTTTTTTTTGTTGAACTTACCTTTAGTTACTTTAGGAATGTATTCAATAGTTAGTGAATCAAGCACCTTTTTTAGAGTATCCCACATTTCCTCTGCATTTTTTCCCTCCATAACCGTTTCCCACCCAATTCCTGGGCAGTAATGCTAATCATTACACCATCCATACTGCCGTAAATTCCTCTTATGTGATGTGACCTGCATGAAAACAGGGGGCATACAAAAAACACAAACAAATTCAAACTAACACTTTCCATCAGCTCCCTGTATCTTATCCCAAAGGTGCTGCAGGCGGGGAGAATTATCCGGTGAGACAAGAAGACTTATAAAATCGGTCGACTTCTTTCAATTTATGGAGCAGATAAGGGGGTATGGGTCATCCCAATTTAGGTCAACATGAATTGGGTCCGACCACTGAATGTCGACAGAACTTCGTTAGACACAAGCATTAGGCCAACAGTCAAAAGTTTTTCTGCGTTTTTTTTGTCCCAATGTTGAAACCGTCAAATTGTACCGCACCCATTGTCAACCGGATGCTTGTGACCTATTTCATGTGATTGGTTGCTATGGGTAATCTCCTATCTTCAATAGAACTCCCAGCTTAGTAAATTTACCCCTAATAGTGTTAAGCCCTGTACCAAAAACAATTAAATAGTGTTGGAACAATTACAAAAACAAACAAAAATAAAACAAACAAAACAAACATAAAAAGGACAATTAAACAAAAATAGAAGACAAGAGTATCCATGTAACTCAATGTAACTGTGTGTGGATGGAACAGTATACAGTTTCTAGGTAGACCGTCAACAGGATAGACACAAAAAAGGTCAACATGCACTTGTCAACACATGGACAGGTCAACATGAGTTGTTCCAGGTTTGTGTATTCAGTTGGACATGGACCCCCAATTAGTGTAGTGCATACCCTTGCATGGCCCACTTTACCACTCCCAATCATAGTCCATGCGGATCGTAAAGCATTAACCCCCCCCAGACACCGTAGATCCATCAACCAACCTAAACCTTGCTTATGCAACTAAATCAGACTTGCCTCATTCATTTCAATTCATTATGTGAAGATCTAGGTCCTATAATTGGGGACAAGAACCCTATTAGTCGCTGCAGTCCCTGACACAGAACCGCAAGGTTGGTAAGGAAGAGTAACAACACATGAATCAATGTGAAAGTACAATGTATAACACACAGGCGCTCGGCTCTTGAATGTCATATAGATTATTCGATTCGAAAAACTATTATAATGAATGTTTCAATGTTCTACCATAAATATCGAGCAGCTACTGTACATAAAAGCTCTTAAGGAGGTGGATTTTACATGTAATGTAAACTACAAGCTTCTCCATTTGTAAAGCCCCATGGACACACACACTACCCGATCCCAGTAGGCAGGTACGCCGGCATTGGCACTTGCCGATCGCGGGGATGTCAGGGAGCGACGGCAAGAGGAGTAACAGTCATGTTGCAGCTGCAGCATAACTGTTGACAACAAAGACTCCATCGTCCAAACATGTTCAGACCAGGGAGGGGTTCATTAATGATGCGTGAGAGTGCACGCATATGGAGTGTACACACTAGGAGATATTGTGAACAATATCGCGTAGTGTGTATGGGGTTTAAGATTCTCCTCTATACAGACATCAGCGGCCAAATGTAACAGCCTCCGAGTTGGGCGAGTGTGGGAGATGACGGATGAACTTGGAGGTTTTTTAAAGGGGCAATCAATTACAAGGCATGGTTTTTGCCTTGTAAATGATTGCCCCTTTAAAAAAAAAAAAAAAAACCCTCAGAGTTCAGCCGGCATCCCGCCCTGCCACCGAACTTGCAGGCTATCACTTTTGGCCGCCGGTATCCAGATAACTGGAATGCAATTATAAACCAGTCACTGTGTACAAATCAATAGGCCTCTGAACCAGATCCAAATGCTGCCCCCGATTCTGTGGTCAGTTGGGGACAAAATCGACGAGCAGAGTCCAAGTGTTGCACTGCAGGAGGCTGTTGTATTTCCAGTCCGGCCAGTGTGCTGCCTCTACGATGAGGGAGATTGTGAACTTTACAACCGATCAGTGGGTTATTTAAAAACGCGTTTCACTCTTAGCAGTGAACTTTATCAAATCCTCATTGATACATTTATTTTAACAGCCTTTTAGAACCTTTCGAATCAAATCAAAATCCGGAGATATTCACCAACCGGTCGCCATTGTGTTTATAATAATGAAAATGTCTCAGGCACAGAGTTTTTCCTGAACAGTAAATTGGTAAACAGAGATAAAAAAACCAAAAAACTTGAATGATGCAAAACGTATTAATACGTATCTACTAGATCTAATTGTGCTTGAGAATTACAAATCTGACTTTAAGACTCATAACTCATAGACAACTGCCGCTGTCAGTTTGGGTATGTGCCCAGAAGGGCACATTTAATTAGATGCCTGAGGCAGCAGAATCCAGTAGCTCCGCACTGGGGATAGGCAATGAAAACCGATAATTCGTCAACCATCAATGTTTTGGTCCAATGGTGATAGCGTCTCAATTAGACTCGGTGAGGACGATGGTGACAACCACTGACCGATTCGTCCAGATTGCTATTATCTGATCTATGGTGACGTCACTGCCTTTACAGTGTTCTTAGGTCTAAGGCATATTAGCCCTAGTGCTAGATCAGAGGTTCTCAAACTAAAGCTGGCCATACACCTATCAAATCTGGCTGGTTGGAACAAAAACCTGGTTATGGATGAGAGCAAATGACAGTTGACCATTTGCTTGGAAATGCTGGAAAACTGACAAACTGTCATTCAGAAATTACCAGGTTTTTGTTCCAACCAGCCCGATCTGACAATAAATCTGTAGGTGTATGGCCACCTTAAGTCCCCAAGACCCCACACGGTTCATGTTTACAGGACACCTGTGGATTTTTAAAATGTGACAGTTGGTGATACACAGCGCAAATACTATTGACCTGGGAAACGTGACTCGTGTGGGGTCCTGTTGCCCGAGTTTGAGAACCCCTGTGCTAGATATATCTGCCCACTGCACATGAACATTCCATCAATTGGAAAACTAGTCGATGTTTAAACCAGGGATGTTCACGTGCCATCGACAGATGGTGACAAGTTGGGAACTTGGGCACTGCACTTACACAGAAGAGGACGCAGAGCTGCATTCGGGGACAAGCTCGGACATTGCCGGTGAAGTCAAGAATAATAAAAAAAAAAAAACACTCATCCGCTCTTCACCCACGATAGAGCACATTGCTCTTTTATGGTACTTCCGATGCCTTGATAGAGCTACATTTGAACTAGACCAAATACCCAACTCTTATTCATACAACCATCTGATACTGATGACCTTTGGACATGACCAAGGGTTGGATGATGGGCGGTTTATTATTACCATAATGAGAGGAATTCAATTGTTGTATGGGTGTCCGTAAGTAATGGCCGCACAATGGTAGCTATCCAATTGCTTGACAATTGGGCGCAACAGTGTGATTTCTGCTCACAGTCTCCTGAGGTGGTGAGCAGAATTCTGAGAAAAGTCGTCTGTCTGGCCGCTAACCAGGACTTTCCATACGTTTAACCACGCTACGCTTCTAAACCGACGCGTTTCAGCATGACAAGCACAATGAACAAACGCAGTCCTGCAAGATAGGCAAAACAAATGAATAGCTGTGTCGGGCACCCACTACATAGCACCACTCAAAAAACAATTGAATTCTCGCCAACAAAATGCACAATTTTGCAACAAAGTCCTTACCTCCATTCGTGCAGCCGCAGTAGATTGATCGTAGTGCTCCAGTAGGTTAGGAAAAAATGTCATGTTATAAAGCATGCCCGTACACCTGGGCACCGTGATGGGTTCACAAGTGAACAAACTGTGACTTCCCACAAGCGGCAGCACTAAAACGCCTAGAAGGGCAATCCCAAAAAAGCACATGTTGCTGGCTTCCGGAGCTTGCATCAACTATAGAAGGCTAAGTCCAGGCAGTCTGGTGTTTCATTGGGTGTATGAAAGATGCAGCGTTAGGAGAGGAAGAATGGAGGGGTAGTTCTGCAGCGGACATTCCCAGAATGGACCTCGATGACAAGCAGCGGAACACCAATGGATCTAGGTTTAGCCGGCATCCTGTTAAAAGAAATAAAAAAAAGATATATGTAAAGGCAGCAGAGAACTTTGCATTAAAGTATTTACATGTGCCCGCCCAGTCGCGATGTCAATCACTGCTGACTTGTGCAGCCAATGTACAGGCGGTTGGCAGATCGCCAATACACACAGTGTGATGTACCGATATAGCCTTAGATAGCGGCGGTATACAAAAAAACTGTCCTGCGGCAGAAAACATTTAGATCAGATGCCTCACTGATGGCACAAACAACCCCAAATACAGAGCTGATGTCATGAAGAAATAACTTGAATATACAGAAGAACGAGAAGCCCTGAAAGTGATGATGCGGCCCCTAAAGAGCAATGATCATGGAGTCTGTCTGGGTTCACATGAAGAGACAGGAGCATTGGAGTAAGCTACGAAGAAGAAATAATCCTGGGTTGAACCCAGGTTGCTGGGCAGTGCGAACGGGTAACCTGGGTCAAGCGACCTGGGTCCCCTTTCCATTATGATGATGAGCCGCTGCTCCACCCTGCCCAGTTCCTAACGTCAGCTTATTGCCTGATCACTGTGGCACCTATCACCGTAAATGTCGGGTCGAGTGTGACCCAGCATTTACGATGTGAAAGGGGTATTAGATAGATCTCTTCTGTTCATTCATTTTGCATTTTGTGTATTGCTTAAATAAACGATTAACACTTCTGTTTTTGAAAGCGTTCTTAAGGTGTCCATACACTTGTCTGATTTGGGACGATTTCGCCAGATCCAGATGGATATGGCCGAGTAATCGGCACTAAATCAGATGTGTTTAACACCTCATCCGACCCAATGCAGTCCCGTGCGCATCGGCTCGGACTTTACAGATTGAACCCTGCTACAGGTTCAAATCTGTCGGATCGGATCCATCAGCGGCACATCAAGGGTGCCCACGATGTGTTGGTCCGATCTGAAGGTGCAGCAGCGGGGAACGGGCAGCGGCGGATGGGAGATAGTGTCCAGGCAGTGGGGGGTCCTTGCTGCACTGGGCACTAAGCTGGGAACTAAGTAGCGTTATTTGCCAGGCAGCGGCAGATTCAGCCAATCAGCGTTCGGCCAGTGAAAAGGTTTTCTAATTCAGAAAAGCTTCCCCACGCCGCCACCCGGCAAATAGAGATACTTAGTTCCCAGCCACCGCACGGACTCTGCTGCCTGCCGCACGGACCCCTGCCCACGCCCAACCGCTGCCAGCTCCCCGGGGAAATACATGCAATAAATCGCATCCAATTTATTGCATGTATAATTTGGCGCATCAAGTTGCCAGGGGTCTTTCAAGGGCAAACTGGTCCAACTTGCCCTTAGTGTATGGGGGCTACACCTGCCTAAAACTTTTGCACATTACTGTATTTCAGTATCTATTATGGTGGACTTTCTTTGCTGACTTTCCTGTGCACCTTTATAGGGTGAGAGGAACAATTTGCTAAGATACCTGCTGTAAGGCACCTTCGCCTGACTGTTTCGGAGACTGGTCACAACGTATTTTGGGCTAAGTAACTTTGTGGCATCTTCAGGAGCTGAATCTCCCCATACAAACTCTCTGAGAGCTAGTAACAGGCTCGGACAGCATTGATCTGCAGAACACCTTAGCACACAGATTGCCGTCTTCATTATGTGTAGGTGACAGATACACCCGGAGCCAAACACTGTATCTGATTTTAGCATCAATGCCTTTGGGAGGAAAGATGCTAAAGTCAGATAAAATAGGAGGAATTACAAATGGGCGAACAAAGTTTAAATGGTTTCAGTTCCCACCATGTTAATTTCCCATTTGCTATATGCACAAAAGAAGTAAAAAAACAAAAAAAAAAAAAAAAAACAAAAAAAACAGTACCTAGAATCCTGTAGATCTCATGCTTTAGGCCACCAAACTTTCCTGCATATATAGTACAAACAGTCATTTATGGGGGTATTCAATCTGAAATTCTGATTGTAGGGAACATCACAACAGTCAGAATCTGTCAGTTTTTTCTGGCTTCTGACACAAATTCGACTGTTGGTATTCAATGTACCGACAGTGGAGTGTAAAAGTCCGGAAATCTGCGACAATGGGCGCGAATTGTTGGAAAACCGCAGTGAATTTGAAAATCCGACTGGGAGAGACCTTGCTGATGCAGTAGAAGTACCTTGTGTCTTGTTGCTGTTTGCTCAGTCTTGCCATGGTGTACCACCTAGCCATTGAAAAATGGGAGTTTGACAAAACGGATCAGACTTTGGAAAAAAAAATGTCGGATCTGACTGCCTTCAATGTTGTTCGTAACGGCAGCATTGAATAGGGGACACCGCTGGGCACAATAGTGGGCGTATGCCCTTTATCTGTTCTCAAGGTCAGGTCAGCAGAGCAGACAGTTCGTTAAAGCCTTTCATATGCATATGCTAGTGTTAATTATCTGTATACACACATAACACTTGCCCCAAGGACTAATGATACAATCTGTAAAGAAAGCCAACATCAGATATTAATGTCTCTGCTTTGGTATGACCTGCCCTGGTTCTTATTGTGGAGACGGTTACAGATTAACAGTGTTTGGAGAAGAACTTGTTCCACTTGTCACAGACAGCAGTCCTTTAACCGCCAGCTTCACCCTGCAGCAGCAAGAGGCTCCAGCAGCCTGGATTCTGGCCCTTATTCTGATCGGTGCGGGCCGATCAGAATATGCGGCCACGACCGTGCAGGCGAATCCCCGCCTTCCATACGGATCGCCACCTGCCGTCCGTACGCGGATATGTGGCGATCCGCATGAAATTGGACGGGGATACGCCTCCTCCGTCTTGGGAGCAGCCCCTGCATTCGATGGTCGCCGAACATCGAATGCAGGGCCGCACGCTCCACCAGGTCCCGCAACACAAGACCACACGGACACTTGTCCGTGTGAAATCATGTATGGGGGCGGGCAGCTGACATCCGGCGATGTCAGATGCCCGCCCCGTACCCACGCGTCACGGCCTCATTACCATGCATACGCCCCGCGTTTGCATGGGAACGCCCATGAAACGCGGGGCGTATGCATAGGGTAATGAGGCTAAGTAGCCCCTCACGCCCCCTGTGCGGCGTATAAAGAATCCGTGCGGCGAAATCGCCTGCACATGCGCAGAGTGACCTCTGCACATGCGCAGACGATCAACATCGGCGGTCCGTCCGCATGCGGGAATTTCCGCACCGATCAGAATAAGGGCCTCTGTCGTGAACATGGAAATACGGCAACTGGTAACGTCATGTCCAGAGACAGTTCTGCACTGAACCGCTGCTAGCAATGAGCTTTTATCTGCAGAGGCTGTTGCCGAGTTGAACTTAGGGGACTGTAAGTGTAGGAGGTGATTCTGGTTGTCTCGGTGAGCTATAAGGATCACAGCTTACCAAGCACCGCCCCCCTCCGATGATTCCACTCTTTAAACAGGTGAAGGGATGTGTAACAAAAACACATCCCTTCGCAATTCTCCGCAGCAGGAGAAATCAGTCGATGGTTGCCGACCATCGAAAGATTTTTGCCTGCCTTCGCATATAAAATTAGTGGAAACTGACTTTTATTTGCGGCCCATGGGACGAAGACGGAGTGAGCCGACGATTTCCTGTGATGTCAGCTGCCCGCCTCTGGCAGGCGTCAGCCCGCCCTCGTACCCATATGGACGCCTATAAAACACTCCTATGGGTGATCCTTTTCACTACCGCCGTCCACCCCTGGATTGCCCGATCCTTGTGAACGGCTAGGCAACTATGCAAGTCGCCGAAACCTTTCGCAAAGGGGACTTGCACACGCGCATAATAGATAATGCGTAGAGTCCCAAACATCGGAACAGGGCCAAAGTCGTCCCCGTCCGATTAACCATTGAAACCATTCGATAATTCAAACTACTTTGCATGCGTACGGATCGGTGCGCGTATGTGAGAGCCAAAATAGCCACAGAAATTGCGAAAATATCTAATTGCAGTCCCTTCATATTGGACAGGAAATCAGACAGTCTCACATTTGCACAGACAGGTGAGTGAATTGCATATACGTGTGCGACAGGATAGCGGATTGCAAAATTTCCGCAATTCACTTGCAGATTTGCACTGTACGGGTTTAAGTACTGACTACTGGATTTCATTTTGAGAGGTATTTTACATTGATTCAAACTCAATAGCAGTACGGACGGTGTAATGGTTAGCATTACTACCTCACAGCACTGAGGTCATGGGTTCCATTCCCACCATGGCCCTAACTGTGCGGAGTTTGTATATTCTCCCTGTGCTTGCGTGGGTTTACTCCGGGTGCTCCGGTTTCCTCCCACAATCCAAACGGGATGCGGTCATCTATTAGAATGAACTTAGGTCTACAGTCATTAGGTCGACCCCACTAGGTCGACTGGCAGGAAGGTCGACCTGACTTAAGGTCGACATGGGCCAAGGTCGACATGACTTAAGGTCGAATTTGCATAAAGGTCGACATGAGGAAGGTCGACTGGTCATAAGGTTGACATGGGTTTTTCACTGTTTTTTGACCCGACAGGCGGTATTTCATGCCCTACCATCCACTAGGGCGTGGTGGGAGAATAAAATAGTGTGCCGAGCGCAGCGAGGCACCGTGCCCGAAGCATTGCGAGCGAAGCGAGTGATGTGAGGGTCCGATTCTCATTGCTAACTGTGTCCATGTCGACATTCGGATCAAAAAACAGTGAAAAACCCATGTCGACCTTATGACCAGTCGACCTTCCTCATGTCGACCTTTATGCAAATTCGACCTTAAGTCATGTCGACCTTGGCCCATGTCGACCTTAAGTCAGGTCGACCTTCCTGCCAGTCGACCTAGTGGGGTAGACCTAATGACTGTAGACCTAAATGCAGTCTGACGAATGATCCCATTCCAATCCAAACATATGCTGGTAGGCTAATTGGCTTCCAACAAAAAAATTAACCCTGGTGCCCATTGAACTTTATAGTTCTTACTGTGCAATAACACTGCTTTCAGACCGCAAAAATGGCTTTGACTAGGTATTTTAAAACATTTCTAAAAACGGATCTGCCAGCTAAAACCCCTTTTACACCGCATGTCTTTAAAAAGGTATTTCAATGCAGTTTTTGTTCCTTCACAACACTGAACCCGTTTTAACCCACAGAAAACAGTGGATGAAAAAAAAACGGGTCTGAAACGGGTCTGACCCTGCTTTATTACCGTTTAGAAATACCAGTTTTATAGAACCGGTAAATTCACTCTGCACCTTTCAGACTGCACAAATTACCGTTTTAAAACGGTAAAAAACGGCAAAATAACGGGTAAAAAGTGCGGTCTGAAATGGGCATATAACTTCTTAATCAGAGGTCTGGAAATTTGGTAAACTCCTTTTCCAATCTATCATCCTAGCTGTAGAACAGGTGTGCTGGTGTATTGATTACTGACTGGTACATTTTAAAAGATCCACAGTGAATTCTGTCACTCGAGATACGGATGAGATCTGTAAAACATGCACTGGTAGAGCATTCCGAAGAGGACTGGAGCTGGGGAACAATGCCTTATACTGGTTGTTCTCAACTCTTCCAACCATCAAGCACCCCCCCCCCCCCACACACACACACTCCCGATGCATGATTAAAGAGATCCGTAAACATGACCTGTTGTTGGAATTGAACTTGAGAACCCCTGCCTTACGTCATCCAAGGACATGGTCTAAAAAAATGGTCAAGTTCCTCAATAGATTCTTCTAATAGCCTTATTGTTAGCCCTATAGATTGGCACAAGTAGGGATACCAATCCCGGGCATTTTTTTTCAATCACAGGATTTCAGGATTGAAAAATGACTAATCCCGGGATCAGCTTCTCTAATATAAAAAAACCCACCCTGCATATTTACTTACATGTGCAATGCGGCCGGGAGCTATGTGGTGTGGCCGGGAGCCAGGTGGGTGGGCGATGGAGCCGGGTGGATGGTCGGGCAATGGAGCCGGGAGCCACGATGCTGCTGGAAGCCAAGTGGGCGGGCAGTTATCCTGGAGCCGGACAGGGAGCAATAGAATCGGTGAGAGGGCAGCATGCCAGTGACGAGGCGGCTGTGCGGCCTGCGCAGCATAACCTCTGACCTCGTCACGCTGCCGGGGAAGGGAGAAGCCGGTCAGTGTCTGAGCGGGTGCTCAGACACTGCCCGGCATTAGACTGCCCATGCACAATCCCGAAATTGAAATCAAGGCATTTCGGGGGCCAAATCCCAGGATCCCAACGATACCGGGATTGGCCACCCTAGGCACAAGTAGAGTGACCATTATTATGGGACAAATCTTTAATGTCATGACACATTCCAACTGGAACAAGATGGCTTTAGAAGCAGGCCTTTGCTTTTAGAAGCAGGCCTTTGCTTTTCCAACCAAGTAGTGAAGATAAGACATAAGGCCAGAAAATCTAACCAGATCTGCAGGGGGCTAACAGAACCACAAGCAGCCACCTCAGAAAGACAGTTGTTCTACAGAGAAGACAGGATATCAAAAGAAGCTGAGAAGTCCTAAATAAAAGAGGACAAAAACCTCAGAGAGCCAGCACTGGTCACTGCCGCTCCTGTAAAATAAGTCACTCTCTTATCTAGGGAGACATCCAGATCTAGATAGGTGGTGGATTAAAAGTGGGGTACTTGTGTATTTTGGCGGCGCCCATCGCATCGCATACCATAACACATACGATGGTATGCGATGCGACGCGATATCGTACGATAGTGCACGATGGCATACAATTTTGAAATTGTATGCCATTGTACATGGCATACGATGCCATAGGATGCGATGCGATTAAACATTGTATAAGCACCCTAATGGGTGCTTATACTATGTTAAGCACCCAAATGGGTGCTTACAATGTTAAATGCACCCCCACGCCACCCCCCACTATAAATGTGAACCCGAAGCGTGGCGAGCGCAGCGAGCCCGCGAGGGGCGGCGGTACGCGTCCTACGACCTTTTCATACCCCCACTATCCACGTCGGCGTGGAGTTGAGAATAGAATAGTGTGGCGAGCGCAGCGAGCCACCGAGCCCGAAGCGTGGCGAGCGCACGCGGATACCTTCACAGGTAAACGCGTCCCCTCGCGGGCTTCACAGGTGTCCGCGTCGCCACGGACACCTGTGAAGCCCGCGAGGGGACTCGTATAACTGTGAAGGTATCCGCGTCCGCTCGCCACACTATTCTATTCTCAACTCCACGCCGACGTGGATAGTGGGGGTATGAAAAGGTCGTAGGACGCGTACCGCTGCGCTCGCCACGCTTCGGGTTCACGTTTATAGTGGGGGGTGGCGTGGGGGTGCATTTAACATTGTTAGCACCCATTTGGGTGCTCAAAAGCACCCTTTAGGGTGCTTATACGATTTTTGGTCGTATAGGGGGTCAAAATCGCGTCGCATTGCATCGCATGCCATCGGGTGCATGGCATACGATGCGATGCGATCTGTTCGTCGTACGACGGACATCGGGGGCGCCGCCAAAATACACAAGTACCAAAAGTGGTTTCTCAGGTCTACTATTGATACCCCAGGCATCCTGATCACAAAAGTCCTGACAATTGTTGATGCACATTCCCCAGCACTAGAGCAGGGATATACAGAGAAAGCAGATCCGTCCATAGGAGTCAGCTTTGGGGGTGTAGAAGCAACAACCAAGATTTGTGCTTCTGTACCAATAGCCATATCTGTATCTGAGCCAAGTTTTGTTTACCATGCAGAAACTAGATGCTACGATGCCAGTCCGGAACATGGGAGCGCTGTACCAACTGATATGGCACAACCGTTTCTAGAAGACGACCCATACATATTAGACTTCCAGCAATGTCGCCCCCACAATCCTATCCTATCCAATCCTGTGTTTTCCTCTTCAGAATGTACTTATACATATTATATTCTAAAGCATCTACAAGAAAGCAGAAGTAGCAATTCTTAGCTTAATGTGTGCATCACAATGGGACCAGGAAGAGAACAATGAGGTCAGACAGTTGGTAGCCATTTATAATGATCTTCATGCACGCTATCCACGTATCAGGTCAATGTTGGCGGATTTTCCCAATAATGATACGGTGTGCAGACAGCTTAAGTGCTAATAGATATTGCTGCTATTCATTACTAAATGTAAGTAAACATACTTATCCTAAATGCAACAAACAAGGTGCAGTAATGTCTTCTAGTCAGGTCCACCCAACTCTCTAGGGAAGGCTTTGTCATAAGCACCCATCCAGAAAATCTCAGGAGTGTTGGTAGAGCCTCAGCTGTGCTCATCCATGCTAGTACTCCAGGGAAGTGTACAAAGGCATTTCCCTGCTAGCACTGCTTCCGGTACGCTTGATCCCATAGCAATCATTCACAATACAAAATCATTGATTTCCATATTGTGCAGAAAAACCCTTAGCACATGTGACATAAAACCTTGCTCAGTGCCCAGCCTTTAAAGTCATTGCCAACGCTTGATATAAATGCCAACCATAGCGGTCACTGACTGGTGGGAATGCTTCAGAGGGGGCGGAGACCCATCAATTAGTTGATGGAGACTCACTATCAAATGCAGCACAAGAGAATGTGAGTCATAGGTCACTCTCCCGCAGCACAGAACCACAAGAGAAGATGAGTCACGGGTCACTCTCCCACAGCACAGGACCACAAGATAAGGTGAGTCACAGGTCACTCTCCCGCAGCACAGGACCACAAGAGAAGGTGAGTCACAGGTCACTCTCCCGCAGCACAGGACCACAAGAGAAGGCGAGTCACAGGTCACTCTCCCGCAGCACAGGACCACAAGAGAAGGTGAGTCACAGGTCACTCTCCCGCAGCACAGGACCACAAGAGAAGGTGAGTCACAGGTTATTCTCCCGCAGCACAGGACCACAAGAGAAGGTGAGTCACAGGTTACTCTCCCGCAGCACAGGACCACAAGAGAAGGCGGGTAGGGGAGTCACAGATCACGCTCCTGCCTCACAGGACCACAAGAGAAGGCGGGTAGGGGAGTCACAGGTCACTCTCCCGCAGCACAGGACCACAAGAGATGGCGGGTAGGGGAGTCACAGGTCACTCTCCCGCAGCACAGGACCACAAGAGATGGCGGGTAGGGGAGTCACAGGTCACTCTCCCGCAGCACAGGACCACAAGAGATGGCGGGTAGGGGAGTCACAGGTCACTCTCCCGCAGCACAGGACCACAAGAGATGGCGGGTAAGGGATTCACAGGTCACGCTCCCACCTCACAGGACCACAAGAGATGGCGGGTAGGGTAGTCACAGGTCACTCTCCCACAGCACATGACAAGAGAAGGCGGGTAGGGGAGTCACAGGTCACTCTCCCGCAGCACATGACCACAAGAGAAGGCGTGTAGGAGAAGATATACTTAGCCTTGAAAAGTGAAGAGAAATCACGTGGCCTACCCTGGCAACCACTGCTCACGTGGCCTACCCTGGTACCGCCCACAAAAAATTAAAAAATCCACACACAAACTGGAGGGTTATTGGATTTGTATGAAATTTAAACTTTTTTATCACTAAATATATTCTATAAACTAAGTGCCGCAAAACATATAACGACATGAGTTCCTGTGGACAGTATTCTCCAATCTTTGCCTTGATATACACGCAGGCACCACGTTTGCTTTTTGCTTACCAGAATGTGTTACTTCCCCCAAAGGCACAGAATAGGGAGAGGTCTGTCAGCTGTATTACTTCTGACAACTTGATATAACCCCCCCCCCCCTTCCCCCGCCTCCCCAACTTTGAGCCACAGTTTCGAATGATCTTTTACCGGGACTCAGGGCAGACTGTGAAAGACATGTCAATGCAATGCGAGCCAGAATACAGATAATCGCTTGCGAGGAGCTAAAAAGCCCATGCAGAAGAAAAAGAGATATATATATATAAAAAAATCAGTATAAAAAGATACAGACCTCCCTAGTATATGCATGTGCAGATATTAAAGATCAGGGGTGAAATTTAATAGGATGAGAGATTCTGAAAGTGAGAGATTTGGTAAGGAATCTCCAAGTTTTTTTAAAAGCGGCAATCACTTACACGGCAAAACCAGTCTGATTTTACAGTGTAAATGATTGCCGCTTTAAAAAAAAACTGGAGAATTCTAACCAAATATCTCACTTCAGAAGTTGATTTAAATGACCCTAAAATACAGCAACAGCTAGAGAGCCCTTAATCTCGCCACCTGTGCGTCAGCTTGCAGTCACTCTAAACCAGTAGTTCCCAAACTGGGCGCCTAGGGACCCTAGGGTGCCTTAAGACACTTGCAGGGGTGCTTCAGGTCAGTGCTAAGGGACTAACACAAATCATTTATGGTCAAGGGATAGGGCAAAAAGCTGTGGGGCCATCAGAATTGTGGGGCCTGGGGCTGGCAAGCAGGGCCCCTCTATCACCCCGTCCCCCCAAATAATGATTTCCAGCAGCTCTGGTGCCTCCCTAAGTGATTTATTGGCCAGCAATTTCCACATCTTTGCTTAGCATACACACTGTATGCACCTTCAGACTATTTGTGCCTTGACAAAAAAATAAAAAATGCTGACACAAGTTTGGGAACCACAGTACACCTCCACACCTGTGAAAACACACAAAAAAAATAACAAACCACCCTGGCTGACCTCAATACAAATATTTGCATTATAGTTTTTGTTCTACAAAAACAAACAGATATGAGAAAATCAACCTGTGTAAAAAGCTACCTGACATGATCACTAATACATACAGAAACTTCCCTCAACGGCCTACAAAAAAAAAAAAAAAAAAACACAATAAAATGTGAAGTAATTTATAAGGCAACTTGTTTGAAGGACAGGCGAAATTTTTTCCAATTCTCAAATGTTATGTTTCTCATTTAATGGACGCTTATAGGCCTTTAACCCCTTCATTGGTATGGCTGGAAATTTTTGGGCCGAGAGCGGGCTCTCCCGAGAAATTTACAGGCATGCCACAGTAAAGAAAGGGTGCGCGAGTGGTGCCTCCAGCGGTGAACCACCTGACGCTGATTCCTCCACCCCCTCCGTTGCCGCTTGGGGAGGATCAGGGCCAATAAGGGAGGTTAGGCTGCGCTCGGCCGTTCGTGCGCTCCCGAGCCCCCTCAATTATTTCTGTAACTTAGAAACCAGCATGGTGTCACGTATGTACATGACGCACTCATTAGACACCCCCCCCCCCCCCCCCCCCAAGCATTACACCAGGTTGAGGGCTGTCATTTAGGGAAAAAATATAAAAAAGTACAATTAAACAATTGGCTAAACAAACTGCAGAGTAACTCCCTGCTTTGTAGGATTATCCCGCTAGTAACATATAAACATGTAATTAAAAAAGAAGAAAAAAATTCTGGGGTGGGAAATAAAACAAAAGGTTTTGAATGGAAATAATTAAACTGATCCTGTGTTGTGTCTCCGCTCAGAAGCTGGCCCAGGCAAGATAGAGAAATTCCCGAGCAACTTCAAGCATAGAATGCAAGGCTTTTAGTCAGGGGGTGTGTGCAATGTCATTGCACAGAGCGCAGAACTCTGAGGGTGTCACCATAGTGGTCCCCCTGTCCCTGCATCTAACTAGCAGTGTGCCTGAAACATCACTCATCACCCAGACACGGTGCTGCAACCAGGGCTGTGGAGTCGGTAGATAAATGTTCCGACTCCTCGTATTTCTGACCCCGACTCCTTGACTCCGACTCCTCTGTATTAATATGCGAATGTATTTGATACATTCCTTGCACCACACTTAAAAACCTAGGATAGACAGTTTCTTCCAGGACCATGTACACATGTCTACCCTCATACAGACAAGCAGGCATGCAGGTTTTAAAATAAATATGAACACTAACAGTTGAATCCAAGAAGCTGTTCCATCAAGTCCTTCTAAGCTCTTCTAGCTATAGAGAAGAATCTTCACTCAATAGGAAAGGTTCAGAAGTGTGGAGCATGAGTTCCGCATGCTTTGTGACGACAACAAAAATCAACGAGCCACAATCTCCGCTGGTTTGCTTGCTCGTCACCGTTCAATTCATGGACACAAGGAACGATTTCTTTACCGAATCGTTACTGGCGACGAAAAATGGTGCCTGTACATCAATATGAACCAGCGTAAGGAATGGCTTAGCCAAGGTAAACAAACGACCCTGCGCATGAAACAAGATCTTCATCCGCGTAAAAAGATGTTGTGCGTGTGGTGGGAGAGCTTGGTTGAATGAATTTTTCGAGTCTACACCAGGTGATTTCTACCAACGAGGTATTGAAAACCTTATTGAACGTTGGAAATAAGTTGTAAATTACAAGGGAGAATACATTTATAAGTATTGGTGCTCCGAATTGTGCGTTGTGTGCCATATAGTGAAGCACATGAAAAGCATGCTTTTTCACGGTCACGTAACGTGTTCGTTTTGCGGTTACGTGAGGCACTGCATGCATTGGTCTTTATTCTTACAGTAGAGAAGTCATTAATTATAATTTTCGGAGTCGGAGCATTGTATGCCGACTCCGACTCCAGGTACTCGAAATTTCCTCAGACTCTGACTCCTCAGCCCTGGCTGCAACACTGCTGGATCATCCACCATGCAAACTGCATCCTGGAGGATGCGCGGGCAGTTCTGAATGCCCGCCCCTTCCACATGACATCATGCGCTAGGAGGGCACTAGTAAGCCCTGTTACAGTTCTGGTTTCAGTATGTTTTGTAGGCAGTCGTTATGCTGGCACCTGAATGTCAAAACCGAATATTTCCGTCACTCTGGGTTCCAGTTGTGGGCTGCCCCCGGCCCCTACACTGTGACAGGAGCCAAGTGCTGCTGCTAATGTTACAATGCAGCATCTGACTCCTGTCAGTGACCAGGAGCCTACACTTTGCTACCACCCTGCTGGTAAAATTGTGAGTGTAAGGCTGCTTTCACACACTCCAGCTCCTGCCGGACGGTGAAATCCTGCATGGCCAGGGAGCCGTGCCGCACACATTAGTTGTGAATGGACACTATTGTGTCCATTCACACGGGACGGCCACGGCCCGGCCGCACGGTTGCAGCCGGGCCCCGCCACTGGAAGGGACGGCTGCCGGGTTGTGGCCATCCCCTCCATGATAATCTACTGTGTGGTTTTCGCCGTCCAGCAGGAGCCGGCGTGTGTGAAACCAGCCTAATGGTACAGGATTAGAAGCTTAAGCCCCAATACACCAGAAGCGATACTGCTTAGTTTGGCACTTCTGAGCCATATCAGTGTAATATTGTTTAAGCCCCACACACACTAGATGACTATTTAAAAGATATTACTCATGTTGTCCTTCTGTGTTATATATCTTTAAAATTAAAATAAAAACAAAAAACACTTAGTATGTATGTTCAATATCGTTAACAATGCACACGCTTGTGCATCATTTAAGACCCCCGTCACCTGTGCTGCAAGCTCAACGTTGACTATTTCGTTCACCAATATCGTTCAGATTGCACGCACAATATCGGATATTGGCGGTATGGTGCATTACTGTGTACACTCAATAATGCGCGCTCCTGCAAGTCGATAACGCCTCTCCCCCACACTCAATATTGTTCAGTGTTCGAGTTTTGTAAATTGTTGCCGATATCATTCATGGAGCTTAAGAATCATGGGCTTGGTAAATAACAGAATACACTTTGAACGCAACGCCTAAAAGACAGCAACCTGAGCGCAACGCAGAAAAGACAGCAACAGACAACAAACAGCACGCAACGTGGAAAAGACAGCAAGCTGAACGCAACGCCACGCAGACAGCAAGCTGAACGCAACGCCACGCAGACAGCAAGCTGAACGCAACGCCACGCAGACAGCAAGCTGAACGCAACGCCACGCAGACAGCAAGCTGAACGCAACGCCACGCAGACAGCAACCAGAACGCAATGCCGCAGACTGCAACCAGAACGCAATGCCGCAGACTGCAACCAGAACGCAATGCCGCAGACTGCAACCAGAACGCAATGCCGCAGACTGCAACCAGAACGCAATGCCGCAGACTGCAACCAGAACGCAATGCCGCAGACTGCAACCAGAACGCAATGCCGCAGACTGCAACCAGAACGCAATGCCGCAGACTGCAACCAGAACGCAATGCCGCAGACTGCAACCAGAACGCAATGCCGCAGACTGCAACCAGAACGCAATGCCGCAGACTGCAACCAGAACGCAATGCCGCAGACTGCAACCAGAACGCAAAGCCGCAGACAGCAACCAGAACGCAAAGCCGCAGACAGCAACCAGAACGCAATGCCGCAGACAGCAACCAGAACGCAATGCCGCAGACAGCAACCAGAACGCAATGCCGCAGACAGCAACCAGAACGCAATGCCGCAGACAGCAACCAGAACGCAATGCCGCAGACAGCAACCAGAACGCAATGCCGAAAAGACAGCAACCTGAACACAATGTCGAACATAGCAACAACCAGTGTGCATACCCCAACTACCACCTGTTTGCAGGATGAAACAATGTAAAAAGTTTCCCCCAACAGTCCCCTGTCTACCATTATGTCCCTCTATACAGTATATCCCGACCTTTATTCCCTGGGCTGCCTCCTATTGTCCCCTGCAGAGAGGAACCTCCACCTCCCCCAGCCTGTCAGTCAGTGCCTCCTCCTCCCCACTGCCAGGAGCAGCACAGCCAGGATCAGAGCACAGACACCCGGGACAAGCCCTTACCTGTGCACGCACGAGCTGGGCAGCCAAAGTCAGGGTACACAGGAACCCTCCTTCTCCTCCTCTATGCCGGGCGATCACCCCCCGACCTCAGCCGACCAGCGACCGACTCCCACGCTGCTTGGTTCAGGTTGCGATCCCTCTGTCAGTGCTGCTGCACTGCTCTGTCTGTCTCACACTCTGCACTGCAGCAGTTCCTGAAGTTCCCCTGTTGTTAACCCGCGTCTGATTGGCTGCCCCAGCCCCCTCTCTGTTTGGCTATTGCACTTTCACTACTGATTGGTGCTAAAATTGCCTAATCGGTTTATGGGACGATGAAGTTCGATTATATTGATTTATCGATCTGCTGTCAGCCAGACACTTTGCATTGTATGTTTGCTATGAATGAATTAAGCTGGGTTCAGTGCTGAAGTAACAATAATGCATACATAAATAGCACTATATAATGAGGATATATAATAGGATGCAGTCAAAATCACGATGGTCAAAATCCCGACAGTCAAAATACCAACAACCATTGACCGACGGTCAAAATCCCAACAAGGTCAAAATTCTGACATTTAAAATCCCGACATGGTCAAAATCCCGACAAGGTCAAAATACCGACATATAGAATGTAGACAGGTGAAAAAGTCAACATGACTTTCGGTCGACAGGTCGCGAGGTCGACATGGGTTTTTTTCACAGTTTTTTTACCCGAATGTTGACACAGTCGACTTGGAAGTCAACCGCTTTGCTTGTAATGCTTCGGGCACACTATTTTATTCTCCCACCACGCCCTAGTGGATGGTAGGGCATGAAATACCGCCTGTCGGCACATGTTGGGTCAAAAAACAGTGAAAAAACCAATGTCGACCTCGCGACCTGTCGACCGAAAGTCATGTTGACTTTTTCACCTGTCTACATTCTATATGTCGGTATTTTGACCTTGTCGGGATTTTGACCATGTCGGGATTTTAAATGTCAGAATTTTGACCTTGCAGTCAAAATCACGATGGTCAAAATCCCGACAGTCAAAATACCAACAACCATTGACCGACGGTCAAAATCCCAACAAGGTCAAAATCCCGACAAGGTCAAAATACCGACATATAGAATGTAGACAGGTGAAAAAGTCAACATGACTTTCGGTCGACAGGTCGCGAGGTCGACATTGGTTTTTTCACTGTTTTTTGACCCAACATGTGACGACAGGCGGTATTTCATGCCCTACCATCCACTAGGGCGTGGTGGTAGAATAAAATAGTGTGCCCGAAGCATTACAAGCAAAGCGGTTGACTTCCAAGTCGACTGTGTCAACATTCGGGTAAAAAAACAGTGAAAAAAACCCATGTCGACCTCGCGACCTGTCGACCGAAAGTCATGTTGACTGTTTCACCAGTCTACATTCTATATGTCGGTATTTTGACCTTGTCGGGATTTTAAATGTCGGTATTTTGACCTTGTCTGTATTTTGACCTTGTCGGAATTTTAAATATCGGTATTTTGACCATGTCGGGATTTTGACCTTGTCGGGATTTTAAATATCGGTATTTTGACCATGTCGGGATTTTGACCGTCGGGATTTCATACCGAATCCTATGTTATAAGTGTTAATAATTACATAATGGAATATATCTTTTCATTAATCATTATTGGGAACTGTGATTTATTTTCCATGTATGCAGAAACATATTATTGTTCTAATTCCATATATGGATAATAATTATTTGTGGATCATTGTTATTGTACCATATATAGATAATAATCATCTCTGATGTGGTAACTCGGGCACACGTCACATGCTCCCGCCGCAGCGACAGGGTGGCTGAGGTGACCCGGCACAGCCCTGGTCTATTTGCCAGTAACTATTAATGTAAGACACTTTCCTGTGGATCGCACCCTTTTGATCTGATTCAGTACCGCACATAGGAACTTATTCAGGTCCTTTGGCTCAGACCCCTCCGATGTTTGGCATATGCACATGCGCAGGTTCATTTCTGCGCATCTGCATCCGCCTGGTGCGTGCGTCCACGGCGAACAGGGTGTTCGCTGGTCGCACGCACCCAAATGGGCGGGCGGGGGCTAAGAGGGCCGTGGGGTGGTGGGCCGGCTCATTAGCATATGGGAATGCCCAGCATTTCATGGGCGTTCCCATGAGAACGATGGGTGTTCTCATGCTAATGGAACGATGATGCGGGGAGCGGGCAACTGACTTCACCGGATTTTTTCTATACCAGCGACGGAGGCAGCACCATGGAAATCGCTGGGAAAATGGCCGCCGTGCCATTTTTCAGGAGAATCTGAATGTTCCGATTCAACAAAATTATGGTCACTTGCAGTAGTGATGCGACTCTGGTAGGGCAGCAACACAGCATTGGGAGGGCGGGGCAGGCCGCAATGGCTGTGTGACATCACACGCAGCTGCTGTATCCCAAAACATGGCGGCCCTGCATCTGCCTTTGCTTCTAGGCTACGCAGGCAGGGGGCTACCATAGTTATGCCAGTTCTTTGCTGTTTATTGTAGTGTTCACCTATTAGCGATGGTATTACAAAATTTGCTGGATTTCCCCCCCCCCCGCATGATGGTAACGGCAGATGTAGTTTGGCAATTTCTCTAAAGCGGGTGCATACGCAACGTTCCACACTGAATATGCATATGAGGCCGCGTACATTCGCATCTTTGCCAATTTGCTGGGATAGCACAGATGTCAACATGCGACTAATACGATGTATCAGGTGAATTCCGCGCTTAAGCAGGGGCAGCGCAGCCGGATAGATGCAGCCATCCCTGAATATGGGCACACATCTGTGCAAGGGCGTAAATGCCATAGGTGCAGGGGGTGCAGCTGCTATGGGGCCCAGAGCTGAGATGGGCCCACTTTGCATGTCAAAGTATCATGTAATGTATACATTTTTCAGCATTAGGCGATAAATAGGGGCCCTTACCAAACTTTTGCTATGGGGCCCACATGTATCTAGTTACGCCCCTGCATCTGTGGCTAAAATGCAAGTTCCCAAAGCTACCGCAGATGCTTTAGTTGTGCGCTGGCGCTTTGTTGTTCATTTGCATGGAACCAAAAGAGTCAAAGAGTACTCACCACATCATTCAATGTTCGGCTCTAGGTGTCGCCCCACCTGCTCTAGGTGTCGCCCTATAGGCTTCGAATGGATGTTTATGCGAAGGTGGGCGGGCATCAATGCGAGCGGCGGGCAGGCTTAAAATGACACGCATCGCTGCGAACTTTCGTAGCGCTGCGTGTCAACCAGAATAAGGTCCAAAGTCCCAGACAATCAGCTCCTCACTGTCATTTTCCAAGCCCAGCCTCTAACATGACAAGCAGGAGCTGGTAATTTATCACTCTTCAAGGCTTAGTGCTCAGACCGCAACGTCAATGTGGGGGTTATTCAAACCTGATTGCAAAGCTGCTTTTTTAAAATTATTATTAGCAAATGGCTAAAACCATGCTGTGCTGCAGGTGGGGCAGATGTAACATGTGCAGAGAGTTAGATTTGGGTAGGGTGTGTTTAAACTGAAATCTAAAATGCAGTTTAAAAATAAAGCAGCCAGTATTTACCCTGCACGGAAACAAAATAACTCACCCAGAGCAGTGGGGAATAGATGCTGTGCGCACAGGTATCTATTCACTGAGACAGAGAGGCTGGGGGCATGGCCAGCAGCTGTAACAGCGCTGGCCATTCCCCCACAGCGGTGAAAATGGGGGCGTGGCCTCACTGGAGTATTATGGCAATAGGCCATGCCTCCAGCTCATGTCCCTCCTCTGCTGACACCAATGTTGGGAGGTATGGTGTCGAATTGAGGCTGGATGTATGGGGATGTATCTATACACACATTTCTGAATAGATTAGATTTGTAAGCAGTAGTATTTAAATGCAGATTATAAAAAGAAGCTAATAAGGATTTAATTAAGTAAGTAGTTAAAAGACGTTAAACGTCGGGAATGTTTTAACGACATAATTATGTCCCTGGAAATCTGGCACCTCTGACCAGCAGTCACACCCTGGTCCAGCATTGTCATTAGCTCCTTCCCATGTATCTCTGCAGGCAATCTTGGATTGGACAGATTACAGATCCTATTTGCTATGGGTCACCAAGAGAGCATGAGTCCAGGTAATGATAACTTTAAAGAAGACACACAAATCATGTCACCTTGAGGGACATGGATCACTTATGGATAAAGGTGTGAGTTCTACACCAACATCGGTAAAAGATGCGAATAAAACTATATCTACCAATCAGTAACTGTCTGTTATCTGTCCTGTAAAACCATAGCAAACAATAATCAATTAGCTTTCTATCTGTTCAGTGCATGTTAAGGGGTGTACACAAGGTGCGATTGCACTGAGCTAGGGATGGCCATCGACCATCGATGAATCAAAATCATCGATGGTTTATGGGCAATGTAGAATAGTTTTCCCATTGATGGGAATGAACCAGATTTTTGCAATTTATTGATGTCAAAGCATAAAGAATAGGTATTTTCTTACCCAAGTGATAAGGACACCCATAAAGCTCCACCCCCAGGTTCTGATTGGCCCACAGGCCAGTCAGTTAAAAAAAAAGGATTTACCATGGGTAGTTAAAAACGATCAATGGTGATATATGCTACCATAGATGGCTGTTCCAATGCTTTAATAACCCCCCTCCCCCCCATATATACAGGGGTGGGTTGGCAAATAGACACCCATAAAATAAGATGTGTTGCAGTTTTCCAGGCGTAGAGGGCAGTGGATGGCTGGGAAGTACATGCTCAGTTAACAGTGCACCTGTTTAACCTCCAGGCTGCCAGGAAGTGACCCAACCTTGAAATGGTTGTTCCACAGGAAAAGCCATATTGTTTCATTATTTCCCAGGCAAATTCCCACACATATATATATCCCTATGCGGAAACAGCGCTTGGTCCTGTGTACAAGTGTACATCTGCTGTGTGAGTCAGACAGCTGGGAGCGCTCACACACACCAGCACTGTTGTGTTTCTTTCCCGCTGCAAACACAGTGAATTGCAGGGTGTTTCGTAAAAACGAGATATTGGGGGTCAACTATAAAGATTACTCATAGGTGCAAATGTGCACTAAAACAAGGCGACCAATAATGCATTTACTTGGTATTTGTTCAGTATCCAGGTGATGAGAATGGCGGCGTTCACTAAACCAACAATGGAATTGCCACTACCACCAGGAGGCGTTGGAATTCCAACAACTAGGATGCCAGCCCTGGAATACCAACTGCCGTGATACCGAACTTAATATATGCTGGGGTGATTAGGGTCAGGCTATGGGGTTAGGTTTAGGCACTAAAGGGGGGGGCTCTGGGCCCCATAGCAGCTGCACCCCTTGCACCTATGCTAGTTACACCCTTGGCTATGAGATAACCTCCCAACCGTCCTGATTACAGCAGGAAAGTCCTGTTTTTTGTCCCACTGTCACACCCAAGGGCCGCAGTGTGCTGTGAGTGGGTGGAAGGTTAGGGGAACATACACATGGCATATATACAATGTGGGGAAGAGAGCCTAGGAAGCACCGGGCACCATAGGTGCCAAATTATGTTTTTGCTGGTGGGTGCTCAAGCCAAAAATATGAGTGGCTTCATTGGAAAGGGGTGTGGCCACAAAATAATAACAATTTATATTATGGTGCACAGTTGTCTCCAATATTCAAATTACAGCAACAGAGTTCCACATACATAGATGCCCCCACAGTGCAGGTACATAGATGCCCCCACAGTGCAGGTACATAGATGCCCCCACAGTGCAGGTACATAGATGCCCCCACAGTGCAGGTACATAGATGCCCCCACAGTGCAGGTACATAGATGCCCCCACAGTGCAGGTACATAGATGCCCCCACAGTGCAGGTACATAGATGCCCCCACAGTGCAGGTACATAAATGCCCCAACAGTGAAGGTACATAAATGCCCCCACAGTGCAGGTACATAAATGCCCCCACAGTGCAGGTACATAAATGCCCCCACAGTGCAGGTACATAAATGCCCCCACAGTGCAGGTACATAAATGCCCCCACAGTGCAGGTACATAGATGCCCCCACAGTGCAGGTACATAGATGCCCCCACAGTGCAGGTACATAAATGCCCCCCACAGTGCAGGTACATAGATGCTCCACAGTGCAGGTACATAAATGCCCCCACAGTGCAGGTACATAGATGCCCCCACAGTGCAGGTACATAGATGCCCCCACAGTGCAGGTACATAAATGCCCCAACAGTGAAGGTACATAAATGCCCCCACAGTGCAGGTACATAAATGCCCCCACAGTGCAGGTACATAAATGCCCCCACAGTGCAGGTACATAGATGCTCCACAGTGCAGGTACATAAATGCCCCCACAGTGCAGGTACATAGATGCCCCCACAGTGCAGGTACATAAATGCCCCAACAGTGAAGGTACATAAATGCCCCCACAGTGCAGGTACATAAATGCCCCCACAGTGCAGGTACATAAATGCCCCCACAGTGCAGGTACATAGATGCTCCACAGTGCAGGTACATACATGCCCCCACAGTGCAGGTACATACATGCCCCCACAGTGCAGGTACATAGATGCCCCCACAATGCAGGTACATAGATGCCCCCACAGTGCAGGTACATAAATGCCCCCACAGTGCAGGTACATAGATGCCCCCACAGTGCTGGTACATAAATGCCCCCACAGTGCAGGTACATAAATGCCCCCACAGTGCAGGTACATAAATGCCCCCACAGTGCAGGTACATAAATGCCCCAACAGTGAAGGTACTCCACGGACAGAATACACTCTTCCCGGCATACTGTTTCCCAGGTGGTGGGTCCGGCAATGTGGGTGCGGCAGCCGCAAATTAGCAAGTTAATATGGCAGCCCAGCAGCGGGACCCGGGCCTGTGGGTGCTCATCAATTTCCGTGGGTGCTTGGGCCCTTGAGCACCCACAGAATCAGCACCTATGCCGGGCACACCCCCCAGAGTGACAAGTATGAGGGGGGAAGGGGGCAGGTCGGGCATGAGGCCCCCTTATAACAGAATCTAGTTGTTGGGAGGTAGAGTGCACCCGAAAAGTATTCACGGCGCTTCGCTTTTTTTTTTTACCCCATTTTTGTATGTTACAGCTTATTCCAACATTTAATAAATTAAAATTTTCCCTCAAAATTCTACACATAGGGGGTATTCTGGTTGGCTCACTAAGCTTCGAACAACGCAGCTTACCGAGCACCAGAGACGCCGTCCTACCGAACACACACCCCCCCGCCATGCCAAATCCCCTCGCTGAATCCCCTCGAGGGGATATGTGACAAAGGCACATCTCCTCACATGTCTCCGCTGCAGGAGAAATCATTCGATGGTCCCTGACCATCGGATGATTTCTTCTAGCTTCGCAAAAAAAAACCTGTGGGAGCTAAACTAACATAGGGGGGGATGCTCTAACATCCGCGCCCCCTTACCGCCCCCTATCGCCGGCTACCGCCAGGGCTATTTTTGTGCAGGCTCCAGCAGGAACTGAGGCCCTTATTCTAGTTCACTCTTTCAGACAAAATATTTCTTAGATGGACAAAACCATGTGCACTGCAGGTGAGGCAGGTGTAAAACCCCACCCAAATCTAATTATCTCTGCACAAGTAACACCTGTCTCACCTGAAGTGCACATGGTTTTGTCCATCTAAGAAATATTTTGTCTGAAAGAGTGAACTAGAATAAGGGCCACAGTTCCTGCTGGAGCCTGCACAAAAATAGCCCTGGCTACCGCATACATAATTATCGCATATTCTGTAACATATGCGATAATTATGGCAAAGGACAGCTCTTGCGTTAAGAGCTGTCCGTTGCGGTGAGTCAGCGGGTCCCATCGGGAACCGGCGGCTCCCCCCTCCCTCCCTTACCCGGCACTGTGCTGCTCTCCTCCTCCCTGCACCCGGAAGAGGATCATAGTGCAGGGAGGAGGAGGTCACAGGTCCGGGCAGCACAGCTTTGTGCTGCCCGGACACAGGTGAGGGGGGGTCGGTGCGGGGTGGCGGTGGGGGTCGGTGCGGGGTGGTGGTGGGTCGGTGCGGGGCGGCGGGGGTCGCGTTAGAAGCCCATAGGCTTCTATGGGGCATCGCCAGATTTTTCTGGCGGTTCCCCCCACCGCGGTAACCCGGCGGGGGATGCTTAGAGCATCCCAAAATGTGGTAAAAACTCCGATAATGAGGTTTTTACCGCATTTTTAGTTTGGAGAATCTCCCCCTAAGTCAGTGGGAACTAAAGATAGGTAGACAGCGCTCTCAATGATATACCCAACCAAGTGAATCAATAAAATGTTTTAATACACAATTATAAAATAAAAATAGGGGGATAAATTGATAATAAGCTATTTCAGGAACATGTGCAATTCAAATGGTTGGACCTGATAAGTGTGAATATACCTGCACTGAAGCAAGGCAGCAGTCCCAATCTGGTGGAGTCCAAACGGCAGTAAGTTCCGGGTGTCGTTGGAGGGATCGGTCCTTATGACGGATGATGGACCAATCCTAAACCTCACGATAATACGACCAATTGTCTCCCGATAATTTGAGCGAAGGATATCCAATTTGTGGGACCAGGTGGTCAGAACAATCAGCAGGTAACGGTCCAAAGGTGGCACTAGTCCTTGGTATAACCTACGCGTTTCGCTAGTCAGATTGCCTAGTGAAAAGCATTGGATTTACCCAAGACTAGTGCTACCTTCCCCATTAGCTTTTAAGTTACTTTCCTAGTACTATGACATTGCAAGCAGGTAATTAGGAGGTCAGTTGCTACATTTTAATGACTGAAATAAATATAAAAAGCAACATATATATGATAAACAATGAAACAGCTGCAGTAGTTTTTAGTTCTTTTATATCTTACAGATACTAGTATCTACAACTAGACAGTGGCTTCAGTATTGTTCCTAGTGGTAGGTTCAGGGGGGACGACGACATTATTTTCTGTTTTGTTCACAACCTATTGTGTTTCAAAGAACATTCTTTGTAAGTTCTACTCAGTCATTTGTTACTAGTAATGTCATTTCCTGTCTGTCTCCAGGTACCAGAACAGTTTCTGTTCTGAAGATCTACAAAACAGCACAATGTTCTAGACAGATTTGTTATAGAGTGGACAAAAGGATTTCTGAGACTTTTCCATTGCCCCGCTGTGCAGTGCAGATGTATTGCATGCAATAAAACAGTGACCAGCAGGGGGCTACACTTCACAATACACTACACAGTGCATTATATTGCCCCGTAGTTACAATCAGTGGACCAGTCAAACTCAAATCACAACTACTTTACGAGGGAATTTAACAATTACTTGAAAGAGTATAAAAATGACTCTTAATACCAGCTACTTCGGGTAATGAATTAGAATTACATTTTATTTATAAGGATTAGCAATAGAAATATTTATTTATTTACAATTTCTTATATAGCGCAGCAGATTCCGTTGCGCTTTACAATAGAAATATGTGTGTACCAGGTAATACTGATATACATTACTGTATGAATTCTCCCCCAGTCACAGGGGACTATTCCGTGGATATCTGTCGAAGTTCTTTAGCTTTTTCCAGTCTTTCTCCATTTTATTCCATTTTATTCATTAAAATATACTAGTTCCAACCTGAGCTTTTGATAATGGGGGTTATTCAGACCAGGTTGATGCTCTGTTAAACTGCAGAGCCCTGTGGTATACACCGCCCAGCCAGACTGAAATCCCACCCCATGTCAGCCATCAAGTTGCTTAGCACCGCTTGCGAAAATTAGCCGGATCCACAAGTGGCTGCAAATCCATTCTCAAGCCGCTCACCATCAAATGGTTTTTCATCGTAGCAATTGCTCCCCGACAGTAATCTGGCATTGAATATCGGGAGTGTAACCACAATAACATGATAACGTATCCACACCCTCTCACCGCCCATCCGTTGCGAGGCCACACCCCATGTTTCTCCAAACAGGCTGCTGCCTCATTCAGCCAAAAGGGGGGAGAATTATCCTCCACTCTAGCCAGCCGCTGGAACATTGTGCATGCCAGAGGGAGCTGCCTGCATTGTCCTATGGATGGGCATTGTGGTGTGTGTTATTACTGTATGATAATGACAGACTTTTTATTTTTGTACAAAAATTTAAACTTTTTTTGTAAGTGTTCCTTTCCCTCCCTTCTTATATGTGTGTCATCTCACTGATTCATATGTCATCCTCTCCCTGTCACCCACCGATAGTTACTCTCCCCATCACCCACTGCCAGTCACTCTCCATGTTCCCCACTGCCAAACACTCTCCCCATCACCCACTGCCAGTCACTCTCCCCATCACCCACTGCCAGTCACTCTCCCAGGCACCCACCGTCAGTCACTCTCCCCATACTCCACTGTCAGTCACTCCCCCCTTCACCCACAGCCAGTCACTCTACCCATCACCCACTGTCAGTCACTCTCCCTGTCACCCACTGCCAGTCACTCTCCATATTGCCGACTGCCTGACACTCTCCCCATCAGCCACTGCCAGATACTCTCCCTGTCACCCACTGCCAGTCACTCTCCCCAACTCCCACTAACAGTCACTCTCTCCAATACCCACTGCCTGCCACTCTCCATGTCCCCCACTGCCAGTTACTCTCCATGTCCCCCACTGCCAGTCACTCTCCATGTCCCCTACTGCCATTCACTCTCCCCATCACACACTGCCAGTCACTCTCTCCATAACCCACTGATAGTCACTCTCCCTGTCCCCCATTTCCAGTCACTCTCCATGTCCCCCACTACCAGTCACTCTCCATGTCCCCCACTGCCAGTCACTCTCCATGTACTCTACTGCCATTCCCTCTCCCCATCACCCACTGCCAGTCACTCTCCCTGTACTCTACTGAAAGTCACCCTCCATGTCCCCCACTGCCAGTCACTCTCCCTGTCACCCACTAAAAGGATTGAATTCCCGAGTCACTCTCCCTGTACTCCACTGAAAGTCACTCTCCATGACCCCCACTGCCACCAGTCACTCTCCCCCCGACATCCACTGCCAGTCACTATCCCCGACATCAACTACCAGTAACTCTCCCTTCACCCTACTGCCAGTTCTGTGAAACCAGGTCCCTTGTAGCGGACCCACACCCCTTTTCTGGGAGCATGCTTGTCTTTAGCTCACTCAAATGTACCTATCCCCAATATTGCCAATATCTTCTGGATCCACCCTTGCACTGCACCGATTATAGATTTGTCAGTGTTATTAAGGCTTATTATGCAGAATACGTAAATGCCCTACAAATTGGCAATACGTGGTGTACATGTTTTTCAGTTGTTGAGGTTGGCGGTTGCATCTCTACTTCTGGAGAACTGTTTGTAATCAAAAATATCATCGACCATGTTCATCACAATCTGCACCCTTGCAAATCCTCTCCCCATAGTTCAGTGCCTGCATGTGCTGAGCTCTGGTCACCTGATGCTGCTCCCCTGCTCTGTGACCCCTGTCATGTGATCTGTGAAGTAAACTGAGACACTGGCTAGGACTTCACAGCATCTCAGTGCACTTTACAGATCACATGGCTGGAGTCACAGAGCACAGTGATCAGATAACAGGGTGGCTCACCAATCGCAAGGCACTGTGTGCAGCTATGCTTTTTTTCTGCAACAAACACATGGCTGATCACAGTCATGGACTGCAGGCAGGAAATGCTGAGCTAGAGTAGCTGAAATGGTGGGAAGAGCTAATAACGCCATCTGAAGATGTCTTTATTGTCGCAGGGGTCCTTCCAGTTTTTCATAATTAGATTTTAGACTTAAGCTGTTCAACTCTAATTCCAAGTATTTTAGTTAAACTAATATGTATACATATGCCTGCATATCCCTTGTTCTTGATTGTTATGTCACATGCATACCCATGACTCCACATTCTTGACCACACCCAAAAGACCTTCTGATTAACTTCAATCATATTCACCACATTCACCAATGCAGAATATGTCATATTCAATTTTCCCTATTTATAATTGCATGGGATAAGGATTCTTCTGCTTGCACTCAAAGGGGTACATTTACCAAGATGGGAGTTATATTGAAGTAGGGATGTAGAATCAAATTCTACTTATTTATTTAGCACCTTCTAGAAGATAATAGATACAATCTGATTGGTTGCTATGGGCAACATTCTATCTTTAATAAAACTCACATCTTTGTAGGGATGCCAATCCTGGGCCATTTTTTCGATATCGGGATTCGGGATTAAAAAATAAAAACTCCCACTGGCTCCTGCAGATACCTTACCTGAGTTGCATCAAAAACCAGCACATCGATCAGGGGCGATTACGACTGGTTGAAGACCTTTTTGGAGAACCGACGCGTGTGGATCAGGTGGGTGGGCGGGCTGGAGACTGGGTGTGTTGATGAGGCAGGTGGGTGGGCAGTAGACTCAGTGGGCAGACGTGGTTGGTAGGTTGCGCAGCGTGAGCTCTGTTGTCATGCTGTGCACACCCGAGGGGCAGCTGGGCAGCATCTGAGCCGTCTAATACTCAGCGCTGCCCAGCATTAGAAAAAAAAACACATTTGTGCAATCCCAAAATCTAGGGATTAGATGTGCCAATCCCGGAATTGAAATCCTAGGATTGGAATCTCAGGATTGAAATCCCGAGATTAGAATCCCGGTGATTGGCCACCCTACATGTTAGTAAATTTTCCACACAGTGGGGCAGATGTATTAAGCCTTAACAAGAGATAAATGCAAGGGTGATAAGGAGAGATAAACGCCCAGCCAATCAGCTCCTTACTGACTTTTTCAAACACAGCCTGTAACATGGCAGTTAGCAGGTGATTGGCTGGACGTTTATCTCTCTTATCACCCTTGGATTTATCTCTTGTTAAAGCTTAATACATCTGCCCTAATGTTCTCCGTAAAGGCCTATAGAAATGAGTTCGGGTTATTGTAGGATAAAATAATGTAAGAAAATATAGAATTGCCAGCAAACAATTGAGGTTTCCCTACTTCATTTCCAGCAATGTGACCATTGGGGATCATTGGGTGGAACATAATTAGGAGGACCCCACATGGTCAACAGGTCAATATGTCAACATCAAACAAGTAGACGACTGAAAAGGTCAACAGGTATAAAGCGTCAATACAGTCAAAAGTTCAACATGAAAATAGTCAAAGAAGAAAAGGTCAACACAAGTTTATTTTGTTTTTGGACGGCCATTTAACATTTTCAATAACATATGACCATTATTACTGTGTCCCTTTTGATATTTTAAATTAACGTGGTTCCTTCAGAAACTGGAGCTTTAAATGTACACTACCACCTAGGACCAAGATTGTCTAAGATGCTGGTAAGCATGATAAATGTACTCATCGGCCTACCATGGGCCAGGGCTGCCATCAGAAATTGTGTGGCCATGACTAACAGACTAGGCAGAGTCCCTTCCTTCTTCTTGAAGCCCAACATGCCACCTGAGGCCTCTGATGTATTCAGCTGTACTGCTCAACCTCTACATTGCTTCAAGAGAAACGTGAACATTGTTTATGACAAATTATACTTGATAGAGTCCAGTCCCTGGGCCTGGCCCCTTATTGTCCAGGCCCTGAACCAGAGCCTTGGTAGTTAATCCTTGATAGCAGCGCTGCCAGGGGCAGCTACGCGTTTGGTTGATCAATTTCATGGATTAATGTATCAAGCAGTGAAAAGAGCAGAGAAGTATTCCAGTGGAGAAGTTGCCCATATCAAATAATTAATTATTTTATTCCAATTATTAATAATTCCACCTGTCATTTTACATACAATATTTGATAAATGCTACCTAGAAGCTAATTGATTACTACGGACAACTTCACCACTGGTCCTTTCCTCCACTTTTTTAAATGCTTGGTACATCAACCTTTAGATGGCATCAGAGTGGAAGGGGATGTGAGTTGTAGGACCATTCACAAACCTCTCTTGATTGTAGCTGGTACTTGGCTTCCCTGCTAACCCACCCTGTTCTTGGATAGGACTGTAAGAGGAATCCTAGATAGATATATTTATTTATTTAACAGTTTCTTATATAGCGCACACATATCCCTGCCCCGGTGGAGCTTACAATGTAATTTCCCTACCACATGTGCACACATTCACTCTTGGTTTAATATTGTTGGAAGTAAATTAACCTACCAGTATATTTATGGATTGTGGGAGGAAACCGGAGTACCCGGAGGAAACCCACTCAAGCACGGGGAGAATATACAAACTCCACACAGTTAGGGCCATGATGGGAATCGAACCCTTGACCTCAATGCTGTGAGGTTGTTTATCACTCTCCATTGTATCACTTTTAAAGCTGGAGTGTATCTGGCCCACAGTGTGATACTTACACAAGGGAGAATATTTTGTAGGCAAGCTCAGCTTTCACTTTCCTGTCACCAGGAGTGTGATGTATCATCCCCCAGTCATTGGGAATCAGCTATCCGTAGCATAGCTAATCAATACTATACATGCTGCCTCATTCTCACTGTCAGACACTGTGTGTGAAATATTTGATCCTCCTATAGCCAGAACATTTAGTTATTGCACCGTGACCTCTGCAACTACAAACAGGGTAAATTACCCGGCGCAGGCTCCCATTATATTCTTTCTACTTGCAGAACTTGTTATTAGGCAAAATAAATAACAGGCTGCGGCATCTTATGTCAGTCATTCAGTCACCATTCATCCTGATGGCAAATGAAAGGGGAATAGAATCTGTGTCTGTATACAGCATTCCCATGAAAACGCTGGGCATTCCCATGGAAATTCAGCGATGACACAGGTGCGGGGGGCAGGCAGCTGACATCAGCCCGCTTCCCGCACAGAGCGCCCGCAGGTCTGACACACCACAGAGGTGTCTCAGATCTGCGGCACTGGAGAAATCATCCGATGGTCGGCTTCATTGAATGATTTCTCCTCTGGGGGGGGGGGGGGGGGGGAATTCTTAGCTGGCAGTGGAGTGAACTACTCCATCCCGATTGTGGTTACCTTCTTGTTGGAAATTAGAAATTGCTTCGAGATTATCCACTTGCGAGGTCCGCTTTATCCCGTAGATACGGATCCATTGTTTCTTCCAAAGAGTACTGTTACCCCAGGGAATCTGTTCCCTCTACCGTTTATCGATTTTAAATACATTGTTTGATATAAGGAATTCCTTCTATGCTATATACCTCGCATATGGCATTGCCCCTGATGAAGTTTTGTTAACGAAACGCGTTGGGTTTTTTAAATAAAGAATTGCATTTTGAACGAAGTCTACGTTTCATTGTTGAACATCCGAATTCCACTTCAGAGGATACATTATTGTGATATCATGCCTATTATATATATGCGCTAGGTGGTACTGTTAGAGCGCACTCCAGACAACCCCCCCCCCCCTTTCCATATCTATCTATCGATGCTGAATGTATAGTCATTGTTCTATTACCTAAGGACATCTTATATGATCTGAGATTTATAAACCTCTAGGACTTTGGATGTGGGGAAGTCTGTCAGTGGGCATTCTGGGGACTGGGGCATCATTGGTACAGGTGGTCCAGGTCTTTTTCCTGCAGGCATTAGATGTTGGCAGGGCGTCCTTTAATTTTAAACAGTTCACATTCAGAGACTCTGGGCAAACCATCCAGACACAATAGTATTAACCAGTGTTTTCTGGTTCACACCAAGTAGTGCATTACCTAAGTGATGTCCATTTACTGCAGATGCCACATACATGGGGGGAAAGAGCATGTCCATAATGAGTATGAGTAATGTAATTAGACCAATTGGCCATTATTCTGCTCCAGTCACTATTCCGTAAAGTGTTCTTTCCCTGTTAGTAGTCTCTCCCTGTCAGTGGTCAGCTCTCCCTGTCATTGGTCTCTTTCTGTCAGTGGTGTCTCCATGACAGTGGTCTCTTCCTGTCAGTGGTCTCTCCCTGTCAATGGTCTCTTTCTGTCAGTATTGTCTCCATAACAGTGGTCTCTCCCTGTCAGTGGTCTATCCCTGTTATTGGTCTCTCCCTGTCATTGGTCTCTCCCTGTCAGTGGTGTCTCCATGACAGTGCCTTCTTCCCTGACAGTGTTGTCTCTCTAACAATATTTCCCTGACTGTGGTACCTCCTTGACAGTAATGTCTCCCTGACAGACTCAGTAGTACCTTCCCTGACAATAATATCTTCCCATACATTGATGTCTCCCTGTCAGTGGTTTCTACCCTGATAATAGTGTCTCCCTGACAATAGTATCTTTCCTGACAGTTGTGTCTCCCTGACAATAGTGTCCTTCCCTGACAATAGTGTCTTCCCTGAGAGTTGTGTCTCCCTGACAATAGTGTCTTCCCTGACAGTAGTGTCTTCCCTGACAGTGGTGTCTCCCTGACAATAGTGTCTTCCCTGACAGTTGTGTCTCCCTGACAATAGTGTCTTCCCTGACAGTAGTGTCTTCCCTGACAGTGGTGTCTCCCTGACAATAGTGTCTTCCCTGACAATCAGTGCCGTCTTTCCCATTGGGCACGATGGGCAGTTGCCCGGGGGCCCTAGGGAATCCGCTCACCCTCGCTGGGGGATCCGGGCAGGGGGATCAGGGCGGTGGCGGTAGCTAGAAGCCTGATTCGGCGAAGCTCTATTTGCCGGCGGGGCGGGAAGCGCTGTTGCATTTGAATAGAGTGGCCGGACGCTGATTGGCTGAATTCAGAAAATCAGCATCCTGCCAGTCTTTGAAAAGGCAACAGCGCTTCCCACCCCGCCGGCAAATAGCGCTTCACCTCCTAGCTAGCAGTGAATTTAATTTCGGGGGTCCGTGTGCCGGGGTTCTGATCACCCTCACTGGGTGATCCGGCAGGGGGATCAGGGCATCGGTGGCGGTAGCTAGGAGCCCGAAGCGGCGAAGCGCTATTTGCCGGCAGGGGGGGCGAGAAGCGCTGCTGCATTTAAAATGACTGGCTGAATGCTGATTGGCTGAAATCAGCCAATCAGCATCTGGCCAGTCTTTTCAAATTCAACAGCGCTTCCCGCCCCCGCCGACAAATAGTGCTTTGCCGCTTCGGGCTCCTAGCTACCGCCACCGCCGCCCTGATCCCCTTCCCCAGCGAGGATGGTCGGATCCCCGCCACCCGGCCACCATCTTTCCCATTAGCGCTATTTGCCGGTGGGGCGGGAAGCGCTGCTGCATTTGAAAAGACTGGCCGAACGCTGATTGGCTGAATTCAGCCAATCAGCGTCTGGCCAGTCTTTTCAAATGCAACAGCGCTTCCCGCCCCGCCAGTTAATAGCACTTTGCCACTTCAGGGCAGGCTCCTAGCTACCGCCGCTGCCCTGATCCCGCTGCCCGGATCCCCCAGCGAAGATGATCGGATCCCCGGCCGCCGGAAGCTGACTGGCTGACGCACGGAGCCAGAGAGGTGAGGGTTGGGGAGGTGACTGTGGGCTCCTGGGCAAACTAATTTGGGGGGGAGGGGGGGGGGGGGTCCAGTGAACTAGGTTGCCCAGGGGCCCTTCCTAATGTTAAGACGGCCCTGCTGACAATAGTGTCTTCCCTGACAGTGGTGTCTTCCTAAGAATAGTTTCTTCCCTGACAATATTGTCTTCCCTAACAGTAGTATCTTCCCTGACAATAGTACCTTCCGTGACAGTGGTGTCTCCCTGATAATAGTAATTCCCTGACAGTGATGCCTCCCTGACATTGGTGTCTCCCTGACAGTTATGCCTCCCTGACAATAGTATCTTCCCTGACAGTAGTGTCTCCCTGACAGCAGTATCTTCCCTAACAGTGGTGTCCTGTATCAGAGCTACAGTACATGGTAGATGCTACGAGAGTCTCACAGTCCTTCTGTTTTCTCTTGTGAGTTAAGCCCTGAGGTGAACATTACAAATGCTTTTTTTGCAGGCAAGGCTGACACCATTGTTCTCTTGAAAGGTGCGTTTTGTGTAGTCACTAAGGGCCTTATTTTGGTTCATTCTTTCTGACAAAATCCTTCTTAGCTGGACAAAACCATGTGCACTGCAGGTGGGGCAGATGTAACATGTGCAGAGAGAATTAGATTTGGGTGGGGTTTTACTTCAAAGTGAGATCTATATTGCAGTGTAAAAATAAAGCAGTCAGTATTTACCCTGCACAGAAACAAAATTACTCACCCAAATCTAATTCTCTCTGCACATGTTACATCTGCCCCCCCCCCTGCAGTGCACATGGTTTTGTCTATCTAAGAAGGATTTTGTCAGAAAGAATGAACCAAAATAAGGCCCTAAGTGCACACTAAGACATAATTACAGAAAGGATTATCATAGTCAAGAAATTCCCAACCAAAGATTGGTTTAAACCTATTTTAATAACAGCTCAGTAGATAACACTATGTCTTGGAGACACATTGTCATACCTCCCAACTTTTGAAGGAGGTGGGTCGGGACGCTCGCGCGGCGAAGCCGCGCGTGCTCCCGAAAAGGGGGCGTGGCCTCGAGGAAAGGGGGCGTGGTCTCACAGGATGAAGCGAACTCCGGCCACGCCCCCGTTTTCGCCGCTCGTCGGCTGCTTAATAGACGCTGTGCGCATGCAGGCTGGGGGGCTCCCAACCGTCTCGGGAAGCCGGGACTGCGGTAAGCAGTACCGGGACGACGGGACATCGGGCGTAAATCGTGAATGTCCCGCCGAATCCGGGACGGTTGGGAGGTATGACATTGTTTTTGTTTAAGACAATTTAAATGCTACTCTCCTATATGATCAGTGATATCAGCAATTAGAGTTTAGCAAAACAAAATGACATACAGTCATAGCTGGCACCACCACTAGGCAGCATTAGGCATTTGTCTAGAGTGCCGGCCACTGCAGGGCAGAAGTCAGGAGCAGGAGTCCCCTCATCCTGGATGGAGGTGAGTGGCAACTCTCCCCCCCCCCCCCCTCAATATCCCCCCGTGATGTTAGTCCTAGTTAATGCTTTGCTCACCTAGGCAGTGAATCGGATCTGTGTTGTGTTCGGAGAACAATTCTCTAAACACAGAGGCTGTTGTCTAAGTTACACCAATGTGAGTATCTGAGCAACTCATGCGAGGGTAGTTGTGTAATGTGCAGCCAAATGATTTTACGCCGGCAGCCCCGTCCTAGGTGCATGACACTTTTCCTATGCATGACTCAGAGCCTTTGATGCATGCACACAACACTCCAATGACTCTCCCACAAGTAAGGCGGTTACACACTGTAGTATTGTCACTGTCCATTTCCCCTCTGAAAACCCTATTTCACAAAAAGACAGATCCAAGGAAGATGCATTTAATTCAGACTAGGATGGACTTAATCAAAATCAGCCCCATGGACGAGTGTACATATGTCTTGGGGCATATAACTAATATAAGGTTAAATATGTATTTATTGCAGTTGATCTCTTAATTCTGCATGGGTTGCATGCTGAAAAAAAAGTTAAAGACTGGGGTGGTTGTACCATTAGGCAGCTGCCTATGGTTCCGGGATCTGGGTGGCACATGTTAATGAATGTCTCAGAGACATCCTTGTTATATTCAATGGCTGTAGAATTTATAAGATACAACCTCCACACTCTCACCCAAGGGCCTGGGAAGTGGGTATTAATGGTGGTGGGAGAGTAGATCTAACTAGGGTGTAGAGAAGTCAACACCAGCCCTGGAACTTACAGATAAAAGTGAGACTGACTGTGGTCATGAATGTATATGGATGATGTGATAAGTAGACACGTGCGTAGCTGCCTATCCATAGTGTGTACAGGGGGTGCCATTGCTATGGAACCCAGAGATTTATGGGTCCTGGTTGCATACCTCCCAACTTTTGAAGTTGGGAGGTCGGGACGTTCGCTCGGCGAAGCCGCGTGCGCTCCCGAAAAGGGGGCGCGGCCTCGAGAAAAGGGGGCGTGGCCTCATGGGGTGACAAGAACTCTGGCCACACCCCCGTTTCCCCCGCTCGTCGGTGCTGAATAGACACTGTGCGCATGCGCACAGCGTCTATTCTCGGCAAGCTGGGGGGCTCCCAACTGTCCCCCCCACCGCGGGACAATGGCGGCCCCAGGCGGGACGCGGGAACGTCCCCGAATATCGGGACGTTCCCGCGGTAAGCGTGACAGTTGGGAGGTATGTGGTTGACTTGCACCCAGTTATATAGTTGTGTACAAATACAAACAAGAGCACTGAGGTGCGGCATAGAATGCACTAGGGCTCTACTTTGTGGTATAAGATGTACTAGGGCACCAATATGTGGCATAACACTGTGGAAGTCTAGGTACACACACGCCATTTTGTGATAGTATGGCCGCCATTTTGGTTCGCAGAGTTGCGCAAATAAAGTTTCCATACCCGAGTATGCGTGACAATGTGGACCGGAAGAGTAGACATACTATCACATATAAATTCATAATAACACACTTACACGAAATGAAATATAGTTAAAAGGTTTAGAACGCCACACATAGCTTAGTTAGCCCTGCACACACCTGTCTATATCGTGTTTAGTACCGTCCCGTTCAGCTCATTATGCGAAGTATTCCGGTCATTGCGAATATTTCGCAATGTACACTGCCCGATAGTTATGGACATATTCCATATTCCAGAGACAGTTTCTGTTGAAAGTAGTTAACAAAGGAAACTAGATAAAACCGGTTCTTATCCTTGCTGACGCCGAAACCACTGAACAAAGGACTCTTAAAGTTCACTCCCCTGCACCTGGTCAGACCAGGTACAGCGTCTAACCTCCAATCACAGTGGACCGGACATATGATCTCTGACCAATGAGAATGGCCTTTGACCTCCCCTTTCTGACCCTATAAGATAGGCGACCCGGAGCAGGCTCGGTCACTTCGGCACAACTAACTTCCCTGGACCTTCCTACCGGACTATCGCTCATTCCTGAACGATAGTGAGCTCGGACCGGACGGCGCTTCGCATACTAGAGTGAGACGGGTAACGGTTGCATTTCACGGTATTTATCCTTGTAGTATTGTTGGCTGGTTGTGTTTTGTGTTATTGCCTTCTTTCCCCTTAGCAGAGTTTGTTAGTTATTCATTGTTAGTATATTGTATCACTTGTTATACCTGTTTATTCTTATTTCTGTAACCCCCTTTTGTCCATTAGGGACTTTAATACAACCTTTTATATGGAGTTCTAACCTCCTTACTTCTATTCAGTGGTCGTGTCTGGTTATTCGCATAATAGCGATAAGGTACATTGCGGACTCTGTCCTTTAAAGTATATTCGCAGAAGTAGAGACAAAGTCCTGCGAAGGGATCTCTTATCAAGGTATTAGTTCTTAAGTGTATAACATACAATTAAAAGGTACGCTACGCTGCGCTACGTTTTGTTCGCACGTAGCTAGGTATAAAGGGTAAGCAGGTTACGGACACATTACGTAACCTGAGCTTTTCACATATTGTATCTCTGGTAATAATCAAATCGTCATTAACAATTGAGGGCTCGTCCGTCCGCTCCACAGTCCAGAACTCAGTACCAGGCGTGCGGATCGACCTATACCAGCAAAAGGGTGGAAGTATTTATTTGTTTCCATTGCTGGATAGGCCGAGTCCACGGCGGTGCGGGGTTCGGGAAGTGCTAGCGCTGAACCCGGAGTACAATAGGTGAAAGCCACCACGTGTTTTAAAGCATACCATACCTAAGTGTTTAGTAAACTGTACTTCTGCCTGCCACAAGTAGTTTAACGGGGTATAGTGTCTTGGGCTGCTTGTTTATTATAGTATATGTACCACGTGCGATAAGGTTCGCACACGTGGAATCTGTGTTTATTATAGTACATAGAGGATCCCCCCTGTGCAAAACTATAATTATTCATTGTTAGTTACCGCAAAAACAGGGACTACGCCACGTGGCGACAAGTCCTGGGCCTTTTGCAGTAACGTAAAGCGTCTATTGTGTATCACGCAAGGTGCGCGCGCACGTGCCCACATCGGGAAAGTTTCGCATCTTTGTACGTGGTTTACGGATTAAGTACGGGATTTATTTCGCATCTTGATACGTAACTCTCGGACAGAGTTAAGGGATTTATTCCACATTTAGGCGCAATTACTGCGTATAGCGAAACCCGAGCGCAACCGTGCAAACACACTATAGAACACGTGGGTGGCCGATTCATCGGCGGCCTGTGAACAAGCGCACGTACACACGTGGCTGTTCATTGGTACTGCACACGCAGCACACATAGGAAGAAGTGAACAGTATTTAAACCACTAGCTTTATTTAAACAGTATAGTAATATACTGCAAATGAGGCGGTGATTAATAAAAGAAAATAAGTTTTTCTTTTTGTTCATTTTTTTTTTCATAAACAAGCAACTCAAGCATTATTTTAATAGATTCCTATAGCTTATTATAAGGGATTTATACCTGCATAAGAATCTAGTGAAAAGCTACCGGCCTGGGAAAATTTTCTGTACAGAAATATTTCAAAAATAAGCATAAGACCTAGGTGTAACTAGCGCCCAGTGTGAAAAATAACTGAGGCGAACGGGTGTGTGACGGCACGACTCAGCGCAGTGTAGTCCAGTGTAGGACAGTCCAGTTAGGACCCGGGTTCACGTGACGACGTGCCCATAGGAACTGCCCCTTCAGTGGAATTAATTCCGCTAGGAGGGTACAAGAAGATATATCGGAACGCACTTGTTTCCGATTAGCTACTTTAGAAATCCGATTTTTGGGGGTATAGGAAAGCAAGTTTGTTATACCCTGGAAAAATTGTGCCGCATCAAGCAAGTTGGCTAGAAGTTCGCTGCTAGTTGAAAGACTTGGTGATTGAGTAACATTACCTCGCATTGTGGGCTCTTCGCTTGATTGCGTTGAAGTGTCGCTGTGTGGAGAAGTGAGTGGTTGGGGAGCTCTCAGATAAGTAATAACCCACCGATTATCTATTAAGCTGTGAACGTTTATTCCTGTAACTATGGGTAATAACGGGTCACGCTGTGATAACGTGCAGGATAGGGAGGAAGCAAGCCGGCCAAGAGGATCGGCTGCTTTTATTATGTGCAGGAAGCACGGTGAACTCGCAGTTGTTTACCAAAATAAATGGAGAAAAATGACACAAGGCAGCAAGCTAGAATTTCCCAGTGTTGGTAGCTTCGATCCAGAAATCTTATCGGCAGTAAAAGATGAAATATGCCTACTCTCCAGTCGTAAGGAGAGAGTGAAGCATATAAATATTCTTAAATTGTGGCAGAAGGAAGGACAGGAACAATGGGGAACCAGAGGTCTGGCAATACCTGATGCAATCAGCCACAATAAAAATGCAAATGCAACCGCTGCCACACTAGAATCAGCTCCCCCACCCCCATATGTGCCGAAGGGGTTAATGTCTCATAAGAAAGACCTAAGTAATCATGTACCTGTTACTAACTTGTACCCTGTTTTATCCCCTTACAAGGAAACCCGAGAGGAAAACGAGCAGCTGTTGGCACTGGCCGTCTCTCATGCAATTAATATGATTGAGGGAAAAGCTCAACCCGCTGTTGAGGCCCCAGCACAGGAGGAGGAGACGGCTGATGCCAACAGCATAGCATTGGACTCAGGTAATGATGCACCACACAGCACAGACACAAATGACTCCCAAGCAGGTCCCAGTAATGCGGATGTGGTACAAACATACCCTGTACGCACACTGGAGGTTCCCTATGGTAAGGCAGACAGAGAGGGTGTGATACCTACCAGAAAGATGACCATGCTGAACCCATGGACACGGTTAGAGCTGCGGTCCATCATTACAGATTTCCCTGATCCTAGGAAAAATCTGGCTCTGTGCCGGAAATTTGTAAGGGATCTGGGAAACTCTGATGAGCCCACCAACAAGGATTGGAGAATCATGTTGAGGGCCTGTCTCCCCACTCACATTGACATCCCGAAATTCATTCAGGATAGTGGATTGAAAGTGGACAAGGAGATAAATGATGAGATCAACCAGGAAAATATACGCCTGATTAACGTACAGTTAGGAGTGTATTTTCCTGCAGCAGTGGAATATAGCAAGATATTCACTATCAAACAACAAGATGGTGAAGTAGCTAGCGAATATTTCAACCGGGGTTTGATGGCGGTATCAAAGTACACTGGTGTCTCCGAGCCTAAGGACGACCCCCACCTGAGGGAGCTGATTGTCTCTGTGCTGGTGGAAGGGCTTAGCGAAAACCTGAGAACCAGAGTCCAAACTTCTTTCCCAAATTGGCGGGGAATGACAGTGGATGCCCTACGGGAATCTGCTGTGGACCACGACCGCAACATTAAAAAGCGCAAGGAACTGCAAACTGAGAAACTGATGATGGTTAGCATCCAAGCCCTTACTAATGCCCCAAACAAAGTTGCATACCAACAACGAAACACCAGGGACACAGGCAGAAAGCCCATTATTTGCTACAACTGCAATAAGGAGGGACATATGGCAGCACAATGTAGGTCAGGAAACCCAAGGAGTTACCAAACACATAGGCGAGAATGGGAATCTCACAAAGGTGAGACACGGATATGCCCAGCCCCTAGACAATGGGAGGAGACAGACAGGTCACGCAACATGCCTCCTCCCCATCTGATGGCTGACACTGTGCTAAGGGCAACCCAGGTCAGATCATAGGAAACAGGTCATACCTGTATCCTACAGCCAGTTAGACTAACACAACACCTTGGAGAGGAACCTCAGGTGAAGGTTGATATAGCTGGAGTAAGACAAACCTTTTTGGTTGATACAGGGGCGGCCAGATCTGTTCTCAACACTCCTCTTCACTTGGGTTTCACTAACCAATCAGTAGCGGCAATTGGGGTAACAGGAAAAATACAACATTACCCACTGACGAAACCAGCGGAGGTTACAATCGGGCCTCTGCATACCAAGCACTCTTTTCTGTTGGCTGCAGCGGCCCCGACTAACCTCCTGGGTAGAGATTTACTTTGCAAAATGGGATGTGTCATCTATTGCACCCCCGATGGGGTATTTCTGGACACTCCTAGAAATCTTACACAAGAAGTGCAAGATATGCTGGATAGTCCTCAGAGGCTAATGTTGTGTTCCACTGTTGTAGAATCAAATCCATCTAGGGTAGCTGAAATTACAGCACAAATACCGAGTTCCCTTTGGACTAAAGATGGACAGGATGCTGGGCTGATGGCAAATGTAGCTCCAGTAGAAATCCGCTTAAAAGAAGGCAGGATAGCCCCAAAAATACCGCAATACCCTTTAAAACCTGAAGTTGAGCTAGGAATATTTCCAGTGATCCAACGATTGCTCCAACAGGAAATCCTAGTTAGAACTTCCAGCACGGCCAATAGTCCCATTTTTCCTGTGAAAAAGAGCGGGGGGAGGGGCTACAGACTAGTGCAGGATTTGAGAGGGGTAAACAAGGTAGTTGAGAGCCAATTCCCCGTAGTGCCAAACCCAGCTGTCATCCTCATGCAAATCCCACCTCACTGTACCCATTTCACAGTCATTGACTTGTGTTCAGCATTTTTCTCCGTCCCTTTGCATCCTGACAGCCAGTATCTGTTCGCCTTTACTTACAGAGGAGTACAGTATACCTGGACACGACTCCCCCAAGGGTTCATAGACAGCCCCAGCATCTTCTCCCAGGCCTTGCATGATTGTCTGCAATCCTTTCAACCCATGAGCGGTTCGATACTGATACAATATGTCGACGACTTATTGTTGTGTTCTGAGTCACTGGAGTCATCAGTGGATGACACTAGACAGCTACTGATGCATCTCTCAGAGACAGGACATAAAGTATCAAAGGATAAGCTGCAATTATGCCAGACCAGGGTTAAGTATCTGGGTCACTGCCTTACCCAAGGGCTGAGACACCTCACCGACGACAGAATCCAAGCGATTCAGAACATGGTACTGCCACAGACCCAACATCAGATCCGTACGTTCTTAGGCATGTGTGGATACTGTCGCAATTGGATCCCAGGATTCTCTATTCTGGCATTACCACTGCAAGAGATGGTTTCCTCAACTAAGCCTGATCGGGTCTCTCATACTGAGGAATCTGAGCTGGCTTTCGAGGAACTAAAGGTGAGCCTAACAAAGGCCCCAGCACTGGGAATGCCAGATTATGGGAAACCCTTTGAACTGTACGGAACTGAATCAGGTGGGTGTGCGGCAGGAGTGCTTGTACAAAAACATGGTGATGCCAACCGACCAATAGCGTACTACAGTGGCCAGCTGGACACAGTAGCACGCTCACTCCCAACTTGCTTACGAAGTGTGGCTGCAATAGCACAACTAGTAAGTAAGAGTGAGGACGTAGTGCTGGGACACGATTTAACTGTTCATGCTCCCCATGCTGTCTCTGCTCTCCTAAATTCTGCCCAAACACGTCATGTGTCCTCAGCACGGTTCACTAAGTGGGAACTGGCGCTGATGGCCCCAGTAAATATTACCATCAAAAGATGCAACACACTAAACCCAGCCACATTTCTTCCTCATGTGCCCTCCAAGGCACAAAGGGTGGAGGGTGATGGAAATGTTGCTGAATATGGTAAAGCAGAGCTTAGTGAGAGTGAGGACAAACATGATTGCATGACCTACCTGAATCAGACCTTCACAGCACGTCCTGACATAAGCGACAGCCCATTAAGTGAGGTAGACATAACCTTATTCACAGATGGTAGCTGTCATAGACAGACGGAGACAGGAGAGCTTTGCACAGGCTACGCGGTAGTAGATGGAGAAGGTATTGTGGAAGCTGAACCCTTAGGACCACCTCACTCAGCGCAAGTAGCGGAACTGGTGGCACTGACCAGAGCATGTGAACTGGCTAAAGGGAAATCAGTGAACATATATACCGACTCCAGATATGCTTTCGGAGTAGTCCATGATTTTGGAGCCCTATGGCGCCTCCGAAATTTCATGACGGCGGCTGGCACACCAGTGGCGCATGCGACGTACATTAGGAGACTTCTGGGAGCTATCCAGCTTCCAGACAGAGTGGCTGTTATCAAGTGCAAAGCTCACACATCAGAGAAAGACCCGGTGTCACTTGGTAACAGCCGCGCTGATGAGGCGGCGAAAAGGGCCGCATGCCCTGTAAATATTTTCACCCATCCCACCAACCTTTGTACACTGAACATGGTATCCACATCCAAACTGATAGACATGCAGAATTTGTGTTCCCCACAGGAAAGAGCAGTATGGAAGTCGAAGGGATGTGGCCAAGAGTCCACCGGACTTTGGAGAGATGGACAGGGGAAACCAGTGGCCCCCAGAGCATACCTTCCTAGTCTAGCCGAGGCGGCCCATGGGCTGACACATCTTGGGAAGGAAGGTATGTGCAAGCTGGTAAAGGCCTACTGGTGTGCACCAGGGTTCGCTTCTCAAGCAGGTAGAGTGGCAATGTCATGCCTCACCTGTTTGAGGAAGAACGTTGGAAAAGCCATCCCAACAGAGCCATCCCACATCCCTCCTACAGAAGGCCCTTTCCAGGTAATACAAATCGACTTCATACAGTTACCACCCTGTAGAAATTTGAAATATGTATTGGTTTGTGTTGACATGTTTTCCAGCTGGGTGGAGGCTTTTCCCGCTGCCTCCAACACTGCTACCTTTACAGCAAAGAAAATATGTCAGGAGTTTGTCTGTAGATATGGTATCCCAAAGGTCATTGAGAGTGACAGAGGCACTCATTTCACAGGAGAGGTCTTCCAAATCATGTGTAAACTCCTGGGGATTAATAGTAAACTTCATACTCCATATCGTCCCCAAGCGAGCGCCAAAGTTGAGAGAATGAATGGTACTATTAAGAACAAATTGGGTAAAGTTATGGCTGAAACAGGGTTGTTATGGCCAGAGGCACTGCCTATTGTGTTGTATAGCATTAGGACCACTCCCAGGACTCCGCTCAACCTGTCCCCCTTCGAGATACTGTTTGGTCGGCAGCCACACATCATGATAGACCCACAGGATGATCTAAAATGTAATAATGAGCTAACTGTACAGTATATCCTAAAGCTAAACAAACAGCTAAGGGAGCAACAAAAGCAGCTGAATTTTCTGAACCCTGATATGCCTACCGAGAATTGTCATAATCTTAAACCAGGAGACTTTGTTATGATCCGAAATTTCTTACGCTCAGGTTGTTTGATAGACCGTTGGGAAGGACCGTACCAAGTTTTGTTGACCAGCACTACATCGATTAAAGTCGCAGAGAGAGAGACTTGGATACATTCGTCCCACTGCAAGAAAGCCAGTAACCCAGAATCCCAGTGTGCAGAGAGCGAGAGAGAAGAAGTGTCGCTAGAAGCATTGTTTCGGGAACACTGAGAAGCAGCCAAGGTCGAGCAACCTGAGCGAACAAAGGTCTAAGAGCAGAACAAAATAAAAGTCTCCTGGGTAGAGATGATGGAAGGACTCCAAGCAAAAGGTTCACAGTTATGCATATATGTCTTTGTTTACTTTCTGTGTTCTTTCTTTCATCCAAAAATACTTGGTGGCTGCCACATTCTAGAGCGATCGGAACGGAGTCCTGACAGTGTAATAATGGACCCAGATATGGGTGAGGTAGAATCCCTAAACCAGCTTGACACTTTGCCCATGACAGGAGAAGGTAAAAGGTATGAGGAAAACGTAGTTCAAGGGCTATGTGATGATTTATTGTCTGGTGAGTACTGTGTCTGTAGGTATTGTCAACCTAAAATGGAAGAAGGATGCATCCAGCGATGTCAGTCGACCAGTAAGGCAACTACCGGCCAACATCCTTTGAGTGATTACCACTCATTAGTGGGTAAGGTTTTAAACCAAACAGAATGCTGGGTGTGTTCTCAAGTATTACATAAAAGGAGTAGTGTAGGCCTAGTCCCATACCCGCTTAATATTTCAGAGATAAGCGTATTAAATAAGGGGAGGCCATTGGATAAGAGATACCTGTATACCAGGTCCCCTAGTCTTAGATTACACCCATACCAAGTGGATAAATCCCTGGTATGTATGAACTTCTCAAGTTCCAGAACAATTGGTACTTGGGAAGTGACATGGCAAAACCAGACAATAACTTACTCCCAGCGTCCAGATGGAGAGCCCATAGATAAAGAATTATTGTTAAAAATCCGAACCAGTGGAAGACACTATAAATATGTTTACACGGTGAAGAAAAGTAAAATGATGGCCGGCAGAGTATCAGCCGGCTACTGTAATATGACCCTACAGCCAGAAACATGTGAGGAACGAGTCAGGGAGCAGGGGACGGGGATGTTCTTATGGATAATGTGTGACAAGATAATGAAATACTCTGTCCCTTATTTTCTCCCTGACGATGTTTATTATATTTGTGGTAGAAGGGCGTACAAATGGCTCTCCATGAACTACGTTGGTATTTGTTATCTAGGCAGAGTGTTACCGGAAGTGATGACCCTCACACACGATGAGATGATGAACGTACACAGAGGTATTTCTCCTCCTTACACTCATACCCATTATGACCAAATCCATAAAAGGGATTTAACAATAAGAAAAGAACCCCTAGCTTCTGAAATGATACACGAGTCGTTCGGTATCCAATTCCTCATTGCATTAGATATCACCCATACCGCCAGAGGAGTTATCAATTTTAAGTATATACAAGCATTAGCAAGCTTGATAGATAACATCACTGAGATTTATGATGACACCTTTAGATACACTGGGAAGGAGTTACAAGCGTATAAAAGAGAGCTAGTTCAACATCGAATGGTGCTGAACTATCTGACAGCGATGACAGGAGGATATTGTGTCACCCTCTCTACACAGTTTGGGGTGAAATGTTGTACATACATCACCAACAATACTGAAGACCCAGAAGAAATCATCGATCACCGGATGGATGAGATTCTTCAGCTTAAATGGGAATTTAGAAGGGAACATAATATCAGCCTGGCAGAAATAGGTAACAAAGTTAGCGAATGGACCTCCTGGTTGAATCCAATGCACTGGTTCTCTGGTTTAGGAGAATGGGCGCAGGGGATCATAGCTAGCATAGGAAAACTCCTTCTCTGTATCGGTGGTGCCATCATAGTCTTTGTGCTATTGTTTAAATGTTTAAAGGTGGTGACCCGGGGAAAGGCAAAACGTACCGAAATCATGAGTGTAAGAACGAGAGATACAGGGGAAGACCAGGGTTTGGTATATGACCCTAAAATCGAAACCACCTCCCTTTAAAGAAACCATATTTGTGAACGTGTATATGTTGTAACCGCCCCTGTTTTTATTTTTATCCCAAAATTGTACATTATCCTTCGTGACCCTGAGTAGATTGTTCGATAAATGCGGCCCATCGTTTATCCATGATCCTGGATCGGCCGAGAGCAGATGGTTTACTCCCCTTATATGTTTATTTCATGTATCCCAATTTCTCTGTTTGGATTATGAATTTCTGTATTGTCGTGTGAAATGTTTTGTAATGTAACAGTTTTATATTTACTGTTAAAGGGTGGACTGTGGAAGTCTAGGTACACACACGCCATTTTGTGATAGTATGGCCGCCATTTTGGTTCGCAGAGTTGCGCAAATAAAGTTTCCATACCCGAGTATGCGTGACAATGTGGACCGGAAGAGTAGACATACTATCACATATAAATTCATAATAACACACTTACACGAAATGAAATATAGTTAAAAGGTTTAGAACGCCACACATAGCTTAGTTAGCCCTGCACACACCTGTCTATATCGTGTTTAGTACCGTCCCGTTCAGCTCATTATGCGAAGTATTCCGGTCATTGCGAATATTTCGCAATGTACACTGCCCGATAGTTATGGACATATTCCATATTCCAGAGACAGTTTCTGTTGAAAGTAGTTAACAAAGGAAACTAGATAAAACCGGTTCTTATCCTTGCTGACGCCGAAACCACTGAACAAAGGACTCTTAAAGTTCACTCCCCTGCACCTGGTCAGACCAGGTACAGCGTCTAACCTCCAATCACAGTGGACCGGACATATGATCTCTGACCAATGAGAATGGCCTTTGACCTCCCCTTTCTGACCCTATAAGATAGGCGACCCGGAGCAGGCTCGGTCACTTCGGCACAACTAACTTCCCTGGACCTTCCTACCGGACTATCGCTCATTCCTGAACGATAGTGAGCTCGGACCGGACGGCGCTTCGCATACTAGAGTGAGACGGGTAACGGTTGCATTTCACGGTATTTATCCTTGTAGTATTGTTGGCTGGTTGTGTTTTGTGTTATTGCCTTCTTTCCCCTTAGCAGAGTTTGTTAGTTATTCATTGTTAGTATATTGTATCACTTGTTATACCTGTTTATTCTTATTTCTGTAACCCCCTTTTGTCCATTAGGGACTTTAATACAACCTTTTATATGGAGTTCTAACCTCCTTACTTCTATTCAGTGGTCGTGTCTGGTTATTCGCATAATAGCGATAAGGTACATTGCGGACTCTGTCCTTTAAAGTATATTCGCAGAAGTAGAGACAAAGTCCTGCGAAGGGATCTCTTATCAAGGTATTAGTTCTTAAGTGTATAACATACAATTAAAAGGTACGCTACGCTGCGCTACGTTTTGTTCGCACGTAGCTAGGTATAAAGGGTAAGCAGGTTACGGACACATTACGTAACCTGAGCTTTTCACATATTGTATCTCTGGTAATAATCAAATCGTCATTAACAACACATACTAGGGTACTACTATGTGGCCTAAGATGTACTAGGACACTACTATGTGGCATAAGATGTACTAGGGCACCAATATGTGGCATAACACATACTAGGGTACTACTATGTGGCATAAGATGTCATACCCTCCAACATGACCCATTCCATTAGGTACACAATGCTCTGTTCCTGGACTTCCCTGGCAGTGGCAGTTACAGAAGTTGGACTCCAGCACAGTCCAAAATTCAAAGAGAGGGGTCACATCAACTGCCAGTGAGTCCAGGACAGTGATGTTTGAAGTGGCATTAGGTATGGCTCCCCTTTTTGAATAATGGACTGCGCTGCAGCCCCAACTCTGCAGCTGCCACTGGCAGGGAAGTCCAGAAACACAGCATTTTGTACCTAATGGAATGGGCTATGTTGGAGGGTATGAGATGTACTGGGGCACCAATATGTGGCATAACATGTACTAGTGCACTACTATGTGGCATAAGATGCACTAGGGCACCAATATGTGGCATAACATGTACTAGTGCACTACCATGTGGCATAAGATGTACTAGGGCACCGATATGGGGCATAACATGTACTAGTGCACTACCATTTGGCATAAGATGTACTAGGGCACCGATATGGGGCATAACATCTACTAGGGCACTACCATGTGGCTTAAGATGTACTAGGGCACCAATATGGGGCATAACATGTACTAGGGCACTACCATGTGGCATAAGATGTACTAGGGCACCAATATGTGGCATAAGATGTACTAGGGCACCAATATGTGGCATAAGATGTATTAGGGCACTAATATGGAGCATCATTTGTACTAGGGCACTAATATGGAGCATAATTTGTACTAGGGCACTACTACGTGTCTTAAAATGAACAACAGCTGCCGGGAGGGGTATCTCTCTAAAAGCATTGAGGCTGCGGCCCCTTCTAAAAGCTGATACAGGACCGGCAAAGTCCTAGCTACGCCCCTGTAGGTAGAAATGCCTTTGTTTTACATGTTTGAGTACAGAGAAGTCATACATCATACTTTACAGGAAAACTATCCTCTAGCCCTTGACATAGCAAAGATCAGATAACTGAATTCCAGGAATGTGTGTCAGGCAGTCAAAACATTTTGACCTGCCTCAAAATAGAAACTGCACTGACATATTTTATCACTATGAAAAACTCTTTGTTTTCGTAGCGGCTCACCTTGAGACCCATTTAGCATTTTCCTGTCTCTTATACTGGTTTATACTCTGACGGATAAAACCTTGCAGCAACCTTGTACATTATGGGGCCGATTCAGGATCGCTCGTTGCAATCCAAATTTGGCACCAGCCCCTATGGTCAGGTTTTACGCATTTCTGTGCATGCGCAAACCCTGGCGGAGAACGGCTTTGGCAATTTACACTCTCGCCGGTCCTTTCACTTGGGGAGGGTGGACCGGGGGCGTGAAGGGGACGGCAGGAAGGGAATGCCCAGTGTTTTATGGGTGTACCCACTAAAACACTGGGCATTCCTCTGGGTTCCGATGACTGATCGAGGCTCATGCCTGCTCGGGGTGGGCGGGGCTAATGTCACATGACATCAGCCCCGCCCCCTTTCCAACAGAAATGAAAGTAAATTTAGACTGATTTTTATTACCGAAGGGGAGACAAGTCATTCGATGGTCGGCAACCAGCGTCCGGGGGTGTTTATGGGCTTGTTAGGCAATGGCCGACTGCTGCTTAGTGAACCAACCTGAATTAGGCCCTATATACAGATTTACTCCATACACACATTATAATAACACCATTGCTCTACATATTATATAATGTTCCCACACAGGGCCTTATTCAGATCTGAGCTCAGTACAAATGTGTTCTGAAAATGGGCAAAACCATCTGCACTGCAGGTGGGGCAGATGTAACATGTGCAGAGAGAGTTAAATTTGTGTGAGTTATTTTGTTTCTGTGCAGGGTAAATACTGGCTGCATTATTTTTATACTGCAATTTAGATTTCAGTTTCAGCACCCCCCCAAAACTTAACTCTCGCTGCACATGTTACATCTGCCCCACCTGCAGTGCACATGGTTTTGCCCATTTTCCGAACACATTTGTACTGAGCTCAGATCTGACAGGCCAGACCTCATTAAGCAATCATTAGATGTTTGTGGCTAAGTTTGTGCCACTTTCAATACCCCGGGTCCGGCAATCCGACCCAGGGGAAAAGCAGTGTTTTATGCGGTTCGGAACCGAGTTGCTGGGCAGTTGTTGCAACCCTGGTCCCTGTTGACTGCTATGGAGGAAGCAGCAGCGTCAGTGTTGCTGCTTCCTCCCCCGCCCTACACGATGCGCCACTGCTCTGCCCCTCGCCTGACGTCAGCACCTGGCAATATACCAGGTGCTGACAGGGCACGATTTATCACAAATACTGGATCACTCCCAGGCTGGAAGCGGGTACAAATCCCGGGGACAACCTGGCATTTGCGATGTGAAAGAGGTATAATACATAGTATAGACCCAGAGGAGATGTAGACTAGGCAGACCTTTATTATTATTATTTATTTACAGTGTCTTATATAGCGCAGCAGATTCCGTTACAGTTTCTTATATAGCGCAGCAGATTCCGTTACAGTTTCTTATATAGCGCAGCAGATTCCGTTGCGCTTTACAATAGTAGACAGTGATAAAACAAACTGGGTAACAACAGACAGACTTGGAGGTAGGAGGGCCCTGTTGCAAGCTTACATTCTATAGGGACATAGGAGGGAAACACAAGGACAGGCACCAGTAATAGCATAGCAGTTACAAGTCCGGAAGGGAAGCTATATAATACATAAGCGCCTCAGAGGTTTATGTGGGTGGTGCATAAATATGATAGGCTTGCCTGAAGAGGTGAGTTTTCAGGGAACGCTTGAAAGTTTGGAGGCTAGAGGAGAGTCTCATTGTGCGTGGAAGGGCATTCCATAGGATGGGAGCAGCCGATGAAAGTCCTGTAATAGTGAATGGGAGCTAGTGATCCGTGCAGAAGAGAGACGCAGATCTTGTGCAGAGCAGAGTGGTCGAGATGGGAGATATTTTGTGATAAGTAAAGAGATATATGCTGGTGCAGTGTGGTCAGTGACAGTCCCATTCTTTGATGACACGTGGACAATTTAGATTCACTATAGACTGAGTTAGGCACTAAGAAGGGGGGTTAGAGTTAGACAGCTGGGTAAGAGGGTTAAGGTTAAACACATACGGAGACCAATAGGGTTAGGCTTTGTGTATGTGTGTGTGTGTGTAGGGGGGTGGGGTGTTAAGGGATTGTAAGGCAATGGCAAATTATTGAAGATTTTAAAGACTTTAAGTATCAAGCTTCAAAAAGTCATAAAGTGGAGAGTGATAAACAACCAGCCAATCAGCTCCTACCTGTCATTATTCAAACCCAGCCTGTGACATGGCAGGTAGGAGCTGATTGGCTGGCTGTTTATCACTCTCCATTTTATGACACTTTGAAGCTTGATACATTTGGCCCTAATTCTGGGGCTAATCCAGCGCTTACATTTCTCTGTGTATTTAGCATTTTACTGAATTGTTTGTTCTAACAGAAATGAAGCTGGTGCTTAGATCTTTACCCCCCCTCCCCCCCCCATTCCTTAATTAACAACGACACCTTCGGTAACCTTTCCTTACTCCAACTATTAGAACACAGGAGATCAGTCAATTTGTCAGTCACTATAAAAAAAGTAATTAGAAACTGCTTGAAGCCAGGGAGCTTTTATGTTTCCTTGTCTTTGTGTCCTGTACATGCACAGTTCTAACCAGGACAAAGATAGGAAAGCGAACGGATAAGTTAAGCCGGGTACACAGTACACTCGACATTTTCTACAAAATAACATCCTTTCTTTATGACAAATGCTTAATATTGTTCGGTGGCCCTTATTCAGATCTGATCGCAGTACAAATTTGTTCCCAAAATGGGCAAAACCATGTGCACTGCAGGTGGGGCAGATGTAACATGTATAGAGAGAGTTAGATTTGTGTGAGTTATTTTGTTTCTGTGCAGGGTAAATACTGGCTGCATTATTTTTACACTGCAATTTAGATTTCAGTTTCAACACACAGCACCCAAATGTAACAGGTGTCAGGTAAGTGCAGGTGTCTGACAGGAGCGCGCTGGGGTGTCCGTCCGTGCTGCAGGGGTACCTGCGGCACTGTGTATAAAGCTGGCGGTGGTGGCATCCCTGCAGTGATGAAGAAATACAATTAATTATGTAATTAATGTAATTAGAGCTATCCGCCGGGCTATGCGGCGGCGCAGGAAGCGCTTCTGATTTTGAAAACACTGGCCACACGCTGATTGGCTGAATCTCAGCCAATCAGCGTGAGGCCAGTGTTTTCAAACCCAACAGCGCTTCCCGCGCCGCCGCATAGTGCTAGTTATTTCCTATTCACTGCAGGGACCCCGCCACCAGCTTTATACACAGCGCCGCAGGTACCTCCGCGGCACGGACACCCCTGCCCGCTCCAGCAACTACACTCACCTCCATGCGGGGGGGCGAGGGGCGAACTGCCGCCCTCCTAGAGCTGCCTAGTGGTGGCGCCGGCCCTGACTATAGATTCTATAGACTGTAAGCTTGCGAGCAGGGCGTCCTACCTTTATGTCGGTTTGTATCTACCCAGTTTGTTTAATCACTGTTGTTTCCAGTTGTAAAGCGCAACGGAATCTGCTGCGCTATATGACACTGTAAATAAATAATGAATAATAGAGCTAGGGATGCGTGCTCCCGCAGGTCACTAGTGACATCCTCTGTACATGCAGCGCCATCTGAGGATATCGTCAATGACAGTATACTCCTCAATGTGGCCACCAACCATATATTTAGCAAGATTGCACAGTGTGTGTGTGTGTGTGTGTGTGTATGCACGCACTTTGGGCCGGATTCAGACCTGATTGTGCGAATTCGCAATGCATACATTTCAGATCCATTGGAATCTGCAGAGACCATGCTCCTCCACAGCGCCAGCTCCCCTAAGCCACTACTTGGGCTGCAGTGCCATTGTTACACCACTATTCTCAGCCCACTACCCACTCTTTTTTTAAGGAAACCCCCTTCCTACAGCCCACTGCCTGCTCCCTTATAGCTGCCTTCCCCATACTCTTGGGAGGTGGATCTGGTCTTCAGCACACCTGCTTCATTAGCCTTGACCATGTGCCAGGACACTGGTAATGAGTCACTATTAGCTCGCCTCAGCTGATTGGTTGGGGCTTGCACCCTAGACATGAACCTTAGTGTTAAGGACCTACAAGATGAGGTCATCTGGATGCTGGTTGGTCAGCCCATAATCTTGCTTTTTGATCTTAGATTGCAGAGTTCATTATAATTATTCTGATTAGATGTGCATCTGCATTCTTCTTCTTACTGTATGGAATTAGTGTCAGCATCACAGCACATTTCATTATGTTTGCAATTCTGATATGTAGTCCAATGTCCCCCTTCAAATATACCAACATTTTCAGAATGTCATCCGGCGAAATGTTGACACGGTCATAATGTTAACATTGGGTCTAGGCTGCTGGCGGGAGGGATAAAGTTGTGCTAATAAGCACAATGGTGGTGGAGATTAGGGATTGGGGAAATATACTTATGAGAATGCAGCAGGTCCACACTTCTCACCCAAAATTGAGGGTCACCTGACCACTGGAAGATGCTGCTGGAGCCCCTAGGACAGTGGTTCCCAACCTGGGGTACTTATATCTCTGGGGGTACTTTGCAGACCAGTTGGGGGTAGTTGAAAATAAGGTACTTGTTTCCTAGCACGGCCACAATCGCGGGCATCGGGTGTCATTTTTAGTGGTCTGTGACGCGACCGATGCGATGCCCCCGATTTTCCCATTGAAATGCATTGAAAAAAGTCAATATTGCGTCGGTCGCGTCGTATGCGGCTAAAAAAGGCTTAAATGGTCCAGACGCGATGCCCCCGATTTCCCCATAGGGAACAATGTTAAATGCCTCAATTTACCCGCGATGCCCCCGATTTCCCATAGGAATCAATGTTAAATGGCTCAATTTACCCAAATCATCATAGGAAACAATGGTAAATGGGCCAGAAAACCCAAAAAACACCCCTGAACCGTGAAAAGTCCCCCCAAAAGTAGTTGATGCCACCCCACGATCAACGCGAACCCGAAGCGTGGCGAGCGCAGCGAGCCCGTGAGGGGCAGCGGTACGCGTCTCCGACCTTTTCATACCCCCACTATCCACGTCGGTGTGGAGTTGAGAATAGAATAGTGTGGCGAGCCACCGAGCCCGAAGCGTGGCGAGCGCAGCGAGCCCCACGAGGGGACGCGGATACCTTCACAGGTAAACGCGTCCCTTCGCGGGCTTCACAGGTATCCGCGTCCCCTCGCGGGGTTCGCTGCGCTCGCCACGCTTCGGGCTCGGTGGCTCGCTGCGCTCGCCACACTATTCTATTCTCAACTCCACGCCGACGTGGATAGTGGGGGTATGAAAAGGTCGGAGGACGCGTACCACCGCCCCTCGCGGGCTCGCTGCGCTCACCACGCTTCGGGTTCGCGTTGATCGTGGGGTGGCGTAAAGTACTTTTGGGGGGACATTTCACTGTTCAGTGGTGTTTTTTGGGTTTTCTGGCCCATTTACCATTGTTCCCTATGATGATTTGGGTAAATTGAGCCATTTAACATTGATTCCTATGGGAAATCGGGGGCATCGCGGGTAAATACCATCGCACCCGATTTTTTAGTGCATGCGATGGCCGCGATGCCCCCGATTTTTCCTCACGATGCCCACGATCACGATCGTTGTGGCCATGCTAGGAAACAAGTACCGAAAATAATATTGGTAATGGCGGAAAAAGAAGAAGTCGAAGTCTTCCAATGTTGGAAGATGTCTCCCATTGCCTTGGAGAAGAACCATGTTGCATCACTTCCAGTTCCACCTGCAGCATCATCAGTGTCTCCTTGTGCTTTTGCCCGACCAGCATTCTCCTGGTAGCTACCCGCGCTGCCCTCAGATATGATTGATTACTGCATCTACCTCCTGCTGACACGGGTGGAGGAAGCAGTGGCATTAATCCTACAGGTGTTATTGGGAACCCCAGTGACAGTACAGTCAGCGGACAGATTACTGACCGCACACTACTCTTCCGCTACTCCTTAATATAAGGACACACATGATGACACACACATACCACTCCCACATTCAATCCATTCCTGAGTACTGTGGATATTTGAAATTGAGAAGAGGGGCACTCATAAACGAAAACCCTAATCAAGGGGTACAGGAGAGAAAAAAGATTGGGAACCACTGCCGTAGGAGAAGGTAAGTCACCACTAGCCCTCCTCGACAAAATTTCAAAAACTAACATGCCCAAATTTCATTTCATGATGAATGTCCACATCCCCATATCGACCCAATGAGGGGAATTCAGCCAGCAGAGCTATTCAATTGTAGTCCAGGTGTGATTGGCTGCCAGCAGGTGGCGAGCTGAAGTGCGTTAAAAGAGCCCCGTTTCAGCTCAAACAGGACTTTGCGCTCATTAGTGGCCAATCCTGACCATGACAGCACGCTATCCAACATCAATTGAATATGGCCCCACAATCTCCTGTCAGTTTAAACAGGAAATCGGGTGGTTATAATTGAATTCCCTCGAAAGAATGTAGACATTATGGCTGTCCACATTTCCTACCCAATCCTTTTTGTTTCTTTTTTTAGATGAACAATGTATATAGACTTTAATAGCTACTGTCTTACTGACTTTACTGACCTTCCATCAGTTACTCATTAAGTGCAGAGCTTACTAATTTACTTTCTTATGGGGGGGGATCTTAGAATGCACACCCAAGATACATGAGGTGCTATCATGCTGGGACTTGTAGTTCTGCAAAGAAAAATACATGGTGCAGATGCACACTCCATATTATTATTCAATAATAGAGGCTCATGGTATATTAATTAGCCAATAAATATTTGCCCACCAACCAGCTTCACGGTGGTAAGCTACAAGTGTATTAATAAGAAAGTAGCAGAAGCTAGAGGTTAAAAAGTGAAGTGCTAGAAAGTATAATATATTAGTGGAAAATAAATAGTGCTAAATAAATGTTAGGGTGTGCTACCCCGAAAGCAACTCAGCCACACCAACCCTAGGGGAGCCGCGCCCCAAATCCATCCCCAAGACTAGCAATTGAAGTCAATTTGAGGTCTTCCCTCCAGTTTGCAGTCTGTGGCTACCAGGGACCAAGCTGATGAAATAATATTCAGATCAGGTGGGTGGGGTGCTACTCTTGAAGTTGAAGGAGTCCCAACTACAGGCGTACACAATATTAGCTTATGGGGGGGATCTCAGAATGCACACCCAAGATACATGAGCTATCATGCTGGGACTTGTAGTTCTGCAAAGAAAAATGCATGGTGCAGATGCACACTCCATATTATTATTCAATAATTGGTATATTAATTGGCCAAGAAATATTTGCCCACCAACCAGCTTAACGGTGGCCTCATTTCTGGTGGGTCCCTAATACTAAGTTTGAATCTGGGGCACGGAACCCCGAAAAGGTTGGCATAGGCCAGTCACCCCAGGGCAGCACACAAGTGAAAAACTAAGCTACAAGTGTATTAATAAGAAAGTAGCAGAAGCTAGAGGTTAAAAAAAATGTACTTTCTTGCCATATTTCATGCAGCAGGAAAACTATATTCCTTGGGCTACATGGTGGAAATGTCTCCTCTTATGATCACTAGAGTGTGTGCTGCAGGACCACAGTTGAAGGAACTGTGGGCTAAACCTTTAGGCTAATCAGATAATACTTCTTCTGTCCTAAGCTTGAAAGTAAAAGCTACAAGTCAGGAAGGTGAAGGTCTAATTGCTGATCCATTCTGTCACTACGAGTCAAAGTGAACTCATCTTCGGATGATCAAAGACTGACAATCATAGTGGATGACGCAGCCTTGGTACATCCAAATGGTTCTTGCCGAAGGGGAATATTCTTTGTTAATTTTACACAATTAAAGAGTGCAGCTAAGTATACTCAGTAACTCTCCAGTAACCTGCTATGCTAACTGGATGTTCATTGCTAAGGTTGTTATCTATGTTAACATAAATGTTAAAGTTTACATTTCTTTACTATGTTTCCCCTCAGTGTCTGCACACAGACATACTGGGGGAAAGTTACTAAAGGAAATGTGTAAAAAATAGGTGTAAAAATAGGTGTATTTGTATCCAGAAATACACTTATTTTTGAAATTTTCTATCCCGAAAATTAGGCAATTCGTATTGATAGCACATCAATACGAATTGCCGTATTTTCGGGATAGAAAGGGGGAAATTTACTAAAGAAAATTTGTAAAAAAAATAGGTGTATTTGTATCCAGAAATACACTTATTTTTTACATTTACTATCCCGAAAATATGGCAATTCGTAGTCGTATTGATGTGCTATCAATACGAATACGAATTGCCATATTTTCGGGATAGTAAATGTCAAAAATAAGTGTATTTCTGGATACAAATACACCTATTTTTTACACATTTCCTTTAGTAAATTTCCCCCAAAATGTCAAAAATAAGTGTATTTCTGGATACAAATACACCTATTTTTACACCTATTTTTTACACATTTCCTTTAGTAACTTTCCCCCACTACGTCATGTTAAGTTAAGCACATTGGTGCCAGCGTTAGTTTGAGTCTCTTCTGATTGGCGCACACCAGCCTTGGGGCCAGATGTATCAAGGTTCAAAAAGTATTACAATGGAGAGTGATAAACGGCCAGCCAATCAGCTCCTTCCTGCCATGCTACAGGATGGGTTTGAAAAATATCAGGTAGCTGTTTGGCTGGTTGTTTATCACTCTTCACTTTCTATCACTTTTTGAAGCTTGATACATCTGGCCCTTAGAGGGCAGGACAGAGGCTCACATGAGAAAGAGGGCGGGAGTTCACACGGGGAGAGTCATAGCTAAAGGAGGGCAAACATGGGTAATGGAACAGAGGCATGCAGGAGCAGCAGACCCACAGATAGGTAAATGGGGCAGAGGCACTGATGGGGATAATCCTGGTGCCCCTGCCCGATGGCCCAAAAATAAATAGTTCTGGCTAGGTGTCCATTATGTTCTGCTTGCACCCACAACACAATTGAATGGCCCCAAAGCATGTTGATGAATGATGATGATGACACCCAATTAGATGTAACTTGTGTATCAATTAAGCAAACAACATTCCTGTAGGGCCACGGTGATGTTCCAAAAAATCTGGATTACCATGATTACCTAAAATAATAGGTTGGATGTAATTGGCCAGTGTGGCTGAACTTGCTTATGTTTAATGAGGAACGATGAGGTCTGGATGGGACTTTGAATGAAAACATTATTAGGAAATAGCAGCAGTGGGCTGGAGAACATACTCCAGCAATGATCTACCTATGGTATAAGCAGCCAGATTCATGAGCAATGTTCCAATGAGAACTCCACACCTGACCATGCATGCTTGTGAGGTCACTGGTGCAGGAGCCACCGAGCAGTGGAGGCAGTCGAGTAGATCCTTCAATATGTTCTAGACAAGGATGAGCGGGGAATAAACATGCAGAGACAACCTGAACAACTGTACAGCCTTGAGAGCTTGTGTCCAACAGTAAAGGGTTCTTGTGGTTCAGTATTAAGAATTCAATATAAAATACTTCATATAAAGGCCCCATACACTTATGCGATTTGGGTTGATTTCATGCATTTCCTACGGATAGGGCCGAGACATTGTGTGAAATCGGCCCAAATTGAATGTGCTTCACATCGCATCCGAACCGATGCATGGGCGATGTCAAATGTCAGGCCTGCCTGCTTATCCGACCTAAGACTCTGACCCCTCCCGGTGGCGAATGGTGTCGTATGGGATGCATCACATGCAGAAGGACCATTGCATGCGATCCTGGGCTCAAGGGGGGTGATATAGTGCTTCGCCTTCTAGAAGTAGTGTATGGCCACCTTAAGGCTATCAACCAACTTACCCAAATGTAGTTCTCTTAGCATATCTGAAATATCTCTCTGCTTAACCTCTCCTGCCTCTCTTCTCCATGCGCATTACTTTCTCCCATTCACGGTTACAGGGCTTCACTCAGAACTACCCACGAAACCTCCATAAGCCGATCTTCCAAATTACCTCCCATTTACACAGTTGCATGTGTTCTCTTTATATATATGCACATCACACTGACCCAAGTTAGTATTGGATCATGTAACCCATCAAGGACCAAACAGTCTTGCAATTTGGCTGGACCTATATGTAGCATTTATCCTCATCTAGCTGCTATTTCCCTATAGCGTGTATGCTTGTGAGCATGATCTTCTCATTAGCAGATGTTTAGAAATTGATACAGTACAGTAGGAGCGTAGCAGGTATGAGCAAGGAGTGTAATCCACATGTTGACTCCAAAGTAGTAGGTTTTATTCAAGATAACTGGATTCAGGTGATAGAAGATAAAAAGCAGGTAACATGATAAGGTTTCTCTCTTAGGTTAATAACTTTACAACTACACAGAATTGTGACACTCCAATAACTCAGTGACGGTCTTGAGCACATGTGGACCTCTTTATAGGCCAAGGAAACACATGCAGCTGCAGTCTTATCAGCCTGGACGTTAAGCCATGTGATGTTGTTGTGATTGATGAGTCATGCACAATAGCACATACATGTTATTCGTTTCTCACTGGTGAGTCATGCACAGTAACACTGAGTTAAGAGACTGCTTGTAGCATTTAAGTGACCTGTCTGTCTGCCTTTTAGTTTGTTTTTTTACTAGTGTATTCTGAATTGTAAAGAAAATGCTAATAATAATGTGTAAGATACACGGGAGGAAATTTACTATGGGCAACCAATAATATCCTGTCTACTATCTTATAGAGGGTGCTAAATAAATAAGTAGATTCTAATTGGTTGCCCATAGCAATATCACATGTGAAGTACAATACACGTCTTAGTAAATTTCCCCCACAGGTTTATTAGGCCTGGTGAAGTGATAAAGTAGCCGGTACTATGACTGGCCAATCAGATCCGAACTGTCAAGTGACAGGCTGGGTTTAAAAAATAACAGTTTGGAGCAGATTTGGCTGCTGCGTAATCACCAGACACTTTATCACTTCTCCAGGCTTAATAAATCTGCCCCACAGTGTTTGTAAGCAAGCTGAGTGGCCTAAAAGATACCTTGATGCGAGTACTACAGCATTTGCCCCAGTGAGTTGGGGTACGCACCCCCTTGACAGAATTTCTATTTCGTTTGGTTAAAAGATACCTTAATGTGAGGATACCATACTTCTTAATTGTGAGTTGGGTACGCACCAAAGATTAAAAGATACCTTGATGTGTGGAACCAGCCACATTTTTATGTGAGTCTTGGTACGCATTACCATTCTTACAGATTATATCTGTCTGTCCCCTTTTTTGTCGGGTGGAAGAAAGAATACTTCACAGCCTCCATCTATCCGCACGGGTGTAGAATAAATTATATAGTGTGGAATATTGATGTCTGTACTCTCCATTTCTTTACATGGACTATAAAAATCTATGAGAGTTGAACCACAAGGACGATTAATTCCACACACCTGTCTGTAAAGAAGTATCCACGCCAACAAAGGGAAGTACCATCTTTCATGTTTAAGCGCTAGAGGGTTTCCACTTATAAAATTGTACTGTGTATCCTTGTTGTGAGGGGTGGTGACTCCTCAATAAGTGTTTTGAGACCCACAAGCAGCTGCGCCCGAGGGTGATCCAAATTACTTCTCCTTTGTAGGTGCTGGTCTTCTGACTGGTACCTGCCACAGTGAATTTCCTCTTTGCTCCTGGCACTCCCTCTTCTGCTTGTGCTGGGCCTATCAGCATCTCCTCTCTGCTCCTGGTAGCTCTTATAGGCAGCTGAGTCTCCCATAGACTTTGGCTTTCTCCTGACCTGATACTACCTGCCCCTTGTACAGCACTTACTGCCTGGTTCTGAACTGTTTCTGATGACCTCTCTTCTATATGTTTCACTGCACCCAGATCCCCATCTGCCTTCAGTTCCTTGAGAGTCCACCAGCCCTGTACATTAAGAACCCAGTGACAGGGTAGCAGTACAGTCCCAGACATAGCGAAATTCAAACCCCCTTCCGGGGATTCCTGGTGAAAACCAACAATGACAAAGACTTTGCAGCTCGGCTCTGGTTGCGTTGTGAGGCATCTTGGGTAATGGCCAAGCCATTCAGCAAACAAATTTCAGGGACCATTGTATGGGTATCCAGCTATGACTGGTGAGCAGCCATCATGCATTATACCTTCTAAAGAAGAGAAATGAAGGCATTACTCATTACAACCAATCACCTTCTACCTATCATTTTATAGAATGTATTTCAGATTATTGCAAGAATCTGATTGGCTGCTAAGGGCAACTTGGCCACCTGCCTTCTTTAGACGAAATGAAGTATCTCCCCCTTTCCAGCATCATTCTGGAAGCCATCTAGTCAGCATGCAGCATGTGGTGCATAAGACTGGCCAGCGGCGATATTTGTAGGCCTCATAGTAAAAGCTTGTAAGGTCCCCCTATGTACTGCCTAATAGTGAACAATGTATATAGCATTGTTGTAGCATTTAGCCCCATAGCAGCTGCGCTCCCTGGTGCGATCCAGACCTTTTCGCACAGGTTCAAATTTGTCCCCTCTTCCGATGGTGGGTGTCTGCGTATAGTCTTGCTCTTTGGCAAGATTTTCCTTTTCTGAGGCATTCGCAACAAAGATCAAAAAAGAACTTTAACGTAGAAATGATCTTCCCAATCAAGTATCATCTACCCCAGGCATTCCCAATCACAGTCCTCAAGGCACACCAACAGTGCAGTTTTTAGTGATATCCAGGCTTAAGCACAGGTGACTTAATTAGTACCTGCGTAATTCTGATTAAACTATCTGTGCTGAAGCCTGGATATCACTAAAACCTAAACTGTTGGTGTGCCTTGAGGACCGTGGTTGGGAAAGCCTGATCTACCCCAATAGGAAGCGCGGGCTCCTTCTTTTCTTTTCGTTCCTAGGTGGGCCCACAAAAATGGTGGGAGCGCCCATAGAAACACTGGGCGTGCACAAGCCAACGCAGGCGTTCCCCTGCCTGCTCGGTGCTGTCCGATGACATCAGCTCCCACCCCAATTTCGCATCTCTACACGCAGCCGCCAAGTGACTCCAAGGTTACTTGACGAATGCGAGCAGCGGGCATAGGAGAATAAATCGTTCCATGGTAATTAACCATCGAATGAGTTCTCCTCCCTGCGGGCGGTACCCGTACACATCCGTTCGCAGCTCTGCACATGGGCTCGGCAGGAGGGGGGGGGGGGTGTGCATTTGGCGGGGTGGAGTTAACCTGCTCGTTGGGCTACTGAATCAGGCACCCTGCACCTATGCTAGTTACACCCTTGGCACTGGCCAATCAGAATATGGGATTTTGCTATTTACTGTCTTATCAGCAATTTTAGAAATAAATGAATAAATGCCGGAGCTTGTAACCTCCTCATAACCTACAACCCAGGGTCATGTTCAGCTGCTTATTAAGATTAATAGAAGTCATTGCCTTTTACTTTCCATTACATTCCCATAGAGTCATTTATCACAAGACAGATTGCCCATAACACTGAAACTTCCACCCCAGGCAGCTTAGAAACGCAGCTTCAACTTCCTAGTAAAAGTGGAGCGCCATGTGTTCTAGTTTTGATGGGTTTTTATTTCCAGTCTGCCATTCGCTTTTGCAGAATTCTATTCTGAAATCTCAGATGTCTCAGGTCATAATGGGTGAAAATGCAGTATAAACCCAGTTATCAAGTTTTTACCGCTTTTACGTATGCACTCATGCTCCTCCGCCGGGGTACCGCTGTGGAAGGAATCGCCAGTGTTTGATGGCGATACCCTATAGAAACTTACAGGCTTCTCTACGCAGCGCTGTGTAAGGGATCCATCATGTATTCCTCCCAGCATGCCACGCGGTGGGTACCGTCACTCTGCCCATGGAAGACCAGGGGCGGCGCTGCATTGCTAAGGACAGCTGTAATTGCAAGAGCTGTCCTTTGCGTGACTATGTTAGTGCATATGCATATGTCAGTTTTACAGGTGATCAGGTAGCTAGAGTAGCTAGTCTTGGGGATGGATTTGGGGCGCGGCTCCCCTTGGGTTGGTAATTTTTAACCTCTAGGTTCTGCTACTTTTGTATTAATACACTTATAGCTTAGTTTTTGGAGTGACTGGCCTATGCCGGCCTTTTTAGGGATCCACCAGAAATGAGGTCACCGTGAAGCTGGTTGGTGGCCAAATATTTCTTGGCCAATGAATATACCAAGAACCTCTATTATTGATTAATAATATGGAGTGTGCATCTGCACCATGTGTTTTTCTTTGCAAGTCCCAGCATGATAGCACCTCATGTATATAGGGTGTGCCTTCTAAGATCCCCCCCATGACTAATTATAGTACTGTAGTTGTGCTGTGGGCTGTAGCATAGAAGGGGATACGGTCATTGGTCACCAGCATGATGGTCAACAAGCATTTAGGTCACCATGACTTAAAGTTGACATGCAGGAAGGTCGACAGGGTCATTTAGTCGACATGGTCATTAGGTCGACATGGGTAAGGTCGACATGGTTTTTTTTTATCAAAATGTGCCGACAGGTGGTATTTCATTCCCAACCATCCACTAGGGCATGGTGGGAGAATAAAATAGAGTGTCGAGTGTAGCGAGGTACCATGCCTGAAGCATGGAGAGCGCAGCAAGCCATGCGAGGGGACGCGGTGCTATGTTTCGGTGTCCATGTCAACAAGACATGTGCCAACAGGTGGTATTTCATGTCCAACCACCCACTTGGGCATGGTCAGCAAATACAATAATGTGCCTGAAGCATGGTGAGCGTAGTGAGTCATGTGAGGGGGCGCGCGGTTCTATGTTATAGTGTTTATGTTGACTGTGTTGACATTCCGGTAAAAAAAAAACACATGTCGACTTTTTCAATGTCGACCTTACCCATGTCGACCTAATGACCCGGTAGACCTACTGCTTTATGATCACCGGGGGGGGGGCTTCAATTATAGTTATGCCGCTGCCATGCAGATTACGGCGGCCAATCCTGGAATTGGTGGGATTTGGCCACAAAATGGTTGGGATTTCAATCCTGGGATTGGAGTTTCAATACTGGGATTTGGGATTAGACTCAGCCTAATGCCAGGCAGCAGCAGAACACTCACCCATAGTCTTATACCTTCTCTTAACACCCAAAATGTTTAGGGGCCCATTTACTAAGGATCACATATACTGTACAATGTGATCTGGGACAGATATTACCTGTGGTATGCAGTAAGAAGCAGACGCAGGGACAGGGGCCCCTAATGTAGCCTCTCCCTGCTACCAGATCAGTAGCGCACGCAGGGGGGGTTTCTGAGTACCCAGAAACCCCCCCAGGAGTCTAAGGGCCCTAGGCTGAAAGCTGAGGGTCCCCTCTTTCCATGGGTACAAGAATTTTAAAAATCGGCCCTTGGGAACCGGAGATATCTGACTTCAAAGCAGTGGTCCCCATCCAAGCCTGTTAATTGCTCTTCCCAGTCAGATATTTCAGGTTCTGTCTGATTAATGCCCCTTTCAGACCGCACTTTTAAAACGGTAAATTGCCGTTTTTTTACCGTTTTAAAACGGTAATGTGTGCGGTCTGAAAGGTCCAGTCCCACTTAACCGGTTAGAAAATGCAGGGTCCTACCCGTTTCTGAACCGGTATTTTAGCGCAAAAATCGGCTCAGAAACGGTATTTAGGACCCAGCCAATGAGCTGGGTCCTAAATTCAGCACAGTGAATACTTAATGAGCGCTCATTAAGTATTCACAGCACTGGAGCCCCCCCCGCGCGCGTGTCGACGCCCCCCCGCGCGTGTCGACGGCCCCCCGCGTGTCGACCCCCCCGCGCGTGTCGGCGCCCCCCCGTGTCGACTTACCCCGTGCCGGTATCTCCGTTGTGGTTCCCGGCACTGCAGCTCAGTATGCTCGGAAAGCACTTATGAAAAAAGTGTCTTTCAGAAAATGGCTGCCCCCCATACGGAAGACAGTTTTTTTAAACAGGGTTTCCTATGGGGCAGCCATTTTCTGGAAGACACTTTTTTCATAAGTGCTTTCCGAGCATACTGAGCTGCAGTCCACAACGGAGGTACCGGCACGGGGTAAGTCGACACGGGGGGGGGGGGGGGGGGGCGCCGACACGCGGGGTGGGGGGGCGTCGACATGCGCGGGGGGCGTCGACATGCGCGGGGGGCGTCGACATGCGCGGGGGGCGTCGACATGCTCTCGGTCGACACGCGAGGGGGGGGGGGAGCTGCACGGAGGGGAGGGCTGAAGGCTGCACTGGCTTTGACCCTGTATTTGGAAAGTTTCCAAAAACGGGTCTGCCAGTGTCAAAAAATCGGCACTTAAACGGTAATATACCGTTTAAGTGCTGCGGTGTGAAAGGGGTTTTATCTGGCAGACCCGTTTTTGGAAACGTTTCCAAATACAGGGTCAAAGCCAGTTATGCGGTCTGAAAGCAGCATAAGAGTTTTTCTGAGGGTATATTCCAAAAGCTGAGATTCTCCCCCTTTGATGGACACTAGTAGCTTGTCTCTACTCTTCCCAAAACCAGAGATATCAGCCTTCCAGCAGCTGGTTACTGCTCCAGCTCCACACACCTGGTATGTCATTTTATATACTCGTTGGCAGATTGCTCTGCCTACTGAACTCTGATCCCCTAGTCACCAATATCATTTGGTAGGTGGGATTCTTTAGTTTTTAATTCCTGGAAACTGGAGATATCTGCAGTCAAGCAAGCTGTCCTCCCACCAGAAAATTATGAATAATAAGCCCACTCCACTATACACCCCTCATTAAACATCCTCTACCACCCTGGAAGTTATGTATCAGGGCCCCTTCATTCAGCCCAATGCCCCCTTCTCCCAACCCATCTCCCACCATCTGTGCAGTAAAGGTGTAATTAATGGAAATTACTGATCCAGGCCCTACATGCTGAGCGGTTGATATAATACCCCCTACCACCTGGGGGACATCAAAGCTTCCCCCACCCCTACCGCTGGAGGATCGGTAGGTGCCCCAATACATTGCTATGCCCAGGGGTCTACACTGCTGTTGACGCCCCTGAATGTATGTATATATATATATATATATATAATTATTATTATTTATATACATTTGGTCTATCTATAATACTTTAACTGACCCGGCATATACTGGGTCACCTAAGTGTCCATCTCCGTGCTTTGCTCCGCCCCTCTGGAAACCCCCTTCTGAAAATCCTGCGTTTGCCACTGCAGCTGTGCCGGGGGATCTGCGCATGTGCTGTTAGCGTTGATCCCCGGCTGAACCCACTGACCACATTGCACCGCCGGCGATGCGGAAAGTAGCCCATAGGGTACAATGGGTTTCCACCATCTCGGAATGGTGGTAGCTGCAGGACCCCCGATGCTATGCTGGTACATCTGGCATCATCGTACTCAGGGCTTAAAGTGGTCCTGCAGAGGTGGTGGAACTCATTTCCACTTAGCACCAGGAGGGGCAGACCGCAGGTGGAAGAAAACCATAGAGGCACCAGGACCTGAGGAGGGGGGAGTGGCCCCAGCTCGTCAATGATGCTAGTGCCACCTAAATCATTTGATGTGGGTGGTGGGGCATGCTTTTCTGTTGGGATTACTATGCAGGGCCCTGGTGGAGCTACAGTAGGTCTACCTACAATTACAGGCAGTGGAACTCTGGGTTTGCCCCGTTCCTCCCCACTTTAACCCCTGATCGCACTGTGGCTGCAGGAGGGACAGGAGGTATCACAGCAGGTATCGAAGGTTCCTCCTGCGGCCACTCCATCATACATTTCGAAGGTACTTAATATTTGCCGCTAACCCCTGAAAAACTGGTGTTTTTGAGGAATTAGCTGCAAAATTAAATAATAAATAGGCCCCTAAGAGAGAGTATCAAATTCGTTACTAAAAGACAAAGTGTAATTGCATTTATAGACATGTCCGTGCATCTAGGCAGAGCTATCTGGATCCTAACAATCATAAATCATGGCTTACAGTGAAGCTCACCCTTCAGCACGCTAAAGGTTGGCTTGCCAGAACAGGTCAAACTTTTAAAAACAGATTTATAATAATTTCTAATGCCAGATGGGACCATCGTCTCCTCATCTAACTTATGACGGTCATTTGTTTTCATGACATGTTCTTTTACTCGAAAATGGTCGTAACCTCTTAAACCAAGGTAACGTAGTTATCAGCCATGTGTCATGTCATTCGCCATTAATGGTAATCATTCTTATCCTCATTAGCTGTTCTGTTAATGCCCCTCCTGACCTCTAGTAGACCAGGTTTATGCTTGTCTGTAAGTACACTATCTGCATTACTTGTTTACTGACGGTTTCATTTCATAGAAATGGGAAACTAGATTATGAATTTCATTTATGTCAGCACTTTAATTATACCCTACATTCTAGCTTATTATTATTTTTGAAGCTTCGTAATGAATTGTAAATAATGAATCAGTGAACTGAGATTTGTGCACAACCCCCAACTCGGTACTCCTGCGCGGAAAAAGGGGTGTGGCTTTGCAGGAATGGCCTCTTGATGGCCAATGATTTGTGAGCTGCTGGCCACGCCCCCAGATCATCTGTCTACGGGTATAGATGCTCCACGCAGCTCTGTTAAAGACAAGACGAGAAAAAAGTGTGTCACGGTGTGGTGCACCTTTAATGACTCTCACACATAAAAATGAACTTTTATTGTTATAATGTAAAACTAGCGAAATATAAAAACACACAAGACAAGACAACATGAATATGGTGTGTTTAAAAACGGTGGCACTGTTGACAGGTAATTCCCGTCGACACCTGTTATATTACGTCAAATGGATTAATATCCTATATATTAGTGTTCAAATCGGGTTACATTTCCAGTATAGGGGTGTGTATCAACTGCGTGAAATATCGTCACATGTAGTAGGCTTAATGTGACCTGTTATTTGGTCAAATGAGTCATAACAATTGTATCGTTCTCTATATCTTATATTTATGGTAAGTATGTTGTGTCGACCTGTGTCGATGGTTCTGTGTAGGTATTCTTTTTACACATGTGGATTCTTATAAACCAAGGGCAGTTTGAGTAGCCTGTATTCCACAGGTCAGCCCAACTGTCTTATCACCAGTTAGAGATCGTCACACTGAGTTATGCTACAACAGTGTGGTTTCACTACAGATTCTAAGTGCAATGGTATGGTATTACCTAAGTACGGCCACAAATAATTGGAAATGCACACAGTGCTGGCAAATAGGTTATGCTATGTAGCGATATCCTATACAGCAGTGTTCTGGGTACTTGTGAGTTATCCGGGCGTCCGATTTTTTGATTGTATGCCTTAAGTTAAGGCATACAATCAGATGCGATGCAATGCGATATCGCATCGCATCGCATGCGACCATCGGATGCGATGACCCGATTTTTCCATAGGAATCAATGTTAAAATGATTCCTATGGAAAAAGGGGTCCTTTTCATACCCCTACTATCCAAGTGGGCATGGAGTTGGATATAAACCTGTGGCGAGCGTAGCGAGCCACCGAGCCCGAAGCGTGGCGAGCGAAGCGAGCCCCGCGAGGGGACGGTATTCCGTGTCCCCTCGCGGGGCTCGCTACGCTCGCCACGCTTCGGGCTCGGTGGCTCGCTACGCTCGCCACAGGTTTATATCCAACTCCATGCCCACTTGGATAGTAGGGGTATGAAAAGGACCCTTTTTCCCATTGAATTCCATGTTAAAATGGACTCAGTCCATTTTAACATTGATTCCTATGGAAAAATCGGGTCATCGCATCGCATCGCATCGCATCCGATGGTCGCATGCGATGCGATGCGATGTCCCGATCCGACCCGATTTAAAAATCGGACACCCGGATAACTCACAAGTACCGTGTTCTGTTTTACCATAAATTGTCTTTACGATAGACAATGCTAATAGTAGGTTATACTCTATGGTAGTGTCATGTATCACACTGATTTATTCCACCAATGAGTTTTTGATACAATGTATGAGATCAAAATATGATACTTTAATAATAAGCCTGGGAGGCCATATATTGGATATTAGTTGGAGATGACAACCTGTGTGTCGACCGTTGTGTCAACACTTGTGTGCTGGGTTTTCACTTGAACAGTTTCTGTAGATACAAGGCATATGACCATCACTATCCGCATAGATCAGCGCTGGTTAGTATGTTTCTATCTCAGAACTTGTAATTAGTAACAGATTGTATTGATAGGGCTGTATCGGCTGTATGAAATAGCTGGAATTGCTATATGTTACTATATGAATAAAAGCCGAGCAGTCTTATAAAGTGGTCAATCCCTAGTGTGCACACTGCACAGGTTTTTATAGACCAGTAACAGCAGACAGAGTCATTGTGTATGTACTCTGTCCACACGTGGTTCAGCATGATAAATTCAATCGTGGCGTACCCAGGCTGTGTTAGACCAATATTGGTGGATGGTCACACAGTATAACAGCGCACCCCCCTGGTTATGATACTTGTTGAAAAAAGTTTACAGATCAAAATACATTTGTAAATGCTGAGAGTGAGTGAGCGTCACCGCTAGCCGGCGTACGCTTCGCTATTAGCTTTTTCAAGGCTCTGCTAAGCTCTCCCAACTCCCCCCTCACCGTGGGACACTGCGGGCCAGTCCAAAAAATGGGACTGTCCAAATAAATTGGGATAGTTGGGAGGTATGGTATAAGTACTTTCTTCAAATGGCGGCATGTCACTGCCATTGCAGGGGAAAAACTATTCCAGGATCTCCTCAGCGGAAAGAGATTTCCTAGCCGCTTGGGTCATGCGGCCAGCCGGTGGTGTCTGAGATGATCCGACTCTGCACCCTAGGACCACCTGCCTCTCCCTGTTACCCAATGCCGTATTGCATATTATAAACTTGGGTTGGGATGGAGGAGGGGACCAAATTATATTTTTGTACATGGGCTCACCGCCCACAAGTTCCACCAATGGACGACGTGACATCTGCTGCATTACCCCCAGTTGCCAACTTGATCAGTGCATGGGGGAGTGGCCAGAGGCAAGATGCACTGTATGGGGGCGTGGTGACATGATCATGTCAAAGTGGCTCCACCCCCCCACAGCATTATATAGTGGGGGGTAAAGCTACGATGATGCAATTCAGCGAGAATTGCATCATCGGGTCCCGCTTGGTCTGCCCAATTACATACTCTCCAACTGTACCTTTTTGGCAGGTACAGTAGCTTTTTTATGGCTTGTACCTTTTTGTTGGGCCTCCAACTGCCCATAATAAGTATAGGGCCATGTCCCCTTTACATGTGGCCATGCCCCTTTTTAAATTTGTACCGGTTTTCGCTCTTCAGATGTTGGAGGGTATGCAATTGTACATGTAACTTCCCCTTCTGTGTTACCCCTATCTGTCTAACCCTCCCATTTAGAATGTAAGCTCTCACGAGCAGGGCCCTCTCTCCTCTTGTGCCTTTCTTAGAATATATAAACCTCTGCCACCCTGATGATTGCTTCAGTGTCCTGTCCCCTGATGTAAATATCCATATTTACCATGTACTTGTCCTAAACTGTCTTGTACTGTTATTCGTTATCTGTTTTTGCTCATTTGTGTATTGTTAGGCGCTGCGGAACCTTTGTGGCGCCATAGAAATAAATGATAATAATAATAATAAAATGTAAGTTGTGACCAAAGGGTACCTGAGGAATGTGGGGGACTTGCCCACCTTTGCGTACATACAAACTGGGATACAGCTTACAATCATAGGACTGTAGGGACACAGCTTACAATCACAGGACTGTAGGCACACATCTTACAATCATAGGACTGCAGGGACACAGCTTACAGTCACAGGACTGTAGTGACACAGTTTACAACCATAGGACTGTAGGGACACAGCTTACAATCATAGGACTGTAGTGACACAGTTTACAATCATAGGACTGTAGGGACACAGCTTACAATCACAGGACTGTAGGGACACAGCTTATAATCACAGGACTGTAGGGGCACAGCTTACAATCATAGGACTGTAGTGACACAGTTTACAATCATAGGACTGTAGGGACACAGCTTACAATCACAGGACTGTAGGGACACAGCTTATAATCACAGGACTGTAGGGACACAGCTTACAATCATAGGACTGTAGGGACACAGCTTACAATCACAGGACTAAGGGAGGGACACAGCTTACAATCACAGGACTGCAGGGACACAGCTTACAATCACAGGACTGTAGGGACACAGCTTACAATCACAGGACTGTAGGGAGGGACACAGCTTACAATCACAGGACTATAGGGAGGGAACAGGACTATAGGGAGGGACACAGCTTACAATCACAGGACTGTAGAGAGGGACAAAGCTTACAATCACAGGACTGTAGGGAGGGACACAGCTTACAATCACAGGACTATAGGGAGGGACACAGCTTACAATCACAGGACTGTAGGGAGGGACACAGCTTACAATCACAGGACTGTAGGGAGGGTCACAGCTTACAATCACAGGACTGTAGGGAGGGACAAAGCTTACAATCACAGGACTGTAGGGAGGGACACAGCTTACAATCACAGGACTGTAGGGAGGGACACAGCTTACAATCACAGGACTGAAGGGAGGGACACAGCTTACAATCACAGGACTGTAGGGAGGGACACAGCTTACAATCACAGGACTGTAGGGACACAGCTTACAATCACAGGACTGTAGGGAGGGACACAGCTTACAATCACAGGACTGTAGGGAGGGACACAGCTTACAATCACAGGACTGTAGGGAGGGACACAGCTTACAATCACAGGACTGAAGGGAGGGACACAGCTTACAATCACAGGACTGAAGGGAGGGACACAGCTTACAATCACAGGACTGTAGGGAGGGACACAGCTTACAATCACAGGACTGAAGGGAGGGACACAGCTTACAATCACAGGACTGTAGGGAGGGACACAGCTTACAATCACAGGACTGAAGGGAGGGACACAGCTTACAATCACAGGACTGTAGGGAGGGACACAGCTTACAATCACAGGACTGTAGGTTGATCCTCCAAAATAAGGACTGTCATGCTGACAGCGGTACAGTTGGGGGTCGTGCAATTTTGAAAGACATTTATTATAGCCAATCAGATTCTGTCTATCATTTCATTGCTTTCTAGGAAATAATAGACACAATTGTATTGGTTGCTATGGGCAACATCACCTCTCTATTTTTAGAAGTTTTTGGAAATTTACCCCTAAACAATATGTGCTTGTGAACATCTGTAGAATCTTCTAGCCACAATTCTTGGAACAAGAATTATAGGAGTAGAACAGTTGTTCTGTGTAATAGTAACGCCATATACACAATTGCTAAACCATAAAATTATTTGTAAAAATCAAAAATATAAGCAATCTAGTGTATTATTCTTTCAAAAGTACATCACATTCTAGAACAGAACATTCTGAGACACAAACCTTTTTGCTGGGTAACTGCATTTTTTATTTCGGTTCACGACTTTTCCATCTTTCATGTAAACGAGGACCTCTTGTGGCAGGAGTGGAAACATTCACATGTTAGAAACTGTAAAGGCATCAAAACTAGTTTTTAGAAAACCAGAAACTAGAGTTAAACTAGGTGATTCATGTCGCCCTACGGGCACTCTTCACACCGGCGTAAGGGGCTGCGCCCCCTTAATTTGTGAACGTTTGTATTGTGAGACATATGGTTAGAATTGTATGAAAGATGCCCTGTATTCAGGGTTGCAGACCCTCCCGCATTTTGCGGGAGTATCCCGCTTTTTGATTCTTTCTCCCGGTCTCCCGGGAATCTACTGGATCCTCCCGGATTTTAGCCTTCCTGGCAAAAAAGTCAGTGACTGCCATGCGCAAGTCAAAAAGCGCAGCTCCGACGGTAACCTCTGTGCGCCGCGGCTGTCCTATTAAATGACAGCTGGGGACCGGATGTGGTCACCATCATAGCGGCAAGCCGGCAGCAGCAGCATAGCATGGGGCAGCAGCGGGATCATCACCAGCGCACAAGCGAGCAGCAGAGGAGAGGAGGCTACAGGACTCAGGAGCAGCAGAGTGCAGGCCGGCAGCGCCGCAGATGACAGTAAGATAGCGGCTGGCTGCTTCGGCACTTCCCTCCTGCTTATCTCCCACTGCTCCCCGCTGCGCTGTTTACTTTAATGAGAAGAATAAGGCTGTATCTCAAACCCCCGCCCCCCTCAATACAGACACCAAAGTTGCCGCTGCTTCATAAAAATTGTTCCCCTCCCCACTGCCTTATAACATTTTTATGAAGCTGTAATGAGGGTGCAGGAGGAGAGGAACAATTATTTTTATAAAGCAGCAGCAGCGTGGAGGGAGGGAGAGAGGGAGGAAACAAGAAGGATTCCAAGTTGGAAAAATGTAAACAGCGCTAACTTTCTAAAGTACCATCTGAAATGTACTTTGGATAGCTCCGCCCATGGCCCCGCCCCATTTACATGCCGTAAATGGGGTGGGGCCATGGGCGGAGCTATCCAAATTACAATTGAGTGCTCCCACGCCCCCACTCTCCCGCAAAGCCCAGCTAAGAAGACGGCAAGTATGCCTGTATTGCAGTTATAGGTGAAATGTGTTAAATAGAGAGCATATGATGTGGAAGGGGGTGTGTATTGTTTTTTTTTTTATTAAAAAGCGGATACAGAGTAAGATGTACATTGATAGTGTGGATGGTACAGTGACATTTGTGGGTGGGGGGGGGGCTGTGTGTGCATGTTGTTTAGGTGTGTGTGTGTGTGCAATAGTATAGTAGGGTGTTTCTGAGTCAGCGTCTCCCCACTGGCGGAGGTCACGACACAGGAAAACAGGAGGCTGGGTAGTGATAGGGGTGTGTGGGCATAAGGGGGACTTAAGAGGAGGGTGAGGGACACTGTGCAGCTTCTGCCAGTGGGTGAGGGTCCAGCGTGGCAGCACAGAAGTACAGGACGGTGGCCCTGAGTCAGTGTCTCCTCCTACTGGGTGGGAGTTAGGGTGCATGAGAGCAGGAGGCTGGGTGGTAAAGCATGATAGGGGAATGTGGGCAACACAGGGTGAGCGGCTTCCCACTGGCGGAAGTTACGGGGCAGGAGAACAGGAGGCAGGGCAGTGATAGAGCTGTGTGGGCATGAGGGGTAGTAAAGGTTTTTAAGCTGTTGCAGAGTAGGGATGGGCATTGGTGCAGACGCTATCAATGGTTTGCATTGATGGCAATTTTGCACCATGCCATCGATAGTAGTAACATATTACTTGGATAACCATCGATTGTTGTAGCTATCGATGGTCATCCAATATATCTGACTGAATAGGCCGTGGGTCAATCAGAACTTGGTGGCGGGACTTCCTGGTGTGGGGGGCGGAGCTATGCTCCGTGTCCCGGCACCTTAAAAAAATTTGAAACTTGGTGTATGAGAGCAAGAGGCTGTATAATAGTGGTATGTGGGCAAGACATTGATAAAAGTTGTGGCACTTGTGAAGAGGACCGTGGGGACACTTCTGGCAGTGGGGGGCCTTGAATCACTGGAAGAGGGGGTCTGCAAATTGCGGGAGGGGGTTGTGGGGGTCAGTGAATTGCGAGAGGGGGGGTTGTGGGGGTCCGTGATTCGTGGGAGGGGCGCGTGGGGTGATGTGAATAGAGGGAGGGGGCGTGGGGATCCGCGGGGGTCATGAATCGCGGGAGGGGGAGGTCGTGGGGGGCCGCGAATCGCGGGAGGGCGGGTGCGGGGGGTGCCGTGAATAGTGGGAGGGGTGTGTGAATCGCGGGGGAGTGTCACGGGGGGTCGCGAATCGCGGGAGGGGGCGCCAGAGGTACTGTGGGGTTCCGTGAAGCATAGGAGGGGGACCGCAAATCGCAGGAGGGGTTGCGAGGGGTGCCATGAATCACTGGAGGGGGTCTGCAAATTCCGGGGGGGAGCGCAGCGAAGCACGGGAGGGGGGGCGCGGTGAATCGCGGGAGGGGGCTTGGGTCCGCAAATCACGGAAGGGGGGGGGCGCCGTGAATCGCAGGAGGGTGGGTCGCGGGGGTCCCACAAATAGCGGGAGGGGGGGTCGCGGGTGTCCTGTGAATCGCGGGAGGGGGGGCCGCGGGGGTCCCGCAATTGGGGGGAGGGTGGGAGGGGGGGTGTCGTGAATCGTGGGAGGGGTGTGTGAATCGCGGGGGGGGGGGCACGCCGGAGATGCTGTGGGGTTCCGTGAATCGCGGGAGGGGGTCCGCAAATCGCAGGAGGGGTTGCGAGGGGTGCCGTGAATCGCGTGAGGGGGTGCGCAAATTCCGGGGGGGGGAGGCGCGAATCGCGGGAGGGGGTGCGCGGGGGCTAAAATCGAGGGGGGCGCAAATCACAGGAGGGGGGTGCTGTGAATAGCGGGGAGGGGGCGGGGGTTTGCAAATCGCAGGAGGGGGCGCAGCGAATCGCGGGTGGGGGCGCGGTGGTGCTGTAAATCGCGGGGGTTTCATGAATCGCGGGAGGTGGGGTCGCATGGGGCCGCAAATCCTTGGAAGGGGGTCCGCAGGGGGGTGCCGTGTATAGCGGGAGGGGGGTCCGCAAATCACGGGAGGGGGGGTGCCGTGAATCGCTGGAGGGGGGGTTGCGGGGGTCCCGCGAATAGGGGGGTCGCAGGGGTTCCATGAACCGCGGGAGGGGGGGTTGCAGGGTCCCGCGAATCGCGCGGGGGGGAAATCTCGGGGGTCCCGCGGATCGCGGAAGGGGGTGGTCGTGGGGGTCACACGAATCGCGGGGGTCCTGCGAATCGCGGGAGGGGGTGTCGCGGGGTTCCTGCGAATTGCGTGAGGGGGGGTCACTGGGGGGGGGGGGTCGCTGGCAGAGGGGGGGTGCGGGAGTAATGGTGGATGGTGGCTGTGGAGTGTGGAGTAATGGTGGATGGTGGGTGTGTACTGTAGCCCTGGCTGGGTGGGGGGAGTCGATGTCAAGGGGGTGGGATGTGTAGAACGTTATACACATACAACACTTTTCCCTGGAGGGGGCGGATTTGTGTATCCTGCTGGGCAGGATCGTTACCTACACAGGGGATGAGTGACAGATCTGGCTAAATATATAACAGATAAAGTCTTCGGTTAGGTCTTGCCAGCGTAAATAAAGTTATATTCTAATTTTCTCGAAGAATGGTTTGAAATTGGTTATTAGCCATGACAAAATGCTTCAGTGAAGTGTCACAAAACAGGGACTTAGGGGCTCATTTATCATTATCTGTATCTCAGGGTTGCCGACCCTCCCGGAATTACCGGGAGTCTCCTGAAAATCGGGTCCCCCTCCCGGCCCCCCGGAAGGGTGGGCAACCCTCCTGGAATCAGGGGGACCCCCACTGAGCCCCCTGATCGCGGCATTTAAATGCTGCAATCCGCGGTCTCAGAGGGGGCGGAGCTAAAATGACACACTCGTGTCATTTTAGCCCTGCCTCCTACATGGAGATCAGTGATTTTGAATATTTCCCGTAATGGGGCGGGGCTTAATGATGTCAGAGTAAAGCCCCACCCCCGAACGGGTAATGAAAGTCGGCAACCCTGCTGTATCTGAGGAAGCAGATGTGCAGTGGTAACATCGGCCCAACTCACAATGCAATAATTAACTACATCTCACTGATGTATCAATTATCGCACGCTGGTACAGAGCTTGCAATAATGCTCCGGCTTTGTGATGGGTCTCCGCTACTATACTTGGTGAAGTGCTGGGAAATGGTGCTGATGATTCAATGTAAATGTATCTATCTCTCATTCCTTTTTTCCCCAAAGTGTAATGTGGGCTAAGTGACATGAGGGAGATTGCTAGACTAATGAGGGAGAGAGGGAGATTGCTGCTATGTCAGGGAGTCTCCTGCAGAATGCAGGATGGGAGGTAACTATGAACTAATGGTAAAGGTCTATCACGGCAAGGAGTTAACAAACGTAATGCAGTCTTTTGCAGGGCCATCTTTAGGTCTATGGGGGCCCCGGACAACAATCACCATATACAGTAATGGTGGTTATAAAAATAAATGATAATTTATCTTTCATCATTGTGATTGTGTTCAGTTCCTTAAGAAAAAAAGATATAGCATGTTTTTAAAAAAACTAATGGAAAAGTATATAGTGCCGTTGTTTATGAATAATTCACAATAACTGATATGTTCAGCACCACACAGCTCAAAGCCCGCAGCCAGCCAGTCACACACTGATGGCACCGCTGAGGAAGGAGCCGAGTGAAATGACGCTGCCTCACTCTCAGCTCCTGGATATCCCCCAAAATCCCAGCATCCATCTTGGTGACTGTGAAATCCCACATGAGGCTCACAGTGACTTCAGCAGCACCACGGCGGACGGCGCTGGCAGCGGCTGTGTAGTGAGGAAATCGGAGACACAGCTAAATCATGCTGTGTTGCGATTTCAGTACCAGCGCTTTGCGCAATTCAGGGGGAAAGTGTTTGGGTCCTAATGTGTGGTGGTCCCGTTATGACCACCCCTGTCTCCCCTCCTTGGATCCGACAATGGTTTTTTGCTGCTGCAAAAAAAGCGGCATGTGCCCAGTAAGCACCTGCCTCCCATCTGAAGGGGCCAGGGTGCAATGCATTATGGGAGAGAGAATGAGGGCGTCATGTCATTAAAATAACAAGCAGTGTTGGGATTTCACTATGAGAACAAGCCATATGCATCATGAAATCCAGGGGCCGAACTCTGGGAGGCAATGGAGTCATTTGCCGCCGGGCTCATGCTCTCAAGGGGGCACCTCTCTTTTAAAACAATTAATTCAAATCCATTGATATTGCTTCTGTGGCTGATTCCCCCTCCTAGCAGGACCATAGAGGTTACATTCTCTTTATTTTAAACATAATACACATAACATACATAGACACATGCAAAAATATATTAATATAAGGTGGTATGTGTGTGTTTGTGGGGAAGGGGGGGCACCAATATTTATCTTGCCTCCGGGCAACTGGAATGAACTTACGCCACTAATGAAATCTATAACACGTAATACTACAGAGGCAGAAACATACTGTACATTGAAATAACTTTATGTCTAATGTGGAACTGTGTGTAATTGTTGTAGTTAATACAATCTCGTACGGCACCATAATAAGGAAACATAATTATCTGCTACATGAATATCTCTATTTAATTGACATTGCTGTAAAATAATTAAGATGATTATCAGCTTTTTATGGAGTCAGATTAAAGCTGTAAATTCCTAAATCAGAATTTTTTATCTTTTGCGATAACAATAATTGGCAAGAGTAGAAGCGGAAATGTTCATCGAGGAAATGTTTTTCATGTTGATAAGGTTTTAATCTTTTCAGGTGACGTAATTAGGACTTGCTCTGTATTTATGTTCTTTCTTGCTGCATTTATAGTTTAACCCATATTAAGTTTGTATAAGTCGGACACAACTGATTGGAACTTCAATCCCCAGATGTATGAATGAGAAGGGTTGACCCCAGGAAGGTCGACATTCATTACGTCGACCCCTGAAGGTCAACAGGCATTAGGTCGACACGCGTTTGGGTTGACAGGGTCATTAGGTCGACACAAGCATTAGGTCGACATGGGGAAGGTCGACTGTTAAAATGTCGACATGTGGTTTTCACTTTCTTTTTGTTCCTGAATGTCGACACAGTTGACATGGACATCATATTAGTGCACCGCGTCCTCGCGCATGGCTCGCTGCGCTCAGCGCACTATTTTATTTTCCCTCCACGCCCTAGTGGATGGTAGGGCATGAAATACTGCACATGACAAAACCCAAATCGACCTTTTGACTGTTGACCCAATGACCCAGTCCACCTAAAAGCCAAGTCTACATATCTCCCAACTTTTAGGAGGGACGCTTGTACGTTTTCGGCACTGTGGCAGCATGAATAGACTTCCAACTGTTCCCCCACCCCCGTTGGCCCCAGGCGGGACTAGGGAATGTCCCCAAAAACAGGACATTCCCGGAGAAAGCGAGACAGTTGGGAGGTATGTGTCGACCTATTGAGGGTGTCGACCTTCTGTGGTCCACCTAGTGACCGTATACGGAATGAGAAACCCCAGATATGTCAGAGATTGTTTTGCCCAGAGTTGATTCTTGAGTCCACGTAGAGTTCTTTAAGTAAAGAGCCTATTTATGATAAGTGGCGGTTGGGCCCCCAAAGGGTAACATTCCTTATCGCCACATATCTTGGTATGTGCAATGCTATGTGGAGGGTCAATACAGCTAGTAATACCAATACAGCTGCACCAATAAGCTAGCCAACCAATCAAAATTGCTGTACAGCATGGTTGCAGGGTACATGATTGCACCTATACAATTTATTTACCTCAGAAAAAGGGGGGGATTGTTACTATGCACAGGCTAATACAATTTCATTCAGCCAGAATTTTTGGAAAAATAAGGGTATATCCTATTAATTTATGGAGACCCTAACCATGTTATACAGGATTATTTTATAAACTAAATAACATGTCTGGCGGTGCTCCCATAGAGTTTCAATTAAATATTCAAAAAGAAAAGAGAAAAGAAACTCTTTTTTTGCTGGGGCACTACTTACTAAATCTATACAATGTTTAAAATATTTTATTCAATTTTGATAAAAAAACATACATCACATATAACTAAGACAAACATACAGTGCGAGATTAGTTTGTGCTACTAATATATACGTTTTATCTATGTGTGTAGCACAAAAATCAAGTAGAATGAACCGTGCTAGGTGAAAAATTGTACATTAGAATTCAAGAAGATATGGGTAAGAAAATTGTATTACCACTTTAATAAGTTAGAGATGTCCCTGTGATCTGGTAAGTCTGAAATTGGATATTTACCTCACAAGAGTCCGGCACTTCAAAATTCACCGACAAAATAGCACTGGCGATATGTTATACAGTACGTTATTGTCTTTTAATTCCTTTCTAAGCTTTTGTCTTCTACAAGTAACCTATGAATGAGGGACGTATAGAAACCGTACCTTTAAATAAAGCACTAATATGTAGAGAGATGCCAACTAATCAGCTTAGGCTGTGTTTGAAAAATGACAGTGGCTGATTCGTTGGTACTTTATCCCTCCCCACTTTATCTCTCCCCAAGCTTTGACCAATCCCCCCCCCCCCCCCAATAGGGGAATGTGCGGTGTGTCACACTATTGCTGGTTTCAGTATGATGAGACAGCTGTACCTGATGTCAGTTGCTAGGGAACAATGCACGGATGAGCCCCCTCCTGTTGCGAGCCAGCATGATGGAAATAGCTGGCAGGCATGAGACAGCAGAAATACTGTATAAAAGGATATTGGAATGTGTATACTCAACCCAGAGGAGCATTGCTCATTATTTTATGTGTAGCTTGGAAATTCGGCAATCTTTATATTATTTTTTGAAATGGAGATCTGCTTCCATACATGCGATATAGCCTTTAGTGCAGAAATTGGTTTTCTATGCTGATGAGGATAAGGCTGGGTAAACACTATACAATGCGTACACAGAATGACATCAGCAGAGGTGGGACCCGGAGGCATATACACTTGCAGATGTGGGCAGTGGCGGAACGTGGGCGTACGCCATGCTGCATTTGCCTAACGACATCCTCTGTTGGCCCCGCACGTAGGTCTGACTGAAGATGTCACTGAAGGTGGCCCTCCAGCTGTTGTGAAACTACACATCCCAGCATGCCTTGCAATAGTTTTAGCATTCCCTAAGAGCAAAACTGTGGCAAGGCATGATGGGACTTAAAGTTTCACAATAGCTGGAGGGCCATAGTTTGGCTTGGTGCTTAAAAGTTCTGGAAATGTAAGTTTTATGGAGGTGTCATAGCTGCTGCCTTGGTGTAGCAAGCTGAAATTAGGTTGGCGCGCTCATTGGCAGAAACAATTGAATAGCATCCAGCCAGCTTACATGAGTGTGGGGAGGAGTGAAAGCAATTGAATACCAACCTATATAGATATAGGACACTACACCCCCTAACAGGACCACTGGACAGGATCATATTATTAACTTGTCTTTACTTTATTATAAGGTACCCACGGCTTCCACAATTTCCAACAGTAATAAGCTATGGAAATTACAGAAATACATAACATAAATATAAGCAGCATATACAGCATAGGGCATGACGAAGGGATAGGAGAAACAGAGCAGTGGCGCATTCAGGGGGGGGGGGGGGGTCTGCATAGCAGGAAACCCCTCAACCAATGGCTGGCTAGAATCCCACTCAGAGAGTATGTGTGGATGCACTGCGGAGGGGTTACCAAGCACCCTCTGGGTATTTTGGGGGATTCTTTCTTTCTGTTTGTTTCATGTTCCTTTTCTGTTTACCTTTTCGTCTGTATTGTGTATAGGGCCATACAACTACAGCCCCGATTGCCAATTCTGCAGATCTGATCGGTAATCCTATTCGCCGATCAATACTTATTTATAATCGGTGATCCGTGGCAGATCGTACGCGAACACATCCCCTCCGCCTGGCTGAAAATTCATTTCATGGTCACTCAACATCGAATGATTTTTTGGGGTTTCGCAGATAAAAGTCAGTCTGAACTGACGTCAGCCATCTGCCCCGAGCAGGGGACCCCACTCCCGTGTTCCCAGGGGAATGGCCGGAGTTTTCATGGGGACGCCCATAAAACGCTGGGAGTTCCCCATATTTTTTTTTTTATTACCAGTTTCTTATATAGCGCACACATATTCCGCAGCGCTGTACAGAGAATATTTGAACATTCACATCAATCCCTGCCCCAGAGGAGCTTACAATCTATATACCATACCACATGTACTCACAGACATTCTAGGGTCATTTTGTAAAGAGCCAATTAGCCTACCAGTATATTTTTGGATTGTGGGAGGAAACCGGAGTGCCCGGAAGAAACCCACGCAAGCACGGGGAGAATATACAAACTCCGCACAGTTAGAGCCATGGTGGGAATGGAACCTATGACCTCAGATGCCACCCCTGGTGCCAAATACAGCAGGGTTGCCGACTTTGTTATTCTCCTCTCCGGGAGAAGCCCGGAGAGGAGAGTTTCAGCAGCCGCTCAGGGGGTGGGGCTTAAGCGTGACATCACTAAGCCCCGCCCCCACGCTGCTAAACCAGTAAATTTACGGATCTCCGTGGAGGGGGCGGGGCTAAAATGACGCGATTGTGTCATTTTAGCCCCGCCCCCTCCTCTGAGACCCGAGGATTGCGGCATTTTAATGCCGCGATCCGGGGGACAGCGGGGGTGCCCCCTAAATCCGGGAGGGTTGCCCACCCTGAATCCGGGAGGGTTGCCCACCCTTCCGGGGGCCGGGAGGGGGGACCCGATTTTCGGGAGACTCCCGGAAATTCCGGGAGGGTCGGCAACCCTGAAACACAGGCATGCGCAGACCCCCCCACCATTGGCCTCTACGTCCAAGTTTGGCAGACAGCTCGCACTGCCGCTGAACTCGGGTGGCATTAAATCTCGTCCTATGTCTCTGCTATCAGCAATTTGGCAATTCAGAGCAGCATAGATCAAACCAAATGAATGCTGTGAATATTTTTGGTTGATTACCGCTAAGCCCTGTTAGTACATCTGCTTCAGTCTTTATGTAATCTCCTTCAGAGAGGGAATACATCAGTTGCCATGTCTGCCAGTTAAGCTCTTGGTGAGAGGAGAGTGCTCTTCAGTGCTTCCATTCAGAATACAAGCTGAAGCTGAAAGGAATGCTGTCGCTTTGTCATACAACATACTTCAATGCTGCAGAGAAATCTGACAAAGAATGCACCTGCCCATAATGCACTTCTGCTGAGACGCAGCCATCCTCTAGCCAGGGACTGTTTTCTCTGAGACCCAGAGGCCTATTCATTACATTGATAGAATGCTAGCCTGAAACTCCCGGATGGCACACTCTGTGCAGGGCACAGAGCGTGGGAAAGTCATACTTTATCGCCTCAGCTATCAGTAGACATCAACCTCAAAATATACTCTACTTGGAAATAAATAATTCATGTCTTCCGTGTTCTGTAGTGTTTTCACCGTAGAACATGATATGGGTTTTCTCTGTTGCTGAATTTGTAATGGTTTACCATGATTAAGGTATATACAGCGGTGGCTCTACCTGTAACTGGGGGGGGGGGGGGGGGATGCTGCCACTGGGTGCGCTGGCTGGGTCCCCATTGGTCCCTGCTGCCAGGGTCCCGGCATCTGTATAATACATTTGTCAGGCACTGGGCCTGGCACATGCGCAAAAGCCTGGCTTCTATGGACTGTGTCGGCTTCAGTCCATAGAAGCCTGCTACGGTTTCATGGCAAGCCAGAGAGCGACTTCCTACAGGAACCCTGCCTATCGCAGACCGGACTGGCAGTCCCGGAGGGAGGAAACACCTGTCATACCTCCCAACTGTCCCGTGGGACACTGCTGGCCCCAGGTGGGCAGCAGGAACGTCCCCAAAAACCAGGACGTTCCCGCGGCCTGCCCGGGGCCAGCAGTGTCCCATGGCGGGGGAGTCTATTGGGGGTCCCAGCTGCCACCCGATTGTCAGCGGGGAATAGACGATGTGCGCATGCACACAGCGTTTATTCCCCGCAGGCAGAGGGGCAGCAGCAGCAAAAGACAGGGGCGTGGCCTCGCACGATTGAGGCAATTTGAAGGCCACGCCCCCTCACCACAAGGTCGCGTACCCAAAGGTCCACGTCATGCAAAGGTCCCACTGGACCACCATTGAAAGTTGGGAGGTATGGCCAAACCTGTCCTCAAGATCTACCAACAGTTCATGTTTTTCAGGCAACCTGTGGATCTATAGTAGGAAGAAACAGTGGTGTAGCTAGGTGCCACTGCGCCCGGAGCAAGGGCATGTTTCGCGCCCCCTCCCCCCCAATTTGTAGTAGGTGAGACTCCTGCTCAGTGAAAAGTGGGCAGGGACCAACATTTTACCACACACCGTAATGCCCATTGCACATTTTAGTGAACTTTGTAATTCCAATTACAAATAAGCCCACACATGATGCCCATTGCATACTATATAACACTCCGCAATGCCCATGACATACTATATAACACTCCGCAATGCCCATGACATACTATATAACACACCGTAATGCCCATGACATACTATATAACACTCCGCAATGCCCATGACATACTATATAACACTCCGCAATGCCCATGACATACTATATAACGCTCCGCAATGCCCATGACATACTATATAACACTCCGCAATGCCCATGACATACTATATAACACTCTGCAATGCCCATGACATACTATATAACGCTCCGCAATGCCCATGACATACTATATAACGCTCTGCAATGCCCATGACATACTATATAACACTCCGCAATGCCCATGACATACTATATAACACTCTGCAATGCCCATGACATACTATATAACACTCCGCAATGCCCATGACATACTATATAACACTCCGCAATGCCCATGACATACTATATAACACTCCGCAATGCCCATGACATACTATATAACACTCCGCAATGCCCATGACATACTATATAACACTCCGCAATACCCATGACATACTATATAACACACCGCAATGCCCATGACATACTATATAACACACCGCAATGCCCATGACATACTATATAACACTCCGCAATGCCCATGACATACTATATAACACACCGCAATGCCCATGACATACTATATAACACTCCGCAATGCCCATGACATACTATATAACACTCCGCAATGCCCATGACATACTATATAACACTCCGCAATGCCCATGACATACTATATAACGCTCCGCAATGCCCATGACATACTATATAACGCTCCGCAATGCCCATGACATACTATATAACGCTCGGCAATGCCCATGACATACTAAATAACACTCCGCAATGCCCATGACATACTATATAACACTCCGCAATGCCCATGACATACTATATAACACTCCGCAATGCCCATCACATACTATATAACACTCCGCAATGCCCATGACATACTATATAACACTCCGCAATGCCCATGACATACTATATAACACTCCGCAATGCCCATGACATACTATATAACACTCCGCAATGCCCATGACATACTATATAACACTCCGCAATGCCCATGACATACTATATAACACTCCGCAATGCCCATGACATACTATATAACACTCCGCAATGCCCATGACATACTATATAACACACCGTAATGCCCATGACATACTATATAACACACCGCAATGCCCATGACATACTATATAACACACCGCAATGCCCATGACATACTATATAACACACTGTAATGCCCATTACATACTATATAACACACCGTAATGCCCATGACATACTATATAACACACCGCAATGCCCATGACATACTATATAACACACGGCAATGCCCATGACATACTATATAACACCGTAATGCCCATGACATACTATATAACACTCCGCAATGCCCATTACATACTATATAACACACCGTAATGCACATGACATACTATATAACACTCTGCAATGCCCATGACATACTATATAACGCTCCGCAATGCCCATGACATACTATATAACACACGGCAATGCCCATGACATACTATATAACACCGTAATGCCCATGACATACTATATAACACTCCGCAATGCCCATTACATACTATATAACACCGTAATGCCCATGACATACTATATAACACTCCGCAATGCCCATGACATACTATATAACACTCCGCAATGCCCATGACATACTATATAACACTCCGCAATGCCCATGACATACTATATAACACTCTGCAATGCCCATGACATACTATATAACACTCTGAAATGCCCATGACATACTATATAACGCTCCGCAATGCCCATGACATACTATATAACGCTCCGCAATGCCCATGACATACTATATAACACACAGTAATGCCCATAACATACTATATAACACTCCGCAATGCCCATGACATACTATATAACACTCTGCAATGCCCATGACATACTATATAACACTCTGAAATGCCCATGACATACTATATAACGCTCCGCAATGCCCATGACATACTATATAACGCTCCGCAATGCCCATGACATACTATATAACACACAGTAATGCCCATAACATACTATATAACACTCCGCAATGCCCATGACATACTATATAACACTCTGCAATGCCCATGACATACTATATAACACTCTGCAATGCCCATGACATACTATATAACACTCCGCAATGCCCATGACATACTATATAACGCTCCGCAATGCCCATGACATACTATATAACGCTCCGCAATGCCCATGACATACTATATAACGCTCCGCAATGCCCATGACATACTATATAACACACAGTAATGCCCATTACATACTATATAACACACCGCAATGCCCATGACATGCTATATAACACTCCGCAATGCCCATGACATACTATATAACACTCCGCAATGCCCATGACATACTATATAACACACCGTAATGCCCATGACATACTATATAACACACCGCAATGCCCATGACATACTATATAACACACCGCAATGCCCATGACATACTATATAACACACCGCAATGCCCATGACATACTATATAACACACCATAATGCCCATAACATACTATATAACACTCCGCAATGCCCGTGACATACTATATAACACTCCGCAATGCCCGTGACATACTATATAACACTCCGCAATGCCCATCACATACTATATAACACTCCGCAATGCCCATCACATACTATATAACACTCTGCAATGCCCATGACATACCATATAACACTCCGCAATGCCCATGACATACCATATAACACTCCGCAATGCCCATGACATACTATATAACACTCCGCAATGCCCATTACATACAACACACCATAATGCCATTTACACATTTGACACATAAGTGCCACTTACCTACATGCTCAATGCCAGGGGCTTCATGCTCAATGCCAAGGGGCTTCATGCTCGATGCCAAGGGGGCAGTAGGGTGCAGCAGGGTGGGCGGGTGCAGTAGGATGCAGCAGGGTGGGTTGGTGGGTGCAGTAGAATGCAGCAGGGTGGGTGCAATAGGATGCAGCAGGGTGGGTGGGTGCAGTAGGGTGGGTTTGTGGGTGCAGCAGGGTGGGTGTGTTATGTGGTTAGGAGGGTAAGTGCAGTAGTGTGCAGGAGGGTGGGTGCAGCAGGGTGGATTGCAGTAGTGCGCCGCAGGGTGGGCGGGTGCAGAAGGGTGGGTGCAGAAGGGTGGGTGCAGCAGGGTGGGAGTACACCATACTTAGACAGCCAGCCGCCCCCCCTGCCTGTGCTGACAGAGACAGTCGATGCACTGCAGCATGTGTGCTGTGCACCCCTCCCCTCCCCAGTGCCAGTGTGCACCGCCCGCCCGCTCACGGCTCTCCCCGCTGCGCTGTGTCCGGGAGAGAGATGCGGCTATGTAAAATTCATATCTCCCACTGGACCGCTAGCCATTAGGCACTCGCGGTCCAGCAGCCATTGGCTGCTGGACCGCAAGCGCCCATTGGCTAGCGGTCCAGCGGGACCCGTGAATTTTACATAGCAGCAGCAGTGTGCAGCACGTCTCTCTCACCGGACTAGAGATGGGCAAAACGGCTCTCAGTGAAAAGATACGGATCTTTTAGACGACTCCTCGACTCACTTTTAAAGAAAGGGGGAATATACATGACCGAGTAAAAACACTGATCGATTGCTGGGTGCAGAATCGCCATCGATGGCAACCATCGATGGCATTTGCACCGATGGCCATCCCTGGCAGCAGCAGCTAATCTTTCTATCACTTGTCGTCACAGCACTGTACTCAGTCTACAGAGGTAGTACATCTCAGCTGCCACAGGTGGCAGCACTGAGATCAGGAAAATGCATTGCAAACTGAAACGGATCACCTTTTTGGGATCGGCGGCTCATTCGTTCTTGGGTGGAATCCGTTCAGAAGATCCGGTTCGTTCGCGAACGACCCATCTCTACACCGGACGGAGAGGGGGAGCTAGCTGGCGGGCGAGTGGGGGAGCTGGCTGGCGAGCGAGAGGGCGAGCTGGCGGTGCCACAGTACAGCTCCGGCGCCATGCAATCTTCCTGCGCCCGGAGCGTGTGCTCCGCCCTCGCTACGCCTCTGGGAAGAAAGCCCTTTCTGAGCAAAATCGTGATCAATATCGCCTAGTGTGTATGGTGCTTATGTCATTTGCTCACCTATTATCCTGGCTTATATACCACTATCAGCACAACAGCAGGGAGGCCTTATCTACCATTGCTTGTTGTGTGTCACTTATACCCCTTTTACACCAAAAACCCTGGTCCGACCCTGGTCTATGAACGCTGGAGTTTCCAGGGTCTGACCCTGCTTTATACTGCATTTACACAGCACTTCGACCTGGGTCGGACCTGGGTCTGCACCATTTACACTGAACCTGGGTCAGCCCTGCCTTTCCTTGTTGATATATATATATATATATATATATAGATATCTATAGATAGATATCTATATATATATAGATATCTATATATATATATATATCTATATCTATATATATATATCTATATAGATATATCTATATAGATATATCTATATAGATATAAATATATCTATATAGATGGGATGCGGTCATTTGGTCTACTGCATTATGGTAGACAGTCATTAGGTCGAATCCATTAGGTCGACATGCTAAAAGGTCGACATGACTCTAGGTCGACATGGGAAAAGGTCGACATGATTCTAGTTCGAAAGGTCATTAGTTCGACAGGTCATTAGTTCGACAAGGTCATTAGTTCGACATTGTCTATGTCGACATTCACAAGGTCGACATGGAGTTTTTCACTGTTTTTTGAGCCAACATGTGCCGACAGGCGGTATTTCATGCCCTACCATCCACTAGGGCGTGGTGGGAGAATAAAATAGTGTGCCGAGCGTAGCGAGGCACCGTGCCCGACGCATTGCGAGCGCAGCGAGCGATGCGAGGGGATGCAGTGCACTTTAAACTGTGTCCATGTCGACTGTGTTGACATTCAGGTAAAAAAAACAGTGAAAAACCCCATGTCGACCTTGTGAATGTCGACATAGACAATGTCGAACTAATGACCTTGTCGAACTAATGACCTGTCGACCTAATGACCTTTCGCCCTAGAATCATGTCGACCTTTTCCCATGTCGACCTAGAATCATGTCGACCTTTTAGCATGTCGACCTAATGGATTCGACCTAATGACTTTCTACCATAATGCAATAGACCAAATGATCCCAACCCAGATCTATATAGATCTATCTATATAGCTTGGAGTGGGTAGAGGGGGGAAGCTGTCCCCGGGTGCTGTGAGGGTAGAGGGGGAAAGCTGTCCCTGGGTGCTTTGGGGGTAGGGGGGGGGAAGCTGTCCCCGGGTGCTGTGAGGTAGAGGGGGGTCCCTGCGGCTGCTGAGGGGAGAGGGGGTACCTGTCAGCCTGACACTATGATTGCCAGAGCTGCCGCTGCTGTATCTCCCCCCGGTGGCCGGTCCTTGCGGCGGATGGACAGTCAGTGTCGGCTGTCCCCTGCGCCAGAGGGACCGCCGACACTGACTGTCCATCCGCCGCAAGGACCGGCCGCCGGGGGGAGATACAGCAGTGGCAGCGCCGTGTCAGGCTGGCCGCTGACAGGTACCACATCTCTCCTCAGTAGCCGCAGGGACCCCCCTCCTCCCGCAGCACCTGGGGACAGCTTCCCCAGCGCTGCACGCTGTGGACCCGCTGCGGGTGCCGGGACCCGCAGCAGGACCATTTACACCGCCATTTACACGGGTCCCATCCGGGTAAATGGACCCGTGTAAATGGACACGGATACCCCCCATTTACACCGCCAAAGATCCGGGTCTGACCCGCCGCTGACCCGGATTTTTCGGCGGTGTAAAAGGGGTATTAGAGAGATAACAACCACAGCTTTATTAGGTAGGGAGAGACATTTATCTCAACAATAAAAAAAGCAAAAGCATAGATTGATTTACATTCAATCATTAATACTAGTTACAAAAAAATCTTGTTATTATATCATTTTATTATTTATCTTTTATTCTAACATTGGGCCTGATTCAGACCTGACTGTACAGCAGACGATTATCGATACACGGCACATGCGTGCCCGGGAGTGTTTGTGATATCAGCTCCAGGCCACATACGCCTTTTTCCATCGCATGGCCGAATAAGTCTAGGGCCACAATCCTGTGATGAGTTGTGGACAGTGTAGAGATCATTTGATGGTGAGCCTGTGACGATGGGTTTTGGACAGTTTTGTACAGCTGGGAATGGACGTGCAGCCGTACACATCCAAACACACAGCATACTTGCCCACCCTGCTGCATTTAACAGGAGGCTACAGATTTTTGCCTGAGCCTCCTGCTGCCCCCTTAAAAAAAAACCATTACCTCCTGATTTTTGGGACTCATTCTGTGAAATCCAGACTGCCCATAGACACACACACGCACATTTTTAACACACAATTAAGCTACCAAACACAGAGAAAACGTACAAACTCCACAGAGTGTCTTCGCTGGCAACTCAAGTCATAACAGGGGGGGGGGGGGGGGGGCAGATGTAACATGTGCAGAGAGAGTTAGATTTGGGTTATTTTGTTTCTGTGCAGGGTAAATACTGGCTGCTTTATTTTTACACAACAATATAGATCTCACTTTGAAGTAAAACCCCACCCAAATCTAACTCTCTCTGCACATGTCACATCTGCCCCACCTGCAGTGCACATGTTTTTTTCTATATATCTATATATATATATATAGATCTATATAGATCTATATAGATCTATCTATATAGCTTGGAGTGGGTAGAGGGGGGAAGCTGTCCCCGGGTGCTGTGAGGGTAGAGGGGGAAAGCTGTCCCCGGGTGCTTTGGGGGTAGGGGGGGGGAAGCTGTCCCCGGGTGCTGTGAGGAGGAGGGGGGTCCCTGCGGCTGCTGAGGGGAGAGGGGGTACCTGTCAGCCTGACACTATGATTGCCAGCCAGGGCCGGTGCTAGGTTCTCTGGCTCCCTCCTGCAAACTGTATATTTGCGCCCTCCCATATTTAATGGCACACACAAATAAAGGGTGTGGTATTATAAGGAAGGGGCACAGCCACACAATAGTACTGCTAGTTAAATTACACCATACAGTAGCACAATCCACATTACACCGTACCTGGTGTCCCTTTATACACAAAGCCCACAGTAGTGCCCCTTATACATAATGCCCACAAAAGTATTATACACAATGCTCACAGAAGTAATGCCCCTTTAACATAATGCTGGTGCCACTTAAAACACCTACAGTAGTAATGTCCCTTATACATAACTCACATAGTAGCATTACTTAAAAACTCAATGCACACAATAGTAGTGCCCCTTATACATAACGCTCACAGTAGATCCCATTACATATGAAATCCACAGTAGGAATGCACCTTATCCACATCATGCCCACAGTAGTAGAGACGTAAGGTGGGTAGAGAGCAAAGGAGTAATAGGAAAGGGGAGGCACGAGAAGGGGAAATGTTAGAAAAACAGTGATTTGTGAGGGGAGCAAGGGAAAAGTGGGTGCTGAGGGAAAATGGTGGAATATGAATGGAGTATAGAAATGATAGATGGGGTACAAGGAAAAGAGATAGGAGGAAAAAGATGGAACAAGGTTATGGGGAGCCAGATGCTGGGCAGAGAGAGGGTAGGACAGTGAGATGTCGAGCAGTGTGGAGGGTACCGAAGCTAGGCTGAGAGAGGGGTACAGACATATGCGTGCGCAGATCATATTATATGGGTGTGTACAGCCGGCATAGAGAGACTCATGGCTATAGGGAGGGCATAGAGAGACATAGGGAGGGCATAGTGAGATGCAGGGCGCTGTGTAGGACATAGTGAGATGCAGGGTGCTGTGTAGGACATAGTGAGATGCAGGGCACTGTGTAGGACATAGTGAGATGCAGGGCGCCGTGTAGGACATAGTGAGATGCAGGGCGCCGTGTAGGACATAGTGAGATGCAGGGCGCCGTGTAGGACATAGTGAGATGCAGGGTGGTGTGTAGGACATAGTGAGATGCAGGGCACTAGGGAGAGCATAGAGTGACACAGGGCAGATGTGACGAGAGAGAATGAAAAATTAAAAATGGTTTATTAATTTATCATTGCTTTGTTGTCAATAATAATTAATGGCAACACACTGATAATAAATTAATAAACCATTTTTATTTTTTTCATTCTATCTCACCTCACCTGTTGATCTGTTGCACCATTTAGTTCAATCCACATTTAATTTACTACTAGGGGTCTATCAGCGAGAGACACCCCAAACTAAAGGCAGCACAGTCAATATCACTCATATCACCTATTAAAATAGAACATTCAAGGAAGAACATACAAATAGGGAGTGCACAAACACATACATCCAGGCAAGTCATGCCCAGCCACCATGCACCCCATCCATGCCGCATTTATTTTATTTTCATGTTATATGGAGGCCTCCACCTTCCTGCCTCTGCTGCTGAGGCCTCCTCATCCTCTGCCTTCGTGCCACTGCACATTGCTAAGCAGCAGCCACCTCTACAGAGCTACCTATGAGGTGGCCAGGACTTAAGTAACATGTCACGGAAGCCCCAACCCTGCACATGATGTGTGACAGGGTCGGCTGGCGGTGTGTGGATTAGGGTGTGCCTGTGCACACCTCACACACCCAGTGTGCATGCATATGGGGACAGATGTGGGGAGAGAGGTGGGGTAGATGCTGGGGGGTCAGATTCTGGGCAGAGGGGCAGATGGTGGGGACACAGGAACAGATGCTGAGCAGAGAGGGATAGGGGTAATGATGATGGGCAGGAAAAGGGTGGGACAGATGATAGGCAGAGGGAGGGGGACAGATGATGGGCAGAGAGAGGGGAGAGGAGCTGGGCAGATAGAGGGGGGCAGACGATGGGCAGGGAGAGGGGGGGATAGATAGTGGGCAGGGAGCAGAAGGCACATGCTGGGTAGGGAGATGTTGGGATAGATGATAGGCAGGGAGAGGGGGCAAATACTGGGCAGGGACAAATGGTGGGCAGGAGAGGGGGACAGGACAGTTGCTGGGCAGTGAGAGGAAGGCAGATACTGGGTAGGGAGGGGTGGGGCAGATGATGGGCAGGGAGAGAGGGCAAATACAGGGCAGGGAGAGATGGTGGGCAGGAGGGGACAGGACAGATACTGGGCAGGAAGGAGGTGGGACAGATGATGGGGAGAGAGAGAAGCTGCTGCAGGGAGAGGCAGGAGCTTGTACAGAGACAGAGAAGGCAGAGGGTGTACTCACAGAGGACGTCATTCTGTTACATCTTGTGGTTCAGCCAGGGATCAAAGGAGCATGTTATAGGCTCCTCCAATCAGTGGCTCTTATCATCAGCATGTGCCGAGCTCCTCCAATCCCTGCTCGGCACATGCTGTCCTGTGAGATGAGTGAGGAAGGTCTGAACTGAAGTCGGCACCGCAGTTAGGAAGCTTAAGGGACTTCCCCCGCTGCTGCTCTGTGCTCCGTGCCCAGCATCTGATGTAAGTGCTCGCTCTGCTGCCAGCCCTGCTGCCTGTCATACACTGACAGCAGCAGCACCACACAGTGGCAGAGTCGCAGAGCAGGGAGAGTGCGCCTATACAGCCCAGCGCCTCCCTGCTTTGCAGGCTTTGCTGAGCGGCACGCGCCGGCCCTGTTGCCAGCGCTGCCGCTGCTGTATCTCCCCCCGGTGGCCGGTCCTTGCGGCGGATGGACAGTCAGTGTCGGCTGTCCCCTGCGCCAGAGGGACCGCCGACACTGACTGTCCATCCGCCGCAAGGACCGGCCGCCGGGGGGAGATACAGCAGTGGCAGCGCCGTGTCAGGCTGGTCGCTGACAGGTACCACATCTCTCCTCAGTAGCCGCAGGGACCCCCCTCCTCCCGCAGCACCTGGGGACAGCTTCCCCAGCGCTGCACGCTGTGGACCCGCTGCGGGTGCCGGGACCCGCAGCGGGACCATTTACACCGCCATTTACACGGGTCCCATCCGGGTAAATGGACCCGTGTAAATGGACACGGATACCCCCCATTTACACCGCCGAAGATCCGGGTCTGACCCGCCGCTGACCCGGATTTTTCGGCGGTGTAAAAGGGGTATTAGAGAGATAACAACCACAGCTTTATTAGGTAGGGAGAGACATTTATCTCAACAATAAAAAAAGCAAAAGCATAGATTGATTTACATTCAATCATTAATACTAGTTACAAAAAAATCTTGTTATTATATCATTTTATTATTTATCTTTTATTCTAACATTGGGCCTGATTCAGACCTGACTGTACAGCAGACGATTATCGATACACGGCACATGCGTGCCCGGGAGTGTTTGTGATATCAGCTCCAGGCCACATACGCCTTTTTCCATCGCATGGCCGAATAAGTCTAGGGCCACAATCCTGTGATGAGTTGTGGACAGTGTAGAGATCATTTGATGGTGAGCCTGTGACGATGGGTTTTGGACAGTTTTGTACAGCTGGGAATGGACGTGTAGCCGCACACATCCAAACACACAGCAAACTTGCCCACCCTGCTGCATTTAACAGGAGGCTCCAGATTTTTGCCTGAGCCTCCTGCTGCCCCCTTAAAAACCCCCCATTACCTCCTGATTTTTGGGACTCATTCTGTGAAATCCAGACTGCCCATAGACACACACACGCACATTTTACACACACTTAAGCTACCAAACACAGAGAGAACGTACAAACTCCACAGAGTGTCTTCGCTGGCAACTCAAGTCATAACAGGTGGTGGGGGGGGGAGCAGATGTAATATGTGCAGAGAGAGTTAGATTTGGGTTATTTTGTTTCTGTGCAGGGTAAATACTGGCTGCTTTATTTTTACACTGCAATATAGATCTCACTTTGAAGGAAAAACCCCACCCAAATCTAACTCTCTCTGCACATGTCACATCTGCCCCCCTGCAGTGCATATGTTTTTGTTCATTTGAGAAGGAATTTTCCTTTGCGAGTGAACCAGAATAAGGGTCAGTGTCCGTTCTGTTAGCTAGCAGCTTAAAAGTGTATGTGTACTGCAGGTAGCTGCAATAAACAAGAATGTATGAGAGAAACAGTATGTTCACTTTGATGTTTGTTATCTCCTCAGCACAGTGCTTACGATGTATGTGTCAGATCAATAATAATCAACTAAATGAAAGACAGAACATCTATTTATTCCTCCTGACTTCCAAACAGTTTTTTTTATATCTATTGGTGTCCGCCATATTGTCCTAAAAATCCTTGGCCGTCTTTCAGCCGGGCCAGTTATCTTGTGAGCATGATTGCCTGTGATCTCATTATTTATTTGATATTTGATATCGGCCGGCGGCAGGAAGAAGAATCCTTTGATTTTCTTTTTTAAAGGGTTCGGTACAGAAAGGTTTGTATTTACTAGGACTTAGTTAGTACTTTTATTCAGCATTTGTATCTGTATTTCATTGTATTTAGCGTGACAAACGTGCAAAACATCACTCCCCTGTGCATCGCTCCCCTGTGCATCTCTCCACGCACGTTTGCACAGGGGAGCGATGTTTTGTGACTGGGCATGATTATAAACATTTATGCACATGTGCAGCCGCATTGTGGGAGTGGCCACAGCGAATTGATTATTCACCGGCTGCTCGCATACAGTAGTACAGGTGTGTGTGTGTGTGTGGGGGGGGGGGGGGCATGGGTCCTTTCCTGGGCGTTCCCTTGAAAACACTAGCAATGGCAAACGCAGGATTTTCAGAAGGGGGTTTCCAGAGGGGCGGAGCAAAGCACGGAGATGGACACTTAGGTGACCCAGTATATGCTTGGTCAGGTAAAGTATTATGGATAGACCAAATGTATATAAATAATAATAATAAAATATATATATATATATATATATATACATACAGGGGCATTAACATCAGTGTAGACCCCTGGGCATAGCAATGTATTGGGGCCCCTTCCGATCCTCCAGCGGTAGGGGTGGGGGAAGCTTTGATGTCCCGCGGGTGGTAGGGGGCATACTTGCCTACTTTTGAAAACTAATTTCAGGGAGATTTGAGCTGTTAAAAGAACGCAACGTGTCGCTGAGAGGGTGTGTCATGCTCCGCCCAGAGGGCGTGTCTAACTTCACCTATGGGCACACCTATGGCCACTATGGTTTTCGTGCAGTGGCAGAAGAAAACTCTGGACCACTTTGGGCCTGATTCAGTTACGGATGTTGCTTCCTTGTCACACTGCACTAAACATGTGAAAGACAACTTCTGCCTCTTTTGCTGCCTATACATATATAAGCATGCATTACACACATCTACCCCACAACCCTCCCCTCATATTGCAGTCAGTACACACCACTATATTACATTACACACTTTCCCCCATATTGCACCCAGTACATACACGCTATTACATTACACCAGGGCTTGGCAAATGTTTAAAAATGTAGGAGCCAGGATGAAAGTGTGGGAACTAAACAAGGAAAAGACTGTGATAGTGCGCGCCGAAGGCGCTCAAAAAATTACACCGCAATGCCTATTATACATGCTACACACCCATTACATTTTATACCACTTGCTTGATGCCAGGGGTAACATGCTCTTTGCCAGGGGTTGCATACTCTTTGCAAGGGGTAACATGCTCTTTGCCAGGGGTTGCATACTCTTTGCCAGGGGTAACATGCTATTTGCCAAGAGGGATTACCCCTCTTCCCTCTCTCTCCCTCCCCTCCGTTACAATGTGCGGTAATGACAAAAGCCGGGCAGAGTAGGGGACAATCCACCTGGCTCCGGCTGTATTAGATCAGGTCCGCGTCGTGGCTATTTCAAAACTTTAGGGCCAATTGGAGCTTGTGGTCCGACAGCCAGTCAGGAGCCGCCACTGTAGCTCCTGCTTGGCTCCCGAAGTGCGAGCTCTGATTGGTTGCAAGCCATCTCCACACTGCGGACTTGATCTGACACAGCCGGAGCCATCCCCCCCCCCCCCCCCAAAAAAAAAATCATATTAAAGCCATTAAAACCTCTGTTTTAAATTACACACAGCCAACTCCTAAATAACACACACACCTTTTATACAGCCCACCCTTTGCCCCAGGAGATACAGATCTCACCTGGCTGTGTTCTCCCTCCTGTGGAAGTGCAGGGACCCGGCAGTGTAGTGGAGCAGGCAGCTGAGCTCTCCGAAGGCAGACATAGGAGGCTAGGAGCAGGAAGGAAGAGGCAGGAGCAGGGCTTGCCCCTGATACACGGAGCTTGGCTGCTGCTGCTCTGAGTGTGGTGGGCGGGGCCAGCCTCAGCCGTGCAGAGCCCTGGCTGCTGTCAGTCTCAATCTCTCCTACTCCCGCTGATCAACCGCACTAGACTGACTACCTCTCAGCTCAGCCACCGTTACTCGCGGTAGCCGGATGTGATGCGCGCATGTGCAGTCTGTCTCTCTAGGGATGGGGTCCCAAAAACCGGGAGGATAGAGCCGGCTTGCGGGGCAGCGGGAGGCTCCTGTAAAATCCGGGAGCCTCCCGCTAAAAGCGGGAGGGTAGGCAAGTATGGTAGGGGGTATTATATCAACCGCTCAGCATGTAGGGCCTGGATCAGTAATTTCCACTAATTACCCCTTTACTGCACAGATGGTGGGAGATGGGGTGGGAGAAGGGGGCATTGGGCTGAATGAAGGGGCCCTGATACATAACTTCCAGGGTGGTAGAGGATGTTTAATACGCAGAGGAGGGGTGTATAGTGGAGTGGGCTTATTATTCATAATTTTCTGGTGGGGGGACACTTGCAGATATCTCCAGTTTCCATAAATATATTTCTTAAATTTTAATGGAATTAAAAACTAGAGAATCCCACCTACCAAATGGTATTGGGGACTAGGGGATCAGAGTTCAGGAGGCAGAGCAATCTGCCAACGAGTATTTAAAACTACATACCAGGTGTGTGGAGCTGGAGCAGTAACCAGCTGCTGGAAGGCTGATATCTCCGTTTCTGGGAAGAGTAGAGACAAGTTACTAGTGTCCCTCAAAGGAGGAGTGTCCCAGCTTTTGGAATATACCCTCAGAAAAACTCAGGCAGAACCTGAAATATCTGACTGGGAAGAGCAATTAACAGTCTTGGAAGGGGACCACTGCTTTGAAGTCAGATATCTCCGGTTCCCAAGGGCTGATTTTTAAAATTCTTGTACCCATGGAAAGAGGGGACCCTCAGCTTTCAGTCTAGGGCCCTTAGACTCCTAGGGCGGGTTCTGGGTACTCAGAAACCCCCCCTGCGTGCGCTACTGACTAGGCGTTCCCATGTTAATTCACTGGTGATGTCGATGCGGTGGGGTGGAGGTGGGGGTGGGGGTGGTGATCAGCTGCCCCCCCACTTTCCGTACAGGACGCCCACAGTTCTAAGAAAACAGAGAGGTATCTTAGATTTGCGTGCGCTGTAGAAATCATTAGACGGTTGGCGACCATGAAATGATTTCGGCCACGTGCGCAATGTGCGAATGGATGTTTATGCTAAATATATATTTTCATGCATGTAGGGAAATCAGTGTGCAGGGGGGGGGGGGGGCGGGCGTTTGTGTTGGCGCCGGGGCGGCCATTCAACCAGAATCACCCCCAAGGTGTGAACACATTGTGCCACACGTGGAACCACCCACTGCACTGTCACTGGTTGGATGGCAGGGGTCATGGAACACGTGTAGATTATTAGATGGACAGTGTCAGCCAATAGGTCGACACCAAAAGGTCGACCTGCAATAGGTTAATAGGGTCAAAAGGTGGACAGGGTCAAGAGGTTGACATTAAAGAAGGTAGACACATGGAAAGGTTGACATGATTTTTTTTTTTATTAAATTTTTGTGTCAATGTCAACATCTGTCAACATGGCGTGGCTTAGTTCCCCCGCCCTGCTTCGGGCACACGTTACCGTTTCCAATTTCCACCTGGATACTTAAGTATGAAAAAGTTAAAAAATATATATATAGTGAAAAACTCATGTCGACCTTACCCTGTTGACCTTTTGACCCTGTCAACATTTTGACCCCGTTGACCTATTGTACGTCAACCTCTTGGTGTTGACCTATTGACTGTCTGTCTAGACACTGTAGATCTATCCACTAGTACCATCATGGCAACAAACAGGTCTATTTACTAAGCCTTGTTGAGAGATAAAGTAGAGAGTGGTAAAGTAGCAACCAATCAGCTCCTGTTATTTTTAAATCTTCCCCTAACGCTCACTGAGTGCTTCCTCTTACATACACCAGAAGCCTCCTGCCCCCGGCCACTGGGTAGATGAAGAGAGACCGGGAGGGGACATCAGAACAGAACAATAGGATGCTCCTGAGATGAGACCCTCACGTGGGGCCATGTGTATCAAACCAACTAACTGTCATTTTCCAAATCCAGTCTGTTACATGGCAGTTAGGAGCTGATTCGTTTTTACTTTCTCTCTCTCCTCTTTATCACATTTTGAAGCTTGGTGCATCTGTCCCATTGTCTCCTGGTAGCAATACCGTGCTGCTTGTCAACCCTGAAACATAATAGCATTAGTATTGTGCTGGAACAAATGACTATTTATGCTTCTGTTCCCTCAGTAAATGTCCCTTGTGGGCTGCATGTATTTGTCCTGTTTTAGCTATGGCACAGACAGGTCCCCGCATACACAGCAACGTGCCCTGCTACTGCACCTGTGTGGGCAAGAGATAAACACTACGGCTGTTCTATAAGCAGCTCTTCATCTGCGTGTTCCTGATGGAATCGAACAGTACATGTTCAGCACATTCGCCATTTCTTGGGTGTGTGTGTATGGTTAGGGTTATAGGCTGCGGGCTGTGTGTGTGTATGGTTAGGGTTATAGGTTGTCCATGGCAAACCCAGCAGCAGCACACAGGCTGTTTGTCTCCTGCAGCCACCATCCCCAGGTATAGGCGGTCCCCAGCTCAATCCCACACTGTCACATCCCTGAGTGACATTGCAGATAGCCCCTCATTGTCACGACCACCCATGTCGGCTACCCTGGTTCTCTGTGCTGTCCTGAGCCCACAGACCTCTGATAGGTTACCCTCTGCCCTGGCGCTCACCTCCGCTGCTGATTCCGATGCTGGCTGTCTACGCTCCGTCACTCTGTCGCCACCAGGTGACAGCGGTGGTGTGCAGTCTCATGCCATGCAGGGCTCTGGGTGGCGTGAGGCATGAGCTGCCATGATGGGTCCGTGTCAGGTTAGGGGTCTGGCCAAGAGATGCCGGCTGCAGCGCCTCTGCGTACAGTCACCGCCGGCTGGTTTCTGTTGCCGCATCTGGCGGCGGCATCTTCTTGGTTACTACAGCCTATGCAGCGTGGCTCCAATCTGTGAGCTCACACGCTCAGCCAATCACCGCTCAGCTCAGCCTTCAAATACTGACTATCCGGGCCAGACCGTCAGTCGGTACAATGATGTCCACCCGCTAACATCATTGAGTACTCCTGGCTACCTGTGGTTCCCACTACAGTCCTATCGTGCATCCTGATGAAGTCTACTCCTTTCTGCTGATCGTCCACTGCGTTACCATATCATCACGGAACCCTCTGCCGCCTATAAGGATAGGACAAGGTTAACCCCCCAAAGGGTGTCATCTTCTTCATTCCTGACGGCTATTATCTGTGGTCGCATCCCTGGTTCTGCAGCTACGATCCTACTCAGCACAGATTCTACTGGACTTCATCTTGGTCTTATTCCAATCCTTCAACCAATCATCCAATCCTTCATCCAATCATCCAATCCTTCATCCAATTATCCTATCCTTCTTTCAATCACCCAATCATCCAATCCTGCAATCATTCAAACATTCAACTTATCAATCATCTTCAAGGCTCTGCAATAAGTATTGTATGTTATTGTCTTCTTCCAATTGATCAAATTCTACAGTTATTCATTGTGCGATCATTCATAACTTGTACCGCAGTATCTTTATTAAAAAAAAGTTTAATGTTATCCAATTGCTTAACTCCCTTCTGTCGTTCATGCAACAGCCCCTACATCAAAGCACCCAGCCTCCGTTACACTCCAGCTGGTGCTTCACGAAATGTGACACTCAGTAGTAAGCCACTCAGCGTGCCCTTACCAGCCAATTGTAGCACTGCTGAGTGTCTCCATGTCCCCAGCGGGGTGGGGTGTCCCAGTGCTGTAGTGTGCCTCCTGTAGTGAGGAGAGCCCCGATGTATGTGCAGCCGATTGGAGAAGTCGGAGCCTGCTGTCAGTGTGCCGGGGGAGCTGTCAATCACCACCCAACGGTGTCTCCCGCATAGTGCCTGCACCCCGCAGCCTATAACCCCCAACCATACACCCCGTAGGTTATAACCCTAACCAGACAAGCAGCCTATAACCAGGGCTACTTTTCAGCAGGCTCCAGCAGGAACTAAGGCCCTTATTCTAGTTCACTCTTTCTGACAAAATATTTCTTAGATGGACAAAACCATGTGTGCTGCTGGTGAGGCAGGTGTAAAACCCCACCCAAATCTAATTATCTCTGCACAAGTAACACCTGCCTCACCTGCAGTGCACATGGTTTTGTCCGTATAAGAAATATTTTGTCAGAAAGAGTGAACTAGAATAATGGCCTCAGTTCCTGCTGGAGCCTACTGAAAAATAGCCCTGCCTATAACCATAACCACACACACCCTGCAGCCTATAACTCTAACCACATACACGCCCCACAGCCTATAACCCTAACCACACACACCCCGTAGCCTATAACCCTAACCCCACGTACCCCGCAGCCTATAACTCTAACCACACACACACACACCCCGCAGCCTATAACCCTAACCACCCCCCCCCCCCCCCGCAGCCTTGAACTCTAACCACACACACACCCCGGAGCCTATAACCCTAACCATGCACACACACACCCCCCCCCGCAGCCTATAACCCTAACCACACACACCCCATAGCCTATAACCCTAACCATACACACACTCCCCACAACCTATAACCATACACACACACCCCGCAGCCTATAACCATAACCACACACACACACCCAGGGGCGCTGGAACGTTTTTAGGTTGGGGGGGGCAAGATATAATCTCATTTTGGCGCCCGCTAAATTGCTATATGTTACCCCCTGATAGTTAATGAAATATGTTTTCATCAATAGTAATAGAGTAACAGAAAAACACTATAGTTTTATTAGTAACAAAATAACATAATGCAGAGTTAACATTAGGGAAATGATGCTTAACAAAAATATTTATGCAACTCTGTAACATTAGTAATTAGGGTTTGCCAAAGACTGCCCAGAACATGTCCCCACACCACTCATATGCCCAGAACATCAATTGTTCACACACTCCCCATAACTTAATACATCCCCAATGTACATTAACTCAAATTGTGAGCAAGTTTAGAGATCTCCTCAACTTACTTTTTTTGTTTTGCTGCCTGGATCCCTCCCATACACAGCAGGGCAGACACGCTGGCCGCAGCAGGATGGGGTTGGAGCGCGCTGGGGACCTGGATGCTGGATGCCATGCGGCATGCCCATGCAACGCTCGTCGCTGAAGCAGCAGGGGGCGGGCGGCCGCGGCGTCGGACACTGTAAGTGTCAATCAAACACCGCTGGGCAGGGCGGCCGGCAGGGAGGGGACTGAGTCTGATAGGGAGGACGGATGGAGAGACCCGGCGCAGCGGCGCCAGCGCGCATAGCACTGCAGGATATGTGAGTGTCGAAAAGACCTCACACATACATCAAGACACAGACGGGCCCCGGCCGGGCTCTGGGGCCCTTCAGATCGCCGGGGCCCGTCACACATGTCCCCCTTGACCCCCCCTGTCGCCGGCCCTGACAGCGCCCCCAGACAACGGTACTTTAGCGTCTCAGTAATTTTGGGGGGGGGGGGCAAGCTGCCCCCTCGCCCCCCCCGTTCCGGCTCGCCTGCACACACCGCAGCCTATAACCCTAACCACACACACCCCACAGCCTATAACCCTAACCATACACACACCCCGCAGCCTATAACCCTAACCATACACACCCCCCAGCCTATAACACTAACCATACACACACCCCGCAGCCTATAACCCTAACCACACACACAGCAGCCTATAACCCTAACCATACACACACCGCAGCCTATAACCCTAACCACACCCACACACCACAGCCTATAACCCTAACCATACACACACACCACAGCCTCTCCAACACCTGCACCCCTGTGGCGCCAGCTACCCCCACCCCCGCTAGGGCTGCGGAGCCTTAGCTACGCCACTGGTCCGGACCGTTACGGTTTTTGCTACATGCCCCGACCATACATGGAGGCTTCATACTCCACCTCCTCCTCTCCCTGTTGACAGCTGTCACAGGCAGCCCCCGGACAGGACACCCCCAAACATGACACCTTGTCAAAATGTATCTAAAACTGAGTTGCAGAAGCTGGGTAGACAGAGTAAAGGAATTATCATTTTATAAATACAGGTTTAATATCCCTTATCCAGAAGTATTTTGGAGAACGGATTATTACGTATTTCAGAATATTTTTATATATCAAAGTGGTATGTTGAGGTATCTTGCATTTATCTTGTATAAACACCAGGGCCGCCAAGAGAAATCCTGGGCCCAGGTACAACAACTTCCTGGGGCCCCCACAGACAGAGCTCCTCTGCGGACCTGTTGTTACCCCACTGCTTCCAAGGTGGATACAGGGACAAAAATGTACACCGTAATGTCTATTACACATGTCACACACCCATTACATATTATACCACATGCCATAATGCTCATTACATGTTATACCACACACCGTAGTGGGAAATACACATTATGCCATACACCGTAATACCTATTACATATTTTACCACATGCCATAATGCCCATTACACATTATTCCACACACCGTAATGCTCATCGCATATTAGGGGGTTAATATGCTTGTTGCCATTGGATTAACCTGCTCTGCCAGGTGTTACATGCTCTGCCAGGGGTTAACATGCTCATTGCCATGGATTTATATGCTTTCCAGGGGTTAACATGCTCAAAGTCATGGAGTTACAGTACATGCTCTGTCAGCGGTTACATGCTGACTTCCAGAGTCCGATGTCAGCCCCAGCAGCATGCAGGGAGGCAGCAGACACAGAGCAACCAGCCACCCACCTTCCACCTTGGAACACAGTGACCTAGACATGGGTGGGGAACCAGGTCTGGGACTACTGGGCTGGAGACATGGCACTGGCACCTGCTGCTGCTGGTGGTGGCTGGAATGGGAACTGTGTGTCCAGACCAGGGCCCCCCTGAAAGGCCCGGGCCCAGGTAAACTGTACCTGCTCCCCCCCTCTCTCGGCACCCCTGATAAACACATCAAACACATGAAGTACACACAAATATATTTTATTTGTGCATGAAACAAAGTTTGTGTACAATCTCAGGCACTGATTTGAATACTAAGCAATCATGTTCTTACACATATTTAGTGCCAGTTTCATATCATTTTCCCAGTAGTGCCAGTTACATATCATTTCCCCAGTAGTGCCAGTTACATATCATTTCCCCAGTAGTCCCAGTTACATATCATGTCTTCATTAGTGCCAATTACAGATATCTCCAATAGTGTCAGTTACATATTATGTCCCCTGTAGTGCCAGTTACAGATGTCCCCAGTAATGCCAGTTACAGATGTCCCCAGTAATGCCAGTTACAGATGTTCCCAGTGGTGCCAGTTACATATCATGTCCCCAGTAGTGCCAGTTACAGATGTTCCCAGTAGTGCCAGTTACACATGTCCCCAGTAGTGCCAGTTACCGATGTTCCCAGTAGTGCTAGTTACACATGTCCCCAGTAGTGCCAGTTACACATGTCCCCAGTAGTGCCAGTTACAGATGTTCCCAGTAGTGCCAGTTATACATTTCCCAAGTAGTGCCAGTTACACATTTCCCCAGTAGTGCCAGTTACACATTTCCCCAGTAGTGCCAGTTACACATGTCCCCAGTAGTGCCAGTTACCAATGTTCCCAGTAGTGCCAGTTACACATGTCCCCAGTAATGCCAGTTACCGATGTCCCCAGTAATGCCAGTTACAGATGTTCCCAGTAGTGCCAGTTATACATTTCCCAAGTAGTGCCAGTTACACATTTACCCAGTCGTGCCAGTTACACATGTCCCCAGTAGTGCCAGTTACCAATGTTCCCAGTAGTGCCAGTTACCGATGTTCCCAGTAGTGCTAGTTACACATGTCCCCAGTAGTACAGAAGATTTCTGTATGTTATCTAATATACCACAATATTTCCCATCCTGAGACTCCTGGATCATTAAGAATACATTTATCAGTATTTGTTTTTCACTATGAACATTTGAAACCCAATCTAAAGAGACGTAGATGCAATTTGCTGCCATAAAAGTCTTCTGCATGTTCTCCCAGACTGATAGATTGTTTGCACAGAGATTACGGCTATGGTCTGTTATAGGCACCATGTTGGCTTTCTGATAGCAAACACAATATGCTGTAACAAGCTGTCCCAATCACTGTACTGGGAGACAGCAGATAGCAGGAGCCACAAGTATTGGAAACAGACTCTCACAAGTCATGTCAATAACTCTTGGACCGGTGCTGGTTCCAAAAATACGGGGGACAAAAAATCTGGGGGTCCCCCATATTTTGAAACCAGCACCGGGCTCCAACAGCCCGCAGTGTCATGCCACAGCCGGGGGACACTTTTTACACAAGGTCCCCCGGCCGTACCATGAGCACTGTGGCTGGTCAGCCTTGGATGGGGTACCTGGAGGAGTGGGGACCCCCCCCAATAAAGGGGTCCCCCCCCAGGCTTCACCCGTCCAGGGCTGAAGCCCAGGGCTGTCACCGGCGTCCCTGGCCATTGGACGCCGGCCTGATATGGTTAAATTCACATTCCTAACATTGCTTAATACAGGAGAACTACAAGTGCCAGCAGACCTCCCCCGCAGGCTGGGACTTGGAGAACCACAAGTCCCAGCATGCGGGGCATTAATGGGCCCGCTGGGACTTGTAGTCCACCTGTAAAAAGAATGTTAAAATAAAACACACACACAGAAAAGTAAAACTTTATTACACACACATCCACACACCTCACTTTTACACCCACATTCTTACCGATCCAGGATCCAGCGCTGGTCTCTCTGCAGCAGAGCCGGACAGCCCGCACTGACAGTGGGCTGAACCGGCTTTCTCCGATGCAGCTAACAGCTTCTGTCGCGTTGTTCCAGCACAACAGAGGCTGAGAGCGTCTCCGGCTTATGTGTCTCCATGGAGACGCATAGCTCAGCCAATCAGGGCTGAATACATAATAGCTATGTATATTGTAGCCATTTTCAGCTATAGTGTTAGGACCTGCAGAAAAGTGGGGTCCCGTGAAGGGGGCTGCAGGCTTAAATGCATTGATCAATTCATCTCCACTATTTATTATCAGTTAATTTAGTGTGTGCAGAGCCCCTACAATGTCTATATATATATATATATATATATATATATATATATATATATATATATATATATATATATATATATATATATATATATATATACACACACTTCTTATTACGTTACACATCCCAGAATGTGCCTGATATCTAGATAACACGTTACGGTAGGCCATGCAACATGTCTATAAATATGAGATTTATTTACCATCAGCATTATTGTGCCACAATAATAATATACTATACATCACCAGAGTCGCCTGAAATGCTCTTATGTGGATACGTGTGTCACCAAAATTACATTATTGTGTTGTGTGGAACATCTAGCGGCATCTCACAGTACTCAGTAACATCAGTGGAATCACTTAGTTGACCTTAATGCAGACTCTTGTAGCTGCTGACGAGCTGCAGATTGTTCCTATGAGAATATCTTATGAATATATTATGCATAATTATGTATAATACCAGTCATTTAAATAAATGCGGCTAAACACTATGAATAGGTCTCTATGAGTCTTATGTGGCTCAGAGAGCTATAATGTCACCAGGGACAGCGGCTGGCGAGAAGCTGTAGATAATATTGTGCTATGTCAGAGGTGCCTGCTTCATTGTATTTACCGTCATATACTACATCATCTTGTTTCATAACTAGAACTCGTTTCATCTATCATGAGATCGGGTGTTCAGGCTTGGACACGTGTGAGAGAGTTCGGAAGCTCATGGATTGAAGTGTTCTGGTGCTCAGGTATTCGAGTGTTTGGGCCTATTTAGGCACTTTCACACACAGGTGAGTTCAGTGCTCACGGATCCGGGTGTGTTTAGGCGTGTTCACACGCTCAGATGTTCGGGTGTGCTTGGGCTAGTTCGGGCGCTCATGGATTTGGGTGTCCGGTGCATTCGCAAACTCTGTTTTTTTGTCGTTTGCATGCTCGGTAGAGTTGGGATGCTTGGGCGCATTCACGGTATTTGGGAGTTTGGGCGCTCGGACGTGTCGTGGCTGAGTTCGGGTGTGCTTTGGTGTTCTGCCGCGTTCACGGAATTGGTTGTTCAAGCGTGTTTGGTAGAGTTCAGACGCTCATGTGTATTAGGGTTTGTTCGTGTGCTTGGGTGTGTTCCGGCGCTTGGGTGTTCGGGCGAGTTTGGGTGTTCAGAGATTCAGGTGTTTGGGTGTGTTCGGACTTGTTGAAATGCTCGGGTGTTCGGATAAATTCTGGTGCGATCAGGTGAGTTTGGGCGCTCATGGATTCTGTGTTTGGGCGTGCTCGGTAGAATTTGGCCGTATTCGCGCAGACGGATATTTGGGAGTTCGGCCACTCGGATGCATTTGGCCGCGTTCGCGCTCTCAATTTGGCCAATAATCGGATGTCAGCACCTGCCCCCAATTCGGAGGACAGCGTTGACGTGAAGTCAGTCCAGGCTAACTTTTTATTACGAACAGAGGAAACATCATTAGATGGTGAGCGACCGTCAAATGTTTTATCTTTCGTGCGGCCACATGCGAGTGGATGTGCATGCAGGGATTTGTTGTTCGGTTCGGGGGGGGGGGGGGGGGGAGCGGGGACACGCTGCCTAGCAAACAAGTCTGAATAAGACTGTATATTTCTCTGTGCAGGGTAAATACTGGCTGCTTTTGCATGTAGCCCACAGACAGCTTTATTATTACTCTGCAAGTTCGATTTCAGTTTGAACACACTCCATCCACCTCTAGCTCTCTCTGCACATGTTACATCTGCCCCAACTGCAGTGCAGCATGGTCTTGCCCAGTTGCTTGCTGTTTTCTTTTTGCTTTACTTATTTTACTAATTGTATTTTATTTTTCCAGACCAGAATCGAAGGCAAATATATTTATTCTGTACTTGCCTCATATCAGCTGCATTAGTCTATAGCATGCATTGAATATTGAAGTGCTACAGTAGACGGTAATTTATTCAATGGAGCAGCCAACATCTCACGCTGCTCAGGTCTTTTTTTATCATGAATTGTCGCAGTTTGTGGCTATTTTTGGCTTTTCATGCTCTGATTCATTCCTAATTATTTGTGACTTGTTTCTCTGTCCCGTGATTCCATCTGCACCCATTCACTTCTCACATACGACTCGATTCAGACCTGCAAACTGGGCTGCGAGTGTTTGGAGCCTAGCGAGCAGGTAGCCGCCACCCTGCAAAACGCACGCCCCTCCACTCCCCCCACCCCTGTGCACGGCTGCGAACGCATACGCAGCCGTGCACACAGGGGAAAAATCACTCACTATCAAATGGTTGCAGGGGGCTCACAGAGACGAGGGAGCCAGGACTCGCTAAGCGCTGCGAAGGCCGCGTGGAGTAGGGGGTCGCTGATAATGTCAGCGCTCTCCCTCCCACCGGCTGTGGAACACCTGCATTTTCTAAGGCACTCCCAGAAAACTCCCCCAAATGCCCGAAGGGTGCCAATCACCTTGCGAACAGCCACTGTAGGTTAGCCATCGCTCGGTGCCTTGGGGCGGACAGCTTGTACATTTCGATAATCACTCAGGCTGTGAATTGACAGCCAGGCAATTGGGTCTGAATGATCCCCTTCAACCTCTTTTCTTTACTTCTTCTTCATGTGGAAGGTAAGAGAGACATAAATCCAGGGATGCAAGATGTTTATGTCCTCACAAAGCAAAGCATCTAGGCATCCTAGGCCAAGCTGCCCGTTTCCCCGACACCCCCCCCCCCCCCCCCCCCAGTTTCTGACATACACAATTTAATTTTTAAATTATCATAAGGGTGGTGGTGGTGGGGGGGGGGGTGCGGATGCCACCCGTTGATTGCTACTGACTAGATCCACAGGCGGGGGGAGTGGTTGTGCGGGCATTTCCCCCCCGCCGGTTGCCGCTGACCTGCTCCAGGAGTGGTGCGGACGCCTGTTTGCTGCTTACCAGGTCAACGTTTTTGGGGGTGCGGGCGCTATCCCCCGCTGATGATGCTGACCAGCTTCAGGGGGCAGCCCATTACTCCTGACAAGCTCCAGGACAGGTGTGTGTGTGTGTGTGTGTGTGTGTGTGGGGGGGGGGGGGGGGCTATGGTTCACCTGCTCTTTTCCTGAGGCTGCTGGGATCAATAATTGGTGGCTGCTTTTTTCCTTCTCCTTGGGCGGGAGCTTTCGTCCTGACTCCTGCTCCTCGCGCTACAGTTGGCTGCTTTCCTACTTCTATCCTGGAGCTCAGTACCGCCCTCCAGTGGCAGTCGCAGCCTGAAGCTGCCTAGTGGTGGCGCCGGCCCTGCTCACACCTACTGTGTATGTGGACCTTATTCAGCCTCAATGTAAACTATAGTCAAAAAAAGAGTTAGCATTTTGCTACCTATTCAGAAATGCAGTTCACCTTGGGACGAGTAACGGATAATGCAACAGACGTGACTTCTCTGCAAGTACTAAAGATGCTCAAAAACACATGACACAACAACCACACAATACAAAAAGTAGCTTAGTAACCAAGAGTCTGATTCTGAGACCAACGGATTTTGTCACGGGTGCAGATTTTGCAGATAGCGCAGGAACAGAAAAGACTTTCCGCATTTTTGTCTATGCCTTTTTTATTTTGAGCTGGGAATGTGTGTGGCTGCTTGTGTAAAATCAGTTCAAGGCATACGCACAATGCATTAGGTGAACAGTACTCACTCTAGCAAAAGATGGTAAAGCAGGCTTCTGTGGCTCCGCCCTCAAATTCCAAAACATGTCAATCAGTGGAGACTGCAAGTGATCACTCAGGACCCATTCTGCACATGCTCAGATGCCCAATTTCTGTATGATTTGTATGTATACCTATCAACTGTGTGTGGGACCGTCTATTTTTTTGGGACGGTCCCGCATCAAAACCCTGGGCCAGTTGTTGGGAGTCCCCCCTGTCACCCGCAGCTCTGCTCAGCATAGTAGCAGCAAATAGGAGCTGTGAGCATGTGCACATCATCTGTTCCCTGAGTCAGAGGGGTTGGGGCATGGTCAGCAGCTCACAGAGCACTGGCCATGCCCCAAGAGTGATGTCATCAGGAGGCGTCACTAGTGGGAGCATCATGTGTAAAACCACGTCCCCTTTTGGATTGGCCACACCCCCTTACCCGCTGCTCTGCATTTGAAAGTTGGGGCATATGCTGGAGGGCTAAGTATAATTATATGGGTGCCGATGACTCCATTACCTCCCAGAGTTACGCCTATATGGTATTATAGTATAAGAATGCCTGAAGCAAGGCATGCGAGGGGACGCAGTACACTCATACGGTGTCCATGATGACAGATATCGACACGGACACAAAAACAGCAAAAAAATCATGTCAACATTTCTTGTGCCGATCATTTGTACGTCAACCTTTTTTTATGTGTTGACCGATAGCGGTCCTCCTACTGACTGTCAGCCTAGACACTATTGACCTAATAATACACCAGGCTTGCCTACCCTCCCAGAATTGGCGGGAGGCTCCTGAAAATCGTGTCCCCCTCCTGCCCCCCCGGGAAGGTGGGCAATCCTCCCGCATTGCCCACGCAGCCCGCGCACCCCCTTCCATGCTGTACTAAAATTGGTAAAATACCCGGTTTTCGCAGGTCTGCGGCACGGGGCGGGGCTAAAATAACGCGAATCGCGTAATTTTGCGTCATTTAAGACCCTCCCCCAATTTGTGTACCAGCGAATTGCTTTCTTTGACTGCCATGGGGGCGGAGCTTGTGACGTCAGCCTCTCCCTGTCCCCCTGACATACCATTATCGGGTCTCCTCTTCAGGCTTCTCCCAGAGAGGACAACAGAAAAGTTTGCAAGTATGTAATACACGCCAGTAAGAGTCAAGCAGTGCAGTCATGTGGTGTCAGGAGCGGCGATCCGTGAGGTTACATGGTTTATCCGCCTCTACAAACGGCCCTGTTCCTACTTCCAAATGGGAGAATGGCCGATTCTTTCCACACAGCAGCAGGGAATATCTACAATGTCACATACAATGTATACAGGGAAGATGTCATAAATAAAACAATGTTTGGGGCTCCATAGTAAGGGCCCATTTATCATTGTATATTTGTTGCTAATTCCGTTGGTTAGCAGCAAATATAAACGTCTCCCTGGAATGTATGAAGAAAGGAACACAGCAGGTACATGCTGCAGCCACGTTCCCTCAATTCCTGCCCACAGCCACATCATAGGTGTCCATGTGGGCGCAATGCTGCTCAATTTAAAATATTGGATTCTGGATGTTGTCTTGCACAGCTACCACCATCTGAAAATGGCGGAAGCCAGTGGTAGCTCCAGCCCAGTCCAAAATTCAAATAGGGGAGCAACACCAACTCCAGTGAGTCCGTTTGGAATGGCAGTTAGTGTGGTTCCCCTATTTGAATTTTGAACTGTGCTGCAGCCTCCCCTGGCAAAAGCAAATATTTTAAGCGAGTTTAAAATATTTGCTGCTATACACAGGAGCACTTTCCACATCGCCAAGGCACAATTGCATTGCCCAGAAAGAAAAGAAAAAAGGTCCGGAGCATTTGTGCCCGCTACGGTGCTGCCATCTGACATCGGCTTGAAGTTAAGACACATGCGTGCCGGGGAAATCATCTGGCCATCCCGGCACCCTACGGAAACTCCTCCTTCTCCTTGCCGGGCAACCGCTTATTCCATTGCGGCTACACACATTGATGGACTCATCATTTGTAAGCTCTATTAAACATGGAGATAATCCGTTTTTGTGTGACAGCATCATATTATATCCTCCGCATATAGTATCGCAGATCATTGGAGCACAAAAACGTTTTAATATAAAAAATTTTGGGGTGATCCACATTTCCATGTATTATTAGTTTTTTTTATATATTTCTCTTATATATTTATGAGATTTAAAGAATATATATTGCTGATAAATGTATTGTTGTTATAATTGTATATTGACCGGTCATTACGAATACTATATAAATATTTTCAATTTCAAAACCCTTTGAGTGCCAACATCGCTGTGAGAAATGTTCAAAATATCAGCTAGAAATGCCGGCGTCGCTCACATTTGTTATATAAATTCAAATAAAAGATGTTGTGTAAAAAAGACTATGGGCGGTATTCAATGAGGCTGATTCGCCAGGTTTTTATGGCGATTTTGTGCTGTAAGGCGAATTTCTGACTAAAACGGTGAATCACCCTATTCAATGACCAGATGGCGAATACATTTCAAGGTTTTTTTCGCCATGATTCACCGAGTAGCAATCGCTATCTTTTTATGGTGAAGTGGAATGTGAACTTCTAAAATAAAGTGTTTTGTTTTTTACAATTGGTGTCAAAAAATCTGGAATTTTATTCTGAGGAGGGGCATGCTATTTTTATTCATGTGCTGTAAGCACATGAATATATATTTAATTTAAAAAAATATATATATTTTTTTTATTTATTTTTTTACACAGAGCAGCCAGCAGGGGGCCGGGAGCCGAGCCGCTCATTACATATTCATATATTCACTACACTCAAACATTACATATGCATGATCGGGTGTAGTGAATATACCCGGTCCCCTGCTGGAACCCCCGTGGGGCAGCCTGTGCTGTCTGGCACCCGGGGAGCCCACCTCCCCCCCCCCCCCCCCCCCCACAGACATTCTGGGGCAGGCAGGGAGACTTCCATCTCCCTGCCTGCCACCGTCCTCAGGCTCCCTGCAGCGTCCGCCGCAGGAGCTCAAATTCGCCGGTCAGGGGCAGCGAGCCCCTGACTCATTGAATACCGGAGCCGGTGAGGCTCCGGAATGCAGCGAGCAGTGGCGAATGTGCAGCGAATCCTAAACAGGATTCGCTGCACGTCGCCAGTATTCACATTGAATACCGCCCTATGGGTGAAATTTTATAGAATGAGAGATTCAGAGTGAGAGATTTGGTAAGAAATCTCCAGTGTTTTTAAAGCGGCAATCATTTACACTTCAAAATCAAACTGGTTTTGCAGTGTAAATGGTTGCTGCTTTAAAAAAAACTGGAAATTTCTTACCAAATCTCTCACTTTCTGAATCTCTCATCCTATTAAATTCCACCCTATACTTCCTGTATACGGTAAACGTTACAGGTCATTATGATTAATGAAATGCTTGGTCATTTTCACACATATTTTGACGAATTCACTTGGCACTCAAAGGGTTAAGCTCACTGTGGTTTTTAATTCCTTCATGTCAGCTGATACTATCACTAACTAATTAGCGCAGAGAATTATTCTCTTTTTCTTAAAATGCCAATAGGTAAAATTGAAATCCTCTAGAACACATTTGAAGAAACTGGGTGACATTATTTGCTATGCGATTTTCTGTTTTTGGCGTTATTTAGACCACAAAATGGCGATATCGCATTTTTCAGTGAAATCGCCAATTTAACGTGATGTGTTAAGGGATAGAAATCGCATATTTTGTGCGTAAAGGTATGCGGAACAAAAGTGCGAGATTAATTCGCACTTTTATCGCATCCAGATGTTTTTCAATGCAAAACTATACAAACCGCTTATTTAATGCTATGCGCATTTGCAAATCGCACTTTTGCGGTGTCTATTTATCGCACTTTTTTCAGACCTGGTTCTGTTTGGCGCATTTGCACACAACTCATTTTGGTCAAGTGCACACATGGTTAATTTCAACACAGGTGCCCTCATTATCACTCACAAACACCCCTACATTAACCCCAACATCAGTAAGGACACCTGTGAGGGTTTAAATAATGTAGATTTGTATGACTATTTTAAACTTGGTTATCTGTGATGGGTCCCAATTGGAGGGCCAACGCAGGAGGGAGGAAGGTGGGCAAAAGATGCTGGTAGCCCCCCCACTACTGGGTACCCCACATATGTATGGTGCTCACCTGTACCTGGACTACCTGTCGGACCAACAGGTTGTGGGGATGGTTACGCTGAACCCCATTACCCTGTCGGAGTTATATGAGCAGGTGAGAGATGCTTGTGCCCATTTTGTGGGTGGCAACTATGTAGTGTCTGTCCAGCACTAATTAATGTGTGGCCTCTACTATTTGTCCACAGCCTCCACTCAGTCTGTGACCTCATGGGCCTTGGTGGTATCACAGGCCACTTTGTCAAATCATTTTACTCTACTGTTACTTGCTATAAAGAAGTTGTTGCAGACATACATCAGCAGCCGTTACTTTTCTGGTAAGCACATGTGGCCTGTACTCCAAAATGTACCAGTGTTGGAAGTGGAAGTGTACTCTTTAACAAATTATTGACCAATACCATCTGTTTCCACCCATATTGAACCTAACACCAGTCCACAACAGATGCACATGGTGGTGCTGACCTATCCCTTGCTAATATCTACCTTCTAAGTACTCTTGGTACATGTAAGAATGAAGTTTGCAGTGAAACATGGCTCACTGGTGTTGTGGAACTACATGTGCCAGCATGCGCAGACACACTACAACCATTACAGTCCAAACCATGAGTGTCAGAGCCTGCTGGAAAATGTACATCCACAACCTTTGCCAGGCAATGAGTTATAGCACACTACTTTACTGCAATCCCATAGTCATATACCATTCCAATATGTTATATTTCACACATTCATTTATCTTGAGAAAAAGACACAAACACAATGTTATGCGGTTAGTAACTTTTACTTTTTTTGCTGTAAACCATTCTGCAGTTTTACATGTGCAAAATACAAACTGTGGGGCCATGTACAAAGATATTTGGCATATTAATATGTATAAACACTGATGTAGCAGCTACCTTCGGCCAGCATCAGGCAGCCCTACACCACTTTTAGAGCTGGCACTAAGCCCACCACGGGTCCTCACACTACGACGGGGTGGGGAAGTGGGGGAGACACTTATTGGGGTGCTGGAGACACTGCTGAGGGTTGGGGTAGTGCCACCTCCCACATTGCCTTCCTGCTGCTGCTGTATTTGGGCCTGCATAGCTAGGAGGGCATTGGTCTGCGCTGTGCATGTGTGGGTTAGGGCTGTAAGACTTTGTGCCAGGCTCCCAATATGGCTATTCTGCTCCCGTATTGCAGCAGTTAGTTCTGCAAAACGGGTGTCAATACTGTTGGCAATGCGCACTTGAGTGCCTACACCTACCCGTACACTACGTGCAATTTTACGCAACTGCAGGAAGGTGTCACGCATGTACCCCTGTATATTTCCCATTTGGGAGGCCATGAATTCAAGCTGCTTGTCCTTGAAATTCACCAAGGAGTTAGCTACTTGGGAAGCAGTAGCTGGTGTATGGGGTTGCTGGGTGGTTGGTGGTGGGTTGGGAGACACCCCACTTGGGGGAAGATCACTCTGGGACGAGGTCTGCATTTCTTCCTCTGCCGCAAAGGTGTCGACCGGATCAAGAATGATGTCCATTTCGTCTAGCACCAGTATTGAAGAATCTGTTTGGTTTGACCCTAGTTGTATAGCACCTGTGGATACAGATGAAGAGGTAAGTATTGATGCATATATAGGCCACACTGTCCTCTATACTGTTTTACATAGGCCTATAGATGGCTGACGCCCATACCTAGGGGTGTTATGCACTTACACATGTACCCCGATACAGCATGCAACATTGACATTAATAATATGTCACATGCCTAGCTCAGATTACACTCATTTCCACTGCAATGTAGCAGCAGGAGCAGAATGTAGTGTGAGATATTGTTGATGTGACATGGGTGTGTGTACTGTATGTGTAATGGGGTGTTGTTTAGTCATTTACCTGCTTCCGCAGATTCTGCAGCAACGGGCCTTCTTCTCTTGGATGCTGCAGCACTTCGGGACGGACAATCTGTACAAGGAAAGATGGCCAGGCATTATGGACCTTGCAATGGATATGCATTTTCAGAAAACATGCAGTGAATTCACAATAATGGACAATACCCCATAGAAAAGGACAGCATTATATCTGGACCACCCTTTTTTTGGTTTTCAGTCAAATCTTTAATTTCAAACTTAGTAGTAAACTAGTGGCCACATGCCAAGTATAGGATATTCGGTGGTATGTAGGCATGGCAGCTAAACCTCCAGTACACCACAGGGTTTTTGTACACATAGATGTTAGTCTGCTGCAAACAATGGTACACTGTTAATCAATATGAGTAGTTGTGGAACTACAAGGCCCAGCATTGTCAGCAATTTACAAGCAGGAGCAGCCATTTTCTTGTGCATGACCTTGCTGGGCTATGTAGTTCCACAGCAGCACTTTACAAAGCATAACAATACAAGTGCACATTACAGGTATAATACATTGGCATGTATGTTACAGTTTGCATGGGGTCACACTTACCAGCTCGCGGTGGCGTTTGTGGCCTCAGGTGGGATGATGCGCTTCAGCTTCACCTCATAAGCATTGTAGGTGACAGTGGTGGGGCTTCCTCCTCCAGTCCTGGTGGCCTCCTCCATCTCCAGGGCCATTTTATGCTTCAACTGGCGTTTTATATCGTTGAAGCGCTTCTTCACATTGCGCACCAGGCGCTTGTGATTACTCACAGCGTTCACCGCCTGGGTGATGTCCTTCCATATAGCGCGCTTGCGCTGGGCAGTGGTCTTGTAATTGCTTTTGCCAAGCAGCCTCTCGAACACTGGCATGATAGCCCTCACAAGTGCCACATTTTCCTCATAGGAAAACCTGACCATGCGGCCACTTTTGGTCCGACCAGCTACCACCTCCTCCTCCTCCTCATTTTCTGCCCCAGCCATGTCGCCCTCCTCCATGCCAGTGTCTTCCTCCTCCTCACCAGCATCTTCCTCCACCTCTGACATGTGGCCCTCCTGCAGCTGGTGTGGGGTATGGTCTAGGGCTTGGCTGTAGGATGGGGATGCCAGCGGATCCTCCACCTCCTCCTGCTGGGGCTGGACGGCCAGGGTCTGAGCTGAGGCTGGCCTTGCTGTGGCCATGCTGCCTGCCACACTGCTGCCTCTCCCACTTGTCTGGCTGCTGCCACTGCTCCCTCTGCCACTGCTCCCTCTGCCACTGCTCCCTCTGCCACTGCTTCCTCTGCCACTGCTTCCTCTGCCACTGCTTCCTCTGCCAGTCATCACTCTGCCACTGCTCCCTCTGTCACTCCTAACTCTGCCACCAACACCTCTTCCTGAACTCACGCTTCCACTGCTCCCTTACATGCTCCTTACTTCCTATCAAAGAGTGAAATGGCGCCAATGGCACTTTATATAGGGGGTGTGATGCATAATGGAGGGGACATAGGTGGGCCAATAGGTTTGGGGGTTCTTAGTGATGCGGAGACAGGTTTGTAAATCGCACTCCGGTTGGTCCAAAACTCGCACATGACCAGCGGAAGAAATGGCGCGTTTTTGTTACTAAAAATCGCACTTTTTTGTGACTAAAAATCGCACCACTTCGCCGCAAATCGCAACTCTTCGCACTTTTCAGCCTCAAATGCGCATCACATTAAATAATCGAATTTTTACTGAAAAGTGCGAGTTAGAAAAATGCGATTTGCGGCGATATAGTGTGCGAATTAAACATGCGCATTTAGCGCATAGCATAGAATGTCACCCATTGACTAAAAATACTTCAACCTAGGAATAAATATCAGGGGGTACAAAATGACAAGCGCAGTAACAGCAGCTACATTTTAGTTGTAATTTTGACAGTGTTAAATCACATTGGTAAGATTGCAGCCGTGCGGAGCGTACAATAGAATTTGCTAAAACTAATAAAAATAGCCTGACTCATGATGTACGGCACTGGAAAGATTGAGTTGTTTTGTGCAAAATGTTCCTGCAATCATAATTCAATTGCCTCTCCTGTAAGAGTGCAAGAGAAAAATAACCCATGTAAACAGGTTTATACTGCTCTTATTATTCTGCTTTTGAAAATAGCTGATGTGTCCAAAATGTACTTGTTTATCCAGTGTAGACATGAACAGAAGAATAATGTTGGGTACTTGTTTCCTAGCATGGCCACAATCGTATGGATCGTGTACCTTTAAGTTAAGGTACACGATCCATACGATGGACCCGATTTCCTTTGAAATCAGGTCCATTTGGCCGGCAAGGACAAAATATCGGGGGGCATCGCGTCGGTCGGGACCGTTAACAATGGTCCCGACGCGACCGACGCGATGCCCGCGATTTCCCCATAGGCTTCAATGTTAAAAAATATTTTAACATTGAAATCGTGTCGGGAAAGGTAAAATTTCGGGGGCATCGCGTCGGTCAGGACCATTAACATAGGTCCCGACGCGATGCCCCCGATTTTTACATAGGCTTCAATGTTAAAAGATTTTTTAACATTGAAATCCTGAAAAAATGTGAAAAATGTGAAATGGGCCAATATGACCCATTTCACATTTTAGATGTCCCCGTCGTCACCCCACGATAGACGCCAACCCGAAGCGTGGCGAGCGCAGCGAGCCCGCGAGGGGCGGCGGTGCGCGTCCTCCGACCTTTTCATTCCCCTACTATCAACGTCGGCGTGGAGTTGAGAATAGAATAGTGTGGCGAGCGCAGCGAGCCACCGAGCCTGAAGCGTGGCGAGCGCAGCGAGCCCCGCGAGGGGACGCGGATACCTTCACAGTTATACGCGTCCCCTCGCGGGCTTCACAGGTGTCCGTGGCGACGCGGACACCTGTGAAGTCCGCGAAGGGACGCGTTTACCTGTGAAGGTATCCGCGTCCCCTCGCGGGACTCGCTGCGCTCGCCACGCTTCGGGCTCGGTGGCTCGCTGCGCTCGCCACACTATTCTATTCTCAACTCCACGCCGACGTGGATAGTAGGGGAATGAAAAGGTCGGAGGACGCGCACCGCCGCCCCTCGCGGGCTCGCTGCGCTCGCCACGCTTCGGGTTGGCGTCTATCGTGGGGTGGGGTGTACGCCGTGACATTTGGGGGGGTTGGGAATATTTTACATTGAATCCAATGTAAAATCGGGTCCCAGGGACCCGATTTACATTTCATTCAAAAAAAAAATCGGGTCCAAAATCGGTCGGTCGCGTCGATCGCATCGCATGCGACCAAATCGCATGCGATGCGATCGACCCGATTTTTCCGACACGACCACCCCGATGTAAATCGGTGTGGCCGTGCTAGGAAACAAGTACCTAATGTTGTGTACATGGCATACACGATGGCAATCGTATCAAATAAAGAAGTAAAGACGCAGTGAATGTGCTCAAACGTTTCGTCTTATGACATTGTCATCAGAATGATGATGATGTCATAATATCTGTTATTATGCACTGTTTTTTTTTTCAATGACGATATGAAATTAATCAGAAATACATTGTTAATGTGGTAAATGACTATACTAGCTGCAAACATCTGTTTTTTAAAGGAATATCTACATAGGTGTATAGAGGCCCATTTCCAGCAACCATCACTCCAGTGTTCTAATAGTACATTGTGTTTGCTAATCGCATTAGAAGATTAATGGAGGATTAGAAAACCCTTGTGCAATTATGTTAGCACAGCTGAAAAAGGGTTTGCTTATTAGAGAGCCATAAAACTGGCCTTCCTTTGAGCAAGTTGAGTATCTGGAGCATCACATTTGTGGATTCGATTATACTCTCAAAATGGCCAGAAAAAGAGAACTTTCATGTGAAACTCGACAGTCTATTCTTGTTCTTCAAAATTTATGGCTATTTCCTGGGAGAAATTAAACTGAACATTTACTTCATCGGTGTGTACTACTCCCTTCAGAGAACTGCACAAACAGGCTCTAACCAAAGTAGAAGACAAGACAGTTGAGCAAGATGACAAGTACATTAGAGTCTCTAGTTTGAGAAATAGACGTCTCACAGGTCCTCAACTGGAATGCTTCATTAAATGGTACCCACAAAACTCCAGGATCAATGTTTACAGTGAAGAGGCGACTACAGGATGCTGGCCTTTTAGGCAGAGTGGCAAAGAAAAGGCCATATCTGAGACTTGCCAATAGAAAGAAAATATTAATATGGGCAAATGAATACAGACTTTAGACAGAGGAAGATTGGAAAAAGAGTTATGAACAGACAAATGGAAGATCAAGGTGTTTTTTGGATCACACAGAAGAACATTTGTGAGACCAGAACAAGTTAAAAGATGCTGGAAGAGTGCCTGACACCATCTGTTAAGCATGATGGAGGTAATGTGATGGTCTGGGACTGCTTTAGTGCTGGTAAAATGGGATATTTGTACAGGCACCGTAAAAGGGATTTTGAATAAAGAAGGCTAGCAATCCATTTTGCAACACAATGCCATACCCTGTGGAAAGCACTTGATTGCAGCCAATTTCCACCTCCAACAGGACAATGACCCAAAGCACACCTCCAACTTATGCAAGAACTATTTGTTTAGGGAAGAAACCGTCAGCTGGTATGAGTCCCCCCCCCCCCCCCCACGGATGGAGATGAGCGTGCAGAGACTGGAGCGGGCAGGGGGGGTCCGTGCTGCAGTGTACCTGCGGCACTGTGTATTAAGCTGACGTCGGCGGGGTCCCTACAGTGATTAGGAAATAACTAGTGCTATCCACCGGGCGGCGGTGCGGGAAGTGCTTCTGATTTTGAAAACACTGGCCACACACTGATTGGCTGAATCTCAGCCAATCAGCGTGTGGCCAGTGTTTTCAAACCCAGCAGCTCTTCCCGTGCTGCCGCCCGGCGGATAGCGCTAGTTATTTCCTAATCACTACAGGGACCCCGCCGCCGCCAGCTTAATACACAGTACCGCACCTCCGCTCACCTCCATCCTCCAGTGGCCGGCGCCCTAGGCAAATGCCTAGAGCTGCCTAGTGGTGGCGCCGGCCCTGCCTGTGAGTATTTTTTTTTTTTACATATATTTGTATAAGTATCATTATTAAGTCTTTTTTCTGCAGTCCTACCCACTGTGACATCCATGCCCGGGATACCTGCGTGGTAGCTTTGGTCAATCTGTATATAACGTGCCACTCCTCTTGTGTTCCTCATTGTCTCCTGTCGTGATCCTGCAGTCTTCTCCCCAGGTTGTCCTACTCCCTCCGTGCACCTAATTAGCACAGCTCATTTGTATATACTCTGTTTTAGCCTGTCCATCCTCTGTCACGCCACTGTGTTAATAGGGTTAGTTAGCTTCTCTGCACCTTGTCCGTCACCGGTAGCTCGTCTGCGTCGCAGAGAGTTAAGCTCACACTGCCATCTGTCGATGTAGGTCCTGGCGGCATATCAGTACCTGTAGACGTTTCCAGTCTTACGGGAAAGGGGCTGTTATAGGCAAAAAGGCTCGCTAGTGTGCTCTGTGGGCTTAGGCCAAAACGTACGCAGGTGACTACCCAGAAGGTTCCAAGTACTCTTCGGCCTCTTTGTGGTCTCCTCCCAGAAGTCTGTTTGGATTCGAGCACCGGCCACGGTGAGCATAACAGCATGTTACAGGATAGGGTTTAAAAATGACAGGTAGGAGCTGATTGGCTGGTTGCTTACTACTCTCCACTTTATCACTTTATGAAGCTTGATACATATGCCCCAGTTATTAATCTATTACAATGGAGAATGTAGTGGGCCCATAATCACCTCCCCACATAGACCTAATAACCAGCAGTTCCAGTCTTAGGGAAGAACAAGAACACAACTATGCAGAGTACAAGAATATTTATTAAAAGATCATAAAAGCATTAAATAGTAAGGAGGAGGCCTCTCTGACCTGGAGATAAAGATCAGTTAGTAAATAACCTATCTAGCAGCCCTATAATGCAAGGTAGAAGCTATTGATGTAGAGGAACATCAGGAGGAAAGACAATAAATCAGACACGTCAGAGAGGACCAATAGAACACAGATGTATAAATGAGAGACAGAAATAACTGCCGGTGGGTACATCACAATAGCCCTTCATAGTAGTTCATAAAACCTTCAGCGCAGGATGGGTGTTAAAGAGCGGCCTCATCCGGGGAACCCAGGAACAAGCAATAAGTCAGATACATTTTATTGTCAGTGGTTCCCAACCAGTCCTGAAACGGCACAGGGTCAATTGGAGGAGTATTAGAGGATGTGGCGCTCCTACTGTTCTTATGTTCTATAGATATGATACACGCGGACACGTGCGCTGAAAGAGAGACATAGCAGTCTGAGTGTCAGATGCAGAGTTGGTTGTAATCCTTGCTACATTGCAAGCAGGGAACTACATGTGGATATTCCCATATATGCTGAGTGGTAGATAGCTCTATGGCTGGACCACCAGATACATGCACATGGGTTTATGACCATTATCAGTGCACAACTGCTACATCCTGGTCCTTGGGGCAAGGGATCCATCTGTTAACAGGCATAATGTATATGCACAACGTAGCCCACACTGCCATGGGCACGCCCTAACTAAACTTTGCCTACACCAAGAGGGCAAGCTGTGGCTCTCCAGCTGCAGTGAAACTACACATCCCATCATGCATTGCCATAGTTTTAGCATTCCCTAATAGCAAAACTGTCGAAAAGGCATGCTGGGACTTGAAGTTTCACAACAGCTGGAGATCCACAGGTTGCCCATACCTGGCTTATACCCAAACACCCTGTTATTGCTCACTAATGCCTCTTCATCCGTAAGTGGAGATGTGTAAGACCTTTCCGTCACCCATTGTTGCATACAATTGGCTCCGGAACATGCTCAGTATGAAAACATATCAGATACATTTACACACACGGTCCCACAGTGGTACAGGGGAAACATGGGAAACTGGCTCACACTAGTGATGACCATTGGTGTGTTCATCATCAATGGTTGCCAACAATGCAAAATTGCAAGTGACTGGAGACAGTATACCATGAAATGGATGACCATTGATGGCTTTACCAGTCAATGGTCATCTTTTGAGTAACTGGCCCATGGGCCAATCTGCACCTGGGGGCAGGGCTTCAAGGGTGTCAGCGGTGGTGCTATGTCCAGGCACCTTGGGGGAAAAAAAACAATTTGGTTATGCTCTGCCATCAATGTAGGGAAACTATATTGTTCCCCCCTATTGAAGGCAAAAGTATACTAAATAAACTGTACACCATCAATGTTTATGAATCATCGATGGTCAATGACCATCTCTATCTCACATTGTTCCTTTCTGGAAACAGTCCTAGTCTTGGAGCTCAATATCTCCCCACCAACTTCACAAAGTCTATAGACACGGAGAACCTCATTCCCCATACGGTGCTGGGCTAAAGGTGCATACACACAGTGAGAATTTTGGCTATGTACTATATTGACTAAGCGATTTTCCTTCTACTCCGCAGAGACTGGAACAATACTGTACACAATACAGTCAAAATTGGTTTGCCTGCAGAGTCTATTTTTTCTTGTCATGCCAACCCCATGGGGGCACACAAGGTGTATAGACACTGTGCGATATGTGATAACAATTGGCATGCTGGGAGCCACTCAGATGAGAGCAGCTCACTCTGTATAACTGTATATGCTGGGTTAGTGGCCACCTAGGCTCAGAACCCCCTACACCAATTTTAGCTAAAGGCATTATTCTGGTACTGCAATGGTGAATATATTCTGCTGTGGAATAGCTGAAGGAAACATTCCACAAAACAGTACTGAAAATTGAGCTAGTATCTAATTTTGTTTTCTATACACAATGGGAGCAGCCATTTTGTGGGCTGTGGCCAATATTCATGAGTATGTAGACTATAAATATACAGTCCTAGTGACATCACTGCAATATGACACAGAACTATCAGGAGACTACAAAGGCTATTTTCTTCCAGTTGCTGATCGCAGACCCTGGTAAACTATATAAGGCAATACTATGCTTTCTGACTTGTCTCCCAGAGTCAGTTAGGGTCAGGTGTAATGGAGAGTGAGAAAGTGGAAATAGAGAGATAAATTACCATCATATTTTTTTTCAACCTGTAACGTTGCAGTTAAGAGCTGATTGGTTGGTACTTTACTGTATCTCCATCCACTTTTTCACTCTCCATAGGTCCCTTAGATAAGGACTGCAGAAAGAACCACAGTGATGTCACAAAGTTCAATTTTAACTGATCGGTGGCACCCTCATGAACATTGTATCAGTCCACATGATGGCTACCTCAGCTGTCTGTAGGCGGTTGCAAAGACTAATGTTGTGATACAGTAGGTCATACAGGACTTTTAGTGGTTCTGGATTGGGGACACCTTGGTTTTCTTTAAATGTAATCAACTCTGCATCTGGCATACAATAAAACAGATAATAATCTACAAAAAAAAAAAGAGGTTTACATAAAAATATATAGAGCCACAAAAGTACAAATGTAATATATATTATTATTGACCCCTGTGGACTGGAATTGTGACCAGAGAACCGACATGGCAAGACACCTTATTAAGCTGGTCGTATGTTGTACCTCTTCCTCCGCGCTGTCTTGCTAGTAGGATTCCGATGTAAAACATCCAAAGAGATGTCCAGAGTCACCGATAGAGACATGGCCATCATCATGTGACTCTAGAAGGATTTGGCTTAGCATCTAAAGATCAGACGTTGTCAGTTATTGCATGCATAAGTCCACGCCATTGAGGAATACACAGTCACTAATAGGAGTAGTATAAGCACAATACGCAGGCCTCTGGATTATTTTTAAATGAGAAAAGAACCTATTAATAAAATGACATAAAAACAACCTCTGTGCAGTTGTTTCGGCAATCACAGAATTGTCTCCCTGCTACAAACGTAAAGCATAATCGGCTTCCGATTTACATGAGGAGTACAGTAAGTCACACAATGATGCCTTGTAGATTTCATACTGGAAGGATCCATCTGTATGCAACTCCTTTCCATAATAAACCACGGATTACCATGTACGCGTTTCGCCATGTTCCCATCAACTTGCTACTGGGAACGATGTATCACTCAAGGCACTCAGCAACAAACCACTGTATCTTATTTGTCCTTCTCTATACCTACATGTATAATTGCCATGTCCCATACCCGCTCCTAAGAAAGAGAACTACATTCCTTTTCAAAATAACGAGTCTTTAAATTCTCGACAGATTCTATATTCCCTGCGTCATTCAGCTTTTTAAAGTGCGCAAATGGTTGGTAAAGTGTCCCCAGCTCCTGCCATCCCATCCTATTTCACACAATTCTCTGCAATGCGCCCATCGCTGTCCATTGGCCGTAAGTTCTTGGATAAGTTGATGGTGACTTCTTTTTTGGCCATTCTTTTGCTGTCTCTTTTGGCCTGTTGAGGATAATATAAGAAATAATAACGTTATTATGAGCCCCAATGATGAATTGTTTCATAGGCAGCATAATAAAATGGCCCGTGAAACATCAATGAGCCAACTGTACATAACGCGCAGGTTTTAAAGATTTTCCCCTATATTTTAGGCATTAAACAATGTATTGAAGATGAGTATTTACCATAAGAAAAACTTAAGTGAAAGCCATATTCAGTTACTACGCCATGATGGGAATTGTAGTGCTCCCATTTATTTATTTATGAACAGTTTCTTATATAACGCATACATATTCTGCAGCGCTGTACAGAGAATATTTGATCGTTCAGTTCCTTCCCCATTAGAGCTTACAATCTATATTCCCTACCACATTCACTTTTAGGTTAATGTTTTTGAAAGCCAATTAAGCTACCAGAATATTTTTAGACTGTGGGAGGAAACTGGAGCACCTGGAGTAAACCCACTTAACCACGGGGAGAATATACAAACTCTGCACAGTTAGGGCTATGGTGGGAATCAAACCTATGACCTCAGTGCTGTGAGGCAGTATTGCTTACCATTGCACCATCCGTACTGCCCATCCACCATACAGACTGTACTGTTGGCATGTGCTGAATGGGTCCAGCGATCGCCAATCAGCTCCTTACTGACTTTTTTTAAACACAGCCTGTAACATGGCAGTTAGCAGGTGATTGGCTGGACGTTTCTCTCTCTTTATCACCCTTGCATTTATCTCTTGTTAAGGCTTAATACATCTGCCCCATGGGGAGGCCAAAGTCTGAATTGTGTATGCAGTTTTATTAGCCTCCCAATGTCCCCGGGCCTGCCCTCCTGCATTCTGCAGGAGCAATCTCCCTAATTTCACCTAGCCCACATTACAATATTCATAGTTGCCTCCCCTCCTGCATTCTGCAGGAGACTCTCTGACATAGCAGCAATCTCCCTCTCTCCCTCATTAGTCTACCAATCTCCCTCATGTCACCTATTCCACATTACACTGTTACATCATACTCCCTGACATAGCAGCAATCTCCCTCTCTCCCTCATTAGTCTACCAATCTCCCTAATGTCACCTATTCCACATTACACCGTTACATAATAGTTACCTCCCCTCTTGCATTCTGCAGGAGAGTATCTGAAATAGCAGCAATCTCCCTCTCTCCCTCATTAGTCTAGCAATCTCCCTCATGTCACCTAGCCCACATTACACTGTTACACCATAGTAACCTCCCCTCCTGCATTCTGCAGGAGACACCCTGATATAGCAGCAATCTCCCTCATTAGACTAGCAATCTCCCTCATATCACCTAGCCCACATTAGACTGTTATATCATAGTTATCTCCCCTTCTGCATTCTGCAGGATACTCCCAGACATAGCAGTAATCTCCCTCTCTCCCTCATTAGTCTAGCAATCTCCCTCATGTCACCTAGCCCACATTACACTGTTATATCATAGTTATCTCTCCTCCTGCATTCTGCAGGATACTCCCAGACATAGCAGCAATCTCCCTCTCTCCCTCATTAGTCTACCAATCTCCCTAATGTCACCTAGCCCACATTACACTGTTGCATCATAGTTATCTCTCCTCCTGCATTCTGCAGGAGACTCCCTGACATAGCAGCAATCTCCCTCTCTCCCTCATTAGTCTAGCAATCTCCCTAATGTTACCTAGCCCAAATTACACTGCTACATCATATTTACCTCGCCACCTGCATTCTACAGGAGACTCCCTGATATAGCAGCAATCTGCCTCAGTCCCTCATTAGTCTAGCATCCTCCATCCTTTCACTTATCCCACATTACATTGTTACACCATAGTTACCTCCCCTCCTGCATTCTACAGGAGACTCCCTGATATAGCAGCAATCTCACTCTCTCCCTCATTAGTCTACCAATCTCCCTCATTCACCTATCCCACATTACACTGTTACCTTTTTGGAGAAAAAAGAAATGAGATAGATAAATTTACATTGAATCATCAGCGCCATTTCCCAGTACTTTAGCAAGTATATTTATTTATTTATTTACAGTTTCTTATATGGCGCAGCAGATTCCGTTGCGCTTTACAATTGTAGACAGTGATCGGACAAACTGGGTAACGACAGACAGGCTTGGAGGTCGGAGGGCCCTGCTGCAAGCTTACAATCTATAGGGACATAGGAGGGAAACACAAGGACAGGCACCAGTAATAGCATAGCAGTCCCACCAAGTTACAAGTCCAGAAGGGAAGCTATATAATACATAAGTGCCTCAGAGGGTTATGCGTGTATATTAACTGCTTTGGGGCTCATCTACATTTGTATATAAGTCATTTTAGAAGATTCCTCTCAGATGTAGCAGTGCACACCCACGCTTCTAGGTGCCACGTTCACAATCTCTTTTCACAATCTCTCCATATATGGAACTAGACACGCCCTGTGGGTGGAGCATGACACGCCCCCTCAATGGGGCATTATGCAAAATTATACTACCAACTATAATCTCCCTCAAACTAATTTTCAAAAGTAGGCAAGTATGTCCCAGCAACTGCAAATTTTAGCAATCACAAATGAAGACAGTGGATGCTATGCCGGCAGGGGGTGATATGCAGGCAGGGGGTGGTATGCAGGAAGGGGTGGTGCGCAGGCTGCAATCTGGGGGTGTATGCGCCTCCTCCTGCATTTACATTGCTAAGGATCTCATACCCTAAGATGCTGCGAACAGCTTGGCATATAGGATCCTGTGACTTCAGCGACATGACTGGATTCTTCTGCTCAGCAGCAGTGTGAAATGAAGACTATTAGAACAATATGTAATAATAATAAGCTGCAGCTGTTACTAAGTGTTTTGTTCCTATCGGCCAACCCATCACTTGGGATAGTAAATAGATAGTGTGCCCTGGCTAAGGTAATCAATATAAATGTGGATTTCCAGAACCTGACACATACAATACAGGATGAATGTGCCTCTGATTTTTGACCCAAGGGCTAATTTGAACCTTCGGGCTCATCACCTGTATTCATTATGGCTGACAGGAGCTTATTAGTATATAGAGATGACTACACACAAGGTCATCAGCATTTATCCTCCAAACGCACTCTCGGACAATATTGGCCTTGTCCATATTCTGGAGGCAGGGGGGGGGTGGGGGGGGGGGGGGAAGGGGGATCGGTAATATGGCCAACAGGGAAGCTTCCTGGTGAGCCAATATACCACAGAGACCGGTTGTGTTTGCTGACGCGTGACTCCACATGACAGACCGCCCACCACACTCATTACACTGCACCGTGCCAGTCAGTCTGTTATTCCATCTCTACACTACAGACTGTGATGTTGTCATGGTTACAGGGCATGTGACACCTCTGCTGCTGCCCATGTTAGGCCACTGCTACAAACTGATCCAGGGCCACTGTTAAGCTGGCCATACATCAGAAAGATCGATCTTAAGATCGATTGCGCTCATGATTGTGTACAATTCCCTTGAAATCCCCGGCAGTCCTTGGTGGTTTTTGGACACACAATCTACTCCCAATCCATCATACAATCAGTCATACAATCCATCTACTGCATGCTTGTGTACACAAGATGTGCACACAATCTGCATACAATCCATCATACAATCAGTCATACAATCCATCTGCTGATTGATTGTATGATTGTGTACATAAGATGTGCACACAATCTGCATACAATCCATCTTACAATCAATTGAGATTGTATGATTGGGTACAATATCTTTCTGATGTATGGCCACCTTAAGTGCAGTATCCCAGCACAGTACGAATGTGATTAATGCATTTAATGCATTATACTTTCCACATACAGGTCGAGTATCCCGTATCCGAATATCCGTTATCCAAATTATTCCGAAATACGGACTTTCCAGAAAGTGAAATTTTTTTTTTTTGCTAAAAACTCACTGGGGACATTTGTAACAGCATCACTGGGGACATGATATGTAACTGGCACTATATATGTGCAAGACAATGATTGCTTGGCATTCAAATTCAGTGCTGAGATAGTACACAAATTTTGTTTCACGTTTTGAAACCTTGTTTTTTGAACAATTAAAATATATTTGTGTGTATTTTATGTGATAATAAAATATATTTGTGTGTATATTATGTGTTTATACAGCATAAATGCAAGATACTTCAAAATACATCATTGAAATATTAAAATATTCCGAAATACGGAATAATCCGTTATCCAAAATTCTCCTGGTCCCGAGCATTTTGGATAAGGGATACTCAAACTGTACTAATTATCAGCATTGTACTCCATACACACTAGACGATATTGGTAACAAAGGGGCTTCAGTGATATCGTCTAGTGTGGACACTCAATATCATTACCGACGAGCACGTTTTGATAACAATGAGTGAATAGCGCTGCGTAATATGTGTGCGCTATATAAGAAACTTAATAAATAAATATCTATTAAACATAGCCACACGGCCCGCATGTTCAGCGGGTCCCGGTCCTCGGCAGCCGATACCGTTCAGTGTGTATAGACAATATCGGTCACCCGCAGCCACGGTCATGGAGTGTGTATGGGGTATAAGGCTGCTAATCGCCGGTCAGCAATTATTTGCACTGACCAGTGGCGTGCGGTGGGGTAAGGCAAGTGAGGCACTGCCTTTCCTGTCATACTAGCGTATGCCGGCATTTTGAAATGATAAAGTATGTCAAAAATACAAAGAATATATATATAAAAAATCTTTATTTTATTATGCTAATAATTTTTATAGTCAAAACTGTGGAGTAAAAAGTCTATGGCAGGTGAGGCAGTGCCTCCCCTGGCTACCTTTTCTGCACATCTCTTAACAAAACTCAGTGAATCTCTAGCAGTACACACTGCTGCACATGTGTATAATGCTGGTATGTACCCCATGGCTCATATATTGTGTGCATACCTGGCTCTGCTACTTGCCAGGGACTCTTGAGCCATTTACCTCACTGCAATGCCCTGCCACTTACAGTCGGGATGGGGCAGTCAGTACAATGACGAGTCAGCATTAGACATACACTGCTCTCAGCAACAGATGGGTTTGTGGTCATTGGAACCGATCATTTACAAACTGTATTATATTAGTAGTAACAAGCTAGCGGATAACTATGGGGGTTATTCTAGTTCACTCTTTCTGACAAATTCCTTCTTAGATGGACATAACCATGTGCACTGCAGGGAGCAGATGTAACTTGTGCAGAGAGAATTAGATTTGGGTGGGGTTTTACTTCAAAGTGAGATCTATATTGCAGTGTAAAAATAAAGCAGTCAGTATTTACCCTGCACAGAAACAAAATAACTCACCCAAATCTAATTCTCTCTGCCCATTTTACATCTGCCCCCCTGCAGTGCACATGGTTTTGTCCATCTAAGAAGAATTTTGTCAGAAAGAGTGAACTAGAATAAGGCCCTATACGTCATTATCGCCAACTGCACCTAAATGTTACAATAATTATTATAGATTTATTTCATATTTGACATTATATAATAGTATTATTAATAAACTATACTAATACTAATGCTGATACTAACACAACTACTACTACTACTAATAGTCATACATCATATAACACAAATGTTACGTGTTGCCCTCCCCTAATGAGCACTGATTATACATGCAGGCGCTCCGGCTAATCTGCATGTATACAGGAAACAGAATGTTCTCTGTAACGTGTGCTACATAATGTGTCATTTACATTAATGTTAGTTCTGACCTGTTTGTCTTAGACAAATTCAAATTCATTTAAAATCAATGATTCCCCCATATGGAGGGATACACTGATGTGATACAGTTGTATTATACAGTGGAATGATACGGTACAGTGGTGTGGTAAAGTGGTGAGGAACAATGGTGTGGTACAGTGGGGGAGTACAGTGGTGTGGTACAATGGTGGGGAATAGTGGCGTGGTACAGTGGTGTGGTACAGTACTGTGGTACAGTGATGAGATACAGTGGTGTGGTACAATGGTGGGCCACACTGGGGTGGTACAGTAATGTGATACAGTGGTTGAGAACAGTGATGGCGTACAATGAAGTGATACAGTGGTGTGGTATAGTGGTGTGGTATAGTGATGTACTACAGAGGTGTGGTAGAGTGATGGAGCACAGTGATGTACTGTAATACAGTAGTGTGGTAGAATGGTGGAGAACAGTGATGTGGTACAGTGGTGTGGTACAGTGGTGTGGTACAATGGTGTAGTACAGTGGTGGGGTACAGTGGTGTGATATAGTGGTGTGGTACAGTGGTGGGGTACAGTGGTGTGCTATAGTGGTGGGGTACAGTGGTGGGGTACAGTGGTGGGGTACAGTGGTGTGATACATTGGTGGGGTACAGTGGTGTGATATAGTGGTGTGGTACAGTGGTGTGATACAGTGGTGTGGTACATTGGTGGGGCACAGTGGTGTGATACAGTGGTGTGGTACATTGGTGGAGTACAGTGGTGTGATATAGTGGTGTGATATAGTGGTGTGGTACAATGGTGGGGTACAGTGGTGTGATATAGTGGTGTGGTACATTGGTGGGGTACAGTGGTGGGGTACAGTGGTGTGGTACATTGGTGGGGTACAGTGGTGTGATATAGTGGTGTGGTACATTGGTGTGATATAGTGGTGTGGTACATTGGTGGGGTACAGCGGTGTGATATAGTGGTGTGGTACATTGGTGGGGTACAGTGGTGTGATATAGTGGTGTGGTACATTGGTGGGGTACAGTGGTGTGATATAGTGGTGGGGTACAGTGGTGGGGTACAGTGGTGTGGTATAGTGGTGTGGTACATTGGTGGGGTACAGTGGTGTGATATAGTGGTGTGGTACATTGGTGTGATATAGTGGTGTGGTACATTGGTGGGGTACAGCGGTGTGATATAGTGGTGTGGTACATTGGTGGGGTACAGTGGTGTGATATAGTGGTGTGGTACATTGGTGGGGTACAGTGGTGTGATATAGTGGTGGGGTACAGTGGTGGGGTACAGTGGTGTGGTATAGTGGTGTGGTACATTGGTGGGGCACAGTGGTGTGATACAGTGGTGTGGTACATTGGTGGGGTACAGTGGTGTGATATAGTGGTGTGGTACATTGGTGGGGTACAGTGGTGGGGTACAGTGGTGTGATATAGTGGTGTGGTACATTGGTGGGGTACAGTGGTGTGATATAGTGGTGTGGTACATTGGTGGGGTACAGTGGTGTGATATAGTGGTGTGATATAGTGGTGGGGTACAGTGGGGGGTACAGTTGTTACCTCAGTAGTCCTGCAAACACCCTTCTGTTTCTGCGTCTTTGTTCCTGTGGAGTAGACTGTTGGTTTCCCACATTGCGTCCCTGAATTGGTTTTCTTGAGTCCTTCTTTGCCAGAGGATGACACTGTGACACATGTTTGTGTTGACTTTCCATCTTCAGAAATCACTGCAATGATAAATAATGGCGGAATGAATGATCCGTCTGTTATTTAACATCAGCCACAAACTAATGATGAATATATCAACGTATGTATTATACTGCATCCAATCACAAGTCTAATTGCATTGTTCACCAGAAGTTTGGAGCAGACACACCTACTGCTAATGTACTGTATTTATAAATGCCTGGAAACCACATAAATAATGAGATTATTGGTTTGAGCATTCCAACCATTACTTTCTAAACTGTCCACTTTTATAATGCTATAGAATAAGGCATGATGTATTTCTCATGCGGTCCTGCATGCCACCAGTATACTATATTGCACTGGTAAACACACATGTAATGTACACAGAAACACACTCATAAAACCATTGCTAAAACACACATTAGTTTTCTTTTCTTATTTAAATCCATTTTCCTGAGAGTATGTGTTCCTCACTAACGCTGGTATTGCAGATTGCAGCTGGCGGTGCACATAGTGGGGCATATTTATCCATTTTTATACCCCAAAATTCTAATTTCTTACCTACACTATTTGCAGCAATAGGAAATTAAATGTAGTTTGAATGCACTATGGAGGGATAATGGAACTGCAAGAGCCCATCCCTGCGGTGAGCAAGATGTAACATGATTGCTATTACCATAATAATCATTTTACTGAAGCTGACACTGGTACACTGAGGCTGACACAGGTACACTGAAGCAGATACTTCTACACTGAGGCTGACACAGGTAACCTGAAGCAGATACTGGTACACTGAAGCCGACACAGGTACACTGAAGCAGATACTGCTACACTGAGGCCGACACAGCTACACTGAAGCAGATACTGGTACACTGAAGCTGACACTGGTACACTGAAGCAGATACTGGTACACTGAAGCTGACACTGGTACACTGAAGCCAACACAGGTACACTGAAATAGATACTGGTACACTGAAGCCGGCACTAGTACACTGAAGCCAGTACTAGTACACTGATACTGGTACTGGCAAACTGAAGCTACGGAAATGCCCGCCCCCAGCATCCATTACCTAGCAGGTGAGTGGATGCATTTGCATACCCATCCACCCGCATGTGGCCAATTGGGAGAGAAATCATTTGATGTGAGGGACAATCCCCTTTTCTTCTCCCCTTTTATTCTGGCCGCAAACCACTGAATTCTGTCTTCATGTGCACAGCCACCATTCTTGTGGGCACTTCCATGACACGCTGGGTGTACCCCTGCGTCCACCCTGCGTCTGAATCAGCCCCAACATTTGATTTACTGTATGTAGTCCATTGCTGAATGTTCCCATCCAGTTCTCTGATCCCAACATAATTTTGCAGAATACAAGGTCAGTGGCCTTTTCTGCTCTTGAAAATTAGAATTTTCCGCTTGAGGTACCAGGTGATTCTCAGGGCATGTGGCGCGGTAGAGAGTGATAAAGTCATTTACTGCTATAAATTGCTGCTGAATTTTGCAGCAATAACAATTCCTGGATGAAAGAATAAATGACGGAGATGAAAGGGTTCCACAGGGTCATCCCGTGACCTCCAGCAAGACAGGAAACGCTAATGAGATATCCTACATACAGAACCTTGTGATACTCGCTTCGCGTATGATGCTTAATAGAAACTATAGTATAAGAATGCGCCAAATAACTTCTATCCTAAACAATATGTATTATAATGAATCATCTAGAAAAAAAAGTGAGTTGGTTTTAGCATAAAATGTTACTATCAGTTATGTAGAAAAAATCTGTTTAAAAAAAAAATATATGTTTTATGTCAAGCTGAGCGACGCACATTATCAGACCTGGACTTACTGGACCTGGGTCTCCAGATCCGATGGCGAGAGCGAGTAACAGGCTGACTGGGGGCCAAAGTCATATGTATACTGTATGTATATGTGTATGTAGCATCATAGGTGCCGATTTATGTTTTTGCTGGTGGGTGCTCAAGCCAAAAATATAGGGGAGTGGCTTCATGGGAAAAGGGCGTGGCCACAAAATAATACTGATTTATATTATGCAGCACAGTTGTCTCCAATATTCAAATTATGGCAACTGTGCCAAATACATAAATGCCCCCTCAGTGCCAATTATATAAATGCCCCCCACAGTGCAGGTACATAAATGCCCACACAGTACCTGTGCCATGACAAGCGACACGGGCAGGTGGGCCGCTGCTGAGTGGGTGCTCATCAATTTCTGTGGGTGCTCGGGCCCTCAAGCACCCACAGAATCGGCACCTATGTGTAGCAATACAGACCAGAACTCTCATTGCGACACTGCAGTCTCCGTGACCTCCCTTGACTCCTGGCGCTGTATCTGTGTGGGCTGGCCTGTCCACTGATACAGGTTGGTCATATGCTGGCCGGCGATGTCTGGCAGCAGTGTATGGACACCCGATACCCTTCGAGCCGCCTGGGACCTTCAATTTGTTGAATGGATGGATCGCATGCATCCCTGCTGCCCACCCATCTTACCGCCAGAAGGCAAGTCCCATGGTGGGCGGTCAGATGGACAGCAGGTCCGACCACCTGCTCTCCCACCGACATCAACCGCAATCAACCTCCCCCACCCAAGGCACCCTCGCACCTGACCCTCATGCCACCCGCACACCCACCCGCCACACTACCTGCAGCATATCCACATCCACCTGCAAAAACACCACAAGCCCCCTCCCACACAAACCATATCTCACGCAATAAAGGCCTTCACAGGTTACGGGGGTGGAGCCCCTTACACCTGTGAAGATGCAGGAATGATGAGGCGGCGCTCTGTGATTTGGTGCAATAGGTGATTTTAATGGTCACACGTCCAACATGTTTCAAGCCCTCACGGCCATCTTTAGGGATCCATGAGGACGGGCGCGAGGGCCCGAAACATGTTGAATGTGTGACCATTAAAATCACCTATTGCACCAAATCCAAGAGTGCCTCCTCATCATTCCTGAATTTGCAAAGGACCTTAAGGTTCATAAGGAAGGCACTGGGTCAGTATAACGGAATCCAGCTGGGAGTGCCGGATACACTGGACATTATATATATATATATATATATATATATATATATATATATATACATATACTGTATATATATATATATATATATATATATATATATATATATATATTCTGCTGACTGATGATGGGGAAAACAGCTGGGCTGAAAAACGCTCATTGCATACACACTGACCCATTTTCCCCCGTTTTAGATATTTTTCCCAGGGTAATACTAGCAGATAAGCGGCCGGGCCAGTGATGACGTGAGAGCATGTGTCAGCGCTCAACACTTATCGCTGCTCCGTACACAATTGGCGGCTTTTAAACCAGTAAACTGGGAGGATTTCAGCTCAAAGTCGCCCAGTGTGTGGGGGCATTCAGATAGTTTCAAAATATATAAAAAAAAAATAAAGGATAAAAACAGCAGAAAACAATCTCACTAAAGATTTACAGAGATCTTAGTGAACAATAATGTAGAGAAATACCTTGCTCTCTAATTCCTATGTGCTATGCCTTTGATATAACTGGTCACACACTGGATCAGAATGAATGCGCTTTTTTACAATTGTCAGGAACATGAGAAGTCTCCCACAGATCAGAACGCTCATTTGATTGAGCACATAAGATGCAGCTTCGGCTAGAAGCCTGACTAATGAGTATTAGAGTTTAGGAATCCATACGTACAGTAGGTCCGCATAAGACAGCATGACGTTTCTCAGACTGATATGAGAATCTTCACCAGTATGTAACAAGATATGGATTACAACAATATTTGCATATTATTGATTAAATATAATTAATTTATTAGCAGGAACGGTCCTGTAAAGAAAGTCATGTGCCCTGATAGTCTGATACAGTATAAACAGTTACTGGCAATCTTAGCGGGTCAACCTCTAATCATTTGTCAGCATGTAAGTTTCCGGTGGGCAATTAGCAGAAAGACAGTAACACATATGATGCTGGAATTAAACTACTGGGTGGTGTCAGAATACGTTGAGGATAAAAGGTGTCCGCTAGTAATGCTATGAATTGTGTAAGTTCATTACATTAAGGGTTAAGCTGGATACACATTAGCCGACAGTGGAAATGATACGATATCGCTAACGATTTTCCTTGAACTGTTTGGAACTCCTGGACAAACTGCTGTATATATATAGTGCATACACATCAATAACAATTTTATTTATATTGTTATTAATAAAATTTGTTCAGTCACCACATCCAAGAGCCTGCCGTCATTGACAACAAAGGGATTCCAACTGTGGGAATGTCCCAACTCCTGACAGTCCACAACTGGAATCCTGGGCTGTTTACATTCCGTTCGACTTTAACTTGACAGCTGGAATTCAATTCAGATATTGAGTGTCGGAAACTCTGTGGACTGGTCACAGATTGCCTAAAATCGTCTGTGAATTTGAAATCTGTGGCCGTTTCTGACATAACAGATCCGACTAGTTTTAAAGTTAGATCTGTTTTGTTGGAAACTGCCTTCAATGCGGTCGGTAATGGCAGCATTGAATAGGCGAGGGGTGCTCTTTCTGCCGGTGGGAATAGCTGTCAGGATTGAGTACTCCCCATAGTCTGGATTTTACTGCATTTACAGACAAAAGAGGGTTTTGATAATGACCCATGTGAGCGTGTATTGTTAATGATACAGTGCGTACACACTAGATCATATGCACAAAGATATCGTTAACGATGTCCACGATAACGATAATTGGCTAGTGTGTACGCACATTTAGCTTTGGAGCTGAGTTTCTGGTTTATAAAAGTGATTTCCTAATTGGGAGGTATCTGTCCTTTTTGTAAGTTACCTAACTTACTTCTCTGGCGATATTGATGATGAACTAGCAGTTGGTGCCCATCTGCACCTTTTATTGGATTGCTGGGGTGAGATGGCAATGTTATGCTATGTCCAGTTCTTAGGTTCTAATGATTTACCTTTAACTATATCAGTATCTTCTAAAGGTAGCATGGCACCTGTATTCCAAACTTGCCTACTCTCTCGGAGGTGACTCAAGACACAACCACAAAAAGAGTGGTCACCCCCTCTTTAATAGTGGATGGAAAAACAGAAAAAAAAAAAAAACAGAAAACAGTTCAGTAAAGTTTTATCTTCCTAGATCTTTTGTTGACACCATGATGCAGCCATACCTCTCAACTGTCCCAATTTTCATTTTCCATTTTTTTGTGTGACTGTTTCATGGTACGGGGGCAGTATGGACACCCCCTGTTACTCGCTGCCCTGATTATCGGCGCAGTGGAGATGCACGCAGCATTGAGAGGTAGCTGTATAAAGTAGTGATTAGGTAAGAGAAGTGATAAAGTGCCTGGTACTTTATCACCAGCCAATCAGCTCCTGACTGTCCATTTTTGAACCCAGCCTGTAACTTAAAAGTCAGTTTCCTTACCACTTTTTCATACGTCTTCCCCTTAATCACTTGAGACATAGAGACTCGGGGCATATCAGAGCACTGTGAATGCCCCCACAGTGATAAAAAAGGGGCTGTGGCTCACAATCGTGGCATTCCTGCAAAGCCACACGCCTTTCATCTAGGCCAGGGGTCTTCAACCTTTAAGACAGCGTGGGCCACCTAAAAAAATCCAGTGAAGCCCGAGGGCCACTAAACTCTACTGCAGTATTTCGGACAGCCCCATAGAATCACAGCTCCCCTATAACGTCAGCACAGTCCTTCATAGATAATTGGCACAGCCGCCCATACTCAGCACATAACCCCCCCACACACACATACCCCAATAGTCATCAGCAGCCAATTTGGGTTCCAGTGCAAACAGTAAAATATGTGCCCCCCCCCATATATAATTTGATATTGAATAAATTGCACGCGCCGTAGGCGTGCTCCCAAAGAGGGGTGTGGCCCTATTATAAGGGGCGTGGTCTAATTATAAAGAGTGTCAACTAGCAGGAAAACAATTACCTGACACCTCTTTTGCAACCTGCATGACCAGACATTGGTTACCGCAGGAATGGTCGTTGTCCTTGCACGCTTAAGTTGAATGAAGGCTGCACAGTGACATATAAACATGAAGGCCCACACAGTGACCTAGTATGCCTCACAGATCAAACCCAAACAATGAAAGGCTACTTAAATCAATATACACTGTTACACTGTTTATCCGTAATGCCCATTACACATTGTGCATCACACCATAGTGTCCATTAGACATTATGCCACACACCGTAATACCTGTTGTACTTTATGTCATACACCGTAATGCCCATTACACATTATGCCGCACACGTGATGCCCATTACACATTTATCCACACAAAATTATGCCCATTGCACATTATGCCCCACACTAATGCCCATTATGCCACAGACCATAATGCCAGCAGTACTCCTGCTTATACATATGATGCCCCAGCAGTGCCCCTCAGCAAATGCCCCAGCAGTGCCCCCACACAATGCCCCAGAAGTGCCCCTCACACAATGCCCCAGCAGTGCCCCTCACACACAATGCCCCCAGTAATACCCCACACACAATGCCCCCAGTAATGCCTGCAGCTTTGCCAGGTCCCCTGCTCCCGCCAGCTGTACCTCCTCAACCTGCAGCTTTGCCGGGTCACCTGCTTCCACCATCCATGCCTCCTCCTGCAGTTTCGCTGGGTCCCCTCCGCCAGCTGTGCCTCCTCCTCCTGCAGTTCCTGCGCCAGGTCCCCTACTCCCGCCAGCTGTGTTGCCTCCTCCCGCAGCTTCGCCGGGTCCCAGCTCCGACCAGACATGCCTTCTCCTCCCTCAGCCACGCTGGATCCACTCCTCTGCCCTGCCTGCAGCCAATGAAAATCGGGTAGGCGGCACCCGGGGGGACTCCATTACGCTGCCTCCCTCGGCAGCATTTTCTTTTACTTTAAAAAAAAAATCCTGTGCATGGCGGGCAGGGGGCCACTGAGATCAGCTCTGCGGGCCACTCGTGGCCCGCGGGCCATGGGTTGAAGACCCCTGATCTAGGCCCTATTTTGGCGCGTGCGGCTTCCACCATGCATGAGTACCACGTCCCATTCTCTAAATTGAGAGGTATGTAGAACAAATTGAAGAACACAAAGATAATGTGTAGTCTCATAATTTGCATGAGCGATGGTCCCTGGTGCTGGTCCCTGGTAGTTACTACTGTAGAAGTATGTAGTATGTGGATGGAAGAAGTTACACAATGAGCATGTAGGTAAGCACACTTATATGGCATAATGTGTAATGGGCATTACTGTGCGTGGCATTATGTGTAATGGCCATTACAATGTGTGGCATTATGTGTAATGGGCATTACAGTTTACATTTTTGCTGTCCCTGTTTCTGGTATGTGTGTGGGGGATAATTCATTCTGAAGGGCATGTACATAAATAAGTCACCTTCTATTTAGTTTGCATTTATGCCCAATAAGTGGTGATGGACACGCCCAGTAGGCGGTGATGGACACGCCCAGTAGGTGAGGATGGACACTCCCCCTCCAATGGTGCACCCCCTAAAGATATGGGCTGCACACGCCTATGCAGCTGAATGATGTCAGCGCATGTCCCAAACATACGCAGCCTAGCGCACAAGTCTGAATCAGGCCCTTTGTGTGTATGCTAAGATATCCTTATTTCAGAATCAGCTGGTGCACTCAGACATAGATGTGAGACACAATGCAGTACCACTCAGGTGGCAAGTAATATCTAGCAGCTAACAAATCAATGGATGAATCACAGTCTGTGTCTGTACATTGTGCCTAGTGCAACCCACAGTATCAGAGTCATGGGTGATGATCATTGATTATGGATCCCTCCATTGTAAATGTGGGGCACAAGAAGGACTTTTTTTGCTTTTTGTACCACATAAGCAGTAGAACCTAAACCTAGAGACCTGTCTTATCCAGAATGCTGTATGAGAATGCAGTAACTGGAGCTGTTCACATTGGCTGTATCCTGAGAAGTATTTATGCAGAGCGATGGCATATAGGTATATACCTAACATGCCACTATTATATGATATGATGACATTATTACCGACTAAATATGACTTCTGTGAATTATCCATTATACTTCTGTGATACTATACTACCTGGATTATTGTCTAACTTTCTCCAAACATGTTTTTTATTCATACTTAAGTTTTTAATAATTGTTATTAAAATATTAGTATTCCTTGCAGGAGTCCCTGGTGAAGACCATCGGTGGGTTTTGGGGGGTATTCAATCTCTCGCAGCCATCTCCTGACGGGGGAGATGGCTGTGGGGCCCTATTCAATACTGTCTTCCCCAACAGCATTGAACAGGGGATCTCGGCAGAACGAGCCTGACTTCACAAGCAGTTGGGCTCGTTCTGCCGAGAACGGCCAGGAATTGATGAGCTCCCGGCTGCAGCTCGCCTCTTCCCGGCCGCAGCACGTGGCCAAGCCCCTTCTCGTCCCACAGCAGGCAGGACATTGAATCCTGCCTGCAAATTTTTGGCCGAGCAGACCAAGAACGGGACAGGGTCATGGCTGTCGGCCCAGCTCTACTCTACAGCCATGGCCCAAGACTGAATTCCCCCCTTTGACTGCGCGTCTCTGGAAGAGTATTTGCCAATTCCCTGTTCATCTGCGCAGTGTGTGCATCAGTTCTCATCTCCAGGTTATGCACCATCACTGTATCTACTCTTCACATTCCCGTTACCCAGCTGCCTCTGCTGATCCACTTCGGTCACGGCCAAGAACACAGCGACCCCCTAACCTGACACGCGGGAACCCCAGGACAAATCGTTGGGGATTGGTGATATCTCTGAATGCACAGTTGATTCCTTTGCATTAACAACCTTTCGTTTTTTTCTTTTTCTAGAGGGAGGAGGGCTTCCACCTTCATGAGAAGCTGAACCACCAGCCATGAACACAGGCCAAGGTTCATGTTGTGAATGGCATATTGCCAATTTGACATTTCTCCTCGGATAATTTTTTTATTATAGTAAAATTGAAGATTTGGGATTTTATATGCCATCTACGCCATTGGGCAATAACCTTAGCAGACGACATTGATGGACTTCAGTCATCAATGTCATCATTGGTGGCAGTAGCTTCAGCATTAGTAGGTGGAGGTGTATTATTCCCTACAAATTGTTTTCCTTCATTTCAAACTCAGACATTGTACCCCTGTAATTATATGGCAGACAGGGCTCCCCTGTAATTATATGGCAGACAGGGCTCCCCTGTAATTATATGGCAGACAGGGCTCCCCTGTAATTATATGGCAGACAGGGCTCCCCTGTAATTATATGGCAGACAGGGCTCCCTGTAATTATATGGCAGACAGGGCTCCCCTGTAATTATATGGCAGACAGGGCTCCCCTGTAATTATATGGCAGACAGGGCTCCCCTGTAATTATATGGCAGACAGGGCTCCCCTGTAATTATATGGGAGACAGGGCTCCCCTGTAATTATATAGCAGACAGGGCTCCCCTGTAATTATATGGCAGACAGGGCTCCCCTGTAATTATATGGCAGACATGGCTCCCCTGTAATTATATGGCAGACAGGGCTCCCCTGTAATTATATGGGAGACATGGCTCCCCTGTAATTATATGGCAGACAGGGCTCCCCTGTAATTATATAGCAGACAGGGCTCCCCTGTAATTATATGGCAGACATGGCTCCCTTGCAATTATATGGCAGACAGGGCTCCCCTGTAATTATATGGCAGACAGGGCTCCCCTGTAATTATATGGCAGACAGGGCTCCCCTGTAGTTATATGGGAGACAGGGCTCCCCTTTAATTATATGGCAGACAGGGCTCCCCTGTAATTATATGGCAGACAGGCCCCCCCTGTAATTATATGGCAGACAGGGCTCCCCTGTAATTATATGGCAGACAGGGCTCCCCTGTAATTATATGGCAGACAGGGCTCCCCTGTAATTATATGGCAGACATGGCTCCCCTGTAATTATATGGCAGACAGGGCTCCCCTGTAATTATATGGGAGACAGGGCTCCCCTGTAATTATATAGCAGACAGGGCTCCCCTGTAATTATATGGCAGACATGGCTCCCTTGCAATTATATGGCAGACAGGGCTCCCCTGTAATTATATGGCAGACAGGGCTCCCCTGTAATTATATGGCAGACAGGGCTCCCCTGTAATTATATGGCAGACAGGGCACCCCTGTATTTATCCAGCAGACATGGCAGGCAGCACTGCTGTAGTTATAAAGCAGACAGGGCACCCAGTGGCGTAACTATAAATTTTGCTCCCCCCTGCCAAAAATCTTTCTGGCGCCCCCCCCCCCCCCCCCCATAATGCACCTTACACTATATGCCACTCACTGTAGGACCCCTTTCACAATATGACACAATGTAAAGACATATGTATAATGCGCATCACGGTGTGTGGAATATGCGCATTATACATATGCCACACACCGCGATGCCCAATATACATATGCCACACACCGCAATGCCCAATATACATATGCCACACACCGCTATGACCAATATACATATTCCACACACCGCTATGACCAATATACATATTCCACACACCGCAATGCCCAATATACATATTCCACACACCGCAATGCCCAATATACATATTCCACACACCGCAATGCCCAATATACATATTCCACACACCGCAATGCCCAATATACATATGCCACACACCGCAATGCCCAATATACATATTCCACACACCGCAATGCCCAATATACATATTCCACACACCGCAATGCCCAATATACATATTATACACACCGCAATGCCCAATATACATATTATACACACCGCAATGCCCAATATACATATTCCACACACCGCTATGCCCAATATACATATTATACACACCGCAATGCCCAATATACATATTCCACACACCGCTATGACCAATATACATATTCCACACACCGCTATGACCAATATACATATTCTACACACCGCAATGCCCAATATACATATTCCACACACCGCAATGCCCAATATACATATTCCACACACCGCAATGCCCAATATACATATTCCACACACCGCTATGCCCAATATATATATTCCACACACCGCTATGCCCAATATACATATTCCACACACCGCTATGACCAATATACATATTCCACACACCGCTATGACCAATATACATATTCCACACACCGCAATGCCCAATATACATATTCCACACACCGCAATGCCCAATATACATATTCCACACACCGCTATGCCCAATATATATATTCCACACACCGCTATGCCCAATATACATATTCCACACACCGCTATGCCCAATATATATATTCCACACACCGCAATGCCCAATATACATATTATACACACTGCAATGCCCAATATACATATTCCACACACCGCTATGACCAATATACATATTCCACACACCGCAATGCCCAATATACATATTCCACACACCGCAATGCCCAATATACATATTCCACACACCGCTATGCCCAATATACATATTCCACACACCGCTATGCCCAATATATATATTCCACACACCGCTATGCCCAATATACATATTCCACACACCGCTATGACCAATATACATATTCCACACACCGCTATGCCCAATATACATATTCCACACACTCCCCTCATGTATAAGCCCCGCCCCCTCATGGCCCGCTAATCCCAGCACTCACAGAGTCCCTACTCCAGCCTCTCCAGGTGATGTGCAGAACACAGCAATCAGCCCCAGTCCAATCACGTAGCTGCAGCCTGACCTGGTCCCTGGCAGCCGGAGCATCCTTCCCGGCTGTGAAGTATATATGCACACAGTGGAGCAGTGCTACATTAATGCACTGGCCGGGGCACATGGCACCCTGCCCCCAGCCACTGCGCAGCACCCTGCTGCCCCTAGAACTTCAGCCTCCCAAACCCATGTCTCCCCAGCCCACACTCACCCTGCTCGCTGCTCCAACTTCGTGGGCGGCATGGCTCCTCTTCAACGTCCCCCTCTCTTCAGTCATGTAGTAGGAGACCAAAGATTTCCTGGAGAATGCACGGGTGTGCATGGGTGGGTGGGGGGCGGCTGCCGTCTGTGTTTAAGTGGGGATGGGGGGGGGGGGGGCGGTGTCATGGTGGAGACAGCTCTGTGAGAGCCCTGGGGAGGGGAGGAGCAACGGCTTGCTTGCCTGCATGCTCACCACAGCTGCAGGCTGGTGCCTAGCTAGTACTGCCTACACGCGTCGCTATTGAACAGCTGAGATGCCGCTCGGCTCCCCCTGAACTGCTATGCGCCACCGGCTCAGCTGTCACTCAGGCTGAGTCAGCACAGCAGGGAGCCGGGAGCAAAGAGCTCTCTTATTAATCCGAGTACTGCACATCCCGCTCCCTGCTCTGCTGAGTGACAGCTGAGGTGGTGCTGTGTAGCAGTGCAGGGTTTCCGAGCGGTAGCAGGGGGGCCCTTAATCCGGCTCTATGGAGCCACCTGCGACCTCTTCTAGGAGGGAAGGGGAGGAAGGTCCCGACTCCCGGGCAGAGGAGGGGGAGGAGATATCCACCGGAGGGGACATAAGTACGGGCTACAGACCTCACAGCGCCGGCGGCAGCCTCAGCGGAAGTGAGAGGTGGAGTGGAGGTACAGTTCCTGCTGCCGGCGCCGGACAGCACCTCCCGAGTCCCTGCACTGCAGTTTTTGTGCCTGGTGGAGCGCTCCCTGCAGACGGCGCCCCCGCTGCCGCACGCTCCCCCAAGCGGCAGCGGGGGCTGCCTTACGCTAGTTACGCCAGTGAGGGCACCCCTGTAAATATATGTCAGACAGAGCAGACAGCACCCCTATATTTATGCAACAGATGGGACAGGCCCCCTGGAATTAAATGGCAGCACCCATGGAATTGTACAGCGCACCCCTGGACTGATACAGCACAGCAGACAGGTCACCCCTGGACTGATACAGCACAGCAGACAGTGAATCCCCAGATTATACAGCACAGCAGACAGGTCACCCCTGGACTGATACAGCACAGCAGACAGGGCACCCCCAGGCTGATACAGCAGACAAGGCACCCATGGACTTCTACAGGAGACCAGCACTTGCCCCATGCCACCCCCACAGAGACAGACGCATGTCCATCCTGCAACCTTTCCAATGCTGGAGTGAAGATGGCGCTGGTCAGTGTGGATTTATATAGGATACATATGGCATGACTTACCTGGATGTTGTATGTGTTTGTGCTGTGCGCTCCCTATTTGTATGCCCTTCCTTGAATGTTTTGTTGGTGTATGGAGGTACTGTGAGGACCAGTCTTACCCCCAGGGGAGGGCACTGTAACACCTGCTGTAAGGATGTGTATATGGCAGGGCAGGCACTCCCAGAACCTTCCTATGCCCTCTCTAGTGCCCTGTATCTCACTATGCCCTCCCTAGTGCCCTGTACCTCACTATGCCCTCCCTAGTGCCCTGTACCTCACTATGCCCTCTCTAGTGCCCTGTATCTCACTATGCCCTCCCTAGTGCCCTGTACCTCACTATGCCCTCCCTAATGCCCTGCATCTCACTATGCCCTCTGTAGTGCCCTGTACCTCACTATGCCCTCCCTACTACCCTGCATCTCACTATGCCCTCCCTACTACCCTGCATCTCACTATGCCCTCTGTATTGCCCTGTGTCTCACTATGCCCTACCTAGCATCCTGCATCTCACTGTGCCCTCCGTACCACCCTGTATCACTCTATGCCTCCCTACCACCCTGCACCTCACTATGCCCTACCTAGCATCCTGCATCTCACTATGCCCTCCCTACCACCCTGCATCACTCTTTGCCCTCCCTAGTGCCCTGCATCTCACTATGCCCTCCCTTCCACCCTGCATCACTCTATGCCCTACCTAGTGCCCTATATCTCACTATGCCCTACCTGGCATCCTGCATCTCACTATGCCCTCCCTACCACCCTGCACCTGACTATGCCCTCTGTAGTGCCCTGTGTCTCACTATGCCCTACCTAGCATCCTGAATCTCACTGTGCCCTCCGTACCACCCTGCATCACTCTATGCCTCCCTACCACCCTGCACCTCACTATGCCCTACCTAGCATCCTGCATCTCACTATGTCCTCCCTACCACCCTGCATCACTCTATGCCCTCCCTAGTGCCCTGTATCTCACTATGCCCTCCCTTCCACCCTGCATCACTCTATGCCCTACCTAGTGCCCTATATCTCACTATGCCCTACCTGGCATCCTGCATCTCACTATGCCCTCCCTACCACCCTGCACCTGACTATGCCATCTGTAGTGCCCTGTGTCTCACTATGCCCTCCTTAGCTCCCTGCATGTCACTATGCCCTCCATGCTGACCTGTGCCTCACTATGCCCTCCCTAGAGCTCTGCGTCTCTCTATGCCCTCTCTACATCTTACTATGCCCTCCGTAGTGCCCTGTATCTCGCTAATCCCTCCCTACCACGCTGCATCACTCTATGCCCTCCCTACCATCCTAAACCTCACTATGCCCTTCTTAGCATCCTGCACTTCTCTATGCCCTCCCTACCACCCTACATCTCTCTATGCCCTCCCTACCACCCTGTACCTCTCTATGCCCTCCCTACCTCACTACATCTCTCTATGCCCGCCCTACCACCATGCGTTTCTCTATGCCAGCTGTGCAAACCCTAATAAAATGATCCGTGTCACCCTCTCTCTCTCTCAGCCCAGCATATGGCTGCTCCTCACCCTCTCCCATGCCAGCATATAGCTGTCCCATCCTCTGTCTGCCCAGCATCTGTACCCTCCTCTCTCTGCTCAGCTTCTCACTGTCCTACCCTCTCTCTGCCCAGCATCTGTACCCTCCTCTCTCTGCTCAGCATCTCGCTGTCCTACCCTCTGTCTGCCCAGCATCTGTACCCTCCTCTCTCTGCTCAGCATCCCGCTGTCCTACCCTCTCTCTGCCCAGCATCTGTACCCTCCTCTCTCTGCTCAGCATCTCGCTGTCCTACCCTCTCTCTGCCCAGCATCTGTACCCTCCTCTCTCTGCTCAGCATATAGCTGTCCCACCCTCTGTCTGTCCAGCATCTGTACCAACCTCTCTCTGCTCAGCATCTTGCTGTCCTACCCTCTCTCTGCCCAGCATCTGTACCCTCCTCTCTCTGCTCAGCATCTCGCTGTGTTACCCTCTCTCTGCCCAGCATCTGTACCCTCCTCTCTCTGCTCAGCATATAGCTGTCCCACCCTCTGTCTGCCCAGCATCTGTACCATCCTCTCTCTGCTCAGCATCTTGCTGTCCTACCCTCTCTCTGCCCAGCATCTGTACCCTCCTCTCTCTGCTCAGCATCTCGCTGTCCTACCCTCTCTCTGCCCAGCATCTGTACCCTCCTCTCTCTTGTTCCACCTTTTCCCTCCTATCTTATTTTCCTTCCACCATTTTTGCCACAACACCCACTTTTCCCTTGCTCCCCTCACAACTCACTGTTCTTCTCACATTTACCATTCTCATGCCTCCACTTTCCTATTACTCTTTTGCTCTTTAACCACCTTACGTCAATACTACTGTGGGCATTATGTGTATAAGGTACATTACTACTGTGAATTGTATGTGTAATAAGCACTACTGTGAGCGCTATGTATAAGGGGCACTACTATAATGGGCATTGTGTTTGTAAGTAGTACTACTATGGGATTTATGCATAAGGGGCAATACTACTGTGGCTGTTTTAAGTGGCACCACTCTGGGCATTATGTTGAAGGGTACCACTTCTGTGGGGATAATGTATAATGCTTCTGTGGACATTATGTATAAGGGGCACTACTGTGGGCTCTGTGTATAAGGGTCACCATGTGCGGTTTAATGTAAATTTAAGATTGTGCCACTGAATTGTGTAATTGAACTGGTGGTACTATAGAAACATAGAATTTGATGGCAGATAAGAACCATTTGGCCCATCTAGTCGGCCCCTTTTTTATCCTTCAGGTAATCTCAACCCTTTTTAATCCTTATTTCTATGTAAGGATATTCATATGCCATCCCAAGCATGTTTAAATTGTTCAGTTTGCCTATAGCCCTTCCTTGTTCATTGTTCCTTGTTATCACACTCTTTAATTGTGAGTGCTGTCCTTTTATTAAATATGGGAGGGTGCAAATATAGAGTTTGCAGGAGGGCGCCAGACACCCTTGCACCGGCCCTGGACATACCCTATTTTTACAGAATTTATTTCTTTGGAAATTATAAATTTGGAAGTGGGACCACCCATGGCCAAATGTCTAGTTTCGCCTATGATTGCACTATATACATTTATTTCTCCTCTGTGCACACAGACAATATTCATCTAAATTAAAGAAGCCTTTATGTACCACCATATAAGGGGATTTATGCTCCATCTTTTCAGCTTTCTATGCCGGTACCTATCATGGCAGGCCACTATTTCCATATCATAATCCTTCTTTACCTGGGCAATCATTTATTTTATTTAATACACCATGGGGCTTATTCAGAATGGATCGGGGAATCTGAAAATCAAGCGACTATCGAATGTCTATGCACAAATACCATACACATTGCGCATGCATGATGGGAAACAGCACCAGAAATGCGTGTGGATTCTAAAGGCAATCCTCTCACAGATTGACTGACTGGAAGTAGATGTTGGGGGTGGAAACCTGCCATTTCTGGGTTTGGCAGATAAGAAGCAGGCGTGCCCAGACATTCTCAGGGTGGGTCTGTGAGGTCAGCACTGACCACTTATAGTCTGTCTCAGTCACAGATTAGTGGAAGCCTCAGTGATACCCAGATTTGCACAGATGGTAAAGATTCTTTAATGTTTCAGACATCATTGCTGATCTCCAAAAATTGCTCCTGGGTGAATTACAGGGATCTGGGCATTCTGGTGCATGCACGAGCACTTAAATTACAGTCTTGCTGCAACCGCAGTTTAAATAGCGATGGGGGTGGCCACATGGTTGTTTGTGGAAGAATGCTTGGGGAGAGGGCTGCAGCTGTGTGACTTTATACACAGGTGCTACAACCCCAAAAATGGCTGACCTGCATCTGGCTTCACAGCTAACCTGTCCAAGTGCTTCACTGTGTAGCGAAGTCCTTGTACATTAGCAGGCACATTGCGGGGTGTGACTCAGCATGTGGGGCAGCCTTGCCCTTTTCTAAACCCCTATGTGGGGCATCCTTGCCCTCTGCTGAACCCCTATGTGGAGCATCCTTGCCCTCTGCTGAACCCCTATGTGGGGCAGCCTTGCCCTTTGCTGAACCCCTATGTGGGGCATCCTTGCCCTCTGCTGAACCCCTATGTAGGGCAGCCTTGCCCTTTGCTGAACCCCTATATGGGGCTCTTTGCCCTCTGCTGAACCCCTATGTGGGGCAGCCTTGCCCTTTGATGTACCCCTATGTGGGGCAGCCTTACCCTTTGATGAACCTCTCCACCCCCCAAAGCCTAGCATTGGCAATTGTAGTATAGGGAATTCTCACTAAACTACAATTGGGTGTGATTCAGTCCTATGGTGAGAATCTCCAGCAGTTGTAGAATAGGCTCCCAAGCATTACTCATAAGGTGTTAGTGCACTTCTGAACCATTGTGGGCCAGTATACAGGCACTACTGTGTACATTTATTGTATTATATAATACCCAGCACTAGATCAACAAATAACACAATCCATTTTTTTTAATTCAACTGCAGATGTTATTGATGTTATATACGAGTTGATGTTACTCGATGTTATATAAGAGTTGATGTTACTCGATGCTTTTGATGTTGATAAGACTCTGTTGGTAGAAGTGTGCGCTGAAGAATATGCAATAGATAAAGTGCTACGGTTCTATAAGTAAGGAACTGCTGTAAGAAAGGGTTCCTGCGACAACTACAGCTAATAGCTAATACAGGAGCAATTTCTTACAGTAATACCTCACAACTAGAACCTCAGATGAAGCAGCACTCTAGGTATACTGTAAGGAACTGCTGTGAGAAAGGGTTCATGTATTGGCTACAGCTAATAGCCAGTACAAGAACGCTCTCTTACAACAGTACCTCACACCTAGAACCTCAGATGAAGCAGCACTCTAGGTATACTGTAAGGAACTGCTGTGAGAAAGGGTTCATGTATTGGCTACAGCTAATAGCCAGTACAAGAACGCTCTCTTACAACAGTACCTCACACCTAGAACCAGCGCACACAGGGCCTGCATCCTCTTATTCGGCAGTTGAATCCGCGCCACGACAAGGATCTAGATAGGAAGATAAATAAAGGACATTATATTTCTGGATGTGGGCATTTTGTGCAATTGTACGGCACATATAGATAACTGTAGGTTTTCTCACCTTCTATGTCGATTTCTCTGTCATCAGATCTGTTAATAAATAAAGAGATAAATGAAGTTTCAGCTTGAACATTTATAAAACGCACAACAAAAGAAATAACACAATCCCTACCTTAGACATGCCCGGTAGCATATGAGAAACAGCAAGGAGGCTGCGACGAGCAGGATGATAATTCCAACTAGGCTGATGAGGATGTAGTCATTCAGCTTGGACTGCCGCTTCAATGTCTTCTCCAAGGTGTCAATCCGTTTCTCCAGGCCTTTGATGACTGAATGGGTACAAAAAGATTACTCTCGTTAATTCATAAAAATGATACTTTAAATAAAGGCTGAAATTCTTCAGGTACACAGTATGGGAAGCACTGCTATTAACCCTTTCCCACTGCAAAGGGGCTTATAAATTATAACTGATCCCATATAATCTATTAACAAGGTGTCTTTAGAACCCTCCATGGTGTGTAACTGCTGCACTGTATTTATTGATAAACACCAAAAGATGCCGTATCTAATACCTCAGTAGTGGCCCTTATGTCCTGTATACACTGGGCGATATAATGAGGGACTATCACTCAAAAGGGCCAAAATGAGCGATAATGTACATTATATCACCCAGTGTGTACGTACATTAATTCTGCATAGCTCAGACACAACCACATATGTTATATATCTGAGATATGCAACACACAACAGAACACAATCCAGCAGGTTCTCTCATTTTCTTATTAACCATATGTTTATTTACCTGGCGCGATGTCCATCACTAAGGTCAGTGATGACCGTGTATCTCCGGGGGGCTCTGAAACACATAAGAAGAAATAAGTTAAAGTAATTTTGTTGTTCTATATCTGCAGCATAAGAACTGTACAGTCATAGGGTAATACAGAAACGGCTCCATTTCCTGTCACATGGGCTCAGGTCGTCCAATGAGGAGTCTCTCTCTGGACTTTCATTTACTGTAGGT